>NC_134096.1:89182495-90513120 GCF_000715075.1 Nicotiana tabacum | reverse complement strand
AATGAATCCGGAATGACTTTAAATTTGGCACACAAGTCATAAATGACATAACGGAGCTATTCCAATTTTCGAAATCGGATTCCGACCCCAGTATCAAAAAGTCAAATCTGTGGTCAAACTTTTAAAAATCTTTAGCCTTTAAATTACTACTTTCCGTTAAATAGCCATAACTTGAGCTAGGGGCCTCCAAATTAAATTCCGGGCATACGCCCAAGTCCCAAATTACGATATAGACCTACCGGAATTGTCAAAACACTAATTCGAGTTTGTTTACTCAAAATGTTGACCAAAGTCAACTCAGTTGAGTTTTAAGGCTCTATTTCATATTTTAATCCATTTTTCACATAAAAACTTTCTGGAAAATTATACAGACTGTGCACGCAAGTCGAGGAATAATAAATAGTACTTTTTGAGGTCTTAGAATACAAAATTAATTATCAAATTTAAAAATCACCTTTTGGGTCATCACATAAAATAGTTGAGAATAAGGAGGAATTAAACACTTATATACAAGAAGTCACTATCCTACATTCTTTACCATTAATTGTTCATAGCATTAACGTGCGCATAAATAAATTTGCTTGTGATTTAAAGTAAAATTTAAAATGACTCAACCGGTCATTTTGACTTTTAGAACCCCCTTCCCTTAAATAAAATGGCCCGTATGTGCTTTTATTAATGTATGACTTGCGGGGATGGTTGGTTCGAGATTTGGAAGTGTTCGGGTTGAAATCGGAATACTTGGTTCCTTAAGTTGGCCTTAAAAGGCAAAGTTTAACTTCGGTCAACATTTTGGGAAAACGACCCCGGAATCGGGATTTGACAGTTCCAATAGGTTTGTATGATGATTTCAGACTTGGGCGTATGTTCGAATCGGGTTTTGGATAACCCGAAAGAGTTTTAGTGCTTAATAGTGAAAAGCAACTATTTGAAGGTTAAAAGTACTTTAGATTTGGTTTGGAGTAGGTTTTGGAGTAATCGAGGTCCGTTTGAAATTCCGAGTTTGGGAATAGTTCTGTACGGTGATTTAAGACTTACACGCAAAATTTGGTGTCATTCCGAGTAGTATAAGTATATTTCGGCGCGTTCGGGTAAGTTTGAAGAATTTGAAATTTCTAAGTTGAATCAATTTGGTTTGAGGTATGATTCTTAGATTTGATGTTATTTTACACGTTCCGAGAGTTCGAGCAAGTCCGTTTTATGATTTTAAACCTATTGGTATGTTCGGGCGGGGCCCAGGGGGCCCAGAGTGTTAACCGGACGGGGCTCAGACCAATTTTGGAATTTTGAAGAAGAGCTGAAGCTTCCAGCTTCTGGTATGATTGCACCAGTGCATGGGCAACCGCAGGTGCGAGCCACCGGCCGCAGGTGCGAAGGTGAGGAGCAGGTATGCCACCGCAGGTGCGGAACTTTGGACGCACCTGCGATGCGCACGTGCGAGAAAATGGGCGCAGATGCGAACCTTGGTAGTGAAGGAAAACTCGCACCTGCGAGGCTTTTCCACAGGTTCGGTACACCATCCGCAGGTGCGAAAATCGCAAAAGGCAAAACCTTCCATGTTTGGGCAATTTCAGAGCTTTTTGAGAGAGGATTTCAACTAGCATCTTGGAGGTAAGTTAATTCTACACCCATTGAGTGTACATACATAGATTATAGGTAGATTATAACCTGTAAATCTTAGAAATCAAGGGTTTAGATGAAAAACCTAAAATTTTATAAAAATGAGATTTTAACCACAAAAATGATTATGGAATTGGATAGAAATTATGTAATTGAGTTCTTGACATTATGGGTAACATTTTCATCCGAAATTTTTTGGAATCGGGGTACGTGAGACCGGGGTGAATTATAGAAATTTTACCATTTTGGATAGGGTAATTTATTTAATAGATGAATTTCGAACTGAACGTGTATTAATTATTGTATATAACTTTTGGTTAGTTTCAAATTTTTCGGCATCGAATTGAGGTTTTCGCGACATTTTGATCGGAAAAGTGGACTTTGAGACAAGGTAAGTCTCTTGTCTAATCTTGTGAGGGGGAATTTACCCCATAGTTGATTAAAAATAAAAATTGTTGCTAATTTTGGGGGGCAACGTACGCACGAGGTGATGAGAGTCCGTACGTAGCTACTATCTATGCTAAGTCCGGGTAGTTTAGGACTCAAAGCATGAATTATGTTTGTAAATTGTATTCTTTATTTAATTAAATTATTTGATATATATTGTGAATTATTAGAGAAAATAGTAAGAGATTGAAATCTCATATACTTGAATTTTTGTTTGAATTAATTTAATTGTTAAAAGGAATTGTGCATCCTCTCGTATTAACCCTTTAATAAATACACTCTCATTCCGGAGGTACATAAGAAAATGTCCTTCTTTCTAGTGGAGCGATCCGAACGCCTCGGCAGTATAGATGCATCTATGGATCGCGCCGCACGTCCCTCGGCAGTGTACACGACACTCTGGATTGGTTTATACGACCTCGGCAGAAATTATGCCTAATAATAATAATAATTATAAGATACCTTGATATCTTTATTGTAGCTTGTGAATTTAATTAATAGATTGGAAATTGTTGTAATTGAAGGAATTTAATTATTTCTGTTGGTTAAATAAAAATTATTTTTAACTCTGTGAATCATGTTGATTTAAATATTTCTATTTTATTCTATTTATTATTGTTGACCCTTAGTGAGTGTCAAAGTCGACCATCTCGTTTCTACCCCTTCGAGATTAGGCTTGATACTTACTGGGTACACGCTGTTTACATACTCATGCTACACTTGCTGCACCTTTTGTGCAGGACCTGAAACATGTGCTATAGTCGGACATATCGACGCGCACCCACGATACCCAAAGGCTTAGTGGTGAGCTGCCATTCTGAGTCATTCTGCAGCAACCAATGCCTCTTCCTGGAGACTTTATTCTATCTATTTTATTTCAGACAGTATTTGAAATTATTTTTATATAATCTACTAGATACTCTTACACTAGTGACACCAGGTCTTGGCACACACATTGGTAGAATTGAGAGTATCTTACTTTTCTTGGATTTAAATTAACATGTATCTTTTCTATTTTTCTTTAATATTGTTAGTAAAAGAACAAAAGTACTTAAAATTTTCTGAAAATAATTGATGTATGTTTTAATTGCTAGCTAGCTTGCCTAGCCATTGTGTTGGGCGCCATCACGACCTATAGGTGAAATTGGGTCATGACAACATGGTATCAGAGCACTAGGTTCACGTAGGTCTCACAAGTTATGAGCAGGCCTAATAGAGTCTTGCGGATCGGTACTGAGACGTCTGTACTTATCTTCGAGAGGCTATAGGGTGTTAGGAAACTACCTTTCTTCATCTTCCATCGTGGAATTGATGTAGTACTAAATATCTTTCTCTTACTCTCTCACAGATGGTGAGAACGCACTCTAATGAGGCTCCAGACCAGGGAAGAGCTACTCCCCCAGTTGCTAGAGGCCGAGGGAGGGCTCCAGCCCGTGGTAGAGGGCGAGGACGTCCCAGGACTGTTCCAGTTATGCCGCCAGTGGATCCAGCAGAGAATCCCATTATTGAGGAGCAAGGTGAGGTGCCTGTGGCAGAGCCAGGTCCGGTGGATTTCACATATGCACCGGGATTCCAGGATGTCATGGGTCGTATGCTGCGGTTCATGGAGACTATGACTCAGGTCGGTTTATTTCTGGCATACCCAGCCACATCTCAGGAGGGCGGGGGAGTAGAGACCCCTACTGCGCAGGCTCATGGGCAGGCAACTGCTGTATATCAGACCTAGGGTGCACTACCCGTGGGTGGAGCCCAACTAGTGGCAGCCGCTACACCTGAGCCCAAGCCAGCTGCAGCCGCTGATCTGCATAAACTAAAGGATAGATGGACTAGACTACATCCTCCTGTCTTTGGGGGTGAGCGACATGAGGATCCCTGGGAGTTTATTGATTGGTGAAGAGACAGACTGTACAACATGAGGATATTGGAGTCTCATGGGGTTGACTTTGCTACTTTTCAGGTAGAGGGCAGATCCCATAAATGGTGGAAGTCTTATATTCTTGGCAGACCAGCAAATTCTCCTCCCATGACTTGGGACAGGTTCACCCGTATCTTCCTGGACAAGTATATTCCACCCTCCCAGAGGGAAGAGTTGCAGTTTCAGTTTGAGCAGCTCCAGCAGGGTCAGATGTCAGTGATCGATTATGAGGCGAGGTTTTCTGAGTTATCTCGCCATGCACTTATGATACTCCCTACTGAGGCAGAGAGAGTATGGAGGTTTGTTGCGGGTTTACATACTGGCATTCAGGCCACTATGGCTCGAGACGTTGAGATGGGTACTTCTTATGAGCTAGTCATGGAGATAGCCCGGAGGATTGAGGGTGTGCATCAGCGTAGACGAGAGCAGGTTATGAGAGATAAGCGGTTTAGGTATTCTGGAGAGTTCAGAGGTGCTTCGTCTGGGGGCAGAGGTCACTTCGTGAGAGGCCAGTCCAGCAGGCCCCCATATCCAGCACCACTGCCTCCTCGGGGTGCTCCAGTGTGACCTTATTTCAGCGCTATGCTAGAGAGTTCTTATTGCCCACCAGCTATTCAGGGTTCTTACAGTGGGTATTCAGGTTCCCAGTGTCAGATTCTTAGTCACCAGCCCATCGCACGAAGAGTTGTTACGAGTGTGGGAATCCCAGTCATATGCGGATATTCTGCCACAGGCTGCGGGGTAGACCAGTGCAGCAGGATCAACAACCTATGATTACCACACCAGTTGCTCCACCAGTCGTCCGACCACCAAGAGGTGGAGGACAGGTGGGCAGGGGTCATCCTAGAGGTGGAGGTCAGCCAGGCGGAGACCAGCCGGTTGGCGCTCCAGCTCAGTTTTATGCTTTTCCGGCCAGACCAGATGCAGAGGCCTCAGATGCCGTGATTACAGGTATTATTTATGTTTGTGGCAAAGATGCCTCCGTATTATTTGATCCAAGATCTACATATTCCTATGTGTCATCTCTATTTGCTCATTTCCTAGGTGTTTCTCGTGAGTCCTTGAGTACTCGTGTTTATGTGTCCACTCCTGTGGGTGATTATGTTGTTGTGAATCAGATATATCGGTCCTGTATAATAATATTTTATGGTTATGAAACTAGAGCAGATCTCCTATTGCTTGAGATGACCGATTTTGAAATTATTCTGGGCATGGATTGGTTATCTCCATATCATGCTATTCTAGATTGTCATGCCAAAACTGTTACCTTGGCTATTCCAGCATTGCCTAGGCTGGAGTGGAAGGGTTCGTCTGTTAGTGCATTTAATCAGGTTATTTCTTTTATGAAGGCTCAACACATGGTTGAGAAGGGTTGTTTAGCTTATCTAGCCTATGTTCGGGATACTACTGCAGAGACTCCGATATTGATTCAGTGCCTGTAGTTCGGGAGTTCTCCGATGTATTTCCTTCAAATCTTCCAGGTATGCCACCTGATCGTGATATTGATTTCTGTATTGACTTGGCTCCAGATACCCACTCTATATCTATCCCACCGTATCGCATGGCTCCGAAAGAATTGAAGGAGTGAAAAGAACAGCTTGAGGAGTTACTAGCCAAAGGGTTCGTCAGACCGAGTGTATCGCCTTGGAGTGCGCCGGTATTATTTGTGAAGAAGACGGATGGAACGATGCGAATGTGCATTGATTATCTTCAATTGAACAAAATCACTATTAAGAAAAAGTACCCGTTGTCGCGTATTGATGATCTATTTGACCAGTTGCATGGTGCTAGGGTGTTCTCTAAGATCGACTTGAGGTCGGGGTACCATCAGTTGAAGATTCGGGATTTGGATGTTCCGAAGACTGCTTTCCGGACTAGATATGGTCATTATGAGTTTCTGGTGATGTCCTTCGGTTTGACTAACGCCCCGATAGTGTTCATGGATTTGATGAACATGGTTTTTTGGCCATATATTGATTCGTTTGTCATTGTCTTCATTGATGATATTTTGATCTACTCGCGCAGTAAGGAGGAGCACAAGCAGCATATGAGAGTGGTGCTTCAAACGTTGAGGGAACAAAAGATATATGCTAAGTTCTCCAAAAGTGAGTTCTTGCTAGAGTTTGTAGCATTTTTGGGGCATATTGTATCGGGTGAGGGCATTAAAGTTGATCCCAAAAAGATTGAGGCAATTCAGAATTGGCATCGTCCCACTTCGGCGACTGAGATCAGGAGTTTCCTAGGTTTACCAGGTTATTATCATCGGTTCGTGAAGGATTTTTTATTTATTGCAACACCTTTGACCAAATTAACCCAGAAGGGTGCTCCGTTCCGATGGTCCAATGATTGTGAAGTGAGCTTTCAGAAACTCAAGACAGCATTGACTACAGCACCAGTGTTAGTGTTGCCTTCCGGTTTGGGGATGTATACAGTATATTGTAACGCTTCACGCGTTGGCTTGGGTTGTGTATTGATATAGGAAGTGCGAGTTATTACATATGCTTCACGTCAGCTGAAGCCCAGGAGAAGAATTACCAGTACATGATTTGGAGTTAGCTGCGATTGTTCACGCTCTTAAAATTTTGAGGCATTATCTTTATGGGGTGTCTTGTGAGGTTTACATTGATCATCGCAGTTTGCAGCATTTGTTCAAGCAGAAGGATCTAAATTTGAGGCAGCGCAGATGGCTTGAGATACTAAAAGATTATGATATTACTATCTTGTATCAGCCGGGCAAAGCAAACGTCGTTGCAGACGCCTTGAGTAGGAAGGCAGAGAGTATGGGTAAGTTTGGCTTTCATTTCAACAGAGGAGAGGCCATTAGCTTTGGATATTCAATCTGTGGCTAACAAACTTGTGAAATTGGATATTTCAGAGCCTAGTCGAGTTCTTGCATGTGTTGTGGCCTAGTCTTCACTATTTGAGTAGATGAAGGCTCGCCAGTATGATGATCCACACTTAATGGTTCTTCGAGAAACGGTACTACGGGGTGGTGCCAAGGAAGTTACTATTGGCGTGGATGGTGTTCTTGCGACTCCGGAATCGTCTATGTGTTCCTAATGTGGATGGACTGAGGAAAACGATCCTAGAGGAGGCACACAGTTCTCGGTATTCTATTCATCCTGGAGCTACAAAGATGTATCGTGACCTGAGGCAGCATTATTGGTGGCGATGAATGAAAAAGGACATAGTTGAGTATGTAGCTAGGTGTCTAAATTGCCAGCAAGTTAAATATGAGCACCAGAGACCAGGTGGCGTACTTCAGCAGATGACTATATCGGAGTGGAAATGGGAACGCATTACTATGGACTTTGTAGTTTGGTTTTCGCGGACCTTGCGAAAGTTTGATGCAGTTTGGGTGATTGTTGACAGGTTGACCAAGTCGGCACACTTTATTCTGGTTGTGACTACGTATACTTCAGAGAGGTTGGCCCAGATTTATATTTAGGAGATAGTTCGGTTGCACGGTGTGCCAATTTCCATCATATCAGATAGAGGCCCTCAGTTTACTTCACATTTCTGGAGAGCAGTACAGAGTGAATTGGGGACCCGTGTAGAGCTCAGCACAGTCTTTCATCCGCAGACCGATGGGCAGTCAGAGCGGACAATTCAGATTTTGGAGGATATGCTCAGGGCATGTGTGATTGACTTTGGAGGTCAGTGGGATCGTTTCTTGCCTTTGGCCGAGTTTGCTTATAATAACAATTACCAATCCAACATCGAGATGGCTCCATTTGAGGCTTTATATGGTCGGCGATGTCGTTCGCCCATCGGATGGTTTGAGCCCGGTGAGTCTAAGTTATATGGTATTGATTTGGTGAAAGATGCCTTGGAAAAAGTAAAGTTGATTCAGGAGCGACTTCGTACTGCACAGTCCAGACAAAAGTGTTACGCAGATCAGAAAGCACGTGATTTATCATTTATGGTGGGTGAAAAAGTTCTCTTGAAAGTTTCGCCGATGAAGGGAATCATGAGATTTGGGAAAAGGGGGAAGTTGAGCCCAAGGTTTATAGGCCCATTTGAGGTGTTCAGACAAGTTGGGGAGGTTGCTTATGAGCTTGCTTTGCCTCCCAGTTTAACAGGAGTTCATCCGGTTTTTCATGTATCTATGCTTCAGAAGTATCATGCCTACCTATCACACGTGTTAGACTTCAGCACAGTTCAACTAGATAATAGTTTGGGCTATAAAGAAGAACCAGTTGCCATTGTTGATAAGCATGTTTGCCAGTTGAGGTCCAAGAGGATTTATGCAGTAAAAGTCCAGTGGAGGGGCCAACCAGTCGAGGAAGCGACTTAGGAGGCCGAGGAAAACATGCAGGGTATATATCCACACTTATTCAGCACTCCAGGTAAAATTCGAAATCCGTTCGAGGACGAACGTTTGTTTAAGAGGTGGAAAATGTAATGACCCAACCGTTCATTTTGACTTTTAGAACACTGTTCCCCTAAATAAAACTCCTCGTATGTGCTTTTATTAATGTATGACTTGCGAAAATGATTGGTTCGGGATTTGAAAGTGCTCGGGTTGAAATCGGAACACTTGGTTCCGTAAGTTGCCCTTAAAAGGCCAAGTTTGACTTCGGTCAATATTTTGAGAAACCGACCTCGGAATCGGGATTTGATGGTTCCAATAAGTTCGTATGATGATTTCGGATTTGGGCGTATATTCGAATCGGGTTTTGGATAACCCGAGAGCGTTTTGGCGCTTAATAGTGAAAATCAACTATTTGAAGGTTTAAAGTTCTTTAAATTTGGTTTGGAGTAGGTTTTGGAGTAATAGAGGTTAGTTTGAAATTTTGAGTTTGGGAATAGTTTTGTACGGTGATTTAAGACTTGCACGCAAAATTTGGTGTCATTCTGAGTAGTATAAGCATATTTCGACGCGTTCAGAGTAAGCTTGAAGAATTTAATATTTCTAAGTTGAATCAATTTGGTTTGGGGTATGATTCTTAGATTTGATGTTTTTTTACACGTTCCGAGAGTTTGAGAGAGTCTATTTTATGATTTCTAACCTGTTGGTATGTTCGGGCGGGGCCCCGGGAGGGCCGAGTGTTAACTGGACGGGGCTCGGACTAATTTTGGAATTTTGAAGTTTCCAGCTTCTGATATGATCGCACTTGCGTATGGGCAGCCGCATGTGCGAGCTCGCGGGTATGAAGGTGAGGAGCAGGTCTGCCACAGCAGGTGCGGAACTTTGGGCACACCTGCGAACGCGCAGATGCGAAGCTTGGCAGCGAAGGAAAACTCGCACCTGCGAGGCTTTTCCGCATGTGCGGTACACCCTCCGCAGGTGCGGAGATTGCATAAGGCAGAACCTTCATTTAAGTCCGGAGTTGCGTATTTTTGTCCATTTTTCTTCCATGTTTAGGCGATTTCAGAGCTTTTTGAGAGGGGATTTCAACTAGCAACTTGGAGGTAAGTTAATTCTACACACCTTGATTTAAATACATAGATTATGGGTAGATTATAATCGGTAAATCTTAGAAATCAAGGGTTTAGATAAAAAAACCTAGAATTTTATAAAATGATATTTTAACCACGAAAATGGTTATGGAATTGGATAGAAATTATGTAATTGAGTTCTTGAGATTATGGGTAACGTTTTCATCTGAAAATTTCTGGAATCCTGGCACGTGGGGCCGGGTTGAATTATAGAAATTTTACCATTTTGGATAGGGTAAGTTATTTAATAGATGAATTTTGAATTATTGAACGTGTATTAATTATAGTATATAACTTTTGGTTAGTTTCAGATTTTTCGGCATCGAATTGAGGTTTTCGCGACATTTTGATCGAAAAAGTGGACTTTGAGACAAGGTAAGTCTTTTGTCTAATCTTGTGAGGGAGAATTTACCCCATAGTTGATTAAAAATAAAAATTATTGCTAATTTTGGGGGGCAACGTACGCACGAGGTGACGAGAGTCCGTACGTAGCTACTATCTATGCTAAGTCCGGGTAGTTTAAGACTCAAAGCATGAATTATGTTTGTAAATTGTATTCTTTATTTAATTAAATTATTTGATATATATTGTGAATTATTAGAGAAAATAGTAAGAGATTGAAATCTCATATACTTGAATTTTTGTTTGAATTAATTTAATTGTTAAAAGGAATTGTGCATCCTCTCGTATTAACCCTTTAATAAATACACTCTCATTCCGGAGGTACATAAGAAAATGTCCTTCTTTCTAGTGGAGCGATCCGAACGCCTCGGCAGTATAGATGCATCTATGGATCGCGCCGCACGTCCCTCGGCAGTGTACACGACACTCTGGATTGGTTTATACGACCTCGGCAGAAATTATGCCTAATAATAATAATAATTATAAGATACCTTGATATCTTTATTGTAGCTTGTGAATTTAATTAATAGATTGAAAATTATTGCAATTGAAGGAATTTAATTATTTCTGCTGGTTAAATAAAAATTATTGTTAACTCTATGAATCATGTTGATTTAAATATTTCTATTTTATTCTATTTATTATTGTTGACCTTTAGTGAGTGTCAAAGTCGATCAACTCGTCTCTACCCCTTCGAGATTAGGCTTGATACTTACTGGGTACACGTTGTTTACGTACTCATGCTACACTTGCTGTACTTTTTGTGCAGGACCTGAGACAGGTGCTATAGTCGGACCTATCGATGCGCACCCACGATACCCAGAGGCTTGGTGTGACATGCCCTTCTGAGTTATTCTGCAGCAACCAATGCCTCTTCCTTAAGACTTTATTCTGTCTATTTTATTACAGATAATATTTAGATTTTTTTTTGTATAACCTACTAGATGCTCATACACTTGTGACATCAGGTCTTGGCACACACATTGGTAGAATTGAGAGTTGCTTACTTTTCTTGGTTTAAATTAACCGGTATCTTTTCTATTTTTCTTTAATATTGTTAGTAAAAGAACAAAATTACTTGAAAATGTTTGAAAATAATTGATGTATGTTTTAATTGCTAGCTGGCTTACCTAGCCGTTGTGTTGGGCGCCATCACGACCTATAAGTGAAATTGGGTCGTGACAAAATTTCTACCATGTACTATATTCTTAATAATGGTCGTTCATGCTTTATTAACAAACAACTCCACATTGAATATTTGTCATATGATTTTTGTTACAATATCTCGTATATGATCATTGGTTTAATATTGACTCATATACGAATAGTGTATAGGTTGTTTGGATCGTTGCATTCGTCACATAAAATTGGTTAGGCATTCAAACTCATATCACTTGAATATTTTATTAATTTACTTAACAGTTTTAAACTACCGTGTGCTTCCTTTTAGGTTTAGAATTTTTTAGAATTTACATTATTTGAGATTCTTTCCTTACGGGTTTTTTTTCCCTTTTGGTTTTTGTTTCCTTTAGTTTTAGAATTCTTGGGGATTTTTCTTCGTTGCTTTTTCTTTTTGTCCACATCTTGCTTTGAGAGAAATTCTTTGTATAGGTAAGTTTGTGCTTCACTATCTTTTGAGCATATCTCAAAATATACGGTGAACATGATTCTCGTGGCACATGTTATAATATTTTCCAATTTTTGTTTGCTCTAATAGTAGATTATTATTGGTATTCCGTTAGAACTTGCGCTATTAATTATTTCAAGTCTTTTTTATAAGAGCATAAACGTTCAAAATGTAGCACATACATGGAATAGGCACAAAGTTAAGTCTCCAAATAAATAGCCATTAATTGTAAATACAAATACCAAATAAGATACTACTTATACCAATAATATAGTCACTTAGAATAGCTTAAAAGATTAATTAGCGAGCTCCTCCTTAAAGTTATCTGATGCAAGGTTTGGTAAAAGCATGGATAGCAGAAGCAGGAAGCTTAGGGATGACTCCATAACAGAAAATACACTATAAAGACTAAAGTAAAAAACAGAAAGTACTACATGGTAAATAAAATAACGTAAAACAACTTATTTCAAGTTCGGCTTGAGTGTTACTAAATTCACTTATTTTATTAAAATACAATTATATACCAGAAGTAAAACAACCTAATAAAAATAAGAACAAGCCTGTAATATGATGAAGATAAAGAATTCAATAACAACAATTTAAATAAATGAAAGAAAAATGCGAGGAAAAGATAGAAGAAAATGAAACTTCACATATTATCTCAAAAGCACATTTCTAACACAACATATGACTGTATTTATTAGCAGCCGATTATGTAATTAAATTTTAAAATACTAAAAACTGATAAAACATTAGGGCGAAAATTTCCATTCAAGAAAAGTAGTTCCATGAAATACTCAACAAGAAAAATAAGTTGTTTTTGTTTATTATCTTATTCTTGTTTAATTTTATTAAGAATTGCATGAATTTATTAACTTAATACATGTACAAGCATAACTGGTGATCAATAAGGACAAATAAGTTGGCTTAAATTATTTTATTAGTAATTATTATTCAAAATCAATACTTATAATAATTAAGGGTATTTTATCAAACTAGCTGGTATTTTAAAGTCATATTAAATTTAAATTGTCACGATACAAAATCCGACTAGACGTGATGGCACCTAACCCAACCCGCTAGGTAAGTCAATTAACCACTAACCAATTCCAATAACAATTAATAAAGCAATTAAGTAAAGAAATATCTAAATCTAATAGATTCCACAAGAACTGGTAGTACAAATCATGAGCTTCTAAGAATAGAGTTTACAAAACGGAAATAAAATATATACATAGTCTGTTTGAAAAGTACATAAACAGAGTTTTATAGATCTAAGACTACCACGAACAAGAGGCAGCTACAACACGCAGGTACATCTTCAGATCCAACTCCCAACGAACACGGTAACATCTGCACATAAGGTGCCATGAAAACTCTAGAGTCCCAACTCACATGGTTCACGCCCACACGCCCGTCACCTAGCATGTGCGTCACCTCAATACCAATCACATAACACGTATTACAGGGTCTCATACCCTCAGCACTAAGATTATAAGAGTTACTTACCTCGAACAAGCTAATACCAATGCCGAGCAAACCAAACGGTGCTCCAAAGATGCCATCACACACGTTCCGACCTCCGAACGGCTCGAAACTAATCAAAAGTAACTCAAATACATCAAACAATGCTAAAGGAACCAATCCCGATCGAAAAGATCAAATCTTGAATCAAAAGCCCAAAATCGGCCAAAACTCACACTCGGGCCCACGCCTCGGAACCGATCAAACTCACAAAATCCGATAACCCTTTCAATTACGAGTCCACCCATACTAGTTTTACTCAAATGCGACTCCAATTTGATATTCAAAACTAAAAAATTCACATTATGAAACTTTAGGCCAAAACCCCCAATTTCCTCTTTAAAATTCACAATTCCATTACCAAAAACGAAGATAGATTCATGAAATATAACCAAAATCGAGTAGAGAACACTTACCCCAATTCATATGGCGAAATTTTCTTCAAGAATCGCCTCAATCCGAGCTCCATAGCTCCCAAAATGTAAACAAATGGCCGAACCCCTCGAAATTGAGTACTTTATACTTCTGCCCAGGCATCCTCTTACGCGAACGCATCAACACCATCGCGTTCGCGATGAACAAAATAATTCGCCACCATAATACACTTCGCGGTAAAAACCTCGTGAACGCGACTCACAGCTGGCTCAGACCTTCACGAACACGGCTCCAATTACGCAAACGCGATGAAGAAGGCATCCGGCTCCCAACTCAACCCTACGCGTCCGTGATCCATCATACGCGAACGCGAAGAAGACTTGCCCCAACACTACGCGAACGCAGACCATTACTCTCGAACGCGATGAAGAAATGCTACTGCCATCCAAATACACTACGCATTCGCGACACTTACCACGCGAACGTGATGAAGAACTGAGATACCAGAAAATAGCAGAACACAACAGTACAAAAATGAAGAAAAATGATCCAAAATAAATTTGAAATATGCCGAGCCCCTCGGGACCCCGTCCAAATATACCAAAAAGTCCTATAACATAACACGGACCTACTCGAGGTCTCAAAACACACAAAACAACATCGGAACGATGAATCACACCTCAATTCCAATTCAATGAACTTTGAAACTTCAAACTTCCACAACCGATGCCGAAACCTATCAAATCACGTCCGATTGACCTTAGATTATGCACACAAGTCACATTCGACATTACAGACCTGCTCCAACTTTCGGAATTGGAATCCGACCCTGATATCAAAAAGTCCACCTCTGGTCAAACTTTTCTAAATTTTAACTTTCGCCATTTCGAGCCAAATTCAACCACGGACCTCCGTATCACAATCTGGACGCGCTCCTAAGTCCAAAACCACCCAACGGAGCTAACCAATTTCAATAACAATTAATAAAGCAATTAAGCAAAGAAATATCTAAATCTAATACATTCCCCAAGAATTGATAGTACAAATCATGAGCTTCTAAGAATAGAGTTTACAAAACAGAAATAAAATATATACATAGTCTGTTTGAAAAGTACATAAACAGAGTTTTATAGATCTAAGACTACCACGAACAAGAGGCAGCTACAACACGCAGGTACATCTTCAGATCCAGCTCCCAACGAACACGGTAACATCTGCACACAAGGTGCCATGAAAACTCTAGAGTCCCAACTCACATGGTGCACGCCCACACGCCCGTCACCTAGCATGTGTGTCACCTCAATACCAATCATATAACATGTATTACATGGTCTCATACCCTCAGCACTAAGATTATAAGAGTTACTTACCTCGAACAAGCCAATACCAATACCGAGCAAACCAAACGGTGCTCCAAAGATGCCATCACATGCGTTCCGACCTCCGAACGGCTCGAAACTAACCAAAAATAACTCAAATACATCAAACAATGCTAAAGGAACCAATCCCGATCGAAAAGATCAAATCTTGAATCAAAAGCCCAAAATCGGCCAAAACTCACACTCGAGCCCACGCCTCGGAACCGATCAAACTCACAAAATCCGACAACCTTTTCAATTACGAGTCCAGCCATACTAGTTTCACTCAAATACGACTCCAATTTGATGTTCAAAACTAAAAAATTCACATTATGAAACTTTAGGCCAAAACCCCCAATTTTCTCTTTAAAATTCACGATTCCATTACCAAAAACGAAGATAGATTCATGAAATATAACCAAAATCGAGTAGAGAACACTTACCCCAATTCATATGGTAAAAATTTCTTCAAGAACGCCTCAATATGAGCTCTATAGCTCCCAAAATGTAAACAAATGGCCGAACCCCTAGAAATAGAGTACTTTATACTTCTGTCCAGGCATCCTCTTACGCGAACGCGTCAACACCATCGTGTTCGCGATGAAAAAAATAATCTGCCACCATAATACACTTCGCGTTCGCGGTAAAAACCTCGCGAACACGACTCACAGCTGGCTCAGACCTTCACGAACGTAGCTCCAACTACGCGAACGCGATGAAGAAGGCCTCCGGCTCTAGCTCCCAGCTCAACCCTACGCGTCTGCGATCCATCATACGCGAACGCGAAGAAGACTTGCCCCAACACTATGCGAACGCGGACCATTACTCTCAAACGCGATGAAGAAATGCTACTGCCAACCAAATACACTACGCATTCGTGACACTTGCCACGCGAACGTGATGAAGCACTGAGATACCAGAAAATAGCAGAACACAACAGTACCAAAATGAAGAAAAATGATCCGAAATAAATTTGAAACAGGCCCGAGCCCCTCGAGACCCCGTCCAAATATACCAACAAGTTCCATAACATAACACATACCTACTCGAGGTCTCAAAACACGCAAAACAACATCGAAATGATGAATCACACCTCAATTCGAATTCAATGAACTTTGAAACTTCAAACTTCCACAACCGATGCCGAAACCTATCAAATCACGTCCGATTGACCTCATATTATGCACACAAGTCACATTCGACATTACAGACCTGCTCCAACTTTCAAAATCGGAATCCGACCCTGATATCAAAAAGTCCACATCTGGTCAAACTTTTCAAAATTTCAACTTTCGTCATTTTAAGCCAAATTCAACCACGGACCTCCAAATCACAATTCGGACACGCTCCTAAGTCCAAAATCACCCAACGGAGCTAACGGAACCATCAAAATTCCAATCTGAGCTCAAATGCTAAAAAGTCAAACTTGGTCACCTCTTTCAAATTTAAAGCTTAGTTGAGAATCATTCTTTCAAATAAGTGCCAAACAACCTGAAAACCAAACCGATGATTCACACAAGTCAAAATACATCATACGGAGCTACTCACGCCTGTAAACTACCGAGTGAAGTACAAATGATCAAAAGGACCGGTCGGGTCTTTACATCCTCCCCCACTTAAACATACGTTCGTCCTCGAACGTATCCAGAGTTGTTCTCAAAGCCATCAAAACGCCGTATAACCTTGCCATGCACATACCCGAGTTTGATCCCACGTCACCCTATTCCATATAGGCCCGACAACATAACATAACTGAACATCATTACTCCAACCTTAGTGCATAAGCCTTAGTATCCAATTTCCAACATCTGGAATTTCTATAAGGGCAGAATCCCGCAACCTACACATTATATAAGTCTGAACAAGTTGTACCAAAAGCCGTAACCATAACTCAAATACTCAAAACTCAAATACCACATAGCTCAAATTCTCGAAGCAATGATTTCTAATCACAGTAGTTGCTCAAAACAACCCAATGCCGATAACAAACCTCATATCAAACAAGACTCCATTCTAAAACCTTCGTACACTACCGATGATGAAAGAAACACACAGAAACTCGTAACCATTCATCAGGTCCACCAGTCGTGGAGCTCACTCTTCTTCGACTAGAACCATAGCAAATTTCTAAGCCGACTATCGATATTATCCTTCCAAATATACCACAATCAAATCTGATAGCACCCATCCTAGATCCGACGACTTCATCTTATCAAATACCAACTACTCTACTGACATGCCATACCAATACTATCTAAAGCCACAACCCATGCAATCTGTGCACCAATAAGCAACATTCCAGATGTACTCAATCACGAAAATGACTCAAACAAGAGAACCGTCCCGCAAGCTCGACGGATACCACCCCAACGCAATGCTAAGAACCTATCACACACCGTAGAACCAAAATACACGAATCTAACACGAAGGATCATGTCTCAACATAACTCTACCGTAATGTGCGACCCCATCCAAACCCTGGACCATATGAGACACCTCGAGCCACCATGCTCAAAATCAATAGCCATGCGAAATTCGACATCAAGTACCAAAGTGCATTACCATAACCACGGAGAAGCAGATGACACAATGCCACACAAAACCAGAAAGAACATAACCAATACGCCATCAATCATACAATACCCAACTACTCATCTCGCTCAAACTCCTCTATAAGACCACAATAGAACTGCACCATGTGTGCCTAAAACTAACGAATCACAACCCCTCGTAGCATAGAAAAGTAACCCACCGAATATATCAGAACACGAATAAACTCAACAACAACTGAATGGCACATCCCTCAATAATAGCAGTATGGAGCCAACCAATCCGACTCGGTGTAAAATACACACCCTAATTGGACCTACCAATGGACCCCCAAATCAACTCCAGGCACCTACACATGGATAAATAACCCTCTGAAAGCCCACAATGACTTAATCATAACACATACTATCGTCTAGCTAGCTTTGCCAATGACTTCACAGTCCACAACCATGAAACAACCTACTTTTGAGAACTCCCAGTCTACAAATCCAGAGAACACACAAATCACCATGTCTGATCCCAATTTCACCGCCAGAATGTCTAACACATCTCTCATACGCGATCATCCCATGAGGAATACTTCTAAAATTCTTCTGTGCCACATAGCAAAATTTGAATATCAGCAGTTGATCAACCAAGAGAGTGTCGTAATACCAATGAAGTGCCCATATATCAAAACACATTGCCCCTTCTGAAATGTATACTCTCATCAGGCCATACCGATTAGTAATATCATTTGCCTAGTCATCTGAATTCGTCCATGCTACCTACGAATCTATGACCTTCCCTTCCAAACAGAACTGTGATCCTGCTCACGCAAATCTCAATCCTACACAACACACCGCATATACCATGCCATCATATGAAAAATACGAGAACTTCATAGTTCACTCCGAGTCACAAGCAACTACATACTCAATTAGCTAAGGACCTTCCATTTGATTTCATCCAGGAGAAATTCACTATACACCACATGTTGCTCACACCATCAGGACATATACCCCTCGAACCTTGGTAAAAACCAGTGAGAACTCTTCGAAACCTATTTTTACATAACCAAGCTACCTGAACCGAATCTCTCTAACTCACCCAGCCACGCAGGTTGCCAAAACCCAAGAGCATTGCCACGAAACACCTGTGGAGACTATCCACATCATAGGTACCTAAAGAACCGATTATATCCATTACTGTGTTGATCCAAACTACTACCAAGATGTCCTATTTCTCCAAGTCCTTTCCAAATTGCCTTCAAATTGATACTTCTCCTTGCTAGAACACCACGATCCTTAACCAAAATTCACCACACAAAAGATCCTAGTATAAAACCACAACGCCCTAAGGCCCATAAGCCGCTGACTTCCCTCTTAAGCACCCCAAAACACCACAACCGTGACACCCACTCTAAAGAGACCTTATATAAACCTAAAATTATTTCCTTCACTTTCTTGATACTGAAATGCATAATCCATAATGATAAAAAATGCCACAAGTCTCGACACCATCCAATGCAACTCCCAGTTTCTAGCCATATATAAATCTTGAAAATTCTAAATCGCTACATATAAACCTTGAATCCATTAGAATCATCCACTCTACTCAAATCTTAATTAAACCGATCAAATGGACCGAACGATTTATGCCCCATTAGCACACCAACACCCAAGGGAGTAAAGAGTAACCAACACTCCTAAGCAACCGAGCAAATTCCTACTCCATGTACACTACATCCTTTGCGAATAACCACTCAATTATTTTATGATTCCCATATACCCATAGAGTATAATACAACCCGTATCCAGAAATTCCCTTACTCAAGTCATCCTCAATCTCAACCCCTGCAATCATAGCTGATTCACCAGTATACCTCGAACCGAAACCAATATAACACATAATCATGCAATCAACTTGTCGATAGTAGACTCCCCCACTTGGCTCAAAGCCATAGAACAAAACAGTTGATAACATCACGATACACGTACTCTATTACTTCTAGAATGCCGCACTGAAACTCAACTAAATCCTTCGCAAGACAATGTAACACAAACCATATAATACCTCAAATCGTTTGCAAATCTTGCATTCACCCTTGTAATAGTCAAGCCAACTTCCACAAGAGATCCAAACTCAAATTGCAACATATATCATTCACTGGTAAAAGAGAACTCTCTATAAAACATCATAAGCAGCACACAATCTCAGAATACCTCGCAGGAGATAACCTACCTGCTCTGCCTCAAGCTGACATCTCTCTATACCCTTCCACATCCATAACTATTACGCAATCACTTAATCTTCCTGAGTCGGAACTCATAACACAACATAAAATTTACTGCACTCAACAACTAAACAACATGAGAGGTCTTTCAACACACCCATAACTCGATTTCATACGCCAAATTAAGACAGAAATCAAACACCCAATAGTTCTTGCTACATCTCAAGTAAACTCTTCTCGTTACATTCAAATCATATGAACACATCTCGCAGTCACATCATACTCACCACATAGCCATTCCACCGCTCATCGAGCCACAAATTCCACTAATAAGGACACTAGCGAACATATATGTCCAAAAGCACGTGCTCAGACAATCAATATCTTTGCGCTCAAGTCACAGTCAAAACCCAGCCTTAAGTCCTCTAGACTGGCCCATCATCAGCATACTGAAATCACATCTTGCACCCCATTCATAGAATCACAAGTCGGCCAATGCACAGCTGATACTGAGCTTTCGAATGCACATATGAATGCGTGGAGGGAATTCAAAGGGTTACGCTTCAAGCTGAATCAATGTCGCACGATAAGGAAAGAAAGATAGGAAGTATATCCTAAATGTCCTATAGCCTCTCGAAGATAAGTATGGACGTCATCATACCGATCCGCAAGACTCTACTAGACACTTGCTCATGACTTGTAGAACATATGAACCTAGAGCTCTATACCACCTTGTAACGACCCAAAATCCGACTAGTCGTGATAGCACCTAACCCAAGCCGTTAGGTAAGCCAATTAACCACTAACCAATTACAATAACAATTAATAAAGCAATTAAGTAAAGAAATATTTGAATCTAATACATTCCCCAAGAATTGGTAGTACAAATCATGATCTTCTAAAAATAGAGTTTACAAAGCAAAAATAAAATATATACATAGTCTGTTTGAAAAGTACATAAACAGAGTTTTATAGATCTAAGGCTACCACGAACAAGAGGCAGCTACAACACACAGGTACATCTTCAGATCCAGCTCCCAACGAACACGACAACATCAACAGCCAATATCTGCACGCAAGGTGCAGAAGTGTAGTACGAGTACAACCGACCCCATGTACTCAATAAGTAACAAACCTAACCTTAGGTTGAAAGTAGTGACGAGCTAACAAAAAGGTCGGGTACAACACTAATATTCCACCACAGTTCATAACAGCATGGTATAATAACAAAAGAGTATCTCTGAAATAAAAGGCTCAGTTCGTTCACAGATCCAAAAACAATAGGCATTTCTTTTCAAGTATCTCAGTGAAAACCCAAATCGTTTACAGAAAAAAAGCCAAAGTACGAGTAAGTTTGAAAACTGTAGCTTTTTTCCAAAACTCCTTTCAACAAATAGTAAGATGTTTCATTTTCAAATAGCATGAGGAAAGTACTTCTCTATGCCTACATGTCAAGATACAAGTAAAATCATAAATGTCCCCAAAACCGGGTAGCAGAAGGAAATGCATCTCTATGTATGTATCTCAAGTACGCATATCAAATGCAATGCATCTCAATGATGAGCCTAGGTACTCACACTCTCAGAGTACTCAATCTCACTGTCTCTCATTCTCTCTCACTATGCTCAATGCTCAGTACACTCAATCACTCAGCGTTGTACAATACTTGTTGCGGCGTGCAACCCGATCCACATATATATATATATAGTCGACTACGCTCACTGGGGATGTGAATACTCCAAAGCGCTATATCGCTACGGCGTGCAGCCCGATCCCATAATATATAAATAGCCATAAGGCTCGTTGCGGCGTGCAACCCGATCCATATATATATATACGCCCTAAAGCTCGTTGCGGCCTGCAACCCAATCCATATAAAATATAATCAATATAATATGCTGCGGCGACGTGCAGCCCGATCCCAAAATGTCACTCTCACTCAGGCCCTCGGCCTCACTCAGTCATCAATCTCTCCAGTCTCACTCACTGGCTCACAATGTCATGAAACTAGCCCGACAATAATGATATGATGTATCAATAAATAATATCTGATAATGAAATATGGTATGAATACATGGATATGACTGAGTATGAAATATCGATGAAATCAGTGAGATGATAGCAAGAAACTACCATTATGGGTCCAAACAGTATCCGCAAAACGCCTAAACATGATATCTAGCACGATTGACAGCTCAATTACTTTATCACATGGTGAAAACAGGGATATCAACAAAATATGACCACTACACAGTTCCATGGAAACAACAGAGTCCCAATTCACATGGTGCATGCCCACATGCCCGTCACCTAGCATGTGCGTCACCTCAATACCAATCACATAATATGTATTACAGGGTTTCATACCCTCAACACTAAGATTAAAAGAGTTACTTACCTCGAACAAGTCAATACCAATACCGAGCAAACCAAGCAATGCTCCAAATATTCCATCACGCGCATTCCGACCTCTGAACAGCTCGAAACTAACCGAAAACAACTCAAATACATCAAACAATGCTAAAGGAACCAATCCCAGTCGAAAAGATCAAATCTTGAATCAAAAGCCCAAAATCGACCAAAATTCACACTTGGGACCACACCTAGGAACCCGATAAAACTTACAAAATCCGACAATCCATTCAATTACGAGTCCAACCATACTAGTTTCACTCAAATCCGACTCCAATTCGATGTTCAAAACTAAACAAATTCACATTATGAAACTTTAGGCCAAAACCCTCAATTTCCTCTTTAAAATTCACAATCTCATTACTAAAAATGAAGATAGATTCATGAAATATAACCAAAACCGAGTAGATAACACTTGCCCCAATTCATATGGTAAAAATTGCTTCAAGAATCACCTCAATCCGAGCTCCATAGCTCCCAAAATGTAAAAGAAATGGCGCAAACCCTCGAAATAGAGTACTTTATACATCTTCCAAGGCATCCTCTTACGTGAACGCATCAACACCATCGCGTTCGCGATGAACAAAATAATTTACCACCATAATACACTTCGCGTCCGCGGTAAAAATCTCGCGAACGCGACTCACAGCTGGCTCAGACCTTCGCGAATGTGGCTCCAACTACGCGAACGTGATGAAGAAGGCATCCTGCTCCTAGCTCAACCCTACGCGTACGATATCCATCATATGCGAACGCGAAGAAGACTTGCCCCAACACTACGTGCGCGAACGCGATGAAGAAATGCAACTGCCATCCAAATGCACTACGCGTTCGCGACACTTGCCACGCGACGCGAAAAATGATTTGAAATTAATCTGAAACAAGCCCGAGCCCCTCGGGACCCCGTCCAAACATACCAACAAGTCCCATAACATAACACAGACCGACGAATCACCCCTCAATTCGAATTTAATAAACTTTAAAACTTCAAACATCCACAACTGATGTCGAAACCTATCAAATCACGTCCGATTGGCCTCAAATTTTGCACACAAGTAACATTCGACATTATAGACCTACTCCAACTTCCGGAATTGGAATCCGACCCCGATATCAAAAAGTCCACTCCCGATCAAACTTTTCAAAATTTCAAATTTCGCCATTTCGAGCCAAATTGAACCACGGACCTCCAAATCACAATCCGGACGCGCACCTAAGTTCAAAATCACCCAACGGAGCTAACGGTACCATCAAAATTCTAATTCGAGGTCAAATGCTAAAAATTCAAACTTGGTCAACTCTTTCAAATTTAAAGCTCCCTAGCTGAGAATCATTCTTCCAAATCAGTCCCGAATAACCTGAAAACTAAACCGACGATTCACACTAGTCAAAATACATCATACGGAGCTACTCGCGCCCGTAAACTACCGAGCGAAGTGCAAATGCTCAAAACTACTGGTTGGGTTGTTACATAAATATATTATAAATTTCAACAAATAATACAATTAATTCAAACGTTGTATTCATAAATACAATACAATATGAGATAATACAATATATTATGAAAGATGAAAAAAAATAATAAACTGATGACTGAATATTAATTACAAATAAAATGATCCTTCGTCTATTTTCTATAACAATATTTCTTTTTCACGCATGCGTGATTACCTACAAATAAATTTTTTGGAATACAGGTTGGCATTAAAGGAAAATGGATCAATAATGTTACTAAGGAATTGGGATCCTTCAATGGCTTATGCATGGTACAAGAATGATATAATTATAGGTCAAAATACCTCCAAGCATTTATTTATCCCAAGAATTCAATTTTCGCCTTCAAAAAATAAAGGATGCTCTTTTAAATTCATCAAAAAAGAATTATCAGTACGTTTATATTTTTCAATGACAATAAATAAAGTACACGGTCAAACAATCCTCTGCATAAGCATGTAGTTGCTGCAATATATTTTTTCACATGGATAACTATAAGTTGTACTTTCAAGAGGTATATTGATGTCAAAAACAAGAGTTTTGGTCATGACAAAGCAAGATGGAAAAGGACATACACCAAGAACACCGTCTATAAAGAGATATTAGGTAAGATGTCCAACATATTTAAATTCACCTATTACATCTAAGTAATTACACTCACTTTTTTATTTCAACTGCATGTTGAATATATTTGGATGTTAATTGCTATTATACTTAGTTTATTCTCGTTGTATAAAATATTGATACTAACAAGATGCGAGTTACACGTGCATCGCACGTACATAGAAACTAGTGACTTAAAGTTTCTCTACCGGTTTAGAATATGAATACAAAAATTCAATTTAAACATAAATACTATAAAAGCATAAGGTTTTATTAACAAATGGTTGAAAATTTAGAGTAAAAGTTTAAGTTGACTTTCTTAAGACACATCTAAAACAATTGTGCAATTTGATCGCTTCTAAACTATTAACCCTATTTTCTAGCTTATCAATTTATATTGAACATAGTTGTTTCAGGAAATATATATAATCCTACGAACATAGGCTTATTTACGATTACGTAAATATGGATAATGAGAGAAAGCGACATGAATACGGTCGTAATATGGGGCACATTCATTACATTGTCATTGCGATTCGCATCTAATTACAAAGCAGCCCATCTTTTTTAGCTTATTTTCTATAAATAGCGAACGGTATAAAAATGCGACAAGTCTCGACACCATCCAATGTAACTCTCAGTGTCTAGCCATACACAAATCTTGAAAATTCCAAATCGCTACATATAAATCTTGAATCCATTAGAACCATTCTCGAGAGTCATCCACTCTACTCAAATCTCAATTAAACCGACCAAACGGACCGAACGACTTGTGCCCCATTAGCACACCAACACCCAAGGGAGTAACCCAAACTCCTAAGAAACCGAGCATATTCCTATTCCATGTACACTACACCCTTCACGAATAACCACACAATTATTTTATGATTCCCATATACCTATAGAGTATAATACAACCTGTATCCAGAAACTCCTTTACCCGAGTCATCCTCGATCTCGACCTCTGCAAGTCATAACTGATTCACTAGTATGCCCCGAACCGAAACCAATACAACACATAACCGTGCAATTAACTCGTCGATAACAGACTCCCCCACTTGGCTCAAAGCCATGGAATAAAACATCTGATTACTTACAATATCCATACCCCATTACTACCATAATTCCACAGTGAGATTCCACTAAATCCTTCATCCACTCATGCAACACAAACCATCTAATACCTCAAATCATCTGCAAATCGTAAACTCCACTAATAGGGACACCAACGGATCTATAAGTCCCAAAAGCACATGCTCACACAATCGAAATCTCCATGTTCAAGCTACCATCGAAACCCGACCTCAAGTCCTCCAGACTGGCCCATCATCAACATGCCAAAGCCACATCCCGCACCTCAATCATGGAATCACAAGACGCTGGCGCACAACCGATATCGAACGCTCACATGCGCATACAAATGCGTGAAAGGAATTCAAAGAGTTACGCTCCATGCAGAAACAATGCCGCATGATAAGGAAAGAAAGATGGGAAGTATATCCTAATTATCCCGTAGCCTCACGAAGATAGGTATGGACGTCATCATACCTATCCACAAGACTCTACTAGATACTTGCTCATGACTTGTAGAACCTATGAACCTAGAGCTCCGATACCATCTTGTCACAACCCAAAATCCAACTAGTCGTGATGACACCTAACTCAACCCGCTAGGTAAGCCAGTTGACCACTAACCAATTCCAATAACAATAAATAAAGGAATTAAGTAAAGAAATATCTAAATCTGATACATTCCCCATGAACTGGTAGTACAAATTATGAGCTTCTAAGAATAGAGTTTACAAATCTGGTATGAAGTAAATACATCATCTGTTTGAAAATTACATAAACAGAGTTTTCTGAATATAAGGCTACCATGAACAAGAGACAACTACAACTGGAACGCAGGTACATCTCCAGATCCAGCTCCCAACGAACACAGCAACATCAGTAGCCAATATCTGCACGCAAGGTACAGAAGTGTAGTACGAGTACAATCGACCCCATATACTCAATAAGTAACATACCTAACCTTAGGTTGAAAATAGTGACGAGCTTGTACCAAGGTCAGAGTCCAACTCCAATAACCAACAATAGTTCATAACAACATAACGCAAGTAATAAAAGCAATAACTCAAAGATAAAGTGTTCAGCTTTATCATGATTTCTGAAAATAGTTCTACCTTTAAAGTATATCTGTGAAAAGCCAAATCATTCATCGAAGTTGCCAAAAATATGAGTAAGTTTGAAAACAGTAATTTTTCCCAAAAATCCTTTCAATCATAAATAAGATGTCTCATTTTCTTTCTAGATAGCCAGTGTAAAACAAATGCATCACTATGCCCATATATCAACATGTGTGAGAAGTCATGAATGACGTGATATCGTACAACATGAGGAAAATACATCTCTATGCATGTATGTCATGGGTGCATGACAGTGCAATGTATCTAAGAGATAAACTCACATTCTCAGAGTACTCAATATCACTTTCTCACACATTCCACTCATCATGCTCAATCACTCGGTACTGTATATGGCCAATCTGGCCCAGGGAAGATCAATCCCGGAATATACACATCAACTGATCATCAGTCACTTAGTACCGAGTAGGGCCAATCCAGCTCGTGGAGAAGATCCATCTCCAGGTATATAATGCTTCAGACAAGATCCATGTCCAGGGAAGATCCATCCCTCAATAATATCAACCGCGCTCACTGGGAGTGTGCAGACTCCGGAGGGGCTCCTATAGCCCAAGCGCTATAATCCGCACAGAAAACTCACGTGTTGCACGGATAACTCACGTGCCATAATATCAATATCTGGATCCACACGGATAACTCACGTGCTGCACAGACAACCTACGTGCTGCATGGACAACTCACGTGATATAGTATCAATATCCTCACAAACAGGCCCATGGCCTCACTTAGTCATCAATCTCTCCAGTCTTACTCACGGGCTCACAATGTCATGAAACTAGCCCGACAACAATGATATGATGTATCAATAAATAACAACTGAGACTGAGATATGATATGCATGCATGAATATGACTGAGTACGAAATATCAATGAAATCAGTGAAATGACAGCAAGAAACGACCACTGTGGGTCCTAGCAGTATCGTCATAAAGTCTAAACATGATATCTAGCATGATTGACAACTCAATTACATTATCACAAGGTGAAAACACAGACATCAACAAAGTAGGACCACTATACAGTGCCATGGAAACAACAGAGTCCCAATTCATATGGTGCACGCCCACACGCCCGTCACCTAGCATGTGCGTCACCTCAATACCAATCATATAACACGTATTTCGGGATTTCATACCCTCAGCACTAGGTTTAGAATAGTTAGTTACCTCGAAAAAGCCAATACCAATGCCGAGCAAGCCAAGCGATGCTCCAAAGATGCCATCACGCGCGTAGCGATATCCGAATGGCTCAAAACTAGCCAAAAGCAACTCAAATACATCAAATAAATCCCAAGGAAGCAATTCCAAATGATAAAGATCGAATCCTTAATCAAAACCCAAAATCGGCCAAATATTACACCCGGGCCCGTGCCTCGTAACCCAACAAAACTCATAAAATCCGACAACTTATTCAATTACGAGTCGAACCATACTAGTTTCACTCTAATCCGACTCTAATTCGATGTTCAAAACTCAAAAATTCATATTATGAAACTTTAGGCCAAAACCCCAAATTTTCTCTTTAAAGCTCACAATCCAATTACCAAAAACTAAGGTAGATTCGTGATATAAAATAAAAAATGAGTCGAGAACACTTACCCCAGTCCACAAGATGAAAATTGCTTCAAGAATTGCCTCAATCCGAGCTTTGAAATGTAAAAATGAAGCCAAAATCGCGAACCCTTGTATTTATTATTCAGCCCAGCACTTTCGCATTTGCGGTCAATTCGTCGCATCTGCGACCACCGCTTTTGCGGAAAAATTTCGCTTCTACGAAGAATAGCCTTTCCCAGCAACCCCCGCACCTGCGGGATTAAACTACGCATCTGCGCCTCAACGCACCGCTTCTGTGCTTCTGCAGGTGCGTCCCAACTCTCGCATCTTCGAAGCCCTGCTCCAGCTTGACATCCGCTCCTGCGACTCCATTGTCGCTTCTGCGACCATCGCACCTGCACAAATCCAACCGCAGGTGTGATCACACCAGAACCAGCACCCTTCTGCAATGCACTATGCAACAAAAGTGATCCGTACCTCGTCCGAAACTCATCCGAGTCACTCGAGACCCCGTCTGAATATACCAACAAGTCCAATAACATAACACGGACCAACTCGAGGCCTCAAATCATGCATAACAACATCGAAACAATGAATCGCACCTCAAATCGAACTTAATGAACTTTGAACTTTTCAACTTCAATAACTCGTGTTGAAACATAACAAATCAACCCGGAATGAACCCAAATTTTGCACACAAGTCCCAAATGACAAAACAAAGCTATTCCAATTCTCGGAATCACAATCCAAGTCCGATATCAAAAAGTCCACTCCCGGTTAAACTTTTCAAAAATCCAACTTCCGCCATTTCAAGCCAAATTCCACTACGGACCTCCAAATCATAATCCGGACGTGCTCTTAAGTCCAAATTTACCCAATGGATCTACCAGAACCATCAAAACTCCGTTCCGAGTTCAAATTCATAAAAAGTCAAACTTGGTCAACTCTCAAAATTTAAAGCTTCTGCAATGAAATTCATTCTTCCAATTCGATTCTGAATAACCTAAAAATCAAAACCGATGATTCACATAAGTTATAATACATCATACAGATCTACTCATGCCCGTAATCTACCAAGCGAAGTGCAAATTCTCAAAACGATCGGTTGGGTCGCTACAATTGCAATTCAATATGGTATCAAAACGAGCATATGAACAACCACAACATATTTAATGTAAATAGTTCAACGTGTTTGCGCAGTTCAATTAGATAGAAACAAAAAGAGAAAATGATTTGAAGGTATTGTTATAAACCTCATTATAGCCATATCGACGATGGTATTGCCTCTGAACGGCAGAACTGAAGAACATGGAGACATCGTAAATGAGATACGACGAGTGCTTTGTCAAATTCAACACCACGAAATCAAAATTCAACCCCACCACACTGTTTTTCAATCAAAAAAATTCACGTAAGAAAAATAGTTTTTAACCAAATAAGAAAAAAATAATGTAGAGAAGAAATACAAAACCTTTTTCTACGGAAATTCAGTACAACTTGAGGATAAAAGCTAATAGACCATAATACAAATGCAATCCATCCAAAAACATTGTACAACACTTCCAACATAACTGAATTCCACGACCCCATCAAAATCAACCTCTTTCTTTTAGACTCTTTTGTAACTTCAAAAAACAGGACAATATGTAATCTTTATGCATTCCAGCATCAAGAAGGTGAAGGAAATAGTTTTAGGTTCAGATAAGGTCTCTTTAGAGTGGGTGTCGCAGTTGTGGTGTTTTGGGGGTGCTTAAGAGGGACGTCAGCGGCTTATGGGCCTTAAGGCATTGTGGTTTTATACTAGGGTCTCTTATGTGGCGAATTTTGGTTAAGGATCGTGGTGTTCCAGCAAAGAGAAGTATCAATTTGAAGGTAATTTGGAAGGGACTTGGAGAAATAGGACAGCTTAGTAGTAGGTTGGATCAGCACAGTAATAGATATAATCGGTTATTTGGGTACTTATGATGTGGCTAGTCTCCACAGGTGTTTCATGGTAATGCTCTTGGGTTTTGGCGACCTGCGTGGCTGGGTTGAGTTAGAGAGATTCGGTTCTGATAGCTTGGTTATGAGCAAAT
Source organism: Nicotiana tabacum (assembly GCF_000715075.1). NCBI lineage: Eukaryota > Viridiplantae > Streptophyta > Magnoliopsida > Solanales > Solanaceae > Nicotiana > Nicotiana tabacum. The sequence goes on along the minus strand of NC_134096.1, from coordinate 90,483,304 downwards.
GGACTTTAAAGAGTTCTCAATGGTTTCTACCACCGTTCGAGGGGTATATTACCTACTAGCATGAGGAGCATGTGGTGTATAGTGATTTTCTCCTGGATGAAGTCAAATGGGAGGTCCTTGGCTAATTGAGTATGTAGTTCCTTGTGACTAGGAGTGGACTATGAGGTTCTTGTATTTTTCATATGATGGCATGGTATATGTGGTGTGTTGTGTAGGATTGAGATTTACGTGAGCGAGATCACAGTTCAGTTTTGAAGGGAAGGTCATAAAATTCGTAGGCAGCATGGACGATTTCAAATGACTAGGTAAATGATATTACTATTTGGTATGGCTTGATGAGAGTATACATTTCAGAAGGGGCAATGTGTTTTGATTTATGGATACTTCACTGGTACTGCGGCACTTTCCTGGTTGATCGACAGCTGATATTCCAATTTTGTTATATGGCACGGAAGAATTTTAGAAGTATTCCTTGTGGGATGATAATTTATGAGAGATGTGTTAGACATTATGGCGGTGGACTTGGGATCAGATATGGTGATTCATGTGTTCTATGGATTTGGAGACTGGGAGTTCTCAAGAGCAGATTGTTTCATGGTTGTGGACTGTGATGTCATGGCCGAAGCTAGCTAGACGATAATATGTGTTATGATTCAGTCATTGGGGGCTTTCGGAGAGTTATTTATCTATTTGTGGGTGCCCAGAGTTGATTTGAGGGTCCATTGGTAGGCCCAATTAGGATGTGTATTCTATATCGAGCCGGATTGGTTGGTTACATACTGCTATTATTGAGGGATGTGCCATTCGGTTGTTGCTGAGCTTATTCGTGTTCTAAAATGATCTGTGAGTTACTCTTCTATGCTACAAGAAGTTGTAATTCGTTGGTTATAAGCACACCCGGTGCGGTTCTATTTGAGCTTTATAGCGAAATTTGAGCGAGATGAGTAATTGGATATTGCATGATTGATGGTGTATGGGTTATGTTCTTTCGGGTTTTGTATGGCATTGTGTCATCTGCTTCTCCATGGTTATGGTAATTCACTTTGAGTACTTGATGTCGGATTGTGCGTGGTTATTGATTTTGAGCATGGTGGCTGAGCTATTTCATATGGATGGGGTCACGCATTGCAGCGGAGTTATGTTGAGATATTGTCACGCCCCACCTCGGGGAGCGCGACCGGTGCTGAACCAAGTGAACCCGGTTGAGCAAGCCTATTGGTATGTGTTACCCTTAGACTTTTTGGTATGTGTTATGTGATTGGTATTGAGGTGACTCACATGCTAGGTGACAGGCGTGTAGGCGTGCACCATGTGAATTGGGACTATGTTGTTTCCATGGCACTGTATAGTGGTCCTACTTTGTTGATGTCTGTATTTTCACCATGTGATAAAGTAATTGAGTTGTCAATCATGCTAGATATCATGTTTAGGCTTTATGACGATACTGTTGGGACCCATAGTGATCGTTTCTTGTTGTCATTTCATTGATATTTTGTACTCAGTCATATTCATGCATTCATATCATATCTCAGTCTCAGTTGTTATTTATTGATACATCATATCATTGTTGTCGGGCTAGTTTCATGACATTGTGAGCCCGTGAGTGAGACTAGAGAGATTGATGAATGAGTGAGACCGGGGGCCTGTTTATTGAGGATATTGATACTATAGCAAGTGAGTTGTCCGTGCAGCACGTGAGTTGTCCGTGCGGATCCAAATATTGATATTATGGCACGTGAGTTGTCCGTGCAGCACGTGAGTTGTCCGTGCGGATTATAGCGCTTGGGCTGTAGGAGCCCCTCCGGAGTTTGCACACCCCCAGTGAGCGCGGTTGATATTATTGAGGGATGGATCTTCCCTAGACATGGATCTTGTCCGAAGCATTATATACCTAGATATGGATCTTCTCCACGGGCAGGATTAGCCCTACTCGGTACTGAGTGACTGATAATCAGTTGATGTGTATATTCCGGGATGGATCTTTCCTGGGCCGGATTGGCCATATACAGTACCGAGTGATTGATCATGATGAGTGGAATGTATGAGAAAGTGAGACTGAGTACTCTGATAGTGTGAGTACATGAGTTCATATCTAAGATACATTGCATTGACATTGCACCCATGACATACATGCATAGAGATATATTTTCCTCATATTGTACGGTATCACGTAATTCATGGCTTCTCATACATGTTGATATATGGGCATAGTGATGCATTTTTTTTACACTGGCTATCTGAAAAGAAAATGAGACATCTTATTTATTATTGAAAGGATATTTGGAAAAGATTACTGTTTTCAAACTTACTCATATTTTTTGGCAACTTCGATGAACGATTTGGGTTTTCACTGATATACTTGAAAGGCAGAATATTTTCAGAAATCATGATTAAGCCGAACATTTTATCTTTGAGTTACTGCTTTTATTACTTGTGTTATGTTGTTATGAACTATTGTTGGTTATTATAGTTGGACTCTGACCTTGGTACAAGATCGTCATTACTTTCAACCTAAGGTTAGGTTTATTACTTATTGAGTACATGGGGTCGGTTGTACTCATACTATACTTCTGCACCTTGCGTGCAGATGCTGGCTGCTGATGTTGCTGTATTCATTGGGAGCTGGATCTTAAGATGTACCTGTGTTCCAGTTGTAGTTGCCTCTTGTTCATAGTAGCCTTAGAGTCACAAAACTCTGTTTATGTAATTTTCAAACAAATGATGTATTACTTCATACCAGCTTTGTAAACTCAATTCTTAGAAGCTCAGGATTTGTACTACCAGTTCTTGGGGAATGTATCATATTTAGATATTTCTTTACTTATTTACTTTATTAATTGTCATAGGAATTGGTTAGTGGTTAACTGGCTAACCTAGCTGGTTGAGTTAGGTGTCATCACGACTAGTTGGATTTTGGGTCGTGACAACAATAATTGTTCCAATGTTGAAAAGTTATAATTCATTCAAGTTTAGACGGTTATAAACACTGAATTTGCCCGTATGATATTTGGTTAAGCACATTATAGATTCAATTTTATAAGAATACTATGTTTTTGCCCCTTTATATAGGAAATATGTTAATTCAGTTTTTGCACAATGCATTTGTGGTTAAGCAGTTGAACAATTAATAATTCACTAAACCTATGATGTATAAGTATAGGAAGTAAAAGTGCACAATTTGATTAATTAATAGAAGGCTATATATGTTTAACTAAATATCACGAGGATCAAAATAAATCTTTTTAGATATTTGATGGACTAAAATCACAAACTTTCCTTCTATTTTATTTCTTCATATTAAGTTGATACTATGTTTTATAGTGAAGTTAATGACTAATGTGTTGAACTGCTAACTACCTTCATTGTTTAATTTCATATGATACTTGTAGCTACCAATGACGTGGCTTTCTCTACTCATGCAGTTGCTTTAACAACATTTATCTTATTACAGATTGCTATTTATGATGTAAGTATACCATTCTTTTTTTACTCTTTTCAGCTCAAATATTATATGCACACTGAAATGTGAGTTTATTACTTGGTTCTCATAAACATTACATATTTCTTTTTACATCGTGGAAATCAGAAGGTCTCAAAAACTGCTATTGCAATTGTCACTGTTGCTTGGTTAAGGGTTGCAGTTTGTGTTTTTGTGGCTTTCCCTAAGCATTCTTGGTTATGGCTAGCTTCCTGCTTCAAGTAAGCCACTTATTTTAAATCCACAATTAGTTCTACTTAACACCCTTTTTCTTCATGTTTTAAAATTTGCATAACAATTAAAAAAGGCCGGTGTACTAAGCTCCCGCTATGCGGGGGGTCCAAGGAAAGGCCGAACTCCAACCTCTTTATCAAAATTTCAACCTTCGGTTGGACTTTTCAAAAATCTTCTATTTTTTAGCTTTCGCCAAAATGCGTCGAATTGTCCTACGGACTTCCAAATCCAAATCCGAATATACGTCTAAGTCTGAACTCATCATACGAAACTATTTCCATCATCGAAATTCTATTTCGGGGTCGTTTGCTCAAAAGTCAACTCTCCGGTCAACTCTTTCCATTTAAGTTTCTAAATAAGAATTGTTCTTTTAATTAAATTTCGAATCTTCCGAAAATCAAACTCGACCGCACCCGCGAATCGCAATACATATTACGAAGTTATTCGAGACCTTAAGTCACTGAACGGGGTATAAATTCTTAAAACGACAAGTCGGGTCGATACCATTTCCCTAATCATTCTTGGCTATGGCTAGTATCCTGCTTCAAGTAAGCCATTTTCTATTAAATGCACAATTAGTTCTACTTAACACCCTTTTCTTCATGTTTTAAAATTTTCATAACAATTAAAAAGGGCCGGTGTACTAAGATCCCGCTATGCGCGGGGTCCGGCGAAGGGTCGGTCCACAAGGATCTATCGTATGCAACCTTACCCTGCATTTCTGCAAGAGGTTGTTTCCACGGCTCGAACCCGTGACTTCCTAATCACATGGCAATACTTTCTATTTTATTTCTTCATATTAAGTTGATACTATGTTTTATAGTGAAGTTAATGACTAATGTGTTGAACTGCTAACTACCTTCATTGTTTAATTTCAGATGATACCTGTAGCTGCCAATGATGTGGCTTTCTCTACTCATGTTGTTGCTTTAACAGCATTTACCTTATTACAGATTGCTATTTATGATGTAAGTATACCATTCTTTTTTTACTCTTTTCAGCTCAAATATTATATGCACACTGAAATGTGAGTTTATTACTTGGTTCTCATAAACATTACATATTTCTTTTTACATCGTGGAAATCAGAAGGTCTCAAAAACTGCTATTGCACTTGTCACTGTTGCTTGGTTAAGTGTTGCAGTTTGTGTTTTTGTGGCTTTCTGTCGCGACCCAAAAATCGAGTCACAAGTGTCGTGATTGCACTTAATCTTTAAGGCTAGGTAAGCCGATTTTTATAACAACTCAAGCCATTTTTAAAAAATAAAAATAGGTAATAAAAAATAACAACGAAAATAAATATGAAAATATCCCAAGACTGGTAACACTGAATTACAAACTCTAATTGAATATATGAAATGATCTCAAGGATCGAATACTTAATACTGTTTGAATAATAATTAATAGTACAATAAAATAGAAAGACTCCAAGGAACTGCGACGATAAAGCAGCTCTATCTTAAATCCTTGCGATCCCACTCTAACTTTGTCCGGGTCCGTTATCTCCAATACTTGGCTCTGCACAAAAATATGCAGAAGTGTAGTATAAGTATACCACAGTCGGTAGCCAGTAAGTATCAAGACACTCACTAGTATAATAACCTGGGCAATATAGTATACAAAATAATAAGAAACAAATAACCATAATGGCAACACTTAATCAACCAGTGATATGCACAGCAGAGCAATAAGAACACCATTAATAATGCTCAATAAATAATAAATACAACTACACACAATTAAATCAAGTCCTTCAAATATAAATTTTTCGCCTATATGCTTCGCAAATAATACTCTTCAGGATATAATACTTTTTAATAAATATATTTTGAATATACTCCCTTCAAATAAATACCTTTCGAATATAATTCTTTCGAATAAATCTTTTTCAAATATAATTCCTTCAATAAATATCATTCAAATATAATTCTTTCAAATAAATCTCTTTCTAATATAATTCCTTCAAATGAGTATTTTTCGAATAAAAGTCACCATGTGACACCTCATTTTCAAAATCATAAAGTACGGGTCTCAGCCCAATTTTAAATTTTCACAGCACCTCGTGCCAATTTCTGTACCACAATCACATGGACAACTCACGTGCCAAATGTCATTATCATTTAATCACTGCACCTCGTGCTCGCATTTCATATCACAACTGCAAGGACAATTCACATGCCAATATCATCATTATTTACTCACGGCACCTCGTGCCCACATTTCTCTTCATAATCCGCATGGCAATAACCATAGGCCCCCAATCTCAACATAAATCAGATTGTTATCAAATTACCAATAACAAGACAAATTGTATAAGGTATAAAAATAAACACAGAAAAAATCACAACATCACATAAAATTTACCAACGCAACAACTCCACCCCATCACATATCATCCCTAATAATAGCCACTCTTATATCTCATATAACCATCCTTATCACTCCTATAATAGCCTCCCTTATCCCTCCGCCCTGACAATATCAATAGTCATCCTTATCGCTCCTACAACCACCCTTATCACTCCGCCCAGATAATATTCCAACACACATAATAACAGTGAAATGCTACCCTTATACCCACATAATATCAACAATGGAATGCCATCCTTATATCCTCAAAATAACAACTCACACAACACAATAATTTATACGAAAAATTATCACGGCAACATAACAAAATCAATTCATATCACAATTTGCCCAATGGCCCCAACCAATTCCAAAGGTACAACAAATCAATTAATTTCACAACAAATAGTCGAAGGCTCCACACAATATGTATAAGACCTCAAAAACAATCAACAGAGATAGAAATTACTCAGCATAGGGCAGCACCTTCATTAATCCAAATTCTCAATAATTATATAAACACATCTTCCTAAGCTCATTTAATTAATTAGGCATGGCAAATAGATGATTTAATTAGGCATGAAAAATACAACAACCAGGATTTAGGCATGGCAAATAGATGATTTAATAAATGCCAACAATAATCCAATTTATTACATAATAATGCCTAAGACTTTAACCCAATAAAATTTACACATATAAGCCCGAGTACGTACTCGTCACGTCGCGTACACGGCTTTTCACATTTCACAAATGGCACATAAGTCTCGATGCCTAAGGGGTAATTTTCCCCACTCGAGGTTAGGCAAGATAATTACCTTTTAGAAGTTATGCCGATATTCCAAAATTGCCTTCTTGCTAGAATTGACCTCCGGAACGCTCATATCTATTCAAATTAATTGTATAACTTCATTAAAATTCATCAAAAATAATTTCGAAAAATAAAACGTCGACTTATAAATTTATTCTAAAACATCAACAAAAGTCAACGCGGGGCTCGCCCCTCGGAACCCAACATAATTTTCATGAAATCCGAATACCCATTCCGATACGAGTTCAACCATACCAATTTTATCCAATTCCGATAACAACTCGACCTCTAAATCTTAAATTTTTTCTTTCATAAAAATCGTAATTAAACGATGAATATAATCATAGATTCATGAAATATAATCACTTTAGGACATAGAACACTTACTTAAGTCAAAGTCTTGAAGAACTCCTCCAAAATCGCCCAAAACCCGAGCTCCAAAATCCCAATCGAAATGGCGAAATGACCATTTTTGGTCCTAAAATATTTTTGCCTAGTTTCACACCTGCGGACAATTTTGTCGCACCTGAGAGCTCGCTTTTGTGAGAAAATTCTCGCTTCTGCGACGTCCACTAGCCACTGCCCTCTCGCGCCTGCAGAAAAGCTTCCACTTCTGCGGTCACGCAGGTGCGGAAAATGCATCTCACCTGCGACCTCTGCCCATTCCAGTCTAGGCCGCATCTGCGACCACTTTGTCGCTTTTGCGGTCGTGCACCTGCGACCATTTCCATCGCAGGTACGATTGCACCAGAATTGAAAAACTTCCAGAATTCCTTCAAGCATAATTTTGGTCCGTTTAACCATCCCAAACTCGCCTGAGTCCCTCGGGACCTTTACCAGTTATACTAACACGTCCCAAAATACAATACAAACTTAGTCGAGGCTTCAAACCACATCAAACAATGCCGAAATTACGAATCGTGCATCGAATCGAATTATGAGTTTTTCAATCTTCCAACTTCTGTATTTTGCGCTGAAACGTATCAAATCAATCCGGAATGACTTCAAATTTTGAACACAAGTCATAAATAACATAATTGAGCTATTCCAATTTTCGGAATCGAAATCCGACCTCATTATCAAAATTTCAACCTTCGGTCGGTCTTTCCAAAAATCTTCTATTTTCCAACTTTCGCCAAAATGCGTCAAATTATCCCACGGACTTCCAAATTCAAATCCGAATATATGCCTAAGTCTGAAATCATTATACGAAACTATTGCCATCATCGAAATTCTATTCCGGGGTCGTTTGCTCAAAAGTTAACTCTCCGGTCAACGCTTTTCATTTAAACTTCTAAATAAAATTATTCTTTTAATTAAATTCCGAATCTTCCAAAAATTAAACTCGACCACATCAGCGAGTCGTAATAAATATTACGAAGTTGCCCGAGACCTTAAGTCACTGAACGGGGCATAAATTTTTAAAACGACAAGTTGGGTCGTTACACTTTCCCTAAGCATTCTTGGCTATGGCTAGTTTCCTGCTTCAAGGAAGCAACTTTGTTTTAAATCCACAATTAGTTCTACTTAACACCCTTTTCTTCATGTTTTAAAATTGTCATAACAATTAAAAAGAGTTGGTGTACTAAGCTCCCGCTATGCGCGGGGTTCGGGGAAGGGCCGGACCATAAGGATCTATCGTACGCAATCTTACCCATCATTTCTGCAAGAGGCTATTTCCACTGATCAAATCTGTGACCTCCTAGTCACTTGAAAATAACTTTACCAGTTACGACAAGGCTCCCCTTCTAAAAAAATTCATAATAATAAAAATAAAAAATTGGTCAAGTTAAATTAACAGTACTTTATCCATTTAACCACTATAACAATAAAATCTCACACTTCTTTATCTTAATTACAGCACATTGCAGGTTGTTATGACAGTAATTAAGTACATTCCCCAGATAATTGTTGTTATTTTGAAGGAAAAATACTCTGACTTCTATATGAATTGCATGTGATTTTGTTCTCTTCTATTCAAATTATAAAATTTTGTGATATGTTTATACTATTTGTTTCCTTCTCATGCTTCCTGTATTAAAGTTGGTGGCTCTGTAAAAATCTATAGGCTATTATGAATTTTCGGCGAAAAGGCACAATTGGATTTAGTATTGGAAACATTTTGCTGGATTTGTTTGAAGGTTTAACAAATTATGGGAAGATGGCAGTGCAATCCATAGATCAGCATGAGTTTCACATTTCAATTATATAGAGTTCACTAAATGTAACGATCCGCCCGGTTATTTTGAGTATTATAACCTTGTTCCCTTTTTTACTGCTCAATTTATGCTTTGCAGTTGTTTTATGACTTACCGGGTTAGTTGGTTCGGGTCCGAAAGGCATTCGGAGTGAAGCGAGACACGTAGTCTCATAATTAAAAATTTAAGTTAGAAAGAATTGACCGGATGCGGACTTATGTGTAAACGACCTCGGATTTGAATTTTGATAATTTTAATAGCTCTGCATGGTGATTTTGGACTTAGGAACGTATCCGGAAAATTATTTGAAGGTTCATAGTGGAATTTAGCTTAAAATGGCGAAAGTCAAATTTTGGAAAGTTTGGTCGGAGTTGACTTTTTTGATATCGGGGTCAAAATTCGATTCTGAAAATTGGAATACCTCCGTTATGTCGTTTATGAGATGTGTGCAAAATTTGAGGTCAATCGGAAGTGATTTGATAGGTTCTGACGTCGTTTGTAGAAATTGGAAGCTTCAAAGTTCATTAGGCTTGAATTTATGTGTGATTCGTATTTTTAGTGTTGTTGGATGTGATTTGAACACTCGACTAAGTTTGTATGGTGTTTAGGACTTGTTGGTGTATTTGGTCGAGGAACCGAGGGCCTCAGGTGAGTTTCGGATGGTTAACGGATCAAACATTTAGACTTAGGAAAATCTGGAATTTTTGCTTCTGGTGTAACCGCACCTGCGAAGCTTTGATCGCAGGTGCGACACCGCAGGTGTGCAAGGACCATCGCAAAAGCGGTCAGGAGTGAAGGGCAGGGCAAGTTGCGCAGGTGCAAAGATTTTGCCGCACCTGCGAGGTCGCAGATGCGGTCCCCTGATCGCAGAAGCGGAGGCAGGCTTAAGTGATTTTTCCGAAGAAGCGGAGCTGTGACCGCAGATGCGGAAATGGAGCCGCAGGTGCGGCAATCTTGGACAGAATGTTAAAAATAAAGGAGTCCGAGATTTTGTCATTTTGGACATTTCCAAGAATGGGTGAAGCGGCTTTTGAGCGAGAAATCACGAGAAATCTTGAGGTAAGTCCCTTGTGATCATTTCTATTCCATAATATTGAATTATCATCGAATAATCCGACTAGATTACATATTTTTGAGATGTAAATCGAGGGTTTGAACTTAGGGATTTGAAAATAAAATTTGAAGATTTGGAGGTCGCGTTGAGGTTCCGATTTTGATAAAATTAGTATGGTTAGACTCGTGGTTGAATGAAATTTTGGATTTTTTAACTTTTGCCGGGTTCCGAGACTGCGATGTTTGAGCTAAATTTCGAATTTCTATGGAAAATTAGCATTTTTTTATGAAATTAATTGCAATAAATTTTATTGACTGAATCAAATTATTTGTGACTAGATTCGAGGCATTTGGAGGCAAATTCACAAGGCAAAGGCTTAGCGGAATAAGAATTTTACGGTTTGAAGTAAATAAGAGTTATAAATCTGGTCCTGAGGGTATGAAACCCTGGAATTTGGTATCATATGATTACTTTGGAGGTGACGCACATGCTAGGTGACGGGCGTGTGGGCGTGCACCGAGGGGATCGTGACTTGGTCCATCCCGTGAAACTGTAAAGTTGAATAACTTGTTGTTAGCTATCTGTTCTCTCTATGTTGTGGAAATTTGACAGTAAGTCATGTTAGAAACCATGTCTAGATTATATTTTGGTACTATAGGGACCCACAGAGGTCGTGTACATATTGAACTATCTGCTTAATGGTTGTTCTGTACTCAGTCACAGTTTACTTGTTTATTTTATCTCAGTCTTTATTTTTCATTATTGATGCATCATATCATTGTTGTTTGGGCTGATTTCATGATTTCTGAGAGCTGAGAGTCGAGTGGTTGAGCTATTGTGACGAGTTGAGTGACTGTTGCCCTAAAAGCCCAAACAACAATGATATGATGCATCAATAATGAACAATAGAGACTGAGATACTCATACCCACTTCTCGGGCCGGGGGAGGTACCCATACCCCTGTTGCCCGTACTCCAGACCAGATAGTATAGGCACTTCATATACCGGGGGCACTACCAGCCCAACCGGCTACAGCTGCTCAGGCCCCGGTAGTTCCTGTTATGGCAGAGGATGAACAAAGGAGACTTGAGAGATTTGAGAGGCTTCAACCTCCACCATTTAGCGGAACTGAGTCAGAGGATGCTCAGGGTTTTCTGGATATGTGTCAATGGATGCTTCGGACAGCGGGTATTCTAGAGACCACTGGGGTCTCGTTCACTACCTTTCAGTTTTCTGGGACTGCCTTCAGATGGTGGGAGGCTTATGAGAGGTGCAGGCCAGTTGGTGCAGTACCACTTATATGGCAGGAGTTCTCCGTTCTCTTTTTGGAGAAGTTTGTGTCGCAGTCTTGCAGTCTCGCAGAGAGGAGCTGCGCATACAGTTTGAGTAGTTACGTCAAAATGGTATGTCTGTGATGCAATACGAGTTGAGATTTTCTGAGTTGGCTCGTCACGCAGTATGATTGGTTCCCACTAATAGGGAAAGGATTAGGAGGTTCATTAATGGCCTCACATATTAGCTGTGGTTACTTATGACTAGGGAGAGGGTATCTAGTGCTACTTTTGATGAGGTAGATGATATTGCTCGGCAGATAGAGATGGTTCATAGCTAGGAACGTAGAGAGAGGGAGGCTAAGAGGCCTCGTGGTCCAGGTGAATACAGCGGTGCTCCTTCAGGGGGTCAGTTTTATCGCGGTAGGGGTCGTTCTTATAGACACGCTCAGACGGGTCGTCTAGCTCATCATGGTGCATTAGCTACCCACGGTTCTTACAGTGCTCACTCAGTACAGTCTTCATTCAGTGAACTACCAGTGTAGAGTTCTCATTATGCCTCGTCTGCTCAGGCTTCTACAGGTAATTCCTCGAGTTATCAGGAGCAGCAGTTCTGTCAGAGGAGGGGTTGTTTCGAGTGCGGAGAATTTGGTCATTTCAAGAGAGAGTGTCCTAGGTTATTGAGTGGGGATCCATAGTAGAGTTCTCGACTGACTGCACCAACATCAGCAGTTCCACCACCCGCCCAGCTAGCTCGGGGTGGGGGTCAGGCAGCTAGGGGTCGCCCAAGAAGGGAAGGCGGATCAGGTGGCAGTCAGACCCGATTCTATGCTTTTCCTGCCATGCCAGATACTATTACCTCAGATGCAGTGATCACAGGTATTGTTTCAGTGTGCCACAGGGAGGCTTCTATATTATTTGACCCTGGTTCCACTTATTCATATGTATCATCGTATTTTTCTCATTATCTGAATATTCCCTATGAGTCCTTAGTTTCACATGTTTGTGTATCTACACCGGTGAGCAATATTATTATTGTGGACCGTGTGTGGTAACTATTGGGGAACTGGACATGAGAGTTTATCTTTTATTACTCGGTATGGTTGATTTCGATGTAATCCTAGGTATGGATTGGTTGTCTCCATGTCATGCCATTCTGGACTGTCATGCAAAAACCGTGATATTGATGATGTTGGGGTTGCCAAAGGTTGAATGGAGAGGTTCTCTAGATGTTTTTCCTAGCAGGGTAATTTCTTATTTGAAGGAACAACGTATGGTTGGAAAGGGATGTTTGTCATATTTGGCCCTTGTGAGAGATATGATGCAGATAGTCCTATTATTGATTCAGTACCGGTCGTGCGGGACTTTTCGGATGTATTTCCTACAGACCTGCCGGGTATGCCACCCGACATGGATATTGATTTCGGTATTGACTTGGTGCAGGGCACTCGGCCCATTTATATTTCTCCGTACCGTATGGCACCAGCTGAGTTAAAAGAATTGAAAGAGCAACTTTAGGAATTCCTTGAAAAGGGGTTTATTAGGCCTAGTGTGTCACCTTGGGGTGCACCAGTTTTGTTTGTGAAAAAGAAAGATGGTACTATGCGGATGTGCATTAATTATAGGCAGTTGAACAAAGTTTCAATCAAGAATAAATATCCTTTGCCGTGTTTTGATAACTTATTTAACCAGCTTCAGGGAGCGACAGTGTTCTCCAAAATTGATTAAAGATTTGGGTATCACCAGTTGAAAATTCGGGATTCAGATGTTCTAAAGACGGCATTCAGAAATCATTATGGCCACTATAAATTTCTTGTGATGTCTTTTGGGCTAACCAATGCCCCAACAGGATTTATGCATTTGATGAATAGTGTATTCCAGCCATATCTTGATTTATTTGTCATAGTATTTATTAATGATATTATGGTGTACTCACGTAGCCAGAAAGAGCATTCACAACACTTGGGTATTGTATTACAGAGATTGAGAGAGGAAAAGCTTTATGCCAAATTTTCTAAGTCTGAGTTCTGGCATAATTCGGTGGCATTCTTGGGACATATAGTGTCCAATGAAGGAATTAAGGTGGATCCAAAGAAAATAGAGGCAGTTCAGAGTTGGCCCAGACCATCTTCAGTTACTGAGATTCGTAGTTTTCTCGGCTTAGCCGGTTATTATCGTCGCTTCGTGGAGGATTTCTCGTCTATTGCATCGCCTATGACTAAATTAACCCAGAAAGGTGCTCCATTCAAGTGGTCAGATGAATGTAAAGAGAGCTTTCAGAAGCTCAAAACAGCTTCGGCTACAGCTCCAGTATTGGTGTTGCCTACAGATTCAGAGTCTTATATTGTGTATTGTGATGCATCGCGTATTGGTCTCGGTGCAGTGCTGATGCAAAATGGTAGGGTGATTGCTTATGCATCCAGACAGTTAAAGGTACATGAAAAGAATTATCCGGTCCACGATCTTGAGTTAGCATCTATTGTTCATGCCTTGAAAATTTGGCGGCATTACTTGTACGGTGTCCAGTGTGAGGTATATACCGATCATCGGAGTCTACAACATTTGTTCAAATAGAAGGATCTTAATTTAAGGCAGCGAAGGTGGTTGGTGTTGCTTAAGGATTATGACATTACCATTCTCTACCATCCTAAAAAGGTCAATCTGGTGGCTGATGCCTTGAGTCGTAAGGCGGAGAGTTTGGGCAGCTTAGCATACTTACCGGTAGCAGAGAGGCCTTTAGCCTTGGATGTTTAGGCCTTGGCCAGCCAGTTTGTTAGATTGGATGTTTCCGAGCCGAATCGAGTTTGGGCTTGTGTGGTTTCTCGGTCTTCTTTATATGATCGCATCAAAGAGCGCCAATATGATGATCCCCATTTGCTCATCCTTAAGGACACGGTTCAGCACGGTGATGCCAAGGAAGTCACTTTTGGAGATGACGGTGTATTACGGATGCAGGGCAGGTTATGTGTGCCTAGTATAGATGGTTTGCGTGAGTTGATTCTCCAGGAAGCTCACAGTTCGTGGTACTCCATTCATCCAGGTGCCGCGAATATGTATCAAGATTTAGATATTAGAGGATATACTACGCGCTTGTGTCATTGATTTTGGGTGTTCTTGGGATCAATTTCTGCCACTCGTGGAGTTTTCTTACAATAATAGCTACCAATCGAGTATTCAGATGGCTCCGTATGAGGCTTTGTTTGGGAGACGGTGTCGGTCCCCTGTGGGTTGGATTGAGCCGGGTGAGGCTAGGCTATTGGGTACTGGCTTGGTTCAGGATGCTTTAGAGAAGGTCAAACTAATTCAGGAACGACTTCGCACGGCACAATCTAGACTCTTTATGCCGACAGGAAGGTTCGTGATGTTGTTCATATGGTTGGGGAGAAGGTTCTACTCACGATTTCATCCATGAAGGGTGTGTTGAGGTTCGGGAAGAAGGGAAAGTTGAGCCCTCGGTTTATTGGGCCTTTTGAGATACTTAAGAAAATTGGAGGTGTGGCTTATGAACTTGCCTTGCCACCTAGTCTATCAGGTGTTCATCCAGTGTTCCATGTATCCATGCTCCTAAAGTATGTCGGGGATCTGTCTCATATTTTGGATTTCAGTACAATACAGTTGGACGGTAATTTGACTTATGATGTGGAGTCGGTGGCTAGTTTAGACCGGCAGGTTCGAAAGCTGAAGTCAAAGAACATAGCATCAATGAAGGTACAGTGGAGAGGCCATCCAGTCGGAGAAGCTACTTGGGAGATTGAGCAGGAGATGCGGAACAACTATCCATACCTATTTGAGACTCTAGGTATGATTCTAAACCCATTCAAGGACGAACGTTTGTTTAAGAGGGGGCGAATGTAACAACCCGGCCGGTCATTTTGAGTATTATAACCCCGTTCCCCCATTTACTTCTCAATTTATTCTTTGCAGTTGTTTTATGACTTACCGGGTTAGTTGGTTTGGGTCCGGAAGGAATTCAGAGTGAAGTGAGAAACTTAGTCTCATAATTGAAAATTGAAGTTAGAAACAATTGATCGGATGCGGACTTATGTGTAAATGACTACGGATTCAAATTCTGATAATTCCAATAGATCTGTATGGTGATTTTGGACTTAGGAGCGTGTCCGGAAAATTATTTAGAGGTCCATAGTGGAATTTGGCTTAAAATGGCGAAAGTCGAATTTTTGGGAAGTTTGACCCGGGGGTTGACATTTTTGATATCGGGATCGAAATCTGATTCTGAAAATTGGAATACCTCCATTATGTCATTTATGACTTGTGTGCAAAATTCGAGGTCAATCGGACGTGATTTGATAGGTTCCAGCATCGTTTGTAGAAATTGGAAGCTTCAAAGTTCATTAGACTTGAATCTATGTGTGATTCGTATTTTTAGTGTTGTTGGATGCGATTTGAAGATTCCACTAAGTTCGTATGATATTTTAGGACTTGTTGCTGTATTTGGTTGAGGTCCCGAGGGCCTCGGGTGAGTTTCGGATGGTAAACGGATCAAAATTTTAGACTTAGGAAAATTTGGAAATTTTGCTTCTCGTGTAACCACACCTGCGAAGCTTTGATCGCACGTGCGATACCACAGGTGCGCAAGGACCATCGTAGAAGCATCCAGGAGTGAAGGGCAGGGCAAGTTGCGCAGGTGCGAAGATTTTGACGCATCTGCGAGGTCGCAGATGCGGTCCCTTGATCGCAGAAGCAGAGGCAGGCTTAAGTGATTTTTCCGCAGATGCGGAGCTTTGACTGCATATGCGGAAATGGAGCCGTAGGTGCGAAAATCCTGGACAAAATGCTAAAAACAGAGGAGTCCGAGATTTTGTCATTTTTGACATTTCCAAAAGAAGGTGAGGCTATTTTTGAGCGATAAATCACGGGAAATCTTGAGGTAGGTCTCTTGTAATTATTTCTACTCCATAATATTGAATTATCATCGAATAATCCGACTAGATTACATGTTTATGAGGTGTAAATCGGGGGTTTGAACTTAGAGATTTGAAAATAAGATTTGAAGATTTGGAGGTCGAGTTGAGGTTAGATTTTGGTAAAATTAGTATGGTTAGACGCATGGTTGAATGGGCTTTAGGATTTAGTAACTTTTATCGGGTTCCGAGACGGTAATTTTTGAGCTAAATTTCGGATTTCTATGGAAAATTAGTATTTTCTTATGTAATTAATTCCAATAAATTTTATTGACTGAATCGAATTATTTATGACTAGATCGAGACGTTTGGAGGCAAATTCACGAGGCAAAGGCTTAGCGGAATAAGAATTTCACGGTTTGAAGTAAGTAATAGTTTTAAATTTGGTCCTGAGGGTATGAAACCCCAGAATTTGGTATCATTTGATTACTTTGGAGGTGATGCACATGCTAGGTGACGGGCGTGTGGGCGTGCACCGAGGGTATCGTGACTTGGTCCGTCCCGTGAAACTGTAAAGTTGAATAACTTGTTGTTAGCTATTTGTTCTCTCTGTGTTGTGGAAATTTGACTGTAAGTCATGTTAGAAATCATGTCTAGATTATATGTTAGCATTGTAGGGACCTACAGAGGTCGTGTACATGTTGAACTATCTACTTAATGGTTGTTCTGTACTCAGTCACAGTTTACTTGTTTATTTTATCTTAGTCTCTATTGTTCATTATTGATGCATCATATCATTGTTGTTTGGGCTGATTTCATGATTTCTGAGAGCCCGAGAGACTGGAGAGATTTATGACTGAGTGATGCCGAGAGCCTGATTGTGAGATATTATTATAGCATGTGAGTTATTCGTGCAGCACATGAGTTGTCCGTGCGGATCCAGATATTATACTATAGCACGGGAGTTGTTCGTGCAGCACGTGAGTTGTCCGTGCGGATCCAGATATTATACTATAGCATGTGAGTTGTTCGTGCAGCACGTGAGTTGTCCGTGCGGATCCAGATATTATACTATAGCATGTGAGTTATTCGTGCAGCACGTGAGTTGTCCGTGCGGATCCAGATATTATACTATAGCATGTGAGTTGTTCGTGCAGCACGTGAGTTGTCCGTGCGAATTCAGATATTGATAATATAGCATGTGAGTTATTCGTGCAGCACGTGAGTTATCCATGTGGATTATTGCGCTTGGGCTGTAGGAGCCCTTCTGGAGTCCGTACACCTCCAGTGAGTGTGGGTACCTATTGTGTGTGAGTGTTGAGGGCTGAGAGTCGAGTTGTTGAGATGTTGTGACGAGTTGAGTGACTGTTTCTCTGAGAGGCTGTACTTGCTTTTCATTTGTTGTTGCACTTAGTTGTTATCTGTCATTGTTGTGAAATTCTTTGAAAGATTTTATATCCGGATTACATGAACTTGAACTATATAAAATTAATTTGACTTAAACTGTTGGATTTGAAAGCATGTCTATTCTTTGCTGGAATTACTGAAAGTGAACTATAACTGTGTAGCTCATCACTATCTTCTGTTCCTTAATTATTATTGTTACTTGCTGAGTTGGTTGTACTCATACTACACCCTGCACTTCGTGTGCAGATCCAGGTGTTCCCAAACATAGCGGGTGTTGATTCTTTTGCACAATTGATTTTTCGGAGATTCAGAGGTAGCTACCGTGTTTCGCAAACCTTGTCTCTCCTTCCCTATCTCCTTATTTATTGTATTTGATGTCAAACTGTTATGAAACGTATTTTTCAGATTTGTATTCATATCAGATGCTCATGTACTCAGTGACACCAGGTTTTGGGAGTGTTTGTATCGGTATTTGCTAGATTTGTGAGTTATGTTTAAATATTATATTTTCATACATAAAAGAAATTGTGATTTGTTGAGATTGTCGGCTTGACTAGTATCGAGATAGGCGTCATCACGACTGGTTAGAATTTTTGGGTCGTGACACTAAACCTATGATGTATAAGTATAGGAAGTAAAAGTGCACAATTTGATTAATTAATAGAAGGCTATATATGTTTAACTAAATATCACGAGGATTGAAATAAATCTTTTTAGATATTTGTTATGACAGTAATTAAGTACATTCCCCAGGTAATTGTTGCTCGGTTTAAAAGAAAAATACTCAGACTTCTATATGAATTGCTTGTGATTTTGTTCTATTCTATTCAAATTACAAGATTTTGTGATATGTTTATATTATTTGTTTATTTCTGATGCTTCCTGAATTAAAGTTGTTGGCTCTGTAAAAATCTATAGGCTGTTATGAATTTCCGGCAAAAAAGCACAATTGGATTTAGTATTGGCAACATTTTGCTGAATTTGTTTGAAGGTTTAAGAAATTATGGGCAGATGGCAGTGCAATCCATAGATCAACGTGAATTTCACATTTCAATTATATAGAGTTCACTAAACCTATGATGTATAAGTATTGGAAGTAAAAGTGCACAATTTGATTAATTAATAGAAGGCTATATATGTTTAACTAAATATCACGAGGATCAAAATAAATATTTTTAGATATTTGATGGACTAAAATCACAAACTTTCCTTCTATTTTATTTCTTCATATTAAGTTGATACTATGTTTTATAGTGAACTTAATGACTAATGTGTTGAACTGTTGATTACCTTCATTGTTTAATTTCAGATGATACTTGTAGCTGCCAATGACGTGACTTTCTCTACTCATGCTGCTGCTTTAATAACATTTACCTTATATCATATTGCTATTTATGATGTAAGTATACCATTCTTTTTTTTTTTTACTATTTTCAGCTCAAATATTATGTGCATACTGAAATGTGAGTTTATGACTTGGTGCTAATAAACAATACATATTTCTTTTTACAGCGTGGAAATCAGAAGGTCCCAAAAACTGCTATTGCAATTGTCACTGTTTCTTGGTTGAGTGTTGCAGTTTGTATTTTTGTGGCTTTCCCTAAATACTCTTGGCTATTTCTAGTTTCCTGCTTCAAGTAAGCCACTTTCTTTTAAATCCACAATTAGTTCTACTTAACACCCTTTTCTTCATGTTTAAAAAAATTCATAACAATAAAAATAAATTTGTTTGTTTGGTCAAGTTAAGGTAACAGTACTTTATCCATTTAACCACTATAACAATAAATTCTCACACTTCTATATCTTAATTGCAGCACATTGCAGGTTGTTATGACAGTAATTAAGTATATTCCCCATGTAATTGTTGCTCTGTTTGAAGGGAATAAACTCAGACTTCTATATGAATTACTTGTGATTTTGTTCTCTTCTATTCAAATTACAAGATTTTGTGATATGTTTATACTATCTGTTTCCTTCTGATGCTTCCTGAATTAAAGTTTTTAGCTCTGTAAAAATCTATAGGCTGTTATGAATTTTCGGCGAAAAAGCACAATTGGGTTTAGTATTGGCAACATTTTGCTGGATTTGTTTGGAGGTTTAACAAATTATGGGCAGATGGCAGTGCAATCCACAGATCAGCGTGAGTTTCACATTTCAATTATATAGAGTTCCACTAACATACTTTAATATTTCTATTATTTTGTCACGGCCCAAAATTCCACCACAGGGGTCGTGATGGTACTTAGTCTCTATGACTAAATAAGCCGATCATAATAACAATCCAAGCCATATTTTTTTTATAAATAGATAATCGAAACCAACAACGAAAATAATGATACAATCACCCAAGACTGGTAATATTGAGTCACGAACTCTAACTGAATACATGAAATGATCTCAAGAAAATTGAATATATAATATTGTTCGAATAATAATTGACAGTACGATAAAATGGAAAGACTCCAAGGGACTGCGACGACCAAGCAGCTCTACATTGAATCCTTGCGATCGCACTCTAACTATGTCCGAGTCCGATATCTCCAATACCTGACTCTGCACAAAAATGTGCAGAAGTGTAGTATAAGTACACCACAGTCGGTACCCAGTAAGTATCAAGAGTAACCTCGGTGGAGTAGTGACAATGTACAATCAAGACACTCACTAATCAATTAACCTGTGCAGTGTAGCAGTATATAATAATAATAATAATAATAATAATAATAATAATAATAATAATAATAATAATAATAATAATAATAATAATAATAATAATAGAAACAAATGGCAACGATGGCAACAAGAATAAATAAATGATATAAATAACAAGACAACAAGAACACTATAAATATTGCTCAAACGAATAAGAAACACAAATACAACTAATCAATCAAGTCCCTCAAATATACGTCTTTCCAATGTAAGTACTTCAAGTATAAATCTTTCAAATATGCATTTTTCAATAAAAATGCCTCGTGCCTATGTGATGGAGTTCGGAGGGTCATGGGACCAATACTTGCCACTTGTAGAGTTTTCTTACAACAACAGTTACCAGTCCAACATTCAGATGGCACCGTATGAGGCATTGTATGATAGGCGGTGCCGGTCCCCAATGGGATGGTTTGAGTCGGGCGAGGCCTGATTGTTGGGGACAGATTTGGTCCAGGATGCCCTGGATAAGGTGAAGGTGATTCAGGAGAGACTTCGCACAGCCTAGTCCAGGCAGAAGAGTTATGCGGACCGTAAGGTTCGTGATTTGGCATTTATGGTTGGTGAGCGGATCCTGCTTCGGGTATCACCTATGAAGAGCGTCATGAGATTCGGAAAGAAGGGCAAGCTGAGCCCGAGGTTCATTGGTCCTTTTGAGATATTGCGGCGAGTTGAGGAGGTTGCTTATGAGCTTGCCTTGCCTCCCAGCCTAGCAGGAGTTCACCCGCTATTCCACGTGTCTATGCTCCGGAAGTATCATGGTGATCCGACTCATGTATTGGATTTCAGCTTAGTCTAGTTGGACAAGGATCTATCTTATGTTAAGGAGCCAGTAGCCATTTTGGACAGGCAGGTCAGAAAGCTCAGGTCAAAGAATATTGCTTCAGTAAAGGTCTAGTAGAGGGGTCAGCCGGTGAAAGAGGCGACTTGGGAGACCGAGCAGGACATGTGCAGCCTGTACCCTCATCTTTTCACAGTTTCAGGTATGTCTTTATACTCGTTCGAGGACGAACGGTTGTTTTAAAAGGGGGAGGATGTAATGACCCGGCCGGTCGTTTTGACAATTAGAGCCCCGATCCCCTCATATTTGCTTTCCCCACATTTGTTTCTGTTTTTGGGATTTGCCAGAGTGATTGGTTATGGAATTCGGGGAGTTTTGGGACACTCAGTCCCTAGTGGTGAATTTAAGTCTTAGAAATTAGACCGTAGTCGGAACTGTGTGAAAACAGATCCGGAATGGAATTCCGTCGACTCCGTTAGCTCCGTTGAGTATTTTGAGATTAGGAGCGCGTCCGGAATGTGTTTTGGAGGTTTGTAGTAGATTTAGGCTTGAATTGGCAGAAGTTAGATTTACGGCGATTTGGGCCGATAGTGAAATTTTTTACATCGAGCTCAGAATAGAATTTCGGAGGTGGCTGTAGGTTCGTAATGTCATTTGTGACCTGTATGTAAAATTTGAGGTCATTCGGACTAGATTTGACGTGGTTCGACGTCGTTTGTAGATTTTGGAAAATTCTAAGTTCTTAGGCTTGAATCCATGCTTAATTCATGTATTTGGTGTTGTTCGATGTGGTTTGAAGGCTCGAATAAGTTCGTATGGTGTTATAGGATTGGTTGGTAGGTTTGGTTAAGGTCCCGGAGGCCTCGGGTATGTTTCGGATGCTTAACGGAATGAATATTGGACTTAGGAAAATCTAGTGCCTTTATTGGTTCTGGTGTTTTGCACCTGCGGAAAGGAGACCGCAGGTGCGGAGGGAGTGCGCAAATGCGGAATTGGGGAGGCTAGTGATGGAGCGCAGGTGCGCAAGTTTGACCGCACCTGCGAGCCCGCAGGTGCGAAGCGTGGGCGCAGGTGCGGAACCTGGCACTTAAACGAAATGCGAAGATGCGCCGTATGGACCACAGGTGCGAGAAATGCCCGCAAATGCGGCCCCAACCCGGATAAGTGACCTTCGCACCTGCGATGATTTTTTCCGCAGGTGCGTGACCGCAGGTGCGAAAATCGCTGGGTTGAAGAAGCAAATTCGAGGGTTCATTCCTTATTTTTCACCAATTCGAATTTTAGCTCGGGAGAAAGCGATTTTTGCAAGGGTTGTGAAAAGGAAATAAGTGGATAACGATTCTTAACTCTAATTCGTGTATATTTCATTAATCTATTGTTGTTTTCCTTGTCTAATTAAGGAATTTGAGGGTAAAACTTTGGAAATGGGGAAAAAGGTTCCCCAATTAAATTTTGAGATTTGAATGGGAATTTGACGTCGGATTTAGATGATTTTTGTTCGAGTGAATTCGTGAGTGAATGGGTGTTCATAATTTGTAATTTTTACCCGATTTTGAGACGTGGTCCCGGGGAGACCTTTTGGGCGTTTTTCCTAATTTCATGCTTTAGCTTCGAATTAATTAGTTAAATTAGTTACTTGTAGTTATATTTACATCATGCAATTAATTTGAATAGATTCTGGTCATTTGGAGTCGGATACTCGTGGCAAGAACGTGATATCAAGTTGATTCGAGCGGGCGAGGTAAGTGGCTTGCCTAACCTTGTGTTGGGGACTTTTCCCTTAAGATGTTTGATATTAATTAATGTGTAGGCGTCCTGTACGTGAGGTGACGAGTACGTACACGGGCTATTATTGAAAAAATCCCGTTTTTTCTTTCTAAATCATAAACTGTTTTCCCTTATTAAATTGCACTAATAAGTTTAATTATTTATATTATATTAAAGAAGCATGCTTACGTGTTTCAACTGCATATTTGATATTCTGTGTGTCATGCTTAGTTAAGTCCCTACTTTCCTTATCTGTGTTCAGTGTAAATTATATAACTCGATGCCATACCTGTCATTTCATCTTGCGTTGCATATTTAAATTGGGACTACGGACATATTCTGGGAGATCCCACTGTCTTGTATATTTATTTGTGTTTACGGACATATTCCGGGAGATCCCCCAGCACTGCATATTTATTTTGGAATTACGGACATATTCCGGGAGATCCCCAAGCACTGCATATTTACTTTGGGACTACGTACGTATTCTGGGAGATCTCCTTGTACTGCATATTCATTCGGAACTACGGGACGGTATCCCGGGAGATTCCACTTTGTGTTTACCTTGTTCTGAGACGAGGGTTCCCTTAACTGTTAAATTTTCGAGAATTTCTTTAATTTTGTTACCGTAAACTTTACTTATATCTTTTACTATTTAATTTATTATATTTACTCCGGTAGGGCCTTGACCCGACCTCGTCACTACTCTACCGAGACTAGGCTTGGAACTTACTAGGTACCATTGTGGTGTACTCATGCCCTTTCCTGCACATGTTTTCGTATGCAGATTCATGTACGAGCTATCAGCCTCGGGGTTAGTGTGTGCTGCTGATTCTAGGAGATTTCAAGGTACTTCTGCTTGCGTCAGCAGATCCTCAGAGTCTCCTTCTATTCCCTCGCCTAGAGACTTTCTTTATTATGTTCAGACTTCTGTATAGAGCTACATAAATTATAGCAGCTTGTGACTTAGTGATATTCCGGGTCTTGGAAAATTATTTTGTATATGCCGAGTGGTACTACTTTTAGTTATTCACAATATGCTGTTTATTTTTAAAATGTTGTATTTTCTTTACATTTTTCATAATATTAGGCTTACCTAGTCGTAAAGACTAGGTGCCGTCACGACACCTTACGGAGGATTTATTTGGGTCGTGACAAGTTGGTATCAGAGCACTAGGTTCATAGGAGTCGCGAGTCACAAGCCGGTTTATTAGAGTCTCACGGATCGGTGCGGAGACGTCCGTACTTATCTTCGGGAGGCTATGTAACTCTTAAGAACAATCATATTTCTTTGATTTCCTTGTCGTGCGAGTTGTTGACATCAAAAATTCTAAAATAATTCTATTCTATTCTTTCTCATAGATGGTAAGGACCTGTACTAGGAGGACCGACGATCAGGCACCCGAGCCCCCTGCCAGGGCCGCCAGAGGTCGGGGTCGGGGTAGAGGACGACCACGCAGTGCTGCCCGAGCACCTGCGAGAGCTATGTCAGAGGATCCCCCAGCAGCTCTAGCTGGAGGGCCCGCACCGGAGATCCTTATTACTACTCCAGCCATCCAGGAGTCTTTAGCTCAGTTCATGAGCATGTTCAGCACTCTAGCTCAGGCTGGACTATTTCCGATAGCTCTCGCTACATCTCAGGTCGGGGGAGGGGCACAGACTCCCGCAACCCGCACTCCTGAGCAGAGGGTCCAGGTTAATCAAGCCCTAGAGTATATTTCTATGACCCCAGTGGCTCTGTTTTAGCAAGAGACTAGGGTAGCTGCTTCTGAGACAGAGCAGCTCAGACTTGAGAGGTACAAGAAGTACCACCCACTTACTTTCAGCGGACTAGCTTCAGATGATGCTCTAGGTTTTCTTAAGGAGTGTCATCGTATTCTCCGCACTATGGGCATTGTGGAGACGAGTGTGGTTTCTTTCACCTCTTTCCAGCTGAGGGGAGCGGCATATCAGTGGTGGCGTGCGTATGAGTTGAGAAGTCCGGACAAGGCCACCTCACTCACTTGGACTCAGTTTTCAGAGATATTCTTGGCACGTAGAGTTTGAGCAGCTGCATCAGGGTGCTATGACTGTGTTGGAGTATGCAGTCTGTTTCAGTGAGTTAGCTCGACATGTACCAGCTCTGGTTGCTACAGTCAGAGAGAGGGTTCGTCGCTTCATTGAGGGACTCCACCCCAGTATTTGGACCAGTATGGCCACGGAGTTGGAGATGGACATCACTTATCAGCAGGCAGTGAGCATTGCCAGGAAAGTGGAGGGCATGTTCGCCCGGGATAGAGAGGAGAGAGAGGCCAAGAGGTCTCGAGAGACTGGTCATTATTCAGGAGCTCGTGCACCAGCAGCACGCTATGGTAGGGGTTTTGTGAGTCGCCCTGTTCATTCAGCTCTTCCAACAGCCAGCGGTATTCCAGCTCCTCCTAGACCTCAGGAGCCCTATTATGCACCGCCAGTATCCAGTATGCCTCCTACTCGAGGTGCTATTACCGGCCAGTCCAGCAGGCCAGGTCTGAGTCAGTCTCAGCCGTCGCGTCCTCCGAAGGGTTGTTTTGAGTGTGGTAACACTCGTCACATGATTAGAGATTGCCCAGAGCCAGGAGGGGTACACCTCCACAAACTTATCAGCCTCCACATGCACCACCGGGTCCTCCGGCCATTCTTCCAGCCCCAGCTTCCACTCCACCTCCTCAGGCCGATCGAGGCGGAGGTCGGGGTGGTAGAGGTCACCCTAGAAGGGGAGGCCAGGCCTAGTACTATGCCCTTCCAGTCCATTTATAGGCGTTTCTTCAGATTCAGTCATCACAGGTATCGTCCTTGTCTGTCATAAGGAAGCATCAGTATTATTTGCCCAGGCTCTACGTATTCATATGTGTCTTCTTATTTTGCTCCACATTTGAGGATATCTCGTGATTCTTTGAGTTCCCATCTTTATGTATATACTCCTGTGGGAGATTCTCTCATTGTGAACCACGTACATCAGTCGTGTTTGATTGCTCTTAGTGGTTTTGAGACCAGAGCTGATTTGTTATTACTCAGTATGGTAGATTTTGATGTTATCTTGGTTATGGACTGGTTATCGCCTCATTATGCTATTCTTGATTGTCATGCTAAGACCGTGACGCTGGCTATGCCAGGTTTGCCGAGATTAGAGTGGAGAGGTACCTTAGAGTATACTCCCCGCAGGGTCATTTCATTTCTTAAGGCTCAGCGAATGGTTGAGAAGGGGTGTGATGTGTATTTGGCCTATGTGAGAGATGTCAGTATTGATACCCCTACAATTGAGTCAGCCCCAGTAGTGAGGGACTTCCCTGATGTGTTTCCAGCCGATCTCCCGGGTATGCCGCCCGATAGAGATATAAATTTCGGCATTGATTTGTTGCCAGGCACTCAGCCCATATCTATTCCTCCTTACCGTATTGCTCCTCCTGAGTTGAAGGAGTTGTAGGAGTTGCTTGATAAGGGTTTCATTGGGCCTAGTGTATCACCTTATTTGTGAAGAAGAAGAACGGTTCTATGCGTATGTGTATTGATTATCGGCAGTTGAACAGGGTTACAGTGAAGAACAGGTATCCTTTGCTTCACATCGATGATTTATTTGATCAGTTACAGGGTGCCAGGGTATTTTCCAAGATTGACTTGCATTCTAGCTATCATCAGTTGAAGATTCGGGAGTCGGATATCTCGAAGACTGCTTTCAGGACCAGATATGGTCATTATAAGTTTCTTGTCATGTCATTTGGGCTAACCAATGCCCCAGCAGCCTTAATGCATTTGATGCACATTGTGTTCTGGCCTTATCTTGATTCCTTCATCATTATGTTTATTGATAACATCCTGGTATATTCCTGGTCTCGGGAAGATCATGAGCAGCACTTGAGGACCGTGCTTCAGACTTTGAGGGAGAAGAGGTTGTATGCAAAATTTTCCAAGTGTGAATGCTGGCTTGATTCAATGGCATTCTTAGGCCACATAGTGTCTTGTGATGGGATCAAGGTAGATCCGAAGAAGGTGGAGGCAGTGCAGAGTTGGCCTATACCGTCATCAGCTACGAAGATCCGTAGTTTCCATGGTTTGGCGGGGTATTACCGTTGCTTTGTGGAGGTATTTTCATCCATTGTAGCACCTATGACTAGGCTGACCTAGAAGGGTGCTCCGTTCAGGTGGACCGAAGAGTGTGAGGAGAGCTTTCAGAAGCTCAAGACAGCTTTGATTACAGCCCCAGTATTAGTATTGCCTACAGGTTCGGGGTCCTACACTGTCTATTATGATGCCTCGAGGATTGGCCTTGGAGCGGTATTGATACAAGACAGTAGGGTGATTGCTTACGCATCTAGACAGTTGAAGGTGCATGAGAAGAATTATTCGGACCATGATCTCGAGTTAGCAGCTATTGTTCACGCCCTGAAGATCTAGCGTCATTATTTGTACGGTGTTCCTTATGAGATCTACACTGATCACCAGAGTTTGCAGCACTTATTCAGGCAGAAGGACCTTAATTTGCGTCAGCGGAGATGGTTAGAGCTACTTAAAGACTATGATATCACTATATTGTACCACCCGGGGAAGGACAATGTAGTGGCCGACGCATTGAGTCGCCGGGCAGAGAGTTTGGGGAGTTTGGCATATCTTCCGGTAGCTGAGAGGCCCTTAGCCTTAGATGTTCAGGCCTTAGCCAGCCAATTTGTGAGATTGGATATTTCATAGCCTAGCCGGGTATTAGCTTGTGTGGCTGCTCGCTCTTCTCTTTATGACCGTATTAGGGAGCGCCAGTATGATGATCCTCATCTTCTAGTTCTTCAAGACATGGTTCGGTGAGTTGATGCCAGAGATGTGACTATTGGTGATGACAGTGTGATGAGGATGTAGGCCGGATCTGTGTGCCCAATGTAGATGGGATTCGGGAGTTGATTCTCGAGGAGGCCCACAACTCGCGGTACTCCATTCATCCCGGTGCCGCAAAGATGTACCAGGATTTGAGACAGCACTATTGGTGGAGAAGGATGAAAAGGGATATAGTTGGGTTTGTGTCCAAGTGTCTCAACTGTCAGCAGGTCAAATATAAGCACCAGAGGCCGGGTGGATTACTTCAGAGGATAGAGATCCCAGAGTGGAAGTGGGAGCGGATCACCATGGACTTCGTAGTTGGACTTCCACGGACTTTGAGAAAGTTTGATGCTATTTGGGTGATCATCGGCTGACCAAGTCAGCTCATTTTATTCCAGTGTTGACCACTTATTCTTTTGAGAGGTTGGCTGATATTTATATCAGAGAGATTGTCCGCCTTCATGGTATTCCAGTATCCATCATTTCAGACAGAGGTACACAATTCACATCACGGTTTTGGAGAGTCGTACAGCAGGAGTTGGGTACTAGGGTGGAGCTGAGCACAACCTTTCACCCTCAGATGGACGGGCAGTCCGAGCGCACGATTCAGATTCTTGAGGATATGCTCTGTGCCTGTGTGATGGAGTTTGGAGGGTCATGGGACTAATACTATCCACTTGTAGAGTTTGCTTACAACAACAGTTACCGGTCCAGCATTCAGATGGCACCGTATGAGGCTTTGTATGGTAGGCGGTGCTGGTACCCAGTGGGATTGTTTGAGCCGGGCGAGGCCCGATTATTGGGTACATATTTGGTCCAGGATTCCCTGGATAAGGTGAAGGTGATTCAGGAGAGACTTCGCACAGCCCAGTCCAGGCAGAAGAGTTATGCGTACCGGAAGTATCGTGATTTGGCATTTATGGTTAGTGAGCTTGTCCTGCTTCGGGTATCGCTTATGAAGGGCGTCATGAGATTCGGGAAGAAGGTCAAGCTGAGCCCGAGGTTCATTGGTCCTTTTGAGATATTGCGATGAGTTGGAGAGGTTGCTTATGAGCTTGCCTTGCCTTCCAGCCTAGCAGGAGTTCACCCAATATTCCACGTGTCTATGCTCCGAAAGTATCACGGTGATCCGACTTATGTATTGGATTTCAGCTCAGTCCACTTGGACAAAGATCTATCTTATATTGAGGAGCCAGTAGCCATTTTGGACAGGTGGGTCAGAAAGCTTAGGTCAAAGAATATTGCTTCAGTAAAGGTCCAGTGGAGGGGTTAGCAGGTTGAGGAGGCGACTTGGGAGACCGAACAGGACATGCGCAGCCAGTACCCTCATCTTTTCATAGTTTCAGGTATGTCTTTATACTCGTTCGAGGACGAACGATTGTTTTAAGAGGGGGAGGATGTAATGACCCGGCCGGTCGTTTTGAGAATTAGAGCCCCGATCCCCTAATATCTACTTTCCCCACATTTGTTTCTGTTTTTGGGATTTGCCAGAGTGATTGGTTATGGAATTCGGGGAGTTTTGGGACATTTAGTCCCTAGTGGTGAGTTTAAGTCTTAGAAATTGGACCGTAGTCGGAACTGTGTGAAGAAGGATCTGAAATGGAATTCTGTCGACTCTGTTAGCTCCGTTGAGTGATTTTGAGCTTAGGAGCGCGTCCGGAATGTGTTTTGGAGGTCTATAGTAGATTTAGGCTTGAATTGGCGGAAGTTAGATTTTCGGCGATTTCGGCCGATAGTGGAATTTTTTATATCGAGCTCGGAATGGAATTCCGGAGCTGGATGTAAGTTTGTAGTGTCATTTGTGACCTGTGTGTAAAATTTGAGGTCATTCAGACTAGATTTGACATGGTTCGACGTCATTTGTATAATTTGGAAAATTCTAAGTTCTTAGGCTTGAATCCGTGCATAATTCATGTATTTGGTGTTGTTCGATGTGGTTTGAAGGCTCGACTAAGTTTGTATGGTGTTATAGGATTGGTTGGTAGGATTGGTTGAGGTCCCGGGGGGCTTCGGGTGTATTTCGGATGCTTAACGAAATGAATTCTGGACTTAGAAAAATCTGGTGCCTTTGCTGGTTCTGGTGTTTCGCACCTGCGGAAAGGAGACCGTAGGTGTGCGAGCTACAGGTGCGGAGGGAGTTCGCAGATGCGGAACTGGGGAGGCTGGTGATAGAGCGCAGGTGTGCAAGTTTGACCGCACCTGCGAGCCTATAGGTGCGAAGCGTGGGCGCAGGTGCGGAACCTGGCGCTTAAATGAAATGCGCAGATGCGCCGTGTGGACCGCAGGTGCGAGAAATGCCCGCAGATGCGGACCCAACCCGAATAAGTGACCTTCGCACCTGCGATGATTTTGTCCACAGGTGCGGTCCTAGGTCCGCAGGTGCCCAAATCGCTGGGTTGAAGAGGCAGTTTCGAGGGTTCATTCCTCATTTTTCACCAATTCGAATTTTAGGTCAGGAGAAGGCGATTTTTGCAAGGGATTTGAAGAGGAAATCAGTGGGTAACGATTCTTAACTCTAATTCGTGTATATTTCATTAATCTATTGTTGTTTTCCTCGTCTAATTAAGGAATTTGAGGGTAAAAGTTTGGAAATGGGGGAAAAGGTTCCCCAATTGAAAATCTGAGATTTGAATGGGAATTTGATGTCGGATTTAGATGATTTTTGTTCGAGTGAATGGTTGTTCATAATTTGTAATTTTTACTTGATTTCGAGACGTGAGCCCGGGGAAACGTTTTGGGAGTTTTTCCTAATTTCACGCTTTAGCTTCAAATTAATTAGTTAAATTAGTTACATGTAGTTATATTTACATCATGCAATTAATTTGAATAGATTCTGGTCATTTGGAGTCGGATACTCGTGGCAAGAATGTGATATCAAGTTGATTCGAGCGGTCGAGGTAAGTGGCTTGCCTAATCTTGTGTTGGGGACTTTTTCCTTAAGATGTTTGATATTAATTGATGTGTGGGCGTCGTGTACGTGAGGTGACGAGTACGTACACGGGCTATTATTTCAAAAATCATGTTTTTCCTTTCTAAATCATAAATTATTTTCCCTTATTAAATTGCACTAATAAGTTTAATTGTTTAGTTTAGATTAGAGAAGCATTCTTACGTATTTTAACTGCCTATTTGATATTCTGTGCGCCATGCTTAATTAAGTCCCTACTTTCCTTATCTGTGTTCAGTGCAAATTATATAACTCGATGACATACTCGTCATTTCATCTTGCGTTGCATATTTAAATTGGGACTACGGACGTATTCCGGGAGAACCCCCTATTTTGCATATTTATTTGGGACTACGGACGTATTTCGGGAGGTCCCCCAGCACTGCATATTTATTTTGGGACTACGGACGTATTCCGGGAGATCCCCCAGCACTGCATATTTACTTTGGGACAACAGACGTATTCCGGGAGATCCCCTTGTACTGCATATTCATTCGGAACTACGGGATGATATCCCGGGAGATTCCACTTTGTGTTTACCTTGTTCTGAGATGAGGGTTCCCTTAACTGTTAAATTTTTAAGAATTTCTTTAACTGTGTTACCGTAAACTTTACTTATATATTTTACTGTTTAATTTATTATATTTACTCCGGTAGGGCCTTGATCCGACCTCGTCACTACTCGACCGAGGTTAGGCTTGGCACTTACTGGGTACCATTGTGGTGTACTCATACCCTTTCCTGCACATGTTTTCGTGTGCAGATTCAGGTACGGGCTATCAGCCTCGGGGTTAGTGCGTGCTGCTGATTCTAGGAGACTTCTAGGTACTTCTGCTTGTGTCCGCAGATCCTCAGAGTCCCCTTCTACTCCCTCGCCTAGAAACTTTCTTTATTATCTTCAGACTTTTGTATTGAGCTACATAAGTTATAGCAGCTTGTGATTTAGTGATATTTCGGGTCTTGAGAAATTATTTTGTATATGCCGAGTGGTACTACTTTTAGTTATTCACAATATGCTGTTTATTTTTAAAATGTTATATTTTCTTTACATTTTTCGTAATATTAGGCTTACCTAGTCGTAAATACTAGGTGCCGTCACGACACCTTGCGGAGGGTTTATTTGGGTCGTGACATAATATCTACATGATCAATTTATTTCTAATAAAGTAAGTTTAAAATTTTTAAATCAAGTAAGAAATCAACAAAGAAATGAATTTATTTTAAAAATCGTTTGTTTGAAGAAAATAACATTTCAATTAAAATGAAGCACCCGATAGCTGCCGATTTGGATGTAAAACTTATTAATTTAAAATATAATAGTAATTTATTTTATTTAAAACAACTCAATCATCGAAAATCAGTAAAAATCCAAAAACTTTAAAACTTCAGTCTCGTACTAAAATTCCAAAGACAACAGAATACAACAAGGAGCACAAAACATATAATAATAAAGTCAACTAGTACATCACGGAAGAAGACAACAATTTACATATTAAATGAACCAAAGTCACCAAAGACAAGAATATAAATACGAAATATCAACAGGGCACTCCCGAGGTACCACCTCGTAGTCCCAAATCATAAATAAATTCACAATATCTCATTTTCCTATATCATCGCGGGAGCCTTCACATTTAATTTTAAAGAAATTATTTTTCCCGAAATGGCATCCCGCGTTTTAACCACCCGTATTATATTTCATGACTTCTAGTAGTTTCCCTACTAGCCACGCGTTTCAAGCCACCCTTATCTCACTGCATGTGTTTCAATACCCTGACCTTATATCACCGTATGCGTATCAATATCATAATATTTCACAAATCGCACCTCAAGTGCCCAAATATCACAGCATAATACAACTTGTACCTCAAGTGCTCACATATCACAACATATCACAAATTGCTAAGTGCTCAAATATTACAATATATCAAAAATTGCACATCAAGTGCTCAAATCTTACAACATATCATTGTGATGATCTAAAAAGTCATCTTTAAATTTAATAATACATTCTGTGTTCTAAGACCTTGAAAAGCACTATTTATCATTCCTCAACTTGCGTGCACAGTCCGTATAATTTTTCGGAAAGTTTTTATATGAAAAAATGGATTAAAATGTGAAATGGGGCTTTAAAACTTAATTAAGTTAACCTTGGTCAACATTTTTAGCAAACGGACCCAGATCAGTATTTTGACACTTTCGGTAGGTCCGTATCATGATTTGGGACTTGGGCGTATGCCCAAAATTTAATTTGGAGGTCCCCAGCTCAGGTTATGGCCATTTAACGGAAACTAGGAATTTAAAAGCTAAAGATTTCCAAAGTTTGACAACGAAAATGACTTTTTGATATCGAGGTCGGAATCTAATTTTGGAAATTGGAATAGCTCTGTTATGTCATTTATGACTTATGTGCCATATTTGAAGTCATTCCGGATTCGTTTAATATGTTTTGGCATGAGTTTTGCAAAGTGAAAAGTTTAAAAAATCAAAAGTCCGAATCAAGGTGTGAAGCGCAATTGTGATGTTGTTTGACGTGATTTGAAACCCCGTGTAAGTCTGCATTATGTTACGGGACTTGTTGGAATATTCGGACAAGTTCTCGAGTGGCTCGGATGAGTTACGGACGAGTCACAGAGCAATTGGAACTTGCTGCCTAGTGCTGGTTCTGGTGTGTCGCACCTGCGACATTTTGTGCGTAGGTGCGTGGTCGCTCCTGCAGAATTCCAATTGCTTCTGTGACATTGGACAGCCCTACCGAGCTCCGCTTCTACGGAGAAATGAGCGCAGGTGCGCAACTGCATCCGTGATGGACGAGTCGCTTCTGTGAGGAAGACCGCTTCTGCGGTCACTAGGCGCTTCTGCGATGTCGCAGGTGCGACATTTTTGGGCGCAGATGTGGCCACTGGACAAGCTGCCCTGTTCCGCAAATGCGAAGCCGCATGTGCAAAAATATAGTCCGCTGGTGCGAAAATGCTGGACAGAATACATAAAATCGGGTTTTAGCCATTTTTACTCAATTTTGAGTTTTGAGTCTTGGATTTAGGCGATTTCAAAGGAATTTTGCACGACTTGGAATTGGGTAAGTGTTCTATAACCAAAAGTGATTATATTTCATAAATTCATGTCTATATTCATCCTTTATTTCGGATTTAGATGGAAGAAAT
This sequence comes from Nicotiana tabacum, assembly GCF_000715075.1. Taxonomy (NCBI): domain Eukaryota; kingdom Viridiplantae; phylum Streptophyta; class Magnoliopsida; order Solanales; family Solanaceae; genus Nicotiana; species Nicotiana tabacum. The sequence continues at coordinate 90,449,455 of NC_134096.1, read as the reverse complement.
TGGAATTTTTGTAAAACTTTCCAAAAACGAAAAGTTTAGATTTGAAGGTTCATTTGACATCGGAATTTGATAATTGTTGTATGGTTTGACTCGTCTCGGAACGGGTGTTTGAATTTCGTAAGTTTTTCTGAGATTCGAGACGTGAGCCCCACAGTCGAATTTAGATGAATTTCGGATTTTAATCCGAAAAATTAGTAAATTCATATGGAATTAATTTCTACGATTTGTATTGAGTATATTAAATTGTTTATGACTAGATTTTAGGATTTCGGACAATTCGCGAAGCAAGGGCTTATTGGATTCTTGAATTTGGTTGCAAAGTGAGGTAAGTGTCGTGGTTAACCTTGACTTGAGAGAGTAGGACTTAGTTGTCTATTTGCTACGTGATTTAATGTGCGGGTATAATATATATGTGAGGTGACGAGTACTTATGCATTGTGGTTGAGTCAAAGCATGCGGGTGGAATTTGTTTATTATGAATAATTGCCTATTTAATTAAGATATTCTTATTTAAGTTTATTATTGATTATTTGATCATTATTCGTGAAATTATTATTCATTTAATTATTGTTGAATATTTTGGAAGGTGAAGTCAGTATTCTGGTATTGAATAGATTGATAAGTGCATATGCCCGCATTTAAATACTCTTCCAAATTTATATTATTATTTTCATAGTAAGGAAGATTGTAAAAGCACGAAGAGTGATGCCGTGCTATTTTTATTATTTATAATATCATTGTCATGGTAAGTAAGAGTGTAAAATCAAGAAGGGTGTTGTCGTGCCATTTGTGAGTGTAAAAGCACGAAAGGTGTTGTCGTGCCATTTGTGAGTGTAAAAGCACGAAGGGTGTTGTCATGCCATTTGTGAGTGTAAAAGCACGAAGGATGATGTCGTGTCATTTTCAGAAAGTGTAAAAGCACGAAGGGTGATGCCATGCCAAATGAGAGTAAAAGCACGAAGAGTGGTGTCGTGCCATTTTCATATCATCAATTGCTCATTTTATTGTTGAGGAATTATTTGGCTGCTAAGTGATAATTCTCCTGCTAAAATTATTATATCAACCCCCTTAGCATGTTCCCTCCCAAATTTATAAAATGTTATTTATTATTTTATTGTTGCTTCGTATTTGTATATACTTGTACAGGTTGTTTATGTACTCTTTCTTGTCATAGTCTCGTCACTATTTCATCGAGGTTAGGCTCGACACTTACAGAATACATGGGGTCGGTTGTACTCATACTACACTCTGTACTTCTTGTGCAGATTTTAGAGTTGGTCTCAGCGACGTACCATAAACTTGCTCGGATTCAACTACCCAGAGGAGACTTGAGGTATAACTGCACAGCGTCCGCAGTTCTGAAGTCCCCTTCTATCTTATCTTAGCTGTGTATTATCTTTCAAATAGCTTGAATTTTATTCAGACCTTTATTTGTATTATCCTAGTAGCTCGTGTACTTGTGACACCAGATTCGGAGATGTATTTTGATAATTCGGTATTTATGGTCTTCCACACTTTATTTCAGTAATTTGACTTCTATTTAATTAAATTTGCTTTAAAATAGTTAAGATTATTTTAACGTTGGCTTTCCTAGCAAGTGAAATATTACGCGCCATCACGATCCTGAAGGTAGGAATTTCGGGTCGTGACAATCACAAATTGCACATCAAGTGCTCAAATATTATAAAATATCACATATTGCACATCAGGTGTCCAAATATTATAACTTTCCACATAAATCAACAATACATTAATTTTCCACAATAAGAAGCTCACGACTCGGCCATAATGCGCACAAAAATCTTAACAAAATATCCGGGAGTGAAAAACTCAACAAAATAATATTTTATAATTTAACACTTCGCCTCAATATGATTTACGACCTTTATAACTCAATACCAATTTCAATGACATGAACTGAAAAGTAATTCATCAAGGAACAACGCCTTCTTTAATCTAAAGTTTTAGCAAATAGATTAATGTCTCCTTTTAAAATTATTTAATAAATTATTTGCAAAGGAAAAATTCATAATGAAATTATTTTCACGAAATGGAAACTCAACAAACACAGAATTCACATAAAAAACAAGTGGAAATCATATCAAATTACCATATAAAAACAACCTCGTCAAACAAGGAAAAGAGGCATGACAAATAAAGGATTTAATAAGTTCCAACAATTTTCCAATTTAATACATAAGGGTGTCTACGAATTTTAACCGATATAATTTGCACATATAAACCAAGTACGTACTCGTCACCTCGCGTACATGATTTTTAATCACACAATCTCCACGTAAGACTTAATGCCTAAGGGAAAATTTTCTCACACAAGTTTAGGCAAGATACTTACCTTTTTGAAGTTAGGCCGATATTCATTTGCTTGAATTGACCTCCGGACAGCTCAAATCTAAACAAACTAATTGTATAACTTCATTAAAACTCATCGGAAATAATTCCGGATAATAAAATACCAACTTAAAATTTTATTCTAAAAAGAAAACACGGGGCCCGCCCCTCGGAATCCAACAAATATTTTACGAAATCTGAACACCCATTCTGATACGAGTTCAACCATACCAAAATTATCAAATTCCGATAACGGATCGCCCTTCAAATCATAAATTAAAGTCTAGAGAATTTCTACCATTTTCAACCCAATTCACTAATTTAGTGATAAAACAGCAATAGATTCATGTAATTTAACCAAAATCAAGTTAGGAATTCTTACCCCCATTGTTTTCCTTGAAACACTCTCGTAAAATCGCCTCACCCGAGCTTCCTTGGTCCAATAATGGAAGAATGAGACTAAATTGGACTTTATTATGCTGCCTAGGGGTTTGTTCTTCGCGTTCGCGACACTCCCCTCGCATTCACGATGAACAAATTCTTCAACAGCCATTTTCAAACTCTTCTCAGACAGCCTCTAGTATAATAGTCATAACGTTTTGTACAAAACTCCAAATGATTAATGGTTTAACTTTTTGAAAATTAGACTCCAAAGAATATAACTTTCATTTGTTGCTTATCTCCCAATTTCTTATAGATTGCGAGATATAAGCTTCCAAAGTTATCCCTATGCAATAGAGATTTCCAAACTCTTCTCAGATAGCCTATAGTTTATCTACCATAACTTTTTGTACACAACTCCAAATGACAAATGGCTTACGTTTCTAAAAACTAGATACAAAGGGCTACAACTTTTAATTTTGGATCATCTTAAAATTCCTTATAGATTGCGAGATATGAGCCTCCAAAGTCAAAAGACGAACAACAACATTTCCTTCTTCGCGAACGCGAAGAACAAAGTCCCAACAGCAAAATCCTTCGTCGTGAACGCGAGAGGCTCCTCGCGAACGCGAAGAATAACACCAGAACGAGCAACCAACAATATCAAAACACCCAAACTTGGTCCGGAACCACCCCGAATCAAACCCGAGGCCCACGGGACCCCGAGGCCCACGGGACCCCGAGTCCCCCGGGACCCCGGCCAATCGTACCAACCAGTCCCAATACATAACACGAACCTGCTCGAGGCCTCAAATCACATCAAACAACATCAAAACTATGAATCACACCCCAATTCAAGCTTTATGAACTTTAGAACTTCAAAGTTTTACATTCGACGCCAAAACCTATCAAATCAAATCCGACTGACCTCGAATTTTGCACACAAGTCATAATTGACATTACGGACCTACTCCCACTTCCGGAATCGGAATCCGACCACGATATCAAAAAGTCCACTCTTGGTCAAACTTCCCAAAAACCTTCAAATTTCTAACTTTTGCCAAATGACCCCGAAATGACCTACAGATTTTCAAATCCACATCCGGACGCTCCCCTAAGACCAGAATCATCATGCAGAGCTATTCCCAGGATTGGAATCCCAAACGGATATCGATAGCATCAAAATTCACTTCAACCCAAACTTAGGAATTCTTAAACTTTAAAAATGCCAACCTTCAGTAATAAGCGCCGAAATACTCCTGGCCACCTGATACTCAACCCGAACATACACCCAAGGCCAAAATCATCATACAGACCTATTGAAATTATCAAAATTCTATTCCAAAATCGTTTGCTCAATAGTCAAACTTCGGTCAACTCTTTTCATTTAAGCTTAAAAAATGAGAATTGTTATTTCAATTTAAATTCTGAATCTTTCGAAAATCAAACGACCGCACATGCAAGTCATAATACATATTACGAAGTTGCTCGGGACCTTAAATAGCTGAATGGGGCATAGATTCTTAAAATGACAAGTCGGGTCGTTACATTTTTACCTAGTAAAGGAATTCTATGAGATTCTGTATATGTGCCTAATGTTTATTTTCGAACTATTTTCTGTACAGATTCTTTGGTTAACTTTTATGGAAACATCGGCAAGACCTTATTGTCATTGGTAAGAAATATTCTTTTATATCTATCTATTTATTTACTACACTTATCTCAGATTCTCTTTGTATCTGATTCTTGAGCCTAATTACTGGTTATGTAAGTCCTAGACAATTATGTGGTTTTGATGAAATGAATGTTGTTGGTGTCGATATTCTTGGACATTCTCTTCATTGTGCAACATTATGTGCTCTATCCTTCTAGGAAAGAAGTTGCTTCTCTTGATTTTGATGTGGTAAGCAAGAACCCATTACTTAAATCTTCAGATCATCCACATACGTTACGGTAAAATGTTTATTGTATTGTTTGATAAAGTATGCAAAGATATGCTAAGTAAAGACTATATTTCTGCCTGTAGACACCAAGGGACTTTGAGGGACGCTGACGGCTATAGCTAGTGATATTCCGAACATATTCATTTGCTCTTTCTCTAAGTATACTGAGTTCTAGAGTTGGGAGCACAAATTCCCCGAGGCAGAACAAAGATCTCAGGCATGGTTAAGTGGATTCTATGTTTAGACGTTTCTCCAATCTGCGAAATGCAATTCCTTCTGGTATTGTGTGGAGCATTTAGAGAGAAATAGCAATAAATGTTTTATCAAATGCGTAAACTATGTACAGTCATTTTGGTGTAAAATGCATTATGTATATATAAGTCCAATACTGTCATGGACTTCATTAAATCGAAACATAGTTAAAAGAAGATGTAGTCTATCATATTTGTAAATTCAGCACTTGCTTGGTGCAGTTTTTTTTATTAATAATAAAACTAACATTTACTCATCCAGAAAACGTCTCTAACTTTATAGGGCAGGGGTAAGGTCTGCCTATACACTACCCTTCCCAGATACCATTTATGGAATTAAACTTTTTTTTTCTTTTTTGTACTTATCCCGAAAATTTACTCCAATGTTTCCAGTTTTGTCCAGTTAACTTGTATGTTGCCGTGCCTGCGATTGTATTTTGACAGTAGCAGAAGCATTCTACAAGGTCAAGCCCACAAAATATGTTTGATCTTTGTTTAATGACTAATGAAAATTCACGAATGAAGTTTTTGTAGCAGCACTTATGAATGTATTCTCCAACAATTCGAACTATATATATAGGACATCAATGACGTGAATGTTGGATCTTATATTACGTTTGACAAGCTAGTAGATTAATTTGGACAGGTCAATTGTAACAGTCTAGCCCGCTAGTGATATTGTTCGCTCTGGGCCTAGACCCTCACGAGTTTAAAACGCTTCACTAGGGTCTAAGGTTTGTTAACTTATATACTCACCATCCCTCTTGTGTTTTGCCGACGTAGGACTTTGTCTAAAGTCCGGGATGTTACATAATAAACAAGGTGCACAAGGTGCCCGCGAACATAATAAACAAGGTGCACAAGGTATTCAGGAAGCGGGTGGACCGCCGAGATTCTTTGCAATGACTAGACATAATAAACAAGATGCACAAGGCGTATGTAGTGTAAATATGAAAAGATAAGATGAGTGTAACGACGAAGTACTCATACCTCTCTTTTATAGGGTATAAGTCGGTTAACATTCGAGGACGAATATTCTTTTAAGTGGGGATAATGTAATAACCTGATATTTTATTAGTTATAATTTATTTAATTTTCACGAGTATTAATATGCATGTACATATATTTTTAATTGGGATTATTATTTACATAGGTATAAAGTGATTGGTTGATGGTCTAATTAATGAGGGCTAGGCAACTGACAATTTAAATATTTTATACTAATAAAGTGGGCCAAGCCCACCATCCTAGTCACGGGCAAGACCTAAAGGGGATACCTAAAGTAATAAATAGGTGAACAATTAGCTTGAGATAACTAAGAGAAAATTCATTACAGTATAGAGGGCTTTTCGACATTAGCAGGGATTCTCTTGAACCGAGAGCTAGGAAGAGTGGAATATTTTTGCAAGTTACAACTCAACTGTGATAGCAAGGTATAGATTTAATTTATCCCTATGACTATATCTCTTGAATTAATGTAGGAGAGACATTATCATTGGTTTTTTTTGTTATAGTGACAAGGATTGAGTTAGGAACAAAGTGGACATGGCGGATATCGGATATAGGTTCAATTGTGATCTCAAAAACTGGGTATAGATGCAAAAGCCCGAAGATGGTAGTCATACATTTTGGGCTTGAAACAAAATGGAATAACAAAGTGCAACAAGACATGTTTTCTCTTTTCTTTAACCTTGTTTAATCCAACAAAAATTGAGAAATTAATAGTCATTTTTTATTACTCCGTTATTCAACGCTATTTTACTTCAAGATCTTTGATAGCACCATTTTATCAAGTAGTAATAGCTTGGTATAAATTTTACCATTTTTAAAATTTTAAATTCATGAATTGCGGATGTAAATTCAAAATATTTTATGAGAGATAAGACATTTCATTTTTGTAGCCACCTCTTGTCTCCCCCCCTCCCCTCCCACCCCCACAAATAACTACCTCTTGTCAGAGGCGGACATACCCTCAGGATAGTGAGCTGTCAGGAATCTGGACTCGATCTCACTTCAACATTTGCTCAAATTTTTATTCACCGGCCACTTTCAAATCCTGAGTCTGACTTAAAATTTTGCTACCAGTTTAGAACAAGGATACAAAACTTCAATTTAAACGTAAAGACTATAAAAGCATAAGGTTTTATTAACATATGGTTGAAAATTTAGTGTAAAAGTTTAAGTTGACTTTCCCTTCAGACACATCCGAAAAAATTGTGCAATTTGATCGCTTCTAAACTATTAACCCTATTTTCTAGCTTATCAATTTATATATTGAACATAGTTGTTTTAGGAAATATATATAATCCTACTGAACATAGGCTTATTTACGATTACTTAAATATGGATAATGGGAGAAAGCGACATGAATACTGTCGTAATATGGGGCACATTCATTACATAGATGTAATATTTTTGGAAAAATTTAATTCGTCAGCAACTGAAACTTCTGTCATTGGGATTCGCATCTAATTACAGAGCAACCCATATTTTTAGCTTATTTTCTATAAATAGCGATAAGTATTTGATACGAACAAAGATTACATATTATCCTGTTTTTTGAAGTTACAAAAGAATCTAAAAGAAAGAGGTTGATTTTGATGGGGTCGTGGAATTCAGTTTCGTTGGAAGTGTTGTACAATGTTTTTGGATGGATTGCGTTTGTCTTATGGTCTATTAGCTTTTATCCTCAAGTCGTACTGAATTTCCGTAGGAAAAGGTTTGTGCTTCTTCTCTACATAATTTATTTCTTCTTTTACTACTAGTTCTTTTCTTTGCTTAATAATTATGTTTCTTACGTGAATCTTTTTGAATGAAAAACAGTGTGGTGGGGTTGAATTTTGATTTTGTGGTGTTGAATTTGACAAAGCACTCGTCCTATCTCATCTACAATGTTTTCATGTTCTTCAGTTCTGCCGTTCAGAGGCAATATCATCGTCGATATGGCTCTAACGAGGTTTATAACACCACCCTCAAATCCTTTTCTCCTTTTCGTTTTTTCTATTGAATTGTTTGAACCGCGCAAACACGTTGAACTGTTTACATTAAATATGTTACGGTTGCTCATATGCTTGTTTTGATACCATATTGAATTGCAACAATTGTTCCAATGTTGAAAAGCTATAATTCATTTGGTTATAAACACTGAATTTGCCCGTATGATATTTGGTTAAGCACATTATATATTCAATTTTATAAAAATACTATGTTTTTGCCCCTTTATATAGGAAATATGTTAATTCAGTTTTTGCACAATACATTTGTGATTAAACAGTTGAACAATTAATAATTCACTAAACCTATGATGTATAAGTATTGGAAGTAAAAGTGCACAATTTGATTAATTAATAGAAGGCTATATATGTTTAACTAAATATCACGAGGATCAAAATAATTTTTTTTAGATATTTGATGGACTAAAATCACAAACTTTCCTTCTATTTTATTTCTTCATATTAAGTTGATACTATGTTTTATAGTGAACTTAATGACTAATGTGCTGAACTGCTGACTACCTTCATTGTTTAATTTCAGATGATACCTGTAGCTGCCAATGATGTGGCTTTCTCTACTCATGCTGTTGCTTTAACAGCATTTACCTTATTTCAGATTGCTATTTATGATGTAAGTATACCATTATTTTTTTTTTACTCTTTACAGCTCAAATATTATGTGCATACTGAAATGTGAGTTTATGACTTGGTGCTAATAAACAGTACATATTTCTTTTTACAGCGTGGAAATCAGAAGGTCTCAAAAACTGCTATTGCAATTGTCACTGTTGCTTGGTTGAGTGTTGCAGTTTGTGTTTTTGTGGCTTTCCCTAAACACTCTTGGTTATTTCTAGTTTCCTGCTTCAAGTAAGCCACTTTCTTTTAAATCCACGATTAGTTCTACTTAACACCCTTTTCTTCATGTTTAAAAAATTTCATAACAATAAAATAAATTTGTTTGTTTGGTCAAGTTAAGGTAACAGTACTTTATCCATTTAACCACTATAACAATAAATTCTCACAGTTCTATATCTTAATTGCAGCACATTGCAGGTTGTTATGACAGTAATTAAGTACATTCCCCAGGTAATTGTTGCTCTGGTTGAAGGGAATAAACTCAGACTTCTATATGAATTGCTTGTGATTTTGTTCTCTTCTATTCAAATTACAAGATTTTGTGATATGTTTATACTGAATTAAAGTTGTTGGCTCTAAAAAATCTATAGGCTGTTATGAATTTCCGGCGAAAGAGCACAATTGGATTTAGTATTGGCAACATTTTGCTGGATTTGTTTGGAGGATTAACAAATTATGGGCAGATGGCAGTGCAATCCATAGATCAACGTGAGTTTCAGCATTTCAATTATATAGCGTTCGACTAACATACATTGCTATTTCTGTTTTTTACCTAGTTAAAGAATTCTATGAGATTCTGTATATGTGCCTAATGTATAAATATTTCCGAACTATTTTCTGTACAGATTCTTGGGTGAACTTTTATGGAAACATCGGCAAGACATTATTGTCATTGGTAAGTAATTTTTCTTTATATTCCATTTATTTACTACACTTCTGATCAGATTCTCTTTGTTTCCTGTTCTTGCTTCTAATTACTAGGTTAAGGCACAGACAATTATGTGGTTTTGATGAAATGAATGTTGCAGGTGTCGATATTCTTTGACATTCTCTTCATTGTGCAACATTATGTGCTCTATCCTTCTAGGAAAGAAGTTGCTTCTCTTGATTTTGATGTGGTAAGCAAGAACCCATTATTTAAATCTTTAGATCATCCACATACGTTACTGTAAAATGTTTATTGTATTGTTTGATAAAGTATGCAAAGATATGCTAAGTAAAGACTATATTTCTGCCTGTAGACACCAAGGGACATTGAGGGATGCTGATGGCTATAGCTAGTGATATTCCGAACATATTCATTTGCTCTTTCTCTAAGTATACTGAGCTCTAGAGTTGGGAGCACAAATTCCCCGAGGCAGAACAAAGATCTCACGCATGATTAAGTGGATTCTATGTTTAGACGTTTCTCCAATACAAATTCATTATGCATTCTATGTAAAATGCATAATGTATATAAGTCCAATACTGTCATGGACTTCATTGAATCGAAACGTAGTTAAAAGAAGATGTAGTCTATCGTATTTGTAAATTCAGCACTTGCTTGGTGCAGTTTTTTTAATTAATAATAAAACTAACATTTACTCATCCAGAAAGCCTCTCTACCTTTATAGGATAGGGGTAAAGTCCTTCCCATACACCACTTATGACATTAAACAAGGTTTTTTTTTTTGTTGTTGAAAATTTACTCCAATGTTTTCAGTTTTGTCCAGTTAACTAGTATGTTGCCGTGCCTGCAATTGTATTTTGATACTAGCAGAAGCATTCTACAAGGTCAAGCCCACAAAATATGTTTGATCTTTGTTTAATGACTAATGAAAATTCACGAATGAAGTTTTTGTAGCAGCAATTATGAGTGTATTCTCCAACAATTCGAACTATATAATATAGGACATCAATGACGTGAATGTTGGATCTTATATTACGCTTGACAAGCTAGTAGATTAATTTAGCAGGTCAATAAAATTGGAAAAACTTATATCCTTATTTCAGGATAAAATGATGAGAAAGAATTGAGACAGCAGAGGACGGAATTAAAAAGGCAAGTACAAAGCCACTGCCGGGCACCCTGTTGAGGTTTTATTTTTAAGATGTAATATTCTTAAAATGAGGGTGAATGGGAAATGGAGGGAAAATGAAATTTTGAGTAAAATTTTAAGTTTTTCCCTCTTAACAATGAGACATTGTCCCATATTGGAAGTGGAAGACATTTTTGGTGGGTATATATATAATTGCTCTTCTTGTAGCTCTTAAAGAGTTAAGAAGAAAGCAAGCCTCGCGCCGTCGTCGTCGCTCGCTCGCTCGGCTACGGATTTGGATTTGGATTTGGATTTGGTCAATTGATTGATTAATTTTTTGGACCAAATTTATTTGTTAATAGTAAATATTAATGTAGTGCTTGCTCCACAAATATGTAATGCTTGATCCACCATTGAAGAAAGATACTCAACTCAACATACAATTCGCTCAACAAATTGGCTATACATTGCACTCCTTCCTCTCAGAACTTCCATACGTTTTTCTGAGTATATACTCCTTCGTTCTGCATTGTTTTTTAACTTCAAACAAAGCAACTGTAAGTGTGATTTGCTACCGAACTTTGTGTTCGCCGAAACACTGGGGTTTGAAGTACCGCTACACCAGTGTGTTATTCGTTCTATCCTGGGAGGAAATAATCCATTACCTTGGGTACTAGGAGGGGATTAAATTCCTTAAGGAAACACTGTGAATTCAGTGGGCTCGAATTTATTATTATTGTTTCATTACGTTAACTTATATTTTGCAGAATTAATATTTACAAATACAGCAATATTGACCGGGAATAACAATCTTAAGGAATTTAATATTTATTTCTGTACTTGTGTTATTCTTATTATTCTGCAAACTAAAACCTTTGTGGTTTGTGTACTCCCGTTTTGGAGAGTTAAGCCTTCGTGGCGTTTTGTTGGATATTAAAATCTACGTGATTTTTACTCCAGTTTGAAAATGTGTATTAAACGTTTGTTTGTGTCATTCTTTTACAGAAAAGATGATGACTGAAAACGAAAACCAAGCTATTCCGATGGCGACTGCCAACGCAACGACAAGCCGAACACCGGCGTTGGCACCGGCAGAAAAACCCGAAAAATTTTCCGGGATTGATTTCAAACGCTGGCAGCAGAAGATGTTCTTCTACTTAACTACGTTATGTCTACAGAAGTTCATCAAGGAAGATGTTCCTGATCTGCCGGATAAAACTCCAGATAATGAACGCTTTCTCGTGATTGAAGCGTGGAAGCATTCTGATTTTTTATGCAAGAATTATATTCTTAGCGGACTGGATGATAATCTGTATAATGTATACAGTAGCATGGAGACATCCAAAGAATTGTGGAATGCGCTTGAAAAGAAATATAAGACTGAAGATGCCGGGATGAAGAAATTCATTGCCGCAAAATTTCTGGACTACAAAATGATAGATAGCAAGTCTGTTATTACTCAAGTCCAGGAATTGCAAGTGATTATTCATGATCTACTTGCTGAAGGTCTTGTAATCAACGAAGCATTCCAAGTAGCAGCAATGATTGAGAAGTTGCCTCCGTTGTGGAAGGACTTCAAAAATTATTTGAAACACAAACGAAAGGAAATGTCCCTTGAAGATCTCATTGTTCGGTTGAGAATCGAAGAGGACAATAAAGCTGCTGAAAGGAGAGGCCGTGGAAATTCAACAATAATGGGAGCAAATATTGTTGAAGCTAACAAAAAGAGAAAGAAGGCTTCTGGTCCGAAATACAACTCAAGCAAGAAGCGGTTCAGTGGAAACTGCTACAACTGTGGGAAAACCGGACACAAATCTACGGAGTGTCGTGCTCCGAAGAAAGACAAGAAAAGGGGTCAAGCAAACATGGTAGTAAACCATGATGATGTTGATAACTTGTGTGCCATGCTCTCTGAATGTAACTTGGTGGGAAATCCTAAACTGTGGTGGTTTGATTCAGGAGCCACTCGCCATGTTTGTGCAGTTAGAGAGGCTTTTGCTACCTATGCTCTTGCTGAACCCGGAGAGACAGTTTATATGGGAAATGCTTCAACAGCAAAAGTTGAAGGATATGGGAAGGTATTTCTAAAAAATGACTTCTGGCAAGGTCATGACTTTGAACAATGTCCTTCATGTTCCCGAAATGAGAAAGAATTTAGTCTCTACTGGACTTCTTGTTAAGCACGGTTTTAAGTGCGTTTTTTTATCCAACAATGTTGTAATTAGTAAGAATGGAATATTTGTGGGAAAAGGTTACCTCACCGAGGGCCTTTTCAATCTAAATGTAATGGTTGTTGAAAATAATAATAATATTTCAGCTTCTTCTTACTTACTTGAGTCAAATGATTTATGGCATGTACGTTTGGGTCATGTCAATTATAAAACCTTGCGGAAAATGATTAACTTGGAAGTACTGCCCAAGTTTGAATGCGAAAAATCAAAATGTCAAATATGTGTGGAATGTAAGTATGTTAAACATCCTTATAAGTCAGTTGAAAGGAATTCAAATCCTTTAGACTTAATTCACACAGATATTTGTGACATGAAGTCAATACCATCTCGCGGTGGAAAGAAGTATTTCATAACTTTTATTGACGATGGTACTCGATATTGCTATGTTTACTTACTGAATAGTAAAGATGAAGCAATAGACGCATTCAGGCAATACAAAAATGAAGTTGAAACGCAACTTAACAAGAAAGTAAAAATGATAAGAAGTGATAGGGGTGGTGAATATGAATCTCCTTTTGAAGAAATATGTTTAGAATATGGAATTATTCATCAAACAACAGCCCCTTACACGCCCCAATCTAATGGGATTGCGGAAAGAAAGAATCGCACATTAAAGGAGATGATGAATGCGTTGTTGATAAGTTCTGGTTTGCCACAGAACTTGTGGGGGGAAGCCATTCTTACGGCTAATCGAATATTAAATCGAGTGCCCCATAGCAAAACACAATCCATTCCTTATGAATAATGGAAAGGAAGGAAGTCCAACTTGAATTATTTTAAAGTGTGGGGGTGTTTGGCAAAAGTGCAAGTTCCTAAACCCAAAAGGGTAAAGATAGGACCGAAAACCGTTGATTGTGTTTTCATAGGATATGCGACAAATAGTAAAGCATATCGATTTCTGGTTCATAAATCAGAAAATCCCGACATTCATAATAATACGGTTATAGAATCAGATAATGCTGAGTTTTTTGAAAATATATATCCGTATAAAAAGGAATGTGAGTCGTTTGGTGAAGGATCTAAACGACCTCGGGAAGAAACAAAAGAAAGTACATGTAATCAGGAGAATCCAAGACGTAGTAAACGTCAAAGAACGTCTACTTCATTTGGACCAGATTTTGTGACTTTCTTATTGGAGAATGAGCCTCAAACATTTAAAGAAGCTATGACTTCTTCAAAATCATTGTTTTGGAAAGAGGCAGTCAATAGTGAAATACAATCCATATTGAACAACCATACATGGGAATTGGTTGATCTTCCTCCTGGAAATAAACCTTTGGGTTCTAAATGGATTTTTAAGAGAAAAATCAAAGATGATGGCACTATTGATAAATTCAAGGCAAGGCTCGTAGTCAAAGGGTATAGACAACGAGAAGGTCTAGACTACTTTGATACATACTCTCCAGTTACAAGAATTACGTCCATACGGATGTTAGTAGCATTAGCTGCAGTGTATGGTCTTGAAATTCATCAAATGGATGTTAAGACGGCCTTCTTAAATGGAGAGTTGGAGGAAGAAATTTACATGGAACAACCTGAAGGGTTTGTGGTTTCAGGTAAAGAAAAGAAGATATGTAGACTTGTTAAGTCTCTTTACGGACTAAAACAAGCACCCAAACAATGGCATGCGAAATTTGACCAAACAATGTTGTCAAATGGTTTTAAGATAAATGAATGTGATAAATGCGTGTACATTAAAAATGTTCCAAATCACATAGTCATTGTTTGCCTATATGTGGATGATATGTTGATAATGAGTAATGACATTGCCAACATAAATGCTACTAAGCGTATGCTCAATAGCAAGTTTGATATGAAAGACTTGGGAGTTGCTGATTTAATTCTGGGAATTAAGATCAATAAGACTCCTCAAGGTCTGGCATTGTCACAATCTCATTATATTAAGACAGTACTTGAAAAATTCAAGCACTTGGGCTTTAAAGTTGCAAAGACTCCAATTGACGTGAATCTTGCATTAGCAAAGAACAAAGGCCAAAGCATATCACAATTGGATTATGCTCGTGTATTGGGATGCTTAATGTATATCATGAATTGTACACGACCAGACATAGCTTGTGCTATAAGTAAACTGAGTCGATATACGAGCAATCCAGGCCAATCTCATTGGATGGCAATGAAACGAGTTTTGGGATATTTAGAACATACCCAGAACTTTGAATTGCACTACAGTAATTTCCCTGCGGTGATTGAGGGATACTGTGATGCAAATTGGATCACCGGTTCAACTGATTCTAAGTCCACGAGTGGATATGTATTCACTATTGGTGGAGGAGCGGTATCTTGGAAGTCGTCCAAACAAACATGTATTGCCCGCTCTACAATGGAGGCTGAATTCATAGCCTTAGATAAAGCCGGTGAAGAAGCTGAATGGCTCCGGAATTTCTTGGAAGACATTCCATTTTGGCCCAAACCGTTGGCACCAATATGCATACATTGTGATAGTCAAGCGGCAATTGGAAGGGCTGGGAGCGTCATGTATAACGGTAAATCTCGTCATATACGACGAAGACATAAAACATTAGGCAATTACTCTCTAGAGGAATTATCACAATTGACTATGTAAAGTCAAGTGATAATGTGTCGGATCCACTTACAAAAGGCCTAACTAGAGAGGTAGTTGAGAAATCATCAAGGGGAATGGGGCTATGGCCGAGAACAAGTCATTGTGGCGGTAACTCTACCTAGAAGACTGGAGATCCCAAGATCTAGGTTCAAAGAGATCAAACAAAGTCATTAATGACGGTTCAACATTGTCAAATAAAATTTTAGTCCATTCTCGTGATGAGACAATGTTCAGTACCAAGGATAAAGCATTAAGGCTTTTTAATGATTTCTAAATTTGATACGGGGTATATCAAATAGTGTATCTACAGGATGACACGTTTAGGAATCACCTATTTAAGTGTGAAGTGTGAGCCGCTTCAAGGAGAACTTTGTAAGGCCAGTTCTCTACGCACTTATGAAACCAGGCGGTGTTCATGGCTGAAACGAACACAACAATGAGAACCAAAGACGGTTAAGGGTTGATTGTGTGACTTATGGTTGTCTAGGTATACACCAAAGATCGACGGTTCAAAGATATCAAATCTACCGATTGACCGAGTATATCCGACATAAGTTTACTACGGAAAGTTCAAAGGGAAACCTACTTATCCAGATGCAATTAATCCTTGCTTGTAAATCACACAGTTTTTCATGCATACTTCCGTGATATAGCCATTCCCCATTCATGTGGGGGATTGTTGAGGTTTTATTTTTAAGATGTAATATTCTTAAAATGAAGGGTGAATGGGAAATGGAGGAAAAATGAAATTTTGAGTAAAATTTTAAGTTTTCCCCTCTTAACAATGAGACATTGTCCCATATTGGAAGTGGAAGATATTTTTGGTGGGTATATATATAATTGCTCTTCTTGTAGCTCTTAAAGAGTTAAGAAGAAAGCAAGCCTCGCGCCGTCGTCGTCGTCGCTCGCTCGGCTCGGCTTCGGCTTCGGCTTCGGCTTCGGCTTCGGCTTCGGATTCGGATTCGGATTTGGATTTGGATTTGGTCAAATGATCGATTGATTGATTAATTTTTTGGACCAAATTTATTTGTTAATAGTAAATATTAATGTAAACGGATATTTATGAAGTGATTGCTCCACAAATATGTAATGCTTGATCCACCATGAAGGGTGGACGTTTGGTCTTGCACTCCTTCTTGGCTGCTATATATATGAGCAGCAAATGTTGAAGAAATACTCAACTCAACATACAATTCGCTCAACAAATTGGCTATACATTGCACTCCTTCCTCTCAGAACTTCCATACGTTTTTCTGAGTATATACTCCTTCGTTCTGCATTGTTTTTTAACTTCAAACAAAGCAACTGTAAGTGTGATTTGCTACCGAACTTTGTGTTCGCCGAAACACTGGGGTTTGAAGTACCGCTACACCAGTGTGTTATTCGTTCTATCCTGGGAGGAAATAATCCATTACCTTGGGTACTAGGAGGGGATTAAATTCCTTAAGGAAACACTGTGAATTCAGTGGGCTCGAATTTATTATTATTGTTTCATTACGTTAACTTATATTTTGCAGAATTAATATTTACAAATACAGCAATATTGACCGGGAATAACACACCCAACCCAAATAGATGGACACCTACTTTTGCAAAGACCAAATATACTCTATTTCTATCTTCCTCCAAATTAAGTTATGATCATTGATAAGCTAAAGTTTGGATAATTCAACTGGTAATACTGTTTTCTACAGCAAGGATGGTTCTTTTGTCAGAGACCACCCTTTCCACCGCTCTATTAGTTGATTGCTCGTTCTTGCTGCTGGTTTTAGTCCTACCATTTCTTTCAACTGTTCGTTGCAATATCCGGACTGGTATCCCACCCAAATCAAAGTCTTCCTTCAAAGATCTAGTTAGGAACCTCAAATCTGTCTCTGAGAGCTGGGTTTTTCCGCTCATAAATGCAATAAAAGTCGGTGGTCTAGCTTTCACCTGAGTGAAATACTTGATCTTGGGTTGAGCCGCCTGGTCTTTCCAAGAATGTCTGCTCATGACCTGCCACACATTGTCAATCAACATTTATTTACCCAAAAACATAACTTGGCCTGGTGTGACACATTTAGGGAAACTGTATACCTTGCGTAGCCAACGGTTAAGACAAGCTGTTGGCGATCTCAAACACCATTTTTCGTATGTTTCAACAACCTGACGCATGACAGCTATCCGACCCTTTCCTTCTAGTGCTGAAACAAATACAACAGGTATTCCTGTTACCTGCAAATAAATTGCTTTAATGATGAATCAAATTCTACAACTGAAATTAACAAAGTATTCTCCCGAAGGTCATCTACCTATTTTTAAAGTGATAACATGCATCAAAAGATAGGAAAAGGAAACATAAGACATACAGTACAAAATTATATGTCCCAATTATCAGCTAGAGTAACTACATTGTTATCAGTGCATAAAATTTGTTCTTTTAATAAGAATTTTTGTTCAAGGAGAAACTGAAGTTGTCCTTGAATAGCATACTCATCAATCAAGTGGTAATACAAGATTAAGTATAGTAAATTCCGATTCTGCATTATTTCTTTTTAAGAAAGAAAGAGAAGGAACTGATAAAGATTAATCCCGTGGTTACTTGTCTACACATGTTTCCTTACATAGTCTGCTTATACAATCACAAGAAATCCCCCATTCCTAAATGTCTTGAGATAATCACTGACTACCATAGAAGTGATATCCTCCTATAAAAAAAATTCTTACATATTAGGGACATAGAAATGCCACGAATTCACTTGTATTATGGAATGGTGGACAAGCTCCTCCAAAGGTAGATGCATGAGAAACATTGAAATAAACAGTAGGATAACTGCAACAACAGATTATAGTTTTCCACACTGACAAACCTGTGGTATAACTGTCTGAATTTCTGCGGGTACAACTTCAATTACGCGTTTGTACAATTTGGAATTTTCTTCCCCTCTCAGAAGATCCATCTTATTTA
The DNA here is from genome assembly GCF_000715075.1 of Nicotiana tabacum. NCBI lineage: Eukaryota > Viridiplantae > Streptophyta > Magnoliopsida > Solanales > Solanaceae > Nicotiana > Nicotiana tabacum. The sequence continues at coordinate 90,431,122 of NC_134096.1, read as the reverse complement.
CAATCACAACCAGACCACGTCCTTCCTCTACTGCTCGCCTCGCTAAAACTACTTCAACATGCTTTATGCTCCACCTAGCTTTTGCAATCTAATCATTATAAAGGAAAAAATATAGAATAGTTGCATGGCAGTTAGAAAAAAAGATGCGTGAAACACAGAAATAGAAATTACTTATACCACAATAGTATTAGAGGGGAAAAAACAAGGAAAACTTTTGCAGATTATTCATGACTCAGGTAGAGCAGCAACTACACAAATCCCGTTGAATTGTCAGTCCATTAGCAGGCATAGAGCTATATGTTGCATTGCATTTGATACATCTCCTATATTATAGGTGTGGGTTACAATTTTCAGCCAATATTCTAGGTTGTTTCCACCAATCGGATGTTATATATATGAAACATTGATGCAAGTCATTCCTTCATGACACTGTTTAAACTAGAACCAACAGCTCTTCACTATCCCTTTGTGACTACTAGGCCACACTTTTGGGTGCCTTTTCCGTCATTCTTATTCAAGCAAGAGATACAAAAGTTAAAATGTTGTCCAGTTCTCAGAAAGAAGACAGAGAAGAAGATTATGGTTCACAGAATTTCTAGTAACAGCTAAAGCACAGTAATGTTTTCCACATTAAAACTAACTGAAACAAACACTGCATCAGCAAAGACAATGAAATGGACTAACCTTCATTGCCGAAAAATAAGGTTGCAAATACTCATAGATCGAGGCCACTTTATTTGTTTAAATATTTTTTATAATGGTTATATCTGGGCCAGCTTGCGCTCAACATTGACTATTCCATTGGGTACCCGCTATCTCCCATTAGCATAGGTACCGTAACTCTACGCACCAAGGCTTAGGAAGATGGGAAGAAAGAATTCACCTAGCATTTTTTGTTTCTATTGGGATTTGAACCCTGGGCTCCATGGTTTTCACCCATTTCACCGACAAATATGTCACACTGTTAGGTGCATCTAAGCCAATTTATTAGAATTGCAATTTTAATCGTTTATCACACAGCAAATTCATTAAGTGGGCCAAATTCATGAATCTAAAACCAAAAAGATTGATCATCACAATTAGCAAACCTCTTCTGCATCGAGGACCAAAGCAACTATATGTGCTCTCATAAGGTGCTTCCTTGATTGCATAATACTTAAAGATGCTGGGCCCTTGTCCTGTTTTGTCCTTTCCAACCAACCTGCTGTGCCAACCTGAGACAATTAAACCCTCTCAACATCAGAACCTATCATGCAAATACAGAAATCAAGGAGCCTCTATTCAAAAAAGAACTCATGGGCAATAAGGCATATGTCTTAGTGCCATGCCTATACTGAAGTTTGAAGCACAACTTAAGCTAAGCGAAGCCCCCTTCCTGAGCTTTTGTGAGATTTAGGGCTAAAGCACGTCTTAAATGAACCTTTGACAACATTGTTTTGCGTCATTCAATGACACTTTTATGTCACTTATTTGTCGAAACAATGGTTCGTATTGGTATGAAAGTCAAAGCCGATAGGGATGAATCTTCCCCATATGCAGCTAAGCTTGCTGCATAAGATGTTTCTCAGAGATGCAAACAAGACTAAAACACCTGGACCTGTTGCTCAGTATGCTCTTAGGGCTCTTACCCACTAGGGGTCTAGGAATGAAAATTGGTCATATAGAGGATGTGACTCCAATTCGTACTGATAGCACTTGCAGAAAGGGTGGTAGGAGAGGAAGAAGGCTGTAACCTTGCTGCTCTAGTCAAGAAGCAAATGAGGATTCTTGTTGAGAATGCTGCAGGTTTTTAGTTTCGATATGAACTTAAATCTTGCTCATCTACTATGTAGGTCTACTGATGTTGGCCTTGCCTATAAATTTTGCTTCTTTTTTCATGGTTGAATTTGTGAGACAATTATGGTTTGGGTTTGGGGTGGGGTGGGGTTGGGGTGGGGGAGAATATGATATTGTTTGTAGAAAAAAAAAAGAGGAAAAATAAAAGGAATAATAAGGTTAAAAATTTTAAGGAATAAAAAAAAAGATTACTTTTTTTAATGTGATCTCTTTGAGTGCAATCATTACAATGAAGCTGAAGAAGGTCATGCTAATGAGTTTTACATCTACAAGAGTACTCTTCAAAAGAAATATTTTAGCCAAACTTGAATTGACCTAGTGACGGACAATATTTGCTTCAGAGTTACAGATATTTACCAAATAAATGGTTCTTCCTTCATACTCAAATTCAGCGCGAATGGAATCTCTAGTCAAACCAGCCTCGGGGCCAACCAAAACACGATCTTCTTGCAATATTGTGTTCAACAAGGTTGACTTTCCAACATTGGGCCGCCCGACAATTGCCAACTGCAATGGCAATTTACACTCCATATCCTCAGAGGAGTCATCCTCCTGGCTCTCATCATCTGAAAGATTACATGTAGAATAGCAGAAAAGATCAGAAGCTAAGTTGATAAGCTCTGCAGGAAAAAAGAAACACTTCTACAAAAGAATGCTGCCTTTGTACCTCTGCAATTGTAGGTATATCTCTTGACATGTGACAGGTCACTGTATAATCACATTAAGGAATATTTTCTAGAAGATACATCACTTCATTTAAGATATACTCCATTTGCAGTAAGCAAAGCATAGTGAGATTAACCAAATAGAAGTGTTTCTCATATCATTCTCCACTTCCCATCCTATCTCCTCTGTTAGGATCGAGAACCCGGGTAGTGCGGAATATAGCCAAACAACGGTATAATGGCAATAACAAAGACAATGGAAGTTGATAACAACGACAATAAAGTAGATAAAGAAGACACAAATTTAACGTGGTTCGGTCAAAGTGACCTACGTCCGCAAGCGGAGAAGAGCAATTTACTATAACAATAAGAGTACAAAAGAGAGTACAAAATTAGAGTAAACACTCTAATTAATCCCAAATACCCTAAGAGAATAACCTCACAAGATCACTCCAAAGAAAGGGTTCACACAAGTGCTTCCCAACACTAACTCTCATACAAAACACTCTTAATAAAGGAAGAAAGGAAGAAACAAGAATTGAAGACAAGTCTTGTTGGTGTGTTTTCAAATGAGTAGAGAGTCCTCATTATATAGGAAGAGAAGAAAGAAATGCTTGTCCAACAATTGGCCACATCCTCTCAAAATACAAGGCCATTTATTTGGCCAACAAGGCCTTAAATAAAAGGTTTCAAATGTGCCAACAAAGCTAACAAATAAAAAACCTAAAAATAAGGCCACATTTTACAAATCTCCACCTTGGCCTAATTTTGGCTGATATAGTAAATTTGCTTCACCTTCTCCGCAAAAGCCCCAATGGACATATGTCAAAATTTAATGCCATCAAAATCAGACAAGTTGTCTGATACCGAAACTGCAGTAGGGCCTTTAACAGTGGAGCCCAATAAAGTATACAACGAACCAGATCTGTGTGCTTTCATGATCACAAGAGCATCTTGAAAAACTTTTAAAACTCCACCTTCACTAGTGAATATCTAACATCGGTGAGAGTTCTCACCACATCATCGTGCATTCTGAACCGAATTGTACCTTTGCCAATAACGTTGCAAGTAACATTGTTACCCAGTTGGACAACTCCACCTGCAACTGAATCATATGTAGAAAACAAGTCCCTGCTAGGACACATATGATATGAACAACCGGAATCTAAAATCCACTCATTGTCTAATCTGAAACTAGTTTCAGATGCTAAAAATATAGTTCCCTCAATCTCATCAGTTGCTACACTAGCTTCGGCGGTGTCAGTATTTTTGTGCTCATTTATTCTTTCTTTATGTTTTTCTTTATTTTTCAGTTTATAGCATTCAGAGATATTGTGACCTTTCTTATGACAATAGCGACACTGTAAATTATTGTATCTGGATATGGAGTCGGATTTGCCTCTAACAAACAAGCCAACTTCCGTTTGAGTTCCACTAGCTTCCCCAGTAATATCACTATCTATCTGTTCTTTTGATTTAAAGATAGATTTAATATCCTTATAAGAGATATTATCCTTTGCATAAAGCATAGTATCTCTTATATGCTTAAAAGATGGGGGTAGAGAACAAAACAGTAACACGGCTTGATCCTCATCTTTAATTTCAGCATCTATATTACTCAAATCCATAAGAATGGAATCAAAGGTGTCAAGATGAGAGAGAATACAGGTACCTTCACCCATACGAATTGTATAAAGCTTCTACTTTAGGTAAAATCTATTTTTCACCGTCCTCTTCATATATAAGGTTTTCAATTTTTCCCACATGCTTTTGGCTGTGGTTTCTACAGAAACTTCACGTAAAACCTCATTTGACAGATTTAAAATGATACCTGCTTTTGCCCTTTTGTCTATGACTGCAAACTCCTCATCCGTCATTTTATCCGGCTTCTTCTCCTTTCCTTGTAACGCCAAGTCTAAGCCATCCTGAATTAGGATAGCTTCCATCTTTAATTGCCACATTCCGAAGTTTGCACTTCGATCAAATTTCTCAACATAGGTATTTGTTAGAGTCATTTTGGCTATTGAAACTAACCCGGTTAGATCCGGCTCTGATACCAATTTGTTAGGATCGAGAACCCAGGTAGTGCGGAATATAGCCAAACAACGATATAATGGCAATAACAAAGACAATGGAAGTTGATAACAACGACAATTAAAGTAGATAAAGAAGACACAAATTTAACGCGGTTCGGTCAAAGTGACCTACGTTCACAAGCGGAGAGGAGCAATTTACTATAACAATAAGAGTACAAAAGAGCGTACAAAATTAGAGTAAACACTCTAATTAATTCCAAATATCCTAAGAGAATAACCTCATAAGATCACTCCAAAGAAATGGTTCACACAAGTGTTTCTCAACACTAACTCTCATACAAAACACTCTTAATAAAGGAAGAAACAAGAAATGAAGACTCAAGTCTTGTTGGTGTGTTTTCAAATGAGTAGAGAGTCCTCATTATATAGGAAGAGAAGAAAGAAATGCTTGTCCAACAATTGGCCACATCCTCTCAAAATACAAGGCCATTATTTGGCCAACAAGGCCTTAAATAAAAGGCTCCAAATGTGCCAACAAGGCTAACAAATAAAAAAACTAAAAATAAGGCCACATTTTACATCCTCTATGCGGACAAAAGAGATATATAACTTAGCTAAAAGAGAGAAAATTAGCTTCCAGTCTCACTTACGTAGCTTCTAATACTGTTTGTTTAATCTTTTGAGAACAAATCCAAAATGACATGCATCTCTGCAGTTTCACTTAAGTAGCTGAAGTTGTTTATTGTATTTGTACCAACCTAAAAATATTATCTTCTTTCTGCACAGTACACTAAACTTCAACTGAGCAATTAAATGATCATAGGAGTAATGCTTTAGGGTTGAGTATCACATATTCATGATGTTACTAAACTACATCAGTAACATGGTTCTAGAAGTTACTAGCCATATTGAGCTGTTTTCAACAATCCACACAAATCATAACAGCAACCAGATCCATGCACTCATAATATTGATAGAGATACCTTTAGCAAGGATGCTGAGATTAATATTCAATTTGACCATGCAAAAGCAAACTAATCTCAAAACAGACAAAGGTAACATTTGAAGAAGCCAAATGAAGATGCGATTCCATGTCACTAGAGAATGCAGACTCACTGGCAAGCATAGGGAGATAAAGAGGTAGATGATCAAGACATTTACGAGGAAAAAATTCCTCCTCTGAAATAAAACCTTGAAAAGGACAAGAAGATTCAGATAAAGGAGGATAATTACCAAGCACAAAAATTCTCTCTGGGCATGAGTTTCTTACCATTTACGTTTTGGAGCACATATTCTTCAAGTAATGGTCGAAGAGTTTCATGAAGTTCAGCCATGCCCAGTCCAGTTTCAGCAGAAAAAGCAACGGGATCGCCAAATCCTAAGATATAAGATTCACCGACAACAGCTGCAAGAGAACCGTCATAGTCATCTAGCGATTCAGCTTTATTCATCACCACAATAGTCTTCATTCCAGGTGCATTCTTCCTCAACCACTTTCCAACATCCAAATCCATAAGCTGCAGTCCATCTCTAGTCACGATACAGAAGGATAGTTAATGTTTGCATCCAGAAAGAATTTAGTAATACAGTATGCAAAGTTTAAGTTTCACAAGCTACCAGCTTTGAGGCGTGTGATTATGTGATTAATTATGCTTTACTTTAGCAAATACCTTTTCAGCAGAATTTTCATCCTTTTTCTATTAGACAATAAGGAATCTCATCTATTGCAGCCAACGCATGGACTTTTAGAACAATGAATGACGTTAAATTTCTTGGAAGATTTGCATATTCGTTGTCCTATTCTTCGAAAAATTCTATATTTTTTCTTCTTTATAAGTAATTTATTGGAAAAGAAAAAAAGAGTTACCATAACTGTCTATCTGATAATCAACAGAGAAGAGAAAAGATAATATTGAAGAAACCAAGATTTTGTATTTTCATATGGTAAAATTCTTTTCCAATTCAACCTTGCATCAACTAAGAAGAGTGCAAATTGAGATCTTGACAGCACATTTCCAGTCATTTCTGCAGTTCTACGGAGAACAGAACCAGAAGAAGCCTCTGCTTCTAAGCCAGCAGAATCCAACACCTTAAACCTTAAATCACCCAATTTTGCAACACCTTCTCGTATGTCCCAGGTAACATGGTCAGTTGGAGTGTTGTATACAAGGGCCTCCCTCCTTCGTATCAAACTACAAATCAAAAGCAAATTAATGATTACATAACGATGACTGAAGGGTTCCCTTGCACTTGATTACAAATCAAATTCAAATCTTCTTTGCTGTACTTACCGGTAAAACAATGCTGACTTCCCTACATTAGGTCGTCCTATGATTACAACCGTTGGCAGCTTGTTAATATGAATCCATGTAAAATCAACCAAGTCTTCAGTGGGATGTTTAGCTTGCGGTCGACCATCAGTTTGACCAGCAGCAGCTTTAATATTGAAGTCCTATGGTACATTGTCACAAGCATCATCACCATCTGAAGCAACGTTATCTAATACTTCATCATCTGCCCTCTCTTGACCTAACAGAGTGCAGAATTTCGCAATGTTCTGAAAGAAATAATGTTTTGATACTGAAACTGGAGTTCCACCACCAATCTTCGTTGATGGAAATCCTAAAACAGAAAAGTAGCACCTGATTATGATGAGTATCAACTTTAATACACAAAATCTATCAAAGCCTAATAAAAGCATTACATAAGCAAAATTAGAAAAACAACAATATAACTAGTACACATCCATCCCAAAATAGTTGTGGTGGGCTATATTAATCCACTTAAGTTCCATTTTATTTCAGTACACAACAAATTAACATTCTAGCAGAATGAATGTTTGGCCTCCTGTGCTGGTTGTGCTGGTTGGCTTCTAACACTATATGTAATCTCTTAGTTGAAAAGGAGGGAAGCAGAATACTAGGCTGGCCATCTCCGACTATAAGAAAAGATTCCTAGGCTCAGCCTAGGGGTGGCAAACGGGCGGGTCGGATCGGTCGGATATGAGCGGGTCGAAAACGGGTAATTCAAAAAACAGATAAATTATCCGACCCGATCCGTATTTGAAACGGATAAAAAACGGGCTATCCGGCGGATAATATGGATATACATATTATTCATAACTTCTTGAATATGATCACTTATGAGAGAATTCCTAGTCTCTCAAATTTGAGGAACCTCCAATTTGAGGCTTTACAAATGTAAAAGTTAAACACATTAGTTATCCATTTGGTTAACCATTTTTTAAGTGAATAATATGGTTCTTATCCATATTCGACCAGTTTTTAAAAAGTTCATTATCCAATCCATTTTTTAATGGATAATATGGGTGGATAACTGTTTCCTTTTAACCATTTTGCCACCTCTAACTCAGCCTAAAGTTTCTACTCGTTCAGTATACTACTCCCTCTGTTTCACTTTATGTGATGTAGTTTCGAGTACGAGGTCCACGTTGACTATTTTTTAGACACAATAGTTAGCAATTCAAAATATTTAAAAAAAATTGCAAGAAAGCGATCAAAGAAAACCTTCTTTTGACTCTCCAAATAGTAATTACATCACATAAAGTGGAACAGAGTGAGTAGTATTTACTTTGAAACATATGCTTAAAGTACCAAAATCAATAGGCACAAACAAAAGATTACCAATAATCTCATTGCAGATGCTTTTTTTGTGGAATACTGAAGCTGAGGCAGTAGAATTTACTCTGGAGAGGATACTAAAGCTATAGTGGATTTTCCGTGCAGCTCGGAACCATGCAGCATAAGACATTCCAAATCAGGGAATCAGAAAAAAACTGGTTAGTCTCTGACTATAAGAAAAGCGGTTACGGTTGGAAAGAATGAAAAGTTTGAAGCTTTAAAACTGCCGCCATAGCTCTGAGCGAAGAGGAAGCAGCTGAAGAAGTCCACCAATTTTAATACTGAACAAAAATATTCACTACTCTATTAAAATTAATACGAAAATACATTTTTACCCTTTCTTCTATTTCTTTTATTCTCAAACCCTCATTTATACGCTTCTCTCGATTTAAGTTCAGAGTCAAAATTTCAGAGGCAAAATCTCACTCCCTCAATATCGTTCCTCCATGCAACTCTTTCTGAGATTTTGTTCCTGCCCAGCCCATATCAATTCTCTGTGTATACTTTATCCAACTTAATCTATTTCTCCTTTGTCATCTTCTTTGCAGCGAACCAGCTAACCGGTATGTTTTCGATTTTGCTTTTATGCATTTTTCTTTTTGTATATCTCTAATCGTGATCAATGTTGTGTTTGTCATCAAGTATGTGTGAAATGTCCAAAATAATGATTATAACTTGATTCGCTGAGGAATAAGGAGCGGATTTTTGTGAGAAAGTTATTGAGAACCTTTTGGTATTGAAATGTGTTTGTGGTTCAATCAATATCGTGATTATGTAAGGACATTTCAGAAAAATAGTCCTAAGAATTTATAAGCTAACTGTGTTTAGGAATTTTAGTTAACTGTGTTTCTATTAAAGATGCATCTAATTAGGTCCTGGATTTTAGTTTTTTAGTTTAAATATTAAGGACATTTCAGAAAAATAGTCCTAAGAATTTGTAAGTTAATTTTAGTTAATTATGCTTCTATTAAAGATGCATCTAATTAGGTCCTGGATTTTAGTTTTTTAGTTTAAATATTAAGGACATTTCAGAAAAATAGTCCTAAGAATTTGTAAGCTAATTTTAGTTTACTGTTCTTCTATTAAAAATGCATCTACATAAGGTCCTGGATTTTAGTTTAAATATTAAGGACATTTCAAATAATCCTAATGTTTACGTTCTATTTCCTTCTTTGTAGTGTGCTAATGGAAGGAGATCGTGTTTTCGAGTTTGATAATTGACGTAATTCGATGAGCTATTGGAAAGGAGATTTTCAGTATAAGGAAACAATAAAAAGTTTCTTGTCAAACACGCAATGGAAGAAGTTGAGGGATGGTGTTTTCGGAAACTTTTTCCGATTACAAGGTGTGAAGTTTTGTGGTAAACTTATTCATTGTATGTTGCTTTCAAAAATTGTAAGCAATGACTCGAATTCAATGATATTCAAGGTTTTTGATCATGAAGTGAAGTTTACACGTGAAGCATTCCAGATAATTACTGGGTTGAAATATTCTTCGTCAGTGGACTTCAAAGTTTTAAGTAAAAGAGAGAATAGGCTTTCGAAAGTCTACTTCCCTGGAAAGGATAGAATCGTGTTAGGTGATTTGTGGCATTTTATTACTAGTCACTCATATGGTACAACTGCATCATTTGTAGGCAGCCATGATGATGCGGTGAAGTTGGCAATAATTTATTTTGTTGAATCTGTGTTGATGGGGAAGCGCAAGAATCGGAATGTGTCTGAACGAGTAATGAAAATCGTAGATGACGATGAACTCTGCTCTTCTTTCAATTGGGGTTCTCTTTGTTATGAAAAGTTACTAAAATCATTGAAGAGTTGCTTGAAGCCCAAACAAAACACTTCGGACAATGAGAATGAGAAAGAGAAAGATAAAGAGAAGGACAGTTATACTATACTTGGCTTCCCTTTCGCCTTCTGTGTTTGGATTATAGAAGTATTCCCAATATTTCAGAAAAAACAATTTGTGAACTTCAGAGAATGTGGGTTCCCTCGGATGCTTTGTTATTCAGATATGAAATCTTCACATTATGACACCCTATGTAAAAAGTACTTCCATAATGAAAAAGTAAGTTAATAGGATTACTAGCTATTTTTTTGTTTATGTGTTTTAGTTTTGAATACTTACGTTTTTTTTTCTTATATAATAGTTGTATCAGTTACTCGAGCTGGTACCATTTCTTTCTTTTGAAGAAGATGCGGAGCCCGCTAGTGTGCATGTGCCATTGTCTCAAGATCAAAGTTCAATGCCTTCAACACAATTTGATAAAGTCTTGCTTAAGAAAATTGTTAACGTAGGTTTTGTGTCTTTGAATTCCATTAGTTTTTTATTTGCTTATTTTTGCTTAAGAGACTTTTTTATTTTTATCGTTTTTGATTCAGAGATTATCGGAAAAGTTCAAAAAGGATATGCAGGCAGAAAGTACTAGAATACATCAAAAAATAGCTTTATCAGGAAAAAAAAAAGATTCAAAATGACATCAAGGTAATATCCTTAATTTATGTGCTTGTAACTCTAAGTTAAGGACATTATGTCCTTAATTTTTTAACTTGTAACTCTAAGTTCAGGACTACATATCCTTAACTTTTTAACTTGTAACTATAAGTTCAGGACTACATGTCCTTATTTTTTGAACTTGGAACTCTAAGTTCAGGACTACCTGTCCTTAATTTCTGTGCTTGTAACTCTAAGTTAAGGAACACTTGTCCTTAATTACTGTGCTTGTACCTCTATGTTAAGGACCAAGTGTCCGTAACTTATAAGCAGCTAACATTCTGATTCTTATTTTAAATACTATCTCACGGGCTTTAAAGAAAAACCTAGGATCAAAGATTGATACTTTATTGAAGTTTCTTGACAAACCTCATGAAAGGACCATAGAGAGAGAACCTAGTATTCCAATTAGCAAAGATGCAGTTGATGATCAATGTGATGATATAGATGTGCATGTAGAAGATCATTATGAAAGCGATTATAGAGATGCGCATCTAGAAGATGAAACTGATATTGGCATCGAAATTGGGAAAGGTTAGATACAGTTTTTGAATTTGTTGTCATTGAAATTTATATTCAATAGCGTAATACATATAAACTTTTTGTGATTATAATGTGTGTAGAATCTTTTGATGGAGTGAAAGTTCAAGATGGAGTGGATTGTCAAGACCAGGAAAATCCAAAAGAGACAAGTGTAACAGAAATAATTTGTAAATCTGGAGTGCAATCTCAGGATTTAGAAAATCCATTGGGAACAAGTATAAGTGAGATTGTATGCAAATGTGTTGAAGGAATATATGATCTATCTATACCTCTCTCACTTAAAGAGAAATAATGGAAATCAAAATGATGCCAATCAAGATTAGATGGAATTTTTATGATATGTTGAATGCTAGTTTTAGTAAACTATTAGTAACAAGTATTAATTATAAATGTTATAGAATCTTTTGAAGCTGCAAGGAAAGAAGATGGAGTGGACTATCAAGATGATGAAATTTCAAAAGAGAAAAGTGGAGGACAATCTCAAGACATAGAAAATACTCAAGGAACAAGCATATTATTTGCAAATGTATAGAAGGAACATATGATATCTCTACACCTCTCTCTCTTACAGACAATATTGGAAGCCAAAAAAATGCTAGTCAAGATAATAATTTAACTGGCATGATATTGACAGTTGCAAAAGGTTAGACGGAGTTGTTTTCATCTTATACATGTTTGTTTTAATCAAAGATTAGTAACAAGTACTAATTGTATTAGCTTTTGTAAATATTTTACAAAATCTTGTGAACTTGCAATCGAAGAACATGGAGAACAGTTGCAAGATAAAGAAAATGCAATCAATATATCAGTTCCATTGTCTGTTAGAGAAATACAAGAAGGCAGTGTGGCCAACACAAGTATTGATTGTGTCCTTAATATTGTATTCATAATTCAAATTGTCAGGACATTTCAAAAATTATGTCCTTAGTTTTTGTCTCTTCATTTGACAATTTGTCCTAGAATTGACGACTTGCAGCAAACTAATGTATATGTAGTGTTGCTTGCAGAGAAAAACAAAGATGAAGTCGTTAACCAATATACTAGAAAAAGGAAGAGAGATAGTATTGGTTTTGATGGTCCATCATTTGCTATTCTTACTCCTATTCCTCCGACTACACAAATAAGCATTGATGAGGGTTTGTCTATGGAGGTTGAAGGAAATGTTGAAGAAGAGCTTGGTCAAGGGAAAAGGAATAAGAAGCTTAGTTGGCAATTGAAATCTCCTTTTGAACAGAAAAGAAAAAGAGGAACATCGATGGCACACAATGAAAATACTCCCGAGTATACGGGCTGGATAAAATCAAAATATACTCGTACATGTATTTTTCATTATGTCAAAGATGATGAAAACTTATTGAAGAAATTCATTGGGTGGTTGGGCAAGGAGAAAAGGAAAGGTCGCAAAAAAGTGTAAGTCCCTAAATGTATTCATTATTTCTTAATTGCTTACATTTTGTGTCTTGAACTTGTAATTTTAAATTCGGGACTAAGTGTATTGAGCTTCCAACTCTAACTTCATAACTAAATATCCTAAATTTTTGAGCTTGTAACTCTAAGTTAAGGATTAAGTATCCTTAACTTTTGAGATTGTAAGTCTAAGTTCAGGACTAAGTGTCCTTAACTTTTGAATTTGTAACTGTAAGTTAAGGACTACCTGTCCTTAATTTTTGAATTTGCAACTCTAACTTCAGGACCAAGTGTCCTTAATTTTTGAACTTTCACTTAAGTTCAGGACCAATTGTCCTTAACTTATGAGCTTGTTACTCTAAGTTCATGACTAATTGTCCTTTAATTTATGAGCTTGTAAGTCTAAGTTCAAGACCAAGTGTCCTTAACTTTTGAACTTGTAACTGTAAGTTAAGGACTACCTGTCCTTAATTTTTGAATTTGCAACTCTAACTTCAGGACCAAGTGTCCTTAATTTTTGAACTTCCACTCTAAGTTCAGGACCAATTGTCCTTAACTTATGAGTTTGTTACTCTAAGTTCAGGACTTTAATTTATGAGCTTGTAAGTCTAAGTTCAGGACCAAGTATCCTTAACTTTTGAACTTGTAACTATAAGTTAAGGACTACCTGTCCTTAATTTTTGAATTTGCAACTCGAACTTCAGGACCAAGTGTCCTAAACTTATGACCTTGTTACTGTAAGTTCAGACCAAGTGTACTTAATAGGAATTGAGGACTAACTTATAAACTTTCTAACTTTGATATTTTCAAAATTTTCAGGGGACAAACTGATATATATGCTGAGGATAATGGTGTGAGAAAGAATCTATATAAATTGTACCATAAAAAAATCAGTAGCAAAATGTTCTTCCTTGAGCTTTCAGATAGTAGCTTTGTACTTGATGATAAGGTTGATAATTCACAAGGCATTTATTTTCTTTCTTCTTAATTTATTGTTATTTAATTATTTATGATTGATGGATTTTTTTTCTTTTTTGCCTTTTTATGATGCATATTGACATTGGCCTGTATTATTTGAGAAAGAAGGAATGTTACCACCCTTGCGCCCATCTTTTTCGTTACACAACTACAGATATACTTTTTGATAACTATATGCTACTTGTGTATAAAGATTTCAATGTAGATGCTTCAGATGAGTTTTGGTGTGGTGATAATCAATTGGTTCTCACACCATATGTGTGGGGTGACAATCGTAGATGTGGAATTGCTTGGACAGAGGTTGACAAAAAATAAATTCCATGTCGGCTTCCTTCAGAAGATAATGATGTTGTGATACATTTTCTTTTGGGGGTATTGGACTTGAATGAGAGAAAGATTGATGTATACGATTCTATATATAGTGAGCCATATGAGCAAGGAATGAAACATATTGAAATGTATGCACGCATGATCCCCCACTTGCTAAAGTTCTCACAGTTTGAGAAAAATCACAAGTCTTTTGAAAATGCATTCAACAAATTTGATATTCAGTGGCAAAGATCACCACACCAAACTGGATCGTACGTGTTGTCATTTGCTATATAATTTATATGTACTTTAGATTTATTTTATTTAAAATATTGTTTAATTGACTCCATATCTTACATTTTTCTTAGGACTGATTGTGGTGCATTCCTAATCAAGTATGTGGAGTTGTTGAAGATGGGAAAGGATGTGGAGAAATTCCAACCTGAGGACATATAAAACTTCAGAAAAGAACTTGCAGCAAATCTTTGGGCACATGGAGAGTGAAAAAGAAATTCTGGTTATGATACACCACCAGAAAATGTCGGCGACGACTATGATAGTGAAAATGAAACTTCTTGCCCAAAGGAGTTGCAGTATAGTTGTAAAGAAAGTCAGCTGTAGTGGAATTGGTATAAAATTGTTGTAAAGAATCCATATGAATTCTGAAATATCCTGTAAATTGTTCACAAGGCACTTTATTTTGTTTGCATAGCATAATGTTTTAGTCACAGTTATGCCAAATTACAGTTTCAGCAGTAATATGAAGGCATCATGTTATCAATTTCTTTCTTTCTTTCTTTCACAGTTTTAAATGTCCTAAACTTCTGAAAATATAGACAATAAACTGAGTGTAACAACCCGACCAGTCATTTTGAATATTATAACCCCGTTCTTTATTTACTGCTCAATTTATGTCTTGCAATTGATTTATGACTTATCGGGTTAGTTGGTTCAGGTCCGGAAGAAACTCGAAGTGAAATGAGATACTTAGTCTCATAATTAAAAATTTTAAGTTAGAAAAGTGGACCGGATATGGATCTATGTGTAAACGACCTCGGATTTGAATTTTTAATATTACAATAGCTCCGTATGGTAATTTTGGACTTAGGAGCGTGTCCGAAATATTATTTGGAAGTCCGTAGAGGAATTAGGCTTGAAATGCCGAAAGTTTAATTCTTGAGAAGTTTGACCGGGGGGTTGTCTTTTTGATATCGGAGTCAGAATCCGATTCTGAAAATTGGAATACCTCTGTTACGTTATTTATGACTTGTGTGCAAAATTTGAGGTTAATCGGACGTGATTTGATAGGTTCCGGAGTCATTTGTAGAAATTAGAAATTTTAAAGTTTATTAGGCTTGAATTGGGGTGTAATTCATGGTTTTAGCGTTGTTTGAGGCGATTTGAGGATTCGACTAAGTCCGTATGATGTTTTAGGACTTGTTGGTATATTTGGTCTAGCTCCCGAGGGGCTCGGGTGAGTTTCGGATGGTTAACGGGTTGGATTTTGGACTTGGAACTCGGCTGGAATTTTTCTGATGCTCCATCTGGTTTCCTTCATCGCGTTCGCGAGTGGAGTCTCGCGTTCGCGAAGAGGAACTGAGAGGCTGACAATATTTGCTCTTCGCGTTCGTGAAGAGGAGCACGCGTTCACGAAGGGTGGACTGGGTGTGTATCACGAACGCGAGAGGTGTTATGCGTTCGTGAAGAAGAGAGGAAGCAGCTGAGGCCCCCAGGCAATTGGTCTACGCGTTCGCGTAGTGAGGGGGAGCGGAGCATCGCGTTTGCGATGGGTTGAACGCATTCACGTAGAAGGCATTGAGGCAGAGGCACTTTATGCTTCGCGAACGCGAGGGTGATGTCGCATTCGCGAAGGAGGAATTTGTACGGGAGATATTTTGTGCTTCGCGAACGCGAGGCACGGACCGCGTTCGCGAAGAAGAAAAGCCTGGGCAGTGAGTTTAAGTTCTGAAAATCAATTTTTGACGATTTGGAGCTCGGATTTGAGGCGATTTTGGGTGATTTTTAGAGGAAACAACGAGATAAGTGATTCTAACTCGGTTTTGGTTAAATTACACGAATCTATTATTGTTTTTATCAACAAATTAGTGTTTTGGGTTGAAAATAGTAGAAAAATTCATAGACTTTAATTGAGGATTTGAAGGCCGAGTTGTGGTCAGATTTGAGTAATTTTGGTATGGTTAGACTCGTGGTTGGATGGGAGTTCAGACTTTGTGAGTTTTATCAGATTCCGAGACGTGGGCCCCATGGGTGATTTTTGGGGTGTAATTTCGGTTTTTTTGAAAATATTATTATTTTGATATGGAATTTATTCCTATAATTTTTGTGAGCTGAATCAAATTAATTGTGAATAGATTCGGAGCATTTGGAGACCGAGTCCATAGACGATGGCATCCCGGAGTAGGATTTTTATGTTGTTAAGGTAAGTAACAGTTTTAAATCTGGCTTTGAGGGTATAAACCCGGAGATTTGACATCAGGTGATTATTTGGAAGTGATACAAATGCTAGGTGACGAGCGTGTGGGTATGGAATGCGAGGGATTGAGACTTGGTCCGTCCCGTGAGGCTATGAGGCCTAATAGCTATTATCTATGGTTATGTGTTTAATTGTTGTTGAACTTGTTTGCCTTCATGATAGATATCATGCTTAGGCTTTATTCATGCTCACATTATTTGTACTCAGTCATAGAAATTATTGTACCTATTTACCTCAGTCTCTATTATTTGTTAATATGCGCCGATACTTTATGTGGGCTGTGTTCCCTTATTTGTTGGTGATGATGATGAGGCTAGTGAGGTACATGATTGAGTGAGGCCGAGGGCCTGGTTGTGAGGATATTAATACCATAGAGCGTGAGTTGTATGCGTAGCACGTGAGTTGACCATGCAGGTCCAGGTATTTATACCATAGCGCGTGAGTTGTCCGCGTAGCACGTGAGTTGTCCGTGCTTAGCGCTTGGGCTTTGGGAGCCCCTCCGGAGTCTGTACACACCCCCAGTGAGCGCAGAGTGTTGAGTGTTTTGAGTATTGAGTGCTGAGTGCGAGTGATGAGTGATGGAGTGACACTGCTGTGAGGTTGTATTTATTTGTGTTGTTGTTGCATTTATTTGTTAAACTTCTTTGTGGCATTTACTGACTTATGGAATTTACCTGTTTATTTTTAAATTGTGAAAAGAAATAATTGGACTGTTTTACTTAGCTCGTCACTATTGCTCAGTTCCTTAGTTATTTCTGTTACTTGCTGAGGTGGTTGTACTCATGCTACACCCTGCACTTTATGTGCAGATTCAGGTGAGTTAAAGCGCGGCGATCATTGAGTTTAGGCCGGCTATCTGTGGAGATTGCAAGGTAGCTGCTAGCGTCCGCAGGACCTTGTTACTCCTTTTATCATTTCTTCTTTTGGATTGTATTGACAGTTAGACAGTTTCATTTCTTAGTTCATAGATTTAGTCGCTCATGACTTAGTGACACCTCGATGTTTGGGGCTCGTTTCCGTATTTCTAAAATTATATTTAGAGTTGATTTAGTTTATGAGAAATTCAAATGTTGAAATGTTTTATTAAATTCTTATAATCGGTTTAGTAGTAATATTTTGGGAAAATAGGCTTGCCTTGTAACACGATAGGCGCCATCACGACCATGGCTAGATTTTGGGTCGTGACAAGTTGGTATCATAGCCTAGTATCATAGGTCTCACGAGTCATGAGCGGGTTTAGTAGAGTCTTGCGAATCGGTACGGAGACGTCTGTACTTATCTTCGAGAGGGTGCAGAACCCTTAGGAAAATTTCACATTCTTGGATTCTTATCGTGCGTTCTGTGTATTCTAGTAACTAAACATTTGTATTTCATTCTCTCACATATGGTGAGGACTCGTGCTACCGGTCAAGAGGGTCAGCCACCAGTTCGGGTCGTGAGAGGCCGAGGCCGCGGTAGAGGCCGTGGTAGGGGCAGAGGTGCAGCTCGTACAACAGCTGGGGCAGTACCTGCAGATCTACCGGTTGTCCTAGATCAGGACCAGGTTCCAGTTGTTGATGCGCCAGCTCAGGCACCACCTGTGCCTATTGTGATTCCAGGCCTTCAGGAGGCCCTAGCTCAGATTCTGACAACGTGTACCGGCCTTGCTCAGGCGGTTTCTATTTCGACGGCCGCAACCACTTCTCAGGCTGGGGGAGGCACTCAGACTCCCGTCGCTCGCACACTCAAGCAGGTTGTTCAGGGACTTCAGACACCGAAGGCACTACCAGCCCAGCCGGTTGCAGCTGCACAGGATTATGTGGTTCCTGCTATGCCTGAGGATGATCAGCGTAGGTTGGAGAGGCTTGGGAGACTCCAGCTGCCACCTTTCAGTGGCACAAAGAGAGAGGACGCTCAGGATTTCTTGGACAGGTGTCAGAGGATACTCCATACTACTAGTATTTTGGATACTTGTGGGGTCTCATTCACTACCTTTCAGTTTTCTAGGGCTGCACTCAGATGATGGGAGACTTACGAGAGGCGTAGGCCTGTTGGCGCAGCACCCCTTACTTGGCAGCAGTTTTCCGTTCTTTTTCTAGAGAAGTTTGTACCTGAGTCCCGCAGAGAGGAGCTGCGCAGGCAGTTTGAGCAGCTTCGCCAGGGTGAGATGTCTGTTACACAGTATGAGATGCGGTTCTCCGAGTTAGCTCGTCATGCTGTTTGGTTGGTTCCCATAGATCGAGAGAGAATCGGGAGGTTTATAGATGGCCTCAGTTTTCAGCTTCGATTGCTTATGACCAGGGATAGAGTATCTGGGGTTACCTTTGATGAGGTTGTCAACATTGCTCGACAGATTGAGATAGTTCGAGGTCAGGAGAGGACTGAGAGGGAGGCTAAGAGGCCTCGTGGTCAGGGTGGTTCCAGTGGTGTTCCTCAGGGAGGTCAGTTTCAGCAGAGTCAGTCGTCATTCAGTGCATTTCCAGCACAAGGTTCTCATTATGCCCCGCCCGCCCAGGTATCATCGGGTAATTCATTTGGGCATCAGAAGCAGCAGTTTCGTCAGAGGATGGGTTGTTTCGAGTATGGGGATTTTGGTCACATTGCGATATATTGCCCTAGGATGTTGGGTGGGACTCCGCAGCAGAGTACTCTGCCAACGGCACTAATACCAGTTCCTCCACCACCCGCCCAGCCAGCTAGGGGTAGAGTTCAGCCAGCTAGGGGCAGAGCCTAATCATCTATGGGTCGCTCGAGAGGGGGAGGCGGATCATGGGGTGGTCAGGCCTGTTTCTATGCCCTCCCAGCCAGGCCAGATGTTATTGCTTCAGATGCTGTGATTTCAGGTATGTTCTTCTGTTAGACTCGTTCGAGGACGAACGTTTGTTTAAGAGGGGATAATGTAATGACCCGGCCAGTCGTTTTGAATATTATAACCTCGTTCCCCATTTACTACTCAATTTATGTCTTGCAATTGATTTATGACTTATCGGGTTAGTTGGTTCGGGTCCGGAAGAAACTCGAAGTGAAATGAGACACTTAGTCTCATAATTAAAAAATTTAAGTTAGAAAAGTAGATCGGATATGGATCTATGTGTAAACGACCTCGAATTTGAATTTTTAAGATTTCAATAGCTCTGTATGGTGATTTTGGGCTTAGGAGCGTGTCCGGAATATTATTTGGAAGTCTGTAGAGGAATTATGCTTGAAATGCCGAAAGTTTAATTTTTGAGAAGTTTGACCGGGGGTTGACTTTTTGATATCAGAGTCGGAATCCGATTCTGAAAATTGGAATACCTCTGTTATGTCATTTATGACTTGTGTGCAAAATTTGAGGTCAATCGGACGTGATTCGATAGGTTCCGGAGTCGTTTGTAGAAATTAGAAATTTCAAAGTTCATTAGGCTTGAATTAGGGTATAATTCATGGTTTTAGCATTGTTTGAGGTGATTTGAGGAGTCGACTAAGTCTGTATGATGTTATAGGTTGTGTTGGTACATTTGGTCTAGGTCCCGAGGGGCTCGGGTGAGTTTCGGATGGTTAACGGGTTGGATTTTGGACATGGAACTCTACTGGAATTTTTTTGATGCTCCATCTGGTTTCCTTCACCGCGTTCACGAGTGGAGTCTCGCGTTCGCGAAGAGGAACTGAGACGCGTTTGCAAAGGGTGGACTGGGTGTGCATCGCGAATGCGAGAGGTGTTACGCGTTCGCGAAGAAGAGAGAAAGTAGCTGAGGACCCCAGGCAATTAGTCTACGCGTTCGCGTATGGGATGTCGTGTTCGCGTAGTGAGGGGGAGCGACGCATCGCGTTCTCGATGGGTTGAACGCGTTCGCATAGAAGGCAGAGGCACTTTGTGCTTCGCGAACATGAGGGTGATGTCGCATTCGCGAAGGAGGAATTTGAACGGGAGATATTTTGTGCTTCGCGAACGCGAGGCACAGACCGCGTCCGTGAAGAAGAAAAGCCTGGGCAGTGAGTTTAAGCCATTTTCTATTTTTGACGATTTGGAGCTCGAATTTGAGGCGATTTTGGGTGATTTTCAGAGAAAACAACGAGATAAGTGATTCTAACTCGGTTTTGGTTAAATTACTATTATTGTTTTTATCAACAAATTAGTGTTTTGGGTTGAAAATAGTAGAAAAATTCATAGCCTTTAATTGAGGATTTGAAGGCCGAGTTGTGGTCGGATTTGAGTATTTTTGGTATGGTTGGACTCGTGATTGGATGGGGGTTCAGATTTTATGAGTTTTATCGGATTCCGAGATATGGGCCCCACGTGTGATTTTTAGGGCGTAATTTCGGATTTTTAGAAAATATTTGTATTTTGATATGGAATTAATTCCTATAATTTTTGTGAGCTGAATCAAATTAATTGTGAATAGATTCGGAGCATTTGGAAACCTAGTCCATAGACGAGTGCATCCCGGAGTAGGATTTTTACGCTGTTAAGGTAAGTAACAGTTTTTACTCTGGCTTTGAGGGTATAAACCCAGAGATTTGACATCACGTGATTGTTTGGAAGTGATACCCACGCTAGGTGACGAGCGTATGGGTATGCATGCGAGGGATTGAGACTTGGTCCATCCCGTGAGGCTGTGAGGCCTAATGGCTATTATCTATGGTTATGTGTTTAATTGTTGTTGAACTTGTTTGCCTTCATGATAGATATCATGCTTAGGCTTTATTCATGCTCACATTATTTGTACTCAGTCATAGAAATTATTGTACATGTTTACCTCAGTCTCAATTATTTGTTAATATGCGGTGATACTTGATGTGGGTTGTGTTCCCTTATTTGTTGGTGATGATGAGGCTAGTGAGGTACATGATTGAGTGAGGCCGAGGGCCTGGTTGACCATGCGGGTCCAGGTATTGACACAATAGCGTGTGAGTTGTCCGCATAGCACGTGAGTTGACCGTGCGGATTCAGGTATTGATATAATGGCACGTGAGTTGTCCGTGCTTAGCGCTTAGGATTTGGGAGCCCCTCCGGAGTCTGTACACACCCCCAGTGAGCGCAGAGTATTGAGTGTTTTGAGTATTGAGTATTGAGTGCTGAGTGCGAGTGATGAGTGATGGAGTGACACTACTGTGAGGTTGAATTTATTTGTGTTGTTGCTGCATTTATTTGTTAAACTTCTTTGTGGCATTTACTGAGTTATGGAATTTACCTGTTTATTTTTAAATTGTGAAAATAAATAATTGGACTATTTTACTTAGCTCGTCACTATTGCTCAGTTCCTTAGTTATTTCTGTTACTTGCTGAGGGGGTTGTACTCATGCTACACCCTGCACTTTATGTGCAGATTCAAGTGAGTTAGAGCGCGGCGATCGTTGAGTTCAGACCGGCTATCTGTGGAGATTGCAAGGTAGCTGCTAGCTTCCGCAGGACCTTGTTACTCATTTTATCATTTCTTCATTTGGATTGTATTGACAGTTAGACAGTTTTATTTCTTAGTTCATAGATTTAGACGCTCATGACTGTCACGCCCCGACCTGGGAGCGAGACTGGCACCCGGTGCCTCAACTAACCTGGTGTACCAAATTGCGACTAAGGGATTCTGAACATATAATGTCATAATTTGGCCATGGGGCCACCTTGCAAGACAATTTGCAAAGCAAAATATAAAACTGAATGGAAACTAGCGCTGACTAAACATCAATATAAAGTTGGGTCGACAAAGCTGTCATAACTACTACAACTGACAAACTACCAAAATATACATACCAGGCCTATAAGCCCAACATAGTGCACTAACTGACAGGATATGTCTACAAGCCTCTACTGATGGATATATTGTGATCGGAACTGGGCCCCGACCTACCCATAATATATATACATACATACAGAAGATGTACACGAAAACCTAGACCTGATAACTCTGAAGGACGTGGAGCTTACCGATCAGGTTGAACTCTGGAAACACCTACTGAGGAGGTCTACCCGTCTGTCTATCTGAACCTGCACGCATGAAATGCAGCGTCCCCAGAAAAGGGACGTCAGTACAAAATAATGTACCGAGTATATAAGGCAATAACATAACTGAAAATTGAAACTGAACTGATAATATAATAACTGAAAGTAATTGGGAGTCAAACATGATCTGGAGATATACTTACCTGTTGATACTGACTCAACTCCTTCAATATATTAATTAAAATAATTGTCCGGCCTTATAAAACTCAGTGTATATAATTGCTCTGCCGTAGTAGGCTCGCTCATAGGCGCTCGTCCATACTAGGCTATGTATCTCGGCCATGCTGGGCTCGCTCATAGGTGCTCGGCCACAGTAGGCTCGATATATAACTTTCCATCTGATTAGAGGTTGCCCAATAGGGGCCTGCCCATCGATTATAGCTCAATGGTAATGAAAATACTGTAATACTTGTATATATAGGCTTGTTGCTCTCTTGACTGGAAGAAGACAATACTAAATTGAATATAGAGTCTCGATAAGGAATAATATTGTAACTTATGAGACTAGAATAATGTGAATAAATTCATGAATACGAACTTCTCTTTATGTCTCATTACTAACACATGTAGCTACGAGATCATGCCAAAATGAAGGAAGGCTTAGCCTTAACATACCTTATCACACTCTTTCCAATCACCAAGTTTAACTCGTCTCTTCTCACCTTAATCTACAACAACGATAATAATACTATCATTAAGTTATGAAACGTATAACTATCGCACAACGAACGGCATGCTTATTTTGTATTAAAACGGACAACATCTTCCCTATAATCCTTACTTCCTCCAAATTCAAGATAACACCAACAACACAAAAAACAGCAATAACAACATATATACATTATTTTCCAACCTTATGTACACCACACAATACTACAAAACAGCCCAACACACCCCAATCTCTTCATACAAAGCGACCACCGTAGTAGTGTCAACAAACCCGAAAATGTTACGACGAACGACCAGCCCAACATCCTGCATTTATGTGGTGTTTCTCCATACCCTTCCTCCTCCAAAACTCCACAAAATAGTAGTAAATCACGCAGCCCAATAGCAACATCAAACTGTCCACAAAACAATCCATAAAACAGTCCGCTACACGTGAATAACTCGAACTCACGGCTTCCGATCACCGTCCCGTGAGTTCTTACAAATATAGAACAACTTACCATGCATCTACAACTGTAAAGAATGGATGAAAGAGAGCAGTAAATTTACCTTATTTTTGGGATAACTCAGCTCCTATCTTGGTTCTTCAAACTCTAGGCTTTACCTCTAATTAGAACTTGAAAGGGAGAGAAAAGCAATTGGGGTTTGTGGGAAATATTTTGGGAGGATTTTTGCAGAGATTAAATCTGGTTATTTTGCCCTATTATCATCCTAATATATGAAGGGGATAGGCCTTTAAAAAGGCCTCTTTGAACGACCCGAACTGACCCAGTTTTGGACGACCCGAACTGGCCTAGTTTTGGATTCTCGTTTAAGCAAGCAGGTGACAGTCTGCGCAGTCTCGCAAAAATTCTCATATCTCTCTACTCTGATATTGTATTGACAAACGGTTTAATGCGTTGGAAAGTAGACTCATAGATATTTAAGTTGATGGGTGGAAAACCCCATAAATCTAAGTATATTGGGAGAAAAATGCAGTTACATTTGACCCAAAGTTTCAGTAAAACTTATGAACGTAACTTGTGATGACTTTTATCGACTTTTGTTCCACCACTCGCTTGACTTCAAAACATAACACACGACTATCATACGAATAACATAACTCGTAACATAACCTCTTTATCATGTAAAACACCCTGGTCTCATCCCAAAAGTACATGCTATAACATTCCCAATTTATCGGCTTTCGACGAAACATTATTTTCTTCAATTCCTTTAGCTTCTAAACCTTCCAACCCTCTTTGTACTTGTTGTTCATGATATTCAATATTTGTAACTTCCGAGGTAACATGATTAACTTGCTTTATATATTTTCAAAGATGATCTCATTTTTGGGTCCTACATTAGTTTGCTCACGATGCAGTTTTACGTACAAAAAAATATAGGGTGTAGCATCATTCCCCCCTTGGGAACATTCGTCCTCGAATGTTTACTTTTAGAGACTTTGGAAAACTTTTACCAGAGTCTCCTCCGTACACTAGACTATAACCAACTTGCATGCAGCCAGAAAATATACTATGCATGCCACACTTGGCCAATGTCTATAAATAATAACACTTTGCCTCAAAGAGTCGTAAATCATAAATACTGAAAGTTAGAAAATAAGAGCTTACCTGATGACTTACTAGCCTGAATAGAGTTGTGCTGTAGCATCCCATCTCGAGCCATATCTTCAGTTTGAAATAGGTGGGGGTATTTATACTTCATTTCTTCCTCCGCTTCCCATGTCATCTCTTCCACATTATTGCTTCTCCATAAAACCTTCACGGAGGCTACCTCCTAATTTCGTAGCTTGCAAATTTGTCAGTCTAAGATGGCAACTGGAATTTTATTGTATGACACACCTCCATAATTTGTACATCATATGTGGACATCACTCTGGTAGGATCGCCAATGCACTTCCGTAGCATAGATACGTGAAAAATCGGATGGACTTACTCCAATTCTGAGGGAAATTCTAACTCATAAGCTACTTGGCCCACTCTCTGAATAATCCTATAAGGACTAATATACCGTGGGCTAAGCTTGCCTTTCTTGCCAAACCTCATCACGCCCTTCATAGGGGATACTTTTAAGAATACCCAGTCATTAACTTCAAACTCAAAGTCTCGTTGCCGCACGTCAGAATATGACTTCTGGCGACTCTGAGCTATCAACAGTCGCTCTCGGATAAGCTTTACTTTCTCTACGGCCTGCTGAACTAGGTCTGGCCCATGTAACCCAGATTCTCCAACATCAAACCACCCTATAGGAGATCTGCACTTACGCCCATACAAAGCCTCGTACGAAGCCATCCGGATACTGGAGTGGTAACTGTTATTATATGCAAACTCGAAAAGAGGTAGATGTTCATCCCAACTTCTTTTAAAATCCAACACACATGCTCGTAACATATCCTCGAGCGTCTGAATTGTGCGCTCGGCTTGTCCATCAGTCTGTGGATGAAAAGTTATGCTGAGATTCACCTGAGTCCCTAGATCTCTCTGAAATGACCTCCAAAAATGTGTTGTAAATTGAGCCCCACGGTCAGATATAATAGATACTGGTGCTCCGTGTAACTGCACTATCTCCTTAATATATAACTTTGAATAATCTTTTGTTGTATATGTAGATATGGCCAGAAGAAAATTAGCTGATTTAGTGAGCCTATCGACTATCACCCATATAGAATCGAACTTACGATGAGAACGAGGTAAACCCGTAACAAAGTCCATGTTTATCGCCTCCCATTTCCATGTCGGGATCTCTATAGTCTGTGAAGCTGATCTATGAAATCCTGCGGGTCCTCCCTCTGATCTGACCCCATAAACTCTGGGGACTCAAAGCAATAAAACCTCGGACCCTTAAACTCCCAGACCCCTCAGAAGATCCTCCACTAGCTGATGCCCTAGCTTGTTGCTGGGTAGCTACCAATTGTGTCAACAAATGCACCGCACTCCTCAAGTCCTGATCTGGTGAAAGTGGAGAGGGAACTGGATGTGCGGTATCCCTAGGAATCTCCTCAGGTGGTGGAGGAGCCGGTAATGGCTGAGTAGGGGCCTCGCCTTGGGCCTCAGACTGGGACCCATCTACTGGGGTTACCCTGCTGGTCCCCTCACCCGTTGTTGTATCTCCCCTCTGGCTAGCCGTAGTCTTCCTAGTCACCGTCATCTGTGTATGAAAACACCAACACGTAAGTTTAACTCAAATTTCCTATAACTCAGTTCTACAGCACGATTTAGATTTGAAAGAAGAGTAACCAACTCCTAAATGTCCTGTAGCTCCCTGCTTATATAATGTGGTGCACAACACATCTATAAACAAGATCCTACTAGACACGACTTGTAGACTCCCTAGGATAGAACTGCTCTGATACCAAGTTTGTCACGCCCCGACCTGGAAGCGAGACTGGCACCCGGTGCCTCAACTAACCTAGTGTACCAAATTGCGACTAAGGGACTCTGAACATATAATGTCATAATTTGGCCAAGGGGCCACCTTGCAAGACAATTTGCGAAGCAAAATATAAAACTGAATGGAAACTAGCGCTGACTAAACATCAATATAAAGTTGGGCCGACAAGGCCGTCATAACTACTACAACTGACAAACCACCAAAATATACATACCAGGCCTACAAGCCCAACATAGTGCACTAACTGACAGGATATGTCTACAAGCCTCTACTGATGGATATATTGTGATCGGAACAGGGCCCTGACTTACCCATAACATACATACATACATACAGAAGATGTACATGAAAACCTAGACCCGATAACTCTGAAGGACGTGGAGCTTACCGATCAGGCTGAACTCTGGAAACACCTACTGAGGAGGTCTACCCGTCTGTCTATCTGAACCTGCACGCATGAAATGCAGCGTCCCCAGAAAAAGGACGTCAGTACAAAATAATGTACCGAGTATATAAGACAATAACATAACTGAAAGTTGAAACTGAACAAAAAATATAATAACTGAAAGTAATTGGGAGTCAAAGATGATCTGGAGATATACTTACCTGTTGATACTGACTCAACTCCTTCAATATATTAAGTAAAATAATTGTCCGGCCTTATAAAACTCAGTGTATATAATTGCTCTGCCGTAGTAGGCTCGCTCATAGGCGCTCGTCCATACTAGGCTATGTATCTCGGCCATGCTGGGCTCGCTCATAGGCGCTCGGCCATAGTAGGCTTGGTATATAACTTT
The DNA here is from genome assembly GCF_000715075.1 of Nicotiana tabacum. Taxonomy (NCBI): domain Eukaryota; kingdom Viridiplantae; phylum Streptophyta; class Magnoliopsida; order Solanales; family Solanaceae; genus Nicotiana; species Nicotiana tabacum. The sequence goes on along the minus strand of NC_134096.1, from coordinate 90,403,905 downwards.
CCATCTGATCAGAGGTTGCCCAATAGGGGCCTGCCCATCGATTATAGCTCGATGGTAATGAAAATACTGTAATACTGTATATATAGGCATGCTGCTCTCTTGACTGGAAGAAAACAATACTAAATTGAATATAGAGTCTCGATAAGGAATAATATTGTAACTTATGAGGCTAGAATAATGTGAATAAATTCATGAATACGAATTTCTCTTTATGTCTTATTACTAACACGAGCTACGAGATCATGCCAAAATGAAGGAAGGCTTAGCCTTAACATACCTTATCACACTCTTTCCAATCACCAAGTTGAACTCGCCTCTTCTCACCTTAATCTACAACAACGATAATAATACTATCATTAAGTTATGAAACGTATAACTATCGCACAACGAATAACATGCTTATTTTGTATTAAAACGGACAGCATCTCCCCTATAATCCTTACTTCCTCCAAATTCAAGATAATACCAACAACACCAAAAACAACAATAACAACATATATACATTATTTTCCAACCTTATGTACACCACACAATACTATAAAACAGCCCAACACACCCCAATCTCTTCATACACAAAATGACCACCGTAGTAGTGTCAACAACTCCGAAAATGTTATGACGAACGACCACCCCAACATCCTGCATTTATGTGGTGTTTCTCCACACCCTTAATCCTCCAAAACTCCAAAAACAGTAGTAAATCACACTGCCCAACAGCAACACCAAACAGTCCACAAAACAATCCATAAAATAGTCCGCTATAAGTGAATAACTCGAACTTATGGCTTCCGAACACCGTCCCGTGAGTTCTTACAAATATAGAACAACTTACCATGCATCTACAACTGTAAAGAATGGATGAAAGAGAGAAGTAAACTTACCTTATTTGTAGTATAACTCAGCTCCTATCTTGGTTCTTCAAACTCTAGACTTTACCTCCAATTAGAACTTGAAAGGGAGAGAAAATCAATTGGGGTTTGTGGAAAATTTTTTGGGAGGATTTTTGCAGAGATTAAGTCTGGTTATTTTGCCCTATTATCATCCTAATATATGAAGGGGATAGTCCTTTAAAAATTCCTCTTTGAGCTACCCGAACTGGCCCAGTTTTGGACGACCCGAACTGGCCCAGTTTTGGATTCTCGTTTAAGCAAGTAGGTGACAGTCTGCGCAGTCTCACAAAAATACCCATATCTCTCTACTCTAATATCGTATTGACAAACGGTTTAATGTGTTGGAAAGTAGACTCATAGATATTTAAGTTTAAGGGTGGAGAACCCCATAACTCTAAGTATATTGGGATAAAATTGCAGTTACATTTGACCCAAAGTTTCAGTAAAACTTATGAACGTAATTTGTGATGACTTTCATCGACTTTTGTTCCACCACTCGCTTGACTTCAAAACATAACACACGACTATCATACGAATAACATAACTCGTAACATAACCTCCTTATCATGTAAAACACCCTGGTCTCATCCCAAAAGTACATGCTATAACATTCCCAATTTGTCGGCTTTCGACGAAATATTATTTTCTTCAATTCCTTTTGCTTCTAAACCTTCCAACCCTCTTTGTACTTGTTGTTCATGATATTCAATATTTGTAACTTCCGAGGTAACATGATTAACCTGCTTTATATATTTTCAAAGATGATCTCATTTTTGGGTCCTACATTAGTTTGCTCACGACGCAGTTTTATGTACAAAACAATATAGGGTGTAACAATGACTTAGTGACACCCCGATGTTTGGGGCTCGTTTCCGTATTTCTAAAATTATATTTAGAGTTGATTTAGTTTATGAGAAATTCAAATGTTAAAATGTTTTATTAAATTCTTATAATCGGTTTAATAGTAATATTTTGGGAAAATAGGCTTGCCTTGTAACACGATAGGCGCCATCACGACCATGGCTAGATTTTGGGTCGTGACAAGTTAGTATCAAAGCCTAGGTTACATAGGTCTCACGAGTCATGAGCGAGTTTAGTAGAGTCTTGCGGATCGGTACGGAGACGTCTGTACTTATCTTCGAGAGGCTGCAGAACCCTTAGGAAAATTTCACATTCTTGGATTCTTATCGTGCGTTTTGTGTATTCTAGTAACTAAACATCTGTATTTTATTCTCTCACAGATGGTGAGGACTCGTGCTACCGGTCAAGAGGGTCAGCCACCAGTTCGGGCCGCGAGAGGCCGAGGCTGTGGTAGAGGCTGTGGTAGGGGCAGAGGTGCAGCCCGCACAGCAGCTGGGGCAGTACCTGCAGATCCACCGGTTGTCCTAGATCAGTACCAAGTTCCAGCTGTTGATGAGCCAGCTCAGGCACCACCTGTGCCTATTGTGATTCCAGGCCTTCAGGAGGCCCTAGATCAGATTCTGACAGCGTGTACCGGCCTTGCTCTGGCGGTTTCTATTTCGACGGTCGCAACCATTTCTCAGGCTGGGGGAGGCACTCAGACTCCCGTCGCTCGCACACTCGAGCAGGTTGTTCAGGGACTTCAGACACCGGAGGCACCAACATCCTAGTCGATTTCAGCTGCACAGGATTATGTGGTTCCTGCTATGCCTGAGGATGATTAGCGTAGGTTGGAGAGGTTTGGGAGACTCCAGCCGCCACCTTTCAGTGGCATAGAGAGAGAGGATGCTCAGGACTTTTTGGACAGGTGTCAGAGGATACTTCGTACTGCTGGTATTTTGGAGACTTGTGGGGTCTCATTCACTACCTTTCACTTTTCTGGGGCTCCGCTCAGATGGTGGGAGACTTACGAGAGGCATAGGCCTGTTGGCGCAGCACTCCTTACTTGGCAGCAGTTCTCCGTTCTTTTTCTGGAGAAGTTTGTACCTGAGTCCTGCAGAGAGGAGCTGCGCAGGCAGTTTGAGCAGCTTCGCCAGGGTGAGATGTCTGTTACACAGTATGAGATGCGATTCTCCGAGTTAGCTTGTCATGCGGTCTGGTTGGTTCCTACAGATCGAGAGAGGATCAGGAGGTTTATAGATGGCCTCGATTTTCAGCTTCGATTGCTTATGACCAGCGAGAGAGTATCTGGGGTTACCTTTGATGAGGTTGTCGACATTGCTCTACAGATTGAGATGGTTCGAGGTCAGGAGAGAACTGAGAGGGAGGCTAAGAGGCCTCGTGGTCAGGGTGGTTCCAGTGGTGTTCCTCAGGGAGGTCAGTTTCAGCAGGACCAGTTTCAGCAGAGTCAGTCGTCATTCAGTGCATTGCCAGCACAAGGTTCTCATTATGCCCCGCCCGCCCAGGTATCATCGGGTAATTCCTTTGGGCATCAGGAGCAGCAGTTTCGTTAGAGGAGGGGTTGTTTCGAGTGCGGGGATTTTGGTCACATTGCGAGATATTGCCCTAGGATGTTAGGTGGGACTCCGCAGTAGAGTACTCGGCCAACGGCACCAACACCAGTTCCTCCACCACCCACCCACCCAGCTAGGGGTGGAGTTCAGCCAGCTAGGGGCAGAGCCCAGTCAGCTATGGGTCGCTCGAGAGGGGGAGGCAGATTAGGGGGTGGTCAAGCCCGTTTCTATGCCCTCCCAGCCAGGCCATACGTTATTGCTTCAGATGCTGTGATTTCAGGTATGTTCTTCTGTTAGACTCGTTCGAGGACGAACGTTTGTTTAAGAGGGGGGGAATGTAATGACCCGGCCAGTCATTTTGAATATTATAACCTCGTTCCCCATTTACTACTCAATTTATGTCTTGCAATTGATTTATGACTTATCGGATTAGTTGGTTCGGGTCCGGAAGAAACTCGAAGTGAAATGAGACACTTAGTCTCATAATTAAAAAATTTAAGTTAGAAAAGTAGACCGGATATGGATCTATGTGTAAACGATCTCAGATTTGAATTTTTAAGATTTCAATAGCTCTGTATGGTGATTTTGGGCTTAGGCGTGTGTCCGGAATATTATTTGGAAGTCCGTAGAGAAATTATGCTTGAAATGCCGAAAGTTTAATTTTTGAGAAGTTTGACCGGGGGGAGGGGTGACTTTTTGATATTGGAGTTAGAATCCGATTCTGAAATTTGGAATACCTCTGTTATGTCATTTATGACTTGTGTGTAAAATTTGAGGTCAATCGGACGTGATTTGATAGGTTCTGGAGTCGTTTGTAGAAATTAGAAATTTCAAAGTTCATTAGGCTTGAATTGGGGTGTAATTCATGGTTTTAGCGTTGTTTGAGGTGATTTGAGGATTTAACTAAGTCCGTATAATATTATAGGACTTGTTGGTATATTTGGTCTAGCTCCCGAGGGGCTCGGGTGAGTTTCGGATGGTTAAAGGGTTGGATTTTGGACTTGGAACTCTGCTGGAATTTTTCTGATGCTCCATCTGGTTTCCTTTATCGCGTTCGCGAGTGGAGTCTCGCGTTCGCGAAGAGGAACTGAGAGGCTGACAATATTTGCTCTTCGCATTCGCAAAGAGGAGCACGCGTTCGCGAAGGGTGGACTGGGTGTGCATCGCGAACGCGAGAGGTGTTACGTGTTCGCGAAGAAGAGAGGAAGCTGCTGAGGACCCCAGGCAATTGGTCTACGTGTTCGTGTAGGGGATGTCGCGTTCACATAGTTAGGGGGGATGAAGCACCGCGTTCGCGATGGGTTGAACGCGTTCGCGTAGAAGTCATTGAGGCAGAGGCACTTTGTGCTTCGCGAACGCGAGGGTGATGCCTCGTTCGCGAAGGAGGAATTTGGACAGGAGATAATTTGTGCTTCGCGAACGCGAGGCACGGACCGCGTTCGCGAAGAAGAAAAGCCTGGGCAGTGAGTTTAAGTTCTGAAATCCCATTTTCAGTTTTTGACGATTTGGAGCTCGGATTTGAGGCGATTTTGGGTGATTTTCAGAGAAAACAACGGGGTAAGTGATTCTAACTCGATTTTGGTTAAATTACACGAATCTATTATTGTTTTTATTAATAAATTAGTGTTTTGGGTTGAAAATAGTAGAAACATTCATACATTTTAATTGAGGATTTGAAAGCTGAGTTGTGGTCGGATTTGAGTAATTTTGGTATGGTTGGACTCGTGGTTGGATGAGAGTTCGGATTTTGTGAGTTTTATCGGATTCCGAGACGTGGGCCCCATGGGTATTTTTGGGGCGTAATTTTGAATTTTTGGAAAATATTAGTATTTTAATATGGAATTAAATCCTATAATTTTGGTAAGCTGAATCAAATTAATTGTGAATATATTCGGAGCATTTGGAGACCGAGTCCATAGACGAGGGCATCCCAGAGTAAGATTTTTACGTTGTTAAGGTAAGTAACAGTTTTAACTCTGGCTTTGAGGGTATAAACCCGGAGATTTGACATCACGTGATTGTTTAGAAGTGATACCCACGCTAGGTGACAAGCGTGTGGGTATGCACTGTGAGGGATTAAGAGTTGGTCCGTCCCGTGAGGCTGTGAGGCCTAATGGCTATTATCTGTGGTTATGTGTTTAATTGTTGTTGAACTTGTTTGCTTTTATGATAGAGATCATACTTAGGCTTTATTCATGCTCACATTATTTGTACTCAGTCATAGAAATTATTGTACTTGTTTACCTCAGTTTCTATTATTTGTTAATATGCGGTGATACTTGATGTGGGATGTGTTCCCTTATTTGTTGGTGATGATGAGGCTAGTGAGTTACATGATTGAGTGAGGCCGAGGGCCTGGTTGTGAGGATATTAATACCATAGCGCGTGAGTTGTCTGCATAGCACATGAGTTGACCGTGCGGGTCCAGGTATTGATATAATAGCGCGTGAGTTGTCTGCGTAGCACGTGAGTTGACCGTGCGGATCCAGGTATTGATATAATGGCACGTGAGTTATCCGTGCTTAGCGCTTGGGCTTTGGGAGCCCCTCCGGAGTTTGTACACACCCCCAGTGAGTGCAGAGTGTTGAGTGCGAGTGATGAGTGATGGAGTGACACTGCTGTGAGGTTGAATTTATTTGTGTTATTGCTGCATTTATTTGTTAAACTTCTTTATGGCATTTACTGAGTTATGAAATTTATATGTTTATGTTTAAATTGTGAAAATAAATAATTGGACTGTTTGACTTAGCTCGTCACTATTGCTTAGTTCCTTAGTTATTTCTGTTACTTGCTGAGGTAGTTGTACTCATGCTACACCCTGCACTTTATGTGCAGATTCAGGTGAGTTAGAGCGCGGTGATCGTTGAGTTCACGCCGGCTATCTGTGGAGATTACAAGGCAGCTGCTAAGGTCCGCAGGACCTTGTTACTCCTTTTATCATTTCTTCTTTTGGATTGTATTGACAGTTAGACAGTTTCATTTCTTAGTTCATAGATTTAGACGTTCATGACTTAGTGACACCCAGATGTTTAAGGCTCGTTTCCGTATTTCTAAAATTATATTTAGAGTTGATTTAGTTTATGAGAAATTCAAATGTTGAAATATTTTATTAAATTCTTATAATTGGTTTAGTAGTAATATTTTTAGAAAATAGGCTTGCCTTGTAACACAATAGGCGCCATCACTACCATGGTTAGATTTTGGGTCGTGACACTGAGATTTCCAGAAGTTAAGGACATTTTAGAAATTTATGTCCTATATATTAGAGTCATACTTCAAATGTTCAGGACGTTTCAAAAAATTATGTCCTGAAGTCTACTTGTACCAATCTCATTTTAAAAATAAGATGTAGCAAGCTGTGTTTAGCAAGCTGCAGATGTCAAATTTTATAACTACTGATTTGTCTATTTTAAATTGCCAGTCTTTTATTAAATCTGTAGAGATATAGCAAAAGATACATTGATTGTTGTAGAACTTCAGGACATAATGTTCATAAACGTCCTGATTTGTTGAAGGATGAAAATAATATTCAGGACATATTTTTCTAAAATGTCTCGAACTTCTAGAAATCTAGACAATAATCTGAGATTTCCAAAAGTTAAGGACATTTTAGAAATTTATGTCCTAAATATTAGATTCATACTTGAAATTTTCAGGACTTTAAAAAAATTATGTCCTTAAGTTTTACCTGTACCAATCTGATTTTAAAAATAAAGATGTAGCAAGCTGTAGGCGTCAAATTATATAAAGAAAAGGACTTTGTTGTTTACTTACGGTAAGAGTAAAATCCTATAAACAATAATTGGTTCGACAAAGGTAAATTGAACTCCCAGAAAAAGAAAAAGAAACAAAGAGCACGTAAGCGCAAAGAAACTTTGAAAATTCAAGATATCTTTTATATAACCATCTGCTAATGTTTACTTGCTCAAATAAAAACAATCTAAATGAATCCAATTTATAGCAAAAACTTAAAAGAGTAGATAAATATACGTGGATATATCTATTATTCTCTATGCTTCCTTGAAAATGGATGGACTGCCGGAGAATATATACAATATGTTCTATTATGACCAATTCTTTTGCAACGACCACATTTGAATGTTATTTTTGATGATTCGGTAGCTGGAATATGCCTTTTCTTCTGCCTTCTACCTGGCGGAACTTTGAAATCTGGAGGTTTAATAATTTGTGACTTAACACTCTCTGGTACAATCCAAGAATCCGTATGTCCTACAGGATGTATTTGTCTTTCATATGTTTTCAGCCAAGATTCCTTTAAGTACCAGTCCGAGCAGAAATTGGACTTCTTGATGTTTCTCTTCTCGATAGCTGCAATTGCATGTATACATGGTAATTCATCAAATTGAAACTGAAAACAATCACATGTTCTTTTGTTTAAGTCCACCAAGAAAGTAATTCCTTCTTCCTCAACTCTAGAACGCCATGAATCAACAGGGAAGACCTTCAAAGTTGAAAAACTATAAGTTAGTACATTATGTTAAATTATCATTAAAATAATAAGCTAAAGTAAGAACATAATACTTACATTTAAAGTAAAAGCTAAATCTATCTTTTTCTTCAATTCCTCTTCTACCCAACAAGAAACGTCATAAAAAGTTCCTTCTGCTTCATTTCTTCTTTCATAAAACCAACGTTGTAGCTTCACTTGGATAAAATTCATCATTCTTAATATAGGCAGCTCCCTTGTTTCTAATAGCACATAATTCATTGACTCAACTATGTTTATTGTGAGTATGTCATATCTTTGTCGTGGACTACAAGAACGTGCCCACCTTTTCGGTGGTTCTTCCATCAAGTAGTCAAAAGTCTTCTTATCAACTTTTGCTATATCTGACATGTATAAATCAAATTTTTTGCGCCTGTATACTCTTGCAGCACTTTGAAAAAGTTTTATGACCTCACTTTTCACTTTCCTTCGCTTTAGGTTCTGCTCCAAATGATAGATACAAATCCCATGGTGGCTTTCAAGATATACCTTTGCGATGCCATGTGCAATAGATTGATGCTTGTCCGATAAAAAAATAAATTGTCACGGCTCCCAATTGCATTGCGAAGCTCACTAAAGTACCACTCATAGGAATTGTTATTTTCAGATTCTGCAATTCCAAAGGCTAGTGGGAATATTTGGTTATTTGCATCCTTTGAAACTGAAATCATTAAAATACCACAATATTTTGACTTCAAAAAAGTTGCATCAACAGCAATCACTAGTCTACAATGATTCCAACCAGCTATTGATGATCCATATGCATAAAACATATAAAACCCCCCTGAAAATACAGTTTAACAGAAAGTTAAAAATACAGGACACCAAATCCTTAACATTTACATTGCACACATCAAAGTTAAGGACATCTTGTCCTTAATATTTTCGCTGCACACATCAAAGTTAAGGATAACTTGTCCTTAACTTTTACAATGCACACATCAAAGTTAAGGACACCATGTCCTTAACTTTTACAATGCACGCATTAAAGTTAAGGACACCATGTCCTTAACTTTTTCACTACACACATCCAAGTTAAGGATACCATGTCCTTAATATTTTCACTGCACACATCAAAGTTAAGGACACCATGTCCTTAACATTTTCACTGCACACATCAAAGTTAAGGACACCATGTCCTTAACTTTTACAATGCACATATAAAAGTTAAGGACACCATGTCCTTAGCTTTTTCACTGCACATATCAAATTTAAGGACACCGTGTCCTTAACATTTTTATTGCACACATCCAAGTTAAGGACACCACGTCCTAAAGTTTATAAAACAGACTAATAAACTTTTTTTGATTGTTTACCTATTGTTGTCGTCTATCTTTATGTTAGTGTATGTTTCCGGATTTTTACTTTTCATCATATACAAGTATGAAGACAATAATTCATAAATCTCTTCAGGAGTTTCTCTTATTAAAGCTGAAGCACGTTGAATAGCACGCCACGCCTTGTGATAACCAATGTCTAGTCCATGCAATTTTTGCATTTCTGCCATGGCAAAGGCTGGTGTAACTTCAAAACTTGGGTCTCGAAGATTGTCAATAATGTAACCGCTAATCAACTTTGAAGTTGCATGCCTTTGATCAACTTTCATAGTGTTAACTGAGCAGTCATGATTTTTCTCAATCTTTACTATCTTGAATAGTGTTGAATCTTTAATTCTGAAAGCACGCACACACCACCCACACCTATCATCATTGCATTTCAACGAATATCTTGTTGAACTTGATCTAACAACCTTGAATTCAAAATGTCATTTAATTGCTATATTCGAAAAACAGTTAATTATACTCTTCTTTTTGTCAAATATTGATCCCACTTTTATTTCATCCAACAAAGCATTTTCTCTTAATATCGTAGTTGGGGATTCTTTTTGTTTTGAATTTGAGCTTCGTCTAGTTAGTTGAGTAGAGAGTTTTTCAGCAACTTCTTCTATTACCGGTGCACTCTCTAAGACTTGAATACCCAAAGCTTGTTCGTTGTCAATCTCTATAATGCTTCGTCCTTCCACTTGAATAGAATCAAATGTTTGAAGCACCTCTTCAGTTATTGGTTGAGCTTCAACCACATCTATTTTCATTATCTGGTGGCATTTGTCTTGATTGTCTTGTTGAGTTTCTGTATTGACATGTTCAAAGGTGCTTGTAGAACCAAAAACTCTTTCCGAAACATCAACAATGAAATGATAGCCCTTGAAGAGTGAATGACTTTTTAGTAACTCTATACATGTGTGAAGATCTAAATCTTTGGATACAAGCATTCCCTTGCTTGTTCCCAGGTTGATATCAAACCATATCATTGCTTCAAACTTGTCTTTATCTAATTCAATAACTTCAAAGACCTGGTTAATGAAATCTTCAAATCGAATTACCTCAGGTACTAGAACAAGCTTTGTTTGATGATCAAGATACTTATAGTCTGCAGTCCATCTACCATTAAAAGCAACTATAATACATATTGTATCCATCCTGCAAGTCAAAAAATAGGAAATTCAGACATATTTATACAACAATCGTGAAGTTAAGGACACAATGTCCTAAACATTATCAATACAAGTTGCAAAACACAGGACACTATGTCCTTAATATTTAGAATAACAGTCATGAAGTTAAGGGCATTATGTCCTAAACTTTATTAATACAAGTTGCAAATACAGGACACTATGTCCTTAATATTTACACAATAGTCATGAAGTTAAGGACATCATGTCCTAAACTTTATCAGTACAAGTTGTAAAAACAGGACACAATATCCTTAATTTTTACACAGTAGTCATGAAGTTAAGGACATCATGTCCTAAATTTTATCAATACAAGTTACAAATACAGGACACTATGTCCTTAATATTTACACAGTAGTCATTAAAATAAGGACATCATGTCCTAAACTTTATCAATACAATTTGCAAATACATGACACTATGTCCTTTATATTTAGAACAACAGGCAGAAAGTTAAGGACATTGTGTCCTTAACTTTATCAATACAATTTGCAAATACAAGACACTATGTCCTTAATATTTAGAACAACAGTCATGAAGTTAAGGACATCGTGTCCTTAACTTTATTAATACAAGTTGCAAAACACATGACACTTTGTCCTTAATAGTTTTTAGAACAACAGTCATGTTAAGGACACCAAATCCTTAACATTATGTCCTCAATATTTACAGAACAATCACAGAGTTAAGGACGCGATGTCCTTAACGTTATCAATACAGAAAAGAAAAAAAATCAAATTCCTAGCATCTTATTCTTCAGTAACGAAATAAAAATCCACACAAACACACAAAAGCATATAGAGATATCTGAAACTTTAGAACTTACTGTAATTTTATGGTGAATTTTGGACAAGAAATTTGAATTCTCGAGTTTGAAATCGGAAGAGAAGCTTCTGCAATTTTGGACGATCACATCAATTCTCTGCACGTAAGTTTGCACGTAAATTTGAGCTGCTGCTGATCGTAAATAAATAGCGTAGGTATCAGCGAAATCCTTATAGCAGAAGGGTATTTTCGTCCGGATGGCTAAAAATTTATTAAATTAGTGGCTAAAGACTAAAGATATTTAAAATAATGGCTTAAAAGTAAATACATGTGTTATTACTGGCTATCTGTGCACATCGCCCAACAAGATGCTGTATTTCCTGCTGGGCTAGGCCCAATAAATTCTTACAGGAAGCAGGCCACAATAAAACATATAGGCCCAATTAGTTCTTGAATGCAGGGTCGGAGTCAATCACAAATTTTGTGTTTGGCACTTTGTCTTGTCATTGATGAAAACTTGAAAATGACCAAAGAGGATAAGAAATGTAAAAATTTCACGGGCCAATGTTTATTTGGACTACTGAAAGAAAAGAAAAAAAGTTTATTTGGACTCCCCCTTTAACCAACCTAGAATTTTGCCGTATGAATGCATCAATTATTTTCTATCCAAATTATATGCATAACTTTTTTTTTTTTTTTAAAAAGAAAGTTACTTATATAAATTACACACACTAAGTCCCCATCTATTGTTACACAAAGGTAGTTGATGCATAGTATTCTGTACAATCTAATTTTTACAATTGCAGATTCACCTAATTTTATTAATTCGATCTCATATACTATTTTTTTGGAAAAAGATCCAAATTACTTCTTAATTATGCAAATAATAATAATAATATTATCCTCTGTTATACTATATGGTTGTGATATCCTAGTCAATAACAATAGTTTTCCACATACGTCTTTAACTTTAATAAAGCTCCGATATAAATTGAATGGATTTCATGTGTCAAAATCTTACAGAAATATTTTTTAGATTTACCCTTAATTTATTCTATGCAGTGACAGGGGCAGAATTTTCGCTAAGAGGTTCAAAAGAAAAGTTTAAAAAAATCATAGATAGTGGGAATTAAACAAATGACTACACAAATTTTGTCTTATATACACAGTGTAATTTTTTTGCGAAGGAAATTCGGTAATCCCTCCCGCCTCCTAAATCCGCCCCTGATCCTATGTATGCTTTAGTTAGGTCATCTCCATTAGGAGCATGGGAAAATATAATATGATTTAACACTAACAAAGATACAAATAATCCTAAAGTATAGTTGTGGGTAATTTAAAATATTTTGTACAGTAAATAAGTATTTTTTTTTTTATCGTTTTCCATATATTTAGCATTAAATGAGGTGTGAGCAGTTGTTGGGAATTTTGAATTAGGCTTGGAAGACACGCACCCAAAAAACGAAAAGCATATGCCTAAGTTGACTAATTAAAACACCTTGCTTCCCAAGTTTTCCCACCTCTTCCACCTCCAAAACTCTCTACTCCTCCTATATATAAACCGAATCCATCGCCATTTCTAAAACCAATTCAACCATTTCTAAGATCACAAAAAACTCAACCAAAAATGAAGAGAGAAGGTCGCCAACACGGTATGGTTCGTACCTACCCAATTTTACCTTCTCCATATAACCCAAAAACCGACTCCTGGTATATCAACAAGTCCAATTCACCTCCAACCGCTGGGCTTTTCACAAAGGTTTCAACTAAGCCCTGTAACCATTCCAAGTTCACAGGCAAGTGCGGTAGGCCCAGGTGCAACAGCTGCCATATTCACCCTGCTGGAAAATCGAAGGACAAAACTAAAGGAACTCAAAAATTAAAGGGACGTGGCGACGTCGTTTCGAATTATAGGTTGATTACTTGGAGAGTTGTTGATTCCAGACCTGGGTTGAATTTTTCTGGGTTTTCGGCTACTGGACTTTTGGATCATTTGGATAGTGATTATTCTTATTACATGGATCATGATGATGATCATGGAATTTACTATGATGCCCCGAGTCCTGGTGAAGATTATTTTAACGAGGAAATTGGATCAGAATTGGTAGTTGACTCCAATTGGTCAACACCTGGTGTTGAGATTGAGGAAATTGATGAATGTGAAGACAATGGGGATGATGATGAAGAAAGAATGAGTTTCTGTGAGGTGGGATTTGTGTGGGAAAAGGTTGAAGAAGATGGAGATTGGTGTGTTGTGGAAGAAATGTAATTCGGTCCGTTCAATTGTGTTTATATTTTACTATTGTGACCTTTCAATTGTATTTACTGTAAAAAAAAAAAAAAATCTTACATCTCTGTAATTGTATTTACTTGTCAAATAAATTGAATATATTACAGAATTGAGATGGCATTGGTTTGTGAAAAAGATGCAGTTTTTAATTTGTCCATATGCAAACTTTTTTTTAACTTGTCGAACTCATAACCGTTTTTTTTTAACTTGTCGAACTCAAGACCTAACGGTCATGATCGGAATTGCTTTACCAAATTAGCAATTCTTACTTGTCGTATCATTCAACTTAATTGTTAGAAACAAATGAAAATTTAATGTTTCAGATTCAGTTCACCGGGAATTGAGCATATTCTAAATTCTTTTACGCCAAAAAGATGGTGGTGTCGTATAAGTTAGTGATTGTCCACTACTCCTTTTTTATTGTTATCCTTTTATATGCACCGAACAACCGACTCATTGCTCCGTCAGAGATTTTACATTGCGTATTCTGTTTGTGGTTAAACTCTTGGACTTAAAAACAATATTGATCCACAAATAAGATTTTCGGTCTACTGGAAACAGCTTCTCTATCCGCTTTAAGTAGGGGTGACATTTGCCTACGGACTACTTTGTTGTTGTTGTAACTATGTTCTTGAGATCCTTCAAAAATGTTGCCGAATGCATGTTGGATCCTTCAAAAATAGTGTATAAGAATCCGCGATATTTTTCAAAAGCCCAAACAATATAATTTGGCATGTAGCATGAAATACTCTTCATCGCATCAACATATAATTTGACAAGAGTGGATTACTCTAGTGGTGAGCACCCTCCACTTCCAATCAAGAGATTGTGAGTTCGAGTCACCCCAAGAGCAAGGTGGGGAGTTCTTGGAGGGAGGGAGCCGAGGGTCTATCGGAAACAACCTCTCTACCCTAGGGTAGGGGTAAAGTCTGCGTACACATCATCCTCCTCAGACCCCACTAGTGAGATTATACTGGGTTGTTGTTGTTGTTGCATCAACATATAATCAATGCTCCTTCTTCTCTTCCGTTTCTTTCATGTTATAGAAAAAAGTTCACCATCTTGTATATATGTCAGTCACACATACGGGTAATGCTCTACCTTAGTAGATACTGGATGTACGGACAGTACCATACATATGCTTATGGTCACAGCAGGACAATATTTAAGCTTTGCTTTATAATTTGACTAAACTTACCTAAATTGAGCTGGTTTAGTATTTCACAATGTAATCGTTGTGAAATGAAAATTTACGATTTTGAAGGGTAAATACTAGACACCATCTACCGTCATGGTCAGGGTGGAAGCTCAGTTCAGGACTCAGGGTAACACATGCGTGTAACACATGCGTCTAGATAGCTTTTATACAAGATTTTAGAGTTGAGGAGAAATAAACCTCCCCAGCTGATCAGGACCAAGCAATTCTAAAAAAAACACTACTCTTTGCAAGGAATGAAAATTTTATAGGTTTTCAACTAATGCTGCTCGGTGGGCCGGGCCTGAACCGGACCGGACCGGGCCCGCGGTCCTAACGGGCCTGGTGGGCCTGGTGGGCCGGTCCTGGGTGGGCCGGTCTTGGTGGGCCTCTGAGCCCGTCACGGGCTGGTCTCCATGGTTGAGCCCACGAGCCCGGGACCGTTTGGCCCGGGACCGGCAGGCGGGCCTGGGCCGGTCCTGGCGGGCCTGGCGGGCCCAACGGCTATTTTAAAAAAAAAAAAAAAAAAAAAAAAAATCAAACGGCCATATTTAAAATCTAGCCGTTTGGGCTGAAAATATGACCGTTTTTTAAGTTAAAAAAATGGCCATTTGGCCCCCAAACTTTATTTTAACCCCAAACTTTATATAATTACACTTTTCCCCATTTCTCAACTATAAATACCCCCTCATTCTTTCATTTTTATTCACCAATTCATCAATATCTCTCAATATCTCTCAATCTCTCTCAATCTCTCTACTACAATTACTTAATTTATTGTTGAAATTTCGTGAAAAATTGTGAAGTTGTTGAATTGAAGTTTTCAAGTGTTCAACGATTTTCAATTTTCAAGAAGTTGTTCGGCAATCCGGTAAACTCGTTTCAACTCTTACGTTTTTATAATATATTTTTGTGTGGTTTAGTTTGCATAATTATAATTAATATGGCATTTACTTTGAAAAAAATGTTTGGTAAAGGAAAAGATAAAACCGGTGAAAGTAGTGGCCAACCAACTACCCTTCCCCCGGCTCCCCGACCTAGAAAAGATAAGCAAGTTGAAAGTAGTCGCCAACCTAGACGTCCTCCTCCTTCCGTAATTCTTGATAGTGATCACCCTTGTTTTCAATTTACCGATAGTGAATTTTATCATAATGTTGCACCAGGTGATAGATTAGATGATGAAATTATGAATGCTCTTTATCCTAATGAAACCATCTTAGAAAATAATGAGGAAAATGAGGATGATGATGAAACTCAAGCACCGGATTTAGATGATACACCTACTAGTCCTCTTAATAACCCAAGTGATGCACCGGTCGACCCACCTGTAGAAACTCCTACTTTTAATAGAGAACCTGCTAAACGCTTAGAAACATCATTAGTTTGGAATTTTTTTACTCAAGTAAGAGAAAAAATAAGGCTAAGTGTAAAACTTGTGGGAAATTAATGTCGCATAAATATGTAGGAGACCGTAGCGGCACAGGTAGTTTGACTAGGCACATAAAAACACACCCTAGAGATAAGGCTAGATTTTTTCAAATGAAAGCGCATCTAGAGGGGACAAGTGTAGATTCTGCGATTAACCCTAGTACAGGTTCAAATCTAGTTCAACCAGGAATTAACACTGTCACTGGAGGTATTTTATATTACGATCCAAATAGAGATCGTGAAGAATTAGCAAAGATGATTACTGTTATGTGCTTACCTTATACTTTTGCTTCTAATCCTAATTGGGTTCATTATATTAGAAGAGTGTTTAATCCTACTTATAAAGGTTGGCCTCGCGCAACAGTTAAGAGTGATATTTATAAATTCAAACATGAATATGAACAATATTTGCGTTATTTATTTACTCATATACCTAATCGGATTTCTATTACTACTGATATTGGTAGAAGTGGTAATGATTGTGATTACCTAACTGTTACAAGTCATTGGATAGATGAAGAATGGATAATGCAAAAACGCATAATTGCATATAGAATAATTAATTCGCGTCACACAGGTAAATTTATAGCTAACACTGTTGCAGATATTTGTAGATATTTTTGCTTTAGCGATAAAATAATGGCAATTTCAATGGATAATGCTTCTAGTAACACCAGTGCTATAGGCATGCTTACAACAACACTAAATCCTGCATTTACTAATATTTTCCATGTTAGATGTATTTGTCATATTTATCATTTAATTGTCGGTGATGGTATGCGAATATTAAACATAGAAATTGAAAAGGTTAGAATGGCTCTTAATTGGCTTTTTTATTCAAACCGTAGAAGTAGACTTAGAGAGTATTTTAAAAAATGTGATGAATATGGCCTTAGAGAAAGAAAGGTTCCTAAACCTTGCCCGACTAGATGGAATTGTATGTACGAAAGTTTAGTAGTAGCATATGAATATAGAAACCCAATTAATGCAACGTTTAATTCTCGGGTAGGTGGTGAAGATGATGATGAAATGCTTACCACTCAAGATTGGACTAATGTTAAAATTCTTTTAGATTTTTTAGAACATTTTCAAATTGCAACAAATGCATTTTCTGGGCAATATTATCCTACTATTTCAAACTGTTTAGTTTATATTGCAGCACTATCTGATTTGTTTGTTGAATTTAGTGAGGGTGGGGATATTTATGAACTTGCTATAAATGAAATGAAACAAAAGTTTAAAAAATATTTTTTTCCTATCCCTCCTATTTATGGTCTTGCTGCAATGCTAAATCCTACAATGAAATTGGGAGGTCCTCATTTTTGGTATTCAAATATTTATAAGGCTTTAGATCTTTCAAATGAGGAAATTGCGACACTTGCAGATGCAAAAGCTTCAATTAAGATTAACGCTCAAACAGTTTATAATGCTTATCAACTTGCCTTAGAGCATGCTAGGCCAACTATTCCAACCCCTACTTCGTCTAGCTCACAATCCTCTAAAAGAGTTGCGGGCTTAAAAGCTCTTAAATCTTGGACGGAGTTCAGGGGTCTCAAGGTGAAAATTATGATGAAACTTCACATCTAAATGAGCTTCAAGTTTATTTGTCTCAGGGACTTGAAAAGGAGAATCCAGACGGCTCTTTTGATCTTTTGGAATGGTGGAAGGCAAGGGAAAAACATTTTCCTGTTCTTGCAAGGATGGCTCGGGATATTTTATCAATTCAAGCTTCAACTGTTGCATCAGAGAGCGCTTTCAGTCAAGCAAGACTGCAAATAGGTGATCATAGAGCGTCTATGAGGGATAGCTTGGAAAAATCAGTATTGTTTAGAGATTGGATCCGCTCGGAAAGAAGAAACTTTGGAATTGCAGAAGCACAACCGGCGATAGATGAAGCTTATGAAGAAATGATAGCGGAACTTACGGAGGATTCGGCTTCGCCCGGAAGTGGTGATGAACAAGCTTCTTTTCCACCACCACCAACGCAACCTCCTCCGAACCTTGAAGGATTTATGAGATTTGTTAGAGATAATACATAGAATAATATGTAACTTGTATTTTGGCACATCTTCCTTAGTTTTTTTCCTTCTAATGGTGGTATTAGTACCTTGTTGTGCTCATTCCATTGGGGGAAGGATGACTAAGAAAGATATGTCATTTTTTGGTAATAAAATTTATTGCTTCTACCCATGAGCTTCTTTTCGCAATATTTCTTTGTCTATACTTAGAATTATTTATATGCTACAATATATACATAATATACAATATATATACTACAAGAAAATATATTTATAAGATACAATATATACATAAGATACAATATATATACTACAAGAAAATATATAAGAGAATATATATACATAAGATACAATATAATATACTACAAGAAAATATATTATGCTACAATATATACATAATATACAATATATATACTACAAGAAAATATATAAGAGAATATATATACATAAGATACAATATAATATACTACAAGAAAATATATTATGCTACAATATATACATAATATACAATATATATACTACAAGAAAATATATTTATAAGCTACAATATATACATAAGATACAATATATATACTACAAGAAAATATATAAGAGAATATATATACATAAGATACAATATAATATACTACAAGCAAATATATAAGAGAATATATATACATAAGATACAATATAATATACTACAAGCAAATATATTATGCTACAATATATACATAATATACAATATATATACTACAAGAAAATATATTTATAAGCTACAATATATACATAATATACAATATATATACTACAAGAAAATATATAAGAGAATATATATACATAAGATACAATATATATACTACAAGAAAATATATTATGCTACAATATATACATAATATACAATATATATACTACAAGAAAATATATAAGAGAATATATATACATAAGATACAATATAATATACTACAAGAAAATATATTATGCTACAATATATACATAATATACAATATATATACTACAAGAAAATATATTTATAAGCTACAATATATACATAAGATACAATATATATACTAAAAGAAAATATATAAGAGAATATATATACATAAGATACAATATAATATCAAGAAGTGATATTTATGCATGACAATTTAGTGTTTTACTATTGTTTTGTTATTTTCTTTTTCGTCAAGCACTTTAATAATTAGATATACATATATACTACATATTAATATAGCCATGATACTACAAGAAATTGTCTTTAAAAAAAAAAAAAAAACCCGCTAGGCCCGCGAAGCCCACGAGCCCGGCCCGTTAAGCACAGGACCATGTGGGCTTAGGCCCGTCACGGGCCGGTTCCACCCATTAGGCCCACGAAGACCGGGACCGCCAGGCCCGGGACCGCCAGAGCCCGGGACCACGAAGCCCGGGACCGCGAGGCCCGGCCCGTTAGGCCCACTAAGGCCCGGGCCCGGGACAAAATACAGCCCTATTTTCAACATGTCTTCTTTCTTGGATTCTTGCAAGAGTCATTCTTGGTCAAAGATGCAGAAGCAGGCTTCGAGACTAAGCCTTGCTTTGAGCTTGGATAGGGCATTCTTCTAAGCTTGGGCAATTGTGCAATTGGAGTCTGCACAAAATTAAACCATATAAAGCGCTGCTACTAACAGGACAGCATAGATTGAAGCAATCAGTAAGGTATAGGATATGAACTAGGAGAAAATTGCGGAGAAGGATGCTGATCAAAACAGTTCATTGTCGAGACTGTCATTCATCGTGAAGTTATTTATATTCATCATTGCCAATTCCTTGAAAGTGGGAGTATAGGGTGCATTTTGAAAAAGGGAACAAAAAAGAGGGGACAAAAGTAGCTCTTAAGAATATCTGAATAATGAAGGAATAATACAATGTAGTGGTACCTTTTTTGTGGGATCTATTGCTGTTTCTCTTTCCTTGTAGAACTCAGGCAGGGGGCGAGCTTTGAAGCAAAAGCTTTGCCGAAGTTTCCTGAACTCCGATTCTGCTTTCTCCTGCAAGCAAGAATGCATTGTTTATTGATACGAATTTGACTTTATATAAGATCATTTACTATTTAAGATGACACTTCAATGATAGAAATTTTGGTACGAAAAAATACTGCCGAATATGAAAAGAGTGGATTAAAGGTGTGTAACTTTGTCTCTTTCCATTAAGCATTTTCAGGAAAAAAAAGAAGTACCAAATCCGATCTGCATTTGTAAGCCATTAGCATGAGTAACAGATGCTAAAGATGGTTTAGATGCGTTTTATACAAAATCTGAATCATGCGTAGTTAAAGATTGTTGTTTTCTTCCACTTAAACATCTTATTCCAATATTTGACTCCAAACCGATGAATAGAAAAGATGATGCTAAGCAGTGCATATGTATCAGTAAATGTTAGAAACTTTAATCTTTTTATACACTATAGAGCAACCTTTCCTTATTATTAGAAATCATACGAAGAAAACTGGAGGAAACGAATAGTAAATGTCAACTCCCAAATTGACTACAAGTGAAAAGACCAGAAGTATATATTGCTATGTAACGGTTTCTACCCAAATGTTTAGGGTGGAAGTAACACTTCTCGACCCAACTCCTCCAAAATCTTTGCTCCTTTCTTGGATACAATCAAACCGATTGCATTAGTAAAAACACAATCACACCCCTTACAGCATTCAAAAGATTTAAGCAGAACTTTTAATAAGAATTTTGCAGCAAAGTGTTGCAGCAAAGTATAACTTAACATGATCATAAACATGAGAAGGTTAAAAAGTCTTAGATTACTCCTTTCTGTATGTTTAACTTGGCAAAGGTAAGGCAGTTTTCTGTTTTATAGGACAAGATACAATTGTTTGGATTAACTGACAGTCTTTTCTTAGTAGTATTAAATAACTTTTCTTTCAATATAATATTAAAAAAAATATTAATCCAATATTAAAAAACTGAAAAGGAATTATTAAATCCTTACCCTAAAATCTTGAGCTTAACCACTTTAATTCTACATAGTATACCCAAAAAGCTTTTGAAGTTATTTTGTGAGTCTCATTCCTAAGTAAAGTTGGGTCAAAGTTCACACACTACTTTTCTTTGTTTTCGTTGTTCTGAAAATAGGAGGTGCAGAATTCACGGTAAAGACAAACATTATACAAGCCATAAGGGAAGCTTTGCATAAGGAGTCAAACCTTTAATGTCGTTTGTGGTTGGACTTTCTTTACCTCCTTGGCATTGAATTTCTCTTCAAGCTTCTGAAAATATTTGCAGAAGTACAAGATATATGAGAACATTGGAGTTTTCATAATGCAAAGGGAGATAACCCACATAAAAATCCTACTATAAATTTAAAAATTACACTCGCCTGTTTTCTTTGTGCAGCTCTTTCTTCTGTCCTCAAGTGGAAAGGAGTGGATGAAGTTGGTGATTGTAATTTGTTTCGGTAGGCCGTGAAAGACTTGGAACTGAACAGGGAACACCAAAGGTAAGAGAGATCCAACGGCAAACAACAGTGGCACAATTTTATACTAAATAACCCCAAATTGGATACTTTGCAGAAAGAATACAATCACTGTTATGGTGCATGATGGATTGACGCACCAATATACTCTTGTTGACAAAAATGAAACTATTCCTGTGTGAAGATAACTAAGTTCAAGTGGAAAAAAAATTGCATCTCAGATTTTTTTTACAAAGTCTCCAGCATTCAAACTGTATTCAACGAAATCCAATTGTTTTGAAATACCGCAAAGTCTGGCTACTTAAATGGGACTTCCAAATAGCAGTTTTAACATGTTAAGAGAATAAAGTTCTACTTCGATTCGTTTCAATGTACAAATGATTATGCTACATTTGTGAAGCCAGAGTCATCATTTTATAGACACTTACACAGAAGATAAAATGTTCCACTTAGGCCCCGTTGTTTTACTTCCTGAAGCTGAGGGATGAATTGGTGTTTTGATCCTGTAAATTGGAAGATAGGAAAACCAAAGAACCATGTTAGTGGTTTGTCAGTGGAAGCAATGCTTCAATGAAATGCTATTACATAAGAAAGCTTGTTTACAGTGATATATATGGAAGTATACCTTCTACTTTCTGAAGATGGCGTTGTCATTGGACGACTTGATGCACCATTTGATGTTGCCTGTAGTTGAAAAGATAAGTAATCTTAGAAAATCCTAGATTATTATCAGGATTAGCATTTATATAAAGAAGTTTACCATGGGAGTCTTGAGAGGAGTTGCGCACTTCTTAGTTGCCGCGCCAGCGGTAGGAGTGACCATTGAACTATCCTTCTTGAAAGGGGGAGGTGGAGGAGGTATTTTATTAGACTCTTTCGCAGCAGTAAGATTGATCAGTTTACTTAAGGATTTTGGGGTTGATCTCGTTTCATTCTTTAGGTCTAAAGCGGAATTTCTTGTGATTGGAGTGAAATTGTTTTCTTTATCGACATCAAGAGGAATGTCATGCCTAGCAGGTGAAGGTGGGACTTTAAATTTTCTGGAATAAACAGATGATTTGAATGAAGAAAAAGCAGACTTTTTCTTGCTCGTCACTGATGTAGCATCATCGTCATCTCGTTTAGAGCTGGAGCTCTGCTGAATCAGATAAGATAAATCAGTTCAATATAGTATTCAAAATCAATATATCCATCAATCAATAGGCCTTAATCACAAACTAATTGGGGTTTCCATATAAATTCACTCATACTTGAGTATTTTTACACTACCATCACCCTTTAATAATTAACTATGCTTTTCACAAAGGCAAAATTCTTAATAGTATTGGCATATTTTAGAAATCCAACAGACCAAAGGACTGTAAAGAACACATATTTACCTTAATCTTCAGCAAAGGTTTCTCAGTATGAGATGTTTCACTAATATCAGTTAGGCCTTAATTACAAACTAATTAGGGTCATCTATATAAATGCTCTCATAGTTGAACTACTTTTCCACTCACCATCAACCTTTTATCCGTATTTGGGACTAACTATGCTTTTCACAAAGCCAAAATTTCCTATAGTATTGGCATATTTTAGAAATCCAAAATTGAGGCCAAAGGACTGTAAAGAACACATATTTACCTTTGTTTTCAGCAAAGGCTTCTCAGTGTGAGATGTTTCACTAATTTCAGACCCTGAAACTGTTTCTTGATTCTCCCCATTCTCAATCTGGTTTGATGGTTCTGTCTCCATAGCTTCAGGAGTACCAGGTCCCTCCACTGGGGCATCATTTTCTCTCTCCTCCACATCAGCAACTCCTTCACCAACTAATACTGAAGCGCTAACTATGGAATCTGTTACTAAATCAGGGGCTGAATTTTGGGTGATTTCAGAATTGGGGGTTTCTTCATTGGCTTTTTCAAGCAAAGCTGCAGCCTTTTGAGCAGCAATTTTCTTGTAATGAGCTTCAAAGAAAGCTTTTTTCTGGGCAACAGAACCTGGTTTAGCATACCTCTCAGCTTCCTCTACATATTTTTTGTGAGAAAAAGTTGACCATTTATCCCAATCCAATGACTCTGACATAAATCTCCCAAAAGAAATGGATTCCCCAAGCGCATGCATAGGATTCCCCTGTATATACAAATCCTCACTCAATTCCATGCCCAAAAATTTCAAGTAAGAAGTTAAATTTCGAGTGTCTTGAAAAATAAATAGTGGGTGTTTGTTGTTTAATTAGTACCTGTTTTGCTTCATTGGGTATAGGAGAAGCATAAGAGAACGCATGCATAAGACAAGCTGAATCTGCCATCATATCAGTCTGCAACAAAAAAACAGGAGAACAAGAATGGAACCTGAAAAATCTAGAGAATTATTATTCTACCGTTATTTAAATTGTTTTTTTGTGGCATGTAATCTCTCTCTCTGAGAATTTAAATTTGAAATTCAAATGAAAAAGTGAGATAAAAGAATAAGATACACGTTGTTTGAAGAAAGGCCACTCATAGAGTAAGAGTAGAGGACAAGAAACTAAAAAGGTGTCATGTTTTAAATTTGGCCAAGGGCTTGGGGTTCTGGAATTCTGGGGTTCTTTTTCAGACTTTGGCTAAGACTTTTATATTTTCAGTGTATTTTTCAATTTGAGGGGTGGGCCCACATTGTTTGAACTCGATCCCAATCTCTAACGTTCGAATTTTGTTTATCTACTATTCCATGACCATATTTTATATGATATTATTTGCCAGAGAATAAAGACTTTTACAAAAATTAAATATATGCAAGATATTAATTATTTTTTCTAATATAATTAAGTAAAAAAATGATAAGAGTTTCACATATTGTTACTTATAGAACTAAGCTGGAAGAACGAGTTATCTTAGTAAGAGTAAAATATAAACGTTGGGATTAAATAATTTTCAAATACACGAAGGCATATCAACTATTAAAAAGGTAAAAGAATACTTTATCACGTAAAATAAACTGATCAACTATTTATTTTGTAAAGGCATATCATTGCTCGATTATGATGTCCAAAGTCAATGTTTGGTAAATTCTACGTATCTTTTTCTTAATTTAGAGAATATCCCAAATTGTAGGACTGAAGAAATTTGATATTTAATTTCACGTTTTACTAATATTTGTACTAATTGAACAGCATTAATTCCCGTCTTCTACGCCAACTTATTTCCAAATGATGCAATCGGATTCTACAAATTACGTAGTTATTGACATAATTTTAGAGATCTATTTGCTGTTTCGTTTTCATTGGTAGGAGAATTCTTTTACGTATTTCTTGAAGCAACAGACTTGGAATGCAAAAGATGCAACAGCCAACTACCAGTTGTTAAAACGTCATTTTTCCAAAGTAAAATTTGAGTAGCTGTTTAACTTTAGGAAACCACAACAAAAGAGCCATATCAACATCAAGAAGCTAAATAAATCTTACTCGGCCAATAACACTCTAATTATGTGCTTTAGAAAATTGAGAACAAAGGGATAATTTAGGGAGGCCGCCACATTATTTAGCTTTTCTGTAGTAATTTTGGATAAAATACCTTTAATATAATATGTTCGTTTTTGCACCCTTCCCAATATTTAGCTTCTGTAGTATTATTTTTTTCCTTCTTTTTTGTTACCTATGACGCTACCTTGCAAATCATGGGTCTGCCACCGATTGAGACAGTGTCTGAAAAAATATTTTTCTAGCTGACACGTTTTGTATTATAATTTATTATAAATTGATGTAAATTTAATGTAACTTTCATCTTTTATCTGAACTTGACCTGATAATGTGAGCGGCTCATATAAATGGAATTAATAGATTGATAAGTCCATTCAGAAGCGAAGCCAGAATTTCAAGTATATGAGTTCTGAAATTTAGGACATGATAATTTACTGAGTTCGTAATAAATTATTTATATATTAAATAAATTTTTTAATACAAATGCATGATTTGAGCTTATGTCTTATTTCCGTTTGAATAGGTAAGACTGTTAAGTGATATCACTGGATATTGTGTAATTCTAGTAGTAGAAGGAACAAAGACCAAAAACTACGTCCAATCTCTATCACACTTCCTTTTTCTGATATAGATTAAAGAAGACCTCGTTAGATGACAAAAGAAAAAGGAAGAGGAAAGAACAAACTTCCCATTCCATGTCCACGGTGTCATTCTTGAGCAACTTGAAAAAAGTCAAATTGTGGCCTGAAGTTTTATATCCAGTAGCAGAGAATTCAATATCAACAGTCAAATTAAAAAGCAGCATTTCTTCCTCTTAGGATTAACTTGAGGCGTGTCAAGACACTATTTTTAAAATATTTCATCTATACAATAAGGAATAAAATAAGCATATCCCTCAGGATTCAATAAACTTTTTCAGTTATAAACACTTGGTATATATAGGTAGAGGATTAATAATTAGCTTAAGATTAATAACTAACTAACGGTTAGTTAAAGATTAATCACCAACGGTTTGTACTGGCTAGTTTGAAAATTAATTTCTGGCTAGTTTTGATCACTTTAGGGTAAGGCAAAAATACATAAAATTAATAAGCATAAGCAAAAATATTGTTTTGCAAAATGTGAGTTGGATCAGCATAAGTAGCCCAACTTTATTGTGCATGCAAGACCAATCCCTATTTTGATATTGAAAAGTTCGCTAAAGGATAATTGTAAATAAAGTGAAAGGACCAGCTTTTCCCAACGGCCAACCTAATATGGTACACTCCCTTTTGAGTGGAAAATACCAAAACAATACATATCTATAGATCAAAATCATACATATTCTTTCACATGAAGCATTAATAGTATATTTACTTTAATAAAGTGGTACAATTTTAATCATAACATTGAACACATTTTATTTTTTAATAAAAATCTAAGATCTGACAAAATATCTGTTCCCTTTATTTTCTTGTTTACCGAAAGAAATAAAAATAAATATTTACTAAAGTAAATATACATAAAATAAAAATAAATATTATGTTTACTATACGCTGACTCCCATAAAATAAAAAAATCTAATAAATATATATATTACGTATATTTATTTTGGTAATAAAATTTATTTTACTTTCAGCAACGATTTTACGTATATTTATATTATGTCAACGTATAGTAAATATTATGTATATAATAAAAAATCTAGATACCATTTGAGGTTATCTAGATAAAAATTATTGCAAATAAATATTAACGGTGTTTAACGTTTCTTAGTAAAATGTATACTTTACGTATAGTAAATAAATTCTATGTATATTTATTATTTGCTATCTAGATAAATATGTCATCTTTATTTCTTTCGGTAAACAAGAAAATAAAGGGAACATATATTTTGTCAGATCTTAGATTTTTATTAAAAAATAAAATGTGTTTAGTGTTATGACTAAAAGTGCACCACTTTGTTAAAGTAAATGGACTATTAGTGCTCCATGTGGAAGAATATGTATGACTTTGAGTCTAAAGCCAAAGATAATGTATGTTTTGGGCTTTTTTCAGTGTTATGACTAAAAGTGCATTACTTTGTTAAAGTAAATGTACTATTAGTGTTCCATGTGAAAGAATATGTATTAATTTGATTCTAAAGCCAAAGATGATGTATTGTTTTGGTCTTTTCCTCCCCTTCCAACATAAACTAGCCAACAACAGCTTCCTGGACATCTTTTGAGTTACGTGTTCAATCTAAGATCTTTCAGAAATCATACAAATTAAACGTCTAACGTTTGTTACTTTGTATCACGTTTTCAGCACTAAGAGTCGCATATCCTGTCCATTGCTACCCCATAAACTAGAATATGAAATTTGTCTTAGTTTTCTGCTTCTATCTCTTGCCTCTTCCTTCTTCTTTTTTTTCCCTTTAAAAAGCATGACAAAACAGCAGATTGACAAATAACTTCAAGTGTTCAACTTCAAACATCCATGGTAAGTAAACTGTGCGCTGTAGAAACTCATCAGATTGATTACATGTCGTCGGATAAATACAGTGAGCCCATCATCTGTTAACCAAGCCAACCAGCGTCCCATTTGCTTTTATAGAAGCCTAGTTACCAAGTACCAACCTTAAATTCTGTAATTCTTAATAATGGCTAAATCTTCCGCACAATACGTAGGAACATGAACTGATTTCTGTATACCCAGAACATAGTCATCAAGCTAGGCGGATGTAGCCTAGAGTCTATAGGTTCGTATGAACCACAAAATCTATTAAAATCTTAACAAAATGTTAGATCTGCTCATAGTTTTAACAATATACTAAGTTCGGTGCAAATTAGAACCATTAAATTTAAATTCTGAATCTAACTTTGCAAGCAACTCCTATCTCAAGGTCTGCCTGCCACCACCAATGTCGGTCACTCTCCTTGACAACACCCATGGCGCATCAACTCCCCTTCCCGACTTATTCAAATGACAAGAGAAAGGAGATTCACCCCTTCGTCTTCTTGAACTGATGTTGTTGCGATAGCTGCTGCTGCAACTCGTGATGCTAAGGTTACTCTCACTGACCTCCCTCATGTGCTGCCTAATATACTATTCAATGTTGATGCAAACTCACAAGAGCCACTGTTGTCAACCAATGTTTGATGTTAGCGGGATGCCATGTATGAATCTTATTGTCATGTTTAATAGTGAGTTTGGCTAAAAAAAGAAGGAAGCGCTCTTTGCTTTTACATGGAAATACGATCAACAAAGAAAACTATGTCTGCATATAAAGCATTGCATACAAAGACACTCTGCATAAATAAGTTATAATCCATCTCCAACAACAAAATTCAATCAGTGAGGGAATAAGGCAGTTGGCAAACCAGTGACGAATCCACCAATTGAATCTCCAAATCCTCGAGGAGGCAATGAAACAGTAACCCTAACAATTGAGGAGGAAAAAATTCAAAGTTTGAAAGCCGTAAAACAATGGAACGAGATCATGCAAGGTTCCAGCAGCGAAGGAAGGAATGAATCAACAAGCAAAGGTAGGAAATCATGGGCAGACCAGGTGGAAGAGGAGGAATCGATTGAGAAGAAAACCTCGGTATGGGACAATTTTGATATTACTAAAATCTCAAATGCTGGATTCAAATTAGAATATGTATCTTCAATTGTACAAGGAGATTCGAACATAGTTGAATTAGAATTGGAGGATATTGAATCGGAAGTTGAATACTGGAAAAATGTTGTTGTCTGCTATATCCTAGGTGCTTATCCACCTTTTGCTATTATTAAGGGGTATGTTCAGAGGTTATGGGGTAAATATGGCTTGAACAAGATTGTAATGTTGAAGAATGGGATTGTGCTGGTTAGATTTGACACTGAACTAGGCAAGAATGATGTTGTGCAAGGTAGTATTTACCACTTTGATAATAAGCCTTTCATTGTGAAAGCTTGAAACTCTGACATGGAGTTCACAAAGGAGGAACTGTATACAGTTTCAATTTGGATAAAATTACCAGGATTGGACTTCAAGTATTGGAACCAAAAAGGATTGAGTAAAATAGGAAGCTTGGTAGGGAAGCCTTTAATGGTGGACCAAAATACTGAGAGGAAGATAAGGTTGAACTTTGCTAGGCTATTGGTGGAAGTGGATATGGATGCAAAACTGCCAGATACCATCCTTTTTAGAAGTGAAAAGGGACATGTGGTAGAGCAAAAGGTCACCTACGATTGGAAGCCAACTTTATGCCAATATTGTAGGAAACATGGCCATTCAGAGGAAATCTGTAGGAAAAAGAATCCTCCTCCAAAACCAATACAGAAGGAAACTGAGAAGCGGGGACCTAAGGAGCCTAAAATACCAGCTGTGAAAACTGGTGCAACAGAAGAGCCAACTAGTCAAATAAGCAAGCAAACACAAGGGAAGTCGAGTAATGTATTGCAAGAGGTCAGTACAAATTTAGGGTGGACGACTACTGGAAGAATTGGTAAAGGTCAACAAAATAAGGGGCAGGCTATTGAGAGTAGTAATTCATTTCAGGTATTAAACAAGCTAGATACTATGAAGATTAAT
Organism: Nicotiana tabacum; assembly: GCF_000715075.1. Lineage (NCBI taxonomy): Eukaryota > Viridiplantae > Streptophyta > Magnoliopsida > Solanales > Solanaceae > Nicotiana > Nicotiana tabacum. The sequence continues at coordinate 90,374,463 of NC_134096.1, read as the reverse complement.
ATAGCTGAAGATAAAGAGAATGTGAGAAGTCAGATCATCCCTCGTGCTGGGGATGGTTAACTGCCTATCATGGAATGTAAGGGGGCTAAATGCCCCAAATAAGTAGAGGGAGGTGCAACTCCTCTGCCATGAAGAAAAATCTGGAATAATTGGACTATTGAAAACAAAAATAAAGAAAGAGAAGGTGGAGCAGATTATAGGGAAGATGTTTAATGGTTGGCCATATGTCACCAACCTCAATTCACACTACAATGATAGAATTTTGGTAGCATTGAGACCTGACTACTATAGAGTCACCCCAATACTTATTACTGCCCAAGTTGTATCATGTGATGTATTCTATGTTCCTTTGCAAATGGAATTTGGAATCTCATTTATGTATGATTTTAATACAAAAGATGAAAGGAAAGGGTTATGGGAGTGTTTAGTAAACCAACTTTCGGCTGTACAAAGCCATGGATGGTTGTAGGGGACTTTACCGCTTGCTGCTCCACAATGCTCTCTCCAAAACAAAACTCAAGTGAGTGAAAAAAGCCAGCATTCCCTTTCTTCTTTCCCTTATCGCTAGGGGCCTTGCTCTGTACTAAACATGAAAGATAGAATTGGTGGAAATCCTATTACATGGGCAGAGATGGTGGATTTTTATAATTGTATTGAAGCTTGTGGACTTTTTGAACTTCCTCATCAAGGAAATAAGTATTCCTGGAATGACAGACATGATGATGAGAGAATTTATTCAAAAATTGACTAGGCATTCATAAATGGGGAGTGGCTAGATTCAATACCAAATTGTTGTGCCAAATATTTGCCTGAAGAAATAAGTGACCATTGCCCTATCAAAATCATATCACATGACGACCAATCTAGGAGGAAATGATCCTTCAAATATTATAATGTGTGGGCTGAACACCCTCAGTTCCTAGATATAGTAAGGGAAGATGGAATGTGCAAGTGGAAGGCTGTAAAATGCTACAAGTGGTTAGGAAGTTGAAGCTCTTAAAAAAGGGGCTAAAAAAGTTGAATGCTCAATATTTCAGACACATTGAGATAGAAGCTAAGCAGGATAGAGAGTCACTCATTCAAGCACAAAAGCAGCTGCAGCTAAATCCTGGGGATCAAGGTCTCCAACAGGATAAATTTCAGAAGTACCAAAAGTTCAGGAGATCCTCATACCTAACAGAGGTATATTTACAGCAGAAGAGCAAAGCAAATTGGATAAAACTGAGAGATGATAATACTGGCTATTTTCATTCAGTGATAAAGCACATGAACTTCAGATCAAATGTGACTCAATTGAAAGATGTATAGGGCAATTGGTAATCCAATCCAGACACAATTGCTCAAATGTTTGTAGACTATTATGAAGACCTACTTGGGCAGGAGGCTGACTATAGAGAAAGAGTTGTTAAGAAATTCCTAGCTAATGGACCTATCCTATCAGCTGGCCATCAAGTGCAGCTGTTAAAGCCTTTTGAAAAAAGAGAGGTTAAAAAAGTAATATTTCAGATAGAGAGCAACAAGAGCCCTGGGCCAGATGGCTATGGCAGTGGATTCTTTAAGACTTCTTGGTCAATTATAGGTGAAGATATATCTATTGCCATATTGGAATACTTTCAGAATGGCAAACTTCTGAAACAACTAAATGCTACTTGCATAGCTTTGATCTCTAAAATATCATAATGAGAAGTAGCTAGTCAATTCAGAACTATTTCTTGTTGCAATGTTGTCACGACCCAAAATTCCACCACAGGCGTCGTGATGGCACCTAGTCTTTAAGACTAGGTAAGCCGATTTCTATTACATTTTGAAGCTATTTTTTTTTTTGAATTAAATAAGTAACCAAAACTAACAGCGGAATAAATATGAATATACAACCTCCCAAGACTGGTAGTACTGAGTCACGAACTCTAACTGAATACATGGAATGATCACGAGGACCGAATATAAAATACTGTTTGATTACAAATTAACAGTACAATGAAATAAAAAGACTCTCCGAGATAAATAAAAGACTCTTTCAAGAACATTTCCGAAAATTGAGTCTAAGTTGGTGGGGTTGCATCGGTTGGTCTACCTTCTTTATAGATTTGCCACCACCGATACGCTGCGCCTGACAGTTGAAATGTAGTAAAGGAAACTCCTCTCACGTCCACAATACCCATAGTGCGGAGAATACAGTGACAATTTTCTAGAAATTCTTGTGCATCCTCTGTGGCTGTGCCACTGAAAGTTGGTGGATCATATTTCTTAAACCTTTCTAGTCTCTTTTGTTCTTCTTCTGATGCCTCTGGCCTGACCTCAGGTCGAACCGGAATAACATGTTATACCGGTGCTACACCCGGAACCTGACCAACGGGAACCTGTTGCTCTGGAGTTGTGGTCGGAGTCTGAGCAACTCCCCCAATCTGCGGAATGTGTGGTGCAACAGAGATCAATCCCGCCCGAGTTAATGTACCAAACATACTCAGGAACTGTGCTAAAGTCTCCTGAAGTCCTGGGGTAACAACAGGTGCTTTTGGTACCTGTCCCCCAACTGGAGCTATTAGTGGCTCCTCAATTGTTGTTCTGACAGGTGCTCTAGTCGCAGCACGTGCCCTTCCTCTACCTCTACCTCGACCTCTATCTCGGCCCCGGCCTCTTGCAGCCTTAGCAGTATGAGCGGATGCCTGCTCAGCTAACCTGGTAGCACGTGTCCTCACCATCTGTGAGAAAACAGAGATACAAAGGCTCCAATTCCAAATTCAACAAATTCCGCACGACAGGAATGAAATAAATAAAAATTTCCTAACAGTTCTGTAGCCTCTCGAAGATAAGTACATACGTCTCCGTACCGATCCGCAAGACTCTACTTGACTCGTTCATCACTCGTAGAACCTATGAACCTAGAGCTCTGATACCAACTTGTCACGACCCAAAATTCCACCACAGGCGTCGTGATGGCACCTAGTCTCTAAGACTAGGTAAGCCGATTTCTATTACATTTTGAAGCCATTTTTTTTAATTAAATAAGTAACCAAAACTAACAGCGAAATAAATATCAATATACAACCTCCCAAGACTGATAGTACTGAGTCATGAACTCTAACTGAATACATGGAATGATCATGAGGACCGAATATACAATACTGTTTGATTACAAATTAACAATACAATGAAATGAAAAGACTCCAAGGGACTGCGACGGCCAAGCAGCTCTACCTTGAATCCTTATGATCGCGCTTTAACTCTGCTCAAGTCCGATATCTCCAATACCTGGCTCTGCACAAAAATGTGCAGAAGTGTAGTATGAGTACACCACGGTCGGTACCCAGTAAGTATCAAGACTAACCTTAATGGAGTAGAGACGAGGTATAGTCAAGACACTCACTAGTCTAATAACCTGTGCAATATAATATACAAAATAATAGTAAACAAATAATAATAAGGGCAACATAAAACAACCAATGATATGCACAGTAAGACAATAAAATCATCATTTAATATCGCTCAATAATTAATAAATATAATTACACCCAGTTAAATCAAGTTTTTCAATTAAATATCTTTCACATATAATTCTTACGAATAAAACTCTTTTTCAAATATATTTTCGTCGAATAAATATCTTTCAAATATAATTCTTTCATATAATTCTTCTTGAATAAAAATCCGTTCAAATAAATATTTTGAATATAATTCTTTCGATTAAAGAGTCACCATGTGACACCTCATTTCAAAATCATAAAAATACGGGTCTCAGCCCATTTTCATATTTTTCGTAAACACGGGTCTCAACCCATTTTTCATATTTCCACGGCACCTCGTGCCCATAATTAAATCATCATATTTTTCCGGCACCTCGTGCTCTCATTTCATATCACAACTGCACGGATAATTCACGTGCCAAATATCATTATCATTTCATCACAGCACCTCATGCCCATATTTCATATCACAACTGTACGGACAATTCACGCGCCAAATAGCCTCATTATTTACTCACGGCACCTCGTGCCCACAATTTATTTTATAATCCGCCTGGCAATAGCCACATGCTCTCAATTTCAACATAAATCAGATTGTTATCAATTTACCAACAACAAGACAAATTGCACAAGGCATAAAAATAAACACAAGAAAATCACAACATCACATGAAAATCATCAATGCCACAACCCCACATCATCACATATCGTCCCTGACAATAGCCACCCTTATCGCTCCTATTGCCACCCTTATCGCTCCTATAGCCACCCTTATCGCTCTGCCCAGACAATATCAATAGCCACCCTTATCGCTCATATTGCCACCCTTATCGCTCCTATAGCCACCCTTATCGCTCCGCCAAGACAATATTCCAACAACACAACAACAGTGAAATGCCACATTTATACGTACATAATATCAAAGGTAAAATGCCACCCTTATCTTCTCAAAATAATAATTCACACAACACAACAATTTATACGGCAACATAACAAAATCAATTCACATTACAGTTTGCCCAATGGCCACAACAAATTTCAAGGATATAACAAAATCAATTAATTTCACAATAAATAGCCAAAAGCTCCACACAATGTGTACAACACCCAAAAACAACTAATAGAGATAGAAATTACTCATCATAAAGCAAAGTCTTCATTAAATTTAAATTTTTAATAATTATATAAACACCTCTTCTTAAGCTCATTTAATTAATTATTTGTAAAGGAAAAATCCATAATGAAATTAAATTACAATAATTATCAAACCAACAAATTTACGGAATTACATAAATAATCAAGTAACAATCACATCAAATTGTCATATAACAACAGATTCAACAACAACAAAGATTTAGGCATGGCAAACAGATGATTTAATACTTATCCACGATTACTCAATTTATTACACAATAATGTCTAAGACTTTAATCCAATAAAAATTGGCACATATAAGCCAGAGTACGTACTCGTCACTTCGCATACACGGCTTTTCACAATTCACAAATGGCACATAAGACTCGATGCCTAAGGGGTAATTCCCCCACTCGAGGTTAAACAAGACACTTGCCTCTTTGAAGTTATGCCGATATTTCAAAATCGCCTTCTTGCTTGAATTGACCTCCGGACAGCTCATATCTATCCAAATTAATTGTATAACTTCATTAAAATTCATCGAAAATAATTCCGGATAATAATACGTCGACTTAAAAATTTATTCCAAAAAGTCAACGCGGGACCCACCCCTCGGAACCCGACATAATTTTTATGAAACCCGAACACACATTCCGATACGAGTTCAACCATACCAATTTTATTGAATTCCAATAACAACTCGACCTCCAAATCTTAAATTTTTGTTTTTCGAAGATTTTGGAAAAATCTTGAATTCTTCCATTTAAATCCGAACTAAATGATGAATATAATCATAGATTCATGAAATATAATCACTTTAGGATATAGAATACTTACTCCAACCAAGCTTATGAAACATCCCTCCAGAATCGCCCAATTCCGAGCTCCAAAAATTCCAAAACGAAATGCCAAAAATGTCCATTTTTGGTCCTTATGATTCTGCCTAGTTTCGCACATGCGGACTAATTTTTGCACCTGCGTGCTCTCTTTTGCGAGCGAATACACGCTTCTGCAAGGTCACTGCCCAGCCACAAAGCTCACACATGCGGAGCCATTTCCACTTCTGCGTTGATCGTAGGTGCGCAGCATTTCCGTTTCTGCGCTGCCTCGTCGCTTCTGCGTAGCAAATATCGCACATGCGATTGCGCAGGTGCGGAAGGTTGTCCGCATCTGCGACCTTCCTCCAGCTCTGCCCAGTTCTCTTCTGCGACGAAATCCTCGCTTCTGCGAGGTCGCACCTGCGCTCAAAATTCCGCAGGTGCGAATCCAACAATTGCTGCCATTTTCCAGCAGCTTCTTCCAAGTCCGAATTGCTCTGTTAACCTTCCGAAATTCACCCGAGGCCCCCGGGACCTCAACCAATTATAACAACATGTCTAAAAGTACAATACGAACTTAGTTGAGGCTTCAAACTACATCAAACAATGCCGAAATTACGAATCGCGCATCAAATCGAATTATAAGTTTTCAAATCCTCCAACTTCTATATTTTGCGCCGAAACGTATCAAATCAATCCGAAATGACTTTAAATTTTGTACACAAGTCATAATTGATGTAAGGGATCTATTCCCATTTTCGGAATCAAAATCTGACCTCGTTATCAAAAATTCACCCTTCAGTCGGACTTTTCCAAAATCTTATATTTTCCAACTTTCGCCAAAATGTGTCAAATTATCCTACGGACGTCCAAATCCAAATCCGAACATACGCCTAAGTCCGAATTCATCATACAAAACTATTTCCATCATCGAAATTTCATTCCGTGGTCGTTTTCTCAAAAGTCAACTCTCCGGTCAACTCTTTCCATTTAAGCTTCTAAATAAGAATTGTTCTTTTAATTAAATTCTGAAAAGCAAACTCGACCATACCCACGGGTCATAATACATATTACGAAACTTCTCGAGACCTTAAGCCACTGAACGGGGCGTAAATTCTTAAAACGACAAGTCGGGTAGTTACAAATGTACTATACAGGTGCATTTCAAAGATGATCTGTAGTAGACTTAAAGATGCAGTGAATGAGCTGGCGGCAGACAACCAATCAGCTTTTGTACCAGGAAGATCAATTCTCCATAATGTGCTAATTTGTCATGATTTACTAAGGCACTACAATATGAAAACTACACCTAGATGCTTGATGAAAATTGATCTGAGGAAAGCATATGACATGGTCAGCTGGGATTTCCTGACAGAGGTACTTCATGGGCTAGGCTTCCCAACTAAGTTCATCATGTTGATAATGAACTGTGTGTCAACCACTAAGTTCTCTATTAATGCAAATGGGGAGAGCCATGACTACTTTGAAGGTAGAAGGGGTTTAAGATAGGGTGACCCTTTTTCACCAATATTATTTGTTCTTATAATGGAGTACTTGTCAAGGGTGTTTAAAAGCATGGGTAGTTTGCCTGACTTTAAAATGCATCCAATGAGTAAGAAGTTGAAACTCACACACTTGATATTTGCTGATGATTTAATGGTATTCTGCAAGGGTGAGGTGGGGTCAGTGAAAAGAGAGGTTGAAGCTTTAACTCACTTTAGCAGGGTCTCAGGACTAGTTGCTAACATGGACAAATCCAGTTTATTCATGGTAAGGATAATTGAGGAGGAAAAACAAGAGCTGTTGAATATTACAGGCTTCAGTGAAGGATCATTTCCTATTAGATACTTTAGACTTCCTTTATCACCTAAAAAGTGAAGTAAATTAGAATGCCATCAGTTGAGACAAGATTACTAGCAGAATTAAATTTGGCTACTCAAAGAAGATTTCATATGCTGGCAGATTTCAAGTGATCAACTCTGTCATATTCTCTATCCACAGCTTCTGGGGATCAATTCTCATTCTCCCACAGAGTATAGTAAAAGAATTGGACAGAATCTGCAAAGATTTCCTATGTGGAGGTACAGAGGAGAAGAGGAAAATATCACTAGTAGTTTGGGATAAAGTTTGCTTGCCAAAAAGTTGTGGAGGTTTGAACATCAAAAAATGTAAGGAATGGAATAAGGCCCTAGTTGGGAAGTTGCTTTGGCAACTTATTGTGAAAAAGGACAGCTTATTTCACAGGACAACTTGTGGGTTAAATGGGTACATGGATTATATATAAAATCAGATTCAAGCATTTGGACTCATACAACCCCTCAGGACAGCAGCTGGTATTGGAGAAAGTTAAATCACTTGAAGCAAGAAATGCAAAACTGGTTTCAGCAAGATCAGTACATATTAAGCCACTCAGGACAATACTCAATTATAAAGAGTTACCTAACCATTATTGGAAATCACAGGAAACTAGATACTGCTGACCTTATTTGAAATGTAACTGCTCAGCCTAAACACAGATTTATCATCTGGCTGGCCTATCAGAACAGGTTTCTAACAAGGGAGATACTACAACAGCTGCACATACCAGTCAATGACACCAATTGCTGTATGTGCAATGATCAGGTTGATGAAACTGCCCAGCACTTGTTTATGGAATATAGTTGGTCTAAGGAAGTGAGAATTACAGTAATGCAATGGGCTGGTATTTAACTGGCTGGAGGTGATGTGGCCATGGTTCTAAGGAGTATAAAGAAAGAGAAATGGAAGCAATTCAAGAAAGAGGTAGTTGCAGCTATTCTGGAAGCAGTCATCTACCGCACTTGGAAAGCTAGGAATTGGAAAAATTTTAGAGGAACAAATGTAAATACTGAGGTTATAGTTGTACAGATTAAAAAATAAGTAATAGATAGGCTGGAAGTAAGTAGGAACTCAAAAAAAAGCACCGAAATGTAGAGGCTTTTTGCAAGCAATAGCTGTATAGTTCAGATATGTTGGCCATTACTCACAGGTTCTTGTGAGGAGGTGCTCTTTAGTTTGTAACTGTTTGATTGATATTAATGGTAATTCACAATGTTACCTCCAACAACAAGCTTCAATCCTTTTTAATACAGACATTACACAGCTTCAAATCGATTATATTAACTTCCACATTGACATAATATACACAAAAATGTGCATTACACATTCTTTTTTGAAAAGCATTGTCATTCTTTGCTTGCACACTTGTACCACCATAACACTTTCAGAAATATGGAAAGTAGATCAGCAGAAGTGTCCTCCTTTCAGGAATAAATGGATCAATGCCCCATATAAAGCAACCAAGACAACTCAGTTCTTCCAAATCCAAGTTATCATTATCATCTTTTCCTCAACTGAGAGCCTCTTCTAATTGCCTTTATATATTTGAATCGCCGAAGCAAACAAAGTGCACAATTCTCTTACCATTAGGATAGACTGCAAAGACACTGGTCCCAATATTTTTCTTGCAAAGAGCGCACATGCTATCACTTCTGATCTTCAAGACTGCTTTTCGTTGGTTATAAATTTCATTTTGAAGTTGTGTACAACAGCTCTGTAATGAAGATAACAAATACTTAACTACAACTTTAGTAAATAATCTACTTGTAGAAATTAAATACACCAGGATCAATTCCAAATTACCAGAAATTCTCTAACATAAACTCTAAACCAATTAAATAGCAAATATAACAATTGGTTGTTTCCATAAAACAGAGAAACGGAAAAGAAAAAAATGAAAAAGAAACAGGAAAAAAATGAAACCAGACAACCCAAATGAAATATACCTGTAGATTTTCACTTTCCCACAAGCTTTTTATAACGGAAAAGTTCTGATACGCTTCACTGGATTTCCTTAGAAGAGGTCCAAGAAATGGAAGCAAGTTCTGCATGATGCCATATATTAATACTACTATAACAACAAGATCTGAAACATTCTTGCTCATGCACACATTCATGCACAAGGCAAAGCTAGAGGTAATGATTCTGCAGTTGCAATTTTAGCATGTCTAGGCATGAAAGGATGTTTACTCGAACAAATAAAACAATGTTGCATATATTATTCCCACGATGAGTGTATAGAATTTTCAGAAAACCCTAAAAGCTCTACTACTTTATCTTCTCATAACTTGGTGTTGGGAGGAGAAAACAAGGAAAAACTGATAAAATTCTTTGTCCAAAGAGAATCATGAAGATGATGATGCGATATCAACAAGAGCATATGATTAACATTAGATAGTGTTTTTTACTTGGCATGGTAGTTTCTAACAGATGATTCTGTTGGGTTTTAAGCTTAGTTTAGCTTTAAAAGAGTGTGAATGAAAAATTGAGGGCAAAATAAAATTTTTATTTTTCTTCCTTGACAAAGGGACATTATCCCATATTAGAGGAGAAAAAGACTTGTTATATATATAATTGCTCTTCTTCTAGCTCTGAAAGAGTTTAGAAGAAGGCAAGCCTCGCGTCGTCGTCGTCGTCGCTCGCTCGCTCAGCTTCGGCTTTGGCCAAATGATCGATCGATTGATTAATTTTTTGGACCAAATTTATTTGTTAATATTAAGATTAACGTAATATTATTTTAATCCAAATTATTCATTTTTATAATGATAAATTAATTTTCCTCCGCGTTTTGATATCCTATTTTATTTTGCGTAAATAGCCATTTACGTAATGGCCATTTTACGTGAACAGTAATAACAGACATTATGAAGAGTTGCACCTCTTCGTTTAAACTCAATATGTTGGCTATAAATAGCAGACCATTCCCTCAGATTTTTCTTACTAAATTTCTGAATTCTCTTCTTTCTTTCTGCATTGTTTCCTTACGAAACAAACAACGTAAGTGCGATTTGCCGCTGCCATTTGTGTTCGTTGAAACACTGGGGTTTAAAGTACCGCTACACCAGTGTGTAATCCGTTCTATCCTGGGAGGAAATAATCCACAACCTCGGGTACTAGGAGGGGATTAAGTTCCTTAAAGAAAAACTGTGAATTTAGTGGGCTCGGATTAAATTCGATTTCTTCTACATTTCTTTTTATACGTTATTTTTTCTTCTCCAGAATTATTTTACAAATACAATATTCTAACAGGTTTTATATACATGACCATTTGAAAGCGAGATTGATAAAACTTTACCATGAAGCTTGTTTAATGTGTATCGGTTTAAGGAAAATAAGGTTTTAACATATAATATGCAATTTAAGGACCGTGAACAATATACAAATCATACATTAGAAATATAGGACAAATAAACATCATTAGTGCTCAGATGCACAGAATACGATCACTCTTGAATAACAACTAAATTCCTCATATACCTAATGTTTACATGTAGCTTAGTATCCCTTGTCAACAGTTTCAGAGCTTGGGCCCCGTGAATTTGTAACGAAAGGAGATTATATGTCAAGCTTTATTATTTATAGGTTGACCCTCATTAGTTTTACCACTACAGTTTAGCCCTAATTTATAATTTATTTTCATTAGTACCTCTATTAGGTTCTTATATATTCTGTAAACAGAGCATTGTAGGTCATAAATGTTAAATGAAAATCTAAATTTTTATATTTTAATTTCTTTTCTCTTAATTTCTACTTGACATTTCAATGGCGAATCCACCGTGGGATTCGCTATAATTGGTATCAGAATCATCGATCTTCGGCTTCACTTCCGCATCAACATTCAACCAATTGGCAGGAATGAAGCAATGGTTCACTCCGCAACATCACTGCACTAATCAGCCCTACTAAACAGATTCCTATTTTTATATGACATCCTATGGTACTGGGAACTATTGTGGTAAATTTTATCAGCATCCTTATGGCTTTGAAGTTAATGGTGTGAGGCAGGATTCACATGTAGATCACTGTTACAATACAAATCTCGGTTCTTTACCTAATCCTTATTGCTTTGAGTGTATCTCGGCAACTACGAGTATTGCACGAGACTCTAAGCAAAAATGACATGTTGTCGGAGGCAAGAAAAAAGCTTGGAGGAAGAAGTGCAAATATGAGCTTTGTTGACAATTTGCATTTGCCAAACTTTCAAGTAAAAAGGGGGCCAGGCGGGTTCATTTACAAGTCAACAATACTGAATGGGCGCCCAAGTTTTCTATTGGAAGAGAAATAATGAAAGAGCACCAACCTTTAGTTATGGAAGGAAATAGAGAAATCGAGGTTCAGGTGTTCGATAAAATTCCTCAGAGGGAGGAAATCCATGTGACAAATGAGGAATGGGATAATAATGTGAGGAATGAACAACCGCAGATTGATGGTATAGGAATTGAGATCAAAGATGCCATTGTTGATAATGTTGTTGCCGATTACTTGGAGATTAGTAAGGACTAGTTGTTTGTGGAATGTCCTCTAAAGGATAACACTGGTTCGTCTGTTGTGCTTCAGTCAATGAAAATAGAAGATGATTTTTAAAGCACCAGAGGTATCTCTAGTGTCCTTACAGACATCCATGAATGGAAAAGTATTTATAAGCAAATTTGTATGGACTATGAAACTCATTTTGTTAACATTAATAATGATAAGAGAAAATAACGTCGTAGAGGGAAATGAGAAGTTCACAAACAAGCAGAAACAAACAAATGGAGGCACTGAGATGGAGATGGAAAAAGGCAAGGAAGAGGATCTGGAAGCTGAGCTGGTGGATATGCTTTTAGAAATTTCCTCGAATGATCAACTAGCAGTGATTCCTGATTTCAGAGAAGATACCCCAAATTTGGTCAATAAAGATCCAACGGACCTGGAAATCTTCACGTTCAGATTAGGTTATGATATGTTGTTTGGGAACATTTACACTCTTAAGCATGTCAAATCTGATTCATTAGAGTTGTTGGGTGAATGTTGCCAAAAGGGCATAGCTGGGCTAGGTCGCCAGAGGTCCAAAGAGGAAGGAATAATTGTGGTGGAAATTAGAGTGAATATGCCCCTGATAGCTACAGAATTGAGTATAATGTTCATGAAGATTCTGAATAACGTAGGTCACTAATTTAGTGAGAACATTATATACTTTCTTAGAATCCTAAGTTTAGTCAAAGGAAGTATTAGTGCAAGTCACAAATGTGAAATTGCGAAGTCTTACTTCTGTTGGGCTGTCATTTTCAAAGAATTTTCACATCTATATTTTGAAGTATTATGCATAAACCCGTCATTGAATTTGGAATTGCATCAATCTTTGTTCACCAGTAGCTTGATTGATGGTTCTTATGCTCTTGGCATTCAGTCAACTGATGAATCTTTAATAGTGTTTCTAACCTTGGATTTTTTGTCTCCATTAGCTACTTCAATTCCTTTGGTATTTACCATTGGACTTGGGCTATATGATAAATGGAAAGCTACTGTGGAGAGAAATATAAGGTTGACTGATGTGATGGGTGTTGACAAGGTGAAAAGTGAACTGAAATTTTGTTTTCGTGATCTACGAGACCCCAAGTGTTGCATTAGAGTTAGTGGCCAGCTTCCAAGTGGAGTTTTATTTTCTGATTTTCCTAAAATTAGAGCTCGAAGATTGATAATCTATTTTGAAGGTATGATAAAAAGAAATATAATTTTGGGTGTCGATCAATGATTTATGTTGCTTCTTCATAATTTTTGCTTAGATGCTTGGATTTTACTTGATATTGGACAAGGAGAAAATATGAGTCACTTGCTAAGGCCTTCTAGAAATAAAGTAAAGTTTTGACAAGAAATGATCTTGTTGTATATCTATGGTACTGTCAATTCATTTTCTCATTTCAAGCAGGAGTACTCATATACTTCATTCCTTCTACCTCGTATTCTCTGGCAAGATCAACATGGTAACTTCTTCTACATTTCTCATATACATATGCAAAGAGAAGTTGGTTGCATATGGTTTCCCATGCTTACAAATGAACTAGTTTCATTGATCCATCACGTTTATTTGGTCTTCGACATTAACAATGTGATTATGTTACTCCTGTCATCTTATTTCCGTCAGAATAGGATTGGTTTTGAAATGCATATTGGTGTGAATTATTCATTTAATTTGTCTAAAGAAAGAGTTGAAACAGTAGTGAAGACTAGCAAGATAACATTTCTTGATTTTATTATGGTTAGTTATGTTCATCATAAAAGGTGGTGGCAGATTACATATTTGGAAGGTGCTTATAGTGCAACTATTCGAGATGGTCTTCTATGCAAAGAAGTTAGTAGAAAAATTGGTTCAAGACTCTCGGTTCTTATTAGCTCCTTAGCAGTGGTCTATTTTTCAAAAGTAAAACCTGGTGCTCTTACTTCCTTGATTGATGGATTCAAACAAGAACTTCGGGTAACGCTGGACAAGGTAGACAAAATAGAGTGTTGTATTGTTGGTGCAAAGTTTCTGCTTAAGACAGTGAAACATGAATCCTTTATGTCTATGAGAGGTCGAAAGGTACAAATTTATCGAAGTGATTTATACTGTTACCTCCCCTTTTCAATATTGATTATGGGGTTAACAAGATAAGGGTAGAAGGAAATGGAAGATTTTTGAGAGTTAGTCGAACTAGTCTTTATGGTGGCACTTTTTGTGTCCTAGGTAAGTTTTTGATAAGAAGTAGAAAGTTTGAGGAGCTGCTGGAATTGAGCCAACTGCGAAAGAACAGAATGATAGTCATGCGTTGTAATGGAATGAAGTATTCAAATTTCTATTTCTCTTAATTTCTTTTTCACATTTCAATGGCGAATCCACCGCGGGATTCGCTACAATTGGTATCAGAGCCACCGATCTTCGGCTTCACTTCCGTAACAACATTCAACCAATCGACAAGAACAGAGCAATGGTTTACTCCGCAACATCACTGCACTAATCAGTACTACCAAACAGATTCCCATTTTTATATGGCATCCTCTGGCACTGAAAACTATTGTGGTAAATTTTATCAGCATCCTTATGGCTTTGAAGTTAATGGTGTGAGGCAGGATTCACATATGGATCACTGTTACAATACAAATCTCGGTTCTCTTCCAAATCGTTATGGCTTTGAGTGTATCTCCGCAACCACAAGTGTTGCATGAGACTCTAAGCACAAATGACATGCCGCCGGAGGCAGAAAAAAAGGTTGGAGGAAGAAGCACAAATATGAGCTTGGTTGACAATCTGCATTTGCCAAACTTTCAAGTAAAAAGAGGGTCCGACGGGTTTATTTACAAGTCAACAATGGTGAATGGGCACCACAGTTTTCTATTGGTAGGAAAATAATGAGAGAGCACCAGCCTTTAGTTGTGGAAGGAAATAGAGAAATCGAGGTTCAGGTGTTCGATAAAATTCCTCACATGGAGGAAATCCATGTAACAGATGAGGAATGGGATGATGATGTAAGGAATGAACAACCGCAGATTGATGGTATAGGAATTTAGATCAAAGATGCCATTGTTGCTAATGTTGCAGTCGAATACTTGGAGATTAGTAAGGACTAGTTGTTTATGGAATGTCCTCTAAAGGACAATACTGGTTCGTCTGATGTGCTTCAGTCAATGAAAATTGAAGATGATTTTGAAAACACAAGAGGTGTCTCTAGTGCCTTTACAGACATCCATGAATGGTAAAGTATTTATAAGCAAATTTATATGGATTATGAGACTCATTTTGTTAACATTAATGATGATGGAGAAAACAACGTTGTAGAGGGAAATGAGAAGTTCAGTAACAAGCAGAAATAAACTAATGGAGGCACTAAGATGGAGAGGGAAAAGGTAAGGAAGAGGATCCGAAAGATGATCTAGTGGATATACTTTTAGAAATTTCCTCGAATGATCAACTAGCAGTGCTTCCTGATTTCAGAAAAAATACCCAAAATTTGGTCAATAAAGATCCAATTGACCATAAAATCTTCACGTTCAGATTAGGTTATGATATGTTGTTTGGGAACATTTGCACCCTTGAGCATGTCAAATCTGATTCATTAGAGTTGTTGGGTGAATGTTGCCAAAAGGGTATAACCGGGCTAGGTCACTAGAGGTCCAAAGAGGAAGGGATAATTGTGGTAAAAATTGGAGTTAATAGGCCCATGATAGCTACAGAATTGAGTATAATGTTCATGGAGATTCTGAATAACGTAGGTCACTGTTTTAACGAGAACATTATATACTTTTTTAGAATCCTAAGTTTAGTCGAAGGAAGTATTAGTGCAAGTCACAAATGTGAAATTGCGAAGTCTTTCTTCTGTTGGATTGTCATTTTCAAAGAATTTGCACATCCATCTTTTGAAGTATTTTGCACAAACCCGTTATTATATTTGGAATTGCGTCAATCTTTGTTCACTAGTAGCTTTATTGAAGGCTCTTATGCTCTTGGCATTCAGTCGACTGATGAATATTTAGTAGTATTTCTATTCTTAGATCTTTTATTTCCATTAGCTACTTCAATTCCTCTGGTATTCACCAATGGACTTGGTCTATATGATAAATGGAAAGCTATTGTGGAGAGCAACATAAGGTTGACTGATATGAGGGGTGTTGACAAGGTGCAAAGTGAACTGGAATTTTATTTTCGTGATTTACGAGATCCAAGTATTGCATTCGATTTAGTGGCCAGCTTCCAAGTGGAGTTTTATTTTCTGATTTTTCTTAAATTAGATCTCGAAGAGTGATAATCTATTTTGAAGGGATGAGGAAAAGTAATATAATTTTGGCTGTCGATCAATGTGTTATGTTGCTTATTCATAATATTTGCTTAGATGCTTGGATTTTACTTGATATTGGACAGGGAGGAAATATGAGTCACTTGCTAAGGCCTTCTGGAAACAAAGTAAAATTTCGACAAGAAATGATCTTGTTGTATCTCTATGGTACTGCCAATTCATTTTCTCATTTCAAGAGGGAGTACTCAAATATTTCATACCTTCTAACTCACATTCTCCGGTAAGACCAATCTGGTAACTTCTTCTACATTTCTTATATCCATATGCAAAGAGAAGTTAATTTTATATGGTTTCCCATGCTTACAAATGATCTAGTTTCGTTGATCCATCACGTTTATTTGGCCTTCGACATTAACAATTTGATTATGTTACTCCTGTCATCTCATTTCCATCAGAATAGGATTGGTTTTGAAATGCATATTGGTGTGAATTATTCATTTAATTTATCTGAAAAAAGAGTTGAAACAGTAGTGAAAACTAGCAAGATAATATTTCTTGATTTTATTATGGTTAGTTATGTTCATCATAAAAGGTGGTGGCAGATTACATATTTGGAAGGTTCTTATAGTGCATCTATTCAATATGGTCTTCTTTGCAAAGAAGTTAGTGGAAAAATTGGTTCAAGACTCTCGGTTCTTATTAGCTACTTAGCAGTGGTCTATTTTGCAAAAGTAAAACCTGGTGCTCTTACTTCCTTGATTGATGGATTCAAACAAGAATTTCGGGTAACGCTGGACAAGGTACACAAGAGAGAGTGTTGTATTGTTGGTGCAAAGTTTCTGCTTAAGATTGTCATGCCCCGATCCTGGGTATGGACACAACACGATACCTGGTGCCTGACTACATACGATCGAGCAAACCAACTGGCTAGCTGAATCAACATGTGATATCATAACATACTAAATACGGAAGATAAACTACACATGTTGATATACTGAAAGTCTGAATGATATAAATCAAGTGCGAAAATACTAATATAATTCTGAAATATATTTGTATCCAACATAGCTTAACATGAAAAGCCTGCGACTCTATCTAACTGTTACTCTAGTCTATGAAGCCTCTAATAAAGTACTGAAAATACTGACTATCTATAAATACTGAAAGATTATAAAGTAATGATATTGCCCCGAAAGAACTGGGGCTCACCAAATAGGTGGTACGAGAATCCTAGCGCTCTAAATCGTCAACCTGTAAATCATTACCTGCATCGTGAGATACAGGCCCGACGTCGGTATATTTGAATTGCACTAGTATGTAAAGTAACTGAAAGAAAGAAATATAAATGTTGAAACTGATACTTAGCTGATAACTGAGAATTGATAATTGAAATGATAACTGTTGAAACTGAAACTGAAATAAAAACTGATAACTGATAATTGATAATTGAAATGATAACTGATAGCTGAACTGAACAAAGGAAGTAAGGATATGAATTCTCCCTCTTCTGAATGATAAACAACATGTTAATCTGAATAAACTATGGCCTCGGGCCCAAAATATATGTACACAAGCTACGGCCTCAGGCCCAAGTATACGTATACATAACTATTGCCTCATGCCCAAAAATGCATAAAGCATAAACTACGGCCTCAGACCCAAACATGCATAAAGCATAAACTATGGCCTCAGGCCTAATACCGGTGTTCAACATTCAGGGATTTAAAAACAGAAACTGAGAATCGTACTGTAATACATGATACTGAAATACTGAACCATATTGAGTTACATGATACTTGAATGTTGAATAGAACCGAACTGAGACATGTATTCATGAACTGATTATGAGAACTTATGCTTCTGTCATGACCTAAAACCTAACCCGTCGTGATGGCGCCTATCGTGGTACTAGGCAAGCCAATCTTTCCAAAACACTTTTAAAATTTAACAGAAATGAATTAATACATTTAAGATAACTGGAGTTTTTTATAAAATGGGGGTAAAACCCAATTAAAACATAAGTGCGGAAAAATAGCCCGACATTGGTGTGTCACTAAGTCACGAGCATCTAACAACCAATCTAGAAAATAGAGCCTACTACAGTCTGTGCCAAATGCCAATACAAGAGAGAAAAGATAATAAGAAAGGAGAAACAAGGATTGCGGACGCCGGCAGCTGCCTCGTAAGTTTCTTATAGTCAGCTCACGCACGAACTCAGCGACCGCCAGAACCGTACACACCTGGATCTGCACATGAAGTGCGGGGTGTAGCATGAGTATAGTTAACTCAGCAAGTAACAGAATTAAATAAGGAACCGAGAAGCAGTGACGAGCTATAAAAATACAGTTCATTTCAAAAGTTTTCAGTAAAGAGTGAACATGCTTTCAAATCCGGTGGTGTAAGTTAAATCAGTTCGAGCTCAAGTAAAACAGATATGAATCTTCCAGAAATTTCACCACAACAACATATAATAACTAAGTGCAACAATAAATAAAAGCAAGTACAGCCTCTTAAGGAAACAATCACTCAACTCATCACAACAGCTCTCAGCTCATACCTCGACTCTCAGCCTCAATACACATTCTCGATAGGTACATGCACTCATTGGGGGTGTACAGACACCGGAGGGGCTCCTTCAGCCTAAGCGTTATATTGATGCGGCGCGCAGCCCGATCCAATATTGTTGTGGCGTGCAATCCGATCCAATATTATTGCGGCGTGCAACCCGATCCAATATATATATATATATATATATATATATATATATATATATATATATATATATATATATATCCCGCCTTGTTGTGGCGTGCAACCCGATCCATATACCTCACAGCTCGGCACTTAGGCCCTATCTCAGTCAGTAACCTCTCCAACCCTCAATACAACAAGTTTCAATAAGAAATGAGAGGAAACAGAGATATAACACACAAGTAAGACTGTGACTAAGTACAAGACATCAATTAGCAGTCAATTCAACAAGTATACGACCGTTGCGGGTCCCAACAGTGATATGATATGCCCTAAGCATAGTTTCTAACATGAAAGGAAGTCAATTTCTCAAAGACAAGGAAAACAAGTAATAACAATGGCTATTCGACTTTACAGTCTCACGGGATGGACCAAGTCACAATCCCCCACGGTGCACGCTCGCACGCCCGTCACCTAGCATGTGCGTCACCTCCAAATATTCACATTATACAAATTCTCGGGGTTTCATACCCTCAAAACCAGATTTAAGATTGTTACTTACCTTAAACCAAGCAAATCTCTACTTCGAAATGCCTTTGCCTCTCAAATCAGTCTCCAAATGTCCCGAATCTAGCCACAAGTAGAACAATACAATCAATATAGGCTAAAGGGATCAATTCCCTAAGAAAAGTACTAAATTAAAGCCAAAAATCCAAAATTGGCCCGAACCCGGCCCACGTCTCAAAATCTGACAAAAGTCACAAAACCCGAAAGCCCATTCAGTCACGAGTCTAAACATACCAAATTTACTCAAATCCGATAAAAAAATCCCATTCAAAACCTCAAACATCCCACTCAAGAGTTTTTCCTCTTTTTCCCCAATTTCTCATCCCAAATTACATAATAGATGATAAAATTAAAGATGAAATCATGGAATTTAACCAAAACTAAGTAAGAATCACTTACCCCAATCAACTCCACGAAAATCCCTTCAAGAATCGCCCAATTCCATGTTCTCTAGCTCAAAATATGCAAAATGGGTTCAAACCCTCGTTTTGGAAACTTTAATACTGCCCAGACATTTCCTTAATCGCAATCACGAAAATAGCCTCGCGATCGTGAAGAACAACTTCGCTGCCCCAGGATTTTTATCCTACATGATCGCGGAATTACCCACGCGATCGCGGATCACTGCCTCTCATACCTACGTGATCGCATCCTGCCTCACGCGATCGCGTAGAGCATTGGCCACACCTCCCCTCCTGCTCAAATCCTTCTACGCGAACGCGACCTTAGCCACGTGTTCGTGAAGCACAACTTCGCACACATATGCTATCGCGTTCCTAACTCTGTGATCGCGTAGAACAAACTCACCTCTGCCCCGAATAAGATTACGCGATCTCGAATGAATCCCCGCAATCGCGTACAAGGAAACTAGAACCTACAACAACCAGACTTCAACTATCAAGCCAAGTCCAAAAATGATCCGTTAATCATCTGAAACTCACCCGAGGCCCCGGGGACCTCAACCAAACATGCCAACACATCCCAAAACACCGTACGAACTTAGTCGAGCCTTCGAATCACTCAAAACATCAATTATACCCGGATTCAAGCCTAAAGAACTTTTAAACTTTTAAATTCCACAAACGACGCCGAAACCTACCAAACCACGTCTGATTGACCTCAAATTTTACACACAAGTCATATTCAACATTACAGACCTACTCCAACTTCCGGAATCAGACTCCGACCCCGATATCAAAAAGTCAACCCCCCGGTCAATCTTCCTAAAATTTGACTTTCGCCATTTCAAGCCTAAATTAGCTACAGACCACAAATTCACAGTCCGGACACGCTCCTAAGTCCAAAATCACCCAACGGAGCTAACGGAACCGACGGAACTCCATCCCGAAGTCGTCGTCACACATTTCCAACTACAGTCAAAATCCTGAGACTTAAACCTCTATTTAGGGACTAAGCGTCCTAAAACACTCCAAAACTCAAAAACAAAACCTCCCGGCAAGTTACAATTACATAAATAGATATGGGAGAAGCAGTAAATAGAGGGTCGGGCTATTACTCTCAAAACGACCGGCCGGGTCGTTACATACTCCCTCTCTTAAAACAATCGTTCGTCCTCGAACAAGCATAGAGACATACTTGAAGTGGTGAATGGATGAGGATAACGGCTGCGCATATCATGCTCGGTCTCCCAAGTCGCCTCCTAGACCGGCTGACCCCTCCATTGAACCTTCACAGAAGCAATACTCTTCGACCTCGGCTTTCGAACCTGCCTATCTAAGATCGCCACCGGCTCCTCAACATAAGATAAATCCTTGTCCAACTGGACTGAGCTAAAATCCAACACGTGACAGATCGTCGTGATATTTCTGGAGCATAGAAACATGAAATACTAGGTGAACTCCTGCTAGACTGGGAGGCAAGGCAAGCTCATAAGCAACCTCTGCAACACATTGCAATACCTCAAATGGACCGATAAACCTCGGGCTCAGCTTGCCCTTCTTTCCGAACCTCATAACACCCTTCATGGGTCACACCCGGAGCAAGACCCGCTCTCCAACCATGAATGCAACATCGCGAACCTTCCGATCCACATAACTCTTCTGTGTGGACTGGGCCATACGTAGTCTATCCTGAATTTCCCTAGCCTTCTCCAGAGCATCCTGAACCAAGTATGTGCCCAATAATCTAGCCTCGCCCGGCTCGAACCAACCCACTGGAGACCTACACCGCCTACCATACAGAGCCTCATACGGTGTCATCTGGAAGCTCTACTGGTAACTGTTGTTGTAAGAAAACTCTGCTAGATGCAAGAACTGATCCCACGAACCCCCAAACTCCATCACACACGCACAGAACATATCCTCTAATATCCGAATAGTGCGCTCGGACTATCCGTCCGTCCGAGGGTGAAATGATGTGCTCAACTCCACTCGAGTACCCAACTCATGTTGTACGGCCCTCCTGAACCGTGATGTAAATTGCGTACCCCGGTCCAAGATGATAGATATCGGTACGCCATTAAGCCTGACTATCTCGCGGATATACACTCGAGCCAGCTGCTCGGAAGAATAGGTAGCCATCATAGGAATGAAATGAGCTGAGTAGGTCAGTCGGTCCACAATCACCCAAACTGCATCAAACTTCTGCTGCGCCCGTGGAAGCCCAACAACGAAATCCATAGTGATCCGCTCCCATTTCCACTCCGGAATCTCTAACTTCTGAAGCAACCTACCTGGTCGTTGATGCTCATACTTCAGCTGCTGGCAATTTAAGCACCGAGCTACATACTCCGCTATGTACTTCTTCATTATCCTCCACCAGTAATGTTGTCTCAAGTCTTGATACATCTTTGCGACACCCGGATGAATAGAATACCGCAAACTATGAGCCTCATGGAGAATCAACTCACGCAAATCATCTACATTGGGCACACATAGCCTGCCCTGCATTCTCAATGCACCATCATCCCCAATAGTGACCTCCTTAGAATCACCTTGCTAGACTGTGTCCTTAAGGACAAGCAGGTGGGGTTCCTCATACTGACGCTCCCTGATATGATCATAAAGAGAAGACCGAGAGACCACACAAGCCAATACTCGACTCGGCTCAGAAACATACAATCTAACATGCTGACTAGCTAAGGCCAATGGACTCTCTGCTGCCGGAAGATATGCTAAGCTCACCAAACTCTCCGCCCGGCAATTCAAGGCATCAGCCACCACCTTGGCCTTTCCGGGATGGTACAAAATGGTGATATCATAGTCTTTAAGAAGCTCCAAACACCTCCGCTTACGCGAGTTAAGATCCTTCTGTTTTAACAGATGCTGCAAACATCGATGATCCGTGTAAATCTCACAATGGACACCGTACAAATAGTGCTGCCAAATCTTCAAGGCGTGAACAATAGCTGCTAACTCAAGATCGTGGACAGGATAGTTCTTCTCATGGGTCTTCAATTAGCACGAAGCATAAGCAATCACTCTACCCTCCTACATCAGAACACACCCAATACCGATTTGCGAGGCATCACAATACATTATGTAGGAACCAAAAGCTGATGGCAGAACTAGAACTGGAGTCATGGTCAAAGCAGTCTTGAGCTTCTGAAAGGCTCTCCTCGCACTCATCCGACCACCTGAATGGAGCACCCTTTTGGGTTAATTTGGTCAAGGGAGATGCAATAGATGAAAAACCCTCCACAAAATGACGGTAATATCATGGCAAACCAAGAAAATCCTAATTTCTGTGGCTGAGGATGGTCTGAGCCAACTCTGCACCGCCTATATCTTCTTCGGATCACCGAATACCCTCACTGGACACCACATGTCCCAAGAACGCCACTGAACTGAGCCAAAACTCACACTTGGAGAATTTTGCATAAAGCTTATCCCCCTTCAATCGCTGAAACACAATCCTAGATATTGGGCATGCTCCTCCTGGCTATGAGAGTACACCAGGATGTCATCAGTGAATACAATGATGAATGGGTCTAAATACGGCTGAAACACAATGTTCATTAGATGCATGAACGTTGCTGGGGCATTAGTCAGCCCAAAAGACATCACAAGGAACTCATAATGGCCATATCGGGTCCTGAAAGCTGTCTTAAGAATATCTGAGTCCCGAATCTTTAGCTGGTGATACCCTGACCTCAAATCAATCTTGGAGAACACCGTCGCTCCCTGAAGCTGGTCAAACAAATCATCAATACGCGGCAAAGGATACTTGTTCTTGACTGTGACCTTGTTCAACTATCTGTAATCAATGCACATTCTCATAGTACCATCCTTCTTCTTCACAAATAGAACTGGTGCACCCCAAGGTGACACGCTAGGCCGAATAAACCCCTTGTCAAGGAGTTCCTGAAGCTGCTCCTTCAATTTCTTTAACTCAGCCGGTGCCATACAGTACAGTGGAATAGAAATGGGCTGAGTGCCCGGCACTAAATCAATACCGAAATTAATATCCCTGTCGGGCGGCATGCCCGACAGGTCTGCAGAAAACACATCCGAAAAATCTCGCACCACCGGAACAGAATCAATTATATGGGCCTCTGCACTAACATCCCTCACAAAGGCCAGATAACATAGACAACCTTTCTCAACCATCCGCTGAGCTTTCAAGAATGAAATCAATCCACTGGAATATAGTCTATAGAACCGTTCCACTCAACCCTCGGCAAACCCGGCATGGCCAACGTCACAGTCTTAGCGTGACAATCTAGAACAGTATGACATGGGGACAACCAATTCATACCCAATATCATATCAAAATCGACCATACTGAGCATCAAAAGATCCACTCTGGTCTCCAGACCCCCGATACTCACCACACATGACCAATATACGTGGTCTACAATAATATTATCGCCCACAAGAGTGGGTACATGAACAGATGAAACTAGAGACTCATGGGGCATATCCAGATAATGAGAGAAATACGAGGACACATATGAATAAGTGGAACCGGGGTCAAATAATACAGAGGCATCTCTATGGCAAACTGAGACAATACCTGTAATCACAACATCCAAAGCAATATCATCTGGTCTGGTAGGAAGAGCATAAAAACGGGCCTGGCCGCCCCCTGATCGGCCTCTCCCTCTCAGGCGGCCCCTAGCTGAATAGGCTCCACCCTGGGCTGGCTGAGCGAGTTATGGAGGGGCTGGTGCTGATGACATAGACTGGCTCCTCTGCGGAGCTGGACCTCCCACTATACGGGGACACTCTCTCCTTATGTGACCAAACTCCCCACACGCATAACAACTCCCCGGTGCTGGTGCAGGGGACTGAAGGGAGCCCCGAGCAACGAGATAACTAGCAGAAGGACCTGGCATAGGCGAACCCTGACCTGATGGAGCACAGGACGAGCTCTACGCTGGGAGGGCACCGAGAGATGAACGGCCCTGCTGATAACTGTGAGAACCATGGCCAGATGATGCACCACGGTGACCTGGACGTGTTGGAACTGACCCCCAGAAGGAGCACCGCTAAATCCTCCATGTCCACGAGGCCTCTTGGCCTCCCTCTCAACCCTCTCCTAGCTAAGAACCATAAATCTAACGAGCAATGTCGACAACCTCATCAAAAGTAGCACCAGACACTCTCTCTGGTCATAAGCAATCGCAGCTGATAAGTGAGGCCATCTATAAACCTCATGATCCTCTCCCTGTCTATGAGAACCAACCAGATAGCATGACGGGCCAACTCCGAGAATTGCATCTCATACTGCGTCACAGACATATCACCCTGACGAAGCTGCTCAAACTATTTGCGCAGCTCCTCTCTCCGGGACTGAGGCACGAACTTCTCCAGAAAGATAACGGAGAACTGCTGCCAGGTAAGGGGCACTACGTCGACCGGCCTACGTCTCTCATAAGCCACCTACCAACTGAATGCAGCCCCGGAGAACTAAAAGGTAGTGAAAGAGACCCCACTGGTCTCTAGAATACCTGCCGTATGGAGTATCCTCTGACACCTGTCTAAGATACCCTGTGTATCCTCTCCTTCTGCACCACTGAAAGATGGAGGCTGGAGTCTCCCAAACCTCTCCAATCTACGTTGCTCATCCTCAGGCATAGCAGGAACCATATAGCCCTGAGCAGCTGCAACCGGCTGGGCTAGGAGTGCCCCCTGTGTCTGGAATCCCTGTACCACCTACTCTGGTGTGCGGGCAGCGGGAGTCTGAGCACCTCCCCTGGTCTGAGAAGTGGCTGCTGCGGCCGGAACAGAGACTGCCTGAGCAAGACTAGTACACGCAATTAGAATCTGAGCTAAGACCTCCTGAAGTCCTGAAATCACAATAGGCACAGGTGGTGCCTGAGCTGGTGCATCAACAACTGGAATCTGGTCCTAATCTGGGGTAACTGGTGGATCTGCAGGTACTGTCCCAGCTGTTGTGTGGGCTGCACCTCTGCCCCTACCGCAGCCCTAGCTGGTGGTACTGGTGGCTGTCCATCCTGCCCGATAGTACGAGTCCTCACCATTTGTGAGAGAATGAAACAACAAATGTTTAGTTACTAGAATCAATAGATTCGCACGATAAGAATTCAAGAATGTGGAGTTTCCTAAGGGTTCTGCAGCTTCTCGAAGATAAGTACAGACATAACCGTACCGATCCGCAAGACTCTACTAAATATGCTCATAACTCGTAAGACCTATGTAACCTAGGCTCTGATAATAACTTGTCACGACCCAAAACCTAACCCGTCGTGATGGCGCCTATCGTGGTCTTAGGCAAGCCGACCTTTCCAAAATTTAACAGAAGTGAGCTAAAGCAATTAAACTAATTGAAGGTTTACATAATAATGGGGTAAAAACCCAAAACACAAGTGCGGAATGATAGCCCGACATCGGGGTGTCACTAAGTCATGAGCATCTAACAACCAATCTAGAAAACAGAGTCTACTACAGTCTGCCAAATGCCAATACAAGAGAGAAAAGATAATAAGAAAGGAGAAACAAGGATTGTGGACGCCGGCAACTACCTTGTATGTCTCCGATAGTCAGCTCGCGCAAGAACTCAGCGACCGCCAGAACCGTACACACCTAGATCTGCACATAAAGTGCAGGGTGTAGCATGAGTACAACCAACTCAACAAGTAACAGAATTAAATAAGGAACTGAGAAGCAGTGATGAGCTATAAAAAATACAGTTCATTTCAAAAGTTTTCAGTAAAGAGTGAACATGCTTTCAAATCCGGTGGTGTAAGTCAAATAAGTTCGAGCTCAAGTAAAAAAACAAGTACAGCCTGTCAAGGCAGCAGTTACTCAACTCATCTCAACAACTCATACCCTCGGCTCTCAGCCTTCAATACACACTCTCGATAGGTACCTGCACTCACTAGGGGTGTACAAACTCCGGAGGGGCTCCTTCAACCCAAGCGCTATATTGCTGTGGTGCGCAGCCCGATCCAATATTCTTGCGGCGTGCAACACGATCTAATATTGTTGCGGCATGCAACCCGATATAGTATATATATATATATATATATATATATATATATATATATATATATATATATATTCCGAAGGCTTGTTGCGGCGTGCAACCCGATCCATATACCTCACAGCACGTAGCTCGGGATTCAGGCCCTACCTCAGACACTAACCTCTCCGGCCCTCAAAACAATAAGTATCAACAAGAAATAAGAGGAAACAGAGATATAACACACAAGTAAGACTGTGACTGAGTAAAAATATCAATTAACAGTCAATTCAACAAGTATACGACCGATGCGGGTCCCAACAGTGATATCATATGACCTAAGCATGATTTCTAATATGAAAGTCAGTCAATTGCTCAAAGACAAGGAAAACAAGTAATAACAATGGCTATTTGACTTTAAAGTCTCACGGGACGGACCAAGTCACAATCCCCCACGATGCACGCTCGCACGCCCGTCACCTAGCATGTGCGTCACCCCCAAATATTCACATTATACAAATTCTCGGGGTTTCATACCCTCAAAATCATATTTAATATTGTTACTTACCTCAAACCAAGCAAATCTCTACTCCGAAATGCCTTTGCCTCTCAAATCGGTCTCCAAATGTCCCGAATCTAGCGACAAGTAGAACAATACAATCAATATAGGCTAAAGGGATCAATTCCTTAAGAAAAGTACTAAATTAAAGCCAAAAATCCGAAATTGGCCCGAACCCGGGCCCCGGGCTCACGTCTCGAAATCCGACAAAAGTCACAAAAAGCTAAAATCTCATTCACTCATGAGTCTAACCATACTAAATTTACTCAAATCCGATAACAAAATCCCATTCAAAACCTCCTACTCAAGAGTTCTTCCTCTTTTTCTCCAATTTCTCACCCCAAATCACAAATTAGATGATAAAATTAAAGATGAAATCATGGGATTTAACCAAAACCAAGTAAGAATCACTTTCCCCATTCAACTTCACGAAAATCCCTTCAAGAATCGTCCAATTCCGTGTTCTCTAGCTCAAAATATGCAAAATGGGTTCAAACCCTCGTTTTGGAAACTTTAATACTGCCTAGACATTTCCTTAATCGCAATCACGAAAATAGCCTCGCGATCGCGAAGAACAACTTCGCTGCCCCAGGATTTTTATCCTACATGATCGCGGAATTACCCGCGCGATCGCGGATCACTGCCTCTCATACCTACGTGATCGCATCCTGCCTCACGCGATCGCGTAGAGAATTGGCCACACTTCCCCTCCTGCTCAAGTCCTTCTACGCGAACGCGACCTTAGCCACGCGTTCGCGAAGCACAACTTCGCACACATACGCGATCGCATTCCTAACTCTGCGATCACGTAGAACAAACTCACCTCTGCCCTAAATAAGCTTACGCGATCGCGAATGAATCCCTGCGATCGCGTACAAGGAAACAAGAACCTACATCAACCAGACTTCAGCTATCAAGCCAAGTCCAAAAATGATCCATTAACCACCCGAAACTCACCCGAGGCCCCCGGGACCTTAACCAAACATACCAACACATCCCAAAATACCATACGAACTTAATCGAGCCTTCGAATCACTTAAAACAATATCAAAACCCCAATTATACCTGGATTTAAGCCTAAAGAGCTTCTAAACTTTCAAATTCCACAAATGACGCCGAAACCTACCAAACCACGTCCGATTGACCTCAAATTTTGCACACAAGCCATATTCAATATTACAGACCTACTCCAACTTCCGAAATCGAAATCTGACCCCGATATCAAAAAGTCAACCCCCCGGTCAAACTTTTCAAAAATTTAACTTTCGCCATTTCAAGCCTAAATTAGCTACAGACCTCAAATTCACAGTCCGAACACGATCCTAAGTCTAAAATCATCCAACGGGGCTAACGAAACTGACAGAACTCTATTTCGGAGTCATCTTCATACACTTCCGACTACGGTCAAAATCCTGAGACTTAAACCTCCATTTAGGGACTAAGTGTCCCAAAACACTCCAAAAATCAAAAACGAAACCTCCCAACAAGTCACAATAGCAGAAATAGATATGGGAGAAGCAGTAAATTGGGGGTCAGGACTATTACTCTCAAAATGACCGGCCGAGTCGTTACAGCTTCAACTATTTATGACATGTTGGTAATCTGGACTGAGACTTATGGGAATTAAACACAAGTCTATATTGATTACGCACTGAGCTCACAATGTTCGGAATGAAAGTCATAAACTAATTATGAAGCTAGAGAATAGAAGTTCTGCAACTATTCAGGGAACTAGGCTTAACTATATTTCTGAGGCAATTAGTAACGTCGTAAAGAAAACGTAGTGTAGGGAGAATCATTAACATTCCCAAACATGGAGAGTTAGCCTCGCATACCTTAACTTCCTTCTCTTGAGTGTAATACAACATTCGTCAACCCTTTCAACTTTAATCTATATCAATACAAGTCAAAGGGATTCCATATTAGCAATAATACTTATGTTTTGGCCGCTTAGGCCTTTTATCAAACACTTGGTAGGCATAAAGCTTCATAGTCCTTATTAATAGTGTTTCTATACCCAACAACCCATTCGTTTGCTCCTAGATAATACTAAAATCTCAAATTGTTATAATCAATACCATTCTTCATCACCCATAAGATAAATAATACTTTTAACCAATAATCAACAATCAACAACCCAAACCTATAACTGTTCATGCTTTTCTATCAAACCCATCAACTCATATCTCATGAACTAGAGTCTATTATCATTAATCAAATACTATAATCAAGTAGAGGTGGAAGATATTACCCTTTTGAAGTTCAATCCTCTTAAATTTGAGTTCTAGGGTTTCTTTTCTCAACCATGATGTCCCAATCAAGTATCTAATGATTTGGAGGGTTTACCCATGTTAATAAGATTTTGGAGAATTAAAATTAACTTAGAATCACCATAAGAACTCACCTTGGATGGTGGAGGGACCTTGGGGGAGGTTAGGTTCTTGAGAGCTTCCCTTTCTAGAGCAAGTTTTTGTGTTTTGGGGTGTAGGGGACGAAGTGGGGCTTTAAAAATGACCCCCCGGATGCGCTCCTGTGTACCTAAAGGCCCAACCGCGTACCTAACGTGCAGAAAGGTAGTTGCACTTCCACAAGTGCGAGGCCGCGCACGGGACCATTCGGGCGCTCACCTGGGGCGCGCATACTGTACATTGCTTGGTAAAACGCACATAATCTTTTGCACAGAGATACATTTGGGATCTACAATATATAGTTGGAAATATATTTTAAAGGTATACAACTTTTATGTTTTGTGTTTTTTCCAATTCCTAACACAATTTCATGACATCAGGCTGAACGACAGACCTTTCATAAACTTAGTCGATTTTATCGAATCTTATGCACCTCACTCTCCGTCTTGATTCCAAACGTCTATTTCCATTCATAATCATCCCGATAGGACTTCATATGTCTAAAATATAACATTAATGCTCATTTAACATGTCCACACCTAGTCCGAAGTTACGGAGTGTTACATTATCTCCCCCTTGGGATCATTCGTCCTCGAATGATTGTCCTGACTGTAACTTCGGCTAACTCTGGACCTTAAACGGATCTGGTGGAAACATGAACTTTCATAAACACTTGCATACTAAACTGAATGAATACATGATTACTGAACTATTGAGATACTAAACTGAATGACTATTGCATTGAGTGAATACTGGTATGCTATGGATACGTGAATACTAAACTAACATGGATATATGAATATTGAACTGGCACGAATATTTGAGTACTGAACTGACATCAATATTTGAGTACTAAGCTGGCAAGAATGTCTGAGTGTTGGACTGACATGAGTATTTGAGTATTGAACTGACATGAGCATGTGGGTACTGGAAACTTGAATGTCATAACATGACACGTGAAGTACTGGGTGTACAACCGCTAATTCTGGTGGCTACTCCAACTCATAAGATATTTGTCCGATCTTTTGTAGGATCATATACGACGTGATATATATGGGACTGAGCTTTCCTTTCTTCCCAAATCTTATAACACCGTTCAAATGCCAAACTTTCAGAAACACCCAATCATTAACTTGAAACTCTACCTGCAACAAGTAGGGGACATCAAACTGTTTCTCCTTCACTTCGGCTACTAAGGAGGAACAAGTCTTGTTCTGAACAACAACTCCACCATCTTCGGTGTCCGAAAGTCAAAATCCTAGCTTGGCTAAGTGTTGAACTTCTTTCACCATAGTTCTCTTGTCTGCCTCAATCATGAGCTATACTTCCCATACTTGATTATCTTTTTAAGGTACTTCCTGAAATACTTATAGTGCTATTGTGAGCTAAGTCTTTGACCAGTACTCCGAAGATTAGAGTCTCGTGCACTGGCACTATTCTCGTGATACATAACTGGGCATGATTTTATAGTTTTTATATCTCATGCTAACTATGCGGGTTTCAAATCTCCAACCTGAATCACCATTAGAACTCACCTTGGATGGTGGAGGGACCTTGGGGGAGGTTAGGTTCTTGAGAGCTTTCCTTTCTAGAGCAAATTTTTGTGTTTTGGGTTGTGGGGGATGAAGTAGGGCTTTAAAAATGACTCCCGGGCGCGCTCCCGCACACCTGAAAGCCTAACCGCGCACCTAATGCGTAGAAAACAAGTGTGCGGCCGCGCACGAGACCATCCGAGCGCGCACCTGGGGCGCCCATACTGCACATTGCTTGGTAAAACGCACATAACTGTTTACAAAGAGATCCGTTAGGGCTCCACAATATATCGTTGGAAAGATATTTTAAAGGTCTACAACTTTTATGTTTTGTCTTTTCTCCAATTCCTAAAAAAATTTCATGAAATCTGTCTGAAAAACAGACCTTCCATAAACTTAGTCGATTTTATCGAATCTTATGCACCTCACTCTCCGTCTTGATTCCAAACGTCTATTTCCACCCATAATCATCCCGATAGGACTTCATATGTCTAAAATATAACATTAATGCTTATTTAACATATCCACACCTAGTCCGAATTTACAGAGTGTTACAAAGGCAGTAAAACATGAATCCTTTATGTCTATGAGAGGTCGAAAAGTACAAATTTATCGAAGTGATTTATACCGTTACCTCCTTGTCAATATTGATTATGGGGTTAACAAGATAAGGATAGAAAGAGAAGGAAGATTTCTGACAGCTAGTGGAACTAGTCTTTGTGGTGGCACTTTTTATGGCCTAGGTAAGTTTTTGATAAGAGGTAGAAATTTTGAGGAGTTGCTGGAATTGAGCCAACTGCCAAAGAACAGAATGATAGTCATGCTTTGTAAGGGAATGAAGTATTCAAAAATTAGCCTTGAAGATGGTGGGGAATGCTTGCAAAATTCTTTTTATTAATATGATGACCGGGTTATTAGAGCTGAGCTTTGGGATAGCATATATTAGAGGAAAGGAACACTTATTTTTTGATGAAAAATCCAAATATCTCCAAAGTGTTACCTTAAGCCAAGTTGTCTAGGAATATCTCAAAGATCTCAACCTTTTGTATGTGGTGGGATATCTGATAAGACAACAAGATAACAGAGTAGAGGTATAAAGAGAAGATCCATTGTAGTCACTTTATCAATTGGGGACTCTAAAACTGTTAAGGAAAAAATTATGGATACTATGATTAAAATTGTTGTTCCTGCGGTTATTGTTTTCTCCCTGTGCAGTATGACTTTGTTAAGCATGAGTTTTGGAAGCACAAACTCAAGAATGCTCACTCGAGAATGATATTTCAAGTACTTGAAGGAGTATACCGTCCATCTCATAATTCTAAATGCAACATCGTTTAACTTTGGTGAAGAAAAGATCAGTGCTTGTTTGGTGGAGTTGACTACTACTGAACTCATCCATTTCCAACCTTAAGGACAAGGTTGTTATAAGGGGATGGAACGTAATAAAAGGAGATTATAGGTTAAGCTTTATTATTTATAGGTTGACCCTCATTAATTTTACCACTACAGTTTAGTCCCACTTTATAATCTATTTTCATTAGTACCCTATTAGGTTTTTATATTTTATGTAAACAGAGCATTGTAGGTCATTGTAGGTCATGAATGTTAAATGAAAATCTAATTTTTTATCTTTTAATTTCTTTTCTCTTTCTCTTAATTTCTATTTCACATTTCAAACATAGTCAAAAAATCAATAATTTCTTTGTCATATAATTTTGGACTAAAGTTAAACAATTTACACATATATAATAGGCACATATTAATAATATAAATTTAATACAGAAATATTCAAAATATTAATATAGTATTATTTTAAAATAACATGTTCAAATTATTAATGACTAAGAAGCATATAGAAATTGTATTAACACAAGAGGAAACTTGTCTCCCTGTAACTTTTTTTTTTCCTTTTCCTTTCTTGGAGAACAACTCTATTAGTAAGAAAATGAAGAACAAGGAGGGAGAAAGAAAAGTTGCACATTTATGAATTGTATTTTCGCAAAAGAAAAAGGTCTTCTTCGAGTTGATTGACAGCACATGAGAAAATTGAATCCATCCATTGTTGTAGAGAATCTTGTTCCTCTGCAGGTGCTACGTTACTTGAGGATTCAGTAGCAGCTGATACTGTTGAAAAATTGATGGATTCTTCAACTTCTAAAGAAAGTGTAGGGCTGTAACAATTGGACATAGTTTTACAACTTTTGTTCCATAAATCCACGTCAAAATTTTCACTCAACATGTTGTGGTACGCATTGTTTGACAGTGAAAAATCAGTAGCATTTTCAGTACAATTCTCTGCTTCATTGCTTTTATCATATGTCTCTGTTTTATAATGACGTATTGGTAAGTTAAGTTCCATGATTGTATCATCTGGTTCTTGTTGGTATTTTTCTTGGTCAATTGGCTTGTGAGTTAAAGGGTCTATTCCCACTTGCTTTAATTTCTTCTTAATTCGAGTATTCCAATGATTCTTGATTTCATTGTCTGTCCTCCCTGGAAAATGTGATGCTATCTTAGACCACCTGCACAAAAAATATTTAAAGGGTTAAATATGAAGAAATTTAAAAAAAAAAAAAAAGATTAGGCACGCTAGTGAATTTTGAATATCGAACGGTTAAAAGAACAAAGGTATAATTGACAAATGAATAAAGACCTGTTACCAAGACGAGCATGAAGCTGTATAATTTGGTCTTCTTCAGCTTCAGATAGTGCCCCTCTTTTGAGATCAGGTCTCAAATAATTAATCCATCTCAATCTGCAACTCTTTCCGCATCTTTGCAAACCTACAACACATTCATGACATGTAAAAAGTATCATCTTTTAGGGGCTATTATAGAGACACCTTTGAGCAGTACATAATTAAGTAATTAAAAGTATATATTGTCTAACTGCTTAAACTTTTAGATGAGATGGTCATACGGTTCAATATGTTGATAGAGGTCTTGGGTTCAAGGCTATTAGAATTACTACGTGCTTGGCTCAAGAAAACAGTTTGACCGACATATGAGGATCGAGTGTGTTGAAAATACTATTATATAAGTACTCGGTTAAAAGTGTACTATCTCTAATAGCTTATACATAAATATCTGTTTGATCAATTACCCTAATTGTGTATAACAGTTGGATTCTTAAAAATATGTGGACATATATAGAGAGAGTAGAAATATATATATAGAAATTAAACCTGCAAGCTTGGGAATGGTTCGCCAACATTGGATGCCATTATTGAGAATAAAATGGACGAGCTTATGGTCTTCTTCTATAGTCCATGGACCTCTCTTCAATCCAACTTTATCACAACAAGGCTGCCTTCCCATTTTTAACTAAAAATTCTACAACAGAAATGGAGAAGAGATGTAGTAAACGGAGGTAGAAGCTCAAACATACATATATAGGTACTAATTATATATACTTACTTTCCTCAACATATATATTAAGTACTATTATTGCAATCGTTTGTTTATATTCAAAGCAAATAAAAGATACCGACAGATAAGCGAGGGATATATAACAAAAGGGATATTCTTGCTTAAGAGGGTATAAATGCATGATTGAATGGGGAATAAAAATTGTAAAGGTAAGTGTTACATATAATTAATAAAAAGTGGCCAGCCACCATCACTATCAACATTGCTATGGCAGCTTCTTAGCTAATCATTTGTATTTAAACAATTGACAAAAGTCATCTTCTCTTTCTGCTTTTTTCTTAAAAACTCTAAGGGGTCGATTGGTTTATTGGTTTAGTTATGCATAGATTATAGTACCGTGCTTGTTTAATTATGCGATGAACAAGAATACCTAAACTGTTATGTAGAGATTGTCTAATTTAAGGTATTTTCTCTTTAAATACTCTTATCCACGTAGTGTTAATATAATTTTATCCTATGTACATTCTATCTTGTACAAAATAATACATTATTCTTGTATAAGTTACATCAAAATTAATTAGTAATAAAATGTAATTGGTAATTAAATTTCATATATCTTAAGCGGAGTTTAGCGTCGAAAATCAAATGATGTACTCCATTAGTCTTATTGTCAGAGATTATATTAGTTGTACAGAACTGGATACCGAAAATCAAACGTCCTATACGTAAATACAAAATTTTATAGGGAATTTACATTTTCTTATTGTCACAACCCAAAATCTCAACCTGTCGTGATGACGCCTATCTCGATACTAGGCAAACCGATAATCTCAATAAACCCAAACTTCTCTTTAAGGTTGAAAATATAATATTTAAATACAATACAGACACTCCCCAAAACTTGGTGTCACTGAGTACATAAGCATCTAATATGAATACAAGTCTGAAAAATATAGTCTATAATAGTCTGAGACCAAATACAGTAAAACAAAGAGATAGAGAAGGAGAGACGAGATCTGCGGAACATGGCAGCTACCTCAAAATTTCCTGAAAATCAACCGCGCGAAAGGATCAACACCCACTATGTCCGGGAACACCTGGATCTGCACACGAAGTGAAGGGTGTAGTATGAGTACAACCAACTCAGCAAGTAACAATAATAAATAAGGAGCTGAAGATAGTAACGAGCTACATAGTTATGGTTCATTTCCAGTAATTCCAGCAAAGAATAGACATGCTATCAAATCTGGCAGTTTAATGTCAAATCAATTTTTATACAGTTCTTGTTCATGTAATCCGTATATCAACAATTTTTCAGAGATTTCACAACAATGACAGATAGCAACTAAGTGCAACAATAAATAAAAATCAAGTACAACCTCTTAGGACAATAATCACTCCCTGGGCTCCCAGCCCGCATCACTCACTCTCAATGGGTACCCGCTTGTACAGACTCCGGAGGGGCTCCTACAGCCCAAGCGCTATAATCTGTACGGACAACTCACGTGCTATAAATATAAATATCTGGATCCACACGGCCAACTCACGTGCTATTGCTATAGTATAATATAAGGATCTACACGGCCAACTCACGTGCTACACGGACAACTCACGTGCTATAGTATCAATATCTCACAATCAGGCCCTCGGCCTCACTCAGTCATAAATCTCTCCAGTCTCTCGGGCTCTCAATAATCATGAAATCAGCCCAAACAACAATGATATGATGTATCAATAATAATAACAAAGACTGAGATAAAATGTGTAAGTAAAAACTAAGACTGAGTATATATAGCATTTAGCAGGCAATTCAACAAGTACGCAACCTCTCTGGGTCCCAACAGTACTATCACATAACCTAAACATGATTTCTAACATGATTTACAGTCAAATTTTATCAACACATAGAGAGCATATAGCTAACAACAAATTATTCAACTTTACAGTTTTCCGGGACGGACCAAGTCACAATCCACTCGATGCACGCCCACATGCCCGTCACCTAACTTGTGCGTCACCTCCAAAATATTCGCATGATATCAAAATCCGGGGTTTCATACCCTCAGGACCAGATTTAAAACTGTTACTTACTTCAAGCCGTGAAATTCTTATTCTGCAATGTCCTTTCCTCGTGAATTGGTCTCCAAACGCCTCGAATCTGGTCATAATTAATTCGTTTCAGTCAATAAAATTCATTGGAATTAATTCCATAAGAAAATAATGATCTTTCATAAAAATCCGAAAATTAGCTCAAAAATCGCCCGTGGGGCCCACGTCTCGGAACTCGATAAAAGTTACAAAATCCGAAAACCCATTCAACCACGAATCTAACCATACCAATTTTACCAAAATTCGACCCCAACTCAACCCTCAAATCTTCAATTTAAACCAAGAGGGTTTTCAAATTTTCCCAACTCAATTCACCAATTAAATGATAAAAACAACCATGGATTCGAGTAATTTAATCAATATTGAGTTAAGAACACTTACCCTGTTGTTTCCTCTGAAAATCACCCAAACATTGCCTCAATCCTAGCTCCAAATCGTCAAAAACTAAAAATGGGACGAAGTCCCATTTTCAAAACTTAAACTCTCTGCCCAGACATTTGCCCTACGCGATCGCGAACATTCCCACGCGATCGCGAAGAATAATTTTCCATCGCCCAGATTTTACTCTACGCGATCACGGACTTTCCCACGCGATCGCGATGCACAACATCACAGACATACACGATCGCGGACTAGTCTACGCGATCGCGTAGCACAAAACGCGTGACTTCTACTCCGTTCCACTTACTCTACGCGAACGCTACCTTTGTCACGCGTTCGCGAGTCACAAAATTCCAGAGCTACGCGATCGCATCCCGCTTCACGCGATCACGAAGAACAAAATATCACTGCCTCATATTAACCCTACGCGATCGCAGATATCGGCACGCGATCGCGTAGAACAAAAACCCCCACTGACCAAATAAGCCTACGCGATCGCAAACGCATTCACGCGATCGCGTAGAAGGAAAACATTATCAGATATCAGAAAATTTCAGCAGCTATTCAAGTCCAAATTTTTAATCTGTTAACCATCCAAAACTCACCCGAGCCCCTCGGGACCTCGATCAAATATACCAACAAGTCCTAAAATATCATACGGGAACCCTCAAATCACCTCAAACAACGCTAAAATCATGAATTACACCCCAATTCAAGCATAATGAACTTTGAAATTTCTAATTTCTACAAACGACTCCGGAACCTATCAACTCACGTCCGATTGACCTCAAATTTTGCACACAAGTCATAAATGACATAACAAAGGTATTTCAATTTTCAGAATCGGATTCCGACCCCAATATCAAAAAGTCAACTCCCCGGTCAAACTTCTCAAAAATTAAACTTTCGACATTTCAAGCTTAATTCCTCTACGGACTTCCACATAATATTCCGGACACGCTCCTAAGCCCAAAATTACCATACGGAGCTATTGGAATCATCAAAATTCAAATCCGAGGTCGTTTACACATAGGTGCATATCCGGTCCACTTTTCTAACTTAAATTTTCCATTATGAGAATAAGTGTCTCATTTTACTTCGAGTTCCTTCCGGACCCGAATCAACTAACCCGATAAGTCATAAATCAATTACAAGACATAAATTGAGCAGTAAATGGGGGAACGGGGTTATAATATTTAAAACGACCGGTCGAATCGTTACACTTATATCTCAAATTAAACCAAATAAACCCTAATTAAGGGAAAGCAATCTACCATAATATCAACAGGTGTAGGTCACTCCGATTTCATATTTAGAAATTTCTAGGCGTATATATCAACTGCCAAAGTTTTTTCTTAACTAAAGTATCTTTTATTTTAATACTCAAGTGGAAGAGATGCCCCTGGTCCCTTAAAAGCTGGCTAGTTTTGTCGTTGAGGCCAACTCCTTTTTCCGTCCATCCAATATAATTCAACGTACTCGTACTAAAGGTGAAGATACAGAAGATACACCATATAATCATTGCAATTATTATGTTTAATGCTTTTGTTAGTTAGGAATTTATTATGGTCTGTTAATTTTTTATGAACTTCAATCCTTGACTCTCGAAAATAAACAAATCCAAACATTAGGGGTGTAAAACAAAATTGATAAATCGCACAAAATCAATAATCCGAGTCAAACTGGAGAAAAAAAATCCAATGTGATTTGATTTGGTATTGAAAAATAAAACCCGACCATAATTGGTTTGATTTAGTTTTAACTAAAAAAGTCAAATCGAAATCAAATCAATTCGATAGTACATTTATTTTATACATATAAATATTGTTCTTTATAATGAAAATGCATAACTTAGTTTATCGTTTTCTTTAGTCTTAGTTATGTAATTAATATTAGTACTTATTAGCTATACTTATTTTAGCATGATCTATATAATATTGTTAGATTATGTTAATTTTTATTATGACTTATTAATAAGCAATATTTTTTTTATATAATTTTATTATTTTATCTTTGTTATTGAATATTTTAGTATAATGCTATGACTTATCTCATATTATTGTGTTAGTTTCTTGGAAAACACATTATATAGTTGTATTTTACTAGGATTTAAAAAATATTTGGAGCACAATTTACATATTTTATGCTATGAAGATTTTACCGAAAAACAAAACCCAAAACCCGAAAAAATCCGAGAAAAACCGAGATTGAAAAACCCAACTTTATCGATTTGGTTTGGTTTATAAATTTAAAAACTAGACACCATTGATTTGATTTGATAATTGAAAAATCTGAACCAACTCGACTTATGTACACCCATATATCAAACATGACACGTAAAGTGGAAGTGAATATGCCTTCCCAAATACGATAAGCACCAGTGACAATTCTCGGCGCTGGTTCGGAGTTCAAATAAGAACTTAGACAACGTAACTAAGGAATCTTGTATAATGTGGAATTTCTTGTTCACTTAAATTGACTAATATAATGATCGTTTTCATCTATTAACCATAAATGCGGGAACCATTTTTGATAAATGAATTGATCCAAAAATTGAAGTGGAGTTCAGTTTACATTAGATTGTCTAATTAAAATTTTACACTAGCAGTGAAGATTAATAGGTTGGAGCAAACAATTTGCTTGATTTTGTAGGTAATCCACATTTGCTATAAATAATTATTTTAATTTGCTTATAAGTGGATTAATAGTGTAATTACACGTCAATACATTAAATTTAAACCCAGAAAATAATGATATAATTATTGCATGCGACAGAAGGGTATTGCCGCTAAAGTAGAAGATGAGGAGAAGATAAAATAGAACGGCTGAAAACTTGACTTTACTTTTTTTTTTTTTTTTTTGACTTTACTAAAGTTAATGCTACGCATACGGAGGAAAAATCATAAGGAACAGAACCTGGTGGGCTACAAAGAAAATTATTTTTCCCCCTGTTTTAACTTCTATATTTTTCATTTGTTTATCAAGAAAATAGAAATTTTCCTACCTTTCAATTTTCTATCCTTCTTTTCCCTATATATTTGCCTATTAAGAGTGTAGACGGTCGAAATAGATTTCGGCTTTCGTGTGATTGATCGAGGTCAAAACGTAATAGATCGGAGTAAGACTTCGAGATGGGTTCCGAAGATGGTACAAACAAGCTTCGAGCCTGAGGGACCGATCAATGTCGAGCTCGATATAATTATCAAGCTCGAATCCAAATCGAACTATGATGCAAAGTAAAGTTATCGAGCTTATGATTCAGAGACCGACCAACACTGACCCCGAATCAATGCAAGGATCCGAGTCAGAATCGAGCTCAAGTCAAGATCGAGAGCTCGAGTCAAGACCGAAAACTCGAGTCAATATCGAGCTCATATACAAGAGCCGTTGCAATCCCACTAGAGGAGAGAACCCTTACAAGAATTATGAAAAAACTAATTTATCATGGATCTCCCACTATATATTTTTAATTATATCTAAAGTAAGATCTCTCTACTATAAAAGGGGATGGTTATTATTTCTCTAAGGACCAAGTTTTTGCTTACATTGTAATTCAAACATCATATTCTCCTATAGTGAAGAGTTGTTCTTTTAAGCTTCATAAATTGATTCAACCCGTTCAGTCCTAAAAATCATCTTCTTTGCAACCTTGTTTACTTTGCACTCTTTGCAATCCATATTTGATATTTCTATTTATCCTTACGGTTTATATTAAGCTATACCACATATCCTTAGAACTATGTACAAATATAACTCTATTTATTTTTCGGGTAAACAGTTTGACGTCCACCGTGGGGCTAAGGATAACAGTGGTTATCTCATACGAATCTGCAAAAAATATACCGTTTTGCGCTTGTTTCCGAAAGTATCTCGGTTTCAGATTAGCAACGACTAACTACCAATCAAATGGCCTTACCTATCGACAACGAAGCTGGTCTTCAAGATGAGAACAACAACTTGATACCCAGTGCCAAAAGACCACTTGTTAACGCTGTTGGAGCTCGAATCGGAGTACCGATAGATATCAATTCATATGTGACCATTGAGGCGAACGTACATTCTGAACCTGAAATTCATGGTGGCACTCGGTCTGCAGCTCGAAACACCCATAACGTCGAGGAAAACGGTGTCAGCTTGCGCATGATTTTCGAAATATTGCAAACTCAACAGGCAGCGATAGCTCAGTTACAGAGCCAAACCTAGCTACCGAGCAGGCCGGAGCCCAATCCACTTCGAGAAATCGCTCACAGAACGGAGCCATCCATAGTGAGGTCAAATGAGCAAGAATCGGGGACTACTTCCGAAATTGCTAAAATGCTCGAGGAGCTTACAAAGCGAATCGAAGCCAACGATAAGAAAGTAGAAAAGTATAACTCCAGGGTCGATCAGATCCCGGGAGCTCCACCAATGATAAAAGGGTTGGATTCCAAAAAATTCATGCAAAAATCTTTTCCCTCGAGCGCAGCCCCAAAACCAATCCCCGAAAAATTCCGTATGCCCGAAATTCTCCAATATAACGGAAAAATCGACCCCAACGAGCACGTCACTTCTTATACGTGTGACATCAAGGGCAATGATTTGGAAGACGATGAAATCGAATCTGTGTTGTTAAAAAAAATTGGAGAGACCCTCTCGAAGGGAGCAATGATTTGTTATTACAACCTACCACCAAATTGCATCGACTAATTTGCCATGTTAGTAGATTCTTTTATAAAAGCACACGATGGCGCCATAAAAGTCACAACAAGGAAATCAGACCTTTTCAAGATAAGGCAAAAGGATAACGAGATGCTGAGGGAGTTCGTATCTCGTTTTCAAATAGAACGAATGAATCTGCCACCAGTCACAGACGATTGAGTTGTTCAGGCTTTCACTCAAGGTTTGAACGAAAAAAGTTCGACGGCTTCACGGAGGTTGAAGCATAACCTGATCGAATACCCAGCCATCACGTGGGCCGATGTGCACAATCGGTACCAATCAAAGATTAGGGTCGAAGATGATCAATTGGGGTTTGAACCCGCTGCTCGAAGGGATATTAATCGAGATACTGACCGTATAACGGAAATCATAGAATCAGTGAATTGATACATAACCTCGGACAAAATAACAAAAGAAGTGATCGAGGTCAAGGGTCCCGGGGGCTAATGATCAAAAGTAGGTTTAACAGGCCTGTCGGATCTAAGGAAGCGCCTCGGTTATCGGAGTATAACTTCAGCATCGACGCATCCGCCATCGTGTCGGCTAACGGACACATCAAAGACACTAAATGGCCTCGACCAATGCAGACTGATCCTGCCCAGAGGAATCCCAATCAAATGTGCGAATATCATGGCACCCATGGCCACAGAACGGAAGATTGCAGGCAACTAAGAGAGGAGGTAGCCCGGCTATTCAAAAAAGGGCACCTTCAAGAATTTTTAAGCGACAGGGTGAAGAACCATTTCAAAAACAGGGATTTCGACAAGCAGAACAAACAAGAAGAATCACAACACGTCATTCACATGATCATCGGCGGTGTCGATACCCCTCAAGGGTCGGTGCTTAAACGCACTAAGACATCGATCGTAAGAGAAAAGCGATCTCGAACTCAGGATTAAGCACCCATAGGAACTTTGTCCTTCAATGATGAAGATGCAGAAGGAGTCATACAACCTCATAACGATGCACTGGTAATATCCGTACTTATGAATAAAACTAAAGTTAAGCGTGTGTTAATTGATCCAGGTAGCTCGGCCAACATCATTAGATTGAAGGTCGTAGAACAGCTCGGTTTACGGGACCAGGTCGTACCTACAACCCTGGTTCTAAATAGATTCAATATGGCATGTGAAACCACTAAAGGCGAGATAGTTCTACCGATAAACGTGGTCGGAACCATCCAAGAAACTAAGTTCCATGTAATCGTAGGCGACATGACGTACAACGCCCTTTTTGGAAGGCCATGGATCCACAACATGAGAGTTGTACCTTCGACCGTACACCAGGTCCTTAAATTCCCAACATCGAGAGGAGTCAAAACAGTGTACGGAGAACAACCTGCCGCAA
Source organism: Nicotiana tabacum (assembly GCF_000715075.1). Lineage (NCBI taxonomy): Eukaryota > Viridiplantae > Streptophyta > Magnoliopsida > Solanales > Solanaceae > Nicotiana > Nicotiana tabacum. The sequence continues at coordinate 90,331,397 of NC_134096.1, read as the reverse complement.
GAGAAATGTTTGCCTTCGAGGAAGCGAATCCAATATCCTCGCCTTCGCCAGTAAAGGGATCGGGCTCAAAAGGGGAACGAAATACCAAATAGCAATCACAGACATTGACCTTAACCCGACCAGATAATCAGAAGATCGATGAAGATGATGATCAAAGGATCCCCCGATCCTTCGTGATTCCTGATGATTCCGATGCTACCAAATCAACGATTGAGGAATTGGAGCAAATCACACTAATCGAGAACTGGCCCGAACGGAAGGTATACCTCAGAACGGGATTGACCCCCGAACTCAGGAAAAAACTTATTCAATTTCTTATCGATAACATTGATTGCTTTGCCTGGTCTCATTTAGATATAAGAGGGATCTCAACGGACATAACGACACATCGGCTAAGCTTGGACCCTAGGTTCAGACCGGTGAAGAAAAAGAGAAGACCCCAGTCCGAAGTAAAGCACGCATTCATAAAGGACAAGGTAACCAAATTTCTCAAGATAGGGTCCATTAGGGAGGTAAAATATTCCGAATGGTTAGCCAATGTAGTTGTAGTGCCTAAAAGAGGGAACACACTTAGAATGTGTGTAGATTATAAGGATTTGAACGAAGCATGCCCCAAAGATTCCTTTCCGCTGCCCAACATCGATCGCATGATCGATGCCACGGCCGGCCATAAGATCCTTACTTTTCTCGATGCCTATTCCGGATATAATCAAATTCAGATGAACCCGGAAGACCAGGAAAAGACTTCGTTTGTAACCAAATATGAAACATATTGTTATAATGTGATGCCCTTCGGGCTAAAAAATGCAGGAGCTACTTACCTACGCCTAATAAATAAAATGTTCGAAGAACAAATAGGTAAATCAATGGAAGTTTATATTGATGACATGCTAGTTAAGTCCCTGCGCGCAGAGGACCATTTGACCCATTTGCAGAAAATGTTCGAGATTTTAAGGAAATACAACATGAAGCTCAATCCCGAGAAATGTATTTTCGGGGTCGATTCGGGTAAGTTCCTCGGTTTAATGGTGTCAAATCGGGGGATCGAGATTAACCCCGATAAAATCAAGGTCATCGAAGATATCACCATAGTGGACAGCGTGAACGTAGTACAGAGGCTAACGGGATGGACAGCGTGAAAGCCGTACAGAGGCTAACTTAAATTGACTAATATAATGATCGTTTTCATCTATTAACCATAAATGCGGGAACCATTTTTGATAAATGAATTGATCCAAAAATTGAAGTGGAGTTCAGTTTACATTAGATTGTCTAATTAAAATTTTACACTAGCAGTGAAGATTAATAGGTTGGAGCAAACAATTTGCTTGATTTTGTAGGTAATCCACATTTGCTATAAATAATTATTTTAATTTGCTTATAAGTGGATTAATAGTGTAATTACACGTCAATACATTAAATTTAAACCCAGAAAATAATGATATAATTATTGCATGCGACAGAAGGGTATTGCCGCTAAAGTAGAAGATGCGGAGAAGATAAAATAGAACGGCTGAAAACTTGACTTTACTTTTTTTTTTTTTTTTTTGACTTTACTAAAGTTAATGCTACGCATACGGAGGAAAAATTATAAGGAACAGAACCTGGTGGGCTACAAAGAAAATTATTTTTTCCCCTGTTTTAACTTCTATATTTTTCATTTGTTTATCAAGAAAATAGAAATTTTCCTACCTTTCAATTTTCTATCCTTCTTTTCCCTCTATATTTGCCTATTAAGAGTGTAGACGGTCAAAATAGATTTTGGCCTTAGTACGATTGATCGAGGTCAAAACGTAATAGATCGGAGTAAGACTTCGAGATGGGTTCCGAAGATGGTACAAACAAGCTTCGAGTCTGAGGGACCGATCAATGTCGAGCTTGATATTATTATCAAGCTCGAATCCAAATCGAACTATGATGCAAAGTAAAGTTATCGAGCTTATGATTCATAGACCGACCAACACTAACCCCGAATCAATGCAAGGATCCGAGTCAGAATCGAACTCAAGTCAAGATCGAGAGCTCGAGTCAAGACCGAAAACTCGAGTAAATATCGAGCTCATAGACAAGAGCCGTTGCAATCCCACTAGAGGAGAGAACCCTAATAGAAATTATGAAAAACTGATTTATAATGGGTCTCCCACTATATATTTTTAATTATATCTAAAGTAAGATCCCTCTACTATAAAGGGGATGGTTATTATTTCTATAAGGATCAAGTTTTTGCTTACATTGTAATTCAAACACCATATTCTCCTATAGTGAAGAGTTGTTCTTTTAAGCTTCCTAAATTGATTCAACCGTTCAGTCCTAAAAATCATCTTCTTTGCAACCTTGTTTACTTTGCACTCTTTGCAATCCATATTTGATATTTCTATTTATCCTTACGGTTTGTATTAAGCTATACCACATATCCTTAGAACTATGTAAAAATTTAACTCTATCCATTTTTTGGGTAAACAGTTTGACGCCCACCGTGGGGCTAAGGATAACAGTGGTTATCTCATACGAATCCGCAAAAAATACACCGTTTTGCGCTTGTTTCCGAAAGTATCTCGGGTTTCAGATTAGCAACGACTAACTACCAATCAAATGGCCTTACATATCGACAACGAAGCTGGTCTTCAAGATGAGAACAACAACTTGATACCCAGTGCCAAAAGACCACTTGTTAACGCCGTTGGAGCTCGGATCGGAGTACCGATAGATATCAATTCACATGTGGCCATTAAGGCGAACGTACATTCTGAACCTGAAATTCATGGTGGCACTCGGTCTGCAGCTCGAAACACCCATAACGTCGAGGAAAGCGGCGTCAACTTGCGCATGATTTTCGAAATATTGCAAATTCAACAGGCAGTGATAGCTCAGTTGCAGAGCCAAACCCAGTTACCGAGCAGGCCAGAGCCCGATCCACTTTGAGAAATCGCTCACAGAACGGAGCCATCCATAGTGAGGTCATATGAGCAAGAATCGGGGACTACTTCCGAAATTGCTAAAATGCTCGAGGAGCTTACAAAGCGAATCGAAGCCAACAATAAGAAAGTAGAAACGTATAACTCCAGGGTCGATCAGATCCCGGGAGCTCCACCAATGATAAAAGGGTTGGATTCCAAAAATTCGTGCAAAAACCTTTTCCCTCGAGCGCAGCTCCAAAACCAATCCCCGAAAAATTCTGTATGCCCGAAATTCTCAAATATAACGGAACTACCGACCCCAACGAGCACGTCACTTCTTACACGTGTGCCATCAAGGGCAATGATTTGGAAGACGATGAAATCGAATCTGTGTTGTTAAAAAAATTCGGAGAGACCATCTCGAAGGGAGCAATGATTTGGTATCACAACCTACCACCAAATTGCATCGACTCATTTGCCATGTTAGTAGATTGTTTTGTGAAAGCACATGCTGGCGCCATAAAAGTCGCAACAAGGAAATCTGACCTTTTCAAGGTAAGGCAAAAGGATAACGAGATGCTGAGGGAGTTCGTATCTCATTTTCAAATAGAACGAATGGATCTGCCACCAGTCACAGACGATTGGGTTGTTCAGGCTTTCACTCAAGGTTTGAACGAACAAAGTTCGACGGCTTCACGGCGGTTGAAGCATAACCTGATCGAATACCCAGCCATCACGTAAGCCGACGTGCACAATCGGTACCAATCAAAAATTAGGGTCGAAGATGATCAATTGGGGTATGAACCCGCTACTCGAAGGGATATTAATCGAGATACCGAACGTATAACGGAAACCGCAGAATCAGTGAATCGATACATAACCTCGGACAAAATAACAAAAAAGTGATCAAGGTCAAGGGTCCCGGGGGCTAATGAACAGAAGTAGGTTCGACAGGCCTGTCGGATCTAAGGAAGCACATCGGTTATCGGAGTATAACTTCAGCATCGACGCATCCTCCATCGTGTCGGCTATCGGACGCATCAAAGACACTAAATGGCCTCGACCCATGCAGACTGATCCTACCCAGAGGAATCCCAATCAAATGTGCGAATATCATGGCACCCATAGCCACAGAACCGAAGATTGCAGGCAACTAAGAGAGGAGGTAGCCTGGTTATTCAACAAAGGGCACCTTCGAGAATTTTTAAGCGACAGGGCGAAGAACCATTTCAAAACCAGGGATTTCGACAAGCAGAACGAATAAGAAGAACCATAACACGTCATTCACATGATCATCGGCGGTGTCGATACCCCTCAAGGGTCGGTGCTTAAATGCACTAAGACATCGATTGTGAGAGAAAAGCGATCTCGAACTCCGGATTACGCACCCATAGGAACTTTATCTTTCAATGATGAAGATGCAGAAGGAGCCATACAACCTCATAACGATACACTGGTAATATCCGTACTTATGAATAAAACTAAAGTTAAGCGTGTGTTAATTGATCCAGGTAGTTCGGCCAACATCATTAGATTGAAGGTCATAGAATAGCTCGGTTTACGGGACCAGGTCGTACCTGCAACCCTGGTTCTAAATGGATTCAATATGGCATGTGAAACCACTAAAGGCGAGATAGTTCTACCGACAAACGTGGTCGGAACCATCCAAGAAATGAAGTTCCATGTAATCGTAGGCGACATGAGGTACAACGCCCTTTTTGGAAGGCCATGGATCCACAATATGAGAGTTGTACCTTCGACCGTACACCAGGTCCTTAAATTCCCAACATCGAGAGGAGTCAAAACAGTGTACGGAAAACAACCTGCCGCAAAAGAAATGTTTGCCTTCGAGGAAGCGACTCCAATATCCTCGCCTTCGCCAGTAAAGGGATCGGGGTCAAAAGGGGAACGAGATAACAAATAGCAATCACAGACATCGGCCTTAACCCGACCAGATAATCAGAAGATCGATGAAGATGATGTTCAAAGGATCCCCCGATCCTTCGTGATTCCTGATGATTCTGGCGCTACCAAATCAACGATTGAGGAATTGGAGCAAATCACATTAATCGATAACTGGCCCGAACGGAAGGTATACCTGGGAACGGGATTGACCCCCGAACTCAGGAAAAAACTTATTCAATTTCTTATCGATAACATTGATTGCTTTACCTGGTCCCATTTAGATATAAGAGGGATCTCACCGGACATAACGGCGCATCGGCTAAGCTTGGACCCTAGGTTCAGACCAGTAAAGAAAAAGAGAAGACCCCAGTCCAAGGTAAAGCACGCATTCATAAAGGACGAGTTAACCAAACTTCTCAAGATAGGGTCCATTAGGGAGGTGAAATATCCGAATGGTCAGCCAATGTAGTTGTAGTGCCAAAAAGAGGGAACAAACTTAGAATGTGTGTAGATTCTAAGGATTTGAACAAAGTATGCCCCAAAGATTCCTTTCCGCTGCCCAACATCGATCGCATGATCGATGCCACGGCCGGCCATAAGATCCTTACTTTTCTCGATGCCTATTCCGGATATAATCAAATTCAGATGAACCCGGAAGACCAGGAAAAGACTTCGTTTGTAACCAAATATGAAACATATTGTTATAATGTGATGCCCTTCGGGCTAAAAAATGCAGGAGCTACTTACCTACGCCTAATAAATAAAATGTTCGAAGAACAAATAGGTAAATCAATGGAAGTTTATATTGATGACATGCTAGTTAAGTCCCTACGCGCATAGGACCATTTGACCCATTTGCAGGTAATATTCAAGATTTTAAGGAAATACAACATGAAGCTCAACCCCGAAAAATGTGCTTTCGGGGTCGGTTCAGACAAGTTCCTCGGTTTAATCAAGGCCATCGAAGACATCACCATCGTGGACAGCATGAAAGCGGTACAGAGGCTAAAGGGATGGATTGCAGCCTTAGGCCGATTCATTTCTAGATCGTCAGATCGAAGTCACAATTTTTTCTCTCTACTCAAAAAGAAGAACGATATCGCTTGGACCCCGGAATGCCAACAAGCATTAGAGGAATTAAAACGATATTTATCGAGCCCACCACTACTTCATACTCCAAAAATAGATGAAAAAATTTCTTGTACTTGGCAGTATCGGAAATCGCGGTAAGCGGTGTCCTAGTTCGAGAAGAGCAAGGTACGTAATTTCCCGTTTATTATATAAGTCGAACCTTTGGAGAAGCGGAAACTAGATATCCGCACCTAGAAAAATTGGCACTTGCACTGATAAGCATCTCTAGGAAGTTAAGATCGTACTTTCAATGTTACCTCATATGCGTATTAACTATTTACCCGCTTCGTAATATTTTGCACAAGCCCGAACTATCAGATTGATTGGCCAAATGGGCCGTCAAACTCAGTGGGTACGATATCGAATATCAACCCGGTATGGCCATCAAGTCTCAAATTTTAGCAGATTTCATGGCCGATTTCACGCCAACCCTCGTACCCGAAGTCAAAAAAGAACTCTTATTGAAATCGAGTACGTCATCGAGGGTATGGACCATTTTTACGGACGGGGCTTCGAACGTGAAAGGGTCCGGGCTAGGCATCATTTTAAAGCCACCCACGGGTAACACTATTAGGCAATCTATCAAAACTACCAGGTTGACTAACAACGAGGTTGAGTACGAGGCCATGATTGCAGGTCTCGACCTAGCTAAAAGCTTGGGAGCAGAAGTCATTGAAGCCAAGTGTGACTCTTTGCTGGTGGTAAATCAAGTAAACAAAACCTTCAAAGTTTGAGAAGATAGAATGCAAAGGTATTTGGACAAACTACAGGTCACTTTGCACCATTTCAAAGAATGGAATTTACATCATGTTCCACGAGAGAAAAATAGTGAGGCCAATGCACTTGCAAATTTGGGATCATCGGTCAAGGAAGTTGAGTTAAGCTCGGGGACTGTCGTTCAATTCTCGAGATCTGTGATCAAAGAAGGTCACGCCAAGATAAATTCTACGAGCTTAACCTGGGATTGGAGAAATAAGTATATTGAATACTTAAAGAATGGAAAGCTCTTATCGGACCCTAAAGATTCGAGGGCCCTACGAACCAATGTTGCTCGATTCACGTTAACTACAGATGGAACGCTATACCAAAAGACATTCGATGGACCATTGGCAGTATGCTTAAGTCCAGGAGACACCAATTACATCCTAAGTGAGGTGCACGAGGGCACTTGTGGGAATCATTCCGGTGCCGATTCATTAGTCTGAAAAATAATCAGGGCAAGGTATTATTGGATTGATATGGGCAAAGATGCAAAGGAGTTTGTTCGAAAATGTGACAAATGTCAAAGGTTTGCACCAATGATCCATCAACCCGGAGAGCAACTTCACTCAGTCCTATCCCCATGGCCATTCATGAAATGGGGAATGGATATCGTCGGCCCTCTGCCATCGACCCCAGGTAAAGCTAAACTCATTTTATTTATGACTGACTATTTCTCTAAATGGGTTGAAGCACAGGCTTTCGTGAAAGTAAGAGAGAAAGAGGTTATAGACTTTATCTCGGATTATATCGTATTTCGATTCGGGATACCCGCCGAAATAGTGTGTGACAATGGGAAACAGTTTGTCGGCAGCAAAGTGATGAAATTCCTCGAAGACAACAAAATAAAGAGGATATAATCAACACAGTATCACCCCAGTGGGAACGGACAAGCTGAATCAATAAACAAAACTATCATTCAAAATCTAAAGAAGAGGTTGAACGACGCTAAAGGAAAATGGAGAGAAATCCTACCCGAAGTTCTTTGGGCATATCGAACAACATCAAAATCTAGTACGGGGGCGACCCCGTTCTCCTTAGTATATGGCTCTGAAGCCTTGATTCCAGTCGAAGTCGGGGAACCCAGTGCCAGGTTTCGGTATGCAACAGAAGAGTCAAATAACGAGGCAATAAACACTAGCCTCGAATTATCGGATGAAAAATGAGAAGCTTCTCTCGTCCAATTGGCCGCCCAAAATCAGCGAATCGAAAGATACTATAATTGAAGAACCAAGTTTCGCCATTTTAAACTCGGGGACTTAGTGCTAAGGAAAGTCACCCTCAGTACCCGAAATCCAAACGAAGGAAAACTAGGACCGAACTGGGAAGGACCGTATCAGGTTCTCGAAAACATCGGAAAAGGATCATACAAGCTCGGCATTATAAACGGCAAATAACTATCAAGCAATTGGAATGTGTCGCACCTAAAACGATACTACTGCTAAGGTACAACCCTCCCATATTCATTTACATTTCGAAACTAACCCCTGTAGGAGTCCGATCAGGAGCTAGGATGGATCCTTCAACACGAAGCCCTAGGTTTGAAAGCATGCGTTGCACTCTTTTTCCCTTTGACCGGTTTTATCCCAAATAGGTTTTTCGGCAAGGTTTTTAATGAGGCAACCAGTGATCGTGCTTAACTTAGAAACCATTCGACAGTATCCAAGGCCTCTTTACAATCAACCTCGAATAGTTCGAATCATTCACTCGACTACTAAGCCTACGGGCTACTTTTATTTCGAGTTCGAGCAAGCACTCACTCGACCATTACGCCTACGGGCTATATTACTTCGAGTTCGAATCATTCACTCAACTACTAAGCCTATGGGCTACTTTTATTTCGAGTTCGAGCAAAGCACTCACTCGACCATTACGCCTACGGGCTACATTACTTCGAGTTCGAATCATTCACTCGATTACTAAGCCTACGTGCTACTTTTACTTCGAGTTCGAGCAAGCATTCATTCGACCATTACGCCTACGGGCTACATCACTTCGAGTTTGAATCATTCACTCGACTACTAAGCCTACAGGATACTTTTATTTCAAGTTCGATCAAGCACTCACTCGACCATTATGCCTACGGGCTACATTACTTCGAGTTCGAATCATTCACTCGACTACTAAGCCTACGGGCTACTTTTATTTCGAGTTCGAGCAAGCATTCACTTGACCATTACGCCTACGGGCTACATCACTTCGAGTTCGAATCATTCACTCGACTACTAAGCCTACGAGCTACTTTTATTTTGAGTTCGAGCAAGCACTCACTCGACCATTACGCCTTCAGGCTACATTACTTCGAGTTCGAATCATTCACTCGACTACTAAGTCTAAGGGCTACATCACTTCAAGTTTGAGTAAGCGCCCACTCGATTATAAAGGCTATGAAGTCCAAATTTGATCAAGCTTCCTAAATCCTTGTGAAAATATTCATAAGGTATGAATAAAAGCATCAGAAGACAGGAAACAGAATCGGCTTCGAGTTCTTTGGCCCTTTTAATCTCTTCAACGAGGTCGAAACCTGGAGCATGGATCTCCTCGAGGGTCTCCCTCCGAGATCGGCACTTAGCAATTTCAGCAACCCAATGTGCTCAAGTATCGGCGGTCTCGGCTGCCTCTCTTGCTTGGACCTGGGCAGCTTCAGCATCGGCCCGATAGACGGCCACGAGTGCATCCGCATCGGCCTTTGCCTTTTCGGGGTCAGATTCGGCCTTGGCAAGTTCAAAGGCCAACCGAGCCTTGAGCTCCTCTATTCTTCTTGCTTGGACCGAGCCTTTCTCCTTTATTTTTTGAAGTTGGTTTTCGGCCGATGACAATTGGGCTCGAGCAGTTTCTTTCTCTGCAGCAAAGCGGTCCATTCCTTCTTTCCACTTCAAAGACTCCACTTTTATCACATCGATTTCCTCACGGAGTTTTTTGATCATCTCAATTTTCTGCTGCAGCTGTGAGACCAAAAAATTAGCCATCATTCTGGTATCGAGCCTATAGGCTTTTAAAAGTATTATTACCTGCTCGGACAAATCGATCTGATCTTAGTAAGCCTTGGCCAACTCAGCTCGGAGGTCTTTTATTTCTTCCCCCCTTTGGCCTAAGAGGAGTTTTAGGGAGTTCCTCTCCTCCGTAACCCGTTGAAGATCGGCCTCGTAACGACGCAGCTCGGTTCGGGACCGAGAACATGATTCTCTGTTGCAGCCTGCAAAGAAAGAAGAAACGAAGTTAGAAAAGAAAAGCAAACTTAAAGGTAACACCATATAATTTAAGGCTTACCTGATTCAAAGCTTGCTGCACTCCGTGAAAAAGATTTGATGCGTCACTTATACTGGTAGTGTCCTCGACACCAATAAACAGGTCACGAAAAGGATCCTCTCCATCATGAGGCCTATCCAATTCGAGAGCCCCCAAAGCTTGGGCCTCCCGAATCGCCCATGCGGGAAAAGCAGGGAAAGGTGGGCGAGTCTTCGATTGCTACTGCCCCAAGTGAATCACCTAGGTCATTCTCTTCGGTTCGAAAAGATTCAAGAAGAGCCCTTTCAGGCATATCCCCCATCCATTGGCTTCGATGAGAAATGTCTTAGATCTCCAACAACTCGGGGACTCTGCCCGAATCTTTCTCCAATATATCCTCAATTCGAGGCGGAGCCTTATGAACCACCATCGATCCAGCTGCCTGTGGAATGTCGGTGGTCTTCTTCGTTCGGGCCACCAGTGTAGACCCATCGTTCTCTTCTTCTTCTTCTTCATCCCTCACACGAAGAACTGATTCTACGGTCAAAGGAATGATATTCTTGTTCGGCTTACAAGCCGTCCTCTTCTTCGATTTTTTATCTTCGAGGACGGAGGCTCTTTTCCTCTTATTATCTTTCACCGGCATTGGGACAGAGGCCGAAGCCTCTTCCTCGACGGATGAGGGCCTCAAAACTGCATCTTTACCCACACCTACACACAAAATTTTTTATTAAAGTGTGTGAAAAGCATCTTATTCAAATTATCAAAAGATACGAGAAAGGTGCTTACCGTGATGTTTGGCCTCCCATCGGCCCTTCGAAAAGTCGTGCCATGAGCGCTCGGCGTAGGAGGAGGTCGAAATCAGATCACATACCCAGTTCTTGAGATCGGGCACTGCGCCGGGTATCCAGGAAACCGCTGCATCACAAAAGGGGAATATTGGTGAAGGAAATGAAAGGATAAAATAGTAGGAGATAACAGGAGAATTACACTTACGCTTCATGTTCCACTCCTCGGGAAAAGGCATTTTTTCAGTCGGAATCAGGTCCGAATCATTACTCAAACGAATCTGCCCATCCAACCTTGATCCTTATCCTTGTCTATACTCGAGAACAGAGCCTTGATAGCTCGACGTTGGAGTTTTATTAACCCTCCTCGAAAAGGGCGAGGACGGTATAATCGAACAAGATGATCGAGGGTGAAAGGCATCCCCTCGATTTTACTCACAAAATATCGGATCAAAATAACGATCCACCAAAATGAAGGATGTGTCTGGCCTAGGGTTATTAGGTATTTACAAAAAAAAAATCTATGATAACGGGGTCGAGGGGACCTAATGTGAAAGGGTAAGTATACACGCTTAAAAACCCTCACACGTGAGTAGTAATATCCTCTTCGGGAGACGGCACTACCACTTTTTTGTTCTTCCAGTTACAATCTTTTTTTATCTGCTCGATATGCTCCCGTGTTATCGAACAAATATATCTCGATACGGGCTCACATCGGCCAGGAACCGGCGAATCTTTATCGAGTTTGAAATCGGAGGTAAGAACACACGCCGCCAGAACACACTCCTCAGGCCGTGGATCCACCGGTGTTTTGTCGGCGGCAGATTGGGAAGAAGAAGCTTTTTTTTTTTGGGGGACGGTTTTTGATGTCTTCACCATTTTGGATTTAAAGAAGGTGACAAAGATTTGGTGGTTTACAAGAAGAATCTTGCAAAGAAGAATCACAGATTTGCGAATAAACTCAGAGAGTACGAAAAAGAACTTGGGAAATTTGGAAGATTGAAGATGTAAAAGTGGTAAATGATAAAAGGAAGGGCTATTTATAGATTAAAGGAATAGCGGTTCAGTATCAGCGGTGGCCGACCACCGTCTGACATGCATTAAATGCCTTGAAAGACTAAATCGACGGGACAGCTATCACATGCGTCATGGTCGAGCCCAATGTAAATATCAGCTTATAATCCGATCGAGCCGTTAAAAAATTATATCGTTTATCACCACATCCTTCCCGAGAAACGAGGAGATTATCTGTATACGGTCAAAATAGATTTCGGCCTTCGTACGATTGATCGAGGTCAAAACATAATAGATCGGAGTAAGACTTTGAGATGGGTTCCGAAGATGGTACAAACAAGTTTCAAGCCTGAGGGACCGATCAATGTCGAGCTCGTTATCATTATCAAGCTCGAATCCAAATCGAACTATGATGCAAAGTAAAGTTATCGAGCTTTTGATTCAGAGACCGACCAACACTGACCCCGAATCAATACAAGGATCCGAGTCAGAATCGAGCTCAAGTCAAGATCGAGAGCTCGAGTCAAGACCGAAAACTCGAGTCAATATCGAGCTCATAAACAAGAGTCGTTGCAATCCCACTAGAGGAGAGAACCCTTACAGGAATTATGAAAAAGCTGATTTATCATGGGTCCCCCACTATATATTTTTAATTATATCTAAAATAAGATCCTTCTACTATAAAGGGGATGGTTATTATTTCTGTAAGGACCAAGTTTTTGCTTACATTGTAATTCAAGCACCTATTCTCCTATAGTGAAGAGTTGTTCTTTTAAGCTTCATAAATTGATTCAACGTGTTCATTCCTAAAAATTATCTTCTTTACAACCTTGTTTACTTTGCTCTCTTTGCAATCCATATTTGATATTTCTATTTATCCTTACGGTTTGAATTAAGTTATACCATATATCCTTAGAATTGTGTACAAATTTAACTCTATCCGTTTTTCGGGTAAACAAAGAGAATGTAATTTTGAATTTTGTACCAGTTAGCTGCTCGTCAGAGCAAAGGAAGAGCAGAATTTCCAATCAAAGTTTTGCATGTATTGCTTTTCTTGGTTGACATAGCTTGACATATATAAGGGTCCAATGACTTATTTTTTGATCGAAATGAATATATGTACTTAAATATATAATCAAATATAAGGAATCAAAAAAATAATATTTCAAGAGAAACTATCAAGAGAAAAACTTCCATTCCTTTTATAAAGTGAATTTGAGTTCATGTACTGAGTCTTTAATTTGCAAGTTATATGCATATTCCCTATAATGACAATGAATAACTCACAGAGCGTTCATAAGGAATATGAGATATTGCATAATATAAAATTTAAAATTTGAAAGTTGCTCCAAAATCATGGGAACAAAGTATTTGCTCTAAAATTGAAATTACATTTACCCCGTGGTTAGTTATTAGGAGTAGTAGCTAAAATCAATGTAACTGTTATACCAAAAAAACTGGCATATTATTTATCATATAGAATGGGGAATTATAGTTTCGGAATTATAATTCCGATAAGTAAAACCTCAAAATATCCTTATTCCGAACGAACGGCGCAAACAGCTTTACACCTCTATTGACAAATTCGAGATTCAGAGTTAACGAATAGATGAATTTAATTTATAATATAGATTTTATTAAATTTAATTTAAATATGTATAATTAATTCATATAAAAAGTTATGAGTTTAGTTGAACTCAGTCTAGATCTCATCCTTTGCTTGCAATGGATATTGTCCTTTTTTGTTATATATGGATTGATTAACGATAGTACTGACTAGTGAAAACCCATGTTGAGATTTTGGTAATGACATAGAAATGAAATGATGCTAATTGAAAAACAGTTACAATATACACTCGATTATGGATCCTCTTTTGGGTAAATTGTATTGATGGAAAAAAGGCGTCACACGTAGAATCTTACTAAGTTGACAAAGAATGATATGTGGAATAATAGTGAAGTAACAACTGGTGTATTCCATTAATGAAATTAATGGAGCAAGGAAGATGTGGAGTAAACACCCACGAGACAGTAAAGAATAAATGACCGAGCCTAAACAGTTGCTGAAGAGGCGCGGGCGGAATGAATCAAGACCAAAAAGAAGGAAGATTCATGAACCAGCAGTAAATAAGGAAAGGGAACCGGAGTCGTTACAAGGCCTTTACAGTTACGAATGTGTCAGTTATGATTATCAACCATAACGAGCAATTAATACCATTAATGCTCATAATGAATTCGTCATAAATAGGGAAAAACGTTATAATTGGATACTCCTATATAAGGATATAGAATCTCACTTGTAAGGACAAGTTTCGAGCACTATTGAAATGTACTTACATTTTTCTTGCTTCAAAAAAGCTTTCTACGTAATTTCAGGGATAGATTATCATTCCATTCCTTATCTCTTTTTTGCTAATTCCCATTGCTATTTTTATTTCTTTTCAAGCGAATTGTTGAGGAAGTAAGGTATTATTTGGTTATCAGTAGCCCGATTTCTTCTAAATATAGGCTTTGACCAAAGATCCTATTTTTTGGTTAAACAAATTGGTTCTGTTACCGGGAATATGATAATCTTTTTACTTTCCAAATCCTTCTTTCTCACAACTAAATTATGTCAACTGGTAACGAAAATAACCAACTGAACCTTCAAGAGGGAACATCACCACATCACTCTCCAACAGAATCACCTCGCCAGTCCCAAGGAGGATCACCTGAGAGATCCACGTCACACGCTAATGATCAACAAGGGGATGAACAAACCGTAGAACAAGACGTTCTAAAGCAGTTGATTGTGGAACACGTGAATAATGCTCTTCAGGCCTTTGTTAGGTGGTTGCCTAACATGCCGCAAACCCTTCCACCAGCCAATACGGCGACTTTTGAAAACTCACGCTCGGGGATCGATAATTTTGGAAGTGGAGGAGTTCCTAATGAATCCCGTGATGGGAGGTGAGGTATACCTAATAACTCAGATTTACAAAGTTTGGTACTAACTTTGCAGAAACAGTTGAAAGAGCAGAACAATCGCATAGAGCAAATACCAGGCGTACCTCCCGTAATATAAGGTGTGGATATTGATAAGTATTCGCAGCAACCTTAGAAGCCGAGTGCGGCTCCTCTGCCAATTCCTAAAAAGTTCAAAATACCTCATATTCTAAAATATGATGGGACAACCGACCCATAAGATTATGTAACTGCGTTTATAACTGGCGTAAAGGGCAATGATTTAACCAAGAAGGAAATTGAATCAGTTTTGGTCAAAATATTTGGAGAAACACTCATGAAAGGGACATTAACATGGTATTCTCTTTTACCTGAAAACTCTATTAATTCTTTTGCTGAACTTGCAGATTCATTCATAAAAGCACATTGGGGAGCTCAGAATATTGATAAAAGGATGGAAGACATCTTTAAGGTAAAATAAGGAGATACAGAGTTACTCAGGGAATTTGTGGATAGATTTCAACGTGAAAGGATGATGCTACCACAAGTACCAGATAATTGGGTAGTTATGGCGTTCGCAAGCAATTTAAATGAAAAAAGTTCAGAAGCCACGAGAAGACTTAAGAAAAGTTTGCGAGAATTTCCTGCTACAACATGGAATGATGTGTACAACAGGTATAACACAAAGCTGCGGATAGAAGAAGACACGGTTACACAGTCAAGGGTCGATGAAAGAACAAGTTTGAGACGTTCAGAATCTGAAAAAAGGTCCGAAAAAAATAGGTACGAACCTTACATGGGACCTGCGGGACGAGATTTGTGGTCTAAACAGGAAAACATACGGTCTGATCCTAGATCAAGGCACAAAGATGCGGGTTCATCATCCAGGTTCAGAAAAGGATGAGATGCGCGAGGTAGTGATTCTGACACAGACGTAAGGATTGGAGATTACAGTTTCAATGTTAGCACTTTCAAGTTGGTAGCCATTTTAAGAAGTAAGGGAGAGAAGGTACGGTGGCCTAAAGAAATGAGATCAAACCCGAGCAAAAGAAATTCAGATTTCTGGTGTGAGTTTCACAACGATCATGGCCATAAAACAGCAGATTGTAGATTATTACAAGGTGAAGTTGAGCATTTATTAAAGCAGGGTTATTTAACTGACGTGTTCAGTGATAAAGGAAAGCAATCCTATATGAAGAATAGACAAGAGCCTCCAAAACCTCCATCTCCAAAGTGAACCGTCAATGTGATAAGCGGGGGAGAAGAGGTCAATGGTGTGACATATATAGCTGCAAAAAAGATGTCGAAAGTCACGGTTAATCATGGAAAGCGAGTTTGCCATATTTTGGATGAAGACAGTATAACGTTTGATGATGTAGATGCGGATGGCTTGTTAATTCCTCACAATGATGCACTGGTAATATCTTTACTTGTACATGATACTAATGTAAAACGAGTTTTGATTGATCCAGGTAGCTCCGTAAATATTATTCTTCTAAGGGTGGTGAATGAAATGCAAGTTCACGACAAGGTGGTACCAAAAGCACGATCTTTGTCTGGATTTGATAATTCAAGTGTTATCATGAAAGGGGAAATAGTGCTTACTACATTTGCAGAAGGAGTTATCAAGGATACGAAATTCCAGGTGATAGACACTGACATGGCTTATAATATAATTCTTGAAAGGCTGTGGATTCATGATATGGATGTTGTACCGTCTACCTTACATCAAGTTATTATGTTTCCTTCACAATGGGGGATTCGACAAATCCGTGGAGATCAGCAGGCTTCTTAAATTATCACTTTAGTGGCGGATTCAAGCACAACAAATGATATTACAAATGAGAAATAGCAACTACAGAATTCAGTGGAGGATATAATAATACAAACCTCAGCTGAAAGCGTTTCAGGATAGACGGATGTAGATTCAAAACCCGATGTTATTCAAGAACCAGAAGAGAATGAACATATCAAAACAACAATTGAAGAACTCGAGGCTATCATACTATTCAAGCACTGGCCAAATAGAAAAGTTTACATCGGAGCGAAACTGAACCCGGAAATGAAAGGTAAGTTAGTCAAATTTTTAGAAGCTAATACAAATTGCTTTTCTTGGTCGCATTCAGATATGACAGGTATACCACCGGAGGTGATGACCCATAAACTGAATGAAGATCCATTGTACCCCCCAGTCAAGTAAAAGAAAAGGAAGCAAGGGTCCTTCAAAAATAAAGTGATTAAGGATGAGGTACAAAAACTTTTAAAAATCGGATCAATACGAGAGGTAAAGTTCCCAAACTGGTTAGATAATACTGTGGTAGTTCTAAAAAAGAATGAAAAATGGCGGGTTTGCGTAGATTATACTGATCTAAATAAAGCTTGTCCAAAAGATTCGTTTTCTTTACCGCATATAGATCAATTAATTGATTCTATTGCAGGTCATGAGTTGTTAAGTTTTTTAGATGCATATTCAGGTTATAATCAAATAAATATGGATCCTCTAGATGAAAAAATTTTATTTATTACAGACAGGGGGACTTATTGTTACAAAGTCATACCCTTTGGTTTAAAAAATGCTGGGGCCACGTATCAAAGATTGGTGACTAAAATATTTTAAGAACACCTGGGAAAGACTATGGAAGTCTACATTGACAATATGTTATTCAAGTCAACACAAGCAGGGGATCATTTTCAACACATTTCAAGCACTTTTGAAATTCTCCACAAATACAATATGAAGCTAAATCCAGAAAAATATGCTTTTGGCGTGGCTTCTGGTAAATTTTTAGGCTTTCTTGTTTCTAATATGGGCATTGAAGTGAATCCTGTACATATCAAAGCCATTGAGGAGATACCTGACATACTCACGAGCAAAAAGAGGTGTAGAGGTTAACAGGGAGGATAGCAGCTTTGGGAAGATTTATTTTCAAATCTTCAGAGAAAAGTTTTAAATTCTTTTCAGTATTGAAAAAGCAAAATCAATTTGAGTGGACTGACGAATGCCAACAAGCTCTCAAAAATCTAAAATCATATTTGTCAAATCCACCCCTACTAGCTAAACCGAAGGATGGAGAAAGGCTACTCATTTATCTTGCCGTATCAGAAACGGCGGTAAGTGCGGTATTGGTGAGAGAAGATAGAGGTAAACAATCTCCAATTTATTATGTTAGCAAATCTTTGCGGATGCTGAAACACGATATCCTCACTTGGAAAAACTTGCTTTAGCATTAATTATGGCATCTAGAAAGTTGAGACCTTATTTTCAATGTCATCCTATCTCTGTAGTAACTGCTTTTCCTCTAAGGAATATATTGCATAAACAAGAACTATCCGGTAGGTTATCTAAATGGGCGATAGAACTCAATGAATATGATATCATATACCAGCCTAGAACTGCAATAAAATCACAAGTTTTAGCAGATTTTGTGGCAAATTTCAGCACAAATATAGTTCCTGAAGCAGAAAAATAACTACAGGTATTTACCGGATCTAATTCGGGGACTTGGATCTTATTTACCGATGGATCCTCGAATGTTAAAGGAGAGGATTTAGTTATTGTTTTAATCCCACCCTCGGGGAAAATCATAAGACAAGCAATAAAATGCTATCCCATTACTAACAATGAAGCGGAGTACGAGGCTGTGATTGTAGGTTTGGAACTAGCACGAGAACTCGGTATAGAATAAATTATAATCAAAAGTGATTCACAACTAGTAGTTAACGAGATGCATGGGACTTATATAGCAAGAGAGGCACGAATGCAATAATACTTGGAAAAGGCACGGGAATTGATCAGACAGTTTCAGTCATGAAAAATCGTGCAAATGCCCAAGGAGAAAAATGTAGAAGCGGATGCATTAGCTAACCTCGCGTCTGTAGCGGAAATAACAAATGTAAAAAATGCTATAGTAATACATTTGTTTCATTCGGCGCTCGAGCAAGATAAAAATGAGGTAAATTTTAACAATTTGACTTGGGATTGGAGAAACAAATTTGTTAACTTTTTGCAGTACGGAATTTTACCTGAAAACAATAAAAAGTCTCAGTTACTTCGCCGAAAAGCTTCCTAGTACTGTCTGAGTCGTAGAAATCTATATCGAAAGATATTTGGAGGACCTTTAGCAAGATGTCTCAGACCTTCTCAAACGGAATATGTGATGAGAGAAGTACATGAGGGATATTATGGCAATCACGCTAGAGGAAGATCATTGGTGAAAACTCTAATAAGAGCAGGATACTATTGGCCAAAATGGAAGAAGATGTGCAAAGTTTTGTGGCCAAATGTGATAAATGCCAATGATATGGCAACAATATGCATCGCCCAGCGGAGCTATTACATTTGGTTATTTCGCCATGGCCTTTCATGAAGTGGGGAATGGATCATGGGTCCCTTACCTCAAGCTAAAGGAAAGGTACGGTTTTTATTAGTATTGATAGATTATCTTTCAAAATGGGTAGAGGCAGGAGCTTTTAAACAGGTGAGAGAAAAAGAATTCATGGACTTTATTTGGCAAAACACTATCTGCCGGTTCAGAGTTCCAAAAGAAATCGTGTATGATAATGTCCCACAATTCATAAGCACGAAAATCACAGAATATTTTCAGAGTTGGCAAATTAAACGGATAAGGTCCTCACCTCACTACTATGTGGCCAATGGGCAAGCTGAGTCAACAAAAAAGTTATTATTAATAATTTAAAGAAGATATTAAAAGAGTCGAAAGGAAAATGGACCGAAGTGCTACCAGGAGTTTTATAGGCTTATCGAACGACAGAAAACAGGCACAGGAGAGACTCTGCTTTCACTTGTTTATAGTGTTGAAGCCTTAATTCCAGTTGATATAGGTGAACCAAGTACAATGTATACACAAGCAACCGAGGAATCAAATGAGGAAGAGATGCGAATGAATTTAGATTTACTAGAAGAAAGGAGAGAAGCAACACTAATAAGAATGGCGGCTCAGAAACAAATGATTGAGCGATACTACAACAGGAAAGCTAATCTGCAATACTTCAAGATTGAGGACTTCGTCCTCAAAAATGTGTTTCAATCAACAAAATCAGCTAATGTAGGAAAATTGATTCCAAATTGGGAAGGCCCCTATAGAATTCGAGGCATCGCTGGAAAGGGAGTATATGAATTGGAAACCATGGATGGCAAGATACTACCATCAAATTGGAATGATGTTCTTCTGAAGAAGTATTACTTTTAGAAGAAGAAAGTACCCACAGACAAGTATCACTCAATTACAAATTTATTTTTTTCTTTTGAATTATACTAACAATTTTAGATGATAGGCAAACAGCTAGCCCGTGCCAAATGATGATATTAGAACCGAAAGACGCGCGGAATACTAAATAAATTCCCGGTCTAGGTTACAACCTATCTGATGGAAAAAGAGGTTATGTAGTCATCATCTAAACATATGTCTCCGAGTCCCGTTTTTATTTTCCTTTTCAGGAAATGGACCACAAGCAAGGAGTAATCCAGTATTCGAAATTTCATACTTCAAAGCTCCAACACTAGGGGGACTACACATATAGAAGCCTGAAACTTTGAAGAAAACTTGGAAAGGCATAAGCTTGCAAAAAAGGACATGAATTATGAGTTTTAGGCTAAAAATTAATTACAGGATAATAGACCCGATTTTGAATTTCAAAAATCTGTTACAAAGAAAGCAGTTATGAAAGTGTTGTATGCATAAATGTTTTACAAAGTGTTATGTGCATAAATAAAAAATGATGTATGAAATTTGAAAGTTTAAAGCATAAAACTTCCTCAAATTATTTCTTTTTCATGTTTGCTTCGTTTTTCATATATTTACACCAATATGAAGATGAGACGTCATCTTCATCAGTATCGTTAATATAAAAGGGCCCTCTTTTATGAATATCTGTATTTATTAAAGTCACTGACTGTTTAAGCATTTTTAAGTGCAAATAAAAAGCTCAAATATCAAAGAGCAAAATAAACGGTAAAAACAATCGAAACATATATTAAACCTTGGGGAAACAAAGGTATTAGTTTATCATTAAAACCCTAAAACAAGATAGGGGTAACCAAAAAACAAAACAACCTTTCCCAGAAACTTTCCACCAAAAAGTTGTGAACAAAACAACCAAATAAAAAACAGAAAAAACTAAGGAGCATCATCTAAAGGGGCATCATCCACGGAAACATCATCAATGGAAAAATAAGGATTAATTTGAGAAGAGGAGGCTTGAACATCAGCTTCATCAGGAACGAGTCCATCACCTCTGAGATCTTCAAATTCAGGGTCTCGAGGCGTGTATTCACAAAAGCCTAACTCACATCTAGTGTCAGCATATCCTCGAGAATCTCATAATCCTTCTCCCACTGGTTAATCTCGGCTCTCAATTCTTCTTTGTCTGCTTCAGAGGCATCATAGGCTGTCTTCAGAGGAGCAAGTGATCTTTCTAAGAACTGAATCTTATCAGTAGAGGCGCAAAGATCTTCCTGAGTTTGAGTAAGAGTTTGAACCAACCCTCCCGCATAAACCTCTTTTTGATTAAGAAGTTATTTCAAACTCCTTATTTATTCAGTTACCTCAGAAAGTTGTTCAGCAAAGGAGGACTCAAGGATATCCTTATCCTTACCAACTTGACTAGAAGAAGCTTTCTCAATCGCTAATTCAGCGGCAATCATTTTCATTTGTTGCTCTAAATCATTCTTCTCCTCTGCCAAAACTTCTTTCTCCAATTGAAGACCCTCAAATTGTCCTTTCCAATTATCAGCCTCGGTGCAGTATTCAACAACCTGTTGATCCTCATGAACAACCCTTTTCATGAGTTCTGTACTGATCAAGCTGATTTGCAAAGAAAGAGAAGGAGTTATGGATAGACAAAAAGAAGAGAAAAAGGAAATATAATTAAACTCGTACCTTCAAATAAGAATGAATAATATCATTCATCAAGGTCAACGAGCTATGACTTTCCAACTTTGGCTTCTCCACAAGATCTAACAAAGGTTTCAATCACACATCGGCTTGACCCGATTTCCTCAATAAGCTCTCACCTTCACGAATCTCAACAACAATTTTCTTCATTGGCTTCTTGCTACTGGAAGTTTCAACTTCTACATGAGGAGTAGTAGCCACGGGGATGGCAGATGAGGTAGAAGCAGCCACGGGGGTAGCATTATAAGTAACTTCAGGTAAGGGCACGCGAGGATTAATGGGGACTGATATTGGAAAGGAGGCGAGGGGCAATTCCTCAAAAACAGGGCCAAAAGCTTCATCACCTTCGAAGCCACGAGAAAATAATTTTTCAACAGAATCTTGGGGGGATCATTAACTTCTTCATCAGAGATCACCAACAGGGCACTCACTGGCTCATTTGTGAGACTGAAGGGAATTGAACTTGGTAAAGGTTCATGAGAAGGAGTATTTTCATCATCAGAAATCATGCGTCTATGGGCACGTGGCCTTCGCTCCAAAGATCCCTCTATAATGTCTTCTTCACCATCAGAGCCACGGGCTCCATCAATCTTTCTTTTTGAAGAAGAGATCAAAATTCTTTCCTGAGCAAGAGTCACGGAAAGCCTTGTGGATGAAACAGATGCGGGACTAATACCACGAATGGGAAATCCTAGCAAAGAAAAAAGGCAAGATAAGAAACTCTTGAATCAATAAGGGAAAGGAGAGGAAAGATAGTAAGCGAAAAAAGCACCGTATGTCTTCACTTTCCAACCAAATCTCTGTGAAAAGTATTTCCAAGATCTTTTCTCCATAGGAGAAACAATTAACAACGTATCTACCCAAGCACGGAATTTAGGAATTTCCTCAAAAACTTCCATAGTTGCTGAAAAAGTAGGGACGATCACATGAGTTTCTTTTAAAAAATAAAAAAATAAGGGGGAAAAACTTACGTGTAAAATTCTATTTTTCTGGAAAAGGCATACCTACCAGAGCACTAGTGGAAGCAGCAACAAAACGGGCATACCAGCCATGGTCTCCGTCATCTTTAGGGCTAACCAATACCCTCTTATTTCTAGCCACAAGGGAAAAAACTCCTTCATAAAATAGTTTAGGAGAGTAAAGATGAAGCAAGTGCCGGAAAGTAAAAGGCATAGAAGCCAGATCTGATAAATAACGAAAGCATGCAACAACCCTCAAAACAATGGGGCCAATTTGTCCAAGACACACATTGAAGTAACGGTAGAAGTCTATGAGTATTGGATCGATAGGTGATTTAAACCTTAAAGTAAAGGGGTAAGTGTAAACGAAAGAATAACCAGCTTGGTATGAAGTTATTCTCTGGTTGGAACCGAGAACTAAGACTGGAAAATCTGATTTCCAATTACATTCTCTTCGAACCAGGGAAATAAGACTAGTGGTAATCAAGGTAGGATAAAGGTCAGCAGGATTAAGGGAAGTTATGGATGAAACTTGATTTCTCATGGATTCACAATCGGATGAAAAAGAAAATTCATGGGGAATAATCTCTGCAACTGTTGGTTCACGCACTGGTTCACTCGAGTCTCTATTCCTAGAGGAAGATCTAGGAGTTAAAGGAGCCCTAGGTTTAGAAGAGGAAGGTTTAGCAGCATTGTCATGAGAAGAGGAACCGTGGTTAGACAACGAGCCTAAACTACGGAGTCTACCACCTCTCCTACTTCTAGTAGGGACCGTAGAAAGAGCGAGCTCATCGACAATAACAACCTTGCGAGGGTCTGGTGTAGAAGAAGACATGATTATATGGAGAACTAACAAAGAGTAGATGCAGAAGTAAGAAGGAAGGGTAATATAGAGAATACTGTAGAAGAGGGACTTCGAGAAATCAAAGAAGAATGAAGTATTTATAAGAAGACACAATCATCATTAAAAGAAGGTCATTATGAAGCATCATAATGAAACTGTCACTTCGTGACTGACGCAGCTGCTGTAAAACTCTAAAAAGCGCTGAAAACTTGCAGAACCAATCGTCAAGAGCCACGTGGCATATGCATTGAATAGACGTGACATACGAAGAAAACGCAATGATACTCGAAAAGCAGCGGCAAAGAATTTCCGTCATAAATACTTACCACTTCCCGAATATTCAATTGAAGAATATTCAGAAAGTGGGGGGACTATCTGTATTGGTGGAAAAAAGGTGTCACACGTGAAACCTTACTGAGCTGACAAAGCATGATACGTGGAACAATGGTGAAGTGACAACTGGCGTATTCCATTAATGAAATTAATGGAGTAAGAAAGATGCGGAGTAAACACCCACGAGACAGTAAAGAACAAATGACCGAACCTAAACAGTTGTTGAAGAGGCACAAGCGGAATGAATCAAGACCAAAATGAAGGAAGATTCATGAACCAGCCGTAAATAAGGAAAGGGAATCAGAGTCGTTACAAGGCCTTTACAGTTACGAATGTATCAGTTATGATTATCAACCATAACGAGCAATTAATTAATACCATTAATGTTCATAATGAATTCGTCATAAATAGGGGGGAAATACTCCTATATAAGGATATAGAATCTCACTTGTAAGGACAAGTTCCGAGCACTATTGAAATATACTTACATTTTTCTTGCTTCAAAAAAGCCTTCTACGTAATTTGAAGGATAGATTATCATTCCATTCCTTATCTCTTTTTTGCTAATTCACATTGCTATTTTTATTTCTTTTCAAGCGGATTGTTGAGGAAGTAAGGTATTATTTGATTATAATTAGCACGATTTCTTTTAAATATAGGCTTTGATCAAAGATCCTATTTTTTAGTTAAACATAAATAATCTTGCGTTTAATTAAGACAAAAATAGGACGGGACGAACCAGTTGACGAGACGCCTGTTTTGTCCAGTGTATTCTTTTCCAGGTCAAAATGACACGTCTTCAGGATAATCGTGCATACTCCATCCATTCATGTCATACAGCATAACGTCAAAATAAGATGAGCAAAAATATTCTATATGTACAGCTGCAGACGATAAATTTTGCCCAACTTTTTAAGAACTGTTCGATAATGAAGTTGATTCTCAACAACTTTGAGAAAACAGTAATAGGAATTATGAGACAATTGCTTTGTTAAAAATGCATGATTACTTATTTCTAGCATATTAACTAGTTATGTGGAAGGGAGGAAACTGGTAATATAGGCAGGAATGTATGGGAACTAAAGAAATACTATAAAGTAAAATGAAGACATAATAGAGACATTGAGACTACGAGAAGATGTTTTCTTTTTATTCTTGGTAGGGAGAAAATTACTTTTTTCCTATCTCAATAAAGAAAAAAAGAAAAAAGAAAGAAACATTGGCCTAGAATATGGACTATTGACTATCAAGAAATGGTAAATTCCCACTCAAATTTGCAGTTTAAGAGACGAAGGCGGCTTCGGTGTTTGCTTAAATGTCAAACTTGTTAATCAAGTGGAGTTGATTTTGGGCAACCCATTTCATGAGTCTAGCAGCTGCCTTAAGCATATCCTATATGTTGCTCGAGTCCAACAAATTGTTCTTGGTTTAAATGACTTAAGTTATATATAGATACATTGTAATGCTCCTTTTCACGAACCTTAACTTGTTGTTGGAAAACTAATTCAAAGTTGTAGTAGGAAACCTTAGTTATTTAGGATTTAATTTATTTAATTCACATCTAAATAAAATTTGTAGTCAGAATTAACATAGGAATAGGTTTTCATGTTTCTAGTTGACATAGATTTAGTACTATTATAAATAGGTTTACTATTTATTATACAAATTTATCTATATTTACTTTGTAATCGACCTCATCTTTTAGTACTTTGGGATTTGGCTACAAACCTGTACGTCCTTGAAGAATTAACTAAATAGCTGCCGACTCAACCACTTTAACAAAAAATTGTGTATGATATATATATATATACAAAAATAATATACGTCTAATCAGTATATAATCTATGTATATTGATTGAAAAAATAAGCCGTGAATTGGACGGGCTCTTTGTATAAAGATCTCACGTTTTTCAAACGTAGTTTGGGCTTTTATCACAAGGCCCATCTTGAGAGACCCAAAATGCTACTCCCTATCCTTTTATCAAAACAATCATGACTCAGCAGAAGTAACTTGCATGGATCAGCCGCCACGAATTAAGTGCCGGCGGCCGGCTTCTTTTTGGCTACAATTCGACAGGATGAAAGCCTTAAACCGTCAAAAGTGGCTCTGTCTTTTTTTCTTCTTTGTTGCTTCTAGACAACCTAATCATAATCATGACACGTGTTTCCCCAATCACAATTACTTAATGCTTATCAATTTAGTTTTTGATAATGACACATCTAAACTTGTAGCTTAAATAAACCAAACATTTTTACTCTGATTTTTCTACTTTTAAGATATTATCCAGCATGTGAAAGCATTTTCAAAAAAATCTAGTTGGTGTGAAAAAGTAGGCAAAAGTCAATTTTCACCCCAAGGGCGAGGTTTTAATGAAATGAAATAATTAGAATCCTTCTATTATTAACCAAAAGTTTTATTCGAGCACTAAACTAAAACCTTTCTTTATGGGGAGTGTTTTACAGCTCCTAAATGAATCTACCCGACACAAAATTCGAATTTGTATTAAATTTGTTTTTAATTTGTAAGTTGATGTATCATATATATTATTCTTAGAGATAGAGATTTTATGTATTTAGTTTGAATGTAAATATGCAAAAGTTTCTCTTAATCCAAAGAAGGAAGCTACGACAAGCGTTCCAATAAATTTCTAAGTCCCTGTCAAAGGGGATTTGTCAATTTCCGATAGGGCGTATCTGGTTTAGTTTTTCTTTTGCCTACCTTATTAGCTAGTTGATCAAATCAGTTATAAAATCATAAACGACGTTTAGAAAAAGACCTGTTAACCAATAACTAAATACAACATTGAGGATACTGATTAATTATCTAATAATCTCTTAACTAAGAAACTAGAAATAGAATTAGAATCCAAACCAAACAGGCTTTGATGAAGTCAAGCTTCAAAAAAAAGAAAAAGAAGAAAAGCCTATGTTATTCTAAACAAAACAAAACCAGAAAAAAGAAGATGCAATTGAAATATAAAAAATTTCCTGCCAAAGCACCCTGTAATTCTTTTTTAAAAATAAATCTTATTAAGGTATCCACTTTATTGTTTGTTATTGCTGGGTAGAATTTAGGAATATCCACTAGCTAAACTAGTCCAATAAGCAAGCCTGTCGTTTTCGTCATATTAATTTATTGGTTTTGATTATGTTATTTTTCAACCACGAAAGAATGGTCAATGAGGAATTATGTGTCGCACTTGTCTACGCTTTTTAATAGACAAAAGAGCCCATGGAAATGAAATTTGATCTAAGACAATGAAAGAAACAACTGGGGTGGTAGTTGATGCCGTTCCTTTTTTCTCTTTTTTTTTCTTTCTATTTTAGAAAAAAGGTCGAAAATTATCACCCCATTAAAAATTGTTCAATTTTACATTTTGTTATACTTTGAGTTCACTTATGTCTTACTGCTAGTAAATTGGTTCGTATATGTCTCTACTATTAATGCAGTAGCAGCATAATATATAAATTTCACATGTCAAAATATTTGGAGAAAAAAAAATTGGGTATATCCTCTACTTTTGTTTACCGTTCAAGTTGGGGCTCGTTAGTGGTCAAAAGCAAAAAAATGAAACTTTTCTAATACTGAATTTGGATGGTTGTTATATATCGTTTTAATATAAAGTACAATATCTTGATAGATTGTATTGTATTTCGTCGTTTGGTGATGGCATATACTAACAAATGAAGAATAAACTTGTAATATTATAAAGAAAAAGTAAGGTACAAGGTAAAATTATTATATAAAAAGGTAGGGTACATGATAAAATGGGATTATTTACTAATAAGGAATGGTAAAATGAGAGGAAAAAATAAGGTAGCGATGTGACCACACCAAATCAATAAAGTGACACTTTTAACGATGAATTTGACGATACAATATAATAAAATTTAAGTAAAAATTAAAATAAATATTATATTTAAAATAACTATACGATGCAATATAACATGTAAACCATCCAAACAAGCTGTAAGATTAGACCCAAAATTGTTCAATTTTGACCAGTGAAGGAGTAAATTTGACCTTTTTTTCTTTTTCCGTTCAACGTTATCCCATGTTCTTTTCTTCTCTAAAATTGGGCAAGTCTTTAACTTTCTCTTCTGGGGGAGGCTTATAGTAAAGCATAAAAACTGAACAGGAAAAGAGAAGTTTTATTAAAGAATAGTATATGAGGAATTATGTGTCTCAATTATCAACAGTTTTTATTGCACAAAAAATCCCACGAAAATGGAATTTGACACAAGACAGTGAAAGAAACAACTAGCGTAGGCGTGGTGATTTGAATTTTCAATGCTGAAATAAAATAAAGCAAAAAAAGAAAGAAGTTGGAAGAAAGTGGGAGACCTTATACTAACTTGTTTCTTATTTGGCAAAAGAAATTAACGAATTTGACATTTTGACCAAGTATAAGTCTGCTACTAATATGCTGTCCTACAGAATCTACACAGAAAACCAAAAAACCGAAAAGAAAAAGCTGATGATCAAAATGATCATCACTATCTTTGCTCAGAAACAGAGTTTTAGCAACAGGGGTTTGTGATTTTGAAGAATTCACATCGTGGGTATGGCTCAAATTCCTGTCTTTAATATGAAACATCGTAAAAAACGTACGGTTTTGGCAGCCATCCAAATTCCTAGGAGATTTTTGTTCTGGTGTACTCTTCTTCTTGTCTGCTTCGCTGGATTCACTTTCTCTTCTGTTCGTCTTCTTTTTCGAGGTATTACTGCTAATTCTCTTTTAATTCAAGTGCTTTAAACTACTCTTATGTTAATTTCAGTTCCAAATACTGCTCTCTTTTTTTTGCTTTTTCATAGCAATAAATACTGCTCAAAATTTAAATTTTATGTTTTGGTCACTGTACCAATTGCACTTAATTACAGTTTCAGAACATAATATTTGTTGCAATTTAAGTGATATTCCACCTATATAACTATGCTCCACGTAACCATTGAGTTTATGCTTCATCTGCCCTTGTATTTTGTTGCCTATTCTTTTCCTTAATTCAGTTTCGATATTTTGATTATTTGCTTAATTGTATGTTTTGACCTAGTTCTTATGATAGGAGCGGTTAATATTTTTGAAATATGATGATTGATTAACCTTTCTAAATATGGTAATTTGATTAAAGTATCAAAGTTAGATAATTAGTACCTTTCCATTTTCGAACTACAGGGTTCCATCCATGGCGGCTGGCGGCGAAGACAGCGATCTCCGGTGTTTTACCGGAATTCTCAATTATAGAAACCGTCGAATTCCCAGATGAGACGCTTGTTTTCCTAAAATACCCTCCTTTAACTCCCTTATTTACCAAACATGGCATCGACTGTCTCTACCTTACTCCTAATAATTCTTCTCAATCTCCACACTCAGTTGAAAATGATGAATTTTTTAGCCAACAAATAATCCGCTGTCCTCTGATTAAGCCACGTGGCATGCTGACGTCACTTTCCGTCAAGCCTACTGGTCACACTTTCCCGATTGGGCCCACACGCCGGTGGCATTCTTTGGCCTATGAGGCCATGATTGATCACGATAACACAACTATCGTTTTTGTCAAAGGCTTTAATCTTCGGGGCGGAAAACAATCCGACCCGTCAAAATTCAAGTGTGTTTATGGTTGGGATATTAAGAAGCCCAAGTTATTGTTACAATCAGATGTCATATCCATTGCTCAAGAAATTGTTAGATGTGAAACCCCATTGAGCATTTTGAATAGTCCACAGAGGTTTATTTCTAGTAACATGAATCAGCCCATTAAGATTTCTGTTAGAATGGTTGGTAAAGAGCCTTTAGAGTCCATAGCGAGTCCTAAACGTCGTCTTCAACTTAACTTGCCAGGTGAAAAACAGCATCAAATGTGTGTGTGCACAATGTTAAGGAACCAGGCAAGTTTTTTGCAAGAATGGATCATGTACCATAGCAAAATCGGAGTACAACGTTGGTTCATTTATGACAATAACAGTTTGGATGACATTGAAGATGTCGTTAAGGTATTATCAGTGGATCAGAAAATAAACGTGACACGACATGTTTGGCCTTGGATCAAGACTCAGGAAGCTGGTTTTGCTCATTGTGCGTTACGAGCAAGGGATGTTTGTGAGTGGGTTGGTTTTATGGACGTGGACGAGTTCTTCCACTTGCCTACTCGTCTGTCATTACTTGTCATATTGAGAAATCAATCCCAGAATTCTAACAGTAATGTTGCTGAGTTGCGGGTCTCGTGCCATAATTTTGGACCGTCGAGTCTCAAACATGTCCCGACACAAGGGGTGACAATGGGTTACAATTGCAGGATGATTGCACCAGAGAGACACAAGAGTATAGTGAAACCAGAAGCATTAAATTCAACACTAATCAATGTAGTTCACCATTTTCATTTGAAGTCTGGGTTTAAGTATGCCAATATGGATAGAAATGTGATGGTGATTAACCATTACAAGTACCAAGTTTGGGATGTGTTCAAGGAGAAATTCTACAGGAGGGTAGCTACTTATGTGTCTGATTGGCAACAAGACAGAAATATTGAGTCCAAAGATCGTGCCCCGGGTTTAGGGACACGAGCTGTTGAACCACTGGATTGGTCTAGTCGATTCTGTGAAGTTATTGACACTGGCCTAAGAGATCGAGTAGCAGAGATGTTCACAGACCCAAACACAGGCAATTTACCCTGGCAAAAGTCACTGACATGATCTGAAGTTTTTGACTTTGTGGATATAGGGAGTGCTCATTTCTTTTTGTATTATTTGTACATGAAATAGTTGACATATTCTTTTTGTACATGAATATTTACGTCATACCCCAAAGATAATTTGACAATGAAAGTCGAATGTTCAATGTACCTGTACTTGTATCTGGTGAAAGTCAAAAGTCAAAACTCATTTTTAGCATCTTATGACGTGTATTTCTTTGTGATTCTGATCATGAAGCCAATAATTGAGCAACAATAGAATGTGTTCTGTAACATGAGATGACCTATATCCTCATATTATATGCATTTCTATACATTCACTCAACATTCTCTCATATTCCTCTCTGGAGACACCAAAAAACAAAACATGACTCAGCTACAAGAATATTTCATGTCCCAGATTATAATATTTCATGGCTCACCATCAATGTAACGGATCCTTTGACTTCATTAACAAGATGATGGCGTAAACAACAGCTATCATTCGTATGATCATAATCTAAAAAAGAGAAGGAATAACAAAACAAAACATACACACACACACACACACAAACATATTTACTAAGCGTCAATAAGTTCTTCAAACTGCGTATTGTCCTTTTAAGCTTGTTATAGAGATTAGTCCTTTTAAAATGTCAAGAAACAAGGCCTGACAAAGAAGCTTGCAACAGAGGCATTTGTTTTTCAAAACATTCCATTAGATTACAACTCACAGTCACAGGATTCACCCTACATCAGATTCTTTTACTATTTCCCCCCAGCGGAACCGCTTGTTATATAAACTTGCTTAGACTGGGATACCAAGAAAGCATCAATAGGAGCAAACGAGTTGTTTAATTCTAAAGTTCAACTATTAAAGACTTTAGTTTCAAGTTTCAAGCATCAGAACTCGATTAAAAAGTTACAACTAAATGGCTTATGGTACACCTCAGGTGTTCCAAGTGCAATGGAAAATATTATACAAAATTTATGTTCCACGGCCTCCTCTAACACGAATGTTAATGGCTCTTGATGCCATGGCCCTCAAATTTGCTCTGGCTAAAGCGAGCGAGCTCCTGTACTGCTCATCAGCAGAACTCCTTGTCCTAAAGGATTCCATGAACTCCTCTCTCTGCATTCTCAATGCCAGTGCAGCATCCTCGTCTTGGCTTGGTAACTCCCTCCTCGAGTTAATCTCTTGATTTCTGTTTGGTATTACAGAAGCTCGGACACTTTGTCTTCTCATGGAGCGAGAATTCCTTCTTTCTTGACTACTAGGACCAGATTCTGGACTGTTAAGCGCGAACACTCGTGATATTCTGCTGCTAGAGATGTTAGAATTAGCTGTAGCAGATCTTACTGGACTTTTGCGTCGAGCTTCTCTACTGTTCAAAGCTCCAGCAGCTTTTCTTGCTTCTATTTCTTTAGGAAAAAGAAGCTGAATTGTATTCCAAAGTACTGTGTTTACAGTGCAAGATCTTCCATTGCTGCAAATATCAAGTTTAACAGGAATATATCATACTTGAAACAATTGAAACACCAACTGAAATCCTTTTTAAGCTCCTCTAATTACATTTAAATAAAATATCATCCTAAGTTGTACCTTATAAGCTGCCTGCACTTGGGACATTTCTTTCCACATTTATCAGCAGCAGATCTCAGACACTTCTTGCAAAAACTAAAGACATAAAATTAACAAAATAGTCAGAGTCAATTAATTTATGAATGAATGTAACTTGATGAGAATGTCATTTAGATTCTACCTGTGACCACAAGGAGTGGTACTAGGTTCAAAACATATCTCCAAACAAATCTGCAAAAATTCAAAGAAATTATTTCTAAAATGAAATAAGAAATGCAATAAAAAAACACCCCTCTATCGATAAATGAAAAGGCACATCAAGGTTCAAGAATGGATTGACTCTTACAGCGCAAGAAAGCTCTTCACGAAGTCGATCAATGCATGGAAATGCCGATGAAGAAGAGGCTGAAACAGAACATCCCTGTTCTTCCAATCCTGCACCTCCTTTCTTCTCTGCTTTCTGAATAGATTTTGATTCTATATTCTTATCAGAAGATGAAGCAGAACATCTTGGTTCTTCTGATGCCTCAGCTCGTTTCTTATCTAAATTCTCAATGGATTTTGATTCTGCCTCCTTTTTCTCGCTTTCTACAGAGAACAACAACATCAGGAAACTATCCAATAGTCATCACTCTAATTCAAATCAGGGACTCATAATTTACCTTGTTTTGCAGTGTCATCCTCTTCATCCAGATCAAGAACAGTCACAGGTATGGACTCAGGGCTCCTCTTCTGAACCCTTCTTTTCCTGAAAAGATGCACAATTTTTTAACATTTCCCAATACCCCACAAAAAAAAGTGACTAATAATATAATCAGACTAGGTTTGATCCAAATCTGAATCCTGACATATAAGCAGTGATTGCACTATTTAGGCTTGGACTATATACATATAAATTACAACAACAACAACACCTCAGTTCCAAACAACTTGGGGTCGGGCAGTGGCGGAACCAGAACTTTTATCAATGAGATTCAAAATATAAAAAAGTAAACACATGGACAAATTAAGGGGATTCAACATCTATTACATATCATACAAAATAATTTTAATCTTGTGTATACAATGTAATTCTTTGGCAAAGTGGATTGATCCCCTGGTTCCGCCCCAAGAGGTCGGCTATATAAATTCTCACTGACCATGTTTTACTTCATTCAAATCATTTCATGCCAATACTATGCACTATATACATATATAAATTTATTTTAAAAATTTACTGATATGTCTATACATATAAATAGTGCAAAGTACCTTCTGGAATTTGTTGGGGGAGTCTTGAAATGCAGCAAATCGGAACGTTTCTTTTGTTTAGGAAGGCGATCGGGAGTGTCTTCAACGACAAGACTGGCAATGAGAAGAGCTTCTTCGTCCCAACCAGCCATAGCAGCCACTGATCTAAAATTTGGGCTAAACATAGAATCAACTCTTTCTCCATTTTTGGGTTCTTCAGGTTGTTTCGTAGGGTCGCTTTTAGTGTTGAGGGGACTCTTGATTGAATCTTCGTTCACCATTCTATTTTTTCCTCCTACTCCCTCTGTGATGACGTTCAGAGAAAGAATAAAGAAAGGCTCTAGGGTTTAACGGTCATTTTTCTTTTGAATGAGATTCTGTAACGGTTATATTTGCGCCGATCGGGTGTGTTATGGTACATGCAGTATGCTGCACTCTTCCTTTTTCTTTTATTTATTTATTTATTTTTCCAGGAGGCTTTTGCTTATTTTTATTTTTATTTTGCTCCTTTGAAAAGGAAAAATATCCATTTAGGTCCATAGATTGTACCGAATTTCTTGTGCACACCTAAAAAAAACCATAGATATTAAAAAAGGGCAACCCGGTGCACTAAGCTATGCGTGGGATGGGGTCCGGGAAAGGGCCGGACCACAAAAAAACCAAAGATACTATCTTAGTAAAATGATCTATTGTACAGTAGCATTAAAAAGGAGTAAATACATATTATAACGGAAAAACTTTGAAGAAAAGTTAAAAGCCTGTTGTAGCATAATATAAGAACCTTTGCAGAAGGGAACTATTAAGCTATCCTAGCAATAGCATCACTCAGCAAACCATCTTTCGCAGTAGAACAGGCAAAGTGATTTATGCTGAATAGTGTGAACGTGTTAATAGATAACAGTGAGACCAAAAGTCTGTCCATTTTGAAATCATATTGAATCGTCTCATCTAAAAACTTAAATTATTAAAAAGCAACATTTTTTAATAATCCGTTAGATATCTGCAATGCATATAGTGATTTAATCGCATAAAAGCCAGAACTATCAATACAACCTGATGAAGATATCCTCAAAATTGTGGCATACTACACATTCAGCAACTGATAAAAGAAATCCTCAAAATTGTGGCACCAAAGCCATGTTCAATTAGTACAATCTCACTGAACATCCTGTACGTGGCAATATTGTACAACAATGGATTCTGTTCGAAAAATCATTGCTTACATGAGAATATTTTTTCAGTGTTTATGAGAGTGTTTTCTATGGCGAAGGTATATTTCCCCCTTTTCCCTACTTCTCTTCTCTATGATCCTAAAAGCACATGAAATAAATCCAATGGCAGCCATGGGATAAAATGTTCTGTAAGGAGCCAAGGCTAAGCCAGAAATAAAAGAAAAGTATCCAGCTAGAAGATAGGCAAAGCTCAGGTTTATCTCCCATCCTCGGATGCCCGGCAAAGGAAACAAGAAGAAGTTGAACTCGGGCTTTGAATCACATATACCGTGCAGCAAAACACCAACGCAAAGTACAGAATCCACAAACCATGGCAAGCTCTGACTGATTCCCATTCTCTGTGTGCACGCATACACCAAAAAAGAATGTTACAGTACTTCCAATTATTTCGAGCAACCAACAGTTTTGAGCCATAGAGATAGAGGTTCGACAATGACAAAAAAAAAATGTAAGGTAGCAAAAACCTCTTGCTCCTAAAGAAAGATAAAAAATACCTGGAGCCATGCTATAAGTGAAGGGACAAACATAAGTGTCGCAAGAAAGTGTAATACAAGCAAACCATGCCGATGGTTGAAGATCTCTAGTTGGGTTTCACCATAGCTTTTTACTGAGTCCAGACTATTAGAATTATTCTCCTGAGTGAAATGCTTGTTGATTTCACCATCATATCGGGGTATGAATTGCTCAGATCCACTCTGACTTCCGTTCCCAGATTCTATTAACTCCTTAGTCTGGGTATGGCTGCGAAATGAAGCCATCAAAAAACTGTTTACAGACAAGAAGAATTGGTTTTAGACTACCTTTGTCATAACAAAATATCAAAAATATTAGCAGGCAACAAGTAAATGTAGAGCAATTGTGAAAATTAATGTGTAATGCTGCATCTTTCATTTATGAAGATAAATGTACTTAGAAAAAGCAGTACAAGCACAGAATTTATGGCTTCTGCTTTCTTTTTGAATATACATCTCATTATTCCCAATTTATTTCTTTCCTTATACTTTTCTTTCCAGGGTGATTAATTAGATCACCCCTCTGTTCTAGTGGAACTTATTGTACCTACCTTTAGTTTGTGAAATATCTTATACCTCCACTCTATTTTTGTATGTCACCTTCCCGACACCACCCTCTTTTTCGGTTGAGTTATTACACAGACCTTCCCTTACAAGACCTTTCCTATCATTTTAGGGCCTCATAAGCAATGATAACTTGTCTACCCAACATCTTGCCACCAATTTTATTGTATTTACCTAAAACTTACGGGAAGATAAAAAGAGAAATTTGGATAAGTTTAATTACTGAAAGTGAATACTGAATAGAGACTGAGGCATTGGTTTTGTTGTATTATACCAATTAGTTAAAGTTGCTAAAAGATTCATTATACAATAGGGCCATTTTGGTAAAAGTACGCCAGAAATTAATGCAAGGAACTTCTATCATTAACAACGGGAGGGTCTATGATAATTCTAAAACTAGAAGGAAGGTCTGTTAAGTTTTGCTAAACTGAAGAGGTCAAAGTAATGACTTTTTCTTTTTTCACTTTGTCATCTTTTTACCCAACCAACTAGCACACTTCATGGCTTTTTGTCTGGTTGCCTTCAGCTTTGGACCATTTCCTCCCACTATCAATTTTGATGGGCAAAATTCTTATTTAGTAGAAGGACGTTTACGCTTTTGGCTCTAATAAAGTCACTTCTCCTCCACAACGCTTTCCCATGAAAAGGAAGAAGTATTTTCTTTTCAATTTGTTATTTATTTTGTTCAATGACTTGTGGCCAAATGTTTTATCTATTCAAAAGTTCTGAATAGGTCAGAATTCAGTTAGGAGTCAGCACACAATATTGGATATGGAGAAAAGCTTTCGGCTGGACAGGAGGGCCACGATATCAATAGTCAAGAAATGGTCCCTAGTTCTACAGCTCCAACTGAACAGAATTTTAATTTCTGGAGAATCCAGCCAAATTAATACTCCCTTTGTTTCAATTTATGTGAACCTATTTCCTTTTTAGTTCGTGCCAAAAATAATGACCACTTTACTTATTTGGAAACAATTTACCTTTTTGCAATGATTTATAGCCACACAAAATATATGTGCCTCATTTTACACAAGTTCAAAAGTCTTCTCTCTTTTCTTAAACTTCGTGCACAGTCAAATGGGTTCACATTAATTGAAACGGAGGGAGTACACAGTATAAGACCACCACAGAAAGTGGAGAAAGGGTGATATAGTTAGCACTGTACCTGGACAGAGCATTGTGGCAACACACAACATGAGAAAAGAGCAACAAAAGAAGACCCAATGCTGGATGAGTGAAGCACATTAAGGTGAAAGAGGCCAGTGTCATAACAAATAATGGATTGAATCTTATGATCCTGACAACCTGTTTCAATAGTGAAAACTTATATTAAGAAAACAAGCACAATGCCAAAAATTTAATTAAATATTGGAATTTCGACAACCACTAAGATTAGAGGACAAGGAATGCAGAATACATTCAATTTCATTTCCGAAATATAAGTACAAAGACAGCCTTCTACAAACTTATGCTTTTGCAAGTAGCAACTAAACTTACCTTGGATGATAGGAAGGCAGCGGAAAGATTAAGAAACCAATGGCCAAATAGAAAAGAGAAATTATTTCCCCGAGTTTGCGACCTGCAAAACATTATATTGCCGTTAGCCATCACATGCGGAACTAACCGTTTCTTGAAATTTCAGGTAACCATTTATATGAAAGTCTTTAACAACATAAATGCGGTATATATATTTAAGAGAGGAGCTAACCGTTTCTTGATGAATACATGTAAAGATGCACTAACGTAGAATAACAATTGGGAGGCTGATATCACCACAACCACCACTCCATTTGCACAGAAGTAACAGATTGTTGAGACAATGATGAAGCTTATGGCTGGAGGAAGGGGTAGAGAAATGAGGCAGGAAAGTACTAGAGCAAATAAGATAGGTAGCAGAGCAAAACAGAGAAAGGGCAATGGCATCCTCAAATTTGATTCCACAGCTGAAATGAGTGAAGGTATAGGCTGGTCGAGCTCCCATTGCCGTGCTTGCCGCATTAAAGCAAAAAGGACAACAGCAATTGCGAAACCAGTAATCTGCACAGGCCCATGACAGCAAATAACAATGAGCCCAATAATCAGAAAATGCACAAAGAAGCAATACCTGGACAGAGGATCATGCTGAAAAGATCAACACCAATTGTAAGAACTACATAGACATCCAGCAAACAAATAAACCTGATTCACACTACAAAAGATGGGGGCATGGAGTAACTGAACCACTGATAATACTTTGATATATCAGTCAGGAAACATGCACGGACCAGACTTCGGATGATCATAGAATCATATTTATCTGAAGAAAAGGAATATATGATTCGTTATTCCATTTACTCAGTGCAAATAAGTTTTGCGCTACATGCTTGACTATTTGACGAAGGATCGTAGACGACACCATACTTCATTCTTCCTTCATTTTTTGATAAGGTCATTCTTCCTTCATAAATGAACCATGTAACAAAGTGCTCAAGAGTTTGGGAAACAAACCACTATTGAATGAAAAATCAAAGGCATCCTAAATCCATGAAGCTTTACGGTTTCCGTTTTCAAGTTTGGCATTATGTATGTAAATGAGTAATTTAAAGTATATTATACCTTCGGCGTTTTAATTGTCCTGAGAT
Source organism: Nicotiana tabacum (assembly GCF_000715075.1). Classification (NCBI taxonomy): domain Eukaryota; kingdom Viridiplantae; phylum Streptophyta; class Magnoliopsida; order Solanales; family Solanaceae; genus Nicotiana; species Nicotiana tabacum. The sequence goes on along the minus strand of NC_134096.1, from coordinate 90,293,272 downwards.
TGAGTAGCCACAAGAAAGATTTGCAGTGGAGTATATATGAAATTTATCACTGGATGTCTGCGGGTAAATTTTAGTTTGATAGAGGAAGGTCATGCCACAGCCTAAATCTGAAACCTTGAAACTTGTGAAAGGTTTACCGATCAGTTTCATTTGTAAGTGCCGAAGAAGGTTTTAACTTAAATCCACACAGACAGAGAGTTATAAATAGCTCAAACAGCAAGGAAGGAGGACTGTTGAGGACTAGACTTTTGAGGTATAACGGTAGAATGTAGCTTAACTGAATGGAACATAGAAGAATCTCTTAAACATGAAATATTTAAATTGTTGGGCGTGACAATCAAATGGGAGATTCTGTGCCACCATCAGTATCCTCAAATGGTATTAAAGCAAAGTCGCCAGTGAAATGCAAGAATTATATGCATGAAAAGCAAAGTCTCTGGCTGCATGGTATAAAAAACTTCCAGACCCAATGAGATGGAATTAAATTTGCATTCACCTCTGAGAAATATAGAAGCAAAAATCTTTGAGCTGCAGCAGTGACATTAACACCAATGCTTGTTTTGTATGAACAATGTGGATCAATCTGTACATAAGATGGAAAAATATTAAAATAAAGTCATGACAGAGCTAAGAACAGAGCAGCAGTCTATATCAACTTTCTGAGGGAACAAGAAACTAACGGGTTTGTTATAATACCAGCAACAAAACGTTGGTCTTTTCTGAACCTAGGCTGGAACTCCAGAGTGCTGGAGAGGAATCCACAAGAATCGTTTCCGAGAATAGATTAGGAAAAACATGGAGACCAGATGTGACATCCCAAGCAAGTGCTACAGGAGGGAAACAGCGAAGTTTACACAGCCCTACATCCAAAAGAATAAGTTACATTAGCAGCACAAATAAATAACAGTAACTGAGACATTAAATCTTCTATAAGAAACTCATTGGGTTAGATTAAAACTCAGCTGAATAAACTAAAGGGATACTTTTGACTTGGTTACTTCGTCTGCAATTATATATGAAGGTGGCAAGTTGAAAGTGTGCCGGATACATGTGATTTACCAGTTATTATACAACAATTTCTATTCAAAGATCTCTTAAATGGGGAAGATTGAATAGCAGTTAAAGGGAGGTGAGAAAACATAAACCTCCTTACATTGGTATTGCATTTACTTAGAAAAGGTGTGGAATTCAAACATAAAATTCCCTCCTAGAAATTCCTCATACATCAATTCCACCAATAATTACAGGAATTAGGAGGGACTGGTGGAAGACTGGAAAGTAACAGAACACCAAGTAAAAGAGTACAAAATGCTTTACTGGTTAAAAGAAACAGTACAAGATGCGTTTTGCTAAAAGGAAGAAAATCTTACTGTCAATTTCCATCTCTCCAGATTCATCAGAAGTGAACTCTGACTTTCTTATTCCACAACCAGTTGTTTTGACTGACAACGTCACAGGCATGAGGCCCAAGCTAACAGAGAAAGACAGATTAAGTGCAAGAGGGTGATCCTCCTTCAACATCATCTCCTGCAAATTTTGAACCCAAAAAAAAAATGTATTCAAAGGTAAATATAATTCGAACTTTCCTTGACCCTTTTTAGTAAGTAAGATGCACCCATACAAACCTTTGAAAAATACATAGCCTGAATCAAGGACTGAGAAGATAAGATTGTGTCCCCATCCTCTGGATTGAAAAATTGCCCAACTCCCATGGAAGTGGCCGGTGGAGGCCTTCCTGAAACAGCCTGAAAATCATAAAGTCATCATGAGAATGTTGCTCGAACTAATCAGTCAAATTAGCAACCCAGGAGCTAAGCACAATTAACAGTCAACAGAAAGAGAAACAGAACTTTCCATCTGAAATTTTTATTCCAAGACCAAATTTGCACATTGCACTGCAAAAGCTCATGAATATGTATAAAATACTGCAAAAAGGATCTGTCGGCAACTATACCATAAAAGGAAGAAGACAAGTGTAATTTTCTGTTTAAAACACATTGAGAGAAAAAGACGGTTCCCTCCCTGTATTCTACATCTTTTTCAACATTTAGTATGCGTCTCTCTGCAGTATTTGCCCCGTTACCAATGTGATTAGCAAATATCCTTAAAAAACTAGAAGTGGATAGACTAGCAAGAAGAAAGCCAGAGAGTAGTGACTCATGACCGCAATAACCAATCATTTGTACAGAAAATATTTTATTCAGAAAAGTGATAAAAAATGGAAGTACAAGCAACTATTTCACTGAGTATCTCCAGTTAAAAAAAGCAATCATTCAAACAACTAACTTAAAGGGTGAAGCTATGCAGTTCTGAAAGTTAATGCTTTGTCAAACCGGTCGCAGAAGATTATACACCAAAAAAATGTTTAATATGGTTATTGACAATTTGAACTCTGTATTTGCAACAGAACCTTCTAGCTTCTTTTTACCATTACAAGTAATGTAACTAGCATCAAAAGATTGAAGACTGGTTTAAAAACCCGAAAAAAACAGAGATCCGAAGCTCCTTGTATTACTCAGTAATCAGTTCCAGGGGCTAAACAACAAACAGGAAGAAGGAAAGGCATGAACTTCAACACCATTGATTCTCTCACGACATCAATTTTGTTTTTCCAGATGCACTCCACCATATAATAAAATACAAAAATCTTTATGGTTTTCAATAAAAGCCTCTCATGTAAGTGGCAAGGCAACCTGAAATCATGCATAAGCTCACTCGTCGACGACAGAACCTGCATCTTAAGAAGATACTGATTTTTTTGCCCATTTTTTAATAGTAAAAACCTACTACATGGAGCAGTTATCACGAAGGGAAGAAAAGAGGGAGGTCTGAAAAAGGTTTGGCACAACAAGCCTCTAGAAGTAGCTTTGTCGCTTCGTGTGCAAGCGGAATGCTATCTCCAAAGGTAGATAATTTAAGAAAAAGGAGAATATCTGCTAGTTGGTGTTGCATGCGAAGATTTAGAGAATACTAATCATCTCTTATTGCATTGCAAGTTGGCTTCACAGATCTAGGCCCTTGTTTTCTCATGTGTGCTATCAAGAACAGTGAAGGAACCAACCATGAGGTGGAGAATGCAGAGATTGGAAGTGAAAAAAAAGCAACTGGTATACATTACCATTGTGTCTCTTTAGCATATGGAATGAACGAAATAGAAATTTGTTTTAAAATAGTGAGAACAAGTAGAAAACATTAAAGATCTTCCTTGTTTCATTAGTATTTTTTGGTCTAAGGAGAGAATTCCATGCTGTATACAGTGGACAAACTGGTCATGAAGAAATGCTGAATAAGACACTTCTGGAAAGGAAAGACGAAAGTTAAATGTACGGAAAAGGCCTAAAAATGCCACTCAACTAACATGAATGGCCTATCTATGCCATCCGTTAAAAGGTCGCCCTATTCATGCCACTAACGTTATACTTTTGGCCTATTTATGCCACTAGCGATATACTTTTGGCCTATTTATGCCATTGTCTACTAACAGTTCCAAAAGGCAATGGCATAAATAGGCCAAAAGTATAACGTTAGTGGCATAAATAGGCCAAAAGTATAACGTTAGTGGCATGAATAGGGCGACCTTTTAACGGATGGCATAGATAGGCCATTTATGTTAGTTGAGTGGCATTTTTAGGCCTTTTCCGTTAAATGTATAAAGCATTTCTGGAGCGGACATTGTGAACTGAAATCTTAGGCCGCATAACATGGCGCTAGAAAGTGAAGTTCCTTTAACCTTTATTGGTAAAGTACAGAAAGTAAAGTCCTATCTCACATTATAAAGATGTGACGGGAAATAACTTCTAACAGATACGAACACCTACAAAGATTTCCCAAGATAGCAGGTCTCATGACTAAACAGAATCTAAAGCATATCTGAAACCCTGTGAACAAGTACCAGGCGAGATGCCACTGAGATGGTCAGAAATCTGAAGCCACGCATATCCTTTGGATGCAGCCAAAATACAGCAGAAGGAGGTGCCTGCTCAGTCTGAGTACCTGGTTCAACCTATTGAAAAGACACCACCCTTTAGGAAAAATTTCAATCAAACTAGCTCATAATAACATCACAGAGCATTTGGAAGACAGTGTACATAACCAAGTACCTGCCTTGGAGCTGGTCCAGATGGAATTTGCACCATCTTTGATGTAACTTCTAAAACCCGTTTATTAGTCGGTAACGTGGAAACTGAAGATCCTTTCTCGGGCCAAAGGTGCAGTCGTACACCGGAACATGGAGAAAGATTTGTGACAAAAACAAAGTGGTTTTTGCCATTAGATCCCTGAGTATGCAAGTAAGTTATGTTATAAACTGGACAAGAAGCATCAAATTTTATGCTACACATTCTTGGTTGCTGCATCCAAGCTATCAAAGCAAGTTAAGGAGTCCCTCAAATAATTTACATTTGACCTTTTCCCAGAAGAGTACAAGCATTTGTCTTGAAGATAGAAAACACAACGTAAGCAAGCACCCTATGAAAGATATGAACAGCGTGAACTTTTTATAAATGATAAAAGGAAGCTGACCAACTTCTCAATATCCAACCACCGCCTCCTCCCATCCATTGCTAAAACTGTAACAGTGGTTGTCTCGATGTATAAATCTCTTTCAAGTGCATCATCACTCCAATGAATGCTACGGGGGCAAGCATACATGCTGTGCGCCTGAGATCCTGCACCACAATCCACCCAAATTGTTGCCCAGATACAAGAACACATGTAAGCATGTAAATGCATCTTTATATATTTTAACACTATATAAGGATCTGTTCCTCTGAATAAAGTAGATATAGAGAGTTGGTCTGAGAATACCAGATTCAGCTTCTCCAGTTTCGATTGGTATATGGGGCAGCTGCGGTTGCTTTAACCAATTAAAATTTGGAGGTATTCCACTGTGAAGCATTTTTGTGAAGATTGTCAGCCTCGTCCGAACATCAGATATAGGCTGACCGGTCTCCTGGTCTATCAGGCTAAGAAGAGTATGTGATACCTGAAAAAGTTGATGTTGAAATTCAAAGCTATTCTATTACAAATTTAATTGGGGACTCTTGGGAAAAATTTCACTTACTTGGACCACGAGCTGATTACACCACAAAATAACCTGGTGTTCCATTGATAACCACACATTTTTCATGCCCGTGCTACTAATCATAAGGCCATGGGTAGGAGGCACAATACCATCAAGTGATTGTAACTTTGACCGAACCTAAAAATGAAAAGTTATTGAAGCTAATGGTAAATATTTAGTCAAGTAATACGTAACTGTTAGCTCACATAAAGGGCATTGGTGGGGCAAGAGAAAGTACAACATCCAAAGACCAAAATACACAAATATCAGCCGGAGATACTATCTGGCTCATTGAAATAAAGTATACTTAAATCATTATAAGGGTCTATCCGTTTAAATAAAGTATGCTTTAATCGTCATATGGAGACAAAGGTTAAGGATAAGTCAAAAGTGAAAGTTAGCAAACGTAGAACCATTAGAAAGAACAAAACTCTACTATAAGTTAACATTAGTCCAAGATGGAGAATAAGTTCTAGAGCTACTTCTCTTTACAAGCTAATAGAGCAGTGCATTCAACAGCAATAGCATGGCAGTTACTAAGTTAAACCCCTGAACATAAAAATATTTTGTTTACCAATCAAAAAGAATTTTATGTTTAGTCAGTTTCCTCTAAAAGTAACCAACAACCATTCACTTCAAAAATATTTGATTGAAGATCAATAACTGCGGTTTCCTACTGGAATTGCATGGAACGGAAAGAAGGGAAATGAAATTATACCCGTTGTAAGCCTTACATTTTTATTTGCCAATTATATTTCAGATTTTCACCATCATGTACTTGAAACGTAAAAAATCAAATAGAAGAAGTACCTGGTAATCATGATAACCACCAGAAACTGAGACGACAACAACATGAGAAAGTGCTGGATCAGACAGATAATGTCCTGATCGAGAAGTTTGGACCTCATATCCTTTCCTCCATGCGTAATTTACAAGTGCATAATACTGACCAAGTGATGGCTGCAAAGCCAGAGGAGGCGACCTGGATAAGGCACAAAAAAGAATTAGTCATTTATAGCATAGAAGTGTAACGATATAATAGCCTTCCAAGAGTAGAGCAATTTACTGGTGCGGAGAAGAAAGTGTCAGAACAGTTTCAACAGCAAATTTCCTCAAATGTGGGTGGACAATCGCAGCTCTAGCAACAAAACCACCCATTGAATGACCAACCAATATTACACTTCTCGGAGGACTCCTAGACGCAGCAGCACCTTCCTTAACTCGTGCATCGTAGGACTCTTTATAGTGATCCAAAATCTAAAAGCAGGAAGATGTAAATAGAAACACAGACATGAAAAATTCAAGGCGATAAAAGGGGACTGAGAGCAAAAGAGGAGCAGGAAGGAAGTAGAGAGGAATATAAAACGTAGAACTGTAAGTCTTCAATCTTCACTGAATTTATTAAACAACAATAACCATGCATATAAAAGATCTAGACTAGTAGAATGCACCCAAAAGGGTAGAAAATGACGACGCTTTCCAAAAGATGGCAAAATCAATTCAAATGAGGAAGTTCTAAAACTTCCAATATTAAGGAACAAACTCAAATAAAGCTCCCCATCACTTAAAAAATCTTTTTTGATCTCTTGCCTCACCCACCAGACATGTATGTGTAACGGAAGCCCCTGCTTAATACTAGAGTACCAGAGGTGTCAAACAGTCCAAGACTAGATTAATCTACATTACTGGCAAATAAATTAGTAAATGACAATAAAACCAAGTCAAGTAACCTGACACAAAATATTTTCCAAAAATAACTTCCATCTGGACAGCACTTCCAAGCATGTTTATCAGTATCAAGTTTGAGCTATATGCTATTACTGGTGTTTCCATTGTCTGAGGCATTAAAGTTGTAAACATATATGTTTAACATTGGATCTATCTGGTTAAATGAGCTATAATCTGTCTTTGCTTATCATCTAGTCATTGTTCCAATGAGGATAGGAAAAGCATAAACTTCATAGGTATTATCATATTGATATATTCCTCAATTTTCACTTTTGATGCTTTATGCAGCTTTACCTTAGCAAGGATTCGTGAAATTCTAGACGGCATTTCTAGATTCTTATATTAGTTCTTTTTCTTTCGTTTTCCCTGCTAAATAGTTATACAGACCCGCAAAAATAATGGTTTCTCTTTCTCAATGGAAGCACTTGAATAATAACTTATAGACTTGCAACTCTAAGAAAACTGTCTCAGCACTTCCAATCTGAAAGGACAGCATATTTTTTTTCATTAATGTATTCCCAGTAAGTTATGTCCTTTTTCTCCAGACTTGCTTATTAGCAAATGTAAGTATCATCATCCATGCTTAGTGGTTAGTGTTACTGTTAATAAGCAACCAGAAGGTAAGACTAAGCACGTAGATTCTAGTTTCTCTCGTTTTATGGGAAATCTAACCATGCATCATCAATCTATAAGAACCCACAGACTTGCAGATATCCTTTAAAAAGTTCTTTAAGATTGTCACTGTCAACATCAAATAATCCAGTCTATTTCCTACAGAAAGAAAACCATAGTAAAACGCACAAAAAGAAAACGGTGAATCATATTAACTTAAGCAAATTGGTATTTTACATTCAACTTTTAATTATATCTTCTCCCTTTTCCAGGAAAGCATCCTGTATTCATCTCTGTGTTACATTGGATAAACTATGGAATCACGCAACAAAGATTGTCAACACATTCCCTCAAATTAATGCCAATAAAGAGACACTCTACTTGAGCAAGAAAAGCTATACCCTGTGAATGGCATATACAACATAATCAGTGTGTTCTTCAAGAATTCGGCCATCCATTGCAGAATGTTCACCTTCAAGATCCACGGTAAACCAGTCAAGCATGGATGTATATTGATAGGGCAAAGGAGTGTTGGTGACATCAGAATCTACTCCCTCTCCGAGACTTAGAGAGGCTTCTTGGTAAAAACTACGTTCAAGAGGACCTCCTTGATAAGCCCTATCAGATTCTGCAGCCACAGATCTCACCTGTAAAAGTGTTTAAAAAGGATTAGAAGCAAAGCCAATAAAACGAGAACAAGTAATGCATTAACATGTCTTGCACTCATCTTATGATGCCACATACATTCACATAACAAATAGACCAATACCCCCCCCCCCGATCCCCCCCCCCACCCCCCCCCACCCACACACACACACACACACTCTAGTGAAAAAGCACAGGTGCAACCTCCACATCAGATTTTCTAGAATAAGTCAATCAATCAGCAGTTGTCGCAGTAAGAACAGTAGAGAGAAGGATGAAAGGTGGAAACGAACGAAGAGTAAATTAGGGGTTTTCTTTCAAAAAAGGTAATTCAAAATTACAAACAATATTAGGAATAAAATAATAAGAATCTTGGTCAAACCAAAAGTGCTTATAAGCTGAAACGCCACCCTGATTTTGGCTTATAAGCATTTTTGGTGCTTACCTTGGTATCAACTGATTGATGTCAGCCCCCAACAGAAAGGGAAGATCCATAACTTGTTAGCTATTTCCACTATTATAATCTTTTACTTGTACGTGAAACAAGATGTTCAATTGGTTCACACATATATATACCATTTACTTAGACTTCATTAATTACTACTTCTTTCTGGTTTAATTTGATGCAGTCACAACTCGCAGAGAAAACAAATATAACGTTTTAACATCACTTTTGTTGTCTTTAAGACAAGTAGAATTACTTTTTATAGTATATAGTTTTAGCATCCGTGAATCAAAGTTGACTTGTGTTATGCTTTCAAAGTGCCAGAAGCATATGAGAAAACAGTTCCAAGGATATAAGATTTTTCTTGTGTTTTCAACATTTTATGTTCTGTATCTGCTCATCTGTCATGAGTCATTACTAAATGCACACATATGACACCTCGTTCGATCTAAATGGAATTGGTAATGCACTAATAACATTCCCAGATGGAAAATTTGACGCAAAAAAAGCTAATAAGAATAGATACTACACTTGATCTAAGCCAAAAGACCAAACAAGGTATAGATTTGACAATAAACATAGGCATATGATGGAAATACTGTTTTGAAACATTTGAGGTCATAAATAAGAAACTTGCCTGTTTGTAGCTACCACCATTGCCAGGGATAAAAAGAACAGGAACCCCAGTAAGCTTCTTAAGATGATCGTTGAAATCAATCTTTCTCCATCCTTCATGGTACAGATGTAATCCGTACTTTGTGGACGACACATTTGCCGGTGTAGGTATAGGTATGTAAGTAGGATACATGTATGTCATGGTACAACCATTAGATATGGGTTTTATCATGCCATAAAGACCAGCTAGACCTATCCATAACGCAAGTAGAACCATCGCAGCCACTCTGAATTTCGCCCTAAAACCTTCCATGCTTTGGCTCACACTCCCCCCCATCCACTTCATCTTGATCCTTCAATATCCTACCAAATAAATTAGCACATTGACCAGAAAACTTAGTATTCTTAAAGAGTTTAAGCTCTATGTGTTAACGGTATAAAAAATATTTGCACAATCAGCTCACTTAAAAGTTAATTACAGGTAACTCTAGTTAATAGCATTGATTGGTAAGCTAGAATAAATGGACAATAAGCTACTATAACAGGTTGAGTTACACTATGGTGTAAAAATCATTGCACTGTACATAACTCAAATCCATTCTCAAATTGTACAAGATATAACGACTTACTCCATTACACAGATCTTTCACCAAGAAAGTAAAAGGTTTGAATTGGGTCTTGGGGGTTTTAGTCTTTGAGAACAACTTACAAACATGATATGTGCATTGAAGCTTTCTACAGTGCAAAGAAGAAGAAAGGTACTAAGATGTACCTGATTGGAGATCTACAGTTTCAAGCGTTGGACTCTTTACAAACTCGAGCGAACAAGAATCAACACACACGGTACAGAATGAGTGTGAAGTAATAGAAAAGTCTGCTTTATTTACCTTCCCAGAAAAGGAGATAAAATCCAATTTTAGGAAAGGCGTGTGTACTGGTCTCACTGTATGTAACTGGATGAAACTACTGGAGTCTTCACTTGAACTTCCTTATGTCCATTTATTTCATGTACAGGAAAATCAGCTCATCCGATTGGATCTTGCCATAACAAGAACCAGATCGGGAGAGAGGGAAGAAGATTTAAAAACCCACAAAGAAAATGGAAAGGGGTTAGAAAAGAAAGTGGAGTGAATTGGAAAGGGGTTTAAAAAGGAAAGTATCTAATGATTGTAATTTCAGATACTGCGGGTATTTTTTGTACTAGCTCTTTTGCTTTTTCGGAGATAAAGATAACGATAATAATAATAATAATAATAATAATAATAATAATAATAATAATAATAATAATAATAATAATAATAATAATAGGAGCAGAAAGATGAAACAAGAGATTTTAAAGACATTATCATTTCACATCATTACTTTGTGATGTTTTACCATTTTCGTCCTGTCCTGGAATATTATTTATGTTATCTTAATTACTCTTTCGGCCTTAATTTATTTAATACTTTTTACTTAATTATTTTTTCGTCTTAATTTATTTGACACTTTTTAGTTATTGAATATAATCTAACTAATATTTGCAGCTAAATTAAACTAGATAAAACTTACTTTTCTAAGTTAAGAAGATGTTTAGAAAAAAAAAAAAAAAAGTTCCGTGTCCATTAGTCGTTATTTTCCTCACATCAAATTGGCAAATAACATATTTTTAAATTTTAGTTAAAATTTATTTAATTTGAATCTTGAAAATAAAAAAATAAAAAAATGCGGATAAATTCTTCTATCTAATAAGAGAAAGTTAGCAGGCAACCGGACGACATGACTGCTTGCTGAACAGGGGTAAAATTGAAATTTTCTCTTTAACATGCTGCAATTATGGTACCCTCCAATAGGGAATACTTTGAATTCCCTATACGGCGCATCACCTTACATTGTGAAAATGCTTTTTGTAACTTGTGGCCCCATTGATCTATTTTGACACACCAGCACATCAATGTTCTACCTTTGTGTTAGAATATGTGACTGCCACGTTTTTGTAAGATGGTTTATATTTGTTAAATAGCCATAGATATCACAGAAAAAATTGAAACAGAAAAACATTACTTCATGACATATTTCTTTTGTGAGCAAATTTTTTTGCCAAAATATTTTTTTACGTATATTGAAACTGCACTCCTTTTGCCAACTATTTTTCACGTGTATCGCAATACTGCACTCCTTTTTATTTATTTATGTATTTTTAAGTTTGATTTGGTATAACTTATATATATGCATAATTGTAAGGATAACATACTGCATCAGATAAAATTCTCAATATTATATTTTTACAAATTAATATACTGCATCGGATTAAATCTTCAATATTATAATTTTACAAGTTAATTTATTTAAAGCCAAATTAAATTCAAATTATGCAACTAAACTTATACAAATTTACGTAGCTTTTTTTTAGGAAAAACTGATGGAGTTATAGAGATTAAAAAAGAAAATAAAAAAGGTTAAAATATATGCGTTAATGTTCAATTTAAAACAATTTTAATTTTGAGGGGTTATTCTCATTAATTAAAAATATAACACAAACTCCTAAATATGCTCTGAAGAATAACTATTAGTTAGATTATCTAATATGGTAAATGATTGCAAGTAAAGATAAAGAAATTATGAAGAAATAAAATTCTATCCTACAAAACTACATGACCAACCCGACAGATGAGGTGAGAACTTGCATGGTTAGTTACTTGATTAATATTATTGAAGTGTAGATGCTTGAATATTATACAAAATTTGTAGTGCTTTTAGACCATTTTTTGGCAACTTGGAGTATATTTCAAGGATAATAGCAAATGTATCATAACTTTACAATCTTATAATTTTAAATTTTAAATTTATTTTAATTGGAGCATAGACAGTTGGTGGATACTCTCGATAACTTTGATCTTGTTAATCTTTTACGCTCTAAAGTCTGAATTTACACCATATAAAATATGAATAGTGTAAGCCTAAATTCTCTTATACTTATAATTCTTTTAGTCTTCTTTGTATTCCCTATGGATTTTTTTTTTTTTTATCTTGACCTGTTAAATATTCGACTTTTGATTCAATAATTATGTATTAGGGTAGAGTTGATAACTCAGGAAGACGTGTACAATTCAGAACGACTTGAAAAATTTCCGTGTAGTAAAATATTTTTCTTTTAATGAGACGTCAAATTAAAAATATTAATTTAGGATATTCAGAAAAATACTTGACATAATTTTTGTCACAAATTTTGATGGAGCATAAAAAAATTTCAATATTATGATTGAAAAAATTGGTGATTGTAAGAATTTTTTGGTGGCGTGAGCCTATTTTCACAAAATATAAACGGTGGTTTAGAAAAAGTCCATCGTACATAATTTCTTGCTATTAGTAAGGGATAAAAACATACTTGCATATTGGGCACGTGCTGGCACGGGTAATCCATCATCTAGTATTTTTAGAAAGAAGAGTAGTTAGTGTGCGTTATCCCGACAATGAATGCAAACATTCATTTCTTTAGTTTTTGTTAATTGGTTGGAATGTTAAATCAAATTCAATGATATTGAAAATAACTAAAAACACATCATCGGGAACATCGATCTCCTTTCTTCACACCAACAGAAACCAATTAAGTATACGAATGCTACGTCAAGCTTCATAGTTTAAAGTAAAAATGTCAAATACACCCATTTATTTTTATATATTATTTATATTTAAACTCTTTTATACTATCGTACCAAATTTACCTTTATCGCTATACTATCAGGTCAAATTTACCCCTACAATCAGTAAACTTTTAAAAATATCCTTTCATTTGTTAAGTAATCCAAAATCTCCTAAATGCCTTTTGTTTAAATCACTCGATCTTCTTCTTGGTCCACTATTTTTGAATTAATTGACATTTACCTGCTTTCTGAATTAGAGAAAAAAATAAGATTAAAAAATATTAAATAATACAATCGAATAAACAAAGTATAGTAAATTAAAAAATCTAAATTATGTAGCTTTTCTAAATTCTAAAAGTATTTACAACACCCCGAATTTTAATGAATTTGTTGCACCAAATGTATGGAGACTTTGCAAGTATTAGTGAGTGAAGTTGAAGTTTCTTAGAGACTTTACATTGTCTAATTCAACTTTGCTTTAATTAAATGTCATATATTTTGCACTCTTAAGTTAGTCGATCGAACTCTATACTAACCAGGCAATGACAAAATATATTTGAATATACATGATGATCAGCTACATATCATACACAATAAATAGACCCACTAAATTCTACGCTATGTATATGATTGAAAAATAAATAAAATTTTAAACCAATTTTATTTATTACAAAAAGAGGAATGGGTGCATTGATAATAAAAAAAAATTATGAATAATTTGTATAATCTAGTAATTTTAGCATTCACATCAATAGTAATTTTTAAAATTAAAATAGTGGACCAAGAAGAACAACAAGTGATTTAAATAAAAGGAATTTGGGAGATTTTGGATTACTTAACAGATCAATGGGTATTTTTAAAAATTCGCTGATTGTAGGGGTAAATTTAGCACGATAGTATAATGGTAGGGATAAATTTGGTCTGATAGTATAACGGAGGTTAAATACAGACAATATATGAAAGTAGAGGGGTATATTTGGCCCTTTTCCCTAATTTAAATGAAAATTGGGAACTCATTTGACTGAGCACGCCATAGTTTAAATGCTACGTCAATTTATGTAAACCCATTTGACTGAGCACAGAGTTTAAGGAAAAAGAAAAAACTTTTGAACTTGTGGTGTAAAATGAGACACATATATTTTGTGTGACTATAAATCATTGCATAAAGATAATTGTCTCCAAATAAGGAAAGAGATCGTTCTTTTTGATAAATACTAAAAAGTAAATAGGTTCACATAAATTGAAACGGACGGAGTATTTATTACATATAATGGTTTTACCTCGTTGACAAGGCTATATTATATATAATCCATCTCCTCAAGCTTTGGGACACAATCTCTCAATGGCCACAAGTAAAAGACAACGTAAACATATGCTTGAATACGAAGATTAAAAAACAAAAAAAATAAAAATAAATAAATAAATAAAACATTACCTCCGATTAAACTCCTGCTTTCAGAACTATCTCCTTGACAATACAGACTCATCAAGAACTTGTTAATACACAGTCAAAAGTTCCTTAAATCCAAATACTGCTGAAGTCCAACCATACAATATAAAGGGTAACGCTAAGCAGAATACGTCTCTTCCTTTATCTACTAATAACAGAGAGAAAAATGTTTACAAGGATAACATACATGCTCAAATAAGAGGAATTCGTGGCTCAAAACTCAGCTAAACCCTAATTTCTGGCAAGTGACATCTATTTTACAAAAGAAACATCCCAAGGAAAAAAGAATGTGCGATGGAACTTGAAGGCCATATATGGTGAACCTCAAACCGCAAGGATCGTTTGTCACAAAGATGCTGCTATACAAGACCATCTGTCCAACTCAATACGAAAACTCGTGACCTCGAAGTGAAATGTACTTCTTAACCCAGATAGCAATATCCTCAGCACAAGCCTGAGACTGAGGGGTCTTGAGAAGCATGTCAAGAGTAGCAAACTCATGAACAGCATCCTTGTACTCAAGAACAGGAGCATCAACATTTACTTTCCGGAGTTCTTCTGAATAAGCAATAGCCCGATCTCTCATCCAGTCATGCTCTGCTACAATTGTTAAAGTTGGGGGCATTCGCTTTAAGGGAGGTCCTCCTCTCCCAGGAACTAGTGGGTTAGCAGCAGGGTGATCCAAGTCAAACTCTCCTTCAGGTAAAAATAATTTCCACGCAAGTATGCACATAGCCTTGTCATAGAAATAGGAATTTGCTAGCTTTATCTCGGAATGAGTTGGAACATTTCCAATGAAAAAAGGATACATCAAGACCTGTGCCACCACCTTGACTGGATCCAAAAGCTTACCTGCTTCTACTGCCTTCCGGGCTACATAATCAGCTATATTTCCTCCACAACTCACTCCAAGGAGAACACACCTAGTTGAACATATAAAAACAAACAAAAAAATTTTAAAAAGGGAAGTTATTAATTAGTATATCTAACATCGCAGAGAAACAAGGTGGCGGAGGAGATCTAGCCTATCATGGTAAAAGCATAAGAAAGTAGTATTTAGGCATGTAGGGTAACTATATAGAACCAGAACATGAGAAAGCGACTTCATTCAACTACGGATGTCAAGACGTCCAGCACAAGTTACTCATCAAGCAAACACAAATCTACCAGCTGTATCCACCTCATTCTGTGACACATGGAACTTAATAACCATGTGACTTATAGCCTCGTCCCGCCCCAAAGAATTAGCTCTTGGCTCCTTGCAGACTCCTGCTCCATTTATACCCCATGAGGCATGCTACATTACCCTCTAAGGTTCGAAGGAATAACCTCTTTCTGGAAGATGCCAAGGGGTGCCCCCTCCCCTTTTTGATAAGGGAAGTCAAGAGGTGCCATGTCATTTGATCTTAATGGAAAACAGGGTTTCTCTAACTAGACCACTTGCAGGCTTAAGGACAGACACTAGCCTCATCACTATGAAACATAGAAACAGAAAAAGGAGGAAGATCTGGCAGATCTGCCCTAAATAGCAGGGATGCAAACATGAAGAGATATATCTAAAAGTTTGGGAACGTGAGAATACCATCCAAAGAGAGCATCTTACTTTAGACTATAGTGGTCAAACTGATACTCTCCAATACAGCATTGACTGCAATAAGTTGTAACAAGAATAGTAAAATGTAGGGAATATTGCTAATTTGGTCCCTTAATTATTGGCAAAGTCTAGTTTTAGTACCTGTGAATTGTGATATCCTAATGAACATATTTAACCTTCAATTAATGGAGTGGGAACGTGTTCAGTTATACAATTGTCTCACATGAGTTGTTTAAGGGCTTTCAAAACAGTCTAGAAAGGTCTTGTACTACTCCATCCATTGGTTTGGGCTTTGGATTTGGATGCTCAAATTCTTTTTTACACGGTAATAGAACCAACATTTGGCAAGCCCATTTCTCAGATTAGAAACTCTACTTTCAAGTCCACCTGTGAGCCAAAAGATCTAGTTACATGTGCTAGAAGGAGTTGAGTTATATAATTGCCCCACATGGATTGTGCAAGGATTCTAAAGGAGATTATATCTAGAGAGGTTATATAAGGTTCTGGGTTACTCCACTCATTAAATCTTAAATTGGATAATAAGTTCTTTCACAAATGGATTTTACATCAAATTCAATAAAGTACACAGCGTTAGCTTAATTCAATATAAATTTATCATTTTAGGATGGCTGAAAGAATATAGGTCATTTATGTTGGGACTCAAGATAGCATGACCAAAGAATAAGACCATAATAAGCTAATTTCATCAATGTTGTAGATTTAGAAATAACAAAATCAGGCAACATTTTTAAAACATATAAAAAATGAGAAACGTTCACAAAGCATTCAAAACAAGTCCGAAAGACACAAACCCGAACCAACATCAAAAACACTTCTATTCACAAACTAAATTTGGCAGTCGTATCTAACATAATCAGTAGATCACAGGAAAAATCAGCACAAGAACACCCTCTACTAAACTGTTTTCCCTGCCAGGAAAGGATCTAGCTATTTAGCATTGAATCTCCTAATATTGCCCAGAGGACTGTCGGAAAAATGACCCATTTATAAAACACATTGCACCTGTCTATCTATGGAATTCAACTTGTAACCACATTATATCATAAAGAAAAAGTAAGAAATTTACCAGGTAAAAATCCCACTAGTCGTAACAATAAAAAAAAAATCCCACTAGTCATGAGACCCAAAACTAAGCATTTGTATTAAAAATAAAGGTGTGCATTTGTATTAAAAAAAAAAGGTGTTGCTTTGCCCTTCCTAGTCACTGCACCTACTTCGAACAGATAGAATCGCAATGTCCAAGCCTAATAATATGGATTTCCCCTCCATTATACAAAATCATATTTTCTGCTATATTAACTTTTCATTCTTCACAACTACACTTGTGACCACATTTCAGATTGTTGAAGATATAATTCACTAAATAACAAAATGTGTTCTCTTTGATAGCTTAAGCTTTTAGATGAGATGCTCCCACACTTCAAGACAAATCAACCAATTACTGAAACATGTAATTATCCACATCTAAAACTTCCTCATCTAAACTAAAACTAAGGCAACAACTATTGAATAAGACAATAAGACCAAAACCAACCTCGACGGATCTCCATGAGCAGCCAACCAAGGCTCCACCATTGATGCTCCAAAGGCATCCGCTATGTGCCCGTGACTATCAGATTTCTTCATATCCCCACCTCCACCACGTCTGTTCCCCAACGACTTACTACATTCGGCCAAATTAGCCTGCTTCGCCAGCCAATGTAGCACCTTCAACCCATCCTCAAACGCTGCTGGGTACCGATCCTCAGGCGCTAACCTGTATCCAACTGCTATTACAATAACATCACAGAGCTTCGCGATTCTTCTACAGAAGAAATCATTCGAAGCAGAATCATTACTCCCACTCACAAATCCCCCACCGTGAAACTGTAACATCACAGGCAACTTTCTACAATTTTTACTAGACGGAGAATATCCTCTATAAACTCCATTTTCAGATTTCAAAGCAAGATCATCCGCATTACATCCATAGCTATTTCTCCTATGATTGAAACTATGGCCATTTTTATAATGCGTGTCGGTTACATTATCAGTGGTAGCAGCACCATAGCTGTTTCGACGTGGATCGGATCCTGAATCAGGTAATCGGGTCGAAGGCTTAACCCTAGATTTAGATTGTGCCCTTAAATCGGAATCGGGCGAGCCGAGACAAGTCTCGGGAAGGAAGATTCGGATAGAAACGGAGGTGGTGGGATCTATATGTAGGTCCTTGGTGGCAACGCCGTCGGTGAAAACAGGATTTGAAGCAGCAACTGATTCCTCATCGGGACGCGATGTGACGCCGTAAGAGCTTCCGCCGGCATTGGTTCGGTTTTGCAACCGATGCTTTAACATGAATTTGAAGAACACGCTGTATAATTTCACAGCCACGCTTGGCATTTCCCCCCTAACTCCCTCCCCCTCGCTCGAAGATTTCTAGGGTTCCGTCTACCTCCGCCACCTCCGCCCCTTTGTTTAAGTGACAATTTGTTGATTTAATTAAAACTGATTTGAAGTCACAAAACTACGTCGATATTCAGCTGAGATTTGAATTTTTAAAGGGAATAAAATGGATTTCATTCTTTATCTTTAGGGTTTTTGGGGGGGATGGATTGAGATTGAGGAAAAGGTAGACGGAGATTAGATTGCTTGAATTAGAGGAAGGGGGAGAGGTGAAAAAAAGAGCAAAATGCCTGATTTCGAAATACTGTAGTAGTCAGTAAATATGTTGGAAATTGAAAGAGGAGAAGGGGAGCAGCAAATATGTTGGATGTACGGTTTGATTAGGTGGAGCTAGTGGCGTTTCTAGAAAATTGGGACAAATCAATTGTGGCGCCTACCAGCCTACAGTAGATTTGTCTCATAGCCTACTAATTTTAATTTTATTTTCTCCTTGCTTTTAAAACTAGCTAAATGTTGAGAAGTGTTATGAATATATTATATTATGGATGTTAATTTAGTACTTTATTATAAATAATGAGATTCCGTCGTAAATATGTTTATCTATTTAGTAGTTTATTGAAAATAAGCCTTCTGAAAAAACTTATACTTTCGGTACTCCGTTATGAATAAACATAACCCCGTAGAAAATTATCTATATTTGGTACAGTGAGCTTATCCTTTTGGTACCCCGTTATGGATAAACATCACCCCCGATAGAAGATTATCTATATCTGATACAATGAGCTTATCCTTCTGTACTCCTTTATGGATAAACATCACCCTCGGTAGAAGATTATCTATATCTGGTACAGTAGCAGCTTACAAGCAGTTTACACAGCAGCTTGTAGAAACAGCTTACACAACATCTTCATTTCTTCTATAAATAGAGGAGATTTCAGTTCATTATGTACATAAATTTGAAGTTGAATAATATATCAGTTTTCTCTTTATACTTGTCTTTACTTTACAGTCTTTAGTTTATAACACGTTATCAACACGAGACTCTGCCATCTCGAGCAAATACTTTAAAAGTATCATAGGTACGAACTTTTTTTTTCTAAATAATGTCAAATCTTTCTAAACTTGAATTTGTAGCCCTGGATATATTAGGCAAAAGCTACATGTCTTGGGTGCTTGATGCTTAAATTCATCTTGATGCGATGGGTCTGGCAGACACCATCAAGGATAAAAATTAAGCATCAAACCAAGACCGTGCCAAAGCAATGATATTCATGCGTCATCACCTTGATGAAGGTTTGAAAATGGAATATCTCACTATTAAAGATCCAGTCATAGTGTGGAATAATTTGAAAGATAGATATGACCACCTGAAGATGGTCGTTCTTCCACACGCATGTTATGATTGGACTCATTTAACGCTACAAGATTTTAAATCTATCAGTGAGTATAATTCTGCTATGTTCAGAATAATTTTCCAATTGAAATTATGTGGTGATAATATTACCGATCATGATATGTTGGAGAAAACTTCCACCACTTTTCATGCCTCAAATATGCTCCTGCAGCGGCAATATCGAGAGATGGGATTCAAATAGTATTCTGAACTTATTTCACATGTTCTTGTAGCCGAGCAACATAATGGGCTATTAATGAAAAATCATGAAAGTCGGCCTAATGGTTCTTGTCCATTTCATGAAGTGAAGGAGACGAACTTCCACCAAGCTAAGCGTGGAAGAGGTCGTGGCCCCAATCGTGGTCATGGTCGTGGTCGGGGAAGAAACTCTAATTATGGTAATAATAATGCACCAAATAACCCTCATCACCACCAGCAGTGGAAAGAAAGGAATAAAAGCATGAAGCGGTGCAAGCAGCAAAGGCAGAAAATGCATGTTATAGATGTGGAGGAAAAGGGCACTGATCACGTACTTGTCGTACGCCAAAGCACTTGGTTGAGCTGTATCAAGCCTCCTTGAAGAACACAGATAAAAATGCTGAAGTAAATTTTATTTCTGAAGATAATTAGACTTCATGCATTTGGATGTAGCTGATTACTTTGCACTCCCGGAAGGAGAAACAGGTCATGTGATCGGTGATGAATTTGTAGAAATATAAATATTTTAATTTTTGTTGTTTGTAGTAGATAATATGGTTATGTAATTGTTGTACATAAATAAAAGTTATGCTTTGATAATGATGTTTACTATCATATTTATTTTTTATATCGTTTTTGAAGAATATGGATAATCCTTAAATTATGTTTGGATTAAAGACCAATCATGAAGATATTTGTGTAACTGATAGTGGAACAACTCATGCCATATTCAAAGATCAGAAATACTTTTCTTATTTGCATAAGAAAAAAGCAAATGTTTTAACAATTTCTGGTAATATAAGTTTAATTGAAGGCTCCGGAAGAGCCACTTATTGAGTTTTATCAATATCCGCCGAAATAGGTATCATGTTGAGACGATAGATGAAATGAATATGGAATATCTTTATATTACAAAGAATGTTCCTGGCCATAAGCGCATTGTAGAAAAGTTACCAACTTTATCTTCTGGCTTATACTATTCAAAGATTAGTACAGTTGAAGCACACTCTATCGTAAACCAGAAGTTTACTGATTCAAATATTTTTGTGCTCTGGCATGGCCATTTGGGCCATCCTGAATCAATAATGATGAGACGAATTACTGAAAATTCAAGTGGGCATCCATTAAAGAACCTGAAGATTCTTACAAATAATGAATTTTCTTATGATGCTTGTTATCAAGGCAAAATGATCACTAGACCATCACCAATGAAGGTTGGCATTGAATCCACTACCTTTTTAGAACGTATACATGGGGATATATGTGGACCTATTCACCCACCAAGAGGGATGTTTAGATATTTTATGGTCCTAATAGATGCATCTTCAAGATGGTCTCATGTGTGCCTGTTATCATCTCGCAACCTGGCGTTTGCAAAGCTATTAGCCCAAATAATTCGATTAAGGGCATAATTCCCAGATTGTCCTATAAAGGCTATTCGCCTTGATAATGTTGGCGAATTCTCATCTCAAGCTTTTGATGATTATTGTCTATCTGTTGGGATAAAAGTTGAACATCATGTAGCTTGTGTTCATACTCAAAATGGCCTTGCAGAGTCATTTATCAAACGCCTGCAATTGATAGCAAGACACTACTTATGAAAACAAAATTGCCCACTACTGTTTGGGGCCATGCTATCTTGCATGCAACATCACTTATCCGTTTCAGACCGATACATTATAATAAATATTCTCCGTCACAATTAGTTTTTGGTCATGAACCAAATATTGCTCATCTATGAATTTCGGATGTGCTGTATATGTGCAAGTAGCACCACCACAACGCAGTAAGATGGGTCCACATAGAAGGTTAGGAATATATGTTGGGTTTGAATCGCCCTATATTATTCGCTATCTTGAACCATTGACAGGAGATTTATTTACTTCTCGATTTGCAGATTGTCAGTTTGATGAAACAAATTTCTCACCATTAGGGGGAGAGAAAAAGGAAATCAAAAGAGAAATTGTGTGAAAAGTTTCATCATTAACTTATTTTGATCCATGTACCCCTATATGTAAGCAAGAGGTCCAGAAGATCATCCATTTACGAAATATAGTAAATCAAATGTCAGACGCATTTACTGATTTGAAAAGGATAACTAAGTCACATATCTCTGCAAAGAATGTGCCTATCTGAATTGATGTCCCAACAGGACAATCTACTAGCATGAGAGCTAGTGAACCTAAGGCACGCTTGAAGTGTGGTAGGCCTTCGGGTTCTAAGGATCGAAATCCTCGAAAAAAGAAAATCGACAAATGATCAAGATGATACTATAAAGGGATCTCTTGAAGAGACCCAAGATCTGATTAGTTCTGAGATTCCTGAAGAAATCAATGAACCCGAGACTCAAGTGAGCGAGGAACTTTTAATAAGTTCAACTGATGATGGGATTAATTTTAATCGATATGAAATAGCGGTGGATAATATTTTTGCATATAATGTTGCACTTAACATTATGCAAGATAGTGAGGATTTTGAACCCTGATCTGTCGAAGAATGTCGACAAAGATCTGATTGGACAAAACGGCAAGGGGCAATTCAATCAGAATTGAACGCACTTGCTAAAAGAGAGGTCTTTGGACCAGTAGTCCAAACACTTATTGGTATAAAACTAGTTGGTCATAAATGGGTTTTTGTGCGAAAAAGGAATGAAAAAATAAAGTTGAAAGATACGAGGCTCGCCTTGTCGCACAAGGATTCTCACAACAACATGGAGTCGATTATGAAAAAACATATTTACATGTTATGGATGCCGTAACATTTCGATATCTCAGCAGTTTAGCCTTACGTGAAAGACTTGAAATACATCTGATGGGTGTGGTTACAACTTATCTGTACGGGTCAATTGATAATGAGATTTACATGAATATCCCTGAAGGATTTAAAATGCCTGAAGAAAATTCAAAATCTCGAGAAATGTATTCAATCAGACTACAAAGATCTTTGTACGGTTTAAAGCAATCTGGGCGCATGTGGTATAATCGTCTTAGTGAATATTTGTTGAAAGAGGGTTACTTAAATGATGTTATTTGTCCATATATTTTTATAAAGAAAATGTCATCAGAATTTGTTATACTTGTTGTTTATGTTATTGACATAAATCTTGTTGGAACTCCAGAAGAGCTACAAAAGGCAATTGAATATCTTAATAAAGAATTTGAGATGAAAGATCTTAGAAAGATAAAACTTTGTCTTGGTCTGCAAATTGAACATTTAGCAGAAGAAATCTTTATACATCAATATGCCTATACAAAAAGGGTCTTAAAACACTTTTACATGGACAAAACGCACCCATTGAGTACATCAATGGTTGTTCGATCACTTGAAGTGAATAAGGACTCGTTCCGACCTCCAAAAGAGGACGAGGAACTCCTTGGTCCTGAAACACCCTATCTCAGTGCAATTTGTACACTTATGTATCTTGCTAATGCTACAAGGCCTGACATAGTATTTTATGTTAATTTACTAGCGAGATATAGTTATTCTTCTACACTGAGACATTGGAATGGGATTAAGCATATTTTGCGATATTCAAAAGGAACTCTTGATATGGGTTTGTCTTATGTTAACAAAGGTAGTGCGGATCTTGTTGGTTATGCAGATGCAGATTATTTATTTGATCTCCATAAAGCTCGATCTCAAATCGGGTACGTATTTACATGTGGAGGTACTGTCATATCCTGGCGCTCTATAAAGCAATCTATTGTTGCTACTTCTTCAAATCATGCTGAGATAATAGCCATTCATGAAGCAATTAGGGAATACGTATGGTTGAGATCAGTGATTCATTTTACTCAAGGAAAATGTGGTTTGGAATGTGATAAAAGACCCACAATTTTATACGAAGACAATGCTGCATGCATAGCCCAATTAAAGGAAGAATTTATAAAAGGAGATAGAACGGAGCACATTTCACCAAAATTATTCTACACACATGATCTTCAGAAAAATGGTGACATTGATCTGCAACAAATCCGTTCAAGTGACAATTTGGCAGATTTATTCACTAAATCTTTGCCAACTTCAACTTTTGAGAAGATGGTATACAAGATTGGAATGTAGAGATTCAAATATTTGAAACAAGGTTTTTATCAGGGGGAGTAAAATATGCGCTATACTCTCTTTCTCTTACTAAGGTTTTTCCCGCAGGGTTTTCCTTTTAAGGTTTTTAATGAGACAACTAGTTATGCGTATTACTAAATATGTGTACTCTTTTTCCTTCACTAGGATATTTTTTCCCATCGGGTTTTTCCTAGTAAGGTTTTAATGAGACACATTATCTTTTAATGAACATCCAAGGGGGAGTGTTATGAATATATTATATTATGGATGTTTATTTATACTCCGTTGTAAATAAACTTCTTGAAGAAGCTTATCTATATGAGACTCCGCCGTAAATATGTTTATCTATATAGTACTCTATTGGAAATAAGCCTCCTGAAGAAGCTTATCCTTTCGGTACTCCATTATGGATAAACGTCACCCCCGGTAGAAGATTATCTATATTTGGTACAATGAGCTTATCCTTTTGGTACCCCGTTATGGATAAACATCACCCTCAGTAGAAGATTATCTATATCTGGTACAATGAGCTTATCCTTTTGGTACCCCGTTATGGATAAACATTATCCCGGTAGAACATTATCTATATCCGGTACAGTAGCAGCTTACACAGCAACTTGCAAAAGCAGCTTACACAAGAGCTTCCTCTCTTCTATAAATAGAGGAGATTTCAGTTCATTATGTACATACGTTTGAAGTTGAATAATATATAAGTTTCTCTCTATACTTGTCTTTACTTTACGGTCTTTAGTTTATAACGAGAAACACTTTTGTTATTATTAAAATAACAAAAACATTACTCTTAGAAGGTCTCCCATGTAATTTTTAAAGATTGTCTGTATTATTTTTTACTGATCTTGTATGAAAATAATTATACAATTAAAATAATATTTGTAATAGACTACAACCTCAAATCTTCCCATAAAAATGTAATTTTACAACGAGAAGGATGAAGAAAAATAAAATAAAATGGAGAGTTGTGGTAAAAGTCGTAATGATAGAGGAATCGTTACTGAAAAGCATATATGGGGAGGTCATAAGTGTTTATATAGTAAAATCAATTTTCGAAGGACTGAATAACACATACATGATAAAATCGTAACCATTAAAATACGACCTTAACTCTTGTTTTTTATCAAGAAAGGATATTGCAAGGATTACAAAAAATATGAGAGATAAAATACTAAACTCCTGATCAGACTAAAAATATAAATTAGGATTGATCAACTTACAACTTTTGGATAATTTTAACTTATGAATATTTTTGGTGTTTACACAATTACTCTCTACAACCTCGGGAGAACCAAGCATAAATTGCATTTTTCGTCCTAAACTTTGGTCTAACTATCCAAAGGTGTCGTTGCCGGTCCCTTCTTTTTTTGAAATGGAGTAAATGTTTAAAACTTCAATTATTACTTTTATTTTCGTCATTCTGGATTCATGTGCCGTTTCAGAGATAAAGTTAACTAAAGGTAAAATTTGGAGATTAGTTGACGTTAACAAGAAATATCGGTAAATCATTTGAAAAGTTAAATTTTCATTAATTGTTTCTTCCGCAATGTTTCTTTTTAATCTATTAAAATAATTCTTTCTCTGACTTTTTACTTTTGAGGTGAGCTGACATTTGAACGAAATTACAAAAAAAAATAATCATTTAAGTGGTGTAGATTTCAAGATATTGTTATCCATTTACCTAAACAAAAAGTAAATTTGAAGTTTACTCTGTCAAATAATCAACTATAAGCATAACATCGAACTCAAAGCTTCTACATTTGTTCCTTGCTTAACCATTATCCCTAATATAATTATTTTAATTATATTTATCAACACTCTAGGTAAATTAGCAGTTTAAATTGCACAATTTGGTAATTCTTTTCTTAATTAGTTACCATGTTTAAAGAATGTGGATTGATTCAAACATTCAGAAAGTTTTCCAGGTGAGGCATCGTATGTTAGCTAGGGACATAGATTTGATTGAAAATTGAAAAACGAATTTTTGAAGTTGTGTTGAAATATAATTTTTGGAAGTTAAAGTTATATTTGAACATGTGTTTTATTTGAAAAAAAGTTGAAATTTTATGAGTGGAAGAAGAAATTTCACCCAAAAACTACTCTAAACCAATTCTTGGATTTTTTTTCTTCTTCAAAAACTATCATATTCCAGAATATGAACAAATATTGTTTTCAAAATAAGTCGCCAAAATCTATGGCGAAACGGATCATTAATGTCTCAAATGGAACAATCCAATAAACTAAGAAGTCACAATTCGAGCTCTAGTGTTGAAAATTTCAATACTTAAATTTGCGCTTCTCCTATTACAATGTTAATTATGTGCAGTGTCACAAATTATAATACTTACAATTTGAATTAAAAAAAAAATACCTTTGCAAATATTTTTTATGTGTAATTTTTAGATCTCTAATATATGATCGGAACAAGCGGTGATATCCACAGAGAATTATTTGTGCCAACATGTATGCCACCTCATGTTTCCTTTCTCCGTTGGCAGTCACATGGACAGATATACAGCTTTTATCGAACAACCGTAACACTCCTAAACCGAAAGAATAATTAATAATTAATTTGATATTATATACATAACATATTACATAGCCGACCCAACTAATTTTTCTTGATTAAATCCTAGGAATATGCTTAATCAGTTAATCTTAGTCACACAATTTGTTCATTATGTTGCGTGTGTCTACTGCATGTGCATTAAACTGGCTACCCAAAAATTTAGAGAAAGACTATTCAGTTTCACGGAGTATTTAATGATCGAGAAATCTTGAGGTCCAAGTAGCACATGATTTGAAACTCAATGGATAATAAAATCGTTTTTCTATCCATCTCCACTTAAATATTGAACTTTAGTCCGCAACAAGGTTCAAACTCGTGATGTATGCCTAACTCACATATCACACGTCATGCTTATCATTGAACCAAAGACGTGGGAGAAAATTTCCGCTATGCATGTTTTCTCCTGCTCTTTTCAGTTATTTGATCTGTCCATTCGTTGAACTACTGTCTCCAAGCAGAATAAACAGAATATTTTTTGGTGCTCTAACAGTGACAAAAATAGCAACTTCACTAAGATCAAGTTATTCTTTTTTTTTCCGGCCCCAAAAGAGAAAAAGAAAAATAAACTTCTAAGAAACTAATTTCAAGCAGTCTGAATTCAAAAAAATTGGTTCTTAAACATTGCAACTATATCTTAATTTCGATATTCTCAAGGTTATCTACAGGGACATTTCATGCTAAGCTGCAATGTCAAGTGCAGCCTAAAAGGAACTTAGACGGAAAAAAAAATTAATAGATACCTGAAGAATGATGCTTTTCCAGTCTCATCATACAAATTCCAACAAAGCAAAGATCAAATGAACTTAACCAGATTAATTCCAGCAACATGTGGACTGCACACTATAAAATCTTGAGGTTCTCCAGTTGCGCGATTCCATATGTACAGTCCTTGCCTCTAAATGAGCACAGAGTTGGTATCCAACTCAATTTTGCGTTATCACACTGTGAGCCCTGGGAAAACAAAATTTTCAGGTTGTATTGGAAACCTGTAACACGGTTCATTGGATCCACCTCCTTTTCGCAATTTCCATCCTCAGTTAGCATATTGATCAGCTCATCAAGGAAAAAGCAACAGTAACAAAGATATCCAGTCTCTAGCCAGACGGCGAATGAGGCTTTGTCCTAGGAGAAACTAGTACTGGCTCATTGCTTGCAGCTTTCATTCCAGCAAGCTCCTCTAACCGTCTCCAAGTTGTTTCACGTTTCATCTTTATCTCCTCTTCGTTGGCCTGATCCTCTTCAAACTTGTGCAAACACTCTTCAAAGAGTTCAGGATCAACATCAGAGAAGATCTTGCGGACGTTTAATGTCAAGCTTTGCACCGCCTGATTCCAGTGGCCTCTTGCATTCTTCTCCAAGGAAGGGAAAATTATCGGCAGTATAACTTTACGATTCTGTTTGATTAGGCTCTCAACATGATCATTGTTCCATAGGAACAAAGCCCTTTCAGCCACCTGCAGATGCAAAGTTAAAGAGAGTTATGAAGTTAAACAGAGAACAAACCTAAACAAGCTTCATTCAAAGTACAAACTTGATGCAAAATAAAGGTTGCAGTAGATCTAATGAAGTGCTAATCATTCATCTCGAACCTGATATTTCTTATTGATCTTTTTCTGATAAAAATATATAGAATAATATTCAAAAAGTCAGAACCAAGAGGGTACTGCCAAGATGTTTCTCATTGATCTTATGGCATCTGATCTACTCTCAACACAACTAGAAAAATACACACATTTGATCACAAATTTGATCTATACCAACGAATGGAGTAAATCAACTAGAGCTACTCAACAAATCTAATGACAAATCTGTCCACTGAAATTACATATCTGTGTATCTAACTGATGTCAGGAACAGCTAACGGTAGGAATGCCCAAATTGAAAGAGGTAATAGTGATTTTGATGCGTTGACACCAAAATGGAAAGGAAGACAACAGCAATGATGTCGAGGTAAGATGGAACTTCGACAGCGGAATGTTTTGATCTGGTTCAATTCATGATCGCATCTGCAAACTTTGTCTCATGGGCCTCAGCGGACGTTTTTCATTCTTCACCCGGTCCTTAGTTGCCTTTCCAAAGTCAACCTAACCGGTTACCTTTTCCAAGGCGCTAAATAGGCCTTCGCCCTTACGCCTTAATATATAATAGAAAAATTAGATAGCTGTATAAAGAACAGAACTGCCTTTGTTCTGAAGGCCTAGCGAGTTCCTTTGATAAACAACATTACTGCTGTTTGTTGGCTAATAAAATTCACCTGCAGAGTCCACTTTCCTAGTACTCAATCAATACAGTACTTTTGATACAAGGAGGTATTGATTAAGAGCACTCTGCTAAGCATCCATACATATTACATGTCTCTCAGGCATGCGCCCTCTAGTGTCACCCAAAAGTTGAAGACGCTTCAAAGAAACTTTTTGCGGGAATACAAATGATGGGATAAAGTGGGAGGTGGTCACATGTCTAATAAGGTGGCCTTGGAGGTTTGACATGAGGTATAGGCTTTGTGGAGGAAAATGATCACATACAAGTACGGCACACATATATGTGGATAGAGGACCACAAACATCTCATTACCCTATGGGCATGGGACATGAAGAAGAGTTCAATGACAACATCACTTTTAGGTTTGGGAATGGAATAGGATTAGTTTATAGAAGCACAAGCCGTTTGCCATGATTGTGAGAGTTGCCTTCCCGAGGCAAAACTTATTGGCATTTGAGGTTCAGGATAACTATACAAGAGCTGGATATAGATAACTCCAGAACCTATATCCAAAACCTGATGGCATACTTTACAAACGAAGCATCACAGAGTAGGAACAGTACACTTGAAAATGGAATGTAAAGGGAAACAGATTGTTCTCGATGAAGTCGTACTAACAAGGTTATTTCAAAAGAGAGGACGCAGGATTTCTACACCTAATAGTTTCAATTCTCAGCTCCAAGAAAGATATGTTTGTTCTCCTAATTGGAAGTAAGAGTGGCAATCTAATGGCTGAAAAATCTAACCAAAAGGGAGTTAGCTTATGTTAACCAGTGTTTCATGTGCAAACGGTAGAGCTAGGATGTGAATCACTCATTAGTGCATTGCCAGTTACAGTTAATGACGTGATGCACGAAGGAGAGGAAGATGCTGAGCTTGGGATGCAGCTCCTTTGGCCCTTACGCTGATACTTTGGGGAGAGAGAGAGAGGGATGGAAGAACATTTGAAGGGATGAAATAGATTTTCCAAGTTAAGGCTTGCCTTCTGTTTTTGTGAAATAAAATACAAAATAACTAAAACCACTAACCTGAAAGTGTGAGCTGCTCAAGCAACGGCTGATTTGACGAAACAAAGGCACCATACAACGCTGAAATTCTGGAGGCTGAGTAGCTTCTAGAACCTCCTCCAGCTCACCTAAGAACATTACTTCCTTGGAACTGTTTGTGATGGGCCAATATTTCAACAAACCTCTTATGACAGTATCAGCGAGTTTGCAATCCTTTTCCACAAACTGTGTTATGCAGTAAGATAACTGCTGATGATACATTTGTACACACTTTGGTTTATGAAGTGGAATCAGAGCTCGAACTAGGAACAACTTGTGCTCTTCCTTCAGTGGAAGGGCAAATCCATTGATTATACTGCCCAAAATTTCTAAAAGTTCTGCTATTCCATTATGCTTCTCAGTTTCAAAAATAAACCGGTAAAATATATTGTTGATTGATTTCCTAATGAAAGGGCGGTGCACCATGAATTTTCCATATATACGGTGCAAAACAGTCTTCAAGTACTCCCTTTCTCTCGGATCTTCTGAATCAAAGAGATCTAATAACCTTAGAACAAAAGAGTGATCAACGTATCTCTTAGCCAGTTTCGCATCCGTCTCTGGTGATGCCACAAATCTGAGAAAAAACTCATACACAATTTGCAAATGCGGCCATGCGGGATCCATCAAGGGTTCATCTTCTTCTAAGTCAAAAGCTTCCAATACTTTGTTTTCACGAGGCTGAGGAGTAAGAGGCCTAAACAGATTTGAAGACACCATTTTAACTATTTCTTGAATGACAGTTTCTGTGAATTTCCCATTCGCAGAACTAACATAATCAACAAGCTCCACTAGTGTTTGTCGCTTGATGTCTTTTTCTTTCAAGTGTTTTGTTGGATCAGTGAAGTCAAACATTAGACAGCATAAGTTCAGCTTTTTGATGAACAAGTTTTGCTTCTCAGAACTTGGTACATCTTTAAAACTAGGTAAGGTCTCATACGGAAAAACCGCTGCACTTCCATTCACCTTAGCATTTACAGACTGTGGTAGCCTATTTCCATGATTCAGTCCTGGAGTTGATGAAGAAGTGACTCCTGAAACAGTAGTGGCACTCGAATTTCCAGTCCGTGAACTAGACAAATCACTGCTTCTTGAACTAGTTGAAGCATTTGACGGTGATGCAGAGCTTCCTCCATCACGATTGTCTGCTGACTTGGATGGCTTCTTAGGGAGCCTATTGAGTAGCTGCTTGATCATCACTTGAAGATATAATCTTGTGGTTGTAGTGCTTTACTGATTGAAACACTCTCAAAACGGAACTTCCATCAATCTGAAAGGTCTAAGCAGCAAAACCAAGATGATCAAACCAATTTTTAGCGAACCAGTGAAGATCTCATCCATCCAAAATCCTTATCTTCCACCACCCTAAAACAACATACAAGCTCAATATGATCCGCATTCGTGCCTGCCTAAACGAATAAATATCTCCTTTTCAACTGAAAAAAAATAACAAAAAGGCAAGTAAAATGAAGAAATCCCAGAAATATAGTGAAGTTAAATTTCCTTTCTATCGTGGAGAAAAGAGCTAAAAAATCAACTCTTGTTCCATAATCGTTTTCCTTCTCTTTTTCTTGATAAAGTGTGTAATTTGTATTATAAACAACTCAGCAGTAAGAAGACAGCTGTGAATTACAAAATTTTCAGGGATCAGCCTATTGCAACTGAAGGGAGCCTATAAAATCCAAAAAGTTATTTACCAACAAATCCACATGATGCACATTCTCTCTCATTTAACAATATGAAAGGTGTATTCTTTGTGAACTAAGTAGTGCAATAAAGCAAAACCCAGATGCAGACAAGCATCAAAATTTCCGAATCAAAGATATGAAATTTTCTACCTATTCAGATAACTGTCTCAACAAAAAAAAAAGAAGGGCATTAACCTTTGTTCTTGTTTTAGCTGAGGTCCACAAAGACTCAGGGTTATTCAGCTAGGTCAAAGAAATATTAAGATCTGTGCATATGATGTACACAACCCCAGATAACATTAACCTGCAAGGAGCAAGAAAGAAACTTGAGCACAAAAAAAATAAGAGTGGGTCAATAAGATCAAGAATCAGCATTTAGATATAAAATGAACTGTAAATGCTTACATTAAGATAATTTGGGAAGTTGGGTGATAATAAAGATTGAAACTTTACAGAGTTGGGTTAGTGATCAAAATCTAAAAACAACCCCAACTGATAGAAGAAAGGGGGGGGGGGGTGGGGATGATGGATTAGAGAAAAGCAATCTCTGGTTGTTGCTGATGCTGATGATGTGCTGTTTGGTTAGCTAGAATTATTGTTCTTTTTTTTTTTTCTCTCTGAATATTTGGTTCCCATTTTCTCTGTAACTTTCCTTTTTTACCTCCCTTTCTTTTGTCTTTTCTCCTTCTATATGAGTTTCATGAATATATCAAACCTAAGAAAAAATTCGTTCAACATAATCTTTTGCAATTTAAAAGAAAATTATAAATATTTTCCTTGCTTTAAAGATTTCTTGAAAATTAATTGACATGATATGAATAAAATAGAAAGGGTTACTTAAATTTATTATAACATAATATAATAATCTAATAATGACAAAGCTTTCCAATAGTGTGTAAAAACAATATGAATACAAAAGATATATATAGTAATATATTTTAATTTAGAATTGAAGAGTGTGCTTTACCTTTTTCTTTCTTACATATTGTAACCTAAAAACCACTTGCCATATTTATTCTCACCTTTGGGTTTCTCCAGATTTGGACAATTTTGAATTTTGACAAATTTCGCCTTCAGAGTTTTAAAAGAAAGTCATATAAGTCAGGGTTAAAAAGGAGATTTCGAAGTACAAGAATAAAGCGAATAGATCGTACACGCGCTTCTAAATGTGGGCCAAAGGCCAATTAGTAATTGTTGTAGTGAAATGGACCAAATAAAAATAAAATAAAAAACAAGAAACGTAGTTGGTAAACTTGAGCAACATCATCAAAATCTCAATTATAACTAGCCTTGAATTCAAGTTATCGCTTGAAATTTATAGCTTCTAAATGCTTCAACACCCCCGCCCCCCTCCTTAACTCTCTTCTAGGGTGAAATTATAGGGTCGTTTGGTAGAGTGTATAAGAATAATGTTAAATATGGTGTATTAATAATGCTGGTATTAGTTATGCTTGTATATTTCTTATCTATTGTTTGATTTGATGTATTAAAACATTGCACAATTTCTAAAAGAATTGTTTGTTTACAAAAATACCATCATAACCAATCCATCACTTTATCTTTTTAAAAGAAACATATGTTTGAGGAATGTTTTTATATGAAAAAGGTTAAAAAAAATTGTTTGATTTGTCTACCTATATTGTAATATAGAACTAAATATTTATTTTTAAACATAAAATATTATGTATATGTTATTGTTGTCGTTGTTATTGTTGTTGTAAAACAGAAAATATGCTAAGTATTTATTTATCTACTAGTGATATAATTTTATTTCCCACTTTCTTGGATTATTTCAAACTTGCATTAATATAATAGCATTTTTAATCAAGCATAAATTTTGAAGGACGATGTTGTCTTTAACTAAGCTAATGCATGCGCTAAAACTTATTGCATTATCAATACCATGGTTTCTTATGCATTAGTTATGCATAGGATAATACCAAATAAGGTGTATAACTAATGCATAGATTCAAAAAGTATACCAAATAATTAGTTTATCTAATGCATCCTACCAAACGACCCCTAAGCAACATGAGGCAGTACTGCTACGTGGGGTTGAGTTTTGACCTAAGATATTCAATCGCTATATTACTTGGAGATTGTTTGACCAAAAAGCATAACTTCCGGTTAAACTATTGAATTTATGTACACAAAAGGGTTAAATCTAGTTAAGGATAATAACTCTAGACACTAATCTTTAGAACGTACAACATATGGGACAAATAGAGTGAATGGTTGATGACAATGAGTGCAAAATATTCTTAAAGCATGAACATTAATGGAGATATAACTAACAATAAATTACAATAAATGACCTTTTAGTAAATGAGGAGAAAAATTAACCAAATGATGAATGGGTTGAACGAATATTTCTCCTGACAATGATGAATGACAGATAGGTCCAAGATTCGTATGAATAATCCTCGGATCTGGTGGAAAGGTGGGAATAATATCAATAAGAATCTTTATCAAAAGGTAATCTTTGTATTTTTGTGAGAGAGAAAATCTCCTTCTCAAAAGTGTTCTTATCAAAATCAATATTACATGCCCCTATCATTGTCACTTCTTTCTATATATATATATGAGGTTTTTTCCCTAGGAAACCCTGGTAGTATAAATGCATGGAATATTCACTAAAATATTCCCTTTTAGTATCCTATAAAGTTAGCCGTTACAAGTTTTATTATCAATAGTCAATCTCGACCTCGACCCTTGTTGGCATCTCGACTGCGATCCCTATCAACATCTCGAGTACGGCTCATGTCGACACCTCGGTCAATGACTATGCTGCATCTTGGGCGAGCTCGAACGACTCTTTCTTTAATTAGTAATCAGATAATTAATGAATTATTTAGTCAAATTGAATCTGGAAATTGGCCAAATTCTTTATTGATAGAAAGCAAAATAAAGGATTTGACTGATAGAACAAGAACAATCAAAAATCAAATAGAAAGAATTACAAAAGAGAAAAAGAAAGTAACTCCAGAAATAGACATTAGTCTTAATAAAATAAATAATATTAAAAAATTCGAATCGCCAAAAAATATTTTCCAAATATTAAAAAGAAGAAATACTCGATTAATATGGAAATTTCAATCCTTTCTCTTATGAGGAAAGTGACTCTTTCCGATTCATGTCCGGCCCTTCATTTTGGCCTATATAGTTAGTTCCTCAGTTTATTAAGGTCGGGGCCGGACGACTTTGATGAGCGGACTCTGTTTATCGTAGTTGACAAAATTGGGCGAGCAAGTCAGATAATGGCGCCTTAGATGAGGTTACAACATGACTTTTCGTGAGCTGCAACCTTTGGGGATGCATTGTTTGAGAATGACGTCATGACATCATGCGCCATTATGACGCATTTTCCTGATGCTTTGCGTCGTTTCTCGTGCCTCTGCCGTTTCGATACCTGCGCTGAGTAATGATGGCATGATTTATCGATTTTGGCGCTTGAACTCTTATAAATAGGGATCTTAGGCCATTTGTGTTTGTTTTGCACACTCCTAATATCGAATCCCCCGTGTTTCCTTCTTCATTCTCCATATTGAACTCTAATATTTGAACCCTAGTCTCTTTTTTACTTCGTTATTGTGTATCCACTCCCCTGATTCCATCTATTTCAGCTGCTTCCAACCCTTTTGTGCTTAAAATATTTTTTCTCACAAATATGGTTAATATAACTTCTGGTTCTGGTATGGCGGCTGACCCTATCCTCCTGG
Organism: Nicotiana tabacum; assembly: GCF_000715075.1. Taxonomy (NCBI): domain Eukaryota; kingdom Viridiplantae; phylum Streptophyta; class Magnoliopsida; order Solanales; family Solanaceae; genus Nicotiana; species Nicotiana tabacum. Next base: position 90,258,146 of record NC_134096.1, on the reverse strand, counting down.
CGGTACGTATGCCTTTTCACGGCGGTGGTGTTTCTATTTGCCCTTGAAGATAAGAGATTTCCTACGGTGGAGGAAATAATTCCTCGTAGTGAAAAGATTAGAGCTAACTTTTCAAAGTTGCCCGAAGACGATCCTAAGGCCTCGGAGTCGATGTTGAACGAGGTCGACCTCGCTGAGCTTAGGACAAAGTTCAAAATTTCGGCTCATATCGATATGATTTCGGCGGGGTGCGATGTGGTATAAATACATCGCCCAGGATATTGCGCGTTCTATACGTATCCGTTCTATGTAGGCTATTATTTTCCTCTTCTTCCATTGGCGGAGGAATTTTGCCGTTACTACGACGTCTGCCCTGCCTAACTCTCCATTTTTATCTATAAGCTTATCCGTATGTTGACGAGATATGCGAAGTTGGCTGGCTGTGGGGTCTCACTTCGCCACCTGATGTATCTCTTTGTCCCTAGTTTCTATAGGGGGACGATGCTACACCTTCGCCACCGAGAAAGTAAAAATTTGGTGGTGAAGATGGATGATAAGACGAATCAGCAGTTCTGGCTCAACTATTTCTTTGTCAAGACCGAGGACGTGGTGGCCAATGCAAGCGGGTTCCCTGAGGCTTAGAATTACGCCCGTAAGTATCCTTTTGCCGAGCATTCATTTTGCATGTTTTCGTCGTAGTCTAACATTCCATCCTCTCTTCGTGTAGCTGAGACTTCGCCCCCTCCCTTGGTCGGGGACATTCATGACTGGGTCATCCAGGTCTTGCCTCACACAGTGGAGATTCGTGAATGGCCAACCTTTATCAAGAAATTCGGGCCTGCGCCTTTCGTGATGGGGTGAGTTCGTCTATATGTATTTATGCATATATAATTATTACCTTTTGTCTATACCATTTTGACCTCATGGTTTCCTGCTCGTTGCAGTTTCGTATGGGAAGTGAGAGTCTTTTGATTTTTCTTTTTCAGCTCGAGGACCTTCGAGAAGGCAGAAGGCTCCTACTCCGACATTTCGTAAGAGGAAGGCTGCTTCTGTTCCTTCTGTTGCGGTGAGGTCTGCTCGATCGTCGACTATTCATGCAGCAGGGCTTTCGACTTCCCCTTTGCATCATCTAGTAGACGAGGACGATGAGGAGGAATCGTCACCGAATGGCGATAACTTGCTTCCCCGTAAGAGGCGATAGGTAGATGTCGGCGAAAGAGTTATCTGTGTGGGGAGTTCGGTGATGGAGGATTTCGTCGTCCGAGAAATGACGACCATAGAACTTGGAGATGATGCCAAATTACCGCCCACGATTCCGCTGTCGTCGGGGGCCAAGGAGGGTACGTCTCTCCCTGAGCCCGTGATGGATTTTGAAGGTCTGTCGGCAAGAGTCCCTGACATCTTACGGCAGGATGAGCTATCGGCCTCGCTACCAGCCGAGGTTCCTTCTTCTCGGGTTGACACAAAAGGAAAAAGTGTAGTCGAAGAAGGTTACGATACAGGCTCCGATATGGATGCCGAGGAAGTGAGGATGATGGGGGAAGGACTTACCCGACTTGAGGTGAGATTGGAGGGGACCACGCAGACCATTGCGATCCCCTTGGACCAGGATTTGTTGGTTTATAAAGAAGACGTGGTCCCTTCTCTTGGTCCCCTCTGTTCCGATGTGGAGGGTAAAACCCTTGAGAAGCTAAAGGACGCCACTTTATCGAGGACTATAGCCGACCTCGCTCTTAGGGTAATCCTTTTGATCTTTCTCTATTTTTATACCGAGTCCAGTTTTGTTCTTTCTCGTTCTATCTTTCTTTAAGACCGTGATTTTGGAGATTGAGAGCGCCCGACGAGAGGAGAGGCCTATGGCCATTTTCCAAAAGATGGAGCAAAAATATCGCGAATACCGTGAGAAGCTCCGCTAGATCTAAGCGGTTCGGTGGAAGTGGCACTTTCTAGACTCTTCGAGGTGAACTGAAGGAGAAGAATGATGAATTGATGAGGGTCATTGGAAAATGCAGCATTCTTGATGGGGCGTTGAGGGACAAAGAAGAGGAGCTCGAGGTGAGCAGGGGGGTCGAGGCTCAATGTGCCTACCATCAAGCCCAAATGGTCTTGTTGTGCGCCAAGCTCGAGGAGTGTCAACTCAAAGTGGTCACTCTGAGTGATGAGGTCGCTGAGAAGGCAGTGGGTTTAGAGAAGGCGGAGTTGGCCCAACTATCGGTTGCAAGGAGAACAGAGGCTTTAGAGATCGTGATCCGCATTCTCCGTTCTGAGCGGGAGGGTGCTTTGGAGATGGCCATACTCAGAGAGGAGCGGCTTGATGAGCGGATATGGGAGCTGGAAAAAGAGTCTTCGGGCCTTAGTTATCGAGTTGCTGCTCTTGAGGCCGAGAAGGTGCAGTTATTGGCTTAACCGTCCTCCTCCTGCACTTCTTCTTTTCCTGATGTTCCGCGGGATCTGTACGAGGAATGGATTCGCGTCGAGGCTCAGCTGTATATATTCAGGGACCTGATGGGGGCGGGGGCTATTTCAGAAGCTGACTTCGAGGATGCTCGTGCTAAGGCACGTGAAGCTCAATTTGCTTGTGGTTATGACCCCGCTACACCAAAATCTGGTGATGACGAGGGAGCCAGCGTGGATTGAATTGAACATGATGCCTGGTACAAGGATGAGTATCCCGCTGGCGATGGCGATGGCGAAGGCGAAGAGGTAGGTGTACATGGCCTGGGTGATCAAACCGGTGGTGCTTCTGGGCCGGGCAATGTTTAGATTTTTTTTCTTTTTCTTTTTTTGTTTAGTAGCAGGCTTGTGTGTATTTTTTGCAGGCATGTATTCGAGCCTTTGTAGAAAAATATTTTAAGTATGAAATGTTAATTATGTTATTCGTACCTGATTCCTTTTCTTTGTTTGGGCTTGTACGCTTTTTGATTTTGTTGCTTGGTTGCCTTCATCGTAATAAATTTCTTCAAGTAGGTCGAATGAGGTTGAAACGAAGTCTAGGTTCGATTATGGCCGAGGGCCGGTAGTTGGTTTGAATAAGGTCGAACGCGTTGCATGTTTAATTCGAATAAGGTTGAATGTAACCTTTATTTAGTTCAGGCCGTGGGCCGAGTTAGGCATTAATTCAGACGAGGTCGAATGTAACCTTTAATCAGTTACGGTAGTTGGACGAGTAGGTGTTAATTCGAACGAGGTCGAATGTAACCTTTAATTAGTTAAGGCCGTGGGCCGAGTAGGTTTTAATTCGAACGAGGTCGAATATAACCTTTAATTAGTTAAGGCTGTGAGCCGAGTAGATGTTAATTCGAACGAGGTCGAATGTAACCTTTAATTAGTTAAGGTCGTGGGCCGAGTAGGTGTTAATTCAAACAACGTCGAATGTAACCTTTAATTAGTTAAAGTCGTGGGCCGAGTAGGTATTAATTCGAACGAGGTCGAATGTAACCTTTAATTAGTTAAGGCCGTGGGCCGAGTAGGTGTTAATTCAAATGAGGTCGAATGTAACCTTTAATTAGTTAAGGTTGTGGGCCAAGTAGGTGTAATTCGAACGAGGTCGAATGTAACCTTTGCTTGGGGATAGCAGAAATAAACTTCATGTACTTGTGCTTTGTTCATATTCTTGGAGAGATTTATATATTTTCCGGGCGCTGGCTGGTAGTTCAGTCCCAGTTCTGGTCTATCTAGTCCCTTAATTGGTCGAACTGAAAAAATAGTGAGAGATCGAGCATTGAACTAGTCGTCCGGTGTCTTTGTGTGTGCACACTTCAATCCTGAAGTATCCCCATTATCGCTTCGTTAAAAACCTCCTCGAGAAAACCCAATTGGGACAAAACTCGAGTGAGGGAAAAAAGTGCGACTTTGGGAACCTCATCCTTTAAAAGTTGAAGTACTTGAGGTGTGTAATGTTCTAGTTGTTTGGTAATCGCTTTCCTTCCATTGTTTCTAGTGTGAATGACCCTTTGCTTGCTGCTGTCGTGATTTTGTAGGGGCCGTCCCAGTTTGTTCCTGGTTTGCCTTCCCGTGGATCTTTTCTTGCTTGTGTTTTAGCTTTAAGCATGTAGTCCCCGACTTTAAGTGGCCTGATATTTGCTCTTTTGTAATAGTAACGTTCTGCTTGTTGTTTTTGGGCGACCATTCTCGCGTAGGCCATATCTCTTCGTTCCCCAACTTTGTCGAGTTCCTGCCTTATACTGTCATCGTTCTGGGGTTCGCTTTCACGAAAGTATCTTAGGCTGGGCTCCCCGACCTCGACTGGTATTACTACATCAGTCACATAGACTAACGAGTATGGCGTTTCTCCTGTGCTCGTTTTTTGCATTGTTCGGTAGGTCTACAGTACTTCTGGTAGTATATCTGGCCAGAGTCCGTTGGCGTCTTCGAGCTTCTTTTTCATGATGTTCAGTATTGACTTGTTGGAGGACTCCGCTTGCCCGCTGCCTGCGGGGTGGTAAGGTGTTGACAATATTCTTTTGATGTGCCATTTTTCAAAAAAGTCGGTGACCTTCTTTCCTGCAAATTGAGGTCCATTGTCGCAGCTGATTTCTTTGGGGAGACCGAAATGGTATATGATGTTTTTCCATATGAAGGCAATCACTTCCTGTTCGTGTATTTGGGCGAATGCTTCTACTTCCGCCCATTTAGAGAAATAGTCAGTTAAAACCAAGAAAAATCGTACGTTACCTCGTTCCGCCGGGAGGGGCCTACAATGTCCATTCCCCATTTGATGAACGACCAAGGAGAAATTACTGAGTGTAGGTGTTCGCCTGCTTCGTGGATCATTGGGACGTATATCTGGCATTACTCACATTTTTTCACGAAATCCGCAGCCTCTTTTTTCATGGTGGGCCAGTAATACCCCGTTCATATGAGGCACCTGACCAAAGCTCGATTGTCGGAGTGAGCTCCACAGTGGCCCTCGTGTACTTCTTCAAGGAGGCGCCACGTCTGATTTAGGCCTAAGCATTTCGCCAAAGGGCCATTATATGTCCTTTTGTATAGGTCGTTGTGAACAATGATGTATCTGGCCGCTTGCATTCGCAGCTTCTTGGCCTTTTCTTATCGTTGGTGAGTATGCCGTCCTGCAAATATGTAATAATACGGTTGCGCCAGTCCCAAGTCAGGTTTATGGTTCTTACCTCGATTTGGTCTATCGACGAGTTGAGGAGGTGGACCACATTTTGGTCTCCGATTGTAATATTTTTGGTGGTTGCTGCTAATTTGGTGAGGTTGTCCGCCTCGATATTCTGTGCTCGGGGAATCTGGTCGAGTTGACATTCATCGAACTCGGGTAGTAGTTTGTGGATTTCGGTATGGTATTTTCGTAACATTTGCTCCTTGATTTGGAAAGTCCCTATGACTTGGTTGATCACGAACTGGGAATCGCAATGCAACCTTAGCCTCTTTGCCCCGTATTTGAGTGCTAGTCTTAGTCCTGCAATTACTGCCTCATATTCGGCCTTGTTGTTAGTCATGTTCGGGCACCTTATGGATTGGCGAATCACTTCGCCTGTTGGGACTTCGAGTACTAGTCCCAGCCTGGACCCGGACGCCTTAGATGTGCCGTCGGTGTATAGTACCCAGAGGTCTTGTGTTTGGGAAGAAGCGTGGACGACTTCCTTTTCGACTTCGGGCATTATATGCGCACTGAAGTTGGCGAGGACCTGAGACTTTATCACCGTTCACGGTCGATATGAAATATCGTGCTTGCTTAGTTCAATAGCCTATTTGGCCAGTCTGCTCGATAGTTTGGGTTTGTGTAAAATGCTTATTAAGGGGTAAGTCGTGACGACCGAGATGAGATGACATTAGAAATATTTTCTAAGCTTTCATGAAGCTATGACTAAGGCCAGAGCCAGTTTTTCAAGATGGGGGTATCTGGACTCGGCGTTGGCTAGTGTCTTGCTAATATAATAGATGGGAGATTGCATACTTTTATTTTCTTGGATTAAGACTGTGCTCACAGCTACTTCGGACACGGCGAGATAGACGAGGAAAGGTTGTGTTGGTTCCGGTTTTGAGAGCAACAGTGGCGAGGACAAGTACACCTTTAACTCATTCAGGGCTTGGACATACTCAGGGGTCCATTGGAGGCCGTTCTGCTTTTTGAGTACGCCGAAGAACTTGTGGCACCTATCGTAGGATCATGAGATGAACCTCGAAAGAGCGGCGATACGGCCGATTAGCTTCTGGACCTGCTTTTTGGTGGTCAAGTGCTCTGGTATCCCGACGATGAGCTTGATTTGGTCGGGATTAACCTTGATACCCCGATGCGACACTAGGAAACCCAAGAATTTCCCTAAGGCCACGCCGAATGCACATTTTTCGGGGTTTAGTTTTATGTCAGATTGCCTGAGTATGCCGAATTCTTCTCTCAAGTGGTCGATGTGATCTTCTTTCCTTTTGGACTTGACCAGCATGTCGTCGATGTATACCTCCATCGTTTTTCCGAATTGTTCTTTCAACATGTTCGTTACCAATCTTTGGTATGTTGCCTCCGCATTTTTCAATCAGAAAGACATGACCCTGTAGCAGTACGTCTCTTGGTGGATGATGGAGGTGGTCTTTTCCTGGTCCTCTTCCTCCATAAAGATCTGGTTGTAACCCGTGTAGGCATCCAAGAAACTTAGCAACTCGTGCCCGGCTGTCGCGTCGATAAGCTGGTCGATATGAGGTAATGAAAACGAATCCTTGGGGCAAGCTTTGTTCAGGTCGGTGAAATCTACACACATCCGCCACTTGCCGTTCTTCCTTTTCACCATAACCACGTTGGCGACCTATTGGGGGTACTTCGACTCTCTGACGGAGCCATTTTCCAATAATTTTTCCACTTCTTCGCGCACTGCGTCAATGATTGCGGAGCTGAACTTACGTCGAACCTGTCTCACCGGGGGTAGAGTGGATCGATGTTTAATTTGTGTGTGACGATCTCCTTTGGGATACCTGGCATATCTGCATGGCCAAAAGAAAACAGGTTCACATTAGCAGTTAAAAATTCACGAAACTTACTCGGTTCTTGAAGTTTGCAGCCGATGTAAGCTTTCTTGCTGTGGTCGTTGTTGTCTAATTGAACGGGGTCGAGGTCCTCTATGTTCGATGATCATATGGATGGTGCGGGCTGGCAACGGCGGCTTCGGGTATAGATGCAAAAGCCCCGAAGATGAAGCATCCAAATAGAATAAGATAAAGGGGCATCCAATGTTTTTTGAGATATTGTTGTATCCTCCGAAAGATAAAATCTGAATGGTCCATACATAGTCAGTTATAAAATCCAAAAGATTTTCCTCCAGTGGTTTTAACCATTATATGTTTCTTACATCCAATCATTCCTAAATTTTCAAATCACTGCCTCCAACCTAAAAGTGGATCACTCTATTAATTTCTTCTCATGAGAATATCATTATATCTAACTGACTTGTGCTAATATGTAAAACCAACTTTGTGGGTTATACACTGTAAGATGTGAAAGTGATCACTCTTTACCTATCAGTAGCAAAATAATGAATATTCATTGAAGATATGGACAATTATTAGAGTTAACCAGATATAGAAAGGGATCCAATATATGGAAGTCGGTTGAAGTAACTGTCATTGGCCATATTATCCAAAGAACTACTGACCGACAATACCGGCCCTAGCTCGCAAAAGTCCACAGGTCAATATCCAAACATATCACTTTGAAGAGATTCTATTTGAAAAAAGAGATTTTTAAATAAAGAAAAATAGATGCTTTTGGTGAAAATAGATGTTGTATTCCCCACCAGTTGTAGCTTCTACCATTACCATATTCCATATGCCACAGACATTTTTATATGTAATAAAATGCTAGAAAATTGCATAAATAATTAACAAACTAAAAATAAGTTAATTATGAAAAAAATAATTTTAGTTCAGTAATTTTTTTTTATATGTTCTATTGTTCAAGTCTCAGAAATCATTTATCAATAACTTTGCATTTATTATAATGTTCTTCCCATAATCAACTTTTACAAAATAAAATCTTTAATCGCAAGGTAACAATCAACTCAAAAGGTCAATATCAAATCATTATAATCCTGAAAATGAAAACACTTCTGTGATTTGGATTTTTGTATGATCTCTAAACCTCTTTGAATTATTTATATTTTAATCTTTAGATGCATATTTGTACGTAGTTAATTGTAAAAAAGGGCAGCCCGCTAAACACACCATCTTGCGTTCATGCATGGCCCGAGAAAGAACCGTACCTCAAGAGGTGTGATGTATACAACATGCCTAGTGCAAAATGCAAACATTAGTGACTGCTTTTACTATTCGATTCTGTGACCTATAAGTCATATCAAGACAACTGTAATATGTTACTTTAAAACTCCATTTCTTCATTCTTGTATGTTATTAATAAATTACACATTATTTTGCTAGTTCTACTTCTGTTGTCATTTTAACTGAATATATATGAGATGATTAAGTCGATAAAGCAAATGTAATATAAGTTTAATAATATAACATAGGTTATGTATTTTCTATTATGATTAACATTCACGTTTGAAATGGATATTAATAATCTTAAACAATTTTAAACAAGTTACAACTCGCATTTGGCAGTAACCATTATTATTTAGTTAGTATATTTAAATAACTTAAAAATAGAAGTATTACCAGTTGTGAAAAAAATAATACAAATATATAGCCTATAAGAAGTGTACAAAAGGTTTTGCATTGGATGCAAAGCAATAAATAGTATTCTAACTAAATGTAAAATTTCAATATTTTCTGAATTTATTAAGCTGTTGTGAACTCAAAACAATCAGTGCTTAACACTTGCAACAATAAATGACAAAAATAAAACCAATAACCTATAGAATGACACACTTAATGACAGAAAAGGCCTACATAATTTAATTTTCATAAGAAAAGAAGGACGACAATATGCAATGCAAAAGGATGGCATACCTTTTTGTCTTTTTTTTCATTGACTTGTGATTCTTGGTCTTCGTTTTTCCATCTTCTTTATCAACCATAACCATAAAAATAATATTAAATGAGGAATAGGTAAAATCGATTACTACACCATATCAAAAATAGTTGGATTTAGTTGCAATAAAAAGGAAATGCAAATGCCGATTCATTTGACACTGTTATCCCCTTTTCTGTACCCTAAGTCCTAACTATTAACAAAAAGGATGAGGACAAACAACATGTTATAGATTTTTCTTGATATTAAAATTGTTTCATTTTGTGGAAGTTTCATGATGGAAATAAATTATTCATGTAATTTCATATGTAAATAAATAAATTTTTAAAATAAAATATGAATAATGATATCTTATCCTCGCATATTTTCTAACAAATCTTGTAGAAAGAAGAAATTATGAAAAAGAAGGAAAAATGCTAAAAGACAAAGAGAATGAAGCAAAGCCACAGTCGCACACATCATCTTCATATTCGCAAATGTGAAATATACATATGGGCTTATAGAAAGAGATAATTAGAGATGAAAAGGAGCATAGTTGCATATGTGGAATCTATATACGCAAGGTCACATTCACATAAATGGAACCTACATTTGCACGCCTAACTCATGAAGTCAAGAAGGGAAGCAAAAGAGTCATAGATGCATGTGTGAAATCTATATTTGTAAAGGTCACATTCGCATTGATGGAACCTACATTTGCAAGACTAACTCATGAAGTCAAGAGTGAAGCACAAGTGTCATAGTTGTATATATGGAATCTACGTACACAAAGGTCACTTCGCATACATGGATTTCACATTTACAAAAGTAGAACATAACAAAAGCTACTCATCTTTTCCTATAAATAGCAAGCTCTCTATGTATAAGGTTATCCAATCTTGGTAAGACAAGAACTAGTCTTGGTCTTCTTTCTTTGTAGTAAAAATATTTCCTTAGTCTTTTAAATATTTCTAGTCTTCTAAATATATTTTTTTAGCTTTTCTTACTCCATAATGGAGTAATCTCTTTTCGTTTGGATAGTTGATAAAACTTGATATATTTTATAATACTATCTAAGTTTTTATATATTCTTGGCCTGAAACTTCTTATTTACATTTCATACTTTGCTAAAATGATGGTTTTTAATTACTCTATTATCACGTCTATATATTTTATCTCTAAGTTATTCATGTATTAATTTTGTAATTCTCGCGGAGCAAAATTAATATATAATAACTGATGAATAAAATAGTAGAGTGAAAGTAATTTTTCAGTAAACTATTATTTCAAGTCATTAATCTTCCTTGCCTCAGTTTTAATTCTCATGGAGGAATTGTTATAGGCCAGATTATTGATCCTTAGTAAAAATATTCTTACGAAGTTTTTACTTTCTTTTAGCACAATTCAAGCAAGAAAAATATTTCGGTTTAAACGTCACTAGTTTTAAGTTGATTAATTAACATAATTCTCACATAGTGTTATTAATTGGTTATTTCTTAGTGAGAAAAATATAATTATATTATAAATAATCAATTATTCTTTAAAGAAATAAATATAAAAATTGAGATTTTATTATAGTAATATTATCAAGCGAATTCAATGATTCCCAACTCTTTTTTAAAATTATAAATCTTCCAAAAGTTATTTGTTTTGTTTAAGTAATTAACAAGTTTTAAACCTCACTCATTTTTCATCGATCTGATTCTCTCAAATTGTAGTTAAAATATTACAAGTCTGTAACATAGATTATCCAGTATTTGCGGGGCGATATCTTAAACTATACTAGAATTTGATAAAGTACGAGCAGGAAATTCCAATACATATTGGCCTCATCAAATTTTTGGCGTAGTTGCCGGAGATTGACATACATCTACTTTAGATTAAATATTTTATTAATAATTTAAATTTATTATTATTATTTTTATTACTGTTAATATTTTCACTATCTACTAATAAGTATTTCTTCCTATTACTTCAATCATTACCTTTACTGTAGTATATTAAATATAATATTACTAGTACTTTTACCTACAATACTATTCTAACTTTATTTCTAATTACTATTATTTACTAGTACTACCTTTACTTATAGTTAATATATTATCGTACCTTTTTTTTCTAACTATTTTTGTTATCTTTGAAAATTTCTTTAGTTATTTTATTAACTACTAGTACTACTAAATTAGTGTTAATTTATTATTATTATTTTTCTTCTCATTAAAATTTTAGGCAGTTTATGACCCGCTCTTCTACAAAAAATTTGGCTAGTTACGATTCAGAAATTGAAAAATCTCTTCAATTGTGCAGGAAAGGACAAACATCATCTTCTCAAAGCATAGCTCGTGAAAGAAAAGAAGAATCAGGAAGTAGAAGACATTCAATCATCGGTATTTGTAGAGGGTCAGTTTGATAAAGTAGCACCAAGACCAGCAAACAGAAACCATAGGGATTATGCTAGACCTGACCGCTTCAACTGTGAATCTAGTGTCAGAAAACCCCCAGTGGCAACCAACAACTTTGAAATCAGGACTGGCCTGATTCAAACAATTCAACAGTCTTGCATCTTCACTGGAGACGCAAGTGAAGATCCACACAGTCATTTAATTGACTTTTTGGAACTTGTTGAAACAGCTAAGTATAATGGAGTACCTCCTGAAGCTATTAAGTTAAGGCTATTTCCTTTTTCTTTAAAAGGAGATGCCAAGACTTGGTTGCGAAGTTTGCCTTAAGGTTCCATTACCACATGGGACCAAATGACTCAGAAATTTTTAAACAAATATTTTTTCCTACTAAAACCACAAAGTTAAGACAAGACATCTCTAATTTATTGTAGACTAACACTGAGTCAGTTTATCGAACTTGGAAAAGATTAAAAGCAATGTTAAGAAAATGCCCACACTATGACATTCCTGAACATATGCAATTGTATATTTTTTATCACGGGTTAAAACCCTCTTCTAGAAATGTGATTGATGCAGCTGCAGGAGGTTCTGTAACGGGAAAAACCACGGAGGAAGCATTGCAAATGTTGAACGATATTTATGAGAATGCCATCCAATGGCCATCTAAGCGTGTAATCATCAAGAAGACTGCTACGGTTCATCGGGTTGATGCTTTAAATACACTAACACAACAAATTATTTCTTTGGCACAAAAGTTTGAATCTTTTTCGGGTGAATACATAACAACCAAGCCAGTCTGAGGCTTGTGACATGTGTGGAGGAAACTATCTGAACCACAAATGTCAAGCAACCAATCATAATGATGAACATGCCCATTCTGTCGGTTATAAATAATGTATAAATTATGATTAAAGTTGCGTAAATTTTGTATAAATATTTTATTTGAGCCCACTTGACAACTACTATTTTACGACTAAAGTTATGTACTTCTAAGATTGAACTCGTTTGCACAAAATCCTGGGTCCGCCACTGATTATAAACTGTACCCTTTTGGGAGTCCAATGGCACAAAAGCATCTAGGATTTCAATGGAGCAATCCAAATGGTGCAGAGAACTCTCAAAGCTTCCAGAAGCAACAAGTACAAGGTCCGTCGGGATACCAGAATCAGAACCGTGGGCAACCAAACAACAGACCTTATCAACAAGCAGGGTTATATCAGCAAAGGCCTCAACAAGCTCATTCAAGTCTTGATGACCTTTTGTATAAGTACATTAAGTTCACTGATAAAAAGATGGAAAGTCAGGGTTTAGCCCTAAAACATCTGGAAATTCAATTAAGCCAATTGGCAACTCTTGTGTTAGAAAAGATTCAAGGTCCCTTGCCACGCAATATAGAGAAAAATCCAAAGTAGCACCTTAAGGACATCACCTTACGATCAGGTAAGGAGCTTGATGAACCTTATGCAGACCAGTCAGAACAACAAGTAAACAACGGTAAGAATGTTGAAATACCTTCTGAACTATCTGAAGAGAAAGAAGTGAAGAAAAAAGAAGAAAATAATATTAAAAAATTGACTGATTTCCCTGTGACAATTCCATTTCCAAAAACAATGAAAAGACAAAAGCTTGATAATCAATTTTCAAAGTTTTTGGAGATTTTAAAGATTTTAAAACAAATTCACATTAATATTCCTTCCACTGATGCTTTGTTGCAAATGCCTTCTTTTGCCAAATTCCTAAAAGAAATTTTTTCAAGTAAAAGGAAATTGGAAGAAGTTTCTGTGGTGATGCTTATTGAAAAATGCAGTGCTATACTTCAAAATAAGCTACCACAAAAACTTGGTGATCCAGGTAGTTTTACAATTCCATGCACTTTGGGAGGAGTATATTTTGAAAAAACACTTTGTGATTCTGGAGCTTCAATTAACTTGATGCTATTTTCTATCTTTAGAAAATTAAATCTTGGTGAAATGAAAGACATAGTGTTTCTCTTCAGTTTACAGATCAAAGTACTAAAAAACCTAAGAGAATAATTGAATATGTGCTCGTAAGAGTAGATAAGTTTGCTTTCCCTGTAGATTTTATAGTACTTGAAATGAAGGAATGTCCCGATAAACGAATTATTTTGGGTAGACCATTTCTTACCACAGGTAGAGCAATCATAGATGTCCATCAAGGACAACTAATTTTGAGAGTTGATGAAGAAAGAGTCATTTTTGATATGCAAAAGATATTAAGATTTTCAAGAGATGAGACATCATCTTCGTGTTTTTCGATTGACATGCTTAATTATCTTACAAATGAATTTAAAGACGATCAATTAATTCCAGACTCAATGGGAAGATGTTTGGCCAAATGTGGCACCATACAATACGATGATCCTATCATCAGAAGAGAAGCCGAAATACTAGAAAAAGATTCTGAAGATGTAGAGATGTAACTTGAACAAGTTCAACCAAAAATTGAACTCAAAGTTCTCCCATCTTATTTAAAATATGTTTATCTTGAGGAAGAATTATTTCTAGTAATTATTTCATCTTCTCTTACTGTAGGACAAGAAGAAAAACTGATTGAAGTGTTAAAAACACATAAAGGAGCCTTGGGGTGGACTATAGAAGATATCAAAGGGATTAATCCAGATGTTTGTACGCACATAATCCTCATGAAAAATAGCTACAAGCCAATAGTCCAGCCCCAAAGGAGATTGAATCCAGCAATGCAGGAAGTAGTAAAAAAAGAGATCGTAAAACTTTTGGCGGCAGATATTATTTATCCCATTTCAGACAGCCCTTGGGTAGTCCCTGTTCAGGTAGTACCAAATAAAGGAGGTATGACGGTCATAAAAAATGAAAGTAATGAACTCATACCTACCAGGACTGTCACAAGGTGGAGAGTCTATATTGATTACATACGTCTCAATGATGCCACTAGAAAAGATTATTTTTCTTTACCATTTATTGATCAAATGTTAGAAAGAATTGTAGGATATGATTTTTACTGTTTTCTTGATGGCTATTCAAGGTATAACCAAATACCAATTGCACCTGAAGATCAGGACAAGACAACTTTCACATGTCCTCATGGAACATATGTCTATAGGAGAATGCCATTTGGTCTATGCAACACCCCTACTACATTTCAGCGTTGCATGTCAACAATTTTTTCTGACATGACTAAACAAATTCTTGAATTTTTTTTGATTGATTTTACACTCTTTGGCAAAACATTTGAGGATTGTCTTCACCACTTGACCTTAGTCCTTAAGAGATGTGAAGAGACAAACTTAATTCTTAATTGGAAAAAATATTATTTTATGGTTACTGAGAGAATTCTTTAGGACATAAAATCATTGCTAAAGGGATAGAAGTTGATAAGGCTAAAATTAATCTTATAGCAGGATTACTCCCTCCCACAACTGTTAAAGGCATTAGAAGCTTTCTAGGTCATGCAGGTTTTTACAGACGGTTCATAAAAGACTTTTCAAAGATTTCAAAATCGTTGACTAACCTCTTGATGAAAGATATTAAGTTTGATTTTCCAAGTGATTGTTTGAAAGCATTTGAGACCCTTAAGGAAAAACCACCTCTGTAGTTGTGTCCCCAGACTGGAATCAACCTTTTAAGGTCATGTGTGATGCTAGTGATACAACACTTGGAGTTGTTTTAGGCCAGAGAAAGGATAAGATCTTTTGTCCTATTTACTATGCTAGTAGAACAATGAATGAGGCTCAACTAAATTATACCACAATAGAAAAAGAGTTACTAAGGTCACTGTTTTTACTGATCATGCAGCTTTAAAATACCTCTTAGCAAAGAAAGATGCTCGACCTAGATTGCTAAGATGGATTTTAGTTCTACAAGAATTTGACCTTGAGATAAAAGACAAAAAAGGAACAGAGAATCAAGTAGCTGACCATTTGTCTAGATTAGAAAATCATCTCTTGAGTTTAGCAAAATAAAGGAAGAATTTCCTGATGAACACATTTTCTCAGTTAACTCAATTGTGACTCAACCACCCTGGTTTAGAGATATTACAAACTACTTGGTTGGAAAGTAGACAATCCAATATCTCTCTTACCAGCAAAGAAAAAATCTTACATCTGATGTAAAGTATTATTTGTGGAATGAACCTTGTTTAAAACTTATGCATATAATATCATTAGAAGATGTGTGCCTGAAGAAGAGATGAACAAAATTTTATATCATTGTCATGATGGAGCAATTCAAGGTCATTATGCAGCAAATCGAACAGCCTTTAAAGTTTTGGAAGCTGGATTTTTCTAGTTGACTCTCTTTAAAGATGCCCGAGCATATGTTGCACAATGTGACATGTGTCAGAGAACATGTAACACTACTAAGATAGATGAGATGCCATTACAATCAATACATGTATGTGAAATATTTGATGTTTGAGGAATAGATTTCATGGGTCCTTTTTCTTCTTCTCATTCTTTTGAATATATCCTTGTGGCTGTGGATTATGTGTCAAGATGGGTTGAAGCCATCCACACAAAGAAAAATAATGCTCGAACTGTGTGTAATTTTCATAAAAAAATATTTTTACCAGATTTGGCACACCACGAGTAATCATTAGTGACCAAGGGACTTATTTAATGAATAGACAATTTTCTACTTTGCTGACAAAATATGGTGTGACTCATAAAATAGGAACACCATATCATGCTCAAACTCATGAGCAAGTTAAAGTTTCCAACCATGAGTTAAAAAGAATTCTTGAAAAAACGGTTGGAATCTCAAGAAAAGACTGGACTTTAAAATTAGATGATGCATTATGGGCGTACCGAACGGCGTTCAAAATACCAATTGGAACATCCCCATATAGATTAGTCTTTGGGAAAGCTTGTCATTTTTCAGTTGAATTAGAACACAAAATTTTTTGAGCACTAAAAATATTAAACTTTGAATTAACCTCTGCTGGTAAAAATAGATTTTTTCAGGTTAATGAGTTGGAAGAAATGAGGTTGGAAGCCTATGAAAATGCAAAATGTTTTAAAGAAAATACAAAAAAATGGCACGACAATTTGATCCAATGATTTTTTTTTAAATCGGAGATCAAGTGCCTCTTTACAATAGTCGACTCAGGCTATTCCCTGAAAAATTAAAATCAAGGTAGATAGTTCCTTACAATGTGACAAATGTTACTCCATATGGAGCAATTGAAATCCAACAAATCAATGGAGGTGATAAGTTTAAGGTAAATTGTCAAAGACTAAAATTATACTTTGGAGGATATTTTGAGCAACATTCATCGGTCACTTTGATAGACTGATAAATTCCACAGGTAATAAGTCGAGCTCACGATATTAAACTAGTGACATATCCGTAGTCATTGAGGGTGAAGCAATGGAGCCTTATAAGTCCAACATGGATTTGGTAATTCAATGCTTAACCAATTAATCTAGTCAATATTCAGGTTATTGTACAACCAGAGCATCTCATGAAGGCCTCTACAAAAACAGAGTTACCTACACAGGAGGAACTCCATGGTGATCGGTATGCCTAAGTAAATGTTTGGTTAACCATTTAATGATTCAAGTCGAATACTGGTGTAACGACCCGATAGGTCGTTTTACTTTTTAGAATCCCATTCTCCTAAATAAGACTCTCCGTATGTACTTTTACTCTTTTATGACTTGCGGGGATGGTTAGTTTGGGATTTGGGATGGTTCGGGCTGAAATCGGAACACTTGGTTCCTTAAGTTGGTCTTAAAAGGCTAAGTTTGACTTCGGTCAACGTTTTGAGTAAACGACCTCGGAATCGAGATTTGACGGTTCTAATAGGATCGTATGATAACTTTGGACTTGGGCGTATGCTCGGGTCGGGTTTTGGATGATCCGGGAGCGTTTCGGTGCCTAATAGTGAAAGTTGGTTCTTTGAAGGTTGTTGAAGTTCTTTAAATTTGGTATGGAATAGGTTTTTGTGATATCAAGGTCCAAATGGAATTCCGAGACTGGTAATAGTTCCGTAATATCATTTA
Source organism: Nicotiana tabacum (assembly GCF_000715075.1). Taxonomy (NCBI): domain Eukaryota; kingdom Viridiplantae; phylum Streptophyta; class Magnoliopsida; order Solanales; family Solanaceae; genus Nicotiana; species Nicotiana tabacum. Next base: position 90,240,844 of record NC_134096.1, on the reverse strand, counting down.
AAACTTGCACGCAAAATTTAGCGTCACTCCGAGTTGATTTGTTAGCAAGCGGACGCGCGAAAGTATTTTTAAAAGTTTTTTAGTTCATGAGTTAATCCATACGTTTTGGCATCCGATTCATGGTTTTTGATGTTATTTCATTATTTCGATCACTTGAGCGAGTTTGTATGATGTTGTTAGACTTGTGTGGGTATTTGGTGTGGAGCCCCGAGGGCTCGGGTGAGTTTCGGACGTTCGGGAGGATGAGAAAAACTTTAATTTTTCTGGTGTTTCTTGGCAGTTGTTGCAGGTCTCGCAAATGCGAGAATTTGTTCGCATTTACGAGGAAGGCTTCGCAATTGCGAAGAATTCTGACCTGGGCAGTGTTCGTATTTGCGACACTTTGGTCGCATTTACGATCTCAACAGTGTCCGCATTTGCGACTCCTTGGTCACATTTGCGACCTTGGCAGTAGAAGCCCAGGTTCTCATTTGCGATGGATTTATCACATTTGCGTCCTTCGCATTTGTGAACTAGGTATCGCAAATGCGACATCTGAGACCATTTAGCTCATTTTCTTTCATCTCTTGGGCGATTTTGGAGCTCTTGGAAGGGGGGTTTTCACCTAGCACTTTGAGGTAAGTAATTTCTACACAACATGAGTTAAATACATAAATTATGGGTAGATTAATATTTAAAAAAATTGATAAAATCAAGGGTTTAGATGAAAACCAAGGTTTTCGATAAAAATAGAATTTGACCACGAAATTTGTTATGGAATGTAGTAAAAATTATATATTTGAGTTCGTGACATTATGGGTAACATCTTTCTTAAAAAAAATTCGGAATCCGGGTACGTGGGCATGGGGTGAATTTTAGAAATCTTATATTTAGGGTTGAGTAATCACTTTAATAGTTGGAATATGAACTTTTGAACATGTATTGATTAGTTTATATACTATTTGATTAGTTTTGGATTGTTCGGCACCAAATCGAGAGTTTGAGCATAATCTTGGACCGAAAAGTAGGTTTTGAGGCGAGGTAAGTCTCTTTTCTAACTTTGTAAGAGGGAATTAACCCCATAGGTGAACTTAAATCAATATGTACTTCTATTTGTGGGGGCTACGTATGCACGAGGTGACGAGAGTCCGTATGTAGCTACTATTCATGCTTATATCCGGGTAGATTTAGGTTCACACCAGGTTTTGTTGATACCGTTGCTTGTTTATGCTTACTAATTGTCTAGAATAAAGTTGAGATTGAGGATTTCAATATTTTAAAAGTTTCTAGTTGAATTTCTTATTTTGAAAAGAATTTAGGGATATTATGATAACTTGAGAAAATCTATATTCAACCGCATCGCAAGTATATTCCGTGAGCGGAATAAATTTTCACTACTCTCATGGGAGCGGGCCGTTCGTGTTACATCTCGTACTTTTCTACGTTGGATTTGTCATAAGATAATTGACATAGGTTCAATGACAAGACTATTTTTAGGTTATAAATGCTTTTGATATTTATATCAAGTGATAAGTAAATTCATGAAGGTGAGAGGATAAGCGAATCAAAAAAGTGAGTTTTCGTCGAAGTTTGACAATTTAGGATAAAATATGGTCCAAGCTATAATACCCCGTATTTATGGACTAGTATCATACAAGGTACCACATGACCATGATAGTAAGGTGTATGAGGTATGTTAAAAGTGAGTAGTATTTTAAGTAATTTGGGATAATTCTCATTATATGGATTATTGGTTAATGGGAGATTAGCAAGTTAATTAAGGATTAGTGGATGATTAATTAGGACCTTGGATAAGACCAAGGAACCCTTAACGTGGCAGCCAACAAAGCCAAGGATTTTGACTCAAGTTCATATTTAGGTGGCATATTTAGAGAACATGTGCCTTAGTCATCTAATAGTGGGGCCCACAACATGTAACTTTAATACTTGATCTCTTACCTTATTAAGAGTAATGCTAAGACTTGCTAAGAGATTTTCTTACGGATGGGGTTCAAGCACAACAATTTTAAGAGATTTCTTACCTTACTAAGGTATAATTCTAGGTGTGCCAAGTGACGGATGGAGCTTCAATAAAATTTCACACGAAGTTATACTGTGTAATAGCAACGAGGTTTGCAATTCTAAGAGAGCACGGTGCAATCTTTCTCAAGAATATCACACGAATTTTTCCCTACTTCGATCCGCCATTACGTATTTTTGCAAAAGACGTGTGTTAGAGGGATTGGCAAGAGAATCATCTCAGGTATGTTAAGGCTATCCCTTATTTCCTTTTGGCATGATCCAAGTAACGACACGTAAACGTAATGCTATTCCATAAGCGGTTCTACTCTTAACAGTTAAGAATGTCTATGTTATTAATTCCTGTAAAGTTATATCCAAGTATGTCTAAGTACGTTCCTAATTCTCTATTGAGGTATATGATAAAAATGTTAATGTTTATAATATAGTGATACATGCATCTTCATGCATTTACCACCATGCTACTGCCGGTTGGGCAGAAATGCATATTCATTTACCACCGTGCTACGGCCGGTTGGGGAGTTACACATTTACCACCGTGCTAGGCAGACATGCATCATCATTTACCACTGAGCTACGGCCGGTCGGGCAGTCATGCATTTATCACCGCGCTACAGCCGGTTGGGCAATTACCACTGAACACTTGGGCAATCATGCATCATACGATATGGATAATAGTCTCAAAGAGAAGCATTATATATATAAGTATACTCAGTATGTATATACGGTGGCACTTCAGAGATTCAGGTTGATTCTTATATGTCTTTAATTAATGTTGACTTATTGTTATGTTTCAGTTCCGTCTTACATACTCGGTACATTATTCGTACTGACGTCCTTTTGTTGGGGATGCTGCATTCATGCCTACAGGTATAGATAATTAGTTTGATGAGTCCTCATAGTAGACAGGGTTAGCATTTAGCGAAGGTTCGGTAAGACTCTACCTTATTCGGAGTGCAGTCGAGTCTAGAAGTCATCGTGTCAGAGTTTTGCTACAGACTTATGGGTCGACCGATACCCTATTTCATTTGATGTCAAATAATCTTAGAGGCTTTGTAGACAGAGGTTCATTTTGTACAGTATGTCAGAGGCCTTGACGGCCCATATGTATTCATATTTTAAGAAATATGATTGATACAATGTTTTCCCACTTACAGTTGTATATTATGAGTGGTGGCCATGTGGGCCCACGATAGTTACAAAAGGAATGAGTTCAATTAACTCGACCTATGTATATTCTAGTTTTGGTCGAACGATCATGAGTTACAAAGTGATTTGCTCGGGCCAGCATGACACCGGGTGCCGGCCACGCCTCCCCAGGTTTGGGGTGTGACAGTTCGCCTCGGCAAGTTAATAGATGCATCTATGGTTCATGCCGTTCGACCCTCGGCAATGCACAATATATGTATATGTATATTGGATCGGATCGTACGTCCACGACATAATTCATGCGTAATGATATTGGAAGCCCTTCTACATTTAATATTGTTTCATTGGCTTAAGAGGTCAAATGGTTAGGTGAGGGAAATGGCTTGGTTCCTACTCGCGATAAAAGGAATTGTTTATTTGCTTCCTGCTCTGAGTTCTATTATCATTTTTATATATCATGTTTAATTAGAATTTCATATTTTTATTATTATATTGTTGGCCCATAGTAAGTGTCGAAGTCGACTCCTCGTCACTACTTCTTCGAGGTTAGACTAGATACTTACTGGGTACATGTTGTTTATGTACTCACGCTACACTTCTGCACTTAATGTGCAGGATTTGAGACCGGTGCATCTGGATATCAGTCCGACGCGCACACTTGACTCTTGGTACGAGACTACACGGTGTGCTGCCCTTCCGAGCCGTTCTGCAGCAGCCAAAGTCTTTTTGTTGTTATTGTTCTGTCTATTTTATTTCAGACAGTAGAGTAGTAAATCTTTTGTATATTCTACTAGTAGTCCATACTCTTGTGACACCAGGTCTTGGCATACGCACTAGTAGACTCTTGCTTTTGGTTTTATTTCATGATCATGATTGCACTTATTAACTCTCATGTAATTTATTTTTGAATCTATTACTTCTTGAATCCTTTAAACTTGAAGAAAGTTTGATTACTTGGAAAAATCTTTTAAAAGGAGAAATCACATAGTTTGCTCACTGTTGGCTTGCCTGGCGATGGCGACGGGCGCCATCACGGCTTAACATGGAATTGGGTCGTGACAACTGGCTCAGGTAATTTTTGGTTTATATTTAAACGAGGACCAAATGACTGATAAGGTCTTAAATTAGCCAGTCTATTGCATATAGAATATGTGTGGTCACAGTTTCTTTCAAGCTTTCTTGTGTAATTGTAAATTTGAAAGCCAAAAAGATTTTTTTATATAATGTTTTCTTTAAATTAATACTTATATAAGTATATCTCTAATCATGCGTTTTATCCACGAGGATGAAATAGTTCATATGTGTGTGTGTGGGGGGGGGGGGTAAATTCCGAGGCATTTCTAATATATGCTATATATGTATCTAATTAATGGATACATATGTTTATATAACGTTCTATTTTCTTATATCTTTAAATATAATTATTTTTCACTCCTCTATCCTATTTGTAGGTTTTTAATTAGCAAAATAAATTCTTTATTATTTTCAATGATTAATTCTTTTCATCTTCACCATATAAATACAATATCTATGATTTTAATTTTGTGAAGGCAGGAGCAAGCGTCTTGATCTCAAGAAATCATTGGAATTGAGAATAATTATGTCACGACCCAAAATCTCACCCGTCGTGATGGCGCCTATCTCAATACTAGGCAAGACGACAATCTCAATAAACTACCATATCTTTTAAGTTTGAAAATATAATATTTAAACACAATCCACAAATCTCGCAAATACCGATACAAACACTTCCAAAACCTAGTGTCACTGAGTACATGAGCATCTATACATTTCAAGTCTGGAAACACGATCTATAATAGTCTAAGACCAAATACAATAACAAAAGGATAGGGAAGGAGAGACAAGGTCTGCGAAATATGGCAGCTACCTCTGAATCTCCGGAAAATCAACTGTGTGAAAGAATCAACACCCACTATATCCGGGATCACCTAGATCTGCACACGAAGTGCAGGGTGTAGTATGAGTATAGCCAATATAGTAAGTAACAATAATAAATAAAGAACTGAAAGTAGTGACGAGCTTCTCAACTAAGTCCAAATACAATACTTTCCAATATAAACGAGTAGTCATGCTCTCATGTTCAACATTTAAGATTTTCACTGAAATTTCATATCAAGTTTGACCAAAACAGAAAATAACGTTTTTTCCAAAATTTCCAAAATAGTGATATATGACAGCTGAAATGCAGCAAATAATGAAATCGATGCATCCTCTTAGAGTAACAGTCACTCAGTCCTCCCATTCACTCTAACCTCACAGTCACTCAGTCCTCATAGTCACTCATCACTCGACACTCGCACTCAGTAGGTACCTGTGCTCACTGGGGGTGTGTACAGACTCCGGAGGGGCTCCTTCATTTCTACGGTGCACGCCCACACGCCTGTCACCTAGCATGTGCGTCACTTCAAAACCAATCACATAACACATAATCCAGGGTTTCATACTCTCACGACCAAATTTAAAACTATTACTTACCTCAAGCCCTGTAATTCTTTATTTTGCAATGTCTTTTCCTCGTGAATTGGCCTCCAAACGCCTTGAATCTAGCCACAAATAATTTGATTAAGTCAGTAAAATTTATTAGAATTAATTCCATAAGAAAATTCTAATTTTCCAACAAAATCCAAAATTTAACTTAAAAATCACTTGTGGGGCCCACATCTCGGAATCCAACAAAACTCACAAAATCCGACAACACATTCAATTACGTGTCCAACCATACTAGTTCCACTCAACTCCGACTCGAATCGACATTCAAATCCCAAAAATTCATTTTCTAAAATTTCTACAATTTTCTACAAAATTTCCATCTCAAAATACAAGTTGGATGATGAAAAAATGATATATTCATGTATGTTAACCAAATTTGAGTTAGAATCACTTACCCCGATAAATTTCTTGAAAACCCCACGAAATATCGTCACAAACTGAGCTCCCAAGGTCCAAAAATGAAATAATAACCTAAGCCTCGATTATATAGTACATTCTCTGAACTCACCATGTGCGGTCCGCACAATTCCAAGTGCGGCCGCACATCCCAGCTCCTGCGGTCGCACAAAAATTGTGCGGCCGCACTCTCTTTATGACTGCACTACCAGGCATAAGTATTTTGGCCATAACTTTCTCCACAAATATCAAAATGATGATTACTTTACCTTTATGGAAACTAGACATGAAGGGATACAACCTTCGTTTTTGAATCATCTCAAAATTCCTCGTAGATCAAACGATATAAGCTTCCGAAGTTGGACCAGCGAATCTGAGAGTTCCTGAGTGCGGCCGCACACTTCTCTACGGCCTGAAGTGCGGCCGCACACAAAATTGTGCGGTCCGCACAATTTTCCTAAGGTCCACACTTCCCTTTTGCCTCAGCACTCCCAAAATGTGCGTTCCGCACTTCCAAAGACACCAGAACAACATTAGAGTGCCGAAAAACCCGTACTCGCTCAAAACTCACCCCGAAACTCATTCTGACCCCGATATCAAAAGCCCCTACTCTAACTTTCAGAATCGGATTCCGACCCCGATATCAAAAAATTCCGCTACCGGTCCAAAACCCCCAAAATTCGACTTTCGCCATTTCAAGCCTAATTGAGCTACGAACCTCCAAAACATAATCCGGACATGCTCATAAGTCCAAAATCACCATACAGAGCTATTGGAATCATCAAAACTCTATTTTGGGGTCGTTTACACATAAGTCAACACCCGGTTAACTATTTCAACTTAAGCTTCCAACATGAAATTCATTCTTCCAAGCTAACTCCGAAATACCTTAAAACCAAAACTGACAATTCACACAAGTCATAATGCCTCGTAGGAAGTTATTCAAGACTTCAAATAGTTGAAAGGAGCGTAAATGCTCAAAATGACTTGTCGAGTCGTTACAATCTCCCCTACTTAAACATACGTTCGTCCTCGAACGTGCTAAGAGTTGTTCTTAAGCCTTTAAATCACTGTTCCTCCTTACCATGCACATACCCGGGGGTGATACCATGCCACCCTATTCCATGGACCTGTCAACACAACACAATTGAAGATCATTACGTTAACCTTAGTCCGTAAACTTAGAATCCAATTTGCAACATCCAAAATTTCTTACAAGACTCGAGTCTCACATCTACACATTGTATAAGTATGAACAAGCTGTATCAAGCCATAACCATAACTCACGATGTAATCACATGATATATCACACAACTCGCATACTCGCAGTACCATTTTCGATCTCGGTAACTACTCCAAACCAACCAAGTACTATATTAAACCCCACATTCCACATAACCTCGTTCCAAAACATTTCGTACACTACTGATAATAAAAGAAACATGCAAAAATCTCATGACTCCTTATCAGAGCAACAAGTCATGGATCTCTCTCGCCCCAACCAGAACCATAATCACTTTCTAAGCCGACTTTCAATATTATCCTCTCGAATATACCGTAATCAAACCTGATAATGCCCATTCTAGGTTCAATGACCTTATATTACTAAACACAATTATCCCACAGACACGCCACATCAATATAACTCAAGCCACAACTGCGCAATCCGTGTACCCAAATATGGGAGATGTTTCGAAGAAGAGAACTGTTTCGCAAGTTCAACAAGCCTTCTACAACCGACATGCTATGAGCTCAACATACATAGTAAAACCAAGACACACGAATCTAATAACGGTAATCAGCTCTCCTAGAGTTCACATTAAGATCAACACGCACGGATAACTCACGTGCTATCGTATAATTATCTGGACCCACACGGATAACTCACGTGCCAATAATATTAGTATATGGATCCGCACGGACAACTCATGTACCAATAACATAATCCGCCTGGCATGGTCATGGGCCTCCAGTCCAAGCATATCATATAGGAGCAACCAAATAAGTACACATGTTTATGATAAATGAAATAAAATTCACATGCTCCTGGGCTGGTATAAATAACACGCCATAGACTAGGCATGTGCAAAGTGCACTTTCACAACTCAAATCGGCAAGTGAATGCAGAAATAGTAACTACCCAGTTTATTCAGGGAATTAGCCTCTTTGTAACCTCAAGTATAACCCAGATAATTCTCAACAAAGGTACGAGTACGAGAAACATTATAACTTTACGCTTAACAGTCAACTTTAGGCATATCATAGCCTAAGCATTCTTCCGAGTATGAATACTTGCCCCGATGCCCGCACATGGGCTCACACACACACATATATATATATATATATATATATATATATATATATATATATATATATATATATATATATATATATGTATATATATATATATATATAGTCATCACAAAGGCAACTAGTGCCTCTACTGAGTTAAAATAAATTACTCACCTCAACCAGGTCGCACCCTGAAATAATTTGCTTCTAAGAACTCCCAGTCCCCTAAATTCATAGAACACATGAACCACCGTAACTGATCACAACTCCAACACTCGAATGACTATCACATCCTTCATGCATGATCATCCCACTAGGAATACTTCCAAAATTCTTCCATGTCGTATAGCGATAATTGAAATATCAACAGTCTATCAACCAGGTGAGTACCACACTACCGATGAACACCCGTAAGTCAAAACACAATGCGCCTTCTGAAATACGCACCCTTCTCAAGGATTACCGATCAGTTATAACATTAATCTAAATATCTAAAGCTGACCATTATGTCCATAAATCGTGATCTTCCTTTTAAGACTGAACTGCCACCTTGTACATGTAAATCTTAATCTCGCACAACACACCACATCTATCATGCCATCATGGACAAGCACAAGAATCTCGTTATCAACTATGGGTAACTAGCAAATTACATACCCGGTCATTTAGAAACCTTCCTCTTGGTTCCTTCAGGGAGGATATCACAATACACAACACGTTCTCCACACCGGTAGAAAATATCCAGTTCAAACCATGGTAGGAACTATCAAGAACACTTTAAAAATCTATTTGCACCTAATCAAGCTATCAAAACTAAATTCCTCTTACTTGACCAAGCCACGCATGTCACCAAATCCAAGAATATTGCCACCAAAACATCTGTAAAGCCTCAACACATCTGATCATAACCACTACCAAACTGGTCCAGCCTACTACCCAATCGTCCTATTTTCTCCGAGTTTCTTCTGAACTAATCTCAAGTTGACACTTCTCCTTGTTAGAACTCCACGATCCTTACCCAAAGCTCACTACAAGACTTCCTAACATACAACTACACTGCCCTAAGGCCCATAAGCCATTGGATTCTTCTTAAGCACCATAACCGAGACACCCACTCTGAAGGACCTTATGTGAATTTAAAATTATTTCTCATTCCTTTCTTATATTGAAATGTAGAATACATAGTCATACAAAATTACCGCAAGTCCCGACACCTTCAAATGCAAATCTCAGATTTTACCCCTACACAAGTACGGAAAACATTCTCAATATATATATATATATATATATATATTCGCAAACCCATTAAAATATTTCTCGGGAGTCACCCACTTTGCTAAATTCCAAATTGCACCTTCCAAACGGGCCGAAAGACACATGCCCCCTTAACACAACAGCACCCAAAGAGGTAACCATACCTTAACACCACCTATCAAATGCATACTCCGTGCGCACTACATCCTTCACAAATAGCAACTTAATTATTCCATAATTTTCATATTTTCATAAAGTTTAATGTAAGTCGTATTGAGAAATTTCCTTACTCTAGTCATTCTCGAATTCCACCTCTGCAAGTCATCACTGATTCCCAAGTATACTTTAGACCAAAATAAAAAGAAATTTGACACATAACCTTGAATTGAATTGTCAAAAGCAGGCTCCCCCACTTGGCTCAAAGCCATAGATTAAAATACTTGATAACTCACAATACCCATACTTTATTACTGCCTTAACACCGCAGTCAGTTCAACAAAAATTCTTCTCAAGCTCAAGACACCAACCATAAAATACCTCAATCATCCGCTAATCTCGCATTCACTCTCTTAACACTCAAGTCAACTTACTCAACCAGGTTCAAATTCAACTCTTAACACATACGCCCCGCTGGCAGAAAAAAATTCTCTATTCACATCATAAGGAACACACCTACATAGATTACTTCGCAGGAGATAACCCATATGCTTAGTCTCAAATTGGCATCTTGTTATACCCTTTCGCAGCCACAATTACTATGAAATCACTTAATCTTTCTGAGTCCAAACTCATTAACCAGACACGAGAATTTAATTTGTCCCAAAATTTAACATCATGAAAGATTTTTCAAAACATTCACACTCGTGATTGTACGTCACATCAAAACGAAAATAAAGCACCCAATGGCCTTCCTTTATATTTCAAGGTAATACTTCTCGTCACATTCAAATCATATTAACTCATCACAGTTACATCATACTCATCACAAAGCTATTTCACTGCTCATCGAGCCACAAATTCCACTCATACGGACATTACCGAACATATGAGTCCAAATGTACAGGTTACAACTGAAGCTACCGAGCCTAAGCTGCGGTCTCTCTCCGGCCTCAAGTCCTCGTCCGAATTGGCCCATCAAAAAAATACAGAATACTCATCTTGAACCTCATTCATGGAATCACAAGACAACGATGCACAACTGATACTGAGCGCTCACATGCGCACACGAATGCGTGGAAGGAATTTAAAGAGTTATGTTTCAAGCTGAATCAATTCCGCACGATAGAATATAAGAAAGTGAAATTTTCCTAAGGGTTCTGCAGCCTCTCAAAGATAAGTACAGACTTCTCTGTACCGATCCACAAGACTCACTAAACCAGCTCATGAGTCATGAGACCTATCGTGATGACGCCTATCTCAATACTAGACAAGCCGACAATCTCAATAAACCACCATATCTTTTAAGTTTGAAAATATAATATTTAAATACAATCCACAAATTTCGCAATTACCGATACAAACACTCCCAAAACCTGGTGTCACTGAGTACATGAGCATCTATACATTTCAAGTCTGGAAATATGGTCTATAATAGTCTAAGACCAAATACAATAATAAAAGGATAGGGAAAGAGAGACAAGGTCTGCGAAACATGGCAGCTACCTCTGAATCTCTAGAAAATCAACTGTGTGAAAGAATCAACACCCACTGTATCTGACATCACCTGGATTGTAGTATGAGTACAACCAACTCAGTAAGTAACAATAATAAATAAAGAACTGAAAGTAGTGACGAGCTTTTCAGCTAAGTCCAAATACAATATTTTCCAATATAAACGAGTAGTCATGCTCTCATGTTCAACATTTAAGATTTTCACTGAAATTTCATATCAAGTTTGACCAAAATAGAAAATAATATTTTACCAAAATTTCCAAAATAGTGATATATGACAGCTGAAATGCAGCAAATAATGAAATCAATGCATCCTCTCAGAGTAACAGTCACTCAATCCTCCCATTCACTCTAACCTCACACTTACCTGTTCCTCATAGTTACTCTTTCCTCACAGTCACTCATCACTCGACACTTGCACTTAGTAGGTACCTGCACTTACTGGGGGGTGTACAGACTCCGGATGGGCTCCTTCAGCCCAAACGCTATATCAAGCCAATCATGGCATAAATCAATAAAAATATGTTGCGGCGTGTAGCCCGATCCATAAATATTCTCACAATTAGGCCTTCGACCTCACTCAGTCATCAACCTCTCCAGTCTCTCGGACTCTCGGAAATCATGATAATCAGCCCAAAACTTATGATGTGATGTTTTAATAAATAGCAACAAAGATTGAGATATGATATGAAATGAATAAACATGACTGAGTGTAAAATTGCAATTTGAACATATAATTCAACCACAGAAATGACCCAAGTGGGTACCAATAATAACAACATATGTCTAAACAGGATTTGTAATATGAGTCTCATCTCAATTTCCCTATCACGTAGAGAATGTACGGATATCAATAGATAATTCAACTACACAGTTCCATGGAATTTGACCAAGTCACAATTCCTATGGTGCACGCCCACACGCCCGTCACCTAGAATGTGCGTCACCTCAAAACCAATCACATAACATATAATTCGGGGTTTCATACCCTCAGGACCAAATTTAAAACTGTTACTTACCTCGAATCTAGCCACAAATAATTTGATTTACTCAATAAAATTTATTAGAATTAATTCCATAAGAAAATTCTAATTTTTCAACAAAAATCTGAAATTTAGCTCAAAAATCGCATGTGGGGCCCACGTCTCGGAATCCAACGAAACTCATAAAATCCGACAACCCATTCAATTATGATTCCAACCATACTAGTTCCACTCAAATCCGATTTTGAATCTACATTCAAATTTCGAAAATTTATTTTATGAAATTTCTACAATTTTCAACAAATTTTCATCTCAAAATACAAATTGGATGATGAAAACAATAATATATTCATGTATGTTAATCAAATCTGAGTTAGAATCACTTACCCCTATGACTTTTTCTTGAAAACCCCACGAAATATCGTCACAAACCGAGCTCCAAAGGTCCAAAATGAAATAATAACCTAAGCCTCGATTATATAGTACATTCTCTGAACTCAACATGTGCGGTCCGCACAATTCCAAGTGCGGCCGCACATCCCAGCTCCTGTGGTCGTACAAAAATTGTGCGGCCGCACTCTCTTGGTGACTGCACTACCAGAATTTAGTATTTTCGACATAACTTTCTCCACAAACGTCAAAATGATGACTACTTTACCTTTATGGAAACTAGACACGATGGGATACAACCTTCATTTTTGAATCATCTCACAATTCCTTGTAGATCAAAAGATATAAGCTTCTGAAGTCGGACCAGCGAATTTGAGAGTTCCTGAGTGCGGCCGCGCACAAAATTGTGCGGCCTGAAGTGCGGCCGCACACAAAATTGTGCGGTCCGCACATCCCTTTTGTCTAAGCACTCCCAAAATGTGCGGTCCGCACTTCCAAAGACCCCCAGACCAACATTAGAGTGTCGAAAAGCCCGTACTCACTCAAAACTCACACCGAAACTCACCCGAGACCCCCGGGAACTCAACCAAACATACCAACCAATCCTAAAATACCATACAAACTTAGTCGAGCTCTCAAATCATATCAAACAATGCTAAAATCATGAATTATCCTTCGATTCAAATTTAAAGAACTTGAAACTTCCAAATTCGACAACCGATGTCGAAACCAACCAAACCACATCCGATTGATCCCAAATTTTTCACACAAGTCAAAATCAACATTACGGACCTACTCCAACTTTCGAAATCGGAATCCGACCCCGATATCAAAAAATTCCACTACCGGTCTAAAACTTCAAAAATTCGACTTTCGCCATTTCAAGCCTAATTGAGCTACGGACCTCCAAAACACAATCCGGACACGCTTCTAAATCTAAAATCACCATACGTAGCTATTGGAATTATCAAAATTCTATTCCAAGGTCATTTATACATTAGTCAATATCCGGTCAACTATTTCAACTAAAGCTTGCAACATGAAATTCATTCTTCCAAGCTAACTCCAAAATACCTTAAAACCAAAACCGACAATTCACACAAGTCATAATACCTCGTAGGAAGTTATTCAAGACTTCAAATAGTTGAAAGGAGCGTAAATACTCAAAACGACCGGTCGGGAATTGAGAATAATTATGATCGCAAAACAGGTAGAATCAATAAACTTGGCTAGAACTTGCTCTAAATATTTCTCAAGGCGAAATAATAGGTGACACTGATTTTTGAAAAATGAAATTAGGTTTTCTTTGATTTATCATTTTCTAGCCTTCTTATTTCTAACCAAATACATATAAATATTCCTTTAGAACCCTTCTTTGAGCCTTTATCCCATAACAAAAAATTAAAAAAAATTATGTGAATATAAAGTGTTTGAAATTAACAAAAGATAAGTTTTAAAAAAATGTTATCAAAGGGAGGAAATATCGAACACTAAGAAATGTTTGATCCAAGCTGGAAAAAAAATAGTCACTCTAAAAATATCCTTATCCTACCAGCCTGAAGTCTGACATTACAAGCCAAGAAAAGTCCTATAAAGATTTTAGAAATCAGTGTTGAATCTATATTAGTGGAGAAAAATATGAGGATCAAGCCTATGGACAAGAGTATGATACTGTCATGATCCAAAATCCAAAAAGGCCGTGATGGCGCCGGACACCACTGTCAGGCAAGCCAACCATAATAAATTAACTTAATTACCCATTTAGTATTTTTGAAATCAAAATTTCTTCAACGAAATAATAAAGATAAAACTCATAGAGTAAATGATAAATATTTTTAGCAACTAAATTTCTAAACAATTCACAACCATTCCCAAAACCCGGTGTCACAAGTGCATGAGCATTTACTAGGAAATTTAAAATAAAATACAGTATCTGTCCAGAATATAAATTAGACAGGAAAATATAATAACTCTGAAGGAGACTCTGTTAGCTGCGGATCGTAATATAGAATGCAACTTACCTATGTCCCCACAATTATTAACTACACCTCTGCGCCCACAAGGCCGCTATACATATATGTACCTGCACATTAAAATGTGCAGCAAGTGCAGTATGAGTACGAAAATAACGTATACCCAGTAAGTATCAAGCATAATCTCGAAGTGGTAGAGACGAGATGGTCGACCTTGACACTCACTAAGGGTCAATAATAATAAGTAACATAAAAGCAGAAATATTTTTATCAACATGATTGACAGAGTTAACAATAATTTTTATTGAACTAGCAGAAATAATTAAATTCCTTCAAATGCAACAATTCTCAATATATTAATTAAATTTCTTCAATTCAAATAATTTCCAATTTATCAATTAATCTCATTTACAAGAATAACAATCAATTCCTTAATAAGCAGAGATAAATAAATTCTTTAAATCCCAATAATTTTTAATTTATCAATTAGCTTCACAAGCTACAATAATTTTTATTATTAGGCACGATTTCTGCCGAGGTCATGCGGCCCGATCCAGAGTGTCGTGTATACTGCCGAGGGACGTGCGGCACGATCCATAGATGCATCTATCCTGCCGAGTCGTTCGGCCCGCTCCGCAAGAAAGGAGGACATTTTCTTATGTACCTCCGGAAATAGAGTATATTTATTATAGGATAAATTCGGGAGGAAGAACAATTTCTTTTAACAATTAATTAATTTAAACAGAAAATCAAGCATATGAGATTTTCATCCTTTAATATTTTTATCTGACAATTCAAAATTTATTCATATATATATCAATTAATATTAATTAAACAAAAAATACAATGTACACATGTAATTCATGCTTTGAGTCCTAAACTACCCGGACTTTAACATTAATAGTAGCTATGCACGAACTCTCGTCACCTCGTGCGTACGTAGCCCCTGCAATTAGCAATAATTATTCAATTTAATCCCTATGGGGTAATTTTCCCCTCACAAGATTAGACAAGAGACTTACCTTATCTCAAAGACCACTTCCGATCACGATGTCGTGTAAAAACTTCAATTCGATGCCGAAAAATCCGAAACTATCCAAAAGTTATATAAAACAATTAATACATGTACAATAATTCGAACACTTCCAAATTACGAACCAACCATCCCCGCAAGTCATAAATCAATAAAAGCACATTAGGGGAGTTTTATTTTAGGGAATGGGGTTCTAAAAGTTAAAATGATCGGTTGGGTCATTGCATTCTCTCCCACTTAAATATACGATCGTCCTCGAATGTGCTAAGGACTATTCCTGAATTGTACGAAATCATGCACCTCGTGCACCTACCAGTGCTACCACATCCAGTTGAACACATTAACTCGAGCCAATCTGAAAATTCTGCCCTTTATTTAGGCAAATAAGCCTTAGAGCCCAATTCTAACATCCAGAATTCTCCACCATGCTTGTTTCCAACCTATGAATGTCGTATCAATCACTACACAATGCACCAATACAGGATTGCATACCTTCGTTGAATTTAGACCATGCACCGCATCATTCACATGACTATAATAACATCCTCCGATAACAATAGCCAAAATTCCATGAATCTGATATTCACAACACACCTCATGATACCTATAATTCCTGTTCCAACTCTTGAAGTGCTTCCACGATGGAAGAAATGTGTAGAAATTCATAACCAATTGCTGACTCAACAAATTATTGAGTTTCTCCTTCTGACAAGAACCATTGCCTCATTATAGACCAAATAATGGTATTTGCTCTTTATTATACTTCATATAATCCGATCGTACTGATCCCGGATCCAATAACCTCGTCTCACTTAGTATAAGCTGCTCAGGCAATAAGCTACCTCAGACATGACAAAAAAAAGTCTCGTATGATGCCACAATGAGCTAATAAGCTACGGACTCGATTGCGAAACATAAGAAAAACAGACTATGGAAAAGATTATTCAACCCACTTGACTAATTAAACAAGTAAAAAGGTGTCATGAATCTTCCTCAGAAAATGGGACACAAAACACACAAAATAGAATATAGGGAATTGTACTCAACATCACACTGTTGCGGCGTGAAACCCGATCCGCACAAAAAGAATCTATAAAAAAATACTTACCGAGCTAGAATGTTCATTACTACAAAATATCCGAATATCGGACACAAGCACGCTCAGTGCATAATATCATCCTTGGAAGGACCGACAGCGCCATACGCTACAAAACTCAAGCACAACTAAGGTGCGATATATGATCTGAATCTCGAGAGCCATCCTGCTCACATAACACCATCGCTACGCGGAACCTCATCACATAAGAAATTTATCAAGTCGTTTCATAACTCACACGGCACAATATAGTATTACATGAAATAACCGACGACGAAACGACATCCAACGTCTGAATACTCCTCCATAGGGGACAGTTATGCTGAAATGAACACATCCGGCCTGATATAGAGCCCATATTCATATTCAAATCCATCCACAGACCTTAAGCCGATTCTGATCGCATCGTACTAGGCTGATAACCTTTGAAGTATCCATAATAACTTTTTTTCCCATAACATACAAGAATAGCCATCATAACCGGAACAATACTTCCACAGTCGATAACCAAATGAACCGAGCGCCCTCCAGGCATAAATTCTCGAATCAGCGATATTACCACAATCTTACACAATCTTTACATGAGACACGCTCCCACGACCTTCCGCACCAGGTAACAAGTCTGCACATCCATGCTACCGGTTACACTAATGTTGTAAAGCATATCAAGAATCCACAAATCAATACACAAGGTCTCTTACACCTGACATCGACCTTAGACGATGCCAAAAACAATGCCATATTACTTTAAACATCTAAATCCTTTTCCTGCTCATCCGAGCTCATGGCATCCTTGTCAACACCGAACTGAAATCTTGAATCCTCAACTTTCAAATTCCATGCTACTTAGTGCACTTAATCACGCAAGTGCGCAAGAGTACAAGAATTCCATCATAACTCCCGAACCACTAATAGGGTAAACACTTCATCATATAGAAACCTTCTACTTAACTTATTTCAAGAGAACCATTGCAACACCTGACTGACTTCCCATATCCGTAGAAAATACCAGCCTCAAGTAGTGGTCTACACCACCATAACTCTTCTGGGATCCCTCTACACATAACATGTCATTATACTTGAATTCCTCTAAATAAAATCAATTACGGCGGCCGTCAAGCCTTGCACGTACCGCCACAAATCACATGCATAATTCAATGCGCTGAAGGAACTGATCATTGCCACCATCGTGCCGATTCAACCATTGTTAGCCGATCCGTCTTTTCTCAATTTACTCTCAACTTGCCTTAGAAATAATAATATCTCCATTCATTACATCACGAACTCAAATCTGCACTCATCCCAAGTGACCTTATTTCACGAGACCACGTTATTTCAAAACCCACTAATTATCTCATATCCCTTCTTGTGTGCACTTTTTACATCTTCAATTGGTACACCAATTCTGATACTTATTTTATGAATCCAAAGTTATTTTCTTTCGTTTCTCTAACGCTATACCACAACCTGAAGATAACGCAGAGTACTCCAAGCCCCGTTTCATAATCTGCTGCAAAAGCTCGATACTCAACCATACTATAGACTCGAGGTCCTTAGACACCACACTTTAAATTTTTGAATCCACTAGGACCGTTATTGAGGGTCACTTGCTCTGACTTGTTCCCATACATGATCAACTCCAAGGCCCTGCTAG
Organism: Nicotiana tabacum; assembly: GCF_000715075.1. Classification (NCBI taxonomy): domain Eukaryota; kingdom Viridiplantae; phylum Streptophyta; class Magnoliopsida; order Solanales; family Solanaceae; genus Nicotiana; species Nicotiana tabacum. The sequence goes on along the minus strand of NC_134096.1, from coordinate 90,222,423 downwards.
CACATGGACACTTTCTCAAGGAAACACCCAACTATCTCACTTTCCCTGTGCATTACATCTACACGAAGCATAAATTCTGAGTCTTCCCACAAACCTGAATATGAATTGATAAGGCTAAATATGGCACACATTCCCCAAATCCTTTGCTCAAATTACCACCGATGTTTTCTTTTCTTAGTCGTAATGACCCACCAATACATCGATAACCTGAAACCGCACAAGTTGATACTGCGCAATCCAATCATAGACAGTTGGGCTCTCCCACTTAGCTTGAAGCTACAAATTACAAAATTCTGGAATCCATCGAGATTCTTTCTTCATCGTCGACATGATCCTGCACACGCAACTTTCCAAATTTCTCGAATTTCTTCTATTACCCTTTTATAAACACTCCGATCCACTAGCCACATTTACATATTAAATCTCTTACCGGGTAGCCAGTAGAATTCTTTGCAGAAGCTTCATCAATACCACGCGGCTGCTAACCTGCTCACAGGAGATAACCCATATGTGAAAATTACATGCTGACATATTCTAACGTTGCTGCATTGGGTGCAATTACTACGAAATCAGTAGATCATCCTGAGTCCGAGCTCATTCACCAGCTGCACCAGTCCGTTCACTCCTCATGGACGTCAACTAGAGGTGCGATAATACATTCCAATCCAAAGTCACGTAGTATCCTTCTTCATATCAAGCAAATCTCTCTTGTCATACCAAATCTTCCTCAATATAGCAGCCAATATTCTAAATTAAGCCTGTAGACTTAGTCACTATCCACCATAGATCCCAAATCACTTCAAACTTTCCTCAAGCCGTGTAGTTATCCTACCACGTAACCCATATGCTACTTTTCCACTCTCCCACTTTGGTCAAACCCTTCTCCTTTAAGCAACTACTCGACTTCTGTTTTCTTACACTTGGCCTTCTAGGAACTTCCACCAAAAGACACCTTCCACATGTCCTTTCTCATCCCTCGCTGCCCAGTTGTTGCCTTACTAAAAATCCATCTTTGTAGCACTTGAATCAATAGCTCGTTACCAGCTTTAAACCCTTCTGACGATCATCCTTCTCGAGACATCAATACTAGAAACGCTACTTCGATCCTGAATCACTGCACACCGCGATCTCTAACGACTACTTCCCCTATACAAATTTCTAACACCCCGTCGTGAAGGCGAGTTGAAGAAAACCATAACACTGGCGAACCTTAACGCATTTTACAAGGCGATAACACCACATCAAAATTGAGAATTCTACCACACTCAAAAATATCAAGCTTCGTTACTCCATCAACCCCAAACCTGAACATTCATAGTCCGATTGCCTTTTCTCCGCTGGAATTAAAACTTGGAACCTCTGAATCATGTACTGAGAAAACCTTCTTTCAAGTCGTTTACTGCCCTGGCACATAGACATGCATTCTACCATTGCATAAACAATGTGCGATAAAAATGCACGAATCGTCGTAACAATCAATGCTAAATCTCAAAACCTTAGGTAGTATTGATACTTAACTTGAAACGACAGAGCGTCCTTCCGCAAGGCGACGACAATAGCCCAATTAATTACACAGGGAGAAGCATCATGCACTACATCTGTAGTACTATTAAAAATTTCCTCGATCCCCAATTTATAACAAGCGTTTCGCGTCGCATAAGATTGAATAAGAAGGAAATGAAGGCATAAGCCTCAAAGGAATCGAATTGCACGATGAGGAATCAAAAGGGAAGTATTCCTAACAGCCATATAGCCTTTGGAAGATAAGTACAGACGTCTCCGTACCGATCCGCAAGACTCTACTAGATTTGCTCATGACTCGTGAGACCTAAGTGAACCTAGTGCTCTGATACCATGTTGTCACGACCCAAAATCAAAAAAAGCAGTGATGGCACTGGACACCACTGTCAGACAAGCCAACCATAATCAATTAACTTAATTACCCATTTAGTATTTTTGAAATCAAAATTTCTTCAATGAAATAATAAAGATAAAACTCATAGAGTAAATGATAAATATTTTTAGCAACTAAATTTCTAAACAATTCACAACCATTCCCAAAATTCGGTGTCACAAGTGCATGAGCATTTACTAGGAAATTTAAAATAAAATACAGCATCTGTCCAAAATACAAATTAGACAGGAAAATATAATAACTCTGAAGGAGACTCTGTTAGTTGCGGATCGTAATATAGAATGCAGCTCACCTATGTCTCCACAATTATTAACCACACCTCTGCGCCCACAAGGCCGCTATACATATATGTACCTCCACAATAAAATATACAGCAAGTGCAGTATGAGTACGAAAATAACGTGTACCCAGTAAGTATCAAGCCTAATCTCGAAGTGGTAGAGACGAGATGGTCGACCTTGACACTCACTAAGGGTCAATAATAATAAGTAACATAAAAGCAAAAATATTTTTATCAACATGATTCACAGAGTTAACAATAATTTTTATTGAACCAGCAGAAATAATTAAATTTCTTCAAATGCAACAATTCTCAATATATTAATTAAATTCCTTCAATTCAAATAATTTCCAATTTATCAATTAATTTCATTTACATGAATAACAATTAATCCCTTAACAAGCAGAGATAGATAAATTCTTTAAATCCCAATAATTTCTAATTTATCAATTAGCTTCACAAGCTACAATAAATTATCAAAGTATCGTGTGATTTCTAATTTATCAATTAGCTTCACAAGCTACAATAAATTCTTTCCGGAGGGAATCGTTACCCATAATCTCAAAAATTCAAATATATCATTTCTATCCAATTCCATAATCATTTTTGTAGTGAAAAATCAAAAATACCAATTTCTAGGTTTTTCTTTAAAACTCTAAATTTTTTACAAATTTTCATGTCTAAATCCATGTATAGACCTTGTATTTAACTCACAACTAGTAGGAATCACTTACCTCATGGTTGATGGTGGAAAGGGTGCTCAAAATCCGTCCCCAAAATCGGCTCCCATGAAGAAATGGAGTGGAAATGAGTCCAACCCCGTCTTTAACAGAACACTGCCCAGAACCGTTCTTCTTCGCGTTCGCGACAAATGCCTCGCGTTCGCGAAGGCCAAATGTTCCTGCCCCAGTATTTCCCCTTCGCGTTCGCGGGACCAGTGTCGCGTTCGCGAAGGCTTGTCCATGAAAGGCATCGCGTTCGCGTTCAAGCCACCGCATTCGCGTAGGCCAAAGAGCCTTAGGCCCATCACCTCCTTTCTTCTACGCGTTCACGATTGACCCTTCGCGTTCGCGTAGTTTTCTCAGTCAATCCATTCCCATTCGCGAACTACACCTCGCCTTCGCAAAGGCCAAAACCCAGTGGCCTCAAAACTCCTCTTCGCGTTCGCGACCTACTGATCGCGTTCGCGAAGCACAAGATAGCAACTATCATTTTCCTTCTTCGCGGACGCGGGACTCCCTTCGCGTTTGCGAAGAACAAAACCAGAATCAGCAAACCAGCAACAACTTTTCATCCAAATTCGATCCGAAACCACCCCAAAACACATTCGAGGCCCCCCGAGACCCCGTCCAATTATACCAACCTATCCCAAAACAAAACACGAACTCGCTCGAGGCCTCAAATCGCATCAAACAATATAGAAATCATGAATTGTGCATCGATTCAAGCCTAATAAACTATTAAACTTCTAACTCCCACATCCGATGCTGAAACCTACCAAATCAAGTCCGATTGACCTCAAATTTTTCACACAAGTCATAATTGACATTTCGGACCTGCTCCAACTTTCAGAATCCGACCCTGATATCAAAAAGTCAACTCTCCGGTCAAACTTCCAAACTTAAATTCTTGGTTTACCCATTTCAAGCCTAATTTTACTACGAACTTCTAAATAAAATTTCGATCACGTTCCTAAGTCCAAAATTACCATACGGAGCTGTTGAAATCATCAAAATTCTATTCCGGGGTCATTTGCATATAATTCGACATCCGGTCACTATTTGAACTTAAATGTTTTAATTATTTTCATCAAAATTCCATATCTCGGGTTAGGGACCTCGGAATTTGATTTCGGGTATACGCCCAAGTCCCAAATCACGATACGGACCTACCGAAACCTGTCAAAATACTGATCCAAGTCCGTTTTCTCAAAAATATTGACCAAAGTCAAACTTGGCCTTTTAAGGCTAACTTAAGAAACCAAGTGTTTCGATTTCAACCCGAACACTTCCAAATTCCGAACCAACCATCCCCGCAAATCATAAATTAATAAAAGTATATTCAGGGAGTTTTATTTTAGGAAACAGAGTTCTAAAAATTAAAATGACCGATTGGGTCATTACAGATACTAACTGAATAAGCAATAATAAATCTATCAATTCTGAAAGATTCAAGGGAAGAAGATTGCAAGTTCTTGTTGATGAAAGCATAATTCAGAAATAAGGTAAAAGATTGGTTAATTTAAAAAGGTTAATTGCATTGACCATATTGGAGGATGTTTATTTTGTATACATTTTCTATCCTACAATAGTCATGGATTTTGGAATATATATTTTTTAAGTATTCTTTTTCCTCGAGGACGGGCAAAAGTTCAAGTATGGGGGTATTTGATGGATATAAATTATTCATGTAATTTCATATGTAAAAAAATAAGTTTTTAAATAAAATATGAATAATGATATCCCATCCTCGCATATTTTCTAACAAATCTTGTAGGAAAAAAAAATTATGAAAAGGAAAGAAAAAGACTAAAAGACAAGAGAATGAAGCAAAGCCACAGTTGCATACATCATCTTCATATTCACAAATGTGGAATATACATATGGGCTTATAGAAAGAGATAATTAGAGATGAAAAGGAGCATAATTGCATATGTGAAATCTATATACGCAAGGTCACATTCGCATAAATGGAACCTACATTTGCACGTCTAACTCATGAAGTCGAGAAGGGAAGTAAAAGAATCATAGATGCATGTGTGAAATCTATATTTGCAAAGGTCACATTCGCATACATGGAACCTACATTTGCAAGACTAACTCATGAAGTCAAGAGTGAAGCACAAGTGTCATAGTTGCATATATGGAATCTACGTACACAAAGGTCACTTCACATACATGGATTTCATATTCGCAAAAGTGGAACATGACAGAAGCTACTCATCTTTTCCTATAAATAGCAAGCTCTCTTTATATAAGGATATCCAATCTTGGTAAGACAAGAACTAGTGTTGGTCTTCTTTCTTTGTAGTAAAAATATTTCCTTAGTCTTTTAAATATTTCTAGTCTTCTAAATATTTTTTTTTAGCTTTTCTTACTCCATAATGGAGTAATCTCTTTTCGTTGGGATAGTTGATGAAACTTGATATATTTTATAATACTATCTCAGATTTTATATATTCTTGGCCTGAAACTTCTTATTTACATTTCATACTTTGCTAAAATGATGGTTTTTAATTACTCTATTATCATCATTTTGTGGAAGTTTCATGATGGATATAAATTATTCATGTAATTTCATATGTAAATAAATAAATTTTTAAAATAAAATATGAATAATGATATCTTATCCTCGCATATTTTCTAACAAATCTTGTAGAAAGAAGAAATTATGAAAAAGAAGGAAAAATGCTAAAAGACAAGAGAATGAAGCAAAGCCACAGTCGCACACATCATCTTCATATTCGCAAATGTGAAATATACATATGGGCTTATAGAAAGAGATAATTAGAGATGAAAAGGAGCATAGTTGCATATGTGGAATCTATATACGCAAGGTCACATTCGCATAAATGGAACCTACATTTGCACGCCTAACTCATGAAGTCAAGAAGGGAAGCAAAAGAGTCATAGATGCATGTGTGAAATCTATATTTGTAAAGGTCACATTCGCATTGATGGAACCTACATTTGCAAGACTAACTCATGAAGTCAAGAGTGAAGCACAAGTGTCATAGTTGTATATATGGAATCTACGTACACAAAGGTCACTTCGCATACATGGATTTCACATTTACAAAAGTAGAACATAACAAAAGCTACTCATCTTTTCCTATAAATAGCAAGCTCTCTATGTATAAGGTTATCCAATCTTGGTAAGACAAGAACTAGTCTTGGTCTTCTTTCTTTGTAGTAAAAATATTTCCTTAGTCTTTTAAATATTTCTAGTCTTCTAAATATATTTTTTTAGCTTTTCTTACTCCATAATGGAGTAATCTTTTTTCGTTGGGATAGTTGATAAAACTTGATATATTTTATAATACTATCTCAGTTTTTATATATTCTTGGCTTGAAATTTTTTATTTACATTTCATATTGTGCTGAAATGATGGTTTTTAATTACTCTATTATCATGTCTATATATTTTATCTCTAAATTATTCATATATTAATTTTGTAATTCTCGTGGAGCAAAATTAATATATAATAACTGATGAATAAAATAGTATAGTGAAAGTAATTTTACAGTAAACTATTATTTCAAGTCAGTAATCTTGCTTGCCTCAGTTTTATTTCTCACGGAGAAATTGTTGTGGGCCAGATTATTGATCCTTAGTAAAAATATTCTTACAAAGTTTTTACTTTCTTTTAGCACAATTCAAGCAATGAAAATATTTTGGTTTAAACGTCACTAGTCTTAAGTTGATTAATTAACATAATTTTCACGGAGTGTTATTAATTGGTTATTTCTTAGTGAGCAAAATATAATTGTATTAGGAATAAATAATTATTCTTTAAAGAAATAAATGTAGAAATTGAGATTTTGTTATAGTAATGTTATCAAGTGAATTCAATGATTACCGACTCTTTTTAAAAATTATAAATCTTTCAAAAGCTATTTGTTTTGTTTAAGTAATTAACTAGTTTTAAACCTCACTCATTTTTCATCAATTTAATTCTCTCAAATAGTAGTTAAAATATTATAAGTTTGTAGCATAGATTATGAGACGATATCTTAAACTATACTAGAATTTGATTCGACCAGGAAATTCCAATACACATTGGCCTCGTCATTTCATGTTATGATATAAAATCTTTTCTTCGTGGTTATTTTCTGCATAAAAAATTGATCCACCTTTTTGAAGGTTTATTCGCATGCATAAAGTTCGGTCACTATTGCATTGTTTTTGTGAAGATGCGTGCGAAGGTACTTGGAAAACCCAAGAAAAAAATTATAATTTACATGAGTCTTTGAAAAATTGATTATTCTAAAAAATATGGGCGACTGTCACGATTTTAGTAAAGTCCGGTCACTATTGCATTGTTTTTGTGAAGATGTCTGCGAAGATACTTGGGAAACCCAAGAAAAAAAATCATAATTTACATAAGTCTTTGAAAAATTGATTATTCAAAAAATATATGGGCGACAGTCACGATTTTAGAAAACTACCTTACCTGAGATCCTACTATTTGGATTTTTCCCGAAAGGGCACATCCATTTATACGAATGAGTAATAGTGTTTGTCCCAAGAAGGCAGCCCTTCGTATGCAACCGTTAGATTGGGGTTTGCTAATCGTAACGTTTTCTCTATTTACCTTAATTGTAAGTTGGTTAGTTAGATTTTTAAAAAAGGGTATTAAAGTAATTTGACTTTTTAGTTTAGGACTTTCCACTCACGCGCGTTGTGCGTGAACCCAGTGTCCGCTAAAATTTAAATAATCACATAAATATAATTTAAAATATGTTTGAGTTATAAAATCAAAATTAAAAAAGAGTTTAAGTTGCTTAAATTGATGAAAATTGATCCGATTCAGCTAATTAAATAAATAAAGGAAGTAACTCTGCCCAAGTCTGTGGATGCCTTGTTATAATTTCGTCATATATGGGTTTAATATTTGCATTAGAAGTCCGACAAAGTAGCACAATTTATCAACTTGTATTAACGTCATCGCAGATAGTATGTCAAGCATGTACAGTTCTAAGAAGATAGAAAATTTATGTTGGTAAAAAAAGTGAAAAAGCTGATTCTTGACATCAATATCAATATCACTGGTAATTGTTGCCATCAATCGTAGAATAATTAGAAGCCTCTTAAGTTATTCGAGTATCTTGGCGCGAAATAATTTTTTCTTACTTGCTTAGTGTAACGACCCAACTTATCGTTTTCAACATCTACGTTTCTTTCGACAATTTGAAATCTTGATCAGCTTCGTAATGTGTACTATGACTTGTGTGAATTGTCGACTTTGATTTTCGGATGATTCGGGATTTAATTGAGAGAACAATCCTTGTTTAGAAGCTTAAATGAAAAGAGTTGATCGATTTGACTTTTTGTGCAAACGACTCCGGAATGGAGTTTTGATGGTTCCAATAGTTTCGTATGGTGATTTTGGACTTAGGAGTGCGTCCGGATATTCATTTTGAAGTTCGTAGTTAAATTCGGGTTGAAACGGCGAAAATAGGAAATTTAAAGTTTGGAAGTTTGACCGGGGAGTTGACTTTCTGATATCGAGGTCGGAATCATATTTTGGAAATTGGAATAGCTTTGTTATGTCGTTTATGACTTGTACGCAAAATTTGAGTTCATTCCGGATTGATTTGCTATGTTTCGACATCGAACCTAGAATGTTCCAACATCATTTTTTCAAGAATACGTGGTATCATATTAAGCAAATGAGCTCCAAATTCAGTTTTGATTGAAGCATTAGATCCGTATTGAAATTACGGAGTCATAGCAAAGTAAATCGTCGAATTCGGATATCGTATGAGAGAGTTATGCCTATTTCCGTGTCGGGAATGATTTTTTATCGCCGTCAGCGCCCGAAACAGTTGAGGCCCTATAAACGGGGGTTTTCTGCCATTTTTGACAAAAATAGAGCTGGGGAGCTCAATATAGGCAATTTTTGGGTAATTTGCACGGGTAAACATTGGGGTAAGTGTTCCTTATCCTATCTTGATTATATTTCATGATTACATATTCATTTATATCATGAATCCGTGAATTTATGGAAGAAAAATTAGATTTTTATAAAATCTTTCAAAAATGTAAAATGAAGATTTGAAGGTCAATCCGATGTCGGAATTCGATAATTTTTGTATGGTTGGACTCGTAATTGAATAGGTTGTCGGATTTTGCGAGTTTCGTCGGGTTCTGAGACATGGGCTCCACTGTTGATTTTTGAATTAATTTCAAATTTTTATTGTGAAATTTAGCAGTTTCATATGGAATTGATTTCTATACCTCGTGTTGATTGTATCGAATTATTTTGACTAAGATTCGAGGCGTTCGGAGGCCGAATCACGAAGAAAAGGTTTATTGGAATAACGAATTTGCTCGGATTGAGGTAAGTAACTCTTCTAATCTTGGAGATGAGGGTATGAACCCTGATTATACGTGTTATGTGTTTGGTGTTGAGGTGACGCACATGCTAGGTGACGGGCGTGTGGGCGTGCACCGTGTGAACTGTGACTCCATTATTCTTGTGGTACTGTGTAGTTACCTAAACTTATCTGAAATCATGAAAATCTCTACGTACTAGAGCTATTGTGCTGAGGATCTTGTTAAAATCATGTTGAGGCTATATGCCAGTATTATTGAGACCCACAGAGGTCATATTGTTGTTGAATTTGTTTAAATTGAAATTTAAATCTCATTCATGTTCATTCATTTCATATCATCTCTCAGTCTCTGTTGCTATTTATTGATTCATCATATCATCATTTTTGGGCTGATTTTCATGATATTGTGAGCCCAAGATACTGGAGAGATTGATGACTGAGTGAGGCCGAAGGCCTGATTGTGAGGATGATTATGGAATCGGGTTACACGCCGCAAGAGGCCATATTGGCTTTATATATATTATTATTTATGGGATCGGGTTGCACGCCCCAACATGATTGACTGATTTATGCCATGATTGGCTTGTTATAGCGCTTGGGCAGAAGGAGCCCCTCCGGAGTCTGTACATACCCTCAATGAACGCAGGTACCTACTGAGTGCGAGTGTCGAGCGCGAGTGCCGAGTGATTTGGGAGGATTGAGTGACTGTGATGCATGAGTGACTGTGAGGATTGAGTGATTGGGAGGACTGAGTGACTGAGAGGATTGGGTGACTGGGAGGACTGCGTGAATTGATACTCTAAGAGTATGCATATGGTTTTATCACTATGTTGTATTGCATTGGCATGCACATTGACATGTAGGCATAGAGATGTACTTTCCTCATGCCATTTGAAAAATAAAATTTCGTATTGTGGAAGAATGTTTTTGGAAAAAATCACAGTATTCAGACTTACTCATATTTTGATGATTTTAGTGAAAAGAATTGAGTTTTACTATTATACTTGAAAAGAAAATATTTATTTTTCCTGAACTGTGAACGAGCTGAGCATTTTATTATTGAGTTATTCTTTGCGTTGCCTCAATTTTTCTGTTATGAGATGTTACTGGATATTAGTGTGGACTCTGACCTTAGTACAAGCTCGTCACTACTTTCAACTTAAGATTAGGTTTGTTACTTATTGACTACATGTGATCGGTTGTACTCATACTACACTTCTGCACCTTGCGTGCAGATTTTGGATGCTGATGTTGTTGTGCATGGCAAGAACTAGCATTGAAGATGTACCTGTGATCCAGTTACATCTTCCTCTTGTTCTTGGTAGCTTTAGAATTATTAATCTGTTTATGTATATATTTCAAACAAATGATGTATTTTATTTCACACCAGCTTTGTAAATTCAAAATCTTAGAAGCTCATGATTTGTACTACCAGTCCTTGGGGAGTGTATTAGAGTTAGTTAAATATCAATTGAATCGTATTGTTATTATTTGGCTTACCTAACGGGTGAAGTTAGGTGCCATTGCGGCTAGTCAAATTTTTGGGTCGTGACACTTAGAGTGCAAAAACTGCTTTTCAAATTATTGTCTCATATAAGAGGAGTTAGTTTCAATTATCATACACATCAGAGATGCAGGTTAGTTATAGAAATTAATAGCATAACATTTGTTTTGAGGAAGAAAAATCTAACGATGTTGTATATCCTCCAAAATATTTATTACAAATATTATAGGCTAAGAAAATTCTCTGATTATTAAGTAATATAAATGACATTTTTGGATCTTCGAAATAAACTGCACTTTTATGTCTAATCAATTTTGTATTGCTTTTAAAATATCAGTCCCTGAAGCTAAGATTTTACCCGTGCAGCTGTGAGATAAAGGTGAACACATGATAATCCAATCTACTCTTTTAGCTGGCAAGTTTGGAACTGAAAGCCCTATCAGCAAAAATTACGAAACGTTTAGCATTGTAGTCAAGTCTTAAAATAGCAATGCCATATTTTTAGATAAAAAGTAATTGACAGATACATTCACAAAATGAAAGTTAATGTACAATAAATAATTGTGCAAACTATCATTTTTCTTGATAAATTTGGTTCTAGACTTCTAGCAACGCCAAAACATCAATTAATCATAATCCAATTGATTGTTGATTCCAAGTAAAAGATACAAATACGTATTTTGTTTTCATCCATACCTAGAATTGGCAAAAAAATAATATTAAACGTACTCAATTCAAGTATTTTCATTACTTTTTGTTTTATGAGGAAATTTGTCATGTTTTCAAATTGGCAGCATTCTTGTAAAAGAGACTTGAAGATGAATTTAATTGATAATCAACAATTTAGAATATGTATTTGAATGAAAAAAAACATGAAAAATAGTCCGGACAAAGTTTCAACCCTTTTTGGGCAGGCTGAAACTGCTTCGGATGAGAACTATTTCGAGCTCCTCATATTGCTAGCGTCACTCTGGGGTTGGAGCCAGCAAGTCGCATACAATCCAATAGCTTTAGTTCAAACTCTGCATTTATCTTTAAAAATTCGTTGAATATATAAAAGTTATTAGTTTTGAGCCCAGTAACTTAAAAAGATTAGAACAACGAACTTATAAGTTATAAATCTTGACTCTGCCTCTGGCGTCACTGCAATACATGCATGCATACCAAAATAGTTACTTTGTGGCTTGTAATTCTCTCATTTCTTAAAAAAAGTTTCAAATTGATGTTTCTCAATCAACTTGTCGTTCCTACCTTCTTAACCCATTAATGAATGTAAATACGGGAAATATTTGCTTTAGTGTTGGAGTGCCTAGAAATCTCAGTTTCTCCGAAACTGATGGAGAAAAATTATGAAGTCAATAAATAAAGTTAAAAGGCATGTAACAAACAAATATAAAAAATAGAGTGTAAAACTGTTAGAGATCTATAATATGAAGTTGCTTGATTTGAAAATTTATCTTGGCAGAATTCGTACCTCTTCCAATAAATTAGAAATATAGGAAGTTTTGTTATACAATCGATCCGCATATCCTAGTTCTCACAAACCCTTCTCCCGTGCTTTCTTGTTGGACGACAAAATTGAGTTGAATATGAACTTTTAATAATTAGGGTTTCCAACATAGTTCAAATAAAGAATGATAATCAAAATTTAGTTGATTTTAAATTTTTAAATATTAAGAAAATAATAAAAAGATTATTCATAAAATTATAAAACTAATTAAATAAATATTCCTAAATATTATGAAAGAATCAAATGACTATTTTGTTCACTGTGTATTATATTTTCAAAGGATTAAAAAGGCGAACGATATTTCGCTAAGGGCCTTCGTGCTTTTAATATAGTATATAGATAGATAATTGTAACTATGTTAGTCAGATTTTTAAATAGGGTATTAACGTAATTTGTTTAAATAGGGTATTAAAGTAATTTGATATTTTAGTTTAGGATTTCCCACTTTTATAATAACTAGTTTCTACGTTCATGCGTTGCACGAGATTCTTAAGTCAATTATTTATGAAAGAATTTCAAATTAAAATTTTAGAAATGTTATATACAAAAAAAAAAAAAAAAAAAATTCAAGCAAATGATTTGGAAAAAAATGTGATATGTAGCAATTCGATCAATTATGGATCTTTTTTCTATTTCATAGTGTCGGTTAAGGATTTCAGACATAAAACTATGTCAATTCTTTGTATAAATATGTATGTGCTTCGTCGTCTATTGAGCACGTTCCGAAAATCAATGAGCATGGTTTGATTGATATTGTATGAATCCAAATTTTAAAATTTAGTCATTTAATAAAAGAACAATAGAGTAGATTGTTGGTGTAATTATTTTATCTATTTTTTGTGTAGGAGATGTAGTGAAGGCTGGAGGTAAGCATAAGTTTGAATCTTTACGTAAAGAAGAAATCTAAATTATATGGTTGTTATCTAGGTCAACAAAACTCAAAATTCTTTAAAGTACAATAAGAGTGCATTACTTTGTTGTTTAAAAATACATCGTTAGTTGATTCATTATTCCTTCTAACTTCCTCAGCCATCCTCTTCAGATGATGCCACAAATTAAATCTTCTCCATTAATTAATATATTTACATCTTCCTCTTTAAGTCTCCTTCTGTTACAAGAATAAAAGAAATTAGTTTATGAACTACCTCGCATACAAGGAAGACGAAATAACTCATGAGCATACTATCAAGTTAAAAGATAAGAGAACGAATATTATAGTCCCACTTACTTATAATTCGGTCACGCCCTTGAACGCTAGTTATAGCCATGTTGAGCAAAATATTATAATATAGTTCCTTTGGATGGGAATTGTGGAGACCGTATTCCCACTATTTCGAGTGTCGTTCAATTCAAACTTTACATCAACATCCCTTCCAACAAACAAACAAAAATCTTACTTAACCCATAAAGATATGGACGAATTATCAACCAACATGCGTAAAATTAAAGATTCAACTTCTTAATTATTTGTAACTTTTTTTGGCTGTGTTAGAGAGCCAAATCTAGTGTGTAAAATATGATATTAAAAGAGATAGAAAATTACCTCTAAAAAGTTCCCCGTATACATGTTTTGTGCTGCAAGCGTGAATACAATGAAATTATTTATATAAAGGCAATATATGTTTCATATGTGGGATTGGTATGGCTTTGGAACTCTAAGAGCACATGGGATTCTACTATTGTAGTATTGTTCTGTGTAATTGTCCAAGTAGAATTAGTATGAAATTAGAACTTTACATTCAATTATTAATTTTTAAAAAATTCTATCATTAGTTGGTATCAGATTCCTAAATATTAGACAAATTAATTAGATAGTACTGTTTTATCCAACATAGAACTATCTTTTTGATAAAATATTTAAGGGTATAAAAGTCGATTAACATATTAAGGATATTTTTGTCGTTTAATATTTAGCGTAAAATATTCGTGCTTTTATAATAATATAGACTAGTCTCAAGGTACGTGCTTTGCGCGTGACCCCGTATCAATATAATTAATACTAAAAAATTATATAAATATTATTAAATAATGTGTTTGACTTATAAAGCAGTAACAATTAAGGAAAAAAGAAAGAAATTATGTCCCGCAAAAGTCTCGATATCTTTTTGTTATTTCTAAAAACTTATATAGTCTTGTGATAATTGTTGTTGTTTCTATTTCCTAATACTGAAAACAAACATATGCACGATTCTTCAAAGATTTGTTAGTTTGATTTAGAGATTTGAATGGAGAGGTTAGCCTTGTAGCTCCTAGAAAAAAATGCTAAGTAAAAATGTATGTCTAAAAATGATTAATGTTGAGTTAATTTTCTATTTATAAGTGTAATTATAATTTTATTCACTCAAACTTTTATATTTTCAAATGGTAAAAAGTTGATTTAATATTTCACTTCTTTGTGTTTGTAGAATTATCTGTGTTATTGACTCTTCAACCACTTTGGATTTCTGTCTTTTATATTCTTAAATACTTTCTTGGTTTCTCGTTCTAATTATTGAGTGTAGTATTCAAATATTGCAAGAAAAAGTTGATGAATAAAATAATATAATTTGAGTAGGAAAGTAGTTCAAATATAAAATTTAAATATTTTATAATTCATATATGTCGTTGAAAGGTAATATGTACCAAATTATTGATATATTAACACCTTTAATAAAGCTTCATTATAAAGTTTGGGAGGTTTTAGGCCTAAGTTTGGTGTATAAATATAATTTATAATCAGTTTTTGAAAAGGCAAAACTAATGTGTCTAGCCTACTTTAGCATAGCGGTAAAAGTTTTCCAAGGCTAACATTCATATAGATGGGCCGCTAATACGCCCATATCTTTTTTCTCTTAACTTTTCTTTAAATAACTAACTATATTTATTATTGAATAAATAACTATAAATCAAGAAGTATTGGAGTATTGTTCAGAGATAGCTATTCCAAATGGAGTTGCTTTTGGTACGGATAGTACTTTCAAGTTTCACGATTTTATAATTTCGTTACCTATTTAAATAAGGTAAGAATTTATATAAATAAAAAATCTTAATCAATTTTAAATAAACATCAAGGCTTTTTTACTTATTCAAATAAAGAAAGATAACTAAAATTTTAGTTTATTTCAAACTCATAAATATTAGGAAAAATAATTAAATGACTATTTTGTCTAGTGTAAAATCAGTTTTTATAAGGGTAAAAAAGACGAACGATATTTCGCTAAGTGGTTTCGTGCTTTTAATATAGTATAGATAGATAGATAAGCACAAAAAATAGGGAGTCAGATTTTTCAGCAAATAGCAATTTTATAGATATTTACCACATTATGGAACAAACGATCACATAAATTACTTCTTCAACAGTAAAAGTGTCTATTCAATTGATACAGAGTAAACAAAAAGAATCGATCAGGAGCAAGATAACATTTCTTTTCCCTTCAGTATACAGCACACTACTATCTGAAGCAGTCCTGCAGATCTCCTGCAGAAGAGCATTATGCTTACAAGCCCAAGCTGACAGTACCGGGGGGTCAAAGCTTCAAAAATCTTGGCTCGGCAGTGGTCATGCTGACTGAGCAGCGTTCTGATGTTCAGTTACCTCTGCTCCTCCAAGTAAAATGAAATGCAAGAGATAAAAGTTGAAACATTTAAACCATGAACAATACAAGAAATCACACTGCCATATGGAAGTTAGTGAGAGGAGGGTATTCCGACCACGAAAAGGTCGACAGTACAAGCTTCTAAGCAATCTCTTCAAGGCCGAGCAGCAACATTACCCAATGTTTGATCTCAATGATCCATCAATGCAGTTTCAGTTTCTGACAATGGTGCTGCAACAGTACGACTTTCATTAGACCAGTAAATTAGCAATAGTTTGGTAGAACAATAAAGAAGGCAGTGTGGAAGATATCATAGGCAAATAGTGATAGGTTCCGAAAAGAGCTTTCACTATCGGGTAAAAAACCTTGAAAGCCCGGTTCCGTTTCAAATGTAGGTATCAATAAGGAAGGGTAAGTTTGTTAGAAGATGCATGTTGTACCATTAATGAACTTATTCTATTTAGACATAGGGGTCGCATTTGTAGATCAAAAAGATCAAAGCAAGGGTCGTTAAGAAGAACATTTAAAGCTTCCACACAAGAAAAATGGAACAGCCTGATAAATTGCACTGTGGAGAGAGCAATAAGACCTGACTCATTCTCCATAAAACTCTCTCAATGGGCAGTGACCCAAGGAGAACTATTAATCCAGTAAGAGTTTAACAGAGAACACATTTGGACACCATGCAATGTCCAGAATTAGGAGAAGCTTTCAAAACATCATTCTCATCGCATGTTATCAGTTAGGAGGCAGAACCAACATCTTGAACTAATAAAAGAGCACCAAAACATACATGCAAACATAAGATGCCAATGAACTGCACATAAGATGGATAGAAAAATCCCAAGCCAAAGAACAAAGAAAAATAACATAAAAGTAGGAAAAGAGCAACAAATAGATAGAGAATCAATGACAGTTTAAGCATCAGACATCACTGCAACTGACTTAAGGGACTCAGGGATGTAGCATGAAGGTTTAAGCATCAGAAAATCAGCATGGAAAACTGTGGAAAATGGATTTAAACTTCTTAAAAATTGTAAACAGGTCTATTAGGTAAAAAGATTGTAATAGACATACCAAGTAAATCCTCATAAGAATCTGCTAACAATGAGGCATCCATAAGCAGAGGAGGTGAGAATACTTGATCCTGAGCTTCCTCCATATCATAAAATGACCTATGTGCATCAGAAAATGAAGAGGTTGAACCCACAGTTGAAAGAAAACCGTCATAGTCATCCACAGACTGCAGATCATTTAACAAGTCATGTATTCCTTCAGACTTGATGCTCATATGATTTTCTGGAGCACGAGTCCCTAGAAAGGATGAGTCAGGTTCTGACACGAACAACTTTTTACTTCTCAACAAGTTTGCTCGATTGCCATGTTGGGCAAATCCAAACCCTGAAACAGGCTCAAAGTAGTGCTCAGAACTATCATCAGAACGGCTGTCTAGAGATGATTCCTGATGGTAAGATTGGGAACAAAGTGCAGCTTCTCTGACAGATCTCTTCAGATTTTGTACAAAGCTTGTATCATTATCTGCAAAAATACAGAATAAATTTAAAAGTCCAACAGCGAAATCAACTGCATGCATTCAGAAGGGAAAACAAAAACCTTGTGGAGAATAATTCAACGAATTATTTAAAAATTGCTGATCCAGAGATTTTGTTTCAGGCATATTTTCAGTTTGGCTGGTTTGAGCTGAGATCTGTCGCTTCGGTGCACCACCTTTTCCGGAAGAATTTGGCGTTACACTAAACAAAGGTGGGAGCTTTAAAGCAGGGGGACTGGCTGATATCTTTTCAAATTGCATGGATGACAATTTTGAGTTCATCTCAGCTACCTCATCAGTGGTGTTTTCCTGCAGAATCTATGTTGTTTAGATATTTTGTTGTTTCAAAATGTAAAAGGAAGCCCCTCAAAATGCTTCATGAAAATTACCGACGCCCTCCCGCTGCTCTGCGCTTGGACTGGTGAATGTGATCTACCCTGATGCATGGCCATGCTAGAAGAATTGGATGAAATGCTATTCACTTCTTCTGTAAGTGCTAAAATTGAATTCTGTATGGATGGAGCAACTTCCTTCAGTTGATTTATAAGCACCTAGAGATCAACAATTTTCCATCAGAAACAGCCTCTCTTCACAAGGTAGGGGTAAGGTCTACATACACACTACCCTCCCCAGACCCCATTTTGTGATATTACACTAGGTTTATTGTTATTGTTGTTGTTGTATTTTCAACAGTATAATCGTAATAATTTCATTTAACTTAATGATCTGCTGAGAATGCCAGGAAACTACTTCCATTCTTCAGGTAATCAACTTACCAAATGTCATATCAGGAGCTGTTAGGACAGCATTTGAAGCTGAAGTTGAAAATAGATTGTTTGAAGTTGAAATTGGAAAACATTTGTAGAAATTGAAGTTGTTTCTGGAAAGTCGTACATTTTAGGAAACAAAGCCTCCAGAAGTTGAATTTTGTGGATGCTGAATGTTTGAAAAAATTCACTTGCAATATAGGTCGAGAGCACAACTTCAGTTTGAAATATTATTTTTAAGTTGAAGTTCAAGAGTTGCAAGGTTTGCTTGAAAAAAATTATTGCAAAAAAACTACTTCAATATTCTTTTTGCATATTTTCAGCACCTCATGCAGGTGCAAAATAGATAAAGACAACTTCCCGGATTTGATAGATATGTTCCACTATGTACCCAATAAAGACAGGGGCATACACCTGTGTCTATGGATAGTAAACAATGACAAAATAAACATAACTTGCAGAATAACCATATTAAAAAGGTAGGGGCACATCCGTTCCACAAAATGACCCCAGTGGAACAACAATGTACCCCGTTTTATTTGTTATTTTCTACCTATATGAATATGAATATGGAATTTAATTTTCTTTATGAAAACATTGATACTTTGGGGCAAGAACTAGTCAATGGAGCTGTTTTCCCACCTCAAAAGGAGAAGAATATATTCAATAAAAAATGGGGAAGATAGGACTGAAATTGAGAGTATTTAGTTAACAAAGCTATATTAGCAGTTATATATTTCAAGCTTGACTGGATTTTTTTTTATTTTTTTTTGGGGGGTTGGGGGGGGGGAGGGGGGGGGGATCAAAATGACTCACTTATATCACTTTCATTTTTTTCCTTGTTGGTGAGGGTGATTAGAGGAGTATTTCAAATAGAAAAATGTGATAGATCACAAAATCCAACTATACCAACCACCTTGCTTTCTCTTAATTATTTGTATGGAGATGCAATACTTTAAGCTGACTCCATGAAAAATAGTTCATAAGTGCAAGCAAATTAGACTGAACGTTATACCTGTATACTTGCTAGGTGCTGCCGATGTTCAGCAAGGGTTGCAGCTAAGGACTCCGCATGACCACCTGCACCACCATCATGTGAACTCCTCAAAAGCTCTGGACCCTCTCCATCATTTGTTTTTGCCTGCATAGAGTCATGGTACCAGAATGAAAGTATGAAATAAAAATCGAAGGAGAGAGATCCAAACTGTTAAATTGATTGTCAAAGTGTAAAAACGGGTCACTTGTAAACACTTTCTTTCCCTTTATTTAAGACGTTGTTCAACAAAGATTCTCTGTTCAATACTTGTAAATTCAAAAATATGAGCAGATATGCATTGCTTTGTAGTAGTGAAAGCTCTGGCCCCATATTTAGACCCACCCTAAAGAGTAGTTTTCTCTCCTTCTGGACCACTTGAATCCACATAACAAGAAACCGTCCAAACATTTATATAAATGCCTGGCAATATTTTAAGCTTGATATTGAGAAGAGAAAAGAGTCCGTCAGGACGTATAGAATCTTGAGTGAAAGGAATCAGCATACCAATTGAAGGGACTGCTTATGTACACGTTGTAGGGCATGTGTCCAACGCCTCAAAACTTCTGCTATATCAACAGTAGGATGGCCCCTTGCAATTCTCTCATCAACTCGAGAAAATCTGTCATCATCTCCTTGATTATGAGAAGAATCTGAACTCTTTACATGCTTTTCTCTATTCATATCTGCTTGTGATCTTTCAGCTTGGTCTTTATTATCTTGATGTGAAGAAGCTAAATCGTGAGGTGGAGCTACAGAGCTTTGATCCATAGCTGCAAGCAAAGCCGAACCAGATATGCGATACCTGAATGATAAAAATTACAAAACAATTTGAAGGCAAGGCTAGGTTATAAAATCCAAGAAAATATGGAAAGTGATCTTACCTATGCTCACGATGAGCGATAAGATCCTCTATTGGGCCAGAGGCAAGAATCTCATGTTGATCTGTATAAATATGTACATATACAAGTAAGCGCCCAATGCACAGAACTCTATTATAATATATGCAAGATCAGAGAGTTTAGCACTCTGCAAAAGTATGCTAATTGCATAGACTTATTAGGATAAGATTAACAAGTGAGATAATATCTGAACGCACTCTTGCGAGACAGCAAAGAGTCCCACAAACGGGTAGCTCTTTGAACCATATGTGAGTTCTGACTTGAGCTTGATACAAGTTCATCCCACAGTTCACCTTCCAGCTTTACTTTATTTCTCAACTCCTGCAGCTTTTCCAGTTCTTGCTGCAAGTAAGCCTGAGACCAAGGAGATCAAAGATGATACCAGAAATAATTATTTAACCCAGTGAATAAAGCGATATAATTGAAGTCCAGGTCCTCAAAGGAAGATAACAAGATTTTCTTTCACCTCTTCAGCACAAAGCCCTCGAAACTCAGCTGTCAATTCATGAGCCAAATTAGACCACATGCCCTGTCTACGAACTGCTGTTTCTGCATTACTCAAAAACCTTCTTCTTTCAAGAGCAACCCTAGCCTATTCAGATAGCGGCAGATATTAGATCCCATCCACTTGCAATAATTTCTCATATCAATCATGATCGTGTCTACACTACATATGAAGAATTTAAGGTTCAAGACTAGCAAAGCAAACAATCATAATATCAATCAATGCCTAAACAGAAATTACTGGTAAGCAATTTTGTCAATGAGATACAAGTAAATAGCTTCCACAATAGGAAAAAAAACCGAGTCAAATCAATATGCAGCTTGCATCTAAAATATGCAGAAACTAAAGCCATGGCTTCAGGTGATTATGCTGTTAGATTTCAAACTGATATCGAAATAGGTACGTTTCAAAGTCCTAGCGGATAGAAGGAATCAGAAGAATGACCTTGGTCACAGGGAGTAGCGTGGCAGCATGCGAGAAAGCTACATCTGTTAATGAGGCAGGTAATGGATTAGAAGCAACATCCGCAGCAAATGTTCGCCTATGAACCTCCCGCAAAGCATGCAGTGAAAGTTGCCATAGAAGTTCAACAAACCTGCAGTAAACATGTGAAATATATAACGGACACTAAGTACATGGGATGCCTACAGTGTTTACTCTGTATGCATCAGCATGCAAACTTCATCACAAAGGGTAAGGATCAAACTTATAACGACGAGTATGATAACGGAAAAAATAGATCTGCCACTTACAAGATGAGTAATTTCCCCATCCAAAGTATTGTGGAGTCAATAATTAGATAAAGGCACCAGAAAATTCATTAACATTCATTTTTTTTGGGATCGACATTCATTCATTAATAGAATTATTCAGATGGAAATAATTCTCATTAATAGAAATATAGAATTATTCAGAGAGCCCATGGGCTGGAATGAAGGCATTTCAGTGCTTCACAGGTCTGATTGCTGAACCCTGCTTACTTATGACCCTTCCACAATCCAAACTTCAAAAAATTAATCTACTCCTCTCGAGAATCTAAGATTGTATCAGTAGGACAATTATTTGCAACATTTCCAATAACACCTATGGTCAAATTACTTTCCCTAGTTTAACTCTACTTGCACTAACATCATGATACAGAAAAATTCAAATGATGGATCAAAATAAGTAAAAATGAACCAGAATCCAAATGGTATATCAATCGAACTGCTATCAAAATGAGCCAACCTCGGTCCACAGCATGTGGCAAGCGACGAAACCCTTGAATTACTTCTAGGTAGTGCCCCTTGTGATTCCAGCTCACTTATAATCCCTTGTACAACCTAAACTTCCGAAAAATAAAATTAATAAACTTTCACTAACAAAAGTCTTAATCTCGACGAATTTATACAATTTTTTGTATCCATTTCACTTTATTCAGACTGATAAAGCATAATTACCTTACGAAAATCACGAGATTGTGCGGAGTCAAAAATTGGCCAAACCTTATCGAAATCCTGAAGAGATCTAACAATTAACATCCAAAAAAAAAAGTACGAAACTAGAAACTGTAATCCTGAATCAGGTGTGAGCTAAGAAGTACATTTCGAGAGGCTAAAAAGCAGCGATTATTACCTTAGCAGATTGAGTAGGGCCTCTGAGTGACGATAATAAGAAGTAGAGAAGCTGTTCGCCCAATTTAGGGTTCGAATGACGAAAAAATCCAACCCGAGGTGTGCCGTTACCGGCTCCGATTCCGATGATGGATGGATCCAAACCTAGTAACAAACAGTTGGTGTACATTGCACTCTCCAACTCTACTTCTCTCTCCTTCTCTCGGTCCATCGTCATTCCACTTTTCACTCTTCAAATTGCTTCAACTTTCGATTTGGTTATTTGGTTTGAAATGTATAATTATGTGAATTTTCAAACGGGAAGTCCTTTTAGATTTGTCAAATTAGGAGAAGGGCCTGGTGGTTGGATCACATGGGAGAGTTTGATTCTAAAATTTGGGGTTTACTTTTGAATTTCTTGTTCTTTTTTGGTGGGGTCGGGTTGGATAGAAAAGCAGAATTTGCGATTTAGCCGATTGGAGAAAATTTTGAAATTCGTGGGAGGGGTGTATCTAACGTACGCCGCTGAAATCATGAGATTTTATTCTGCGCTTGCCGGCCGACGTGCTTATACCGTCATCTTGGTTTTGCCTATTTATCTTGATCGCGTCCAATCAATTAAACGAATGAACCAACAATATGCCACTAGTATAGTAATAGTAAGTAATAAAATATCCGTTCCCAATTTACAAATAAAAACTTTTATAATTTTATTATCTAAACTTATAAATATTTATTTGACTATAAATTATCTTACTAAAAATAAACTAGAATGTAAAGTTAGATTATGTTCAAATAATACACTATGATAATGAAAGTAGTATGACATATAAATGCGACATAGAAAATAGTTAGTAACAACCAAGAATGTTCCTAAAGAACGTAATCCTATAATTTTTGTTTAGCATTTGGATAAACACTGTTGCATGAGCAAATCTTCACCAAATTAATTGGGAGACATATTTTAATTGAATCTATTTCATCCAAATGCAATTATGCAAAAATTTCAGATATTAAAGTCTCTTTAATACCAACAAATGAGAAAGGAACTTGCATCGGAACTTCTTCTTTCGATTAAGTGACAGAGAGCGAAATAAAATATGATTATCTCTATTTATTTTAATCCATTAAGATGATTTCTTTTGTTGCACCTAATTTATGACACAAAAGAATGTTAAAATGTGTATTACATATAGATTTCGATTAATCTAAACCAGTCTTTTATATTTATTTCAATTATTAAAATAAATAGTATCATGTTTAAGTCAAAGGCCTCCGTCCTTTTTCAACTGACTATTAGTTCTTTGTTGTAATTAACATAGTATCGAATGATTTGTTTTTCTTCCATATATTGAATATTATTCTAGTATTATCAAGTTGAAAAAATCAAGTAAAACTCTCCTACGAAGTTAACTAACACCAATAATCCAAATAGGCCACTGCACATTTTGAGCTCAACCAACTTTCAATAGGATCAAAAATTGTATCTAGTTAAATATACAAAAATATGTATATTATATATTTTGTCTGCTATTATTTTTATGTTATGTAATTTTCCAACAAAAATTTCCCATTAGATGGGACCAGATTATGGGGGATGGCTGGATTACTTTCGGGAGAAATTTATGCAATTTGAAAAAAAAAAAATTAGGCATTTTAACTTAACTCTCAACTTATTATCCATTTTAGCTCTATGTCCATTTTTTGTATTTATTAAATGCAAGTTTGAACAACAGGCAATCTAACGTTTATGTCATCTACAATACTCTCCAAACCTCTGGCCCAGTTCTGAATTACTTCTACCGAACTAATCGACGAGTTTTGGTCCGCTATTAGCTAATCAATGAGGTTTTCTCTAGATCTACGAAATTTTGTTCACAACCTATATATATTAGAACTTCTCTAAGTTTTGAAGTTTTGACGAAATAAGCGACAGTCAGTGCTACTCCCTGTCGCACAAAGCATCAATGGATGCCACTGACATCGAAGCAGAGGAGGAAAATGTCATCTCCAAGACCGACAAAAAAGTTGCATTAAATGTCGCGATCCAAAATCCACTATAGGTCGTTATGGCGCCTAACGCCGCCGTCAAGCAAGCCAGCATTGATTTATCAATTTAATTACTCGTTTCAGTATCTTGAAATCATAATTTTTCCTTAATTGTAAAGTATAAAATAAAATTTACAGAGTGAATAAATTTTTTTATACGAACCTTAATAATGAATAACCCGAAGGAATCCCCAAAACCCGATGTCACAAGTGCATGAGCATTTTTTAAAGAGTGCAATAATAATACAACATCTGTACCGAATGTAATAAGACAGAATAAAATAAATAGTACAATGGAGACTCGTTGGACTGCGATGCATAGCTTGTGATGCAGCTCACATAAATTCTCCCCAATAAGTGCGCCTACGCGCCAAGGTGGTCATCAATGAACCTGTCATGATCCTGAAGTACAGCATGAGTACATAAATCAATGTGTACCCAGTAAGTATCTAGCCTAACCCCAGAGAAGTAGTGACGAGGGGCTGATATCGACACTTACTAGAAGTCCAAATAAATAACATGATAAATCATAACAGATGTAAAGTGCACAGCAATAGTGGAGTAAGTCTGTACTTTCATAATTTTTTCCAATTATTACCTTTAAAGTATAAATTTCCTCAAACTTGTATTCTTCCTTAGTATCTCATAACATGCCAAGTGTCAATGCCAATTAAATAAGAAATACCATAAAATGTCGGGTATCACTAGAAAGCTTAGCTCGTAAATATTCGGGCTACTAGCGTTATAACGCACGATACGACCGAGGTTGTTCGGCCCGATCCACAATAATATGTACACTGCCGAGGGACGAGCGGCACGTGTTTACAACGAAAAGGAAGGAAGCTACCGAATTACGAGACACGTGTTTACAACACCGTACGTGAGTACAAAATGGATATAATCTTTACCGTTTCTCAAATAACTCGCCCACAATTCAAAGTGTTAAGGTTTTGCCTAGTATACATATAATTATTTCTAATTCAATTTTATTTATAACTTCGATTAATCGATGTCAGCAACATAAGTCCAAATAATTCAAATATTACAAGATATGATCCTAAGTCTACCCGGACATAAATATGATATAGCTACGTACGGACTCTCGTCACCTCGTGCGTACGTAGTACCACAACTAGTTGCACATAACAATAAATATCACCTAGAGGGTAGTTTCCCCCTCGCAAGGTTAGACAGGAGACTTACCTTGCTCTGAAGTTCCATAACCGACTCCAAGGCCTCTCTAACACCTCAACCCAAAGCCCGTCGATCCAAAACTATTCAAACAATGTGCAAATCAGTCAAAATATATTCTAATATCCATAATTAATCATTTAAAAAAAATTCCCAACTCCGCTCGAAAGTCTATAAAATCAACCCTCGGGCCCACGTACCCGGATTTCGAATTTTTTTTAAAGATAAATATTATTCATAACACCACGAACTAAAATATATAACTTATTTCAAACTTCATGTCCAATTTCGTGGTCAAATTCCAAGAATATCAAATTCTAGATTTTCTACCAAACCCCCACAATTTCTACTAGTTTCCATGTTTAAATCCTTATACAAACCATGTATTTAGCTTGTAATAGGTGAGAATCACTTACCTTGTGTTGCTTGATGAAAATCTCCCCTTGAAACTCTCCAAAATCTCCCCAACCAAATAAAAATGAGAGAAAAGGGGCCAAATCCCGTTTTTTTAAAATAACCTTCTGCCTAGACAATTTTTTCACATCTGCAAAACATATGCCGCTTCTGTGGAAACTCCCTCGCTTTTGCGGAAGACCACTGTTAGCAGACTATCGCACCTGTGGAAATTCTTCCGCTCCTTCGCAACCGCATGTGCTACACACCCTAGCGTATCTGCGCAAAATCCCGCACCTGCGGCCCTAACCTCATTTCTGCGCACACGCAGTTGCACTGCCCGCTTCCGCTTCTATGACTTTAAATATCACAATAATGCTTAATCCAGTTCCAATATCTCAGTATAGGAGAAGAGATATACCTTGTTAGTAAATAAACAAAAAATGTTATGTCAGGCCCTGTAGCATTAGCAAGATACATAAGTGCGCCAATTGCACTGAGATAAGGTGTTTCAGGACCAAGGAATTCCTCATCCTCTTTTGGAGGTCGGAACAGATCCTTATTCACTTCAAGTTTGGTGTACTTAATGGGTGTGCTTTGTTCATGTAAAAGCATTTAAAGACCCTTTCTGTATAGGCAGATTGATGGATAAAGATCTCGTCTGCTAAATATTCAATCTGCAGACCAAGACAAAATTTTATTTTTCTAAGATCTTTCATCTCAAATTCTTTCTTAAGATATTCAATTGCCTTTTGAAGCTCTTCTAGAGTTCCAACAAGATTTATGTCATCGACATAAACAGCAAGTATAACAAATTCTGATGATATTTTCATTATAAAAATACATAGATAAATAATATCACTTACGTAACCTTCTTTCAGCAAATATTCACTAAGGCGATTATACCACATGCGCCCAGATTTTTTAAAACCGTACAAAGACCTTTGAACCTGATCGAGTACATTTCTAGAGACTTTGAACTATGCTTCAGGCATTTTAAATCTTTTAGGTATCTTTATAGAGATTTAATCAAATGAGACATATAGTTTATGACTTGCATTTAAATGGCATGACATCTTCAGGTGTCTGGACTACAGTTCCAATCCTCACAATCTTTTATAATATCGTTCACTATATTGGATTAAATATATCGTCGACGATCATTTTGTATTTGTCACGACCCAAAAATCACACATGTCGTGATAGCTCCTATCTTAATACTAGGCAAGCCGACAACCTCAATAAATCACGATTTTCTTTAAGTTTGAAAATATAATATTTAAATACAATACAAAAATCTCGCAAATACCGATACAAACACTTCCAAAACCCGATGTCACTGAGTACATGAGCATCTAAATGATAACAAAGTCTGACTGATAAAAACACTGTCTGAAAATATAGAATAGTACAAAAACTGGAAGGAGAGAGAGTCAAGGTCTGCGTACGTCAAGCAGCTACCTCGATAGTCTCCAACAGATAAAGCTCTGCAAAACTAGCAACCGCTGTGTCCGGAGGTACCTGAATCTGCACACGAGGTGCAGGGTGTAGTATGAGTACAACCAACTCAGCAAATAACAATACTAAATAAAGAACAGAAAGTAGTGACGAGTTTCACAGCTAAGTCCAATTACAGTAATTTCCAACATAATAAGGTAGGCATGCTTTCAAGTTCAATATTTAAGGCCAAAACATTAATTTCATGTCAAGTTCAACTGAAACATAAGATAATATCTCTCAAAAATTTCCAAAATAGTGATATATGATAGCTGAAGTGCAACAATAATGAAATCAAATGCATCCTTTCAGGATCACAGTCACTCAGCACTAGCACTTAGCACTCGCACTCAATAGGTACCTGCGCTCACTAGGGGTGTACAGACTCCGGAGGGGCTCATTCAGCCCAAGCGTTATAACCCGCACGGACAACTCACGTGCTGCACGGACAACTCACGTGCTACACGGACAACTCATAATTTCTACGGTGCACGCTCACACACCTGTCACCTAGCATGTGCGTCACCTCAAAACTGACCTCAAAACTGATCACATAACATAAAATCCGGGGATTCATACCCTCAGAACCAGATTTAGAACTGTTACTTACCTCAAACTGTAAAATTCTTTATTCTGTTATGTCCTAGCCTCGTGAATCGGCCCGTGAACGCCTCGAATCTAGTCACAATTAATTCGATTCAGTCAATACAAATTATAGGAATTAATTTCATATAAAAATATAAATTTTCCAACAAAATCCAAAATTGCACTCAAAAATTGCCCGTGGAGCCCACGTCTTGGAACCCGACAAAAGTTATAAAATATGAACGCCCATCCAACAACGAGTCTAACCATACAAATTTTATCAAATTCCGACATCAACTAGACCCTCAAATCTTCAAATTAAACCAAGAGGGTTTTCACAATTTTCCAACTCAAATCACCAATTAAATGTTAAAAACAACCATGGATTCGGGTAATTTGACCAATATTGAGTTAAGAACACTTGCCCCATTGTTTTCCTTGAAAATCTCCCGAAAATTGCCTCTTTCCGAGCTCCAATTCGTCAAAAATGGAAAATTTAGAACCATTTTGTCCCGACCTTTCTTCTTCGCGAACGCGACATGTCCCTCGCATTCGCGAAGCACAATTTTGTGTTGCCCAATTTTTCTTCTTCGCAAACGCGAGCCTTGTCTCGCGAACGTGATGCTTCACTGAGCTGCTCAATCGCGAATGCGTCCTCTCAATCGCGGACGCGAGGCCTCAATCGCAAAAGCGTAGCTTTGCCCCCGAACCTTCGCGAACGCGTGCCCTCGGTCACGAAAGTGAAGCACAAAATGGGCCAGTCCAAATTTCCCCTTCCCGTTCGCGAAGAAAAACATCAGTACCAGCCAACCAGCAGCAACCACCCAATCAAATTTGGTCCGAAACCACCCCGAAACACACCTGAGGCCCCCGGGACCTCAACAAAATATACCAACAAGTCCCAAAACATCATACGAACTTAGTCGAAGTCTCAAATCACATCAAATAACGCTAAAAACACGAATCACACCCCAATTCAAGCCTAATGAAACTAAGAAATTTCAACTTCTACATTCGACGCTGAAACCTATCAAATCAAGTCCGATTGACCTCAAATTTTGTGCACAAGTCATAAATGACATAACAGAGGTATTTAATTTTCAGAATCGAATTCCGACCCCGATATCAAAAAGTCAACTCCCCGGTCAAACTTCCAAACTTAAATTTCTATTTTAGCCATTTCAAGCCTAATTTAACTACGGACTTCCAAATAATTTTTCGGACGCGCTCCTAAGTCCAAAGTCGTCATCATCATACGGAGCTATTGGAACCATCAAAATTCTATTCCGGGGTCGTTTACACATAAGCCAACATCCGGTCAACCTTTTCAACTTAAGTTTTTATTTTGGAGACTAAGTGTCTCAATTCATTTCAAAACCTCGCCGGACCTGAACCAATTACCCCGCCAAGTCTCATAACAACTGTAAAGTACAAATTGAGCAGTAAATGGGGGGACGGGGCTGTAATACTCAAAAGGACCGACCGAGTCATTACAGTATCGGTTCCTAAGCGACATAGCTTGTTGAGATCTCATCACTTTCTTTATTTTCAGGTACCCGAACTTCTTCTGGGGTTTCATGAAATGTTATGTCATTGGGCTATTCTATAGCTCATTTCCTCCTCATTATGATCATTTTCTCGTATCCTTTTCAAGGATTGTTACTTTTGGAACCGATCGGTTTACTACACTTCATGCGTGCAGTAAACTTTATCCTTCAGAGACTTTAATTTTAATAGGAGCATTTGCAGCTGAAATATGATATTTAATTTTGGATCAACAAATGCTTCTAGCATTTGACTTGAATTGTGTTCTAAGTGAGGATCATATTAAAGATAATTCGATTCATGTAGCATATTTTTCAGTTGTTTATTCTATCCCCCAAATGTTAGAAAAACTAACTCATATCCTCAATCTACTTTGGAAAACCTATCTTTGTGCATTGTGGTAGAGAAATTAATCATATACAACGCATCAAAAGTTATTAGATAGTAAAAATATTTGGTTTCTGATCCTAAACCAATTGTGAGGAGAGGACTTATCATATTTTGTTGGTCTGATGCATACAAGTGCTGTTGTATGTAATTTAGAAAATCTTAAACCAACACATAAGGCTTTGTTCTCATAAGCAACAGTTTAGCTATTAATAGGAGGTATTCAATACTAAACTAGCTTGGATATAAACCAGCATCATCAAGATGAACTATCTTGATTTCATAATCTGAAAATTATGCTCTTAATTGAGAAAGGTAATTTCAAATGCCAAACTGCAGGTTGACAATAGACACACATATAACTATCTCATATATGCATCTATAAGTGGTTCACATGATAGGTGAATGGGCTCATATTCACCTTTTATATATTCCAGAATTCAGGGATTTTAGTCCCAACTTTAGCTAGTATAATCAATTTATTATGAGAACAAGCAACACAAGAGAATTTTTGAATAATCTTCTAGTTCTTCAATATATGCTTATCAGAATTCTCAATTAGCTCATCATATTTAAACCAGATGGCAAATAAAAACTTCCAGTTTATTATGGCATGTGTTATCTTTTAATAAACTTCTGGTTTACTATGGCATAAACTTTTATATCAGTAAACTTCTGATTTACTGTGGCTACTATTGTATCAGTAAATTTCTGATTTAGTGTAGCTAATTTTGCCTAAGTAAATTTTTTTTTTTGGGTTTACTGTGACTTCTACGTGATGTAGTACAAATTAAAAAATAAGGCGGGTAACTTCTCACATACATATTTACCCCCTATGATTGTGGAAACATGAAGATTTTCAATCTTTCAATCATTTGTAGTCTTAGTATGATTGTCATTTGTATTAGTAAACTTCGAGTTATCATAACATATGTTTTGGCGACAATAATGACAAATAAGATCTTCGAGAGCCTTCAATTTACTGTCCACAATCAAATATTATTCAGACATGTAACGACCCGGCCGGTCGTTTTGAGTATTACAGCCCCATTCCCATGTTCACTGCTCAATTTCTGCTTTACAGTTGTTGTATGGGTTAGGGTCCGGTGAGGGTTGTATGTAATTTAGAAAAACCCATTACCCTAACCCATTACCCTGGGTTAGGGTCCGGTGAGGCTTTGAAATGAATTGAGGCATTTAGTCCCCAAGATGAAAACTTAAGTTGAAAAGATTGACCAGATGTTGACTTATGTGTAAACAACCCCGGAATAGAGTTTTGATGATTCCAATAGCTCCGTATGGTGATTTTGGACTTAGGAGCATGTCCGAAAATTTATTTGGAAGTTTAAGTTAAGCTTGAAATGGCTAAAACAGAAATTTAAGTTTGAAAGTTTGACCGAGGAGTTGACTTTTTGACATCGGGGTCGGAATCCGATTCTAGAAATTTGAATAGGTCCTTTATGTCGTTTATGACTTGTGTGCAAATGTGATGACCCAAAATGTCATCTTTAAATTTAATATGTAATTCTGTGTTCTAAAACCTCAAAAAGCACCATTTATCATTCCTCGACTTGCATGCGCAGTCCGTAAAATTTTCCGGAAAGTTTTCATGTGAAAAATAAATTAAAATGTGAAATAGAACTTTAAAACTCAATTGAGTTGACTTTGATCAATATTTTTAGCAAACGGACCCGGATAAGTATTTTGACAGTTCCAGTAGCTCCGTATCGTGATTTGGGACTTGGGCGTATGCCCAAAATTTAATTTGGAGGTCCCTAGCTCAAGTTATGACCTTTTAACGGAACTAGCAATTTAAAGGCTAAAGATTTTAAGTTTGACCATGGGGTTGACTTTTTGATATCGGAGCCGGAATCCGATTCTGGAAATTTGAACAGCTCCGTTATGTCATTTATGACTTGTGTGCCAAAATTAAAGTCATTCCGGATTCATTTAATATGTTTTGGCACGAGATTTCCAAATTGAAAAGTTTAAAACTCAAAGTTTGAATCGGGGTGTGAATTATAATTTCAGCATTATTTCACGTGATACGAGACCCCGAGTAAGTCCGTATTATGTTATTGGACTTGTTGGTATATTCGTACAGGGTCCCGAGTACCCCCAAGAGTGATCAATTTAATCGCACCTGCGGATTTTTGACCGCAGGTGCGAGCTCGCAAAAGTGAGACTTCCATTGCAGATGCGGGACTGGGCTGGCCTAGGGTCTTCGCAATGCGACCTTTTTGCACAGAAGCGGATGTCGCAGGTGCGACAGGAGTGTCCGCAGATACGGAACTTCACCTAGCAGCCCGACAGCCTGGCATCGCAAATGCGAGCTTTGTCTCGCAAATGCGAGTCCGCAAATGCGGAACTTTTATCCGCAGATGCGAAATGACTGGGAAGAGCCCATAAATTAGGAAGTCGCCATTTTTACTCATTTTTGAGTTTCAAGTCTCGGATTTGGGCGATTTCAAGGGGGATTTTCACGACTTTGAATTGGGTAAGTGTTCTTTAACCAAAAGTGATTATATTTCACAAATTCATGTCTATATTCATCATTTATTTCGGATTTAGATGGAAGAAATTTGACTTTTTATAAAAAATTTCAAAAAAAAAATTTAAGATTTGAAGGTTCATTTGATATCGGAATTGGATAAATTCTGTATGGTTGAACTCGTAGCGGAACGGGTGTTCGGATTTCATGAGTTTTTTCGAGATTTGAGACGTGGGTTCCACTGTCAAATATTTTAATAAATTTTGGATTTTTATCCGAAAAATTTATAAATTCATATGGAATTAATTCCTATGATTAGTATTGAATATATCGAATTGTTTGTGAATAGATTTAAAGCTTTCGGAATCAAATTTAAAAGGAAAAGTTGTGGTTGAATAATTGATTGGAATTTGCAAAGCGAGATAAGTATTGTGGTTAACCTTGACTTGAGGGAATAGAACACTTAAATTACTTGTTATGTGAAAAGCATGTGAACGGCGTATAGGCGAGGTGACGAGTGCCTATACGTCATGAAATTAATTGCTTGCCTACTTACTTGAAAAATCATAAATTATTTTAAATCATAAATTAATTATTATAATAATTATTTCTCTCCTATTCTTTGTCAAATATTAATTCTTGAATTCTTGCATTAATTGTTACATGCTATTTGAATTATGTGTTTTAATTTTTATTTGACATTTAACACATTAAATATTAAACTACTTATTTTCTCTATGATTTTCATAATAAATTGTTATTTGTCATTGTGTGATTCATAAATAAATTATAATTATTGTGTGCTTTGATGCTTAATAATTTCTCATTGGATGTGGTATTTATTGGAGTAGGTTTTATTACATTTATGAGTTGTTTAAAATTATATTGGGGGAACGGATTGCACGCCGCAACGAAAGTGAAAGTATATGTCAATATTGGGGGATCGGATTGCACGCCGCAACAGACTTATATAAAAGTCAATATTGGGGGATCGGATTGCACGCCGCAACAGACTTATATAAAAGTCAATATTGGGGGATCGGATTGCACGTCGCAACAGACTTATATAAAAGTCAATATTGGGGGATCGGATTGCACGCCGCAACAGACTTATTTAAAAGTCTATATATATACTTGATTGAAATAAATATAAGACAGAACTGAATGTGAATATATTGTGAGAGCGAGTTGCACGCTGCAATAGAAGTGAATGTGAATATATTGTGGAAGCGGGTTGCACGCTGCAACAGAATTGATGGAAATGATAATTGTTTATGACTGCTGAGTTGGCTTCAATTATTATAAATGAGATACCTGATTTATTTCTATTATTGGTTGTTGTTATTAATATTGCGTACAGGTTAATGTAAGTGAACCGCCTTAGCCTCGTCACTACTTCGTCGAGGTTAGGCTTAGCACTTACCAGTACATGGGGTCGGTTGTACTGATACTACACTCTGCACTTGTTGTGCAGATTTTGGAGTTGGTCCTAGCGGCGTACCATAGACTTGCTCGAATTTCAGCTACCAGAGGAGACTTGAGGTATAACTGCATGGCGTCCGCAGTTCTGAAGTCCCCGTCTATTTTACTTTAGCTGTGCGTTTATTTCCAAACAGCTTTATCTTATTCAGACCTTTATTTGTATTTATTCTAGAAGTTCGTGTACTTGTGACACCAATTTTGGGATAGTATTTAGACACTGTTATTTTTATGGATTATTTCACTATATTTCAAACTTTGCTTCTGCAATTATTTCTTTGTTTATTAATAATTTAAATATTGTTTAAAAATTGGTTAATATTATTCTAACGTTGGCTTGCCTAGCAAGTGAAATGTTAGGCGCCATCACGGTCCGAAGGTGGGAATTTCGGGTCGTGACAGCAAAATTTGAGGTCAATCAGACTTGAATAGGTTTCAGCATCGAATGTAGAAGTTGAAATTTCTTAGTTTCAGTAAGCTTGAATTGGGGTATGATTCATATTTTTAGCGTTGTTTGATGTGATTTAATGCCTCGACTAAGTTCCAATAATATTTTAGGACTTGTTGGTATATATGATTGAGGTCCCGGGGCCCTCGGGTGAGTTTCGGATGATTAACGGATCAAATTCGGACTTAGAAGAAATCTGGAACATTTCTATCTTCTCGTGTGATCGCACCTGCGAGGAATTGGCCGCAGGTGCATGCGGCAGATGCGACTCATTTTACGCAAAAGCAGAGCTGGGCTGGCCTGGGCAAGGCGCAGGTGCGAGGGGATTAACCGCATCTGCGAGCGAGGCTTCGTAGATACGGAGTGGAAGGAGAGGCACGTTCCCCAGGTGCGGGGGATGGAGCGCCAAAGCGGCTCCACAGGTGTGGGAGATGGAGCGCAGGCGCGGAGTTTGGGAAACCAAGTGGCTTCCACAGAAGCGGAAATTGCACCGCATAAGCGGTTCCGCAGGTGCGGATAGGGGGCCGCAGGTGCGAAAAGCCTGGATAGAATGTTAAAAACAAGGTCGATTTTGGCTTCATTTCTAACATTTCCAACACGATTTTGGGGCAATTTTCAGAGAGAATTCACGAAAAAACTTGAGGTAAGTCACTTGTGATCATTGTTAGTCAATAATATTGAATTATCATTGAGTATTTCGACTAGATTACGTGTTTCTGAGGTGAAATTAGAGGAATTGGGCCTAGGGATTTGAAAATGAGATTTGGGGGTTTTAAGGTCAAGTTGTTATCGGAATTTGGTAAATTTGGTATGGTTGGAATCGTGGTTGAAGGGGGGGTTCATATTTTATAACTTTTGTAGGGTTTTGAGTCGTGGGCCCCACTGGCGATTTTTGAGTGTAATTTTGGATTTTTGTGGGTAAAATTAGTATTTTGATATGGAATGACTTCCTATAATTTGTGTGGACTGAATCAAATTAATTGTGACTAGATTCGAGCCGTTTAGAAGTCGATACGCGCATAATAGAATTTCTGGAGTATTGTTTAGCTTGCTTGATATTGGATTCGGCTTGTTCGAGGTAAGTAACTCTTCTAATCTTGGAAATGAGGGTATGAATCCTGACTATACGTGTTATGTGTTTGGTGTTGAGGTGTCGCACATATTAGGTGATGGGCGTATGGGCGTGCACTATGTGAACTGTGACTCCGTTATTTCTATGGTACTGTGTAGTTACCTGAACTTATCTGTGATCTTGAAATCTCTGCGTACTAGAGTTATCGAGCTGTGATCCATGTTATAAACCATGTCAAGGCTGCATGTTTATTATGTCGGGACCTACTGAAGTCATTACTGTTGTTGAGTTATTTGCTTATATTGGAATGTCATACTCAGTCATATTCATTCATTGCATATCATATCTCAGTCTCTGTTATTTATTGATACATCATATCATCATGTTGGGCTAGTTCATATCATTGTGGGCCCGAGAGAGACTGGGGAGGTTGATGACTGAGTGAGGCCGATGGCCTGATTTTGAGATATTGATACTATAGCACGTGAGTTGTCCGTGTAGCACGTGAGTTGTCCGTACGAGTCCAGATATTGATACTATAGCGCATGAGTTATCCGTGCAGATTTTAGCGCTTGGGCTGAAGGAGCCCCTCCGGAGTCTGCACACCCCCCAGTGAGCGCGGTTGATTTATATTGAGGTATGGATCTTCCTTGGACATGGATCTTGTCCGAAGCATTTATACTTGGGGATGGATCTTCTCCACGGGCTGGATTGGGCCTATTCGGTACTGAGTGACTGATGGTCAGTTAATGTATATATTCCGGGATAGATCTTCCCTGGGCTGGATTGGCCATATACAGTACTGAGTGATTGAGCATGATGAGTGAAAGGTGTGAGATAGTGAGATTGAGTATTCTGAGAGTGTGAGTACATGAGTTCATCTTTGAGATACATTGCATTGACATGTACACATGACATACATGCATAGAGATGTATTTTCCTCATGATGTACGATATCACGTCATACATGACTTCTCACACATATTGGCATATGGGTATGGTGATGCATTTTACACTGGCTATCTGGAAAGAAAATGAAACATCTTATTTATTGTTGAAAGGATTTTTGGAAAAATTAATGTTTTCAAACTTACTCATATTTTTGGCAATTTCGGTAAACGATTTGGGTTTTCATTGATATACTTGAAAGGCAGAACTATTTTCAGAAATCATGATTAAACTGAGCATTTTATCTCTGAGTTACTTCTTTTATTACTTGTTTTACGTTGTTATGGACTGTTGTTGGTTATTGGTGTTGGATTTGACCTTTGTTCCAGCTCGTCACTACTTTTAACTTAAGGTTAGGTTTGTTACTTATTGAGTACATGGGGTCGGTTATACTCATACTACACTTCTGCACCTTGCATGCAGATGTTGGCTGCTGACGTTGTTGAGACCGACGAGAGCTAAATTTGAAGATGTACCCCCGTTCCGGTTGTAGCTGCCTCTTGTTCATGGTAGCCTTAGATTTATAAAGATGTGTTTATGTACATTTCGAATAGATGTTGTATTTATTTCATATCAGCTTTGTATATTCTAATCTTAGAAGCTCATAATTTGTACTATCAGTCCTTGGGGAATGTGTAAGATTTAGGTATTTTCTTTTACTTAATTGTCTTGTTAAATTTCATTGGAATTGGATAGTTAATAACTGGCTTATCTAGCGGGTTGAGCTAGGTGCCATCACGACTAGTTGGATTTTGGGTCGTGATAAGACACAACTTGTGTCATATGTCTTTTAGACAAACAGTTAGCTCTTCGGGAGCTTTTGATAAATTTTGTACTACCAAATATTGCAGAGACACTTCTAGTGTCATGTGAGAAAATCTTAATCAAATGAACAATATAAATCCAATTCTAAATTTATAAATGACGAAAATTAATAATTTTAATATTTCTACCACTAAATTTGTAACAATTATCTCCTTCAAGGAGAAATATCGTTAACATCTCAATATTTTGTATCAATGCGGCAACCACATAGTCATTGCATCCTTTAAGGAAAGATACACGAGTTGTTATTTCCTTTGATGAACTCAATAATTAACCATAATATATTAATGTGGTTATAGTAGAAAGCATTCTTGTAGAATACTTTTGTCTTAGAATGATACTTAATAAAATTATCTAAGATGTTTTACGTACAACAGGTACGTGCGGCAATGATCTTTATGCCACTAAAATAATATTTATATCCTCTGTTATTCTAGCTCTTCGAGAGGTGAGTTGTGGTATTTTTTTCATTCACTCCAGGGAATGAAAATGTGCTTAAAGATAACTCTGAATAGCTCATTATTTTGTTTAAGCATAGAAAAACACAGTTTCATACTATTTTCCTGCTTCAGGAGAAAAATTCAATTGTTTTACTACTTCAGGAGCAAATTTAAAATACAAAATATTGAGTATATATTCTCTAAATCATATTACCTCTTCTGGAGGTGAATCGTAATATATTAACATTAAGAGCACGTTCATATTTACAAGCTTTATTAATATTGTCACATTCACTTCAAGGAATGGATTAATATTATCAAAAGTTCTCTTCCTTCGGGAGATGGAACATAATTATCTGGACGTGCAATAACCACATTAAATTGTGATGGCGCCTGACCTCTTTTAATATATTTGCTACTTCAGGAGCAAATCGAGGCATGCAAGTAATATAGAGAAATTTTCTCTAGCTTATCTTCAATTGTAACCATAGAAAGCCTAAATTATCACTTCTGGTGGTCATAGGCATATACCACTTCTGGTGGTTAACAAAATTTAGTTACAATGAGATATACGAAACATAACCATTTCTGATGGTTGTATATTTCTTGCAAACTCTGCTAGAGTTTAAGTGGATCTAACAATGTTATCCACTTCGTAATCCTTTATTAAGATAATTAGGATGAAAACAAATACCAAAATACGTATTGTACACGTAACATATAACCAAACAAGCGATGATAAAGATATGAAAATATAAGCAAAAGGCTCAAATTAAATACACAAAGTTGGCCACTCCAGATGTAAGTGATATTTACATAACTACTACAAAGAAGAAAAACTCACCACCTCAAGGATATAATTTTCCTTATGATTCTCGGAATGAACAAGATCTAACCACGGACATAAGAGTGTCGCCTTACATCGGAGATGAACACTGAAATATAAATTAAATTTGAAGTAAGTGCTCAAAATGGCAAAGTCTCGTGTTGATAACGTGTTATAAAATAAAGACTATAAAGTAAATAAATCAATGACAAGTATAGAGGGAGATTGATATTTTTATTCAACTTTAAACTGTTAGGGATATAGTAGATATGCCCTAGATCCAATCTCATATGTGATGATTTGAACATATTTTTGTGAATATTATTTGATATAAAAATATATGACATTTGATATTGTTTTATCATAGTTATTATCAATTGCTTGATTAATTTGATAAGGTCCTTGATTAAATTTTGAGATTTATCATCGTGATAGAGATCATAATAATGAGAGTGAAGTTTTTTATAATTTAATCTAAATTTGTTCTTAATCGTAGGATTATTAATTTGGACATTGGTAATCCGGTTAGATCAATATTTATGTGATCGTCTTTATGGGATAAAGATTAGTTGATCTCATTAACTAAATCACATAGATAGATGATGCATATAGAGATATGATCATTGAATTGACTCATTGGATAATTCCTAATGGTTAGAATTACCATAAACTGTCAATAGGATATTCTCTTGAAGAATGTGATGTAAGAGTTTTCTTTGACCTGAGATCGTCATAGTAATTGGCAAGTTATTTGTTGTGCTTTGATGTTAGACACCTATGGCCCTAGGGCGATAGTTGAAAAGATATTGGGTATGATTGAATACTTGTAGAATTAGTGATTGATCAAGATGAAATCTGTCAACTTTTGGTAATGAGTTTAAGCTTCATGGTGTCATGAATTATAAACGACCAAATTAAGACCTTGGCCAGGGCAATTGAATGAAAGAAGAAAAGAGTTTCTTAGGTCATTCAATGGTCGATTATAATTGACTTGAACACATAGTTGGTCACTTATTAGGATTTGACGGTTGAACCATATCCTAGGGTGACCCAGGGCTATAAGGACAGAAGGAATTACTACATTATTTTTCTACTGGTTCTTGAGAGTAAATTGTATACTTCATGCTATTCGATCGTTAAGGAGTGTTCTTAGACGCCACCCTTGATTAGTATATTGATATGATCAATTTACTACCGGCTTAGTATTGAACCTATGGGGTCGCACACTAACGAGTGTTCTGATCTTTGTTAAAGGATTAATTACTTTATCATTTGATAATTAAATTAAAGAATTTAATTAGTTAAATAAATTTAGTTATTAGTCCAAATGAAATATTATTATATTCTTTGCTAGCACAAAGGATATTATGAACAAATTGAAGTTTTCTATTTGGAATAGAAAATTAAATTATATATATATATATATATATATATATATATATATATATATATATATATATATATATATATATATGTGTGTGTGTGTGTGTGTGTGTGTGTGTGTGTGTGTGTGTGTGTGTGTGTGTGTGTGTGTGTGTGTGTGTGTGTGTGTGTGTGTACAAAGTGTTAATAAAAAAGTTGATGAAAACTTATTAGTGAAATTCAATGTGAAATTGGATTCACGTATTAAAGTCCATAAAGGACTAGCTGCCGCCGACGTGCATATGATCCCATTAGGAATGGGATAAAAGTTTTCCAATGGAAAACCTTTTACGAAGTCTATTTTTGGAACTAGACTTGTACCCAGGGTAATTCACTACCTTAACCAATAGAAAAGTGATGTTATAAAAGGGTCATGGAAAAGTGTCGTAGGTGGTCTATTGAAAAATATACTTTGTGAAAGTGTGTGATTGAAAAAGGAGTTCTTTGAAGAAACTAAAAATTAAGATATATTTTTGACAAGAAAATCAATTTCTTTGTCGCATTATTTGCTGGAGTTTTGAGAAAATTTCAGCATAAGTTCTTCATTCAATTTGTTCATGGGTTTCATTGATCAAAGAGTTGATAGCAAGGATCAGTCTCGGTGTGGATACGCATAGAGTCTTCGCACTATCGAAGAAATTTTAAAACGAGACTCTCTTCACCAAGTACGTCTCAGATCCGATCTTTGACATGTAAATAAATTTTAAACACGAAAAGATCTTCCTAGGATTGTTGTTGTCTTCCGCTGCGTGTTACAAACATCTATATGCAATCCTGTAGTGGTATCAGAGCCATGGTTTCTCGTGTCTAAAATTTATTTATGAAATATTTTAAAATTATATTTGAAGAGTTCAAACCATAATACTTGTGTATTGTGCAATAGTCAAATTATTTGAATGCATATTAGATTGATATTATTTTATTGTGAATAAAATATGTATACATATAAGTTAAACTACTGAGATAGTTTAGATACGACAGTAATCTATAATAGGTTATTGGATTCTACAGTTATTTTAATTATTATTAGTTCATGAGATGTTAATTAATAATAATACTCTAGCATGAATTATTTTTATGTGATATATGTGATATACAAGATAAACATGTTAGAAGAATGTTGAATTTCGTTTTCATGTCACATGCTTGTCCGTTAGAAAATTATGAATTATTTATTGCATGTGATGTAAATTAATTTACGACTAAGCATGTAGACAACTTGAACTAATTTCATATGCTATAAAAGATTTGATCATCATGTTATTAATGGTTGTTTTAATAACAATTCCCTCTTAACAAAATTTGAGTTCTTAAATAATAAAATATAAGATATTTTATAATAAAGTTATCCATCAAAATAAATAATTTTATTTATTTCTTGTTTATAAGGAGCGGCCTGACAACTAGGAGACTTATAGTTCGAGAGTATGTTAGAATTATTTATTGCATTAGATGCATGGATTGAAAGACTTATTTAATTTTACACTAGACGCCTGGGCTACCCGGGGAATATAAAATTTAATAAGTTCTTAGCTATCATGATGGTTGAACTCAACTATGCTAATAGGATCGACCTGACTACCAGGGGACTATTTGACATAGAGCTATTTAAGAAAATTGTATGGGGATGCAATTGGTAAGATGTAATGACTCAACCGGTCATTTTAACTTTTAGAACCCCGTTCCCTAAAATAAAACTCTCCGCACATGCTTTTATTAATTTATGACTTGCGGGGATTGTTGGTTTGGGATTTGGAAGCGTTTGGGTTGAAATCGGAACACTTGGTTTCTTAAGTTAGTTTTAAAAGGCCAAGTTTGACTTCGGTCAATATTTTGAGAAAAATATACCAGAATCGGGATTTGACGGTTCTAATAAGTTCGTATGATTATTTCAGACTTGGGCGTATGTTCGAATCAGGTTTT
Organism: Nicotiana tabacum; assembly: GCF_000715075.1. NCBI lineage: Eukaryota > Viridiplantae > Streptophyta > Magnoliopsida > Solanales > Solanaceae > Nicotiana > Nicotiana tabacum. The sequence goes on along the minus strand of NC_134096.1, from coordinate 90,180,709 downwards.
GGATAACCCGGGAGCGTTTTGGCGCTTAATAGTAAAAATCAACTATTTGAAGGTTTAAAGTTCTTTAAAATTGGTTTGGAGTAGGTTTTTGAGAAATTGAAGTCCGTTTGGAATTCCGAGTTTGGGAATAGTTTCGTATAGTGATTTAAGACTTTCACGCAAAATTTTGTGTCATTCCGGGTAGTTTAAGTACGTTTCGGCGTATTGGAAGTAAATTGAAGAACTTGAAGTTCTTAAGTTTGATTCAATTTGGTTTGGGGTATGATTCTTAGATTTGATGTTGTTTTACACGTTCCGTAGGTTCGAGCAAGTCCGTTTTATGATTTCAAACCTGTTGGTATATTCGGGCGAGGTCCCGGGGACCCCGAGTGTCAATCGGACGAGGCTCGGACCAAGTTAGAAGTTGGGAGCCAAAACTGAAGCTCCCAGCTACTGTCAGAATCGCACCTGCGCTTGGCTAGTCGCAGGTGCGGCATTCGCAAATGCGACAGAAGCTCGGAGGCGCGGCCCTCGCATATGCGAGATTTTGAGCGCAGAAGCGGAAGAAGGGAAGGGGCAATCCACCGCAGATGCGGACGATTTGCGCACCTGCGAACGCGCAGGTGCGAAGCTTTGTGCGCAAATGCGAAAATTGGCCAGGCAAGTAGAACTCGCACCTGCGAGGATTTTCCGCATGTGCGGAAGCCGCATGTGCGGTAATCTGTCCGCAGGTGCGAAAGACCTGTTTGGCAGAAGGCTTAAAAGAACGGGATTTCACCATTTTTGCCCATTCTTCTTCCATGTTTGGGCGATTTCAGAGTTTTTTGAGAGGAGATTTCAACTAGCAATTTGGAGGTAAGTTAATTCTATACCCCTTGAGTTAAATACATAGATTATAAGTAGATTATAACTAGTAAATCTTAGAAATCAAAGGTTTAGGTGAAAACCCTAGATTTTTATAAAAATGAGATTTTAACCACGAAAATAGCTATGGAATTGGGTAGAAATTATATATTTGAGTTCTTGAGATAATGGGTAACGTTTCCATACGAAAAGTTTCAGAATCCGGGCACGTGGGCCCGGGATGAATTTTAGGAATTTTACCATTTTGGATAGGGTAATTTATTTAATAGATGAATTTCGAATTATTGAACATATATTAATTATTTTATATAACTTTTGAATAGTTTCGGATTTTTCGTCATTGAATCGAGAATTTTACGCGACGCGATAATCGGAAAGTGGACTTTGAGACGAGGTAAGTCTCTTGTTTAATCTGGTGAGGGGAAAATTACCCCATAAGGATTAAATTGAATAATTATTGATAATTGCGGGGGCTACGTACGCACGAGGTGACGAGAGTCCGTGCGTAGCTACTATTAATGCTAAAGTGCGGGTAGTTTAGGACTCAAAGCATGAATTACTTGTGTAATTTGCATTCCTTGCTTAATCAATATTATTTGACATATATATATATATATATATATATATATATATATATATATATATATATATATATATATATATATATTGAATTGTTAGATCAAAATATTAAAGGATGGAAAAATTTATATGTTTGATTATCTGTTTAAATTAATTAATTGTTAAAAAAATTATTCTTCCTCCCGAATTTATTTCATAATAAATATACTCTCCTTCCGGAGGTACATAAGAAAATGTTCTCCTTTCTTATGGAGCGGGCCGAACGCCTCGGCAGGATAGATGCATATATAGATCGCGCCGCATGTCCCTCGGCAGTGTACACGACACTCTGGATCGGGTCGTACGTCTTCGGCAGAAATCATGCTTAATAATAATAATAATAATAATAATAATTACACGATACTTTAATAGCTTATTTCAGCTTGCGAAGCTAATTGATAAATTGAAAAAAAAATCCTTGGAATATAATGAATTATTATTCTTGCTTGTTAAAGAATTAATTGTTATTCTTGAAAATGATATTTAATTGATAAATTAGAAATTATTCGAATTTAAGGAATTTAATTAATATATTGAGAATTGTTGCATTTGAAGAATTTTGATTATTTTCGTTGATTAAATAAATTATTGTAAATTCTGTAAATCATGTTGATTTAAATATCCTAGTTGTATTTCAATTATTATTATTGACCTATAGTGAGTGTCAAAGTCGGCCATCTCGTCTCTACCACTTCGGGATTAGGCTTGATACTTACTGGGTACATATTGTTTACGTACTCATACTACACTTGCTGCACTTTTTGTGCAGGAACTGAGGCAAGTATTAGTGGGGAACCTATCGTCTTACACCCACGATATCGAGGGACATAGTGGTGAGTTGTTTCTCTGATTTGTTCTGCAGCTACTAGTCTCTCTCTTTGTATTTTAATTATGTCTATTTTTATTTCGGACAGCATTTGAGGTTTTGTATAATCTACTAGATGCTCATACACTTGTGACACCAGGTCTTGGCACACACATTGGTAGAGTTTGGGTTTTATTATATTTTCCTGGTTTAAATTTTATCAATGTATGCTTAATTTATTAGTTGGCTTGCCTAGCTGTAGTATTGGGCGCCATCATGATTTATAGGTGAAATTGGTTCGTGACAACATGGTATCAGAGCGCTAGGTTCACTTAGGTCTCACAAGTTATGAGCATGCCTAATAGAGTCTTGCGGATTGGTACGGAGACGTCTATACTTATCTTTAAGAGGCTATAGGATGTTAGGAAATTACCTTTCTTCATATTCCATCATGCAATTAATGTAGTACTAAATATCCTTCTCTTATTCTCTCACAGATGGTGAGAACGCGCTCGAATGAAGTTCCAGACCAAGGAAGAGCTACTCCCCCAGTTACTAGAGGCCGAGGGAGGGCTCCAGCCCGTGGTAGAGGGCGAGGACGTCCCAGGACTGTTCGAGTTATGCCGCCAGTGGGTCCAGCAGAGAATCCCATTATTGAGGAGCAGGGTGAGGTGCATGTGGCAGAGCCAGCTCCGGTGGATTTCACATCTGCACCGGGATTTTAGGATGTCATGGGTCGTATGCTGCGGTTCATGGACAATATGACTCAGGCTGATTTATTTCCGGCAGACCCAGCCACATCTCAGGCGGGCGGGGGAGCACAGACCCCTACCGCGCAGGCTCATGGACAGGCAGCTGCTGTATATCAAACCCAGGGTGCACTACCCGTGGGCGGAGCCCAGCCAGTGGCAGCGGCTACACCTGAGCCCAGGCTAGTTGTAGCCGCCGATCCTTAGAAATTATTGGATAGATGGACTAGACTACATCCTCCTGTCTTTGGGGGTGAGTGAGATGAGGATCCATAGGACTTCATTGATCATTGTAGGGACAGACTGCACAACATGAGGATATTGGAATCTCATGGGGTTGACTTTGCTACTTTTCAGCTAGAGGGCAGAGCCTGTAGATGGTGGCAGTCTTATGCTCTTGGAAGACCAGCAAATTCTCCTCCCATGACTTGGGATAGGTTCACCCGTATCTTCCTGGACAAGTATATTCCACCCTCCCAGAGTAAAGAGTTGCGGTTTCAGTTTGAGTAGCTCCAGTAGGGTCAGATGTTAGTGATTGATTATGAGGCGAGATTTTCTGAATTATCTCGCCATGCACTTATGATACTCCCTACTGAGGCAGAAAGTGCGGAGGTTTGTAGCCGGTTTACATACTGGTATTCAGGCAACTATGGCTTGAGAGGTTGAGATGAGTACTTCTTATGAGCGAGTTGTGGAGATAGCCCGGAGGATTGAGGGTGTGCGTCAGCGGAGCCGAGAGCAGATTATGAGAGATAAGCGGTTCAGGTACTCTGGAGAGTTCAGGGGTGCTCCGTCTGGGGGCAGAGGTCAGTTTGTGAGGGGGCAGTCCAGTAGACCCCCATATCCAGCACCACCACCTCCTCGAGGTGCTCCAGTGCGACCTTATCTTAGTGCTATACCAGAGAGTTCTTACCGCCCACCAACTATTCAGGGTCCTCCCAGTGGGTATTCAGTTCCTCAGGGCTAGACACTTTGTCAGCAGCCCATCGCACCGAAGAGTTGTTACGAGTGCAGGGATCCCAGTCACATGCGGAGGTTTTGCCCCAGGCTTCGGGGTAGACCAGTACAGCAGAGTCAGCAACCTATGCTTACCGGACCAGTTGCTCCACCAGTAGTCCAACCACCAAGAGGTGGAGGACAGGTGGGTAGGGGTCGTCCTAGAGGTGGAGGTCAGCCAGGCGGAGGCCAGCCAGTTGGTGCTCCACCTCGGTTCTATGCTTTTTCGGCTAGACCAGATGCAGAGGCCTCAGATGCTGTGATTACAGGTATTATTTCTGTTTGCGGCAAAGATGCCTTAGTATTATTTGATCCAGGATCCAGGTATTCATATGTGTCATCTCTATTTGCTCCATTCTTGGGTATTTCTCGTGAGTCCTTGAGTACTCCTGTTTATGTGTCCACTCCTGTAGGCGATTATGTTATTGTGAACCGGATCTACCGGTCTTGTATTATTACATTCTGTGGTTATGAAACTAGAGCAGATCTCTTATTGCTCGAGATGATCGATTTTGAAATTATTCTGGGTATGGACTGGTTATCTCCATATCATGCTATTCTAGATTGTCATGCCAAAACTATTACCTTGGCTATTCCATCTTTGCCTAGGCTGGAGTGGAAGGGTTCGTAGGTTAGTTCATTTAATCGGGTTATTTCTTTTATAAAGGCTCAACACATGGTTGAAAAGGGTTGTTTGGCTTATCTAGCCTATGTTTGGGATACTACTGCAGAGACTCCGGCTATTGATTCAGTGCCAGTAGTTCGGGAGTTCTCTGATGTATTTCCTTCGGTTCTTCCAGGTATTCCACCTGACTGTGATATTGATTTTTATATTGACTTGGCTCCAGATACCCAACCTATATCTATCCCACCATATCGCATGGCTATGAAAGAATTAAAAGAACAACTTGAAGAGTTACTAGCCAAAGGGTTCGTCAGACCGAGTGTATCGCCTTGGGGTGCACCGGTATTATTTGTGAAAAAGAAGGATGGAACAATGTGGATGTATATTGATTATCGCCAATTGAACAAGGTCACTATTAAGAACAAGTACCCGTTGCTGTATATTGATGACCCATTTGACCAGTTGCAGGGTGCTAGGGTGTTCTCTAAGATTGACTTGAGGTCGGGGTATCATCAGTTGAAGATTTGAGATTCGGATGTCCCGAAAACTGCTTTCCGTACTAGATATGGTCATTATGAGTTTCTGGTAACGTCTTTCGGTTTAACTAATGCCCCGGCAGCGTTTATGGATCTGATGAACAGGGTATTCAGGTCATATATTAATTCATTTATCATTGTCTTCATTGATGACATTTTGATCTACTCGCGCAGCAAGGAGGAACATGAGCAGCATATGAGAGTAGTGCTTCAGACATTGCGGGAACAAAAGCTATATGCTAAGTTCTCTAAACGTGAGTTTTGGCTAGATTCTGTAGCATTTTTGGGACATATTGTATCGGGTGAAGGTATTAAAGTTGACCCCAAAAAGATTGAGGCAGTTCAGAATTGGCATTGTCCCACTTCGGTGACTGAGATCAGGAGTTTCTTGGGTTTAGCAGGTTATTATCGTCGGTTCGTAGAGGTCTTTCCATCTATTGCAGCACCTTTGACCAAATTAACCCAGAAGGGTGTTCAGTTCCGATGGTCCGATGATTGTGAGGCAAGCTTTCAGAAGCTCAAGACAACATTGACTACAACACCAGTGTTAGTGTTACCTTCCGGTTTGGGAATGCATATAGTGTATTGTGATGCTTCGTGTGTTGGTTTGGGTTGTGTATTAATGCAGGAAGGGCGAGTTATTGCATATGCTACACGTCAATTGAAACCTCACTAGCAGAATTATCCGGTACCTGATTTGGAGTAAGCTGCGATTGTTCATGCCCTTAAGATTTGGAGGCATTATCTTTATGGGGTGTCCTGTGAAGTTTATACTGATCATCACATTTTGCAGCATTTGTTCAAGCAGGGGAACCTAAATTTGAGGCAGCGCAGATGGCTGGAATTACTAAAATATTATGATATTACTATCCTAAATCATCCAGGTAAAGCAAATGTAGTTGCAGATGCCTTGAATAGAAAGGCGGAGAGTATGGGTAGTTTGGCTTTCATTTCAACAGAAGAGAGGCCATTAGCTTTGGATATCCAGTCCTTGGCCAACAGACTTGTGCGGCTAGATATTTTAGAGCCCAGGCGAGTTCTTGCATGTGTCATAGCTCAGTCTTCACTATTTGAGCAGATCAAGGCTCGCCAGTATGATGATCCACACTTAGTGGTTCTTCGAGAAATGGTACTACGAGGTGGTGCCAAGGAAGTTACTATTCGTGCGGATGGTGTTCTGCGATTCTAGGATCGTCTATGTGTTTCTAATGTGGATGAACTGAGGAAAAGGATCTTGGAGGAGGCACACAGTTCTAGGTATTCTATTCATCCAGGTACTACAAAGATGTATCGTGACTTGAGGCAGCATTATTGGTGGCGACGGATGAAAAAGGACATAGTTGAGTATGTAGTTAGGTGTCTAAATTGCCAGCAAGTTAAATATGAGCACCAGAGGCCAGGAGGCCTATTTCAGCAGATAACTATACCAGAGTGGAAATGGGAACGAATTACTATGGACTTTGTAGTTGGGTTGCCGCGGACCTTGAGGAAGTTTGATGTAGTTTGGGTGATTGTTGACAGGTTAACCAAGTCGACACATTTTATTCCAGTTGTGACTACGTATACTTCAGAGAGGTTGTCCTAGATTTATATTCAGGAGATAGTTCGGTTGCACGGGGTGCCAATTTCCATCATATGAGATAGAGGCCCTCAGTTTACTTCACATTTCTAGAGAGCAGTACAGAGTGAATTAAGGACTCGTGTAGAGCTCAGCACAACCTTTCATCCATAGACCGACGGGCAGTCAGAACGGACAATTTAGATTTTGGAGGATATGCTCAGGGCATGTGTGATTGACTTTAGAGGTCAGTGGGATCGTTTCCTGCCTTTAGCCGAGTTTGCTTATAATAACAGTTACCAATCCAGCATTGAGATGGCTCCATTTGAGGCTTTATATGGTTGTCGATGTCGTTCACCTATCGAATGGTTTGAGCCCGGTGAGGCTAAGTTATATGGTACTAATTTGGTGAAGGATGCCTTGGAAAAGGTGAAGTTGATTCAGGAGCGACTTCGTACAGCACAGTCCAGATAGAAGAGTTGCGCGGATCAGAAAGGGAGTGATATATCATTTATGGTAGGTGAAAAAGTTCTCTTGAAGGTTTCGCCGATGAAGGAAATTATGAGATTCGAGAAGAAGGGCAAGTTGAGCCCAAGGTTTATAGGCCCATTTGAGGTGTTGAGACGAGTTGGGGAGGTTGCTAATGAGCTTACGTTGCCTCCCAGTCTATCGGGAGTTCATCCGATTTTCCATATATCTATGTTCCGTAAGTATCATGCTGACTTATCACATATGTTGGAGTTCAACACAGTTCAGCTAGATCAGAGTTTGGGTTATGAAGAAGAGCCATTTGCTATTATTGATAAACAAGTTCGCCAGTTGAGGTCCAAGAAGATTTCTGCAGTAAAGGTCCAGTGGAGGGGCCAACCAGTCGAGGAAGCGACTTGGGAGGCCGAGGAGGACATGCAGAGCAAATATTCACACTTATTCAGCACCCCAGGTATTATTCTAAACTCGTTCGAGGACGAACGTTTGTTTAAGAGGTGGAGAATGCAACGACCCAACCGGTCATTTTAACTTTTAGAACCCCGTTCCCTAAAATAAAACTCCCCGAACATGCTTTTATTAATTTATGACTTGCAGGGATTGTTGGTTTGGGATTTGGAAGCATTTGGGTTGAAATCTGAACACTTGGTTCCTTAAGTTAGTTTTAAAAGGCCAAGTTTGACTTCGGTCAACATTTTGAGAAAAAGACACCGGAATTGGGATTTGACGGTTCCAATAGGTTCGTATGATGATTTTGGACTTGGGCGTATGTTCGAATCGAGTTTTGGATAACCCGAGAGCGTTTTGGCGCTTAATAGTAAAATTCAACTATTTGAAGGTTTAAAGTTCTTTAAATTTGGTTTGGAGTAGGTTTTTGAGAAATTGAAGTCCGTTTGGAATTTCGAGTTTGGGAATAGTTCCGTATAGTGATTTAAGACTTTCACGCAAAATTTTGTGTCATTCCGGGTAGTTTAAATACGGTTCGGCATATTGGAAGTAAATTGAAGAACTTGAAGTTCTTAAGTTTGATTCAATTTGGTTTGGGGTATGATTCTTAGATTTGATGTTGTTTTACACGTTCCGTAGGTTTGAGCAAGTCCGTTTTATGATTTCAAACCTGTTGGTATGTTCGGGCGGGGTCCCGGGGACCCCGAGTGTCAATCGGACGAGGCTCGAACCAAGTTAGAAGTTGGGAGCCAAAACTGAAGCTCCCAGCTACTGTCAAGCGCAGGTGCGACATTCGTAGATGCGACATTCGCAGATGCGATAGAAGCTCGTAGGCGCAGCCCTCGCACATGCGAGATTTTGAGCGCAGAAGCGGAAGAAGGGAACGGGCAATCCACCGCAGATGCAGACAATTTGCGCACCTGCGAACGCGCAGGTGCGAAGCTTTGTGCGCAAATGCGAAAATTGGCCAAGCAAGTGGAACTCGCACCTACGAGGATTTTCCGCAGGTGTGGATGCCGCAGGTGTGGAAGCCGCAGGTGCAGTAATCTGTCCGCAGGTGCGAAAGACCTGTTTGGCAGAAGGCTTAAAAGAACGGGATTTCACCATATTTGCCCATTCTTCTTCCATGTTTGGGCGATTTCAGAGCTTTTTGAGAGGAGATTTCAACTAGCAATTTGGAGGTAAGTTAATTCTATACCCCTTGAGTTAAATACATAGATTATAAGTAGATTATAACTAGTAAATCTTAGAAATCAAAGGTTTAGGTGAAAAACCTAGATTTTTATAAAAATGAGATTTTAACCACGAAAATAGCTATGGAATTGGGTAGAAATTATATATTTGAGTTCTTGAGATAATAGGTAACGTTTTCATCCAAAATGTTTCAGAATCCGGGCACGTGGGCCCGGGATGAATTTTAGGATTTTTACCATTTTGGATAGGATAATTTATTTAATAGATGAATTTCGAATTATTGAACATATATTAATTATTTTATATAACTTTTGAATAGTTTCGGATTTTTAGGGATTGAATCGAGAATTTTACGCGACGCGATAATCGGAAAGTGGATTTTGAGACGAGGTAAGTCTCTTGTCTAATCTTGTGAGGGGGAAATTACCCAATAAGGATTAAATTGAATAATTATTGATAATTGTGGGGGCTACGTACGCACGAGGTGACGAGAATCCGAGCGTAGCTACTATTAATGCTAAAGTCCAGGTAGTTTAGGACCCAAAGCATGAATTACATCTGTAAATTGTATTCCTTGCTTAATCAATATTATTTGACATATATATATATATATATATATATATATATATATATATATATATATATATATATATATATATATATATTGTAAATTGTTAGATCAAAATATTAAAGGATGGAAAGATTTATATGTTTGATTATCTGTTTAAATTAATTAATTGTTAAAAAAAATTATTCTTCCTCCCGAATTTATCTCATAATAAATATACTCTCCTTCCGGAGGTACATAAGAAAATGTCCTTCCTTTCTTGTGGAGCGGGCCGAACGCCTCGGCAGGATAGATGCATCTATGGATCGCGCCGCACGTCCCTCGGCAGTGTACACGACACTCTGGATCGGGTCGTACGTCTTCGGCAGAAATCGTGCTTAATAATAATAATTACACGATACTTTAATAATTTATTATAATAATTACACGATACTTTAATAGTTTATTTCAGCTTGCAAGCTAATTGATAAATTGAAAAACAATCCTTGGAATATAATAAATTATTATTCTTGCTTGTTAAAGAATTAATTGTTATTCCTGAAAATGATATTTAATTGATAAATTGGAAATTATTCGAATTTAAGGAATTTAATTAATATATTGAGAATTGTTGCATTTGAAGAATTTTGATTATTTCCGTTGATTAAATAAATTATTGTAAATTCTATAAATCATGCTGATTTAGATATTCTAGTTTTATTTCAATTATTATTATTGACCCATAGTGAGTGTCAAAGTCGGCCATCTCGTCTCTACCACTTCGAGATTAGGCTTGATACTTACTGGGTACATGTTGTTTACGTACTCATACTACACTTGCTGCACTTTTTGTGCAGGAACTGAGGCAAGTACTAGTGGGGGACCTATCGTATTACACCCATGATATCTAGGAACATAGTGGTAAGCTGTTTCTCTGATCCGTTCAGCAGCTACTAGTCTCTCTCTTTGTATTTTAATTCTGTCTATTTTTATTTCGGACAGCATTTGAGGTTTTGTATAATCTACTAGATGCTCATACACTTGTGACACCAGGTCTTGGCACACACATTGGTAGAGTTTGGGTTTAATTATATTTTCCTAGTTTAAATGTTATCAATGTATGCTTAATTTATTTGTTGGCTGGGACTATTTGACATAGAGCTATTTAAGAAAATTATATGGGGATGCAATTGGTAAGAGTACCTACCTTTAAAATATATGTGAGAAACGACTTGACTTCCAAGGGGCTCATATATATTGTTAAAGGATTCCTTTATTCCACTAACAGAAATAAAGATTTCTTAAACTAAAATGAGGGTAAGTAGTTTAAAATAATTAGTGGAAATATCATTTAGATAAAAGTCCATGTCTTTATGATATATGTAAATATGTTCTTATATTATTGCTTTTTTTTTTTTCTATATTTTAGATTTCTCAATATGTCTGTTATATCACTGCGTGAAATACTTGAGACCAACAATTTGGTAGGACCAAACTTTGATGACTGGTATAGAAGTTTGAGAATTGTTCTGATGCATAAAAAGCTCATTGATGTGATCGATGAGCCTGAAGATTTGATCTTGCAGTCAGTATATGATTCTGAATGTTTTCACTATAAGAAGAAAGAGCATTGGAAGAGAAACTGCAAGGAGTATCTTGCAACTCTAAAGGACAAGAAATAAGGTGGGATATTAATGAAAAATATTTTCAAGATTTCTTTAGCTACTACTAATTCTTCACTGTGGGTATTAGATACTGGCAGTGGTTATAACATCTGCAATATGTTGCAAGGGTTCAAGATAAGTATGAGACTAAAGAAAGGAGAAGTTAATCTACAAGTTGGAAATGATGCAAAAGTTGCAGTCATAGCTGTAGGATCAATTTCTTTAATAATGCCTTTGGGCAAAGTACTTATGCTAGATGATTGTTATTATGTTCCTAAATTTGTTTCGAACATAATTTCAGCTTCTATATTGGACAAGTGTGGGTTTCACATTAACATAGGCAATGGCATTTGTTCCATTTATTATGGTGATAATTTATATGTGAATGGCTATCTCCAACATGATGTTTATGTCTTACCTAATGTGAATGCTAATTAGATTATGCATGTTTCAACTCTTAAGAGAAAAAGAGATGATCATGTAAATCATACATACCTCTGGCATTGTAGGCTTGGTCATATTGGAGAGAAAAGAATTAATAAGTTGTACAAGGAAGGGTGCCTTGATAAGTATGATTTTGAATCATATCCAACTTGTGAATCTTGTCTCAAAGGAAAAATGACCAAATATCCATTTACTGGAAGTGGAGAAAGAGCATCTGAATTATTGGGACTAATTCATACAGATGTTTGTGGGCCCATGAAAATTCAAGGTAGAGGTGGATATTCTTACTTCATCACCTTCAGTGGTGATATATCAAGATATGGATTTGTGTATCTTATGAAACATAAATCTGAATCTTTTGAAATGTTCAAAAGGTTCCGTAGTGAAGTTGAGAAATAGACTAGTAAAAGTATCAAAGTACTAAGGTTTGATAGAGGTGGAGAATATCTTAGTGAAGATTTTACTAGGTATCTCAAAGAGAATGGGATTCTCTCCCAGTGGACACCTCCGGGAACACCACAACACAATGGTGTGTCTGAAAGGAGAAATCGTACCTTATTAGATATGGTAAAATCTATGATGGGGTTCACTGATCTTCCAATAAATTTATGGGTATATGCTTTGGAAGCATCAACATACTTACTTAATAAAGTTCCCACTAAGTCAGTCTCTACAACACCATATGAGATATGGAAAGGATGTAAGCCTAACCTTAAACACATTAAAGTTTGGGGTTGTCCAGCTTATGTTAAGAGACTGCAGTTTAATAAACTTGACTCAAGATCTGATAAGTGTAGGTTCATTGGGTATCCCAAAGAAACAATGGGATATTATTTATATCACCCTTCTGACCATAAAGTGTTTGTGGCTAGAGGAGCAACCTTTTTGGAAAGGGAATTTCTTTTGGAAGGAAATTATAGTGGAGAAATAGAACTTGATGAAGTTCAAGAAATTAATGAATCAACACAAAATCAAGATCATGAGACACAAGTTGAAGAACCTTTATTGGATGTTTTGAAGTTGTCAAGGAAGTTACCATCTTCAACGGTTGAAGTTCAAGAACTAAATGTAGTTCAAGATCAGGTTAATGAACCAATTCCAAACCAAATTGAACAACAACCAAATCCAACACAAGGTGAACATGTTGTACAAGTACCTCTTAGAAGGTCTACACGAGAACGTCATGTACCAACTAGATTAAATCTAATAGTACAAGATGATGTATCAAATGAGATTGATCATAATGATGATGACCCTAAGACCTGTGAAGAGGCTATACAAAGTTCTGATTATGAGAAATGGCAAAAGGCCATGGAATCCGAAATAGAATACATGAAGGAAAATAAAGTATGGACTTTAGTTGAACCTTCAAAGGATATAAAACCTATAGGTTGTAAATAGGTTTTTAAGAAAAAGATTGGAGCAGACGGAAAGGTGGAGACCTAAAAAGCCCGTCTTGTTGCCAAGGGATATCGTTAGAAAGAAGGATTCGACTATGATGAGACTTTCACTTCCGTGGCAATGCTCAAATCAATTCGGATTTTGCTTGCTATAGCAGCATACTATGATTATAAGATATGGCAAATGGATGTGAAAACAACTTTCCTTAATGGTGAGCTAGAAGAGGATGTGCACATGACACAACCTGAAGGTTTCACATATTCATTTGATCATAATAAAATTTGCAAGCTACAACGATCCATTTATGGGCTAAAGCAAGCTTCTCGAAGTTGGAATATTCGCTTTAACAAGACAATTGAAAAGTTCAATTTTGTTAGATGCGAAGAAGAACCTTGTGTGTACAAAAAGGTTAGTGGGAGCCCAATTATATTCTTAGTATTGTATGTTGATGATATATTACTCATAGAGAATGATATACCGGCATTGCAAAGTACCAAGATTTGGCTATCTGAACAGTTCTGCATGAAAGACTTGGGAGAATCAGCTTATATATTAGGAATAAAGATCTATAGAGATAGATCAAGGAAGCTGCTTGGACTTTCCCAGTCTTTGTACATTGATGCCATTCTGAAAAGTTATAATATGGATAATTCCAAAAGAGGCTATCTACCGATAGGCACTGGAATTACTCTCAGTAGGGAGGATTGTCCTAAAACACCTGAAGAGAGAGAACGCATGAGTAGGATCCCATACGCTAGTACAGTGGGAGCTATCATGTATACCATGACATGTACACGTCCTGATGTGGCTTATGCACTTGGAGTGACTAGCCGATATCAGGCAAATCCTGGTGAGGAACATTGGAAGTTGGTGAAGACCATTCTTAAGTACTTAAGAAGGACTAAAGACCAATTCCTCATCTATGCAGATTTTGAGTTGAAACTTGAAGGTTATACTGATGCAAGTTTCTCTTCAGATAAAGATGATAGCAAATCTATTTCTGGTTATGTATTCACCTTAAATGGTGGTGCAGTGAGTTGGAAAAGTTCCAAACAAGCTACAGTTGCTGATTCAGTAACTGAAGCAGAATATATAGTAGCTAGTGAAGCTGCTAAGGAAGCTGTATGGATGAAAAAGTTCTTAACTGAACTTGGTGTGGTTCCTTCAATAGAAGATGCAGTTCTATTGTTGTGTGACAACATTGGATCCATTGCTCAAGCAAAAGAATCAAGATCACACCAAAAATCCAAACACGTTATGCGAAGGTATCACTTGATAAGAGAGATCATTGAACGAGGAGGCGTCGAGACTCAAAAGGTTGATGGAAAGGAAAATGTTGCAGGCCCATTCACTAAAGCTCTTGGCGCAAAGCAGTTTGACAAGCACAAGTGAAAATTTGGAATGAAGTACAAGAGCAATTGGCTCTAGTGCAAGTGGGAGATTGTTAGGGATATAGTAGATATGCCTTAGATCCAATCTCATGTGTGATGATTTGAACATATTTTTGTGAATATTATTTGATATAAAAATATATAAGATTTGATATTCTTTTATCATAGTTATTATCAATTGCTTGATTAATTTGATAAAGTCCTTGACTAAATTTTGAAATTTGTCACCGTGATGGAGATCATGATAATGAGAGTGAAGTTTCTTATAATTTAATCTAAATTTGTTCTTGATCGTAGGATTATAATTTGGACATTGGTAATTCGGTTAGATCAATATTTATGTGATCGTCTTTATGGGATAAAGATTAGTTGATCTCATTAATTAAATCACATAGATAGATGATGCATAAAGAGATATGATCATTGAATCGACTCATTGGATAATTTCTAATGGTTAGAATTACCATAAACTGTCAATAGGATATTCTCTTGAAGAATGTGATGTAAGAGTTTTCTTTGACCTAAGATCGTTATAGTAATTGGCAAGTTATTTGTTGTGCTTTGATGCTAGACACCTATGGCCCTAGGGCGATAGTTGAAAAGATATTGGGTACGATTGAATACTTGTAGAATTAGTGATTGATCAAGATGAAATCTGTCAACTCTTGGTAATGAGTTTAAGCTTCATGGTGTCATGAATTATAAACGACCAAATTAAGACCTTGGCCAGGGCAATTGAATGAAAGAAGAAAAGAGTTTCTTAGGTCATTCAATGGTCAATTATAATTGACTTGAACACATAGTTGGTCGTCTATTAGGATTTGGCAGTTGAACCATATCCTAGGGTGACCCAAGGCTATAAGGACAGAAGGAATTACTACATTATTCTTCTACTGGTTCTTGAGAGTAAATTGTATATTTCATGCTATTCGATCGTTAAGGAGTGTTGCTAGATGTCACCCTTGATTAGTATATTGATATGATCAATTTACTACTGGCTTAGTATTGAACATATGGGGTCGCACACTAACGAGTGTTCTGATCTTTGCTAAAGGATTAATTACTCTATCATTTGATAATTAAATTAAAGAATTTAATTAGTCAAATAAATTTAGTTATTAGTCCAAATGAAATATTATTATATTCTTTGCTAGCACAAAGGATATAATTAATATTGTGAACAAATTGAAGTTTTCTATTTGGAATAGAAAATTAAATAATATATCTTGGTTGAAATAAATAATGGTATCATATATATATATATATATATATATATATATATATATATATATATATATATATGTGTGTGTGTGTGTGTGTGTGTGTGTGTGTGTGTGTGTGTGTGTGTGTGTGTGTGTGTGTGTGTGTGTGTGTGTGTGTGTGTGTGTGTGTGTGTGTGTGTGTGTGTGTGTGTGTGTGAGTGTGTGGAAACTTATTAGTGAAATCCAATGTAAAATTGGATTCACGTATTAAAGTCCATAAAGGACTAGCTGCCGCCGACGTGCATATGATCCCATTAGGAATGGGATAAAAGTTTTCCAATGGAAAACTTTTTACGAAGTCTATTTTTGGAACTAGACTTGTACCCAGGGTAATTCACTACCTTAACCAATAGAAAAGTGATGTTATAAAAGGGTTATGAAAAAGTGTCGTAGGTGGTGTATTGAAAAATATACTTTGTGAAAGTGTGTGATTGAAAAGGGAGTTCTTTGAAGAAACTAAAAACTAAGAGATATATTCTTGACAAGAAAATCAATTTCTTTGTCGCATTATTTGTTGGAGTTTTGAGAAAATTTCAGCATAAGTTCATTCAATTTTTCACTGGTTTCCTTGATCAAAGAGTTGATAGCAAGGATCGGTCTCGGTGTGGATATGTATAGAGTCTTCGCACTATCGAAGAAATTTTGAAACGAGACTCTCTTCACCAGGTACGTCTCAGATCCGATCTGTGACATATAAATAAATTTTAAACACAAAAAGATCTTCCTAGGATTGTTATTGTCTTCTGCTGCGTGTTACGAACATCTACATGCACGTATTACGAACATCTATATGCAATCCTTCACAAACTGATGTACATAATGAACTGAAATCTTCTCTATTTATAGAAGAAAGGAAGCAACTGCGAGGCTTTTCTTGAGCTGCTTGTAAGTTGTCTGTATGAGCTGCTCGCAACCTGCCTGTCTAATAAGAAGTTGTTGCAAATCATTTCATTGAGTTGCTTGCAACCTGCCTGCATCAACTGCTTGTAGATAAACTTCAATGGAGTACTAAATGGACAATCTTCTTCAAGAAGATTATCTACAGCGGAGTAATAAATGGACATACACTATAATATTTTCATAACAGACATCAATTTTATCCCTCGTTTTCTTCTTTTGGATAGGAACGATGTTTGGTGTTGTATGACATAATAACTGGTGGTGGTTAATGTATGTTTGTAGTGGTGATATAGTGGAGATTGTATAAAAATGGTGAAAATGAGTTTTTGGGCAATATGTATTTCTCTCTCTCCTCTCTCTCTCTCTCTCTCTCTCTCTCTCTCTCTCTCTCTCTCTCCAAAATGCCCTTATTATTTAATGTCACCCCATAAAATTTAAGGGCATTTTTGGCTTTTTATAAAATTTCACACTTCATCTCTACATTTTCCACTCTACAATTATTCAGACCGGAAACATTCCCCCCTCTATTTTTTATCTCCAGCCATTGTTCTTCCCAATTTCTAAAAGGGGTTTTCTTGTTTACTAACTTTTCTCATTACACCTTGACAAATGCTATAGGGAAGGTAAGAGTTTAGTATTCTAATGTCTCTTCATTCATTGGTCATAATGATGGTGTAACCTTTTGTAAGTTTTATTTTATTTCCAACATGTGTAAGTGGATCAATAATAAGCTATAAATATATAAAGAGCATTACTTTACTTAAGCATAATAATACCAAGCATATGGTGAACCCCAAATTCTCATATCAAGCACATGGTGAACCCCAAATTCTCATACTGCGGCATCCCAAATTCCCAAACCCCAAAGGACATGTGATCTAAGAGTTCACCATGTGCTTGATATTATTGTGCTTAAGTAAAGTAATGCTCTTTATATATTTATAGCTTATTATTGATCCACTTACACATGTTGGAAATAAAATAAAACTTACAAAAGGTTACACCATCATTATGACCAACGAATGAAGAGACATTAGAATACTAAACTCTAACCTTCCCTATAGCATTTGTCAAGGTATAATGAGAAAAGTTAGTAAACAAGAAAACCCCTTTTAGAAATTGGGAAGAACAATGGCTGAAGATGAAAAATAGAGGGAGAATGTTTCCGATCTGAATAGTTGTAGAGTGGGAAATGTAGAGATGAAGTGTGAAATTTTATAAAAAGCCCAAAAAGCCCTTAAATTTTATGGGGTGACATTAAAAAATAAGGGCATTTTGGAGAATCCAAATATGTATACATTGCTAACTTACTACAACTATATAGTAGGTTAGCAAAAACCTATATATATATATATATGTGTGTGTGTGTGTGTGTGTGTGTGTGTGTGTGTGTGTGTGATGTACAAGTATTATTAGCGATATATATGTATATCACTGTGACTTTTTTAATTCGATTTCAGATATGAATTTTGACTCTAAACCAATCCAAATCACCTCAAATCTTTTTCAAATTTTATATATAGTCTCATTCATATATTGTTTAACATTGCAATGACTCGACCGGTCATTTTGAGTATTTGCATTTCGCTTGGAAGTTTACGGGAGTGAGTAGCTCCGTATGATATATTTTGACTTGTGTGAATCGTCGATTTTGGTTTTCAAGTTATTCGGGACTGATTTGGAATAATGATTCTCAACTAGGGAGCTTTAAATTTGAAAGAGTTGATCAAGTTTGATTTTTTAGCATTTGATCTCAGATTAGAATTTTGATAGTTCCGCTAGCTTCGTTGGGTGATTTTGGACTTAGTAGCGCATCCGAATTGTAATTTGGAGGTCCGTGGTTGAATTTGGCTCGAAATGGCGAAAGTTAAAATTTTGGAAAGTTTGACCGGGAGGGACTTTTTGATATCGGGGTCAGATTCCGATTTTGGAAGTTGGAGCTGGTCAGTAATGTCGAATGTGACTTGTGCGCAAAATTTGAAGTCATTCCGAATTGATTTTCTATATTTCGGCACGGGTTATTGAATTTGAAAGTTTGAAGTTCATAGATTTCGATTTGAGGTGTGATTTGTCATTTTTATGTTGTTATGTGTATTTTGAGACCTCGAGTAGGTCCGTATTGCGTTATGAAACTTGTTGGTATATTCGGACGGGGTCCCGAGTGGCTCGGATGAGATTTGGACGAGGTTCAGATCATTTTCACTTCTTGTTGCATTGCTGAAGGCTGCTGGTTCTGGTATGATCGCACCTGCGATTAGTTTGCACAGGTGCGATGGCCACAGAAGCGACAAAGGCGTCGCAGATGTGAGATGAAAGCTAGATGAGGACGCCCGTAGAAGCGGAGAAAATAGACGCAGGTGCGGATGCGCAGGGACGTCGAGTGGAAATGCAGGTGCGAGTGTCTTCGCAGATGCGGAGTTTAATACCGCAGGTGCGGGGGTTGCTGGGCAAGGCCATTTTTCGTAGATGCAATTTTTTTCCGCAAAAGTGGTGGTCGCAGGTGCGACGAATTGTCCGCAAATGCGGAAATCGCTGGGCAGAACCTATAATTCGAGGTTTTTGGTTTCTATCTTCATTTTCGGATTTTGGAGCTCGGATTGGGTGACTTTGGAGAGGAGCTTTTTCACACAACTTGGGGTAAGCGTTCTCTACTCATTTTTTATCTTATATCACGAATCTACCTTCGTTTTTGGTAATTGGATTGTGAATTTTATAGAGGAAATTGGGGGGTTTGGCCTAAAGTTTCATAATATGAATTTTTGAGTTTTGAACATTGAATTGGAGTCGGGTTTTAGTGAAACTAGTATGGTTGGACTCATAATTGAATGGGTTGTCGGATCTTGTGAGTTTTGTCGGGTTCCGAGGTATGGGTCCGGGTTGGGTTTTTGGCTGATTTTGGACTTTTGATTCAAGATTTGATCTTTTTCGATCGGGATTGGTTCCTGTAGCATTGTTTGATGTGTTTGAGTTATTTTTGGTTAGTTTCGAGCCGTTCGAAGGTCGGAACGCATGGGATGGCATTTTGGAGCATCGCTTGGCTTGCTCGGTGTTGGAATTGGCTTGTTTTAGGTAAGTAACTCTTCTAAACTTAGTGCTGAGGGTACGAAACCCCGAATTACGTGTTATGTGATTGGTATTGAGGTGACACACATGCTAGGTGACGGGCGTGTGGGCATGCACCACGTGAATTGAGGCTCTACTGTTCCCATGGCACTGTATAGTGGTCCTACTTTGCTGATATCCGTGTTTTCACCATGTGATAAATTAGTTAAGCTGTGAATCATGCTAGATATCATGTTTAGGCATTGTGCCGATACTATTTGGACCCATAGTGGTCGTTTCTTACTGTCATCTCACTGATTTCATTGATATTTCATATCCATGTCATATCCATGCATTCATACCATATCTCAGTCTCAGTTATTATTTATTAATACATCATATAAATGTTGTCGGGGCTAGTTTCATGACATTGCGAGCCCGTGAGTGAGATTGGAGAGATTGATGACTGAGTGAGGCTGAGGGCCCAAGTAAGAGTGATATTTTGGGATCGGGCTGCACGCCGCAACATGTTATATTGATTACATTTTTTGAGATCGGGCTGCATGCCGCAGCGATATATTGATTACATTCTATAGGATCGGGTTGTACGCCGTAATGATACATCGCTTGGGCTGAAAGGAGCCACTCCAGAGTCTACACACCCCCAATGAGCGCAGTCGACTATAAATATATGGATCGGGCTGCACGCCACAGCAGGTATTGTACAATGCTGAGTGATTGAGTGTAGTGAGAGAGGATGTGAGACAGTGAGATTGAGTACTATGAGAGTGTGAGTATACGAGCTCATCATCGAGATGCATTGCATTTGATATGCGTACTTGAGATACATGCATAGAGATGCATTTTCTTCTGCTACCCAGTTTTGGGACATTTATGATTTTACCTGTATCTTGACATGTAGGCATAGCGACGTACTTTCCTCATGCTATCTAAAAATAATGAAATATCTTACTTATTGTTGAAAGGATATTTGGGAAAAATCACAGTGTAACGACCCGGCCGGTCGTTTCGAGAGTTATAACCCTGTTTTCCCCATTCCTACTTCTTTTTGTGTTATTCAGCTATATTATATTATATTTGGTTAGTGGGTTCGAGTCCGGAAGGAACTCGGAGTGAAATGAGACACTTAGTCTCATAATTGAAAAATTGAGTTAGAAAAGTGGACTGAATATGGACCTATGTGTAAACGACCTCGGATTTGAATTTTGATGATTCCAATAGCTCCGTATGGTGATTTTGGGCTTAGGAGAGTGTCCAGAATATTATTTGGAAGTACGTAGAGGAATTAGGCTTCAAATGCCGAAAGTTTTATTTTTGAGAAGTTTGACCGGGGGGTTGACTTTTTGATATCGGGGTCCGAATCCGATTCTGATAATTGGAATGCCTTTGTTATGTCATTTATGACTTGTGTACAAAATTTGAGGTCAATCGGACGTGATTTGATAGGTTCCGGAGTTGTTTGTAGAAATTAAAAATTTCAAAGTTCATTAGGCTTGAATTGGGGTGTAATTCATGGTTTTAGCGTTGTTTGAGGTGATTTGAGGATTCGACTAAGTTCGTATGATGTTTTAGGACTTGTTGGTATATTTGGTTGAGGTCCCGAGGGCCTCGAGTGAGTTTCAGATGGTTAACAGATCAAAAATTGAACTAGAACAGCTGCTGCAATTTCCTTCTATTGGAAATTTGCTTCTGCCCAGAAATCGAGCCCAGATCGAGCTCAGGGTCGAGGGCCACGATCGAGGGTCATGATCGAGCTCAAGGTCGAGGGCCACAATCGAAGCCATGATCGAGCCCAGAGTCGAGGGCCACGATCGAGAGCCATGATCGAGCCCAGAGTCGAGGGCCACGATTGAAGGCATGATCGAGCCCAGGATCGAGGGCCACGATCGAGAACCAGGATCGAGGACCAGGATCAAGGGCCAAGATCGAGACAGAACCGAGGATGTCTGGGCAGAATTATAAAAACAGGGACTTCGTCCCATTGGCCATTTCTGACAAATTGGAGCTTGAGGGAAGGCGATTTTTGATATATTTTCAAGGAAAACTTGAGGTAAGTCCCTTGTGATCATTTCTACTCCATAATATTGAATTATCATCGAATAATCCGACTAGATTACATGATTTTGAGATGTAAATCAGAGATTGGAACTTAGAAATTTAGAAATAAGATTTGTAGATTTGAGGGTCGAGTTGAGGTCAGATTTTGGTAAAATTGGTATGGGTAGACTCGTGGTTGAATGAGCTTCCGGATTTTGTAGCTTTTGTCGAGTTTTGAGACGTGGGCCCCAATGGCGATTTTTTAGCTAATTTTTGGATTTTTATGGAAAAATCATTATTATCTTGTGGAATTAATTCCAATGAATTTTATTGACTGAAACGAATTATTTGTGACTAGATTCGAGGTATTTGGAGGCCGATTTACGAGGCAAAGGCATAGCAAAGTAAAAAGTTTCACCTTTTGAGGTAAGTAACGATTGTAAATCTAGTCCTGAGGGTATGAAACCCCGGATTTCGTATCATTCTACTATTTTGAAGTGACGCGCATGCTAGGTGACATGCGTTTGGGCGTGCACTGTTGAGGATTTGTGACTTGGTCCGTCCCGTAGCAACTATAAAGTTGCATACTTTGTTGAAACCACTGATACTTATATGTTTTAGAAAGAATTTCTGTAAATTGGGCTAAATGCCATGTTTGGGCCTTGCGCAATGCTGTTTGGACCCTTAGGGGCTATTTTTTACCATCCTCTCACTGTTTTCGATTAAAAATCTATACTCAGTCATGTTTATACTTGTTTACCGCATAACTCAGTTTTATGACTCTATTTTGATGCATATAAATGTTTTGGGCCGAATGCCCTGTTTTACTAAAATGCCCGAGTGGCTTGAGATATTTATGATTGAGTGAGGCCGAGGGCCTGATTGTGAGGATGAGTGTGGATCGGGGCTTCCCGCCTGCAGCATACTTTATGACTGAGTGAGGCCGAGGGCCTGATTTGTGAGGATGAGTGTGGATCGGGGCTGCCCGCATGCAACATACTTTATTATTATCGCACGTGAGTTATCCGTGCAGATTATAGTGCTTGGGCTGAAGGAGTCCCTCCGGAGTCTGTACACACCCCCAGTGAGCGCAGGTACCTACTAAGTGTGAGTGCCGAGTACCGAGTGCTGAGTGACTGGGAGGAAAGAGTTATTGTTATGTATGCCCGTGTGGCAAGAGTAATTGTGAGGTATGCCCAAGTGGCACGAGTGATTGTGAGGTTTGCCCGAGGGGCTGTATATGAGTGATGTTTTGCCCGAGGGGCTGTTTATGATTTCATCATTTTGCTCACCTTTGCATTGAGCCTTTGTTTGAAAAATTATTGGAAAAATGTCTTTAAATTATTTTTTTTACTGGAACTAGGTTTAAACGAGATATTTGATTCAAATCCTGATTTTTAAGAGCATGTAGTATTTTACTGAGATTTCCTGATATGAACGTTATATGCTTTATTGCTCGTCACTACTGCTCAGTCTTTATTTATTATTGTTACTTAGTGATTTTTAAGAACATGTGGTATTTTATTGAGATTTTAGTGATTTTTAAGAGCATGTGGTACTCACGTTACTCCCTGCACCTTCCGTGCAGATTCAGGTGTAGCTGGATACGGTAGCGGTTATTGAGTGTTCTGGTTGTAGATTTTCTTGGAGATAACAAGGTAGTTGTTTGGCGATCGCAACTCCCTACTCTTCTCCCTCTTATCTTCCTCTAGTTGTACTTAGCTATTTTTCAGGCTGAGTTAGCCTTGATATTGTTAGACAGATTGTAGTATATGCTCATGACTAGTGACACCCCGATGTCGGGCTTTTCTTTTTCGCACTTCTGTTTTTCTTTGATTTGAACTCTTTAAATGGAGGTTTTATGTTAAATAACCTTGAAATTATCTTTGAAATGAAAATATCGGTTTGTTTTGGAAATGTGTCAGCTTGCCTAGTTTCACGATAGGCGCCATCATGACAGAGGTTAGTTTGGGTCGTGACAGATTGGTATCAGAGCATAGGTTACATAGGTCTCACGAGTCATGAGCGGGTTTAGTAGAGTCTTGGGATAGGTACAAAGACGTTTGTACTTATCTTCAGGAGACTGCAGAACCTTTAGGAAACTCCACATTCTTGAATTCTTGTCGTGTGAATCTGTTATTTCTAGTAACTAAACATCCGTTGTTTCATTCTCTCACAGATGGTGAGGACTCGTGCTACTGATCAGGAGGGTCAGCTACCAGTACCACTAGCCAGGGCCGCGAGAGGCTGAGGCCGTGGTAGGGGCATAGGTGCAGCCCGTACAACAGTTGGGGCAGTACCTACAAATCCACCTGTTGTCCCAGATCAGGACCAAGTTCCAGTTGTCGATGCACCAACTCAGATACCACCTGTGCCTATTGTGATTCCAGGCCTTTAGGAGGTCCTAGCTCAGATTTTGACAGCGTGTACTGGCCTTGCTCAGGCGGTCTCTATTTCGACGGCCGCAGCCACTTCTCAGGCCATGGGGAGGCACTTAGACTCTCGTCGCTCGCACACCCGAGCAGATTATTCAGGGACTTCAGACACCAGAGGCACCACCAGCCCAGCCGATTGCTGTTGCTTAGGATTATGTGGTTCCTGCTATGCCTGAGGATGATCAGCGCAGGTTGGAGAGGTTTGGGAGACTTCATCCACCACGTTTTAGTGGCACAGAGAGAGAGGATGCTCAGGACTTTTTGGACAGGTGTCAGAGAATACTCCGTACTGCTGGTATTTTGGAGACTTGTGGGGTCTCATTCACTACCTTTCAGTTTTCTGGGGCTATACTCAGATGGTGGGAGACTTACGAGAGGCGTAGGCCTGTTGGCGTAACACCCCTTACTTGGCAGCAGTTCTTTGTGGTTTTTTTGGCAAAGTTCGTGCCTCGATCCCGCAGAGAGGAGCTGCGTAGACAGTTTGAGCAGCTTCGCCAGGGTGATATGTCAGTGATGCAGTATGAGATGCGATTCTCCGAGTTGGCCCATCATGCTATCTGGTTGGTTCCCACGGACAGAGAGAGGATCATGAGGTTTATTGATGGCCTCACTTATCAGCTACAGTTGCTCATGACCATGGAGCGGGTTTCGGGTGCTACCTTTGATGAGGTTGTCGACATTGCTAGGCAGATTGAGATGGTTCGCGGTCAGGAGAGGGTTGATCGGGAGGCCAAGAGGCCTCGTGGTCAGGGTGGATTCAGCGGTGCTCCTTTTGGGGGTCAGTTCCAGCACGGTAGAGGTCGTCATTTCAGACAGGCTCAGTCAGCTCGGTCATTTCATCGGGGTGCATCATCTGGCCATGGTTCTCACAGTTCTCATCAGGGACACTCATCACTTAGTGCCCTTCCAGTTCAGAGTTCGTCCCGTGCTCCACCTGTTCAGGGCTCTTCCATGCCAGGTTCTTCTACCAGTCATCCCGGTGCTAGGGGTTCCCTTCAGTTTCCGCCGCCAGCACCAGGGAGTTGTTTTGAGTGTGGGGAGCTTGGGCATATGTGGAGGCAGTGTCCTCGTCGTCATGGAGGTCTATCTCAGTAGAGGAGTCAGCCTCCAACTACAGCACCAGCTACCTCACCACCCGCCCAGTCAGCTCGGGGTGGAGGTCAGTCAGCTAGGGGTCGCCCTAGAGGGGGAGGCAGATCAGGGGGTGGTCAGGCCCGTTTCTATGCTCTCCCTGCCAGACCAGATGCTATTGCTTCAGATGCTGTGATTACAGGTATTGTCTCAGTTTGCCACAGAGATGCCTCAGTATTATTTGACCCTGGTTCCACGTATTCATATGTTTCCTCGTATTTCGCCCATTTTCTGGATATGCCCCGTGAGTCCTTAGTTTCATCTATACATGTATCTACTCCTGTGGGCAATACTATTATTGTGGACCGCATATATCGGTCATGTGTGGTGACTATTGGGGGTCTGGAGACCGAGTAGATCTATTGTTGCTCAATATGGTTGACTTTGATGTGATATTGGGTATGGATTGGTTATCTCCATGTCATGTTGTTCTAGATTGTCACGCTAAGACGGTGACGTTGGCTATGCCGGGAATTTCGAGGGTTGAGTGGAGCGGTTCTGTAGATTATGTACCACGTAGGGTGATTTCATATTTGAAGGCTCAGCGCATGGTTGAGAAGGGTTGCCTATCTTATTTGGCTTTTGTGAGGGATGTTAGTGTAGAGCCTGATAAATTAGTAAAATATAACCCTAGTTTTATTAGGAATGATGATGACGATTTTGAAGATTTACCAGAGTTTGGGTGCGATTTGGGGCATGCAATCCCTCAATCTGTGAAGCAAGGCAAAATACCCCTATTGAAGGAATGCAACGAACCCCTATTGATAGAAGGACTCATTCACATAGCGGGACTCCCAGCGATTGAGTAACGAGGTCAAACACTGCTCAGTATGTAGTTGTTGAAAAAGGCACAAGTTCCAAGAGAAAGATTAAAATAGTGGGAAAGGATGTTGTGAAGGATAAGGGTAAAGGTTCTAAATGGAAGGCTAAAAGTGATGGGGATGATGTTCCATCAAAAAAGAGAAAAGTTCATGTTGATCAAAAATGTTCTAGCTCATCTGATTTGAAGGTATTTTCTAATGATATAACTTTGACTTGTGTGCGCTTAGTTTATTTTAATATGTAGAAATTTAACCAATGTGGCAGTTATGTTCCAGATTTGAATATAAAATGTATCATTCTTTTTTATATTGCATATAATTTGTATCAAGTCAATAAGTAATGTGCAATTTGTATATAAAGTGTATCATCTATCCACATAGTGTATAAGTAATGTTTAAAGTGCGTATTTGTGATTGTTATGAAGCTTATATATATTTATATTTTTGTGTTGTCTGCAGATTTGGGATTACTATGTTCCTTTGGGTGATCATTATAGTACTCGTATCAGTGTGCATACAAACTGCAGTATAGTGAAACATTTGAAAGATACTTTGGATGATCAACAGATTGAGATGTTTAGAAGAACATGTTTTGGTTATTTTGTGAACTTGCCCGAATTTTTGATACAGAACCAACTTATCCATTCACTATTGCTTAGGGAAGTGGTGTCACCTAAAGATGATGAGTTATGGATTAAAGTGAATAGCATCAAGTTGCGCTTTGGACTTGCAGAGTTTTGTATTATCACAGGTTTAAAGTATAATGGTGATCCCAATAAGGATTATGAATTTGTCAAGTCGAGTCGGTTGATGGAATTGTACTTTCCAAGAATGTCGAAAGTGTCTAAGAAATTGTTAAGTGACTGTTTCTTAAAAAATATGTGGAAATCTGATGAGGATACATTAAAGATTGTAGTATTATATTTCATTCACAGTTTTCTATTTTCTATTACGAATGATGATTTGATAACAAAGAATAATTTTCTGTTGGTTGATTCTAGTGATTTTGAGACTTTCCCTTGGAAAAAAGTGGTTTTTAATGCTACGTTGGAGTCAATGAAGGATAAGGTTCGTAGCAGGAGAGAGATGTACCGATATGGTGGTTTGCCTTTGGCATTCCAGTGTTGGTTTTATGAATGCTGCCTCTATACTCACAAAAATCTCGCTTACCGGATTGGAGATCTTGTGCCACGCATACTAAACTGGACTGTAAAGAAGAAGGTGACCTTCAAGAGGTTGAGGAAAGAATTTTTTCTTTTAAGTCAAGAGCAGGTAAAAAATATTTTTGTTTAGTTTACAATATTTTGTAGCAATACATATGAATCTACTTTTGATACATAAATTATGCATTTCTGATACATAAATTATATATTTCTAATACATAATATCAATTAACTGTATGATGTGTAGTTTCTACAAGTAATATATTGCTTGTCTTTTATTTTTTAAAAATTTCATGATTGCTAAGTTTTTTTTTATTTGTAGTTGGTGTTTGATAATATTGCCCCAACAAATGCCGAACAAACAAGGCTTGAATTGTATGATTTTGTCCCTGTGTATGAAGATCAAAATGCTGAAGTTAATCCAAGAGATGATGTTGATGATTTCAATACTCAACCTAAAAAAAATGCTAAGAAGCACCCCAAAAATAAGCTGGAATCACAACCTATTAACAATGAGAATATGGATCCACAACCTAGTAACTTGAGTTCAAGCGAGAATGAGCTGAAACTTCTGAGAAGTGAAATCAACACGGTACAGTTCTATTTTGACTTTGAGCAGTTCTGACAACTTAATTGATATTCGATTTCACTTTTTCTTTTATAGGTAAACGACAAGATTTTATCTTTGGAGCAGTTAATGATTACCTCATTTGAAAAAGTTTTTAAAGCTCTAGGTGAACGTGATGCTTCAAAGTTATTCTCATGACTATGCATATTTGTTATTTTTACCTGTTACTATAATTTTTACAACTTTTTATATTTATTTTTGAACAGGGTAATAGAAAAGAGGACGACCATCATGATAGTCATGGCCATTATGATACTGGTGATATTCATAAAGATTATTCAGGCGATAAGGAAGTTGCAAAGAATAATTTTGGTAGTGAGGAAGTTATGGAGAGAAATAATGGCAGTGAGGAAGTTGTAAAGAAAAATATTGACACTGAGGTAAGTCTAAAGCAAACTGTTGTTGTTATGGAGGGTGTGGTGAAGGATTCTATAGAAGCTGGTAAAAGTAGTGACGGAGTTGATGATGACGAAGTCTTGATTGAGGATGCCGAGCCTAAAATCACTGCAATTACCCATAAGTTTTGTGACAAGTTGTTGGTGGAGGATTCTGTACAAGTTGTTAGTAAAAACAGTTGTGAGAAAGTTGGTGAGGACAATGGTTGGACTAGTGATGCTGAGGCTCAAATAACTGCAATCACCCAAAAGTATTTCAATAAAAATATTGTACATGGTGATTGTTTAGGAGTGGATACAAATATTGCTACTATGCAGGAAGATCGTATAGTTGTTGTTGATCATGACACACATGAAATGATCCCTAGAGAAAGGAAACCAGCAGGGGTCATGAAGTCACCATTCATGACAAATTTGACTCTGGTGGCACCATCTAAGTTGCTCAAGATAAGCCGACTAAGTCAAAGAAGCCCATCTTGACAAATAAGTCCATCTTCACTATAAAGTATCCTTTTCAGGGAAATGTTGACAATCCTGTTGATTTTAGAATATTGTATAAGTGGAACACTTTCATCGATAGAGACTTAAGGACTAATGCACCGTAAGTTTTATGTTTCAATTTTTTTTTCTTTTTTTTTTCTTGTTTATTTTTCGTGTTTCGTGTTATGAACCATATCTTTTTATCCTGATTCATCAGGGACGGTGTTTATACAGAGATTAGCAATAAGCTAAATAAAATCTTTGAATTTGGAGTTGATGATATTGGAGAAAAAAAATAATTCTTCACATTTGCATATCCCGGCCTACCCTTGTGTGATTCAGTAAGTCAACGTTATAATGGTTCTTCATATTTTCAGCATATTGATGTTAATTTGTTAGCATAAATGACATTTCTTTTTCTTTTATCTATATTGTAATTACATATAGATTATATCTATAATAAAATGAGAAATGGGACTTGGTAACCCATGGATAGTAGGCGGAAGAAAGGACTAGAACAATAATGGCAATAAAAAATATAGTATCAACTTGGAAGAGTATCTTTTTATGTATATTTGCAGTATCTTCTATAAAATGTATAATCGGTTTATATATAAAATATACATTTTAGTTTTCTCATACTGTAATTTTCTGACAATGTGTGTTTATTCTTCATATTTCAGCATATTGATGTTATTTTTTACTATTTGAGAAAGAAAGAGAAGTACGGTGTTGATGCTCCAGTTACATTCACAACTACCGACTGTTGGTTTAACTGCTTGATTTCGAATTTGTACAAGAGGTTTTTGGAGAAAAAGAGAGACATGAATTTGATTACTGAAACAGATCCAATTGTTGAATATATACTTGGGTATTTTTTAAGATGTAATATTCCTTGGTGTACTGTTGATGAAGTCATTTTCCCTATAAATCTGTCTGATAAGTGGCACTGGATATTGGCGAGACTGTCATTCAAAGATCTGCGCATTTATATATACGATTCTATGAGTGGCGCGCTGCAGAATATTACAGTTCGGAGATTAATTGATCCATACTCAATGTTGCTCCCATATTTCATTCATCGTATTGGTTTTTGGGACACAAAGGAGAATCCTATGGGAATCCCCACCATAGATCCGTTTGAGATTCATGTCATTGATGGGTTGCCAACGCAAGATAACACGTAAATTATTATTGAATATTTCTGATTATTATTCATTTTTTTGTACATGAATTCCTATTTGGATATTATACTAACTTATTCGTTTATGTGCGACCTTGTATGTAGTGACTGTAGTGTTTATGTTGCTGCATTTGCTGAGTACATCATTCAAGGCAGCAGTATTCCTGCACTTAGTGATGACGAGTCTACTGGTAGATTGAAGGATCTGGCCAAAAAGGATAACAAGAAAAAGGGCAAGTCGCATTCCGTTGTTGATGACAAGGATTTGAAGGATAACAAGAAAAAGGTCAAGTCGCATTCCGTTGTTGATGACAAGGCTTTGAAAGATAACAAGAAAAAGGGCAAGACGTGTACCGTTGGTGATGACGAGACTTTGAAGGATATCAAGAAAAAAGGCAAGAAAAAGGGCAAGAAAAAGTAGTTTGGGATAGTTTAGCAGAAAATTCACATGTAGTTTTAAGACGAAGTAGTTTGGTTATGATATTGTCTTATGATTGGATATAGTTGCATACTTATATCACGTTTTATACTTTTTGTTTGGAATGTTTTTGAACAATATGTTTGAAATGCTAATGTTGAATATTACTTTTAATTGCGACTTGTTTGTTTTCAGTTAATAGTGAAATTATGTAAGTTTGAGATTTTGTGTAGTTTTGACTTTTCTACAGTTTTAGTTTTGCAATTTATACAGATAATTTGTTTCGACAGGTTTTGCAAATTTAGCTGGTGTTGCTAAGTTGTTTTATGAAGTTTTATGAATGAAGTTTGGGGGGCAGATAAACTGTATATAAATTGTATAGCGACAGTCTATTTTGTATAATTTTGTATAGTAACAGTCCTTTTGTATATGTTTTGTATAGTGACATCTATTTTGTATATTTTTTGTATAGTGACATCTATTTTTGTATATTTTTTGTATAGTGATATCTATTCTGTATATTTTTTGTATAGTCACAGTCTATTGTATGTAAATTGTATATACAATAGTGACGATCTATTTTTTATTTTTTTGTATAAATATACAAGTTCTATTTTGTATATTTTTTTGTATAGTGACAATCGTTTTTGTATATTTTTTGTATAGTGACATTTATTTTGTATATGTTTTGTATAGCGACAGTTTATTTTTTTATTTTTTGTATATGAATAAAATATTATATATAAATTATATAGTTACAGTCTATTTTGTATATTATTTTTTTGTATAAATATACAAGTTCTATTTTGTATATTCTTTGTATAGTGACAGTCTTTTTTGTATATTTTTTTGTATAGTGACATCTATTTTGTATATGTTTTGTATAGCGACAATTTATTTTTTTATTTTTTGTATAGGAATAAAATATTATATATAAATTATATAGTTACAGTCTATTTTGTATATTATTTGTAAAGTGATATTTTTTTTTGTATATATTTTGTATATTTTTATCTATTTTGTATAAGTTTTTGTATAATGACATCCATAATAGTATTTGGAATAAAACTTCTACCAATACTTTCATTACGACAAAAAGTAGCATCTTTATTCATACATCAGAGAGAATCTGATTGCAAATCTCATTATTTTTTTATTATTCTAATTGTAATATTCACAAGGAAAAATGTTACAAAATACTAAATCATTGATGGTCATCTACTAGTTGTCTTGAGTATTCCTGCATGTTCTTCTATTGTGTTCTTATTTTCCACACAGTCCACGGGTAACTGTTTCAGTATACAGATATTCATAAAGTCCCTTGCGTCGCGACTTCGTCGGTCTTCCTGATTTTTCCTTTACTATCGGTGGTAGCACCACATTATCTAACACTTCTGTTGGAAGGTCCCATGTAGTTTCATCTGGAAGTGGATTAACTGGCACTTCATATGTCTTCTTAAAGTATTGGTTGGTGTAATAGGAAGAACAATATTTGGGTGCTTCTATGTGTGTATAGTCCAATACTGCCATAGCATATGGACAAGGAATCTCATCCACTTGAAATTGTTTACACGAGCATTCTCTTTTTTGCAAGCATACTATGTTCCGCCTTTGTTCAGCATCTATTACTACATATACATAATCGGTTGAAGGCCTCACCTAAATTTAAATAAACATCATTAGTAAAATAGGGATATGACAAGTATTAATGTATGAAGTAAGATATGATAAAAGAATATTTACCGTCATCTTCTGCGACAAATAGTTATTTTCCTTCAGTACTTCGTTATATTTTTTTTCTAGGCCAGTAAATGTACTCATTACAGTCATTCTATTTGTATTATTCCATTCCATAACCAAATTCATCATGTAATCTAGCAAACTCATGATTGGTAGCTCTCTTGCCTCTCTGTTTCTTGCATTGAGTGACTCGATAATATTTGAAGTCATCGCCATGGATCTATTAACAGTGGAATGCGCTATGGACCATTTTTCAAAACCAACTTGGAACAGGTAACCCCTTACCCTCTTATCAATGCTGTCCATATCTTGCATGAGGTGATTAAAATCTTCAATTTTGTATGCTCTGGCCATTGCAAAAAAAAAAACTTCTCTCAGCCGGTCATGGTTCTTCTTGAACTGCTTCTTTATGTTATTCCAAAGATGAAAGATGCATACACAGTGAGATACCTCTGGATACACAATTGAAGCACCCCTCAATATGCTTGCATGATGAACGGATACGATGCACATGCTTTCTCTTTCCCCAAAAGCCTGTCTAAACATTTCAAAAAACCATTCCCAGGAAGTATCATTTTCAGAATCGACAACAGCATATGCTAATGGAAAAATTTTACCTGGTTAGGCAAATAAGAAAGCATCCACATGTTATTTTTGTTATATACGGATAAGAGCTATCTATACCATATATAATTATTATATTAGTCTGCGACATATTCACCTGCCGCATTTTGTGCGCTAGCTGTTAACATTGTTCCCCTGTGTGATGATTTGAGGAATGTCCCGTCAACCACTACAATAGGGTAGCAGTATTTTCATCCTATGATTGATGCATTTAGTGCGACAAAAATATACATGAAGCGCCCGTTCTCTGATTTATGTAATATTGTGACAGAACCAGGATTTGTCATATTTATCATATACAAGTGACCCGACAGTTTACTATAAGATTCGCGTGGTATCCCTCTTAGCAGTTCAAACGCCTTTTCCTTTGTTCTATAAGCTTTTACGTAACTCATATTAATCCCATACTATTGTTTCATGTCGCTCATGATGTCTGACGGAGTGTATATTATTTTTGCATTGGCATATTTGTTACAAATCATTTTTGCAATGGCTGACGAAGTAGCATGACGTTGTAAAAACAGTCTACTCATCTCTGGGCAAGTGTGAACATCATTGAACCGTCTAACCTTGAAAAAATTTGATTTGTGTAGACTTGACGATCTAAGACTCCATTTGCAACTTTTATCCACGCATTTAAGACAATACCTATTTAATATATAGTGTTATGATAATGCACTTCTTCAGATTTTTACACTTGTGTCTCTAATAAACAAGCAGTATGTATATGCAATCTCATTATACAATAATACAAGCAGTATACACACAATTACAGAGAAGTTCAATCTCATACGTAGAAATCATACCTTGTTGTAGATGATCTATCCAATATAAATTGACATTTTTCTCGTATTGCGTATGCTTCATTACACTAATAAGTGTATCTTTGTCCCAATATAACTGACCTTCTGCAATTTCTTCATGTTGTAGATTGTCTATTATACAATTTCCCTTCATTATTTCAAATTTGTCTTCTTTTCCATGATTATCCATCATCTCAACAATATTAGTTCCGTGTACTTCTTCTACGTTCTGACATAGTAAACCAGCTGGAGTTGTTACGAGTAAGTTGCCACCCAAGTATGAACTTGAATATGAGCATTTAGCACTTAAATACAAAGTTTTCAACGTTATGCATAATGGATATTCAGTGATATCCAGGTTTTTCTTTTTCATCTCCATATACAAGCGCACACCCATATCATTGTATATTGAAATTGCTATATAGCCATCCTTCACTTTATATTTTATCTCCATCGCACTTGTAATTGAATCTATATCCAATTGCTTGTATATCTCATCAATAAAATACTCATAGCTATATCCTGAATTGATCAGCACGCCATTAAAAAGGAAATTAATAAATTTACTTTCACTTATCCATTCACCACTGTGTTGAAGTAAAATCAAAATCAAAATTAGAACAGTAGTTCCAACATTCACAATCTCCATAGACATTAGTTGAGTTTGTCGATTTTGTATTAATTTCACAATTTAAGATCAAAATCTCAACTCTATTAAGCTGATTGTAGGCAGCAATTGAGCAAAAACTTTGAATTTCACCGTGAATTTTTTGAAGCTCTTCTCTGGGTTTAATCTTCAGAAACCCTAGAATTTTTTTGACAATGTGAATAATTGGGAGACTTTTATAGTGTTTGGAGATTGAAGATCCCATACTGAACGCGTGAATTTAGGTAACAAAATCAATTAGGAATGCTTTCCTTTTCGTTTGAGTTGAGCGTATGGTTTCAGCTTTTTCACTTGCTAGCCTTTATTATTATTTTTAGGCTATGACTAGTAAAGGGCTATTTTGTGGCTATTAGGTGATATAAGTTTGGCCCTAGTGGCTACAAATGAACTTCACTCTTTTAAAAAGTGGGTCATGGGTCGGGTATAGATATTTTGGGTCATGGGGTGGGCTAATAAGTGGATGTGGGGTGGGTTTTCATTTAAGCTAATAGAAAATTGACATATAATAAGTAATAAAACTTTTTCTTAATCAAATTAGGGCTATTAGTTTACAGGGTATGACCGGGTCAGAAAGTTTACGTTAGGGGCATTTTTTACAAAATAGTTGGACGAGGAGTATTTTAAACCAAAGCGAATAGGTTAGAGACAGTTTTGGCCCTTTTCGATACGATTTTTGATGTACAAATGCAATATTTTAGTTTATTGATCATTATAGGTTAGGAAAAGTATCAATTAATCTGTGGCTCTATAAAGAAAGTTACTTTAAGCATTTCAAATTTTCACACCGTTTAAATTTTATTCTATGTACTTGGAGAAATTCTTGCAACAAAAAAATTAAACTGAAAGCATGTTCAGTATTCATATCTACATTTATGTTTAGGAATTAGGATCAATTAAAAAGTGGTAAAAAAGGAAAAAGAATCAAGTGGCTGAATTATGTAACAGGAGATAGAGAAAAAATTTTATATGTTAAAATTTTCCAATTGTCTAAGTAGTTTGTAATGGCTAATTTTGGGTGCTAATTGACACATAAGCCCTTCAGTTTTTATTTTTAATGTTGACTTGTTGTGTACTCATTAGGTTTCAATGGTGCCTTTTTTCACCTTTGGTCACTTATTTGTTGACTTATGCATGTGTACTATAACGGTGTATAACAGTGTACAATTTACGAATATTGAGTAGAAAAAGTAAATAGTAAATTCAGCCGATTATTTATGTAAGGATCACAATTATATGTATAATAGCAGCCAGCGAATATATAATATATGCATAATTCATGTATAATATGTGTATAACTATATATACTTTATGTATACCCTAGGATTACTGACTGAAAAAAGTAAATAGTGGGCTATTCGTGTAAAGATCCCAAAAATATGTTATTTGATGGACATGATATAGATATTTTTTTATCCACATGTGTGTTTACACCTAATTAAATAATTGAACTTAAGAATCAACAAATCATGAAAATGCATGTTAATGTGGACAAGTAAATAAATGAAAGCCCACGCATTTACACAAATGGAGAATGTAAGCTGTATTCAGTGGCGTAGCCACGTACATGGAATGGTTGTCAGTTGAACACATTTCACCGAAAAATCATAATGTGTATATAAAAAATCACCGCGTATATAAATTAAACGTTACTTTGATAAATGATATACAAATATACAAAGCATGTTGATGTCCCCTGTTTTCTTTGTGAATTAGGACTGCTTGTTTATGTGTACTGCTTTCTTAGACATAGGATCTAAGGTTGAAGCATGATAAAAATTTATTTACACTTAGGGTTTACATTAATCTAATAAATACTTGACACATATTTTCACAATTATTATTATTATTATCAATAAATCAAAGTTAATTCATATACATTTTCACCTTAATTTAACACTTACTATAGTAGATTAGCATAAATTGTTGTAGTGCAGGTAAGTTTTTACCGGCAGGATCCTTTGACCACTTCAATCAACTTACTTGGATATCTTTAACTTGATATAGATTTGGTGTTGACAAGTTCATCTTAAGAGTCTCCTACCGTCCCTGGTTTCTGTTTCTTACGTAGGGGAATGGGCTTGAAGTCTAAGTTCTTGTATTCTTGACATTTATTAATCAAGAA
Organism: Nicotiana tabacum; assembly: GCF_000715075.1. Taxonomy (NCBI): domain Eukaryota; kingdom Viridiplantae; phylum Streptophyta; class Magnoliopsida; order Solanales; family Solanaceae; genus Nicotiana; species Nicotiana tabacum. The sequence continues at coordinate 90,144,533 of NC_134096.1, read as the reverse complement.
AGACACGCAGCATCCATTAGTTGAATTTTTTGACTTGTTGAGTATGTTATAGCAGAATGGAGGAGGAAAGGAACAATCAGATTTCCATGTAACTAGTTTTGAGATTGAGGTGATACCACATTGGATGAGTGTAATACCAAGAATCGTTGAGAACGATAAAATACTAAAGTACATATCGAATTACTAGAATAGAGATTTGGATTACCTTCGTAGAGATTGAATTAACTCAGTAGAGATTGGATTATTCGCACAAAAGTCTTCCTACAAGGGATGCTAGACGAACTTAATTGGTAAATCTTGGCTTAAAAGACTAAAGATTGAATCCAAAGTCTAGAATGCCTACGATATCTTAGATGATTTATTAGAAAGAAAGAGAGAAATTGAGACACCCTAAGATGCCATTTGACAATGATTTCGATATCAATATGATATTAACCATAACTTTACACATGAAGAAAACCTATACTGTAAAAGGTTTAAGCCAAAACACACCAACGCAGTATCTAGCCAGAAATTTCTTTCCGATAATAAAACATACTCCACTTCTATATAAGAAATTTAATCAGTTTCCTCTCGTTTGGCATAATCGTCGCCATTTTCTTGGACTTGAATAATGATACAAACTTCTCCTTACCAAGAAGGAGATGCCTAATTGTAAAATTTGTAGGTCTTGGCTTGTACTATGATGGATCTCAAACCACCAATTGGTGCTAAAACCATCAATAAAACTCCAAAAATTATGCAAATCTGTCATAAAAAGAACATAGTAATTGTCATTTTCAAGTGTATAAAAGGCAAAATCACAAAATTGAAACTACCAACGGCAGATTAATTAAGTTGCACCATACCCAATTAGCAATCCAAGAGAGACTCCATCTCCTTGGCTTGTAGATTGCAAGCCACATAATGCAAGGGAGCTGAAGAAACAAAAAACAAAGTTTCCCAATAAGACATCTGAAATCTACACTACAAAGAGATTGGAAAAAATCTTTTGTAAATTACGTACAAAATATGTTGTTGGTGCAAAAGCAAATCCTCCAAAAAATCCAAGAAGCCCCCCGAAGAAAGGGAAGGTGATTCCAACAAACATTGTGAAAGCTGCAATAAGTCCAAAGGCATTAATATAAGTTCTAAGTACTTAAAATTTTTATAGTAAATGAAGGCAAGTAACATACCAACATAAATGTTTCTGGTAACAAATCGCAGGTACCAAGTAGGGCTGAACCTAAGTTTCTTAACAAGCACAGTCTCGAGCATGTCAAACACTGGCATTGCATAGATCTACAACATCATAAGATAAACAAAAACATTTTGTTAGGTAAAGGTGTACTCGTGCAACTAAACATAACTGAAACTTTCCGACTCAGATCAGAACATTGATCATACCTGATAGCTCCCAATAACGTGAACGACGACAAACATGTTAGCCATGGCAATTAGCCATGTAGGTTTGTTCAAAGACACGAGAATGTTGTCTTCTACAGAATTCCCAAACATCCAATAGCCAATAAAAGCAACAGGGAAGTAACAGAGAGCCACAACTATGTAAGCAACAACAACTCCTCTCCACATAGGTATTTTCGAAGGTTTCTCAGGTGTTGAAGGGATCGTAGCTTGAATCTCCAAAACCACGTTATGACCCGCATATGCAAAAGCCACTTCTCCCAATCCACTCAGAAAGTTGAAAACAGTTCCTGACGTGCTGTGAGCCTTGTACCCGTAATCTACATCCGGTTGTACACCCTTCTTTACTGATGCCCCCCAAGCAATTGTAGAATAACTTCATCGTCCGACACAAAAAAAAACACGTTAATAAAAGTATCAACATTTAAAGAAGTGAACAAATAAGCGAATTTCTAACTTATTTTAGTAGCTTTTATGTAGGGCCTTTTGTCTATTGGCAGGGGCGAAGCCACCTTTTGCTAATGATCACCCTTCGTCGAAATATTATGAAAAATTACACTATGTATATAAGTAAAATATTAATTTTTAGATGTATAAAACATATATTGACACCCTTTGCTGGGATTTTTTTTTTTACTTCTTTAAAGTCTGAACAACCTTGGAAAAAATTTCTGGATTCCCCACTGCCTATTTGGTTTAGTCGAATCTTATTCTAGAGGAGGTCAGTGGGTTCACCGTTTATTTTTCCTACCCAATATACATAAAATATACATTGATCATACATGGTTATACACATATTATACCTATCTTATACATGATTGAAATGTTAATGAAAAAAAGAAGAAGAAGAAACAGTAAGCTAAAGATAAATTTCTATACCTTAGGGACATTACTGCAGCTGCCAAAGAGACACCAGATATGGAATTGAAATTGGGAAGATGGGAGAGCACAAAATGAACAGAGGCAAAGATCATGATGAAGTAGGAAAGTTTAATATCTTTGGTGCAATGGATATTGTCTTCGTTTTTTGTGCAAACCAATTCGTGGACCTTCATTAGTGATCTTCCTCCGGTTACCATATAAACAATGTCAACACCAACTTCAACAATTAATTGTTGTGGCACAACAATCCATAGGCCAAGTTTTTCTCCAAAAGCATGTTGTCCCAATTCATGATATCTATCGAAACGTTTCCCCGGAACCATTTCGTGCATCTCAACCATTTGCCATAGTGTGTACAAAGTAATAATCCAAGATACTACCATCACTGTTACACCAGGTCCCCTGAAATTACAGTACTGTCAGTGTATATAACTTAAATCCAATGTTGATATCGTCAAGCAATGTTGGTAACTTTTAAATGTTAAAAAAGATAAAAAGAGAGTATTGTACCATCCAAGCTCTGCCATGGCATAAGGAAGACTGAGAACGCCAGCTCCAACCATAGCAGTAACATTGTGAAATGCGGAATACCACCATTTCGCATTCCTAGAGGAAGTAATAGGGAGCCACGCATCGATTGCCTTCTCTTCTGCAGTTCTTGTATCGACCTGTCATTTGATTATAGTTCCAATTCTAAGTTGAATTTTACAAAGATTTGAACATAAAGCTGAAGACGATAAACACAGTGCAGTAGCACACCAAAAAATATAGTAAAAAATATGGCAAGTAATTTACTACAATCAGTTAATTACACTATTGCGTATCAATTTATTTTTACATTGTCTGTGCATATAACTTAAGTTTGAAAAGTAATTGCTTTAAACAATAAATGCAATGAGAAAGAAACTTCCCAAGACTTCATAGGTATGTAGTTTGCAGACTGCAGAGCCACTCAAAGGATATTTTCGTGATATTCAAACCTAAGTAACAGATAACTTTGTTTCAGTTTTTCCTATTCCATTTTTTAAACCATTTTTTCATCTAAGAAAAAATAAATAAAAATTTCCCCAATTCTGATTGTTGCAAATGGATACAGATGCAAAGCAACGTGAAATTCGGCTTAACATTCTGGAAAAAGACAAACGGATTTTAAATCCATAATCCATGTGACCCACTAGTAATAAACTAATAGTGCTTCTTATTAGCAGTTTGTATAGTATGGAAAGTCAACTGAAAAGTTGAAATGATTTGCTTATCGCACGTCTCTACCAATTTGCCGTGTATTTAACGTCGTTATTAATTTTTTTTTTTTGAAGTACCCTACTCATCTAACGTGATGTACACACATGCACGTCAACCATTTAACACATAGCTTAAACTTAATTTAAAGGTCGAAATTAAATCACCATATTTGAAGGAAAAAAAAAATAGAAATGATATAAGTTTGACTGGTTCAAAATTGATTCTAGACCACCAAACAAACAAGAAAAAGGTAGGAAAGTTCACATTTTTCTCATTAACCAAAGCATCTTTATTTCGTAACCCGAACAGAGAAAAAGCTGGAAACAATAAATGAACACAGAAATTAGAGACAGGTTTACTTCAAGATCTAAAAAAACTCAACCAAGTTTTTCAAATATTTAGCAAATCTCAAACAATATTTATGTAAATTCTTGATATCCACGTCATATAAATTTTTATATAAGATTTTTTTATCTATCAAATAAACTAAATGATATATAACTACATGTAACTCGATCATGTCCAAAATGTAGGAAGAATAATCAAAAATAAGGAAAGCTAACAGGTAAAATATACTTAAGTATAAAAATGTATATAAGTTAAATTCGTACATGTTTTGCAGAGAGACACAGAGAAAATTAAAGAGAGAGACTTACCTTGTCATTGTTGTAGTTGGGATCTGAGGGAGCTTGAGTTCCCATGGCTACAGGTTGTGGAATTGTGATTGTAGAAATTAAACTTCCCAAAATTTAAAAAGGGAAGAAACCGAGGAGACGAAGGGGACAGAAAACTGAAGACTATAGAATGAAAAACGGAACACTACGAAAAATATCGAAGCTGTGTGTCTTATATAAACAAAACTGCATATACTCTTAGCTGTCAAAATTATTATGAATTCTCAGTCGTTAGCTGGTTTCGAGTATTTAAAATGGGGAAAATAAATCCAGATAGGAGGACCTGCTATATATAAATTAACAAGTAGAGATTGAAGGTGACGTTTTTGTTTGACTTTGAATTTTAGAAAAAAATACTAGTAGTCATTAACGAAGGCGATGAATTTGATACTACTATATACTACAAGTTGCCATCAGTCTCTTTGCTATTTGCTTATACTAACTATTTTGACTCAAGAGTTGTTTTCTGTATAAGTCTCCTACGAAAATTCCACGAACTTTGCATTACTCATTTTATTCTCCGGCCTGCAACTATTTGTTACAAGTTGTATCATATAATGTTTTGTATGTTACAAAAAATATATTCATACTAACTCAATTAATTATTGCCTTTACAATATACAGGTGATTCCGTGATAATGAAGGAGAAATTCCTGCGTTCATACTCAATTTAATAAATAACTGAGATATACACAACAAGCCTAAAAATTTATTTTTAATATGCAAAATACTTTCAAAATAGAATATATATATATATATATATATATATATATATATATATATATATATATATACAAAATCGGACCTGTATTAGTCTCCAATTTCTTAATTACATGTCACGACCTAAAATTTCTCCGAGTAAGTCATGATGACACTTAGTATCTAAAATTAGGTAATCCTAACACATGCTGGGCACTAATGGAATTTAACTAACTTAACTACAATAAATTAAATAATTTCCGTAACAACATAGTCAAACCAACAACAAACAACAACAACATACCCAGTATTATCCCACACCGTGGGGTCTGGGAACATAGTCAAATCAACCTCAGTTAAAAAATTCCAAAACCAGTAGTACAAGTCACAAGCCTTCTAAGGGTAAATATAAATAAGGAGTACATTATTGTTCCGGAATAATAGGAGACAATGAAAATAAAATACAACAGAAAGTGACTTCGGGGCCAGTGAACGTCGAACAAGTATACCTCGAAGTCTCCAACAATGCAGACATAGGTCTCCAACCAACTCAATCATAAGTACCTGGATCTGCACAAAAATGTGCAGAAGCGTAGCATGAGTACACCACAGCGGTACCAAGTAAGTATCAAGCCTAACCTCGGTAAAGTAGTTACGAGGCCAGGTCAAGATACCTACCGGACATGATAAAACCTGTGCAGGATATGACGTAAAACTAACAAGGAAGGAATATCAATATAAGGCCAAAAACATAAAGATTTCAAATCACCATCCATAATGAAAATAAGGGGAACATGAATGGCAACGAGAACAACCAAGTAATTAAGCAACAACATAGTCGGGGTATAGATGAAATATGAATGTGTTCAAGTAAGGGCAACCGATGACAACTCAGTCAATCAAATCATTCTAAATGCACAAATTTCAATAAGAATTACCTCGTGTATTACAGCTTGTAATCTCAGATTTTTAGTCACAACTTCCAAGCCTTACACACATGGCAATTTGTGCCCATATTTTTTCGAATCACTTTCGCACGGCAAAATTCACGTGCTACCATGTATCTTGTGCCCGTATCAAATACTACTTTTAAATATTTATGAGATTTAATCGCATACATTAAAGCACAATAACACCTAGTAATAAGTAGGAAATCAATTGAGAAAAATGAGTTTATTTTTTTTGAAATCATTTGTGTGAAGGAAATAATATTTTCAATTAAAATAAAGCATTGGGTAAGATACTCATTGAATATAGAATTTATTAAATTAAAACATAATAACAATTCATTTTCAAGTAAGGTAGAAACATCAGATTGGGTAAGGAGATTAAGTTGAGAAATCGATTAATGTGAAAATGGCGACTATTAAAAATAGTAAGGTATCGAATGAAACAACGAGTTTTAACCTAAGAGCCACATAAGGTAAGTATGTTATTAAATTCTTTTATTTAAAACTGTTATGTTACTAACAACTCAGCAAGACATGAGATAATGACTCAGCGTAATAAATTCATCTTAAAAATTTAATTCATCAAAATAATAGTAATACGAAAAGAAATCAGGAAATGACGCCAAGGCGGTAAATCAATGAAAATAGCACAATCCTCAAAAATCAGTAAAAACCAGAAATACCAATCATCAGAATCTCATACGAAAGAACTGAAACCAACACAATACAACAAGGAATACAAAACACATAAAATATTGCGACGTGCAACCCGATCCCACCGTACATCACTATCCACCCTTATTCCACCATGTAAATATCAATAATAATAAATAAATATATGTTGCAGCGCGCAACCCTATCCCACCATATCATCAGAGTCAATATCATAATTCACCCTTATTTCACCATATTAATTCTCCCTTATTTCACATGTTGCGGCATGCAACCCGCTCCCATCGTACAATATCAATATCACAATATAAATGTCCTCCCTTATTTCACTTGTTGCGGCATGCAACCTGATCCACCATAATTTAAATCAACAACAACAATTCAATAACTCAATTTACAGGAATTTCTACAATCAAGGGTTTGTGTACACGACAATAAAGGAACCACGTAAAATCAAAGGAATACAACAAACTTTACAAAAATGACAAGACAAGTAAAGTACGTGATAACTAAGGTGTACAATCACAACAATTATGGCAGGTAGCAGATAAGCACAGAGTCATAGAATTAACTCAAAAATTAAGAGGCCGTGATACAATAAGGAAGGCAGCATCTTCAACTAAAGCATAAGAATGCAAAATATCAAGTAAAGGTATGTAAAGTATATAGATACTCGAAAGCCGGTCAATTACCACATATAGGTTGGGTACCCACTTATCACCTTGCGTACATGGCTTTCACATAACACAAATAACACAATTATCTCAAATCATAAGGGGTAGTCCCCCCCCCCCTCCCCCCCCAAAAAAAAAAATTAGGCCGATACTCTAAAATGGCCTTCTCGCGTGAAATGGCCTCCGGACGGATCAAATCTAGCTAAAATAATATCATAAAATAATTAAAATTCATAGGAAATAATTTCGGATAATAAAACGTCGACTTTTAATTTTATACTAAAAAGTCAACCCCGGACCCGCATCTCGGAACCCGATAAAAATTCACGAAATTCAAACACTCATTCTGATACGAGTCCAGCCATATCAAATTTATTAAATTTTGATATCGGATCACCTTTCAAATCTTCATTTTACATCTTTGAAAGGTTTAACATTTTTTTCTCAATTTCTTCCATTACATTCACAAATAAATGATGAATATAACCATGAAATCATTAAATATAATTACTTTCGAATATAGTACACTTAACCAAATCAAACTCGTGAAGAACTCCTCCAGAATCGCCCAAAATCGAGCTCCAAAATCCAATAATGAACAAAAATACTTAACCTTCGAATATATGTTCTGCCCAGCACTGTTCGTCTTTGCAAATAGTAGGTCGCGTCTGCGGCAATTTTCTTGCTTATGCGAAAACAGCTTGGCCTAGCAACCCTTGCACCTGCGGAAAAATTTCACTTTTACGACGTTGGAGGTGCGAGGCTATTTCCCGCTTATGTGTAACCTTCCGCTCATGCGTTTTCATTCATCGCACCTACGATGTCGTAGGTGCGCACAATTGCTCGCTTCTGCGAGCTTTACCCTTGCAGTCCACTTTTGCTTCTGTGACCAGTATGCCGCATCTGCGACCAACCCTTCGCAGATGCGGACACACCAGAATAGGCGTGCCGAGCCTTAGCCAAAATGATCCCATCGATCCGAACCTCGTCCAAAACTCACGCGAGCTACTTGGGATCCCGTTTGAATATACCAACAAGTTCCGTAACATAACACATACCTACTCGAAGCCTCAAATCACAGCAAATAACGTGAAATTATGAATTGCACTTCGAATCGAACTTATGAATTTTTAAATCTTTCAACTTCTATAATTTGCGCTGAAACATATCAAATTGATTCGGAATAACCTCAAATTTTGCACACAAGTCATAAATGACATAACGAAGCTATTCAAATTTTCGGAATTAAAATCCGAGCCTGATATCATCAAAGTCAACTCCCGGTCAAACTTATGAATATATCAAAATTTCAACTTTCTAATTTTCGCCAAAATGCTTCAAATTAACCTACGGACCTCCAAATTCAAATATAGACGCACGCCTAAGTCTGAAATCACCATGCAAAGCTATTGAAATCATCGAAAACTAAACTCAACCACATACGCAAGTCATAGTACATAATATGAAGTTGCTCGAGACCTTACGCCACCGAACGAGATGCTAATTTCCAAAACGACCGGTATGGTCGTTACATTATAAAATAACATATTATATAGTTATAATCAATTAATTAAAAGAAAAAAGCGCACATATATAGAACGTTATTAAGAAATAATCGCATTAACTCCTTTGGATCCTTTTGTAATTTGCCTTCGATCTACTATAAAAGATATCACATTCTGAAAATGTATTGAAGCATTTTCTCTCTACAAAACTTTCGTCATATTTGTAGTTCCTCTCCTTTCAATCTTTTACAGTAATGAAGACTTTATTAGAAAAATGAAAAGTGGAATGTTCTCCGATTAATGCAGTAATTTGTTAGTCACTGAGGCATACTCGTGACCCTTATCTATTGGTCCTCACTCCTCTCATTAATAGTTATTCAAATGAGGAAGATGTCGAAGCTTGAGACTGAAATTGCAGTGCTACTTATTATAGTATGTATTGTACGCGTACACCCCCAATTCAAAATCTCGTTTTCCTTGTATTTTCTCGCTTATTCAACCTTAGTTGATAATATCTTATCAACGTAAGTTTCTTCGTAGTTGCCTCTCCCTCTTAAATGTTAATTTTTTTTTCTTTTTTATTTTCTTCGTAGTTGCCTCTTAAATGTTAATTTTCCTTTTTTTCCCTTTTTTTCTATTTCCTTAACAGTTAATTTACTCCAGTTAATTCGATGAGGACAAAATAGAGTTGCAGTGGAGTGATAAACTACAAGAAAATCATAAATTTATTAAAAAATATTTGTGATGGATTTGCGACAATTTTAACTTAGTGACAAAATCATCAATTTGAGACGGAGTTGACAGAGTTGTTTCGATTTTATTCTTACATCACAATTTTTCTGGCACATGAATTTGTGGCAAAACTGTAGCGAATTTTTTGTCACAAATATTATTGTTATAGTGTTATAGCTCTATCCTACACCATATACGTATAGAGTTTAATAAAGACACTCACCTCACAAGTAGAAAAAAAAAAGACCACGACATTTAATTCTCTGGATATTATACATTTGTGGTTGCATCAATATTGTTTTACTTTGTTATCTTCGTTTAGTTTAATTTTGTTCCAGCTCAAGTTATATAGTATGTAATTATTTATGAATCAAGAGAACATTCTATCAGTTTTTCACCAGTATATTGTGCTCCACAAAGTATAAATGAGGAACAAGAGTATTTCTTTTCAAGTTTTTCTAGTCCTATGCATTTGGTTGCATGCAAGGTTGGAGCTAAAGTAGCTATGTGTTTGTTCGAATTCAGTAGCTTTTGCTTAAAAATTCATTAAATATGTTGAGAGCTATAGGCCCCACCTATTTGACTAGACTATAGTAAGAAGAGTAGCTAGTATTAGACTATACTATAGTTAGTTGTTGAATTCGTTATAACAGACACATGTATAAATAGAAGCTTAGATAATCAGATCAACACAACATTGATGAATTCTTTTTTGTGCATCACTATGAAGTAGCTGCTTCCTTCTTCTTTCTCTCATTTCCTTCTTCTCACCACCATAACTGAAGCTTCGTGACATGGTATCAGAGCTCGGTTAAATGAGTGTTAGAGCTAAGATGTGACGGATTTCTTAAGCCTCGTCTGTATTTCCTAAATCAAATTGATCAATTGGGCCAATTCTCAATTTGAATCTCACTCCTCACAAGCTAGGGTTTGGGGATTTGTTTGATTGTGCCTTGATTAATTGTAAATAGATGCATTTCTTTCAATTTCAAAAATCTCAGAGTTTCTCCTTCAATTTCTGCAACAATGTTGGTTAATGAAGAAGATGCTGATAATCAGTTCACCACTCAGACCTTCGCACAATCAATTGATCAAGTCGACCATCATCATCATCTGTACATTCACACATACTATACATAAGGTTCAGTTCTCATCTCTATTCAGCTACAAGGTTCTGAAAATCGTTGAAAATCGTGTTGCATGGTAAGAACAAATTAGGCTTTGTCTTAGGCACTTGCAGAAAGAGTAACTATGATGTTAGTCTTCATGAATGATGGGTTAGGTGCAATGCAATAATGTTAGCATGGATTATGAACACAGTGACACCAAACTTGATTAGCATTGTCATTTATGCCTCTGATGCTTATACTGTTTGGGAAGACCTAAGGGAACGATTTGACAAAGTAAATGCATCTAGAGCAGCTTATTTACATAATTAAATTGCTACCTTAACTAAAGGAGTATCCTCTGTATCTGTGTACTTCTCTCGACTATGGGAACTCTGCGATGAGTATGAAACACTCACTCCTCTACCTACATGTGGTTGTCTTGAGTCAAAGAAGCATGTAGAACACTATTAGTTTCAAAAGCTTTATCAGTTTCTTACATGTCTTAATGACTCTTATGAGAATGCCAAAAATTATGTGCTAATGACTCGACAATTACCTAACCTAAATCAAGCATATGCCATGATAATCAATGTAGAAAGTCAAAGGATTATTGGAAAAAGTGTGTATGGTTCTAATGATAACAATGAAGTTGTTGCTATGATGAGTAATAAAGCTCGAAATGGTGGTCACAATGGAGGATTCAACAACAATGGAGGATTTAACAATTATAGAGGTTTTACCAACACTAGCTATTCTGAAGGTTACAAACCTAAGAATTTCTTCAACAAATCAACAATTCAGTGTGACTACTGTAAGTGTAAAGGCCATACAAAGAAAAACTGTTTCAAGCTCCATGGATATCCTAATGATTTCAAGAACAAGAAAAGATGAGGAGGTTTTAATGCTCAAACAAACAATGTGAATCACAATGAGAACAACTATAGGAATCTAGCCTCAAAAACACAAGGCAACCAGTTGAACTGTGCTACTCCAGCTCAGTTCTTTACTCTAGAACAATACCAGTAAATTATGCAGATGCTGAAAAAGGGCATGGATACTAAACCTATTGCTAACTCAGCTACTGCAGGGACAACATGTATACTACATGCTTTCATGTCTACATTGGTGTATCATAATTAGATAGTAGACATAGGAGCATCTAACCACATGGTACATAGTTTAACTTTATTGGATTCCTATGAAGAAGTATCAGAGAAGGATAAAAATAAAGTACATTTGTCTACTGGTGAACAAGCTTCTATTACACACACTGGGATTGATTCTTTCTTCAGAAATAAGAAAATTCAGAATATACTTCATAGTCCAGACTTTAAGTATAACTTGCTCCCAGTGTCTAAAATCACAAAAGAGTTAAGGTATTGGGGAACTCCCAGTGTCTTTCCTGGCTTTTGTGTCTTTCAGGAACTCTTCAGTGCGAAGGTATTAGGGATTGGTAGAGAAGAACTTGGACTCTACATCCTCAAGGCTGCAGATAGACAAATCCCTGAACATCATATACCCCCAATTGTAAATACCATTGTTAGTATAAATAAGAATGTTAGACTGAATAATACAAGTCTTTGTAATGATTTATCTTTGTGGCATAGGGGGCAAGGACATGCTCCTCTAAAGGTACTGCAGAAACTACATAGTCTTCATGAGTTACATCTAACTGATCATCAGTATTGTACGGTATATCCTATTGCAAAGCAATCAAGGCAACCTTTTCCTCTTAGAACCACTTGTTCTACTTCTATTTTTGATCTTGTGCATACAGATGTTTGGGGTCCATATAGACTACCAACTCATGACAACTAGAGATATTTTTAACCTTGGTGGATGATTTTTTTGAATATATCTGGACTACTAAGGCAGATACTATTGTAGTATTGAGGAACTTTCTTATAATAGTGTCAAATCAGTTTAGGACTGCAGTAAAGTGCCTCATAACTGACAATGGCACTGAATTTGTGAATGATCAAGTTCATTCTCTGTTGTAAAGTCTGGGAATCCTTCATCAAAGTTTTTGTGTTTATAGACCCCAACAAAATAGGGCGATGGAGAGAATAATACTATCTTAGATATAGCTAGAGCACTCAGATTTCAGCCTTTATACCTCTGAGATTTTGGGATGAGTGTGTGTCCACAACAATGTACTTACTGAATAGATTGCCTGCTGGACTTCTTAAAGGCAAGTCTCTATTTGAAGCCCTATTTCAGAAGATACATTTTATACAACATCTTAGAGTGTTTGGTAGCTTATTCTATGCCAAAAGAGTGCAGAAAGGGGATAAGTTCAGTCCCAGGGAAATCCCAGCAGTCCATATGGGATACTCATTTTCTCAAAAGGGCTACATTCTCTATGATCTACACTCCAAGGGCTTCTTTGTCAGTAGAGATGTTGTCTTCAAGGAAGATATTTTTCCTTTTAAGCATATGCAGTCTGGAGTCTCTCCTTTATTCCTTATACTAGAGTTCACAGATGCACAGATTAAAAAGAGTACTAGTCACCCTGCATCAGTCTCAGATTTGTCTACTCCAGGTATTCAGTGTTTGCCTTCTTCTCCTAGTCCTCTATATGATGCTCATTCTGCACCAGGCCCCTCTATTTCTTCTTCTGCACCCCCTTCCTTTCCTGAAGGGCTCTGAAGATCTTCTAGGCCTTCTAAACCTCATATTGACTATGTAGTATAGCCCAAGAAAACCACTTGTCACTATCATGTATCACATCATGTCTCTTAAAATCAGCTGTCTTCAGACTACAGGGCTTCTCTTACGACATATTCAGCTATTGTTGAACCTAGAACTTTCAAAGAAGCCAGTGCTGATCCAAAGTGGATTAAAGCTATACAAGCTGAGATTTCAGCCTTGCAAGACAATAACACCTGGTCCTTAGTTGATCTGCCTCAAGGGAAAGTTCCTATAGGGTACAAGTGGGTCTTCAAGGTTAAGTATAAGTCTAATAGTGGGGTGTAAAGAAATAAAGCTAGACTAATAGCCAAAGACTACAGTAAAGAAGAAGGCATGGATTATACAGAAACATTCTCTCATGTGGCCAAGATGGTCACAGTGAGGGTTGTAGTTGCTCTAGTTGTTGCCTCTAGCTGGTACATTTTTCAGATGGATGTCCATAATGCATTCCTTCAGGGTGACCTTCTAGAAGAGGTCTACATACAAGTTCCTGATGGCTTTTTAAGCCAGGGGGAGAATCAGAAGGTGTGTAAGCTACATATGTCTTTGTATGGATTGAAGCAAGCACCCATGCAGTGGAATCTTAAACTAACAGAGGCACTTCTAGACATGGACTTTGCTTAAAGTCACTATGACTATTCCTTGTTCACCAAAATGATAGGTGTTGATCTTGTGATCATCTTAGTCTATGTGGATAATTTGTTGGTAACTGGCAGCAATTTACTTCTCATCCAGCAGGTCAGAAAGGATTTGCAGGAGAAGTTCAAAATGAAGGATCTAGGGGAGCTGAAGTATTTCCTTGGTATTGAATCCTCAAGATTTCAGGAAGGTATTCTAATGTGCCAAAGGAAATATGTTGTTATATCCCATGTTTTCATACGTGAAAATATACCATAAGTAAATTGATGAACGCTCGAAAATGAGATATTACATCCCGTATTTTCATACGTTAAAGTTTCATCGTAAGTTAATCGACGTAAACTCGGGAATGAGATTATTTTGAGATTATAAGTATTATGATATTTCAAACAAGTGATGAGTAAATTCGGGAAGGTGAGAGGGTAAGCAAATCGAAAAAAATGAATTTTGTCGAAGTTTGACATTTTGAGATAAAATACGGTCCAAGCTACAATACCCCATATTTATGGACTAGTGCCATACAAGGTACCACATGACCATGATAGTAAGATGTATAAAGTGTGTTAAAAGTGAGTAGTATTTTAAGTAAATTGAGATAATTCTTAATTATGTGGGTAATTGATTAATTATTGACTAATGGAAGATTAACTAGTTAATGAAGGAATTGGTGGGTGATTAATTAAGGCTTTGGATAAGCCTTAACGTGGCAGCCCATAATGTCTTGATCAAATCATATACAATGAGTCTTATTCTATGAAGCAAGATGCACATTAAGAGAGATTAGGTGGCATAATTTGGACATTATTTGGCCAAGTCATCCTTATCAAAGTGGGCCCCACACCACCAAGACTTAAAAACTTCTCTAATTCACAAAATGAAGATACTTATATCTTCTAAGTAACAGATGAGCTTTAGTAAGAAAAGTCATACAAGAATGTGATCAAATTCACAAAAATGGAGATGTTTTACATCTACCAAGTAACGATCTTCAGCAAAGGAATTCATGGGAAGTTATATGACGTAATAGTTACGGGATTTACAATTCTAAGGGAGCCCGGTATAATCTTTCTCAAGAACATCATACGGATTTTCCTTACTTCGTTTCGTCGTTATGTGTTTTATCACAAAAGACGTGTGTTAGAGGGATTGTCAAGAGAATCGGCTGAGGTATGTTAAGGCTATCTCTTCTTTCTTTTTTGGCATGATCCATACGATACAAACGAAACGAGTAAACGCATAATTTTTATAAATGACTCTATTCATAGAAATACTATGTGTGTCTATATTCTTGATTCCCCATGTGAATTATTATTATATCTTCTGTTCATGGGTCTCAGAAAATACGTATTTGATAAAGTTTATCCGAAAGGCATATTGATTTTACGATAGTCCGAGAAATCTTATTAATGTATTTCTTATGCATTTCATGCATTTATACATGTACATTGACCCATGACCAGATGGCGTTATATACGCGTATATTTTATGTATATGGGATATGGGAAAAGGTTATGGCGTTATATACGCACCACCACCTGATCAGCTGGTATACGTTGATGATTTGCCCACAGTGGCCGAGATGATATGATGGGATGCTGTCAGAGGCTTGATGATGTTATGAATGCATATACCTATGCATGGTATGACATTATAAACATTAAATGATTCATAGAGCTATTCAGACGTACATGTCGAGTCTTTTACTCCAGATTCCTCTCATGTCTATTATTTACTGATTTTCATCCCTTACATACTCGGTACATTATTTGTACTGACGTCTCTTTTTCTTGGGGACGCAGCATTTCATGCCTGCAAGTCCCGAAAGACAGGTTGAGAGTCCTCCAAGTAGGCTATCAGCTCAGCGGAAGGTGTTGTACGCTCTATTTGCTCCGGAGTTGCTTATTTGGTCAGTATAATTTGGTCATATATTGATTAGTATGGCGGGGCCCTGTCCCGACCTTTATGGTATTTATCTACTCTTAGAGGCTTGTAGACATATATCATGTACGTGAAAGATTGTATGGCCTTATCGACCTATGTTCAGTATACGAGTGATTATTTTGGTCTTATAGGCTCGTATGTCATATGTATAAGTTTGTATTACATGTTGGATCATCCAATGTTGAGTGTTTCCTCATGTTTTATTCTACTTATCTCACGACAGCCTCTCCGGCTCATTTACCTATGATAGTATAATACGAAAGATACGTTACATTGGTACTCGGTTGAGTAAGGTACCCGGTGCCCGTTGCGGCCCATCGGTTTGGGTCGTGACATATGCCCTAGAATTGGTATCTGAACTTGGCTTACCAGCTCCTACACCTCTTTAGTTTAATTAGAAACTCACTTCTGTTGAATTTGATCAAGTAGTAAAAGACAATGACTCTGATGATGTGCAAATTGAAGAGAAGGGAAATTGTCAAAGGTTAGTTGGGAGGCTCATGCATCTAACGATGACAAGGCCATATATAGCCTTTGTAGTTCATGTACTCAGTCAGTATATGCATGTACCTAAAGCTTCTCATATGGAGTCTGCTAGAAGAGTAGTGAAATACATCAAGTCTACACCTGGACTTGGTCTGTTTATGCCAACTGGAAGTTGCAATCAACTAATAGCCTCTTGTGATTCTGATTGGGGAGCATATGTGGAGGTCAGTCACTGGATATGTAGTTAAATTTGGAGAAGCGTTGATCTCATGGAAGTCAAAGAAACAAGGGACAATATCTAGGAGTTAAGCTGAGGCGGAGTTTAGAAGCATGGCAACCATAGTAGCTGAAATTGTGTGGCTGGTAGGACTATTCAAGGAGTTAGGAGTGGATATTGTCTTGCATGTGCCTCTACACTGTGACAGTAAAGCAACAATCTAAATTGTTGCACATCTAATATTTCATGAACGGACTAAGCACATAGAAATTGACTGTCACTTTATAAGAGAAAAGCTAGTGTAAGGTCTAATTCAAACCTAGCATGTTGGAACAACAGAACAGATAGCAGATGTGTTGATAAAGGCTCTGTGTAAACCACAACATGACTACTTACTAAGCAAGCTGGGAATGAAGAATGTATTTTATCTCTATGCTTGAGAGGGAGTGTTGAGAGCTATAGGTCCCACCTATTTAACTAGACTACAGTTAGACGAGTAGTTAGTATTACACTATACTATAGTAAGTTGTTGAGTTAGTTATAACAGACACATGTATATATAGTAGTTTAGATACTCAGATCAACACAACAATGATGAATTATGTTTTGTGCATTGCTACGAAGTAACTGCTTCCTTCTTCTTTCTCTCATTTCCTTTTTCTCACCGCCATAGCTGAAGCTTCGTGACAAAATATGTATAAATACTTAATTTTAAATTTAATAACTATGACGAGCAACAAGTTGCATAACAAGTTCAGAACTCATAAACTTTAAATTTTGATTTAGATATGAGTGCATGTGTTGTAATTTTATTGAGACAGCAAATCAATTTGCATGACGGTCCAAACAAGAATATTGTAGCTTAATTAAAGCAATGCGGTCTGATTCTTTTTGGATCGGCTATTTCCAAGTGGCTACACATCTTTCGATTTTCATTCTTTGTGGTCGTACGTATACTACATGTTTATATGAATTTATTTTTCTTTATTTACGATTTTAACCTTAGCCTCAGCCAAAAGGATAAGAAAAAGGTACTATATAGTATTACTATATATATAATTTATACGAATGTGGCATGCAGTTTACTCTCTTTAACCAAACACAAGTATGAAATGTGACTTTTCTCTTCTAAAAACTTAGGATCAAAATGAAAAATCACTGTAGTGATCTTTTGGATATACCTTTGGCATTGCTTAGGGAGCAGATTAGAGATTGTAGATGCACATTTACATTAAATCAAAATTTGCTTTGTATATAAGGCGTCAGTACTAATATATCACTATTTTTTAAAAAGATAAATATATAAATAAAATTTTTACCGAACTTTACGAGCGTCGATGACTCCATATTTTATAATATAGGTCGGCCTCTATTAGGGAGTATTATCTATTTCTCGTAGTCAACCTTATTTAAGTTGTTCATCGTATTCACGCCATCCTTTCTATCCATCTTAATAACCTATTTAATTTATTGAAGTGCGTTTCCCGTACAAGATATTAAAAAAATGGTCCAAGCTTACTTCTCCTGAAGAATATACGGTAGTTATTGATTACTCATTTAGAAAAAAAAAAGAGATAAATAATAATTTAGCGAAGTACTTCTTCTCAGGGTTAATTTCACTGATGGTTATTCAACTTATCATTTATTTCACAAAAATCACTTATCTATTTTTCATCACTAAAAAGTCACTCAACTTTACTTTTGTAACTTAAAAGTCATTTTAGTTCAAACCCTATAAAATATCCTATAAAAATATGACATAACGTTAAATTTAATTAAAAAATCTAATTATAGTGCCACATAAGCTTAAATGGACCATACCCAATTTAGACCCATTTCATCCACTATTTGATTTGACTCATAACTCAAATGGGTTTAAATATTTTGAACATTAGACATGGCATGGACCTATAAAATATCCAATAAAAAATATGACATGTCATTACATTTAATTAAAAAATCTAACAATAGTGTCACATAAGCTTAAATAGACCATATCTAAGTTAGACCCATCTCTTCCCGATTTGACCTATAACCAAAATGAGTTATTAATATTTGAACAATTAACTGGACTAGCACTTTGATTTTGTGGTTAATTTGTAGAAAAAGAAGTCTAAGAAATTTAAGAAAAATTAAGTTTTTTTAATTTATATTTAAGTTTTGGTTGTACATTTACGGTCAATGACACAATACGTTATCTCTTTCTTTTGTCCAAACTATCGCTATAGGTTGTCTACGATTACGGTGTGTATTGAAAACTTCTACTATGCAATTTCATTGTGGGTGTTTCTTACTGAGCAGTATTTTTGTCTGTTAGTATTGATTAATAAGCAATATTTTGATTTTAATGGAATAGTAATTTGTAAAAATAGGTTCTTATTAGCTTGTTATTCTTGTCTTTTAGTGGTACATTTATATGTTATGTGAAATTGATATGGTAGTATATTTTAACTTCATGAAAAATTATAAAATGATATGACGGATGCAAAAACTGGTTTTGTACTAGTTCTGTTTACATTTTTAATGAAATTATAGGTGGTGGCATTAAGGTTATTACGTAACAAATAAAGTAAGATATTTTTACACAAAATAATTGTTCTCTTCTTTTCCTTCTAATGGTCAAAATATTAAAACCTATTTGGGGTATGGGTCAAATCAAATTGTGGATGAAATGGGTCTAAATTGGGTATGGTTATCTAAGCTTCTTCTTTATTTCCTGCTAATTTATCTGCTAATGTCTATGGGGCACTATAATTAGATTTTTTAATTAAATTTAATGTTATGCCATATTAGGATATTTTATAGGTTTTGAACTAGAATGACTTTTTTAAGTTACAAAGGTAAAATTAAACAACTTTTAAGTGATGAAAAATAAATAAGTGACTTTTTTGAAATAAATAATAAGTTGGATGATCAGTGAAATTAACCCCTCCTTCTTATTAATGTTACGAAATAACTTTATAGTGAATATAAGAAAACTTGCATGACGGAATAAGTTTTTTTTTAAAAAAAATTGTGTCTCTAACTTCGTATCAGTATTGGATATCGGTTAATAAAGTTAGGTTTTAATGAATATATACTTGCAATATAATATACTCTACCAGCTTCGTTCTTTTTGTTGATCAGTTTGACTAAGGATCTTTTAGTGGTAGTCATGACATCTAAATTCAAAGCATATGAATATGAAAATAAACGGCATCCAATTTAAAAAAACTCCAGATCGAGTGTACACATGTGACGCCATTAAAGTTGGCATCTAGCTTTGTTTTGCTGTCATCTTCTGATAATTGTGCTCTCGTTGACTTCTTATTTATTTTTTTGAATCATATATTGACGGAATCTGCCCTTAGCCCACCCAGATTCCCTTGAATCAGGGAAATGAATTTCTCTTTTTTCCATTTATTTTATGTTATTATAGTACAGAATATTGGCTTGAGATTAGGTTATACGAAATTGACATAGTAGTAGTTGTTGTTTTACTATTTTTAAATAAAATTAAATCATTTATTCTTAAACAAGTAGTTTGCAAAATGAAATATTTAGGCATTTGAAACTTAACATGGTCTTCCTAGAATTTGTTTTCCAAAGCTTTAATTTTGAAACGTAACATCACTTTAGTTAGTAATTTGATCACGTCTATTTATATTGCTAATTATAATTAAGGACCAACCAAGCTGGAATATAGTGTGAGCATAATCTCAAGGCTGCCGCACACGAAATATTGAGTTACCACCTACTTGCAGCGTATAGCTCTTTGTATTGCAGTTTTGCTTTTTCACAATTAGGTAGCAAGTTTACAAGTCAACTTCTCAAGTGAAAAGTGGAGATCAAATTTGTATTTCTTTATTCTAAATCAGATATTTTGAATTCGAGCCTTGGATATAAAGTTGTGTTTGTTAGGAAGTGTTTTTACTCCCAAATATAATTTTTTTGTACGAATCCGAATTTAAGCTCAATACGAATAATGGACACAAAAAAGATTGCAATATGAAACCGAAATGTGGAAAATTGCGTGCGTTCATACTCCGTAAAGAGCATAGGCGGAATTTTCCAAGAAGTTGTACAAGTAATGACGTTTGAGTGTGGGGAAATCTTGAATTAGGCTCGTCAGTCATCATCTCAAAGTAGCAGTTGCTTTTTAGTTTATGTTCTTTATCCCAAATTCGCTAGTCCAATTGGGAGTTAAAAAAACAACCAACAAATATTCTTGATGCATTTTATACTTGTCAAAATAAATCAGTTAAAATTGAAGGGAAAAAAAAAGGAGAGAATTGTTAGTTGATACTCAACATACTTCTCGAAAATTGAAGAAAGAAATTGTTTAAGAGAAAAAGGGAGCCGACATAACATTTTGCCAAAAAGGCCGTTTGCTCCATTTTGGTTTTGTTATACTAAGGACCGTTTATCCATTAATTTTTTTTTTTGATTTGTCCATCAAATTTTGAAAGTTTTTAGAAATTTCAAAATTTTCAGATTTTTTTTTTCCACACTCACAAAATTGCAATATTTTTTCAAGTGAAATGCATATCCAAATATAATTTCAGATTTCAAATACTATTTTTTTCAACAATTATAATTTTTATGTTCAAACGCCTAATAATATTTTTGGTTTAAAAGTCAAAACATCCACTACCTGCACAAATGATTTTTGAGTAAAAATTATATTAGTCAGGGTCAAGATAACGTGCTAATTGCAAAATTAACTTTAGACTAGAGTTCTTGTATTCTAAAAGATAGCGACAGCAGCCCTGCCCAAAAAATACGTCTGTATTGACTTTAATTTGCTACCTTTCGTTAATAACATCTATGTAAGTGATTGCTCATTGTATAGCGATTTCAAGGAATAAGAAGGAAAGAAATTTGTTTGTATATATTCACCTTTGCTCTAGTCATTCCCATCTTCCTATAGTATATCATTGACAGTTCAGTGTGAGTGTAACATATGCCTTTTTGTAAGTTTCCTCACATTGTCTCATTCTTGATTTTACTCTTTAATGACACAATTAATTGCCCACGAAAAAAAGAAAGAAGACAACTGAAATAAATCCTAGAGAAAAGAAGAACTTTGGAAAGGCAAAGAAATATGAAAAATGATGTTTGTTGTATAGATAAATTCCCTTTTTCTTGTTTTGGTTCCTACTATGAGGATCTAGAGCATAAACTAAATGTTCACAAAGACTCAATAGTTTTGTATTCAAACTATGTATATATATTGCGAAACTTACTAAATATTTATAAATATTTAATTATAAATTTAATTATTATTGATTAAAACTTGGGATCTTGATAGAAACTCAAAAGTTTCAAATCTTGAATCCGACTTCCGACTCTAAGTACTTGGTCGTACAAGGGAAGCAGATATTTCTAGTTGCTAACAATTGTGGACTTGTCAAACTTGTTGGTCAGACTGGTTTAATACAAGTCAACTAAGCATCTTCCATGGAACTAGAATTACTGCAACTAGATAAACTTAGACGCAACTTAGGCCCCTTTTGATTTGTGTTCAGAATTCAGATGTCTGACTTTTCCTCCGCCATTGGTTCACTTAGAAAAATTGTCCCCATCTTTCCACTTTTGTTTCTAAATTCTAAAAGTAGTGCAAAAACAGAATTTCTCCCAATTATGTTCACATTCCATGGAACAGTTATAAGATAGCTAGTCTGATGATCAAGAAATTATATTTTGAACCACAATGTCACGAGTTTAACTTTCCACTGGCCTCTGGTTATTGCAGTCTAATTGATTTCAGCTCTCACTTGCATAGGCGGATCCAAGATTTAAAATTTATGGGTTCCTACCGTAATCACAATTAAATATTTATAAATATTTAGTAGATTTCATAATAGAAATATAACGTATATCCAAAAGTAACTGAATTCCCGGAAACTCAGTAACACCACTCTAGATCTGTCACTGCTCACTTGTTATTATTATTATTATTATTATTATTATTATTATTATTATTATTATTATTTTGTTAGTTGCTTAAATGTCCAAGTTCTGATAATGCTGATAAAATATAAATGTTCAGTTACTTATATCGCAGGCTTCATAGCTGTCTTTATCCTAACGAGGATAATGGCAAAAGAGAAAACGGAAAGGATTATCGATTTTCAAAGGTTTAGAAATTCCAGAATGCCGTGACGAATTTACTCGTGGAATTTATTATTTTTACATTTAAGTCCAAGTCTTAAATAGTTGTTTTTTTTGGGGTACGAAGTCTTAAATAGTTGTGGTACCACGTAACGAACGAAAAGTGCTTACTTACGTCAATGTATACATCAAATTATACTAACTTAAAATGATAAGTGCTAAATAAAAATATATATTAATCAATTATAATTTAATAATATAAATTTATATATTAATACATATTATTCATTTTTTTTACCTTACTATAAATTCTAGGTGCAAGCAAATTTTTTCAAATGAATGGCCTTGAAGGAAGATATAGATCACTTTGGTATTTTTGTAAAGTCTGCTTGAAATTAGTTTGTAAATGGGTAACTAAGCTTGGTTGAGCTACTGGATTTTTACTTGGTCAAAGTTTGTAAATTCAATCTTGGAAAAATAACAATGTAAAAATAATAGCCAAAAAGATGTATAAAATTTGTATATCTTTTGTATATATATACATTATGTATGTTATATACAAAAATTATACAAGTCTTATACACTTTTTCGACTACCAGATATAAATAATTTCTGCCGCGAAATAAAAGTGATAATAACCCTAAATTCTTTGTCGTGACGTGTAGCCACGAACTTCCTCACCAATAATTCTGAACCACTTTCTTTTCCTTTTCTTCTAAGTAGTTTTGTAACTAATGAAGTAAATATCTTTTTTATTTCTCAGGTCATTGAGAATTATGTGGTAGATTGGACTTCATTAAAGTCATAAAGAAATAAACAAATAGAAGTAAATTTACAAAACTCAAAAGATACGCAAAGTGATAACAGTGTGTATTAGTCTCTGTTTGCTAAAGATGCAAGACTTTGAAAAATAAAATCTTGAAAAGGTGTAGTGTTTCATGGAACTTACAGCAGAAATAATGTCTTTTAATATGATCAGAATGTGCATTTTATAAATTTGTTTAAAATTGGAATCAAATTTCCAAACCAATATTCCAGAAATCAACTGTTGGAATTTGAACTTTATATTTATCCGTTATAACTTGAAAAGATACCGATATGCAAATTCTAAATACAAAAGGTCTTATTCCTAATTGTGCGTAGGAAAATTATAGACCGTAATTCTATTATAAAAATTTCACGAGACGCCCTATTTGGTAGCTACTATTTAATTTGTACTTAATTTTTAAAAATTATTAATGGATGCCCAATATTACATACTTTCGGACAAAAACGCTACTCCTCTTCACTTGTTTCTTTTTCTTCTTCTTCATCTCATTCAACAAATAATTTCAGCAACTAGGCTGTTTGTGTTTTCAATCGAATTACAAGTTCATTTTCTATTCTTTCGTTTCATGAATGGAATTACTGCATATACACTATTTTCACTATGTTGTATGTCATTCTCGGCCTTTCTAAGTGTAATATTCCATCATTTATTTCTTGGGGTAAATTTTTGCCACGAATAACTTTGGGTTCTAATGGGTGTCAAGGTACAACTGATTTATTATCATCTTATAAAGCCAACACAATAGTGCGACAAAAAGAGAGATTCTTGAAGATGATAAAATGGTTTGTTAGATTTATTATTGTTTCGACAAATTAATGATTGGGGTTTATTTTTTATGATATTTGAAACTTTTGTTTCAAATTTGAGCTTATTTGGAGAAGATTTGGGCGTTGAATCATGTGTTAAATTGTTGAAACTCGAAAAACAAGTTTTATTTCTGGGAGTTTGAACTTCAGATGAAAACGTCTCAAGTGTATGCAAAAAATAGGCTGCACTTCAGAGTAATTAATCTTAAGTGCACCTTAAGAGCAATTTTACGCTTTGAAGTTTACACTACATAACTTTACACGCGATTTTCTGAAGTTTGCACTGTCGGGGGAGAACTTCAGACGCGAACATTACCCGAAATTTTGTTACTTCGATCTGAAGTTTGTACTGTCACGAGGAGAACTTCAAACACAGAACTACTCGAAATTTCTAACTTCAAACGCGAATTTTTGGAACTTTAGATGTCGTTTAAAGTGTATTCCAATGGGGGTTAAGTTATCATTTTTGTGCAATGCGGGTATAAGTTCAATAGTGGCCCCAAGATCAGGACACATTTGACCGATTGACCAAAAATAATTATATTCGCTAGCCAAATATATCAAAAATATGATAAAATATGTATATTATATGTGTATTCAGGCCCAGATACGAGAGTGAACTACGAAGAAAGCTGCATTACTGTTGCAACTTACATCCCAATCTCAATGAACGTAAAGCAAACCGAAATATTTATAGTCGATTTGGTGCTTTATTCTTAAAGGAATAGACAACTTTGTTAGTCTCACTTATGCATATTCTTAAAGCATGTTTATTATACAACTTTTTTCAAGGAAAACTTGCACACAACTAAGAAAGCTTCATAAATCAGTTCTAAAGGTCCAGGAAATTTCTTTAAGTTACAACTCATAGAGGAGTTACACAATGTAATTAAAACATCAAACAGATTTACATTTCTTCTAGAGCAAAGAGACTACTACATGGAAGTTTTAGTAGCTACTACTAAACTATAGGGACATGTAGATTTCTTAAGGATGAAACTAAGAGCTCACGAAACTGCCAAATTACTGAAGTCCCAGTCTAAAAGATCAAGCTGTGGATAGAACAGAACGCTCATAAATTGCATATGGCTGCAGCCTACTTGAAGTAGCTTCGACAGTTTGTTCTGAAGCACCAAAACACAAGTATTGGTTCACCAAACTTTTGTTTCCAGTGATGTGTTTGAACGTCGAATCTGATGATTTAGCTCGTACGTGATTAGAACAAGAAGCTCTAGCAAGCTCATTCTCAATTTGGGTGGCTTTTTGTTGGTCCAAAGAAGTAAGTGAAGATATTGACGAAACTGAGAATGAACTAGAGCAAGATGATCTACGACGGACACTAAGATGTGGTATTGCCAGCATAACACCATTTACTAGCCCCGACGCAAGTTTCTTTTTCGCTGTTGGACTTGGAACGTTACTCCTAACGGAGAGTGTTCGTTTGTTGTTTGGAAGAGATGAAGGCTTGGAGAATCTTTGTCGAAGAGGAACAGGTGCTGCTTCTGAATTTCTAGCAGAACTATGATCCACAAATCTCTTGTCTCCTTTCCTTATTTTTGGCCAATGGAAAAAGCTTTTCAGCCTTTGTGCAGCATTATTTGCAGAACTTGGTTTACTCCCATTTCCAGGACAACAACTTTCAGTACTCAAATTGTGTTGACTTTGTCCTGTTGGGATGCTCGGCTCTGAGCTTTCATAGCCATCGCGCTCAATCCCCGTGTATAAGAATATTTCAGTGTCAGATAGTCTGAATGAAGTGCCAGGACTGCTACCTATGTTTTGCATTTTTAAGTGTGATGCTACGGCTCTCCTTGCTGAATAATCGTGATGACTTAAAATTCCTCCAGCAGAGATCAACTGTTTCGTAAGGAGTTCTGATGAAGCAGAAAGTGGCCGTTGCCTGAGGATATCAAGTGGTGTCATTCCATCCTTATCGCGAGTGTTGACATTAACAGCAGGGACAGTCATTAGTAATTCCACAAGTTCAGAATGAATGTTTCCAGTGACAGCTAAATGAAGCGCGGTTCTACCATCATTATTTTCAGCATTAACAATTTCTTCAATGTTGAAAAACTTCCCACAAACTAACTGTTTCATGAGCTGGATTTGATGGTCCAATCTACGGAAACAAGGAGTTTCGAAACCAGTAATCGCGACATGGAGAAATGTTTCACCAGCATTGTTCCTTAAACAGACCAATGAGGGCAGTGCAACAATTAAAGCTTCAACAACAGCTAATTGGCCTCTAGAAGCAGCAATATGTAATGCAGTGTTGCCTTGATTGTCTGTGGAGTTGATAATATCAAAACATTTTATAAGATGTTTGACAACCTGCATACATGAACAGACTGAATTAAGGCACTAAGAAAATATTAACCTAACTGCTAACATTAATATTAGCTCTTTCAAATACACAAGATTTCCTGATCACATCAATTACAACATCAAAGCTTGTTCTGAAGGTATTCTTCCAACATGAGAAACACACAAAAGAGAGGTAACACCAAATGAGAAGTAAACCATTTATTATTAGATGATAATACGATCCAAAAATTCAACTCATCTTTTTACTGTTTTAAAAAGACGTAGGTAGACCCTGACCAAAAGCAAACATCAGTGCAAAGAAAAGTTAATTTGCTCACCACATAGAAATGTGAATCACTATTTAGACAAAACCCTCTTAAATTGTAAGTCAATTACACAATTGATCATATCAGTTTGATATATCGCGTCTTGAATTGGAAATCACAAGCTAGGGAAATCTGATACACAGATTTCTGAACAGGAGTACTTTCTAAAGTAGACATATTAACTAATCAAGACTCTATGAAGCAGTAAGGCAAAATAGATGATTGTCAAAGTTCTACAACACTCTACTAACATACAGTATAACATTATAAGAATAGTGTTCTCATTTCAAAGCCTCAAATTAAGACTGACTCGATAAAGCGGCTAGAACAAGAGCCTCATACAATCAATGGTAAAGAATTGCTGGCTGAGAAAGAGAAGTGCTGAGTTTAGTTGGCATGCAGACCATCAAATTTAGTAGTTTTGTACTAAGCAGTTATCTTCTCATACATATAATGAACATATAATGCAAAATGCTGAAATTAGTACACAACCAAAGCAAGTCATACCTCAACTTGGCCCTTTCCAGCAGCTGCATGCAAAGGTGTCGCGCCCTGAATATCTCTATAAGTCAAAATATCATCACAACAATCAGCAAGAAGCTCCTTTAGTACCTGCAAATTACCTCCTCTAGCAGCAGCATGAATTCCTCTATTCATCATCTCCCATTTATAAGCAGATGGAACCTCACCACTATGTTTATTATCCAATTCTCCACCATCACGCGCCAAAAACCTCGGTGATACAGCAAAATCAAACAAAACCCTAAAAAGATCACAACTTTTACTCCTAGCAGCAGCATATAATATATCAGTAACACCATATTCCCCTTCTCCAAAAACCAAAAGTGAGTTCCTTTCTAACAATTCTTGAACAAAACCCAAGTCTCCAGCAGAGGCAGCGGTATATAAAAGCCATCCACTATATCCTGCTTTAAGTAGGGAATTTTTCCCTTTCTTAGTATCACATTCAAGCATCAATTTTCTTGCAACTTGTGACCGGCATCTAGCCACATCATCAAACTGTTCTTCATCATCCCAAACAGATTCAAGCCTTCTAATCCTACGTAGTGAAGTGAGCTTAATAAGGTGATTACCATCTAATCTAAGAAGCTCACGGACCAAATCATAATGACCATTAGCAGCTGCATAATCAATTGGTGAAGCATACCACCATTGGTCCCCTGTACTCTCCCAACGAAGAGGAAAATATGTTGGAGGCATTTTAAACAAACAGTTTTTCAATATACAGAGAGAACTTGAGCCACAAAGATAGAATTTTTCTAACTGAAAAATGTCCAAGATTGCTCTTTTCAACAGCTTCGAGAGGGAAAATTAAAGATTCTGCAACAAGAAAACTAAACAGTTAACTATCACAAAGAGATAGGAATGAATGACATAAAGGAATTTGACCCACAAAGCAACAATTATGAGTAAGACCCTACTGAGATACAAGCAATAAACATGTATTCAAGAAGAGACGCAATGGAGTAAATGAGTTATCTTTAAGCTTAGAGTACACACAATGATCAAATAATTGGTTACAAAATAGTTGAACTACCTCCAAGTATACGAATACTAACTAAAATATCCAAGAAAATGGTACAAAAATGTGAAGAATGACAGGAGAAACACATGGATAAAGAATCATTTAGTTATAAAAAAGAGAAGACAAAAACCAGAAAAGGTTTGATATATGAGAGAGAAGATAGATTGAGACCATCATTAGTTAGTCCTGTAAAAATTGATGTGTACTCTACCACTAAGAAATGTTCAGAGGTAGTTTCTCACATAATTAAGAGAATAAAATTCATGGAAAGAATGAACAAAGTTATTGGAAGTGCAAGAGTAAATACGTACCAATTCATGAAAAGGAGGAGAGATTCTTCATAGAAATATGGAATAGGGAAGTGCAAGCGAATGCAAGAGTTAGGTGAAGGAAAAGTATTTATCTAGGCCAATTTTTGTATCTAAATCAAAAGTAGTTTATATTAAAGGTCTTAAATAAAATTATTTACTGAAATATTTTATATTTATTATTTGATACAAATATTGAATAGTATAGATCTTTTTTAATTGAGTGAATAAGGAATTGTGACTCTGAGTGAAAAGGCTGCTAATTCAGAAGTGAAAGAAAGCGCCAAAACTGATTCCGCGGAACTATGGTAAATTGGTAATTAGTATTACCAATCATGCCCCATTTTTAACTTCTTTTCTTCATGTCGGTACTAATTTTAAGGAGGGCAGAATTAGTGCATGTAATTAGTATTAATGTAGTAGAGAAAATATCAAAGATTTCTTTCCAAATCTGCATTTTCAAAATTGATCCCCTTTATATATGATTATAAATATTACAGCGTATTCATTATTCGTCTGTTTTACTGAGATCAGTTTCAAATGATAGTTTTACTGTATATAACTAATACACCAAAAAAGAATTTGTGGCATTAATTGTTGGAGGATCTATATTTTGTAATAACAACCTCCCTTGAAATTTTCTTTACGTCACTTTATCGAATAAACTTGGATTATTTCAGAGATTTTTCATTTGGTCATCTTTGATCTTTTAGGGGTCGTTTGGTTGGAAACAAGTTATTCCATGACTAATTATTTCAGGATTAATTATCTTATTCTTCCATAAGGATAAAAAATACTATAATTTCGAGATAATTAATTTCGAAATTAATTATACCACGATTTTATCACAACCAAAAATAGTATAAACTCATCTCAATTTTAATCATGAGATTAATTATCTTTTATTTCTCGTACTCAAACGAGCCCTTAGAGCCAAATTATTTGATTACTAGACACCAGGTGACCACCTAACCAAAAGTACTTTTCCTTTGCATAGAAAATTAGCTGACATGACTAAGGTAGTAATTAGGTTCTCTTTTACTTTTCAGTTTTCATAGGGGCAATTACACAGTTGAAATTAACAGGATTCGTAAAACTAAGATAGGTTCTTAGCTACCGACGACAATAAAAAATGTTGCATAAAATTTTATAGGCAATTAGTTACTTGCAACTGTATTGATAGACACTGACGATTTAGCAACAAAAAAAAGAGTGTTCATAAAAATTTCAATAATTTCCAGTAAATAAATGACTTTTAGCGGCATTTATTTGCAGGCAATTACACATTAAAATCGCCCAAGAAATGTCTTACTTAGCAAGCGGAGTTAATTTTTCAAAACAAAAAAAATAACATTTGATATTGAAAAATATCTCACAATGAGTGGATTTGATTAATAGATATTTGACCAAGCTTCTACAAGGCCAAAAAAATTCAAAGTTGAAGTGTTTAGTCAAGTTTTTAGAAGGAAAAAGGTGTTTTTGAGTAGAAACACAAGCAGTTTTGGAGAAGAGAAAAATGTAGTTTCTCCCTAAAATTACTTTTTTGAAAAGCAATTTTGAAAAAAATATACTTAGAAACACTTTTTAAAAGTTTGATAAAACTCTAATTGCTGCTCATAAATATTTTTTCAAATTAATTTGTCAAATATAAATTGTTTTTTACCAATTGAGAAAAAAAAAATTAAAAATATTTCTCAATATAAACTGATTTTAAAAGATTGACGAACTGGCTATAAGTTATTTCCGGAAAATGTATTATCTACAAAATGAGTGCTTAATTCATGTCTTCTCTGTCCAAGAACCAAAGAAGAAGAAAAGTTGGCCATTTTGCGCAAATCTCCCATGCCTAAGTTAGAGGTTGCGACTTGCCGTATTAGTTCTTTGCCAAAGTCAGAGACTTGAAACTATACCAAACACGACATAATGGACCACCAATCGCTGTTCCAAACCTAATCAACACTCTAAAAGAAGAGATTGCCCATGTGAAAAAGCAGCTTTTAATTTAGCTTTTCCGAAACTAAAAGTAGTATTGATCAAAAGTAAAGAGAGATACTCCTATTTAGTTATACTTGTAGCTTTTTAGCAGCAATAATAATGCATGTGAGATTGCCCAAATTTTAGATCAGTGCTTATACTACCTTTTCCACTGTCACATTTTCACAAGTCCTGTTTTTTTTCCCCTTTTATGTGTTCAGTTAGAAAGCAACATTATAGCATGGGCACATAAAAAGAGCTGAAAATAGAGAGAGCGATATACAACATATATCTCACATTAATTAACCGTAAAGAATTTCAATGTTTTGTTGTACTTGTCTTGTTACAGTTATACTACGTACTATCTTAAGATTTTCAAATAAATGTTTAGATTCCTTTACCTAGTATTAGAATTATAAACCTTTATAAACTTGTGTTCTCAATCGCTAATTCATTTTCATAACCATTTTCTCTGCTTTCGGCCTAAGCATAAATTGTTTTTAACTTTAAGGCTGGTCCGTTCTTAACATAATGTGTTAAGCCTTCTTTCTATTCTTCGGGCCTTAATTCGACTTTTTATATTTATCTAGTTTGTTCTTCAATATGTTGAACTTTCCTGAAAAAGTGCTCCGTATAATTGTAATTTGTATGAATCTTTCATTCCACGTGATGTAACTAATTCGAAACTTAGTGATTACATGCACATTCCACTCTAATTACCAATTAGGGTGCAATCTCAGACTAGTAAGCTAAACCTTTCACCTCACCAATCAAATATCAGTCATTTATTTATTAACCTTATCCTTTTCTCCAACCTTATCAACATATTAAAGAGGAAATAAGCATAATATTAGAGAGGAGCATCGGAGCAAAACCCAGTGGCCAGTGGCAATCATCAAAGAAAATAATATGAACATAATTCATATCTTTGACATCTGAATTCTGATTGTAACAACAAATTGGGCTTTCTTAACATCCCAGCCGTAAACGCATGCACTTGAATTTCGATGGGTCCGATCGTAACGATATGTTGTTGTGTTATCATAATCAATTGTTGATGGGTCCGATTGTATTATTATAAATAATTATTATTATTAATTTTATCATTACTATTACTATTAACTTGTATTCATATCCGCGCGTTGCATGAAGAATATTAAATATAATTTTTCATAAAAAAATATTACTTGAAAACTACGACGCAAAAAAGCATGTAAATGGTATTATTTTATGAACATGTAAATACACTGGATATTCATACATTCAAGTCTATCCAAATTCTACTATTTTTCTTGAATTACAATTTTGTTATTTATGTACTTGAAGAAATTGAAAAAAAATCAGGATGAAATTTTTATTTAAAATATTTTGAAATATTTATCATCTTTTTATTTTCTTCATGAAATAGTAGATAATACTATTATACAAACCCGTCGACTGATAAATAATGTACAACAATATGAAAATAGATGAGTCATGATATAATTAGTATGTTGAAAAGTCGCCTAATTTGATTGATAGATAGATATCCCTTGGAGAATATTTTGGCCGACCAAGAAACCTTTGTTGTTGTACGCAATTTTATTTATATATTATTTGTAATAATTATCACTGTTTGTTAGAATGCTGAAATCTGATGGCATAGTTAGATAAAATAAAAATTTTGAGAATAATAGATTTTTAATTAAGAAAATATTGGTGATGGAGTTAAGGGCAGTAGTTTTTTTGTTTGAAAAAGATGTGGGTTTTGTGGTTAAGTGTTTTCTAGGAATTGTCTAAATTTACCAATAAATTTTTTGAGTAATATTATTTAAATTATTTTTCCAATTAATTCAAATTATACATATCCTAACATTATATTTATTCTCTTTTGGTATATTTTTTCTACTGCTACATTTGATTAGTTTTTCCATTTAGTATTTTACATATAATTTAAATACCCTTATTTTTTTAAATTAAATTATAATTTTAAATTCATTAAAATTATAAAGAGAGAAGCCTTTTATTATTTTGTTCAAAAGTCTAAAGAGAGAAGCCTTCTATTATTTACATTCGTCACGTTGTCTAGATTTATAAATAATACTTCTGTGTATTATTCAGTGACTTTATTATTGTGTATTGGTTTTTTTTTTTTTTGGTTTTTAAAATTTTTTATGAATAATTGTAAAATTTATCAAGTGACTTTATAGTACCTTGACATTTAGCTTAATCTAATGAAAAACAATATTTAATCCTAAAATTGCCAATTAGTGACTTTTAATTATGATGTCACTTGACTTAATATGGTATCTTTGCCTCTCCTTTTATTATGTATAGATAATATAATATATAATACATAGGTACCTCATTTAATATAACATAGATAATATAGATTTCTTACTTCGTCTAAAATATGTTCTTTAATTATTTTGTATAAAATGTATCAATATTTTAATTATTTTTTGCTGCATTATATAGATTAAGCAATTAGAATTTTTTTCTATTTTATTTTCAATATAAAGTATCGATTTTTACATTTTTACTTCGTCCAAAATATAGGTTATTTTATTATTTTATATAAAATATATCAATATTTTTAGATTATTTTCACATTATATGGAATAAGCAATCAGGCTTTTTTCTATTTTATTTTCAATAGAAAGTTTTGATATTTATAATTTTTTACTATATTGCTTGTAATTGTTTCGAATTTAAAGTAGACTTTTCTTTTATGTTTAAATTTAAATATCAAAAATAGTAACTAATTATTAATAACACATAGTGCATAATTTATTTATTTTAAATTTAATTTAAAAAAATTAATTATTATCTAACCTAACTAATTTTGTCCTAAAATTGCCAAGTGGCTTTTTATTATGTTGTCACTTGGCTTACTATGGTGTCTTTGCCTCTCCTATTACATATAGATAGAAGATATTATAAATATTATCATTGTTATTTTGTATTACTATTATTGTCACTACTATTATTATATTACTACTATTATTTTGTATTTACTATTATTTTGTAAAGTCTAATTGTGCAAATAAAACCTTATCTTTTCTAGATATCTCCGAAGATCCATATTTTGTTTGAAATCCTATATCCTCTTCTTCTTCGATTGACTCTCCATTTCTCTCATTTCTCCGATCAATTGAGTGAAAATTAGAGGGTTTCTTCTCAACAACCCCCCTTAAGTTGGAGGGTAAAGAAGTTACCCCCAACTTGCATAGAATGGAACTGTGTGAAGGCCCGGAAAGCGATTTGGTGAACAAATCAGCTAACTGAGAGGAGGAAGGAATGAAAGAGAGAGTGATGAGACCGGAGAGGAATTGTTGCCGGACAAAGTGGCAGTCAAGTTCGACATGTTTGGTTCATTCATGAAAAATGGGGTTTCGGGCAATATTGATGGCTGCTTTACTATCGGAGAGAACGGGGACTAGTAAGGAGGGAGAAATGGAGAGATCTTCAAGTAAACGGGTGAGCCAAGTCAATTCGGCGACAACTCGACGCATTGAACGATACTCTTCTTCTATAGAGGAAATACTAATGGAGTCTTGTTTCTTAGACTTCCAAGAAATAATAGAGCCACCAAGGGAGATATAAAATCTGCTCACAGAATAGCGAGTTTCAGGGCAAGAGCCCCAGTCGGCATAACAAAAGGCAATTAAATTGAGATAGGGTTGAGAGTTCAAGATAATTCCCTGGCCTGGATCTAATCTGAGGTAACACAATACTTGGAGAGCTACATTGAAGTGAGAAAGGCGAGGACTTTGCATGTATTGACTGAGCTTGAGGACTGCAAACGACAAATCAGGTCTGGTATGGGTGAGGTAATTCAGCTTACCCACAAGATGTCGATATACAGTATGATTTGGAAGAAGAGGGTCTGCATCTGAATGAAGTTTTGAAGATGGTTATAATGGGGAAGACACATGAGGAGTTGCTGCAATATCAAATTCCTTCAGCAAATCTAAGGTGAATTTCCTTTGACACAATTATGCCTTTTTTCTTACATAAAATCTCCACACCTAGAAAGTAATGTAGTTTCCTAGGTCCTTCACTTTGAATTATGTGTGCAAAAATGATTTAAGACTTGCAATCTCGACTGAGTCATTCCCACTAATGAGAATATCGTTCACATATACTGCAACAATAGATGTCAAATTGCCTTGTCGTTTAAGAAATAGGGAATAAGTCATTCATAGAGGAGGAATAGTCTTTGAAGCTTAAGGCACCAGCAAGCCTGGCATACCATTGCCGAGAAGCTTGTTTAAGCCCATACAAAGACTTTTTGAGAAGACACACATGATTAGTACTGGGATGAGATAGGCCTGGTGGAAACCTCATGTAAACTTCTTCTTATAAATCCCCATGTAGGAAAGCATTGCTGGCATCTAGTTGATAAATAGGCTAATGTTTCTTGGTGGCTACTGCCAGTAAACATCTGATAGTAGTCATTTTGACTACAGGTGAAAATATTTATGTGTAGTCAATACCCTCTCTTTGTATATCCACCCTCACCACCAATCTGGCCTTTAATCTTTCTATAGTTCTATCTGAATTGTGCTTTACTTTGTATACCCGCTTACAAGGTAAAGCCTTTTTACCTGTTGGTAATGGAACCACATACCAAGTGTGGTTTCTGTCCAAAGCTTCAATTTCAGAATGCATAGTTTATTTCCATCTTGGGTGTGCAAAAGCCTAGGAAAAACTAGTAGGTTCTGAGATTTCTGAGATGGATTGCATAATATGTTGATTCTGATGAGATAAAGCTCCAAAAGAATAGATAGTAGGGTGACTAGGTTGAGCAAAGCAAGAGGAGGTAAGGTATGTCAAGTACACACTGTTGCAGATGTAATCATTTAGATGTGTAGGCCATTTGGAGATCCCAAGGGATTTTCTGATTACTGGTGATGGTGATGGTGTGTGAGAACTGGAAGGTATGTGTATAGGAGATAGCTGGGCCGTTTTCAATAAGGCTCACGCTAGGCGCTCACCTTTTTTGGCTAAGCTCTATCGTATCTTGTTGGTAATGGATTGAAAGGAAGGCGTAGTGAGATGAGAGGGAGAAAAAGATGAGTGAGAATCTGGTGAAATGGGAAGAACATGTTCAGTAGGTTTTTGAGTTGGTGAGGGATCAACAGAGGTGAATTTTGCAGGCTTAGGATAAGGAAATATGGGTGATGGAGTTGAACTGATTGAGGCAAAAATGGTACTTGTCTTCATGAAAAACTACATCTCTGTAGACAAGTACCTTCCTTGAATCTAGCTCCAATACATTGTATCCTTTCTGCCCTAAAGGGTATCCCAAAAACACACAAGCTTTTGCCCTGGGCTCAAACTTGTTTCTCCCACTAGACAATGTGGACACATAACAAAGACATCCAAAACTTTTAAGAAACTTGTAAGCATGCAACTTATTGAATAGAATAGAGTAGGGTATCTGTCCTTTGAAAACTTTAGAAGGCAACCTATTGATTAAGTAGAGGTGGCAGTCAACAAACACTCTCCCCAGTAAAAGATAGGAACATGTGATTGAAACAATAGAGCCCTTGCTATTTTCAATAGATATTTGTGTTTTCAATCAATAATGCCATTTTGTTGAGGGGTTTCCACACAACTTGTCTGATGGATGATGCCTTGAGAACTTAGAAATGTTGCTTCCTATGAACTTTTTCCTAGTTCAAGAGCATTGTCAATCCTTAACTTCTGCACTTTAACACCAAATTGTCTTTCAACCATGATGAAAAAGTTCTTTAAAACTGCAAATGCATTTCCTTTGGTACTTAGCAGAAATGTCGAGATACCTCTGCTAAAATCATCCCCTATGGTTAGGAAATATTTGAAACCATTATAGGTAGGAATCTTATAAGGGCCCCAGGTATCAACATGAATCAACTCAAATGCTCTTTTGGATGTTATTTGACTAAAAGGAAAAGAGAGTCTAGTTTGTCTAGCTCTAGGACATACATCACAAAAACAATCAGAATCAGAAGAGATTGAAATAAAATTGAACTGTTTTATTGAAGGAAAAGGCAAATGCCCCAATCTATTGTGCCAAAGAGTTACATTAGAAACTGCACTTGCAGAAAAGGAAAAGGAAACTGAAACTTGACTAACATCATTATGATTAGAAAAGGAAACTACATTAGGTTGTGAACTATCTCTAACTCCAGTAGGCTCCAACATATATAGCCCTTCTTTTGCTTCACCAAAAATTTGAGGCCTCTTCATTAAAGGGGCATGCAATAGACATTGACTAGATGTGAGTAAAATAATGCAATGAAACTGTAGACAGAACCTATTGAACGATAGTAGATTATATCTAAAGCTAGGGACATGCATAATATTTTTCAAAATGAATTCTGGAGATATAGGAATTCTGCCTGTATGAGTGACTGTTAACTTGAAAGAATTAGGAAGATTTATATGCAATGGAGTGGATAAAGGGGTCAGAGATAGAAAGGCATTTGAGTCAAAGCACATATGTTCTGAAGCCCCTTAATCAATAATCCAAGTACTAGAATTAAAAACTGAAAAATATGAACCATTGTACTTGATAATAGTACCAGCCACAACATTTGCATTGATCTCTGAATTAGAAGTTCCTGCATCCCCAACCTTAACCTGCTTGATCAGCTGCACTAACTGTGAAAATTGATCTTTGGAGAGGTGTTGAGTTAAAGGCTCATTGTAGTTGTTGTTGTTTTCTTCTGTTGGCTCAGCTGGAAAAACCTCATTTTCCCTAACTTGAAACTGAATTCCTTTGGTATTGGTAAATTCAAAGTCCTCAGGAAACCCTATGATTCTATAACAATCATTGATTGTGTGACCTATCTTCTTAAAATAGGTACAAGATGCATTAGGATTGAATTTGGTTTTCTTTCCTTTGTAGGTTGGGTTCTTCTGTGTTGGGTTTCCAAGTTTCTGCATGGGAGTTTTCTGGAATTGTCCATAGTTCCTTTGTGTCTGTTTTTCATTTTTCTGTGTGTAGTTACTTTGAGCTACAAAACTTCCTTGGTTCCCCACCATGAAAGATGAAGAATCAGTAGAGATTAGAGGGTTTGCATAGATTTCTCTCTGATTTTCATCTTGTAGAATCAAGGAATAAGCATGGTAGATGTTGGATAAAGGGTTCATTATCAAGATATTTCCCCTAGCTTTTCCATAGCAATCATTCAATACCATGAGGAATTGAATAAGTATTTCATCCTCTAAGGACTTCTCTAGCTTTTACTTTCCATCACAGACACAAGTGCATAGGCACTTGACATCATAGTTCAAAGAATCCAGCTCATCCCATAATCATTTGAGCTTTGTAAAGTATCCTGCTATGTTAGTTGTTCCTTGAACTAACCCTGATAATTCTTTGCGCAGGTGATAGAGTTTGGCACCATTTGACTGTCCAAACCTATGTTCAAGACTATTCCACAAATCCGTGGCCGATTTTGAGTAAATAGCCTTGGAGTAGATGCAATGACATGGTGACCTCTTGGCTTATAAGCTCACTCTCCAAAGACATTGGAGATAGTGTTATTGGCATACTTTGAGTAGATAACACTATCTCCAATGTCTTTGGAGAGTGAGCTTATAAGCCAAGAGGTCACCATGTCATTGCATCTACTCCAAGGCTGAAAATCCTTGGAAGTAGCAGCTGGAGCTGGACAGGTTCCATTGATGAAGCCTAATTTATTCTTGGCTAAAAGTGCAATTAGCACAGACCTCCTCCATCCCTGAAAACCTCTGCCAGTGAATATTGTATTGACTAGGGTCATTCCAGATGCATCAGAAGAATGGAGGAAGTAGGGATGATTTGGATCGAAGGTTACTCCACTTCTAGATCCAGTTTGGATGATAGATGTTTCTGTATTATCATGCATGGTGAGGAAGATGAAGAGAAAAGAAAGTGAGATAGAACAGAGAGATGATTAGATCGAGCTTCACTGCTCTGATACCATGAAAGATTTTAAAAGGAAGAAGACGTATTTAGGAATTTTCTCTGTTGCATTCCATTGTGTAGTCATCAATCTATATATACAAATTATCCTATCTAGAAAGAATAAAGAGTTATACACTTGTCTAATTTCTATAGGCTATGAGAATAACTAACTAACCACTATTATTATTTACAATGCCTAATCACATGTCTCACCCATGTGAGAATAATATGATGATTTAATGAGTCCACTTTGATCTGGACGGTCATACACCATATCAATTGCTGAGGGTGCTCCACGTGTAAGGTCTAATTGTGCAAATAAAATCTTATCTCTTCTAGATATCTCCGAAGACCCATGTTTTGTCTGAAACACTATATCCTCTCTTCTTCTTCGATTGACTCTCCATTTCTCTCATTTCTCCGATCAATTGAGTGAAAATTAGAGGGTTTTTTCTCAATAAGAAACTCTTAGCTTTCCGATTCCGAAAATACTTGAATATCAATCCTTCAATACCATCTTACATAGTCAAAATATACCGAAGTTTTACATGATATAGAGTGGCATTTATTAACAACATGGTAACATGTAACTATGTGATCAAAGGTCACATAGTTAATGTTATCATGTTGTTTATAATGACAATCTTACAAAAATCAAACTTTGGACTGGCGAGTAAAATCTAGAGGTATGGATACAACTCTCTTGTGTTGTGAAATCATCATTTACTTCTAGGCTATGGAAATCGAAATCGTTAGAACATTTTAGCTTTGAGTATTTTCAAAAATCGATATTATTTTTCTTTGGAAACATTCGAGTATTCTGAAAAACTTTGGGAAGTAGTGTTATACATAATTTTAAATTGGTTTAATAAGATACAACATTTTGGCAATTTTGGGTTTGATTAAAGTAAAGGAAATCTCCCATCTAATTTTTAGGTACCTAAAATTAATTATATTATTCAACGTCAAATTCCATTAAAGTCTATTTTGAGAAGGGCATGTCGTTCGAGCCTAACAATGGTGAGTAATTTATGATTGCATTTTTTGACATTTTAAAGGAATAAACTTTGGATTTGAAGTGTAAAGAGTATTCTCTAGGAGCCAAAGAAGGTTGCAGTCTTTACATTCAGGTTTAGTAACCTAGATGTTTCATTCAATCTTTCTAAAACTTGATGTTCTGTGGTTTATTTTTCTATTGAATTCGTAAGATAAGATAGACCTAAAGTTATTAGTTGTTTGAATGTGAAGTAAATTTAACACATTCAAGCCTAGCACTCTGTTATTAAAAGGTCACTCTTGTAATATGTCTGGTCGAATGTTTATATCAGAAGTCCTCTGCAGAGATGCTTTCTACTAGGGAAATAAGCCTTGTTTGAAGATTGAATTCAATCGTTTGAAGAAAACCTCAGTATTGAATTTACTATTTTCCCTCCTATGTAAAAGTTATTGAAGATGTTGATGAGTTACATTGCATTTCGTAATCTGAAATGCACAGATATTGCATTTCCATATTCTTTTTTGCTTTCTGTTATTTCTCTTTTCTCATCACATATGTCTTGAGTCATTTAATTTCGTAACTGTTTGCAGACTGGTGGAAATACTAGTGCCAATCTGATATGGGAGATGATGCGAGCTCCTAAAATTACACCATCGTTTCCTGCTGTTCAAGCATATTTTGATGGCTTCTCGCTTGAAGGTGAGTTTTCCTTACTTGATGACAAATCCATTGGTTCTTCTATCACCTTAGGAAGGGCAATTATTAGATAATGCTAAGGTTTGTAGATTGCAAGCAGCTCTTAGATGCTGTGACAAAGTCATTTGCTGCTCTTGAACCAAACAATCCAAGCATCCTGTTTTACCAACTCTACCTGATAACCAATTAGGATTCATTCCCAAGTATATTCTTGTCTTATGGTTTGTCTGGATCAGCACTAAACTGCATGTACTTGCATTCTTTCAATTTGATTTCGTTGAAAGGTTGAGATAGAATGATGCAAAAGCTGTGAGCTAGTCCACCACTATTTTGTGGTTTTAACTTCTCCAGGCGAGATGCATCTGGAAATAGGACACTTTCGTTCTGATGTATGTGGTCATAATTTTTGGTAATCCATTTCAGATTCTGGATATACCAGCTGATGATCCAAGACTGAACTAGTTTCTCGAACCTACAATAATCTGAGACAGAGGTTTGGTGGGTGAGGTAGTACGGGAGCTGGATGACCATAGACAGAAGATTGAGGGCATGCAGCAGCTACATTGCCGTGAACCATTGGGTTCTTTTTATACCCTAGAACTAGAATGTCTGCCTTTTCCTGTTATTCCATAATTTGGCCCGTCTGCTCATGTGCCCCTGTCGAGCAGATATATAGATTAATTGACATTGTAACGGAGGTAATGGGATTTTCGCAACCTGCTGGAGGTAGGAAAAACACCCAAGCATGTTCGGAGTAGAATCAATGTGTTAGAAGTTGTAAATTATTCATGAGAATGGATATCCGCCCATGCTATGTTATGGACATCATCCCTATCATGGAAGGATTTTTTTTTATATATAAAATTTCACTTTTTAGCCCTAATTGACTTGTAAATCATATAGGGAGCACACAATTGATAGAAGAAAACGAGTGATAGTATTTGCTCTCTTGCTGTTATCATTTTCTTTACATTTTAAGCTCTTGTTAAATATACTTAGTTCTTGCTATATTGCTGTTATTTCACTACAGAAAAAAGAAAAGGAAAGGGTTAAGAGGAAAAGGAAAACAAAGATGGTAGCTTTATTTTATTTCTTTTTTTCTTCTTGGATAGGATTTAGGCGAGAGTTTTATTTAAATAAACTCCTTCCGAATATAAATATTACTCATTAAATGGATTAACTAGTACTAATCTTATCTGGTTAACTGGATAGCATTTGGGCAATCCGATCAAAGTAATCGTAAGTCTCACAAGAAATGAGAATACTGAAGCAACACATGACAATAGAAAACGACCATGATACACATTGCTCTGTTTGATCACAGAATTCAGCAACTACTATATTACAACTAAAAATGCAAGCAAGAAAAAACACAGAATTTGCAATAGCAATATATCATTTAGTACCCGAATATTCAGATCAAGAACTGTTTCATAAGCTGTGAGTTGATTACTTAAGTTGTAAAATAGAACACTGAAACTGGAAGCAAATGCACACTGCATCCCTACAATGACAAATTTCTTTTTTCCCGTCACCAAGTAGGTTTTATTTCCTGGAATTGCAGATCTAGCTGGTGATCGATGCCCTAGTCCGCATACAAACAAAATTAGTGACACCAATAGCACAATCCAGCTATTCCAGCCATTATTTGGAAGCAAATGCACGCTGCCTCCCTTCACCTCAAGACATACGATAAACTTCTTCCTTCTCCTCGCCAAGAAGTAGGGTTTACTTTCTAATATTGCGGATCTCGCTGGTGATTGATGCCCTAGTCCGCATACAAACACAACTAGTGACGCTGTCTAGCACAACCCAGTTTTTTTTTTTCTCGAAATAAGCACAATTCAGCTACGGAGGTAGTTGTTCAGCCTTCACCAGACTTCCTCCTCTCAATCGCCTAGTGGGGATTAGTTGTGTTCTGACACAATACAATCACATCGCTCTCTCAACTAACCGCAAATGCCGCAATTGGTGCGAGTTGTAAGGAGTCAAACCCTCTGCCGAGCTCCACCCAGCCCGCATTTTCTTTAAATCACAATATTCTTACTGACAAAGCCTCCCTGGAAGGAGATCAGCTTCACAGCTGCCATTTTCTCCTACCAATTCCACATTCATCAGATTTCAATGACACCACGACCAGTCACTAATCAATACTCGAGAGCTGGATTTGATTTGATGCTTAAAGATAAAAGTATTACCTACCGTGCATTCTAGCCACAGAGGAAGAAATGGCAACTTGCCTGCTTATGAAGAATAGGATTTTCCAGCGGAACGGTCATCCTCTCCAGGCTCTCTTGGTGATCCAAAAGTTGCCTACAGCAATCTAAACAAACCAAGTCGAAACTGAATAATTCCTCATATTCACAATTATTTAGGCACCGCCCACAGTTGATACAACGTTTAATGCAGATAGTACAAGCCCTGCACAACTGAGTGGTAGATTGCTTCTTTTGGCAACTCTCTGAGGGGCAATCATAGACTAGTCTAAGTTGCTGGCATTTCGGGCATATTTCAATATCAATAGCTTGATCATCATCAGACAACACAGATAACTGGCCGCCTTGGAAAAACCGTGGTTTACGATTAGTTGGCAGCTTGCTGCTATCGACATCTAACAAGACCTTGAACTCTTCGAAGTGTTGGTTTGTCATACCAAATAACCCATCAATACCTAGGTACTTAAGGCTGGGTTTTCCTGCAGGCTTGAAGACCTTTAAGTTACCGAGAACACCATCAGCTGTGAGTCTCCCACATCCTGGGACACTAAGCTGCATTGAGAAAGTAAACACAAGACATCAGAAAACTATAATAAGAATAAACACATGAAATATTAAACATAGGAAATGAAGAATATACTAAGGTATTCAAAAAATTTAATGAACTCCCTGAAAAGGTAAAACCAAGAGG
This sequence comes from Nicotiana tabacum, assembly GCF_000715075.1. NCBI lineage: Eukaryota > Viridiplantae > Streptophyta > Magnoliopsida > Solanales > Solanaceae > Nicotiana > Nicotiana tabacum. The sequence goes on along the minus strand of NC_134096.1, from coordinate 90,101,309 downwards.
AATAGCAGCTTATTTGATTGGAAAACAAGGGAAAAATTAGTTAGACATTGTGTCTCACTATTTCTCTCACAATTCATTGCTCATCAAATTTACTGTGCATGAAGCCGTTGATACCACGTCCAGTATGACATGAAGAACAAAAATAATTTGCTCCTTAATAAAATATATCAATAAAAATTATGCACACAGCCCCACCTCCAAGAACAAGTCTATTGGTCTCTTGGTCTATCAGAACTGCCCCCAAATTGCACCACTCGTTTCTGTAATTTTTTATAAAGACAACTAATTTCAGTAATACAAGGCTAAATAGGCTTATCCACTATACCAACTGTCCTGCTTTTCAACCCACTATCTCCAGTCCTTTAAATTCTGCTAAAAGGCCTCTAAAAACTTTTTTCAAATGATATTTTTAGCAATACATGTTTTTATTTTCAGCAATAAATATTTTAATAAGGAATTATAATATCTTTTCAAGAGTTTGAACTACAACTGTACTATGATATCTAGCAGCATAATTGCATTGTAGAGGCAGCATCAGATGCAGTAGATACCAGAAAAGTAGACTAACACGAGCACTGAAAAGGGAAGAAACAAAGGAATGCAATAGTGAAGGATCCTAATATCCACTTTCATGAACAGTTAAATACTAAAGCATTACATCTGAAACACTCACAGTTATCCAAGATCAATCAATTACAATTTTTGCAACGACACCTTGAAACTCTGTTACGTGAGGCAAATAAGGTGAGAGTAGAACAAGTAATTGACCAATAATAAGAACGCCAAATACATCTGTAGTGCAAGCCTTACATTCATTATGAGACTCTAAGAACCATAGTAATTGTACTTTTGGTAACACAAGATAACGTCTAATAAGAAACTACAATGAGCAAAAGTATCAAACATAGATAAGTAACCAGCAAAAGATAATAGCTGACCTTTTTCAGGCTAGGATTCCTTTCAAGCACACAATTCAAACCACTATCAGTGATCTTTGAGCAGTGCACAAGACTCAGAGAATGAAGATGACCTTGAGCTCTTTCTGTCAACTTTGTAAGAATTTCATCTGTGATCTTACAACTCAATGGATGATCAACGTGAATATTTCTCCACAGAAGAGGATCACCACGCACCACATCTCGTAAAGGTTTGCAAACTCTTTCAACAGAAAGAAGGTCTCTCAAGCACAGATAGCTAAGGGCCAAAAACAGTGCATCTGAAGGAGTACCTCCATCTCCATTACGATGATCATTCATGCCCGACTGATCTTTCTGAGCTGCATCTCTAAAAACCCAATAACTAGAATTTATAATCTCCTCCATCTCAACGTCCATACAACCAAAAGAATCGCACAATCCCTCTCCTATATCAATCTCAGAAGCATAGGAGTTTTCACCTATGTTCTGGACCCCCACATCCTGGTGAATTCTCATAGCCCCATTTAGAACGATATTCAGTTCCGCAAACATTTGAGCGTCAACCTCAATCTCATCTGCGTGGAAACCAAGATTCTTTAACCCAAAATCCTTGTCAAAATCCTCTAACCAACCCGTGATGGCCGTGACTTTGGTACTAATACCCATACCAAAAGGATCCTGAGGCAACAAATCAACAATATCATCATCAGAAACCATCTTAGTTTCTTCATCTTCGGGATCCCGAAAGCTGCCCTTTTCACAATTTTTCAAACCCCAAAAATCACTAATATCATCAGAAACCATCTTAGTTTTTCCAGTTTTGTTGTGATCATGAAAGTTTTCAACTTTACAATTCAAACCCCAAAAATCACCAGAACAATCAAGCTTCTCATTTGGGCATTCTCTGTCAAAATACCTATTACACCTATCAAACTCGAGCCCAGCTAAAAATCGTTCGTGTTGATTCAAGGCCATAGCTTTCTACTCTAAATATATTCACCCGATTCTACAAGAAAACCCTCAATTCTCGAATGCATACTAAAATAAAAGCACCCAAAGATTTCACAGAGTTTCTTGTGAAAAAAAACCTAATGGGTCAATCAAAATTAAACCAGATTGTTCCGATCAAACCCCACATTCCGATATTTAAACAGTAATTAATCTAAATACCCAATAGAGAGAACATATCCCCAGCTACGTAATGCACATATTTACAGTGTATTACACAAATCTAGGATTAGATTGCACAAATAAAATATAAACTAATATAAGAGAAAGGTGATAATAAAAGATTTTTTTTACCATATTACTGGAGAATAATGATGCGCAGTTAATATGTATATACAATATAAAGCTTATACAATAATCTGGGTGGAATGTATAGGTAATTTTCTGTATCTACATACTGTGTTTCTATAAGAATCGCTAATTTTGATGGGGGAGAGAGAAAGAGGAGAGAGAAAGGGTTTGTGTAATGTGGTATGTATAGGTGTCTCTCTCTACGCTATAGGTGTCGATTGGTAGGGGGTTGGTGTGGCGCGAGAGACTTGTTCCTTTGGACTACCTCCTATATATTAGGGCTTACTTTGGGCCTGGACTTTTTCTACTCTACTTTTTGGGCCTATTTTATTCGCTTGGGCCTTATTGCTCAATCAAGGTTTACTGTATAGCCGCTCTCAAAATAATAGCCGGGAAAAAAAATACTTTTTGTATATATACATTCTGTATGTTATATACAAAATTTTTACAAACTTTATATACTTTTTCGACTATCGAATGTAAATAGTTTTTGACGGGGACTAAAAGTGAAAAAAAAAAAAAAACTCAATCAACTAGATCTCAATCTCAAATTAATTAAAATAGTAGCTTAATAGCACGTCAAAAAGATCTATCGATTGAAAAATAACAAAGATCAGCCATGTAAAGATAAGACACACAATTAAAGTGCCAAACTCCGTCTAAAAAGATGGAAGCTGACATATCGTAGAGTCAAGATCAGCATGTCGAGCGAGATCAAAATGAACATTTATGACCAATGAGCTAGAGTTTTAGGATTTGACAAAAGTATCAGCATAGCTAGGAACTTAAGTATAACAGTAAACCCCTATAGAAAGTTTACTATATGAATATTTTTTATCATTTTATGTTCAAAGGTTCATTATAATTATTCTTACACTAGTCGTTAATCAATTGCCATCTTTTCCAAACTTGAAAAATATAGTTTCCTTTGAAAATAAGATTCATGTGTATAAATATGATTCACGTGTATAATATCGTCTTCTTCGAAAGTAACTAATGTCCCAATAAATGTACTCTCTCCTCAATATTATGTTTCGACGCACAACATAATCCAAACATTTGAGTTGTTTCCAAAGTTTTTTTCACTATTATCAATGCCATGAGTAAAACATAATTTAGTTATTTTGGTTGCAAAACAATAACGAAAGTTGTAATGTTAAATTCTGTTGAATTACTAGTATTTCTTTACAAGATTGAAGCTAAAAAACTATTTATTATCTCCCCACCATCTTTACTTTCTTCCATTATTTTAAATTTTAATGATAATTTTAAGAATATAGAATAGTTAGTATGGAATCACATGATTTTTCATTAGGAAGAAGGTTACAAAGCAAGGCTAATTTTGTACGCCAACAAGATATGTATAATGTTTTATATATTGCTTTCGATCATGTCTCATTCACTTTTCTCTATTAAATTTATTTTTGGTCGCTTTCTCATCATTTCAAATTATTTGTGAAAGTGTACCCAATTAGTACCTTAATTTTGGCTTCTCTTGTCGAGTAATGAATTTCGTAAGGGACCAATACAAGTGATTATTTTTTTTTTCCAAGACATTGCCAATTAACAATTCGGTTGGTAATCTAATACTAATTGCCTCTGGTATCCGTCATTATCAGATCTCAATACAATTTTGCACATCAATTTAATATAAAAGCCTTCATCTTGCTACCAAGGCAAATTTTTTAAAATAAAGTACCAGTGAATCAATAGGATATTTTTCATTTTGGATTTTGATGGGTTTAAAGTATCTTAGATTTATATTTTGATGATCTAACAAACTTATTATCAAGAACCAGATAAAGGACCTGATGCACACTTGGTATATTTATCCATCAATGGACTTAAGCTAATGTGAGCTGTATGACTTCAGATAGAAAAGAACCAACTCAGGGACCTGATCCCTTGGAGCTTCCCTGACTGCAGTACGAAGTCAACTCTACAGCTGGAAAGTGACTGCCTGCACTATACATGCTACAGTGCAGAAACAGTGCAACAGTCACTTCCCATTGGGAAGGACTTTTTACCAACCAAGTATTTACATCATCCAACTAATGTCATCCAAAGGATATTAACAAGAAGCATTATAACAAAACATCACTTGAACACTTGTGAAACAATTCAAGCACTCAAGATCTGATAATCAAGCATTGAAGTTACAAGTGCATCAAGAATAAAGTGCAATACTACTACGGACCAGTTCCATAACAAGTCTTTTGTATGTCCTTAGTTGAGTTGTATCTTTGTATTGGTTATTTATTGTAATTCCTACTTTGCTTATCTAGAAGCTTAAATTAGGAACCTCAAAAACCACAAACTCGTAGAGTTTTTGTCGTGACTAGAGTTAGTCATAAGTTGAAGTTTTTGTAATAGGTGTATTGCAAAGTGGCTTGTAATAGGTGTATTACAAGTTAGTGAAGGATTAAGAGTTTAATTCCTAGGTTACAATAGGTTGTAATCTAAAGATTTCTCAAGTAGTAAAGTTGAAATCTTACAAGTGTAGGTCGTGATTTTTTATCCCCTTGAGCATAGATTTTTTCACGTAAAATTTTCTGTGTCATTTACTTACTGGTTCATTAGCTATTTCTGTAGGAACTGGTATAGGACCAGGTCTCTATACAGTTTGGTGGATTCATACATTATATCAATTGGTATCAGAGCGGGTTCTTTCTAAAAGGTTAACACCTAGAGAGGATCCTCACCATGGATTCTCCACCAAACTTCGAGGAAGGACAATCAACCTACAGGCCCCCGAGATTCAACGACCAATACTATGGCTGGTGGAAAACTTGAATGCATGACTTCATAATGGCAGAAGACTCCGAGTTATGGGATGTTATTTGTGATGGTCCATACGTCCCAACAAAGAAGGTAGGAGAACCTGCTGTAATGGTGCCAAAAACCAGGAAAGAGTACAATGATGCCGACAGAAAAGTTGTAGAGAAGAACTTTCGCGCCAAAAAGATTTTGGTGTGTGGTATAGGACCTAATGAATATAACAGGATTTCAGCCTGTCAGTCTGCCAAGGGATATGGGAAGCTTTACAAACGGCACATGAAGGAACTACTCAAGTAAAGCAGTCCAAGATCGATATGCTCACCACTGAGTATGAGCTCTTTAGAATGAAGGATGATGAATCCATTCAAGACATGCATACTCGATTCACTTCCATTATAAATGAGCTACACTCTCTTGGAGAAATCATTCCTAGGAACAAGCTCGTGAGGAAAGTTCTTAGCATTTTACCTAGCTCCTGGGAAAGTAAGGTGAATGCTATCACTGAAGCCAAGGATCTACACACATTGACTATGGACGAGCTAGTTGGGAATCTGAAAACCTACGAGATGAGGAAAAAGAAGGACAGTGAAAGAAGATAACCAAAGAAGGAGAAGAATCTGGTACTCAAAGCTGAAAACAATGATTCGAGCGAGGAGGAGTGACATGGCATACCTTACCAGAAGGTTTCAGAAAATGGTTCGAAGAAATGGAGATATACCAAAGAAAGGTATTTCCAGCAAACCAAAGAATTATGACCTCTATCATAAGTGTGGACAGCCAGGGCATTTCATCAAAGACTGTCATCTTTTGAAGCAAGAACATTTCAAGCACAACTCTGATAAAGCAGCCAAGAGGAACCCGGTTCCTGACAAACGCTTCAAAAGAAAAAGCGCAGCCGACAATGTTGTGAAACAAGCTCTTGCAGCATGGGGAGACTCCTCCAGTGAGTCTGAAGAAGAAAATACTGCAGGTGATAGCTCCATGTTGGCAGTTGAAAGTGAAGCAACGGAATATGATTCAATATTCGCCTTGATTGCTCAGTCAGACGATAATGAAGACGATGACAATGATGACGTAAATTTTAGGGATATTCAGAGAAATCTGAAATCCTATTCTCCTAAAAAACTCATGTCATTAGCTAATGTATTGATTGATGCATATCATATTCTGGTGAGTGATAAGGATGCCTTAACCATAGAGTTAGGAGATGCTGGGCAGACTAGAGATGACTTGGTTGTTTGTATAGTTGACCTGAAGGAAACCATAGAAAATATGAAAAATGAAAAGGAGGTTCTAACAGAAAAAATTGCTAGTGTAGAACATGAAAGAGATGATTTGATGGTAATTGTAGTTGACTTGAAAGAAACCACTGAGAACCTTAGTAAAGAAAAGAATGCCTTAGTGGAGAAAGTTGCTATCACTGAGCAAGAAAGATATGATCTCCTAGTGGTAATTGCAGACCTAGAGGAAATAATTGAGGAACTTAAAGCAGACTCTAGGCCTGGAAATTCTGAAAAGGGAAAGGAAATTGCTAGTGAGGCACATATTAAACTTGAAAATGAGCTGAATATTGTGAAAACTAGTTTATGTGTTGAGCTTGAGAAAAATAGGCAGCTTCAAGCAGAATTGGAAAAAGTAAAAAATGATCTTGAGAAATCTCTTAAGTGGACCTGGTCCTCAAATGCTATTACTGCCATGTATTTTAACAATGGTGGAAACAGGCAGGGAATAGGGTTCCAAAGGGAGAAAGTTCCCTATAACCCTCATAGCAAGTACGTCACTGTACCTGATAACTGGCTTTGTACCAACTGTAGGAACAATGGGCATTTCAAGGAAAATTGCCAAGCCAGAGTCCAGTCTATTCAGAAAAATAAAGTTTTTGCTGAAAAAGTAACTACTGGAAGAGAACCAGGTGCTACTCACAAAAAATGCATGTTGCCTGCATGGACTAGAAAAGCTCTCATTCATCCCTTTTCTCATTACAAGGGACCCAAACTTGTTTGGGTTCCTAAATTTAACCCTTGAATTCCTTGTGCAGGGAACAGTGAGAGGAAGCAGTCAACAATGGATCATGGACAGTGGATGCTCTAAGCACATGACTGGGAATACCATGGACTTCCTTTCACTGAAAGTCCTTTAAGGAGGGAATGTATCCTTTGGAAATGGGAAAAAGGGGTACATTCTTGGTGTTGGAAAAATTGAAAAGTCTCTCTCACACTCAATCGAGAACGTGTATTATGTCAATGGTTTGAAGTACAATCTCTTGAGTGTTTCTCAAATTTGTGATAAGGGAAACAAAATGGAGTTTTTGTCAAAGATATGCACAATTACTAATCTGGTAACTGGCGAAGTGGTATCTATGGCCAAAAGATACAAGAACATCTACGTTGCTGATTTCGAGTCCCTACAATATGGTGACATGAGCTGCCTGAAAGCTGTTGATGATGATGCCAAGCTGTGGCACAGAAGGCTGGGACATGCAAGCTTCTCTCTTCTGAACAAGCTGATACAGAAGGACCTGGTTCGTGGCTTGCCAAGTTCAAAGTTGAAAGAGCACAAAGTATGGCACCTGGTACCTAGACCCTCAGATAGAACCATCATAGGGACCAGGTGGGTGTTCAGAAATAAGCTTGATGAGCATGGAAACACTACAATGAACAAGGCAATGTTGGTTGTCCAAGGTTACAATCAGGAGGAAGGGATTGATTATGATGAGACTTTCACTCCAGTTGCTCGTATGGAAGCCATCAGAATTCTCATTGCCTTTGCATCACATATGGAATTCACCTTGTTCCAAATGGATGTCAAAAGTGCATTTCTGAATGGTTTTCTAAAGGAAGAAGTCTATGTTAAGCAACCTCCAGGTTTTGAATGTCATAAACATCCTGAATATGTGTTCAAATTGGACAAGGCACTATATGGTTTGAAGCAGGCTCCTCGAGCTTGATATGAAAGGTTGTCAAAGTTTCTCTTAGAAAATGGATTTACAAGAGGAAAAATTGACAACACTCTATTTCTGAAGAAACGAGGAAGGAACCTGCTCATTGTTCATGTATATGTTGATGATATTATCTTCGGGGCAACAGCTGACTCACTTTGTGAGGAATTTGCAAAACTCATAGGAAGTGAGTTTGAGACGAGCATGATGGGGGATCTGAACTTTTTCTTGGGTCTTCAAGTGAAGCAGTCCACGAAGGGAACTTGTATTAGTCAGCAGAAATATATCAAGGAGATTTTGAAGAGGTTTGATATGGAAGCATCAAAGGTGATTGACACTGCCGCTAAGCTAGACATGGATGAACTGGCTCTCATGTAAATCAAATAATGTATCGAGGCATTATTGGATCACTCATCTACCTCACTGTCAGCAGGCCATATATTATATTCAATGTAGGTTTATGTTCAAGGTTTCAATCAAATCTTAAGGAATCTCATCTAAAAGCTGCTAAAAGGATTCTGAGATATCTTATGGGAACACAGGACCTGGTTCTGTATTACCCTTCAGGTGACAACTTTAATCTTGTTGGTTATGCTGACACTGACTATGCAGGTTACCTTGTGGACAAGAAGAGCACATCTGGAATGGCTCATTTCCTATGATCATGTCTGATTTCATGGAGTACAAGGAAGCAAAATTCAGTAGCTCTCTCAACAGCTGAAGCAGAATATGTTGCTGCAGCATCCTGCTGTGCTCAGCTCTTGTGGATCAAACAACAACTAGAGGATTTTTGGAGTATACACTGACTGTGTACCTCTTCTATATGACAACACCAGTGCACTCAACATGGCAATGAACCCGGTCCAGCTTAAGAGAACCAAGCACATTGATGTGAGACATCATTTTCTCAGAGACAATGTGGAGAAAGGGGCTTATTTGCATGAAGTTCTGTAGTACAGAAGACCAAATTGCAGACATCTTCACCAAAGCTCTGAGCAGGGAACATTTTGAGAAAAACAGGATGGCACTGGGGTTAATCAAGCCTATTTGAGAACCTGATTCCCTTCCATATGGATATGAAAGTTACATTCAGGTAAATCTAGATAAAGTGTTTTCCGGCCAAGCCTAACTTGCCTCTATACCATTGCAGGTAGACACGCATGATGATTATAGAAGCTGAAAAAATAATGCATGAGCGGTAAAAGAGAGTTGAAAAATCTTTTCCGAAAAACCGGTCAAGAACCTGGTTCTTGTACCACAGGTTAGTAGTCTTGTGTTTTTTTCATGCATATCTCAAAAGAAACAAAATTAACTTCCACGTCATCCACCTTTTCAGACCCTGTATATCACGTCTTTTCTTTCAAATCTTTTCACTTGCCTCTGCAACATTGCATCTTCCCATAAACCTACAGCCGTTTCAGAACCCGTTTCTCTTCCCTCAAAATTATCTTTTCCCTCCTTAAAACCCCTACACCTCCTAACCTTAAGCGATCATCCTTCTCTCTTTCCACTCTTCCAGAACCGTCTACCCAACTATCTACCATGGCTGAAGAGCAAGCAAACCTACCCACCTCTGAAGAGAAAACCCTTGACTCATCCGCCATATTAGAAACACCACCAAACGTCCCCTCTTCCACCATTGTTGACCCAGAAACACCCAAACCTGATTCCCTTTCACCCCCTATCTCTCTCATCACTCCCTCTGTCATACTCCTTCCTTAAGTGTTGAGGACTCAGAAGCACCCAAAATAGATAGTGTTTCTTCTCTGTTGCCTAATACTCTCAAAGAACAGAACAAGGATGAAGAAAAGGGTAAAACTCAACAAGGAAAATGGGTGTCCGAGGAAGATACTGATCAGTGTGCTAGTTCTCTGGTTACTGCTGCTGCTATGGAACCTCAGGAAAAGGAGGCCATCGAAAATATGTTGTCCATTGCTGCTGAGGGACTGGTGAATGAAGGACCTTCTACCATGCCTGAGTCTCAGGGGGAAGGGACTCCGCTCTTAGGAGAAAAAGGAACAATGGTGCTCTTTGAACCAGCTGCACCTGAAGAAGCTACTGGGAACCCTGTTGATGAACCCGATCCCCTCCATGAGGAAACATGTCAGGAATCATCTTCCCAGGTCAGCTTTTACCCTACTCCTTCTCCTCACTTTGACGCTGAGCCGTTGGAGTCTATCTCTCCCGATGTGAGATCTAGTGATGAAGATGAACAGGATGATGTGGTTTTCAGTGCACGCTTTAAGATTAAAAAGCCCGTGGTCACTCCTGAGCCCCCTCCTAAGCGACCTACCACAAGGTTGCAACATAAGGAGGCTTTTGAGTGTGCCTTGAAGAAAAGCAAAAGGAGTAACAAGAAAAAGAAGAAGAGGCTGGTGAAGGACGTGGAAACTATGTGTGACAAAAGTATACTTGTAGTGGAAGTGGATGAGGATGCTCAGGAGGAACCAAGTTCGCTGGTTGAGAAATCTCAGAAAAAGAAACAATCTGTTGAGATTGCTTCAAAGGAAGTTGTTGAAAAACCAAGTAAAAAGCCTGTGAAAGGTAGTGTCAAGTCTAAGCAAGTTGTGGAGGAAGAATTTGTGTCTGGTGATGATATTCTGGTTAAATCAAGTGGTAAGGGCAAGTCCATTGGCAGGTCTGGCAAAAGGAAGTTGGAAACTGTTGGGGAACCCGGTTCTGCAAAAAAGGTGAAAAGTGTAAGTGTATTAGGGCAAGAAAGGTTGAGACATCAAAAGGTACTGCGGGGTCGCACTTTTGACCCAGAGATTTCTAAAATGGCAGGTATGAGACAAATTCCTGAGATAGTGGAATTTCAGTAGTGGGGCCATCTGTTCAAAGAGGATGTGGCCAAAGTATATGAGGATGAGGTCAAAAGCTTTTATGATGACCTCTTCACTGTTGAAGATGACCACATCTGTGTTTTAGTGAATGGAGTGGATATGGTATTGGAGTTCCATCTGAAGGGTTGTCATCTGTGAGAGGTGCTTGTGGCTCTAATTTTAGGCGCGCCATTGTGAAAGAAAAAGTTGTCCAGCATGGGGAACGGGTACACAAAAAGGCTCTACTTCCTGTGTACCAACTGTTATTCGAGTTGTTTAACAAGGTTCTGCTCCCTCGTGCTGAAAGAAGATCCATTACTTCCAAGTCTGATCTATACTTAATGGAAGCACTAGATGAGTTCCGTTCTATCAACTTGCTTGCCATTATGATTGAACATATACAGAAAGTGACAGCTTTCAAAGATGGGAACCATGGACTTCCGTATGGATTTCTTATCACGCGTGTCTTCAAGTTATTTGATGTACCCTTAGGAAATCCCAAGATGGGGACCAGGAAACAAACCTTCTTTTAAAACTACACTGGAGGAATGTGAATGTATTGAAAAGGTTGGAGGAATGAGAAGCACTTTGACGATCTCACAGCTAATCAACGCCCAGAAGAGTGCCACAGAGGAGATCGGGAAGCTGAAGGTAAGGAACGCCATTCTTGAGACTCAACTTAGTCAAGCTATAGCAGCACCGGGGCCCTCCAGTTCATCAAGTGAAGAGGTTGCTCATCTGTCTAAAGAAAATGCTGAGCTCAGGCAACAGGTGGAGAACCTGAGAGAGAAACTGCTCGCAGAGCAAATGTCCGCAAATGCTCGGATTGACCTTGTTCTCAACACTCTTGTTGCCTCCTCCAAGCCTTCCTCCTTTAGTGCCCCCTAAGAAAATCTTCCAGTGACCAGTGTCAAGTTTTTATCTTTTGTTTTGATGACTTGTGGTAGTTGTTTTTGTCTTTTTTGTGATGTGAATGGATTTCACCTGTACTGCTCCCGCTTTCAACAGTCCAAACTTGCCTTTGCTGTAATGGCAAAGGCTTATGTTTTATAAAAATCAATGAAGACTCTCTTTTGTTGTTAAATGCTTGTCTTTTTCTGCTTCTCTTTTTTATCATGTTGTGTGCACACATGTGGCACGAGTTAGCTAGGCTAGACTTCTTTATGTTGATTGCTTGCTTGTGTATTTTTAATGATGCCAAAAGGGGGAAGATAAATTGAAGCAGGGGGATCTGATTAAGGGGGAAGCATAGAGTCCGGGAGAACTTGGGAAGTTCCTGGTACTTTATCTGGTTTATTGTGCTCTGCAAATGGTTATCAATTTTTAAAGTTTGTCATCATCAAAAAGGGGAAAATTGATGGGTTTAAAGTATCTTAGATTTATGTTTTGACGATCTAACAAATTTATTGTCAAGAACCAGATAAAGGACCTGATGCACACTTGGTATATTTATCCATCAATGGAATTAAGCTAATGTGAGCTGTATGACTTCAGATAGAAAAGAACCAACTCAGGGACCTGATCCCTTGGAGCTTCCCTGACAGCAGTACGAAGTCAACTCTACAGCTAGAAAGTGACTACCTGCACTGTACATGCTACAGTGTAGAAACAGTACAGCAGTCACTTCCCATTGGGAAGGGCTTTTTACCAACCAAGTGTTTACATCATCCAAGTGATGTCATCCAAAGGATATTAACAAGAAGCATTACAACAAAACATCACTTGAACACTTGTGAAACAATTCAAGCACTCAAGATCTGATAAGCAAGCATTGAAGTCACAAGTGCATTAAGAACAAAGTGCAATACTACTACGGACCAGTTCCATAACAAGTCTTTTGTATGTCCTTAGTTGAGTTGTATCTTTGTATTGGTTATTTATTGTAATTCCTACTTTGCTTATCTAGAAGCTTAAATTAGGAACCTCAAAAACCACAAACTCGTAGAGTTTGTATCGTTACTAGAGTTAATCATGAGTTTAAGTCTTTGTAATAGGTCTATTGCAAAGTGGCTTTGTAATAGGTGTATTACAAGTTAGTAAGGGATTAAGAGTTTAATTCCTAGGTTACAATAGGTTGTAATCTAAAGATTACTCAAGTAGTGAAGTTGAAATCCTACAAGTGTAGGTCGTGGTTTTTTATCCCCTTAAGCAGGGATTTTTCCACGTAAAATCTCATGTGTCATTTACTTACTGGTTCATTAGCTATTTCTGTGGGAACTGGTATAGGACCAGGTCTCTATACAGTTTGGTGGACTCATACATTCTATCAGATTTGAGTTACAATATTTGTTCGTTTTAAATTTAAATTATATATACTAATAATGTAAAGGTCTGCGTATATAGTACACACTACCCTCCCCAGACCTCATTAGTGAGATTATACTGGATTGTTGTTATTGTAAAATATTTTACAATATTAGTGCAAGCGAGTCGGCTACTCTATTTTTTAGATTATCATGTCAAATTTGCCAAGAAAATTTACCTATTGTTGTGAGTTGTAGGTTAAGTTTACGTGATGGTGTAAAAATTTATATATGTTTTCTTTTTAGGTTTTGATGCCTAGGGAATCTATGGTAAGAAGAAGATAAAAGTTATGCTAAAAGAATAAGAAGAAAAACTATGGATATTTCAGTCTACATTTGTGGGGCTGTGGGGTAAAAACTTGGCTTCCAAGGTGTTCTTTCCTTGACGATTTCAACACTTCCTTTCTTTAAGGAGTAGTTCAAAAAGTCCTTTTTGGAAAAAGAGGGATGGAATAATAGTCAAACAAGAAAAGAGAGCAAACTACAAAGCAATTATGAATTCCTTTCGCCTGTTGAGTCATTAGCCTAATTGTCCCTGTCATTAGAGAGTTGATAGGATACAACAACAACAATAATTATGCTTTAATCACAAATTAGTTAAAATTTATTACATGAATCCTCACTGTTCATGTCATTTTATTTAGGTGTCTAAGTGAGCATGTCTCAATGTTTTAATTACTACGAGATTTCATCATAAATTGACTAATTTTATGCTGACTGTCGACCTATCACAACCCTCCTCCTTTATCTAGACTGAAACAGCTATATCAACATGCTGTGTGAAGTTCACATGGATGGAATTAAATAAAATTTTCGAAAACAAATAAAATTGTTTCTTACTATGTTATTTGGACGTTATTCTCTTTTGCCAGTCTCTTCTCGTGGGCAGTGATCCTTCTCCATCACTAAATTAGGTCTGTATCCATGTTGCTACAGTGAGGAAAAGCCAGATAATAATATTCACCAGATCTAGGTCCCAAGATTTGTTACGTACTGCTAACACATGGATATCTTTGGCAAACTAGAGTGTTTTTTTTTGTTTTTTTTTTTTTTGGGGGGGGGGGGGGGGGAGGGGGGTTGGCTAAAGGGTTGAGGAGGAATTCTGTTTTCAGTATTGGAAAAACTTAAGATATATTCAAACTTCCATGCATTAGCTTAAAAAAGATGACATTATTACATGCAGATATATTTCTCCTATACCGACGAAAATCTTACTTCTCATCGAGTTTGCACATAGGCAGGATCATACATGGCAAAAGTTACAAGGTAATACTCATATTTAGGGGACAGTAGAATGTAATCCGCAACACTCCTTGCAAACTTATAATGTGGGAGGAATCCATATATAGCCATGAGTTTGAACGTAACCGACATTTTGCAGCAACTCATCTGCTTCAGCAGGACCTCTGCTGCCTGGCTTGTATGGAATTGGCTTGACCTCTCCATCGTCAATTCTATGCAAAAGTGGGGTAAAAATCTCCCAAGCGGCCTATATTTTAACAGAATAAGAATTATTACCAACCGCGTTTATGTAACAGTGCGCAACATACTAAAAAGAAAATGCACTACATACCTTGAGCTCATCTCTGCGCACAAAATGCTGCTGATCCCCTCTTATTCTGTACAAAATAAGAAAACATCGTAAATCCAAGCACGATATGGTTATCTGTAAGTTGTGATACTACTATATAGTATCAATGCAATAAGTGCCAGGCTGCGTAATGCAAGAACCAAATAAGTCAAACAAAGGCAACATGCACAAAGGCAGAGAACCATACGTGTCGAGAATCAGACGTTCATAAGCCTCTGGAATGACAACCCCTTGATAACGCTGCCTATATGACAGGTCTAATTCACTTTGAACAGTTGACATTTCAAGCCCAGGCTTCTTGACCTGCATTAGAGTAACAAAAAATACGTCACTGAGCTAGGAACACAAGCAGAAGAAGTGTTCCTTTTCTTCTCTTCTCTCTCCTTGAAACAAATGAACAAAATTGATAGGTGAAACTCCTATTCTCTTAAATTTAGCAAATGAATAAAATAGCGGCTCTCTCTCTCTCTCTCTCTTACATGTTAATCCACGTGAGAAGTCCAAGACGGAACAGAAACAGAAAATTTAAGAGGGATAAATAAGTGCAACATAATTGTCAAAAAATAAATAAGTACAACATATCCTAAGTTCTATTTGAAAATGTCTAGTGGGTAACATTGTAATTTGAACACTTCCTGGCCACGAAAACTCTGAAACTATTTGATGAATGACCAAACTAGTAGCTTGAACAGAACGAGTTGCACAGAATTATTATCATTACCGTAAGCTTCATGTACATGGCTTCTGAAGGCTGGAGGCGTATAACAAACTCATTTCTCCCCTGCTTTTTACCTGCTTAATATGTCACAGAAGGTATTTTCATCATTGAACTGACTGAAAATCTGATATACAGCAATAAAGTCACAAACAAACATCTAGAAAAATGTTAGAGAGTAGGAAAAAAATGATATTATCCTTAGAGAGATCCTGAAACATACATCTAAATATATCACCAGGAACATCCTTAAACTGCACTCGTATTTCTGCTTTTCTTGAATTTAGTGCTTTTCCAGCCTTCATTATAAAGGGCACACCTGCAGCAGGTAAGCCACATAACTATATAAGATACCCAAGATACAGATAAAGGTGAGTAGCCAAAGTACATCTCTGAAACAACAGATAATAAGGGAATCTAAGGCTGAGATCAAAAGTTAAAACACCTATTTTTAACTTGTGAAATTATTATCTAACCTTCCCATCTTTCATTGTGTATGCGTAAAACCATAGTTGCAAAAGTAGGAGTATTTGAGTTGTCAGGAACCGTTGGGTCATCCTTATAGCCTTCATATTGTCCAAGAACAACCTCTTCATCTTTAATTGGAAGCATTGATTGAAGAACCTGTGTGGATAAGGGGAAAAAAATAAGTGAAACAACCATGGGAAAATGGAGTATCACCAAGTATTCGAGACTGTAGCGGCTCGAAAGTTTTTGATTCAAATTTAATACTTCAGCACCGCTAACGTGTACAGGAAATAGTGTTTTGGTTCTTCCAGTCATTTATTTTGTAATTCCTGGTAGACCACAGATTCAGCTAACTAATACCTAGATGAAAAGCAGAAGCCACAGGAAAGAAGAAAGAGCAAAGTGTAGTTACAGTGATTATCTTGTCTTATTTATCCTACAAAGAAGCAAGCAACCACATTGATTTTGTCACAGTGTTAACCTGATACATACCTTAACTTTCTCATCCCGGATGTGTTCGGGCTTCTGGGAAACAGGCTTCTCCATGGCAACAAGGCAAAGGACCTGCAGTTGGAAGGCCGCTAATGGTAAGCATTCTAAACGTACCCAAGCACAGTGCAGAGTTCAACTATTCAATGGTTCGAGCAATTGAAACTCAGAATAGCAGGAAAAGATGGGCGAGGTAATGTATTCCAACCCCACCCCAACCCCGATGTTTTGAATTAATACAAGGACAAGCCTACGCAAGGAAATAATTGGATCTATCAAAAGTTTAATACGCTGATGGATTTTCCAGATCTGAATGAATATGTGCAGGCATAAGTTTTGCCACTATCCTGAGACATAGTCAAGAACTGGCTTCGTATAATGTACTTTCAGGAGAGAATCTGTGAAGAATAGTAAACCTTCAAATTTTAAGTTTCTAACTAACAAAGCTATGATGATGATTTGGACATTTCAACAACTACTACACCTCAATCCCAAACAAGTTGGAGTCGGCTATATGAACCCTCACTGACCATGTTACTCCATTTAAACTCATTCAAGTCAATATTATACAATAAAAAATATAAGAAGTAGATAGCACTTATTAGCTTTAAAGTCAAAATATTGATGGTCACCTGCAATAGATGATTCTGAATAATGTCACGTATAATCCTGCAAAATGGAAGAAAGAACAAGGTTAATTATTACAGAAATTTTCAAAATGCAGCTTAGTAAAGTACAGAGAAGGAAAAACTTTTAGGCTTCATTTGGAACATCTGCTAAGACTATCTGATCCTTCAAGTTAGGGGAGCAGAAGCCACTATTTTCAAGAAAAAGGAATAGTTTAACTGGAAGTTGGATAAGCCTTCATTTGGTTATGCTAAATCACTTCCCAAATGGCATTAAAAATCACTAAACCTGCTAAAAACTAGAGGAACCTGCGAACTAGACTGTACCCAATAGCTAGATTTGGCTGGCTCTGTTGTTCAACCTCAAACCCTCTCCAAAACAACAACTAGTAATCCATCTCTGTAATCACATCATGACACGACTTGTATGAACGGTGTGCCAATCGACTTACTAAATTTTGAGAACATCATTCGACATATTATGGTGGAATTTCTGTTCTCTTTCTGCCTCCAGCAGGTCATTCTACTCTCTAACCTGAACTCATAGTCAATCGACAACTACTCCGGTCATCAATCATCTAGCACTCAATGTTATTATATTTCAAAGGATTACATTGGAGACAGAGTATCTTTAAAGTCCAACAATAAGAAAAGGTGGACAGAGAAAATAAAGTAAGTTCTCAAGCTCATCTAGGAGACATAGGCATACCCATATTCATCAAAATATCCACCGCGACCTTCAGTTCCAAAGTCCTCCCTAAAGACAATCTGCAAAAGTGGAGACATAAAGTGACCATTTGGAGGTGACAGACATCACAACTAAAAAAATCTGATAAAACATGGGAATGAGAAACAGAAAGAAGAAAGGAAACTAATGTGGTAAGTTAGCTGATACCAATATCAAAAAATTGATCTAATATTGGCTACTGAGATTTCCCTTCGTGATCTTAGCCATTGTATTGGCTCATCGTGTTGTTTCTTCTCCATACATCAGTTAATGGCAAGACAACTCACTCAACAGACTATTCTTCTCATTACGATTTGTGAGAGGCATGAACCTGACCCTTGAGTAACAAGCTAAGCAAACCAATTTAAGTGGTGCCAGACATATCTCATTATATGCTAAGAGGAAGGCCTCCTTTCCTGCCCTGTAGGTAATATGCACCTTTTGTATTTTCATTAATAGGATATGAGTACCTAACTTTTTTTAATTTGTAATGATTTCAAATATGACACGCCATTAATTTTCTTTATAGGTTATTTCATAAGAAATTAGTATTGTAACATGTATCTTAAAGGGAGAAATATACCTGTATATTATCAATGTTGTCACGATTCCAGAGCGGCAAAAAGAAGCGATTTGCAAAACGCAGCACCAACTGCAGTAGTTTTCATACAGTATGACATAAATATACGTACTCATTAAAACTCATACTCAACAAAATATGTGTTTTGGAAAGTACCAAATTCTGCACCAACTCCTTTCCCAAATAATGGTCAATACGGTAAATTTGTGGTTCATCAAATAGTTCTCCTATCTGAGAACTTAGTTGCTCAGCTGAAGCTAAATCCTTGCCGAAGGGCTTCTCAACAACAATGCGAGTCCAACCACCAAGATCAGCTGGAATGTTGCAAGAAAATCTTTAACAATTTCTGTTGAGTATTCAAAAGCATCGCAAGCAAAAATGAAAACAGCTACTCATTCACACTCAATCTGACCAAGTACGATGACTTGAGGACATCTTACATAAGTCATAACTCGTTAGGTTAGCTGGAATATTTTTTTTCAAAATCAAAATTAGAATGTAAAAATTCAACAGAACATCCAAGCTGTAAACTATACAATAGAAAACATCCCAAACTAATGAAAACTTAACACAAGGGTTTATCAATTTGCACAAATTAGAATTATTTGTTTGCTGAAAAGGAGATTTTTCTTTTCTTGTACAAGTCAAGTTTATTCGTTCCATTTTACTTCTTCAAAAATAGATGATGATAGCACTAAATTTGAGCTTCCTCTTTATAAAACGTATAATCTATCATTTATTTGTGACAATTATTCAACCTTAAAAAGGAATATTTTTTTTTTCCAGAAAGGAAGGTAAGAAAACAGTAACACATATTCATAGTTTTTTTTTTGATAAGGTAAGATTTTATTAAAATACCGAGATGGTACCACATATTCGTAACTTTTAATTCACATTAGCACAGTAGCATATATCCAATATAACCATGCAGAAATGTTTAAAGCCGACTTTGAAGCCTACTAATGAAAGACCAACAGAATGAGAATTGCATTAGTAATCAGTCAAGTGGAACTCACTATGAGAAGAAATACATACATTTGTTCATACAGTAATTTTTTATCATTCTGCAAACGGAGGGATATACTGATGGAGGAAGAGCAAAGTAGAAGAGTCTTCTGGATGATCCTTCTGTGCTATTTTTTGCAATTTCGTGCTCAGCTATAGCCTTGTCCAGTAAACTAAAGCCCTCCCCAGAATCATAAGAGCCACTGACGTATTTAATCTGAAAGAACAATGGCGAGTGAGCAAATAGCACATCAGTTAAATGGTGAAAAGATTATGAAAAATCTTTCCACTCACCAGCTGCAGAAACTCCGATACTTCTTCTTCATTTTCTTTCCCCTGAGAAAGATACCTGCAATCAGAGAAGGTTGTTAAGCGCAAGAAACTCTCGCCAGGTTTGCAAGAGACGCAGCAAAGTGAAACTATACTAGTAGAAGAATACTCTAATCAGAAAGCAGCTAAAGTTTAACGAAAAGCTCTTTCTGTTTGGGGAAAATTAGTGGCACATGGTGGCAAACAAACCATTCTACATAAGAACAGATGAGCTTGAAACCTTAGTTTTTTTAAAAAAAAAAAAAAAAAACTGTGGTACATCCTTGCTTTCCCATATTGAGGAGACCAAGACAAAAAGTATCTGAAGAACATTTACATCAATAGAGACGAGGTGAACAACAAAATACTTCATCACAAAATGGAAACTGGAAAATGCAAAAGATATTGCACTCACCCACGGATACGGCCTCTCAAGTCGTCGTCAGAAATTTTGGTCCTTGCATAGCCAAAAATGTGAACTTCATTGGATTGCAGAAATCCCTGAGAGTACCCAGCCCAATGCCAAAAGTTAGCATATTGCCAGAATAAGCTCCATACGACTGTTTAACTAGTAGTATAACTAGGAACGATTAGCTATATTTTTTCTATGATTAGGTTGTAAATATAGAAATCAAAGAGAAAACACAAAATGTCAATCTAGTAAGGAGTAAAAGTTATGAGACGTGAACTTCACCTGCCGGTAGAGGTTGAAGAGCGCAGGAAAAGTTTTCTTCTTGGCAAGATCACCAGAAGCACCAAGAACAATAATGGAAAGACACCCAGTTTCAGGTATATTATCATTATCTCTAAAAGAGTCGAGCCGAATAGAACCCCTTTTTTCAATGCACCATGATGCTGCCATCTTCAAGGCCTCACAACCAGCTCACCCTCAACTCAGCGAAGTATGATCAATCCAACCTTGTGATTTCTGATCCGTAAATCAATAATCAGTCGATCAAACACTAACATATAACATCTGAACCTTGTGATTTCTGATCCGTAAATCAATAATCAGTCGATCAAACACTAACATATAACATCTGAACCTTGTGAGTTTTGATTAAAACAACAGTGTTCATTCAATCAAACACTAATATGAAAGATTCTGAGAAGTGGGAAGTTAATAAGATTTGATATGGCTCCAAAAGGTAATCAACTTTTCTAATTTGTGATTAAAATAACAGTATTCATTCGATTAAACACTAACACGAAAGATTCTGAGAAGTGGGAAGTTAACAAGATTTGATAAGGCTGCACAAAGTAATCAACTTTTGCTAATTTGTGATTAAAATAACAGTGTTCATTTGATTAAACACTAACATGAAAGATTCTGAATGTGGGAAGTTAACAAGATTTGATACTGCTGGACAAAGTAATCAACTTTGCTAATATTGACTAGTAGTATTCACAAAGAAGACAATACTCAATTCAGCCAAGTATGATCGCTTCAACCTTGTGAGTTCTGATCTATAAATTAATAACTACTCAATCAAAAACTAGCATATAACATGTGAACCTTGTGAGTTTGTGATTAAAACAACAGTATTAGATCGAACACTAACATTCAAGCTTTTTCTTTCTTCTTTGAAAATGGTAAAATTCACTAATGTGGAAGATTCTGAAAAATGAGAAGTTAACAAGATTTGATATAGCTGCAAAAAGTAATCAACTTTGCTAATTTTGACTACAAATATTCAGAAAGAAGGCGGAGGATCCAAGAAAGATACCTAAAAGAATATACAGTGAAAAGCAGTTGGTGATAATATGAGCAAAATTAAACCAGAATTAGACATAAGAAAGATCAATATACTAGAACTGATTAAGCAAGCAATGAACTAAGCAGATGGAATTACCAAATTATGAGAAGAAGTAATAATTCACCCAACTTAGACACAGAAATTAAGCAGAATAGCGACAAGAAACCAACTTTTTAGGTATTGAAAAGGGGTTGGATCAAACCTGAAGAAATTGTGAGAGACAAAAAGAAAAAAGCAACAACAGACTACAAGGAGCAAAAGAGAGGCAAAAAGCGAAACGAAGTTTTCGGTGATTTAAAGGATTTTTGTAAGATACTAGTATATAGTAATTTTAAATCATAATATATAAGTATTATAGAGATGCCCTTCACCTACCACTTTTTTTGACTTGCATATTGAATTATACAATTATACGATCTATAGAGCCGCCGTAGTTTGGACGACTCTCATTGTTGCTACGTCTTTTTAATTTTCCGACCAACCACTTTTTAACGCCTTTCTCCATTTTACACTTCTTCACATTTCAGAAGTCTAATTTGGACTGTAAAAACAAAACAAAAAAAGATTATTGTAATTTCTGATTGCCACACCTGTTAAATCATGAACTGTTAGTAAAAGTGTCAATTGAAACAATTTATGGTACTAGGATTTTATAAAATTTACGCACTGCCATAGTCAAAAGTGGGTGGACCATTTGATGTTCTCAAGATTTAACAGAAAGTGAGAAAAAATTACAGGCCTTTAATTTCAATGTATATGACTTTTAGTTTCAAGGTATATGACATAGTTTGATCGAAAATTTAAACTTAAAAGAGAAAAGAAAGTTTTTAAAATTTATTGTTTTAAATAATGCATAACATTTGTATAATTATAAAAGTTTTGAAATTTATATCCTAAATGTGCCATAATATTTATGTACATGCCTATAAGAGCTTATCATTAAAAATAAAATAATAAATTTAAATTAAATTATTATTAGCCTCTCAACGCCTAGCGCCATGGACGGCCCCGTGGTCTTGGTCGCGCCAAGTGACAAGTGCGCTTGTGCCTATGTCGCCTCACCGATAGCTCTCGCCAGCGCCCAGCCGCAGGCAGGTGCCAACAGCGCCACGCGCGCAGACTCTGATGCTAAAGACAAGGTTGCTGCCAACAAACCTGCTTCTGCTTTGAAGGAATCTAAGTCATTTCTTTTGTAAATATAGAGTAGTTTTACTTAATGTATTTCCATTAGTCTCTCTAGCTTAGTTATGTCAGGTCCTGTAACTTTGGTTTATTTTTTTTAAGTACTATTAGGGGATCAAGCAATCAAACTTTCTAGCAAGCAAACAATTCTCTGTACTGGTGTCTCTCCCCTCGACACCGTGTTGCTTTTCTGTAATAGCTTTCATTAATGCAATCAAGTTTTCTTTCATTCTCAATTCTCTTTTCTGTTCTCTCAATTGCTCTTGACATAGGTTTTCCCGTACGGAACTGACAATCTCGTCTAGCGTACGGAGGGGACTCCAGTTGGCGGATAGTGACTACACGGACTGTCCGTTGCTTAACCTTACGTCACCCTTCCAAGAAATCTAAGGTGTCGCGTAACATAATTGATGTCACATGTAGGTCACCAACTTTTCTGTAGCCTGAGGGAGATTTCATTTCATTTGCTAGCCCAACAATAGAATGAGGCAGATCTGGTGACATTTTGTTATACTACGAAGCTGATTTTATTCTCCAATCTCCACGAGTCAAAATAAATCTTTATTTGCTATATACTATGAGCATGATAGAGGCTGCTTATTTTGACCGAGAGAGACAGACTATGGAATTCTTTTCTTATACTATTTAGGAGCTTTTGTGGAATTTTTCTTTTTATAACAAGTTGTCCAGAATTACTACTAGTTGTCATTAACAAGGCCGAAATTCTTTGCCATTTCCTCCTCTCTTTTTTCTCATTTTCTGATGAGTGGAGACCATGAATTGTCATTTCTGAAACTGGAAATGTCTTCTAAGTTCTAAACCAGTCTTTCTTTCCTTTTTTTCTCCTATTTATGTCCACTTGACTTTGAACGTCAGGGTCAGGCAATCAAATCTTCAACCACTATCTAACAGTTGATTAACTAAAATCAAGTTTCACTAATTCTTTCTTGCTAGAGGGATGAAGCAAGTAGCAGAAGCTCAAATTTAGCAATAGATGGTAAAACTTTTATACTTATTTGGTTATCCATGAAACCAGTTTTCATATTCAGTAATGGAAGGGACCATAGTGTTTACACTTTACAGTCAAGTTCTATCATTTTCGATATTTGAGAATATATTGACAGGTCCAGTAAAGAAATATCTAAAAGCTCATTTTCAACCTATATGCCAATTGAATCAAGGATCAAGGGAA
The DNA here is from genome assembly GCF_000715075.1 of Nicotiana tabacum. Taxonomy (NCBI): domain Eukaryota; kingdom Viridiplantae; phylum Streptophyta; class Magnoliopsida; order Solanales; family Solanaceae; genus Nicotiana; species Nicotiana tabacum. Next base: position 90,077,611 of record NC_134096.1, on the reverse strand, counting down.
ACCATTATTTAGATGAGGAACATATTTCCAAATTCCAACCTCCTCTTGTGGCGTACAACTCCAGAAAGTTGAAGCAAAGAGGACCATGTACATTTGTTTTCGCCTCTAGTGACAAACTGATCACAGAACCAGCAACGATTACAAATAACACGGATTAGAGTAGACTATAGCATAACCTTGAAATCAACGATATCACAGTTTCAACCACTTTGGCTTAATCTTCTTCTTATCACCAGGCTTTTGATCTGGTACTGAAGCAGGGGGGTTGGTTTTGGGAGGTTCATCTCTGCTAGGTTCACCAGGCTCCATCTCTATCATAGAATCCAATCCTTGCAAAGACATGACCTCTTCTTGAAGGTAAGGTCCTGATGCTGCAGCACCATCATCACCTGAGAATAAGATAAGACATAAGATTAATTTGAATAAAAATAATCTTAAGAGAGGTGAGGCCGCACATGAACGAACAAAACTCTAATTAAAACACAAAAGACGTCAGCAGAAGTTTCATTAGAACTGGGCATATGTACCAAACGAAACAGAAGATGAACATCCAGCAGTGGATATCGAGAAGGGATTCACATTAATGGACTTCTCATTGCCTTGACGTACTAAAATATCTGATAGGATAATCTCAGTATGGTACTTTTGTGCAGATCCTTCAAAATTAAGATATGATAAAAACTGAATGTGTCTACATGAATGCTTACACGTACCTCTACTAAATATATGACGTGCCCAAGTTACTTAAAACCATGTTGTCCATCTCCATGGACTAAGACATATTGGAGAAAAGAATGCCAAAATTTACTAGTTACACTTAACCTTTGATTCTGGAGTTTCCCAAGAGCATCAATATGGAAGAACAAATCTTATTTATCAAAAAACAAAGGCAAAATACATAGTTTACCCATCGACCTTGCATCCAAATCCCTGTTACACATCTCTCCACCACGGGCAACCTTTTACACACCCAACCTTTGTCGAGTGTGTCTAAGACACACCACTTTTTTCTTCACAAGATTTTCAAAGCATGTGTATTGTCACGCGCCAATAAAGTCGTGACACGTGTCACTGACTAATAATAAAAAGATAGCACACAAAATTACAATTATATCCATATCTTCTTCATCCTATCCACCATAACTGCCATCACCATGCTTTCAATTTCTGTTCGTGCTCTTTCGATTTCCACAACTGAAGCAGCGAGGTAGTAAATAGTAATAATAAAGAGGAATGTGCATTTCTTAGCGAAGAAGATTAAGAATTTTACAATTTAATTATTTGTAAATTTACCCATTAACAAATTTAAAGAATATGCTTATCTGCAAAAGCTTGAGGTAAGCTTTAATGGCTGGGGATATTTTCGAAAAATCCACCCTTTCGAAAATTTTAACTTAGCCACAACAAAAGCTCAAGCTAAGCTTTTCTAGAAAAGAAAAGAATTTTCTGTACATACGCTTGAGCCAAGCTTTAATGGTTGGTGGAGCTACGAAGAGTTTTAATTGTTGAATTCTAATTATAATTTCTTAACAAAAAAATCTACAAAACTAAAGACTAATGATCAACAAGAAGGGATATGAAAAATCTTGGTAGATCTATTTGAGAAGAGTAGATCGGGTGGAGAGAAGTGGGTCTAAGTGTCAAGGAGCAGCCATGGTAGGTTTGGTGATTTTTAAACAAGGAAGAAGATGACCCTATTTAAAATTTTAAAAAAAAAACCTAAAAAATTGACATCTGATACAAAAATTCTCTAATTCACGAGCTTCATTTGATGGTAAAGATACGCATTGACCACGTGGGCAAAGTGGTGTGTCTTAGACACACTCTATAAAGGTTGGGTGTGTAAAAGGTTGCCCGTGATGGAGAGGTATGTAAGAGGGATTTGGGTGCAACGTCAATGGGTAAACTATGTATTTTGCCAAAAATAAAATAAAATACGGAAGAACAAATCTTAGCCATGCGACATATAGCAAACCTCCACCCCCAACCATAGAGAAAGGAGAAGAAAGAGAGAAGATAATCCTGTCACCCAACCTAAAACCTTCTACCTCTAGCAACTCCCACCAACCACCATTGCTGATCAACAAAGTTCTCCTGCTTCATTATCCCTTGTACCAAAATCAGCCCCCAAAAAAATCCATTTTGGCAAAAAGAGAATCCCCTCCAAAATCTGAAAAAAGAATCTAATTGAAGTGGTCATTGTAGAGCCATGTGTCACATTCTTGTATACTTTGCAATGCTCGCTTCTCCGAACTGCTCTCTGGGCAGAAACCAAGTTCAGCCTTGCAAAATATTGTCGCCATCATCGAGCTAGCTCTTGCACTTACCAAGCATAGCTACCTTGTCTACTTATTGTGTGCGCAAGAAGTGTTTGGAAATAAGAAAGCATATTAAAAGCCTAAAGCAGCCTAAAGCCACAAGGGAAGCTCAAAGAGAGACAGAGACTGTTGGGAGGAACTCCTTTTGCTTCTCTCTCACAGAAGTGTTTGCTTGATCTCAAATCAATGCGAGCACACAGCGATCTCTAGCCTCCCATTTCCAAATGGACAGCCATGATCTAGCAAGGCAAGTGCCTGTTGACGTAAACCAAATATTTGTGGTGTCTTATGTGCATTCATTGGTAAGAGTACATATACCTGCTTAGGTGTTTTACCAATCATAAATAAGATAAGAAACGACGTAAATAAGTAGGCGAAAAGAGTATGTATATTAGCATTTAGGGAGCTGGGCGACGAAGACCTTGGTTTTTGTTTTTCGTTTATCTTGTAAGTACAACTCTTATTGATGAAAACCAGCATTAAGAGGGTCCTGCTAATGATATTACAGCCGAGGATTTACATAACACGCCCTATAAAGAGCTAAGGAAGACGAGTGATGATAGTTATTCTTAGAAATTAAATGCTGACAGCTTTCAATCAGATATGAGATACAGGGTTCCAATGATGAAAAGAGATGGCATAGCAGGTTATTGATTAACAAATGTAAACCTTCCATCTAAAAGGACAAGTACTAACTAGACGTGAATTTGTTATGATTTTCTTCTCAAAGATAAAGTGTATTCGTCATGATTGGCTCAAGGAGAAAGATTCTCTTAAAGCTAAAGATACTGTAGTCCCTCACACCTCCCCGTTGCAATGTTTCTTAGAAGGATCACCGAAAACATTAAACATCATTAAATCACCGCTGAAGTATATTAAGTATGCAAGTTGTTGCAGGTTCTATGCCCAAATATAATAGAGATTTTCAAAGACTAAAGTTACGAAAGAGCAGAGGATTCAGACAGTAAATAGTTTGCACTAACCTTTGGGTAGATCGTAAGAGAAATAGACAATAGCACCAGGAATAAATCCAGCAGAATAGAAATCCTGAGATACATCTTTTATTTGCTTCTTCGGAGGAGTAGTATCTGAAATTATGGACAAGCATCCATCTTCAGCAACGCAACGCTATTATAAACTGCTCACGTGAGCAATATATAGGAAAAGTAAAATGTATCAACTGTTTAGGATACTCTTACAGATATAGAAAGGCAGTTCAGGATGAGCAATCACTTTCATAAGGAGGTCAAATAAGCTCTGGATTGTCTCTGATGGATGAAAAGTGGCCTCCAATGTATAATTATCCGGAAAGCGTACTCTGATTACAGCCTGAACAACATAGACCAGCATGTGATATGAAAACCAACAATGTCAAACGCAAAGGTGTTGAAAAGTGTCAAGGTCCCCTGTGACTTGTAAGCGCAAAGCCAATGCCCCAAAGAAAGGTGCAAATGAAGAAAGAAAACCAAAAAAAAGACATATGAATGATGAAGAAAAATCAATATAAGGACAAGAAGTTGTATGTACAAAGAAATTTGAAAAAAACATCTGCAATTAAGTGAAACATAAGAATACCAAATCATGTCAATTAAGGTCAAAAATTCTTTTAAACTTCTAATGCAAATGTAAATTGCAGTTTTAAGCTTTAATTCAATCTTTCTGACTAGTTTTCTTAAGCAAAATTTTTAATTTTCTTCCTATTTGCTGTCATATTCATTCATAACATTTTCTAAACCTTTAGTATATCATTTTGCCAGCTATATTTATTGTTTATCGTCCCCCCCTTCAAGAGAGCCAACAATGAGGCATACACCTTAGAGCCTTATTTAGGCACTAAAGAACTGCCTAAGCAAGATGAAGCGTTCAGCCTCAGCTGCACCTAGCTTCAGAGTTCAAGCATGCCTTTACCAATACTGATGAAAACTTAATTTACCGAACGACTAACACCAAAAATATGCATACTTGACACAAGTGAAAAGATCTTCTGGAGAGAAGGATCTGAAACCTTAGTTATCCTTGCTCTGCGTGCAGCTTGTTCTGCCTCGCGAAGTTTCTTTGTCTTCAAATGCTTATCTGTCGAAAAATTTCATCATACCAGTTAGAATGCGCAGCATCAAAAAATAACCAAACACCTATATACTTTTCCGCAGACCTATAGTAAATAAACAAGATTACAAGAATAGCCAGAGGGAATGGAAAGAACCATTGAAAGTTTTAGAGCATTTGTCAATTAATTCCACAGAATACTAATTGACAATTTTCTTACTTTTTCTATTGGAGGTCAACTAGGAATCCCAATTTAGCAAATACTTAAAGCATTTTTAATCTGAGTATCTCACCTTCTTTTTTTGTTGCCAAAAGCCGATAATAATCCTCTGGTGTGAACTCATAGAAGCCTTCTGGCTCCTCTGACACTGCACAAGACGATTAGAAAGGGTCACGACAAAATAAAATGAGCATATATGAAAAATAGACAATAAAATCATGTTTAGGAAGTTGTATCAGTGATGCTGTCTATATCAAGCAGGAAGTACCAGTGCTGGAAACATCAGAAGGCGTTGAAGAAGCTGTTGATATTTCAAACACACGGATTTCACGTCCAAACTTTTCTTTTGCAGCTGCAAGCTTCGCCTGAATTTACCCAGCAAAACAGAAAAGTTACAATCCATTACCCGAAAAGAGTATTTCCGTGCTGGAGTAACAGACAGAGCTTTCCGCGGATTTAGCTTCTGAGGGAGTAACTGAAGTAAAGCCAAAAGAATTTACTCAAGGAGAATAGCTAATTTTACTCATCAGACACTAGAACCTATTTTGGGAGCTTTTTGTTTATGATTTGTTTAATATTCTTTACCTTTACAGATGAAGTTAGATTCACTATGTTTCATTATTCTGTAAGTTCAATAATTTTAAATAAGTGCCGATCCATGCTCTTCACCCTGAGCAGTGTATTTTTTTTTTAAACCTTAATATGTTTTCCTGCTAGCTACAAATCGAGCTGTTACAAATGTCTGAAGCCAGTACCTTAACTGTTTTATGGCCTACAAACACCTCTGCAGTCTCTGTTTTCCCTTAACGAGTTAAATCATTCGTTTAGTCTATGAGCCTTTTTTTAAAGCTCATTTTGGGTGCTCTCAGTTATTGAAGTCTACGAATATTTCCCAGGATGAAACTATTTCCTTATTCTTTTGTTCTAATGCTATACTTGCACGAGCCTTCAATAAGAGGAAATAAATCACAATAATCCTTGAACTCCTTTACTGCATTTGAATTATTATTTTTTTTTGAGAAGGATTACCGCATTTGAATTATTAAAACCAACTATGTTGCATGAGGCTGAGTGTTGACCAGTGAAGAACTCTCATGTCCAGAAGATGAAGGTGGCAGTCCCTCATTTCCATCCCTGAGCATTTTTAATTTTTCATTTATCAAAAAATACCACTATTGGTTCATTCTTCATCTAATTAGATAGATTAGATAAATGATCTAGCAATGATGGCATTTCTATTTTGTTTACCGAATCACATAAAATTTTACCCAACTCCATATCTGGAATGTATGAAATACGTATGAACGGAGGAAGAAAGAGAATTTTCTACTTAAATTAAATTGAAATTTATTGGAATTTTCAACTGATACGATATTGAGATGGATGTGCAAACACACCATGGTAGATAGGAATAGGAATGAAGTTATTCGGGATAAGGTGGGAGTGGCCCCTGTGGAGGACAAAATGCGGGAAGCGAGACTTAGATAGTTCGGACATGTGACGAGGAGAGGCGTTGATGCCCCAGTAAGGAGGTGTGAGAGGTTGGTCTTGGAGGGCCTAAGGAGAGGTAAGGGTAGGCCGAAGAAGTATTGAGAGAGTTGATTAAGCAAGACATGGCGATGCTCCAGTTTATTGAGGATATGGCCCTTGCTAGGAAGGTGAGAAAATCGAGAATTAGGGTAGAAGGTTAGGTAGTCGAGCGTCTACCGTGTTCATACCGGTAGTTTTAGTGCACTATTTAGCGCTAGACTTGTATTTCTTGTTCTCAGATTTATGTTATTACAGATTTATGTTATTACCTGTTGGTTCTTGGGCTTTGGTTTTCTGATTGCTTTGCTGGTATTGTTGCTTTAGGTAATTCCTTGCTTTTTACCTTTCCTAAGCCTTTTTATCCTCTTTACCTTTGTATTTTTTTTGAGTCGAGGGTCTACCGGAAACAGCCTCTCTACTTTCTCAAGGTAGGGGTAAGGACCGTACACATACTATCCTCCCTTAACCCCACATGTGGGATTTCACTACGTTTGTTTTTGTTGTTAATATTTTCTCGTCTTAGACTTCATCCAAAGACTTTCTGCTCTTCCATTTTAGAAATTCTACTCAATACTATGCTCTAAACCCTATGAAAATACCAAATTGAAGATCTGCATGAAACTGTTCAAGATGTATCTATGTAATGGTAGCAACTCTCCCAGTAATAAGAGCAAAACTTGGAATTAAGAAATAGATATTTGAAACATAAGCTAAGTAACAATCCGCAATAGCATGACAATTATTGTAAGGCACTTCTAAAGAATGAGACTAAGTACGGCAAAACCCGAAAGGGAAGCCAGCGATACAAATTACAGCAATGCCACTACCTCAATCCCAACTTAAACAGTGGTCAGCTATATAAATCATCACTGACCATGTCGCTCCGTGTAGGCTCATACCAATATTACACACAAATATAAATAAAAAGTACTAGGAGCTCCCTATATTTTATATATATATATATATATATATATATATATATATATATATATCATATTATTATATAATATTATAAGTGGGAAGCCCCTAAAGTTAAAGTTAGATTACGAAAATACCCTTTAAAAAATGAGTGACAATTTTTTCTTTCAATCAAATACAACTCTACATAAAACTTTGTACAAAAAAGTAAACTTTACATTCTAATAAAATAACTAAAATATAAAGATATTGCATAATAAATAGTAATTATTAAGCACTATAATAATGGTGTTAGAGTCTCTTCAATTAGCTGCAATACATGTATATGTTAGAGCTAATTTTAACTGTCTCCATAGTCTATCTTTTTTATTTTCTCTTATCTTGACCTTTCAAGTTTTTATGCATTCTAAATTAATTCTTAATATACATTCTATCAAGATAATAAAACTTTTTTTAAATAAAAATAACCAAAAAGTAAAAGTAAAATCTGAAAAAAAGAACGTGGGAAACCGTTGATGACCACAAATGTGCAATATATTTACTTGGCCAGCTTTTAATGTCAATTTAGCTTTTGGTTTTCTTGTCAAATTCAAACATGAAACATCTCATTAATAAAGGTAAAAGAGTCATACGTGGAAGTTCAGTTGCTTTATCAAATAAAGGGTAATGGTCTGATTACAAAATTCATATTACATCATAAAGTCCATATGCCTTTTTGTATCCCAAAGAATGAAAACGTAATAAATAGCGAAGAATTATTTTATCTGTTGCAGTATTCGATAGTTATTTAAATTGTGATCAATGATATCTATAAGCGTTACCATTAAAAGGCTTATTTTCTTCCGGTTTTACTATATCAAAGCCTGCTGATAAAACTCACTCTTGCCAAAACCTTTCAGCTTAATTGGAATCATTAGGAGCTAGGTGAATTTTTTGCAAAACTTTTCAGCTTCTTAGACTCTGACCAAATCACTAGGAGATAACGTTGGTGGGACACAACAACATAAAGGTATTTGAAACTATTTTAAAGTCATTGTAGTCTTGTTTCTTCTGTTGGAAAAGTTAAAAACAAATAGTAACTTTATTTTCTTTTCATTTCTTGTAAGCGTCAAAGTTAGCATCCTTTTATCTTTAGCCAATTCTATGTAATATGGAGTAGGAATGTGAAATTATTCTTCATATTATCTTATGCAGTGATCTTGTTTGAGAGAACTAATCATGACACAATATTAATTTGAATTATTATACAGCCATCTCCTTTTGCTTTTTTTTCTTTTAATTAAGAAGTGATTTCATGGATTGTTCGCACTCATTACTTAGTTTTGTTAGAAGATTTCAGCATGTTTAATTTATTCTTTTATTTTCTTACCCAAATCTAATTGCTAAACTCTTTAAATATTATTTGGAATACACGTGCAACGCACGTGTTTAGAAACTAGTATATATATATCACGTCCTTAGTCTTGAACTAAGTACACATGTGGCACTTGACAACTCGCTCACGATCGCTAAGGGAATGGTAGAAAGAACACGAGAAATTTGCCAAAGGAAGCTCTGTATTAGAGAGAATTTGAATTGTTTGCTTGGTGAATTACAAATGAATATCCCCTTTATATACTAGTCTCCTAGGGGCTAGTGTGTAAATAAAAATTATTACACAAGTCCCTTATTATTTACAAGTCTTTTCTCTAGAATTCTATAGATAGCTAGAATCTTCTAAGGATTTTCCTAGCAATTCTATAGAGTTCTAAGATTTTCCATGAGAAATCTCCATATTTCTCTAAAACCTTCCTACATGTGCTAGTCTATTTCATATGTAAGCTTTCCACATGGCAAAAATATATGACAAGTGGAACCTATGTGGCATGATGATATTGCCGGCCATGACACTCCCCCATCCAATTTTGTGCCGCCCTCGACACAAAGCATCGACAGGTACGCGCGCACCTCGCCTTGATGTCGCCAAAGATTTTTGTCCATTGGCCATGATGCTCCATGGAGCGGTTCGCCTTCCCATGTCACAACTCATAAGGTACTTGTCACCTTTCTTCTTGTCCCGTTTGTACTTTGGACGGCTAGCAATGATGGCCTTGATCCCCCACTCATCTGATACCTCTCCTTGCTCTTGACCAGAATCTCTCTGTGACTCGGCCAAGTCTAGCAGTTTCTCAAGCATCGGGTCCATGCTTCCGCTCCCTATTTGGCTGCCCTCCATGGTTCCAGCCTTGCTAGCAAACTTGACCCTTGTGCTTGGTGCATCGTCTAAGTCCGTTAGCGTGCTATCACTTTGTAACTCGCCATCCCCTTCAACTATGTCCGCCCAACATTTCTTGTTACCACCATGCTCCATTTGCATGGTGCCAAGATAGGCTTTGAAATCTCCTACTTTCGGCTTAGATTCCAGCGCATCCCCCCAATGCAGGCGGTCCCTCCTGTGTCGCCCTTGTGTGCCTGAGCAAAGTTCCCTATTATTGTTGCAAGCTTCCCCAACTCTGGACATTCACTTGCCGGATGTGATCCTTTACAGAAGTAGCACCCTCCCTTAGGCACGTACTCGCTATCCGGCCCCTTGCCGTTTCTCTTGGACCCCTGTCCGTTATGGGATGGCCCCTTGCCATTAACCTTGTATACCTCGGCTTTGCCTTTCTCGTTGTCCTTGTCATGATCTCCTCCACCCCTCTCGGCGTTACCTTCTTTGAAGATGGCAGGCTCCATCTTGAAGTCAATGAGCAACTCGACTACCGCTATGGCCTCGTCCACGTTGGCTATTTCATGTCTTCTTAACTCCTGTTTTGCCCAATTTTCCAACCCATCCATGAAGTAGAAGAGGGAATCTTCCTCGGACAATGACGGGATTTGCAGCATTAAGGTAGTGAACTCGCGCACATACTCTCGAACTGTGGCCGTCTGTCGGAGCTCCCTTAGCTTCCGCCTAGCTTCATACACCACATTCACCGAGTAGAATTGCTTCTTCAACTCCTTCTTGAACTGCTCCTACGTCTCAATCTTGCATAGCCCCTTCTCTATGTCAGCACACTTTCGACCGCCACAGCGCAGCGATCTCTAAGAGGTACACCACAGCTCTGATACCACGTTGTCACGTCCTTAGTCTTTGACTAAGTACACGTGCGGCACTTGACAACTCGCTCACGATTTTGCACAATTTGCTCACGTTCTTGCTATGTCAAGTCAGCCTTACTACACTCAAGATCGCTAAGGAATGTTTGAACACTGGAGAATTGCCAAAGGAAGCTTTTGTATTAGAGAGAACTTGATTGTTTTGCTTGATGAATTACAAAGGAATTGCCCCCTTTATATACTAGTCTCCTAGGGGCTAGTGTGTAAATCTAGTAGTGACTCCTAGATTATAGTGGCTTTGGTGAACGATGGTAAGGTAAGGTCTTGTCCCCGGGGGTGTCAGCGTGGGGGAGGGGGGTAAGAGGGCTAAGGGAGCTACTAGGCTGAGAGTGGGGTCTTGAAACATAGGAACTTTGACTGGAAAATCTGTAGAGTTAGCGAAGATTCTCGAGAAAATGAAGATTAATATAGCTTGTGTACAGGAGACTAGGTGGGTAGGAGATAAGGCGCGGGATGTGGGCAGTTTCAAACTTTGGTATTCTGGGAGGGTGGGGGACAGGAACAGGGTAGGTATCTTGGTTGATAAGGACCTCTGTGAACTAGTGGTGGAGGTTAGGAGGGTGAATGACAGGCTGAAGACTATTAAGCTAGTTGTTGGAGGTTTTACTTTGAACATAATCAGTGCGTACGCACCCCAAGCAGGCTTGGATGAGGAAATCAAGAGGCGTTTCTGGAAGGATTTGAATGAGATGGTGCGTGGTATCCCGCATACCGAAAAGCTTTTTATAGGAGGAGATTTCAGCGGCCATATTGGAGCGACGTCGGGGGGTATGATGATGTGCATGGTGGCTTTGGTTTTGGAGATAGAAACAGAGGAGGAACGTCTCTGCTGGACTTTGCTAGAGCATTGGATTTGGTGATAGCAAACTCGAGTTTCCCGAAGAAGAGGGAGCACTTGGTCACCTTCCGGAGTTCGGTGGCCGAGACTCAGATTGATTATTTACTCTGCAGGAAGTCCGATAGAGGACTTTGCACGGATTGCAAGGTCATCACGAGTGAGAACCTAGGCTCCTGGTCATGGACCTTGAGATCACGAGGAAGAGAAGGAAGAGGGCAATATATAGTCAACATAGGATCAAGTGGGAAGCCTTGACGGAAACTAAAGCGCAGGAATTGGGGGTCAAGCTGGTGACTATGGGGGCTTGGAGCAGTAGTAGGGACACAAGCGTTATGTGGACCACGACTGCGCAGTGCATTAGGGAAGCCGAGAAGAGGTATTAGGGGTCTCAAAGGGTTACTCTGGTGGTCACAGGGGAGACTGGTGGTGGAATGGAGAGGTGCAAGGAAAAGTGGAAACCAAGAAAGCAGCGTATCTGGAGCTAGTGGAAAGTGTAGACGAGGAGGAGAAGAGAGCGAGTAGGGAGCATTATAAGTTGGCTAAGAAAGAGGCAAAGCTAGCAGTTACGGCGGCCAAGACTGCATCTTTTAGTCGTTTGTATGAGGAACTCGAGGGCCGAGGCGGGGATAAGAGGTTGTTCAGGTTAGCCAAGGCGCGAGAAAGGAAGGCGCGTGACTTGGACCAAGTAAAGTGCATCAAGGACGAAGAAGGTAGAGTTTTGTTGGATGAGGGGCTTATCCGTCGGAGATGGCATACCTACTTCCATAGTCTCTTGAACGAGGAGGGGGACCGAAGCATTGTATTGGGTGATTTGGAACTATCCGGGAGTCTTTGTGACTTTGGGTATTATAGGCGGATTAGAGTTGATGAAGTTGAGGGGGCTATGCGTAAGATGAGAAGGGGCAAAGCGACTGGGCCGGATGAAATTCCGGTGGAGTTGTGGAAGAGTGCGGGTAAGGAATGAGGAGGGGGACAGGAGCATTGTCCTAGGTGATTTGGAACTATCCGGGAGTCGTTGTGACTTTGGGTATTGTAGGCGGATTAGAGTTGATGAAGTTGAGGGGGCTATATGTAAGATGAGAAGGGGCAAAGCGACCGGGCCGGATGAAATTCCGGTGGAGTTTTGGAAGAGTGCGGGTAAGGCAGGCTTGGAGTGGCTCACCAGGATATTTAATGTCATTTTTAGAACGAAGAAGATGCCCGAAGAGTGGAGGTGGAGCACGATGGTTCCTGTATACAAGAACAAGGGTGATATCCAAAATTGCAATAACTATCGGGGTATCAAGCTGCTTAGCCATACTATGAAAGTCTGGAGAGAGTGGTAGAGCTAAGGATGAAGAGGAGTGTGTCTATTTCCGAGAACCAGTTTGGGTTTATGTCGGGGCGTTCGACTACAGAAGTCATCCACCTTGTTAGGAGATTGATGGAGCAGTATAGGGAAAGAAAGAAGGACTTACATATGGTGTTCATCGACTTAGAAAAGGCGTACGATAAAGTTCCGAGAGAGGTTTTGTGGAGATGTTTGAAAGCTAGAGGTGTACTTGTTGCCTACGTTAGGTTGATTAAGGACATGTATGATGGAGTAAAGACCCGAGTGAGGACGGTGGGTAGGGACTCGGACCATTTTCCGGTTATGATGGGGTTGCATCAGGGGTCGGCACTCAGCCTTTTTTGTTTGCTCTAGTGATGGACGTACTGACGCGCCACATCCAAGAGTAGGTGTCGTGGTGCATGTTATTTGTAGATGATATTGTATTGATTGACGAGACGCGAGACGGTGTGAATGCGCAATTAGAGGTATGGAGGCAGACCTTGGAATCTAATGGTTTCAAGATGAGCAGGACCAAGACAGAATACTTGGAGTGTAAATTCAGTGGCGAGACTCAAGAAGGGGAAGGAGAGGTGAGGCTGGACTCGCAGGTCATCCCTAGGAGAGGGAGTTTTAAGTACCTTGGGTCTATTATTCAGGGGGATGGGGAGATTGATGAAGATGTCACACATCGTATTGGGGCGGGATGGATGAAATGGAGACTCGCTTCCAGTGTTTTGTGTGACAAAAAGGTGCCACCGAAACTTAAGGGTAAGTTCTACAGAGTGGTGGTCAGACCAACGATGTTGTATGGGGCTGAGTGTTGGCCAATCAAGATCGCTCATGTCCAGAAGATGAAGGTAGCAGAGATGAGGATGTTGAGATGGATGTGCGGGCACACCAGGTTAGATAGGATCAGAAATGAGGTTATTCGCGACAAGGTGGGTGTGGCCCCTATTGAGGACAAGATGCGGGAAGCGCGGCTTAGGTGGTTTGGTCATGTGAGGAGGAGGAGCACAAACGCCCCGGCGAGGAGGTGTGAGAGGTTGACATTGGAGGGCCTACGGAGAGGTAGAGGTAGGCCAAAGAAGAAGTGGGGAGAGGTGATTAGGCAAGACATGGCGCAACTTCAGCTGACCGAGGGCATGACCCTTGATAGGAAGGTATGGAGGTCGAGGATTAGGGTAGTAGAGTAGGTAGTCCAGAGTTTTCATAACAGTAGTATTGGCACGCAGTCTCGCTTTCTGTTGGTAGTAGGTTTCTGTTATTTTCTTTCATTGTTGACCACCTTATTATCTTATTGTTTTATCCTTCTTTTATATGGCTTTTTGTTACTGTCCCTTCTTGTCTATATTTTCATTAATGTGGTGCTTATGCTTTCTTGAGCCGAGGGTCTATTGGAAACAGCCTCTCTATCCTCGCAAGGTAGGGGTAAGGTCTGCGTACACATTACCCTCCCGACCCCACGGTGTGAGATAATACTGGGTATGTTGTTGTAAAGATCATTGTTGTAACCAGGGGAGGAGCTAGTCCTCTGCTTACGGGCTCGGCCGAACCAGTATCTTTTGTGCAGACTCTGTATTTGTTTTGTGAAATTCATGCAATATGTACAAATTATTATTTTAGAACCCAGTAACTTAAAACAGCTAGAATTCTGAACCCATAAGCTTCAAATCCTGGCTCCGCCTCTGTACACAAGTCCTTAATATTTACAAGATAAGGGCTTTCTCTAGAATTCTCTACAAGTCTAGAATATTCCAAGGACTTTCCTAGCATATCCATAGGGATCTAAATGTCCATACTTATCTAGAACCTTCCCACATGTGCTAGTCTATTTCTTATGTAAGCTTCCACATGGCATTAATATATGCCAAATGGCACCTACGTGGCATGATGATGTGGCGGGTCATGACACTCCTCCCCCCCACCCAATTTTGTGCCGCCCTCGGCACAAAGCATTGACGTACGTGCGCACCTCGCGCACGGAAAAAGAGAGCGCCAAAAGATCATATAATTTGCATCTACTGATATTCTAAGTTCTAGCTACACTTCTCAATTCTCATCAACTCAACAATTGAATGTATGTAAACTGGTTTAAAGGTTAACAAGAAGCAGCTCGGTTATAGCAACATGTCCAAGTAAGCTAACTACAACAGATACAACTGGCACCTTTTTAAGTTTAGATTTTAAAGGAAATATTGCTTCAACTGGAGTAAGTCTTTATACAAACTTTTTTAAAAGATTTTTTTTTTTTTTTTTTAAAAAAAGTTTCTTTATAAGAAATCAAGAAAGGAATCGCCTCTTTACTCACCATGAAATTAACAGGGTTGGGCAAGATTGGTACAAACAAGAGGTTCAATTGAACCATATGGTAAAACCCAGAAATTGAAAAAAACAGTAGAAGAAAGAGATTGAGAGGAATACCTTAGCTGATTCCAACTCCATTGGATCAACGGTTATGAATCTCTGACGCTTTGAAGCAGGTGTAGAATCAACTCTCATTACCCAAAGAAGCAAAATTAATCCCCACGAATTCGCCTCTGCCTCTTTCCTCTCTTGAATTCACAGCTTTATATTTCTACTACTTTTCTCTTTTTGTGGGGTTACCTTTTCGAGGGGTACGGGTTAGAAATATGAATGATCGGTGGATATAAACGGGCTTGACTAAAATGATCCAGTCCAACTAGGTCGGTCCAGTTTCGTAGTTCCTCGTTTTATTTAATTGGCGTAATGGCTTCCTTGTCATGTAAACTTGTAGGGTATTTAAAAGCCGATATACGAACTTTTAACTTTTCTATTTGAAAACTTGAACTCATTTTTTCCTTTAATTAATAAACACATTTGACTGTTGACCTGCTCATGTGGCGTTAGGGTAATTCAAAAAACGAATAAATTATCCGACCCGATCCGTATTTGAGACGGATAAAAAATAAATTATCCGGCGAATAATATGGATATCCATATTATCCATAACTTCTTGAATATGATCACTTATAGGAGAATTTCTAGTCTCCCAAAACTTGAGGAACCCCCAATTTGAGGCTTTACAAATGTAAAAGTTAAACACATTAGTTATCCATTGGTTATCCATTTGGTTAACCATTTTCTAAGTGGATAATATGGTTCTTATCCATATTCGACCAGTTTTTAAAAAGTTCATTATCCAACCCATTTTTTAATGGATAATATGGGTGGATAACTATTTTCTTTTAACCATTTTGCCACCTCTAGTTTTAATCAACAGGTTGCGTGAGGAACACGATGCACAAGAGTATGAAAGCCATCTTACCAACGCCCAACGGTACAAAATACCTTGTATTTAAGTGGGTTCTTATTCATTCATTCTAAAATATCTTACTCCTACATTTTTAAAAATCTGAAGCTCCATTCCTTCAGTTTGTAAAATCTGAAGCTTCATTCCTAATTTTTTTTCTTTTTTCTTTTTCCAGACCATGAAAATGACGGAAAGTCGTATATTTTATCATTGTGAAGTTGAATCTAAGTTTTGCATCACTTGGAAGCTAACAAATCCAGTAATAAGGTTTTATGAGTGCTCAAATTATGGTCGAAGAAATTGTTGCAATATTTTTAGGTAGTTTGACCCACCTCTTCCAGATCACTATAAATAAGTGATGTCAGGGTTGTTATCAAGAACTAGAGAGAGAGAGATCGGCTACATAGGGAGAGGGTGAAGAACATTGTAACTTTAGTTGTTGTATTGGTACTAATCATTGTAATTTCCTTCTTAGTCTAGTTAGTTATCAACGTATATTTTATGTTTCTTCATAACCCTATGTACAATGAAAATGACAAAATGTATGACGAACTTTTGTGGAATGAAAAGCAATGTTTGACATAAACAAGCAGCATATTGTAACACCCCGAAAAATTTTGAAGTATTTCAGTGTAAAGCCCCATAATTTTCGCAAGTGAATTCAAGGTTTCGTGGTGCCGGAGTAGGCTTACGTGTTTGAGGATGGTATAAGATCTTCGCAGCGAGCTTGCGAGCCGTGGTTCAGACTTTTTGAGTTGAACAATGCACCAGAAAGTAAAAAAAAATATTTGGCGGAAAAGCACATTTATGCGGCCCATTATCCGGCCGCATAATCACTCTGCGGACCGCATAATGGCCGCAGAGTGAAGCAGTAAATTTGGCCAACTTGAGGTCCGTTTTGCGGTCGATTATGCGACCGCATAATCGATATGAGGACCGCATATCGATCGTATAATCCCTCTTTGGTTTTGGCGGAGGGAGTTCTGCGGTGCATTATGCGACCGCAGAATGAGTATGCGGACCGCAAATGGTCGCATACCTGGGCCGAAAGTTCAGGCCCCTGAGAGCCATTTCTGCGGTCACTTTGCGGACCGCATAACTATTATGCGGTCGCATATGCGACCGCAGACCTGTGCCGGGGCACCCATTTTCTTAATTTAAAACCCGACCCCCATTCCGTTAAAACAACCCCTTAGTCTATTTTGAAGCTCATTTCTGATATTTCTAGTATGATAGAGAGGGTGTTCTAGAGGGAGGGCCTAATTTTCATCAATTGATCTTCAACCATCACTCAAAGCCTTGAAAATATTGAAGTAGAGCACCAAAATTCTTCACCCTAAAAGGTAAGGCTTCATCACCCCACCTCTTAATATCAAACATAGTTATAATGGGGTATTAGTATGATACTTCATGGGTACGAGGGTGGTTCATCTTGCATGCATGTGATAAAGAGTGTGGGAAAAATAAAAAGTGAACTAGAACCATGAACATTTTCCTAATTTTGGGTTCAATTTGTATATTGATAAAATAGATTAAGGTTGCTAAGGGTTCCGGATAATTGTAGAGTCTAAAGAAGCGCGATTGAGGTATGTTGGCTAAACTTTCTCTCTTGGAATTGAATTCCATAATGTTTATGTAAGTTTCAAAGTGTGGGTTACGTATTAAAAGGTTATGGCTTTGAGTCGTGTTTCAATGAAAGATAGAATTGTCTAAAAGCTTTTGTACTAAATTTATGCCCATTAGTGGATGCTTTATCTAATGTTTTAATTTATAAATATATCCAGTGTGATTCGAGTTCTATATACTCATGTATTGAAATTGTACATTGTCATTTCTGGGGGAGAGTATTGCAAGAGTAAATGGTGTATTGACTGTTTATAATTTTTCATGCGTGTTTCTATTGTTGATTGGTATGCTTCATTCTTTGGGAAGAAACCATTTGTGTTTGAAGTTTCCATTTCAAATAGATTTGAAGTATATAATTTCTAAAATATCCTATATGTTGATACTTGATGGTGATCTTTGAAATTGAAAAAGGTGACAGTGTAGAATATGAAATACGGCCATCGTGCCAGGAATAAAGAATTTTGTGAATGGCCTAATGAGCCAAGGAAATATTGTCGTTGTGAATGACTGGAAATACTAATGAGAATTCATACAATGTGAAATATGTTGAGGTGAGTACAATTGTATTTATGATATTTCTGTTTGCAAATCAAATCAAAACTATTTTTGGGAGCATCATTAGCAATACCGAGGAAGGGTGGATCATAAGGCCCACACCTGAAACTACACGTGCCGGTGTCGGGGTGGATTATGATATTATTCCCCTTAATTGGGATGAAACTGGAATCTTTGTGGATTGAAAAAGTCAACCCGCACGGCATATGTGGGAAAGCGGCCTAGCTGACCGGGTGGAGATCAGACGCCATATTGCGCATATGGTGGTACTACTCTTGGTAACAACTTTCTTTCACATCACATGTCAAACCACATTGTTTGTGGGGAGATGGCCTAGCCGATCGAGCGTGATCGGACTCCGTGCTAACAAAGACGGTGGTATATCGGTGCTAATGATCTCCCAACCAAATTTATATATGAAGTTCGTATTTTGAAAATTATTATATTTTAACTTGACGTTTGGATATTGTTGATTATGACTTGTTGTTTCTATTTGTTGCCTTTTCTTATATGGGCATTCTATTTTGAAAAAGGATTTTTAGCTATACATACTAGTGCTATTCGACAGTACTAACGTCCCTTTTGCCGGGGGCACTGCATCTTTAATGGATGCAGGTGGTTCTTCAGCAAGCGGCATTGATCAGTGGTAGTAGTACACTCTTTTCAGCTAATTTGGTGAGCCCCACTTCATTTCGGGGTCATGTATCTTTTGTTTCTCATGTACAATATTTTAAGGTATAACCGGGGCTTTGTTGACGGCATTTTCATATTACTCTTCTATTGTATGTAGAGGCTCTGTAGACAGGTTGTGGGTTATGGTTGATGTTGGGAATTGAACTAGAAATGTTGGTACATGGAAATTATGTTTTTTATTAATTCTATAAACTCGTAATATTTTGGAAATTATGAATGAAGCTACTAATGGGAATGAAAAGGAAGTTGTTAATAAAATCTTTTCAGTGATTGACTAATGGAGTACATCTCTTCTTTATTCATGGATGAGTTTGGGTAGAAGTAAGTCTAATAGGCTTGCTCGGCCGGGTTCTCTCGGTTGAGCGCCGGTTGCGCTCCCTAAGTTTGGGGCGTGACAAACTTGGTATCAGAGCCTAAGGTTTTAAAGTGTCCTAGGATGTCTCGGATCCGTGTCTAGTAGAGTCCTTCTTATCAGTGTGTTGTCGACCACATCTATAATGAGGAGGCTACTTGGACATTTAGGAATTTCACACTTCTTTGATACTCCAGAATCGTGTGATAGAGCTCAAGATAGGAAGATAATTTCCTCAGTATGTCTCATGATATTTTTCAGATGAGTAATCCACGAGTTCAAAACAACGAGGAAGGAATGACCGCTCCATTGAATCTGGGGGAGATTACACAAGAGTTCGTTGGGAGAATGCGTCGAACCGTGGAGGGGTTGGAAGAACTTGGAAGAACTTGTTGCTAAGGGAAGTGTCCTTATTCCTACCACTGTCACCGCACCACCAGATCGAGTGGTGAGAGAATCTAGGAAACGAAAGAGGGTTGTTGGTGCTAATGAACCAGATTGTGTGATTTGCAAGAAGTGACACTTAGGAACATGTTGGATGACCCTTGAAATATGTTATGGTTATGGAAAGAAGGGGCACAAGAAGAGGAAATGCCCTAGGTTGGGTACACCCATCCAGTTATGTCCATCATGCGGGGAGGAACATTTGGTGTCGTGTTGTGAGTATGCTTAGTAGCACGCTAGAGGTGGTATCTTTGGGCAATTCCAAAGGCCCACACAGCAATCCGGTGCTGGAATTGTTAATCCTGCATTGGAAGCTTGGAGGAAGGATAAGGGGTATGCTTATGATGTATGCAAAAAGGGTAAATATCAGGTCAGTGAGACGAGTCAGTTCAGCGGACCTCATCCCCGTTGTGCGAAGTGTGGGAGATGCCATCCAAGAGTGTGTCACTATGGTACAAAAGTATGCTACAAGTGTGGTATGATGGGCCACTTTCAAAGAGATTGTTATTTGTCTCGCCAGAGCATGGGCAAGGGTATGGCACAGCCAACCAGTTCTGTAGCTTCTACATCCACAACGCCTCCCCCAGATAGAGGCACTATAACGCCTGCAGGGCGTGGAATAGCTAGGGGTGGTATTCAGAGCTCGGGAGGGCCCAACAAATTTTATGCTATGAGGAGACGTCAAAAGTTTGAGGCTTCTCCAGATGTGGTTACAGGTATATTGAGTGCCCGATCTCATGATGTGTATGTTCTTATTGATCCCGGTTCCACTTTATCATATGTCACCTCTTATGTTACTATGGAAGTTGGGATAGAACCGAAACAACTTTATGAGTCGTTCTCTGTATCTACTCTTAGAACGAGGCACAGTATTCGTGAAGCCTTTTTATCACAATTCCTTATATTTACAACCTCTTGAGAAATTGAGTTCTATAATGGGTTCCCTGAATTGCGTTATAACCCTAGGTTAATACTTCCTACTGCTTCCCTAAATTCTCAACAAGGGACAATACCTGATGAATTTCATACAGAACCTTTTGATTCAAATGGATAACAGCTGCTCATTTGTGCCTATACATGCATCACCGTAATATTTACCTATGCGGTATGATATCCAATAGAAAGCAGCCTAGTGCTGAGATCCTTCTTGAGTCACTATTTTTCTCTCTGGTATATGTGACTTCTATGGTTGGAACAATTATTTTACTCCTTTATGAATAGAATCATGAATCCTTTTCATTGTCTAGTAACATGAGAGTATATCTTAGCACTTATCATATGCGTACATGCCAATTGAAAGGGGCCACTTATCCGCATAAAGTTTTTGAGCAACTTGAGATTTATCACAAATTTGTCACAGGGAGGTCTTGTTGTTTACCCATCTCAGTATGACTTTCATGTCCACCTAGATCATGCCTCAGTGAGTAACTCACCTTGTTCTCAGTATTATGGTTGCCCATGAATTGGCCTGATGTGGCAACTTGAGAGTTGTTATGGCAAAAACATGTCTAGCTCACGGCAAAGTGTTCATTCTCTCTAACTAATACATGATTTCATCCAACATTAAGATGTCCTAGTTATATGATTCCACTTGTGTGAGATTGAAAGTTGAACAGCCTTATGATGAGCATATTGAATTGAAAGACAAACTCATCATATCTCTAGTACTCTCACATAGGATCAAATATTGGCAAAGGTTAAGTTGTGGGAATGATAATAATCTCACAAGTGTTCAACTTCTTTTCATCCTCGTAAGCTTGTGGCATAGATTCCTTGTGCTAGTTACTGTTAAGAGTGTAATGCAACTTTGTGTATCTTGAAACCCATATCATATTCAGGGTGCTAGAATATTCTCATTTCGAGTTAAACTGATTTTTTCCTACATACCAAGAGGCGACTGGTGTCACATAAGTGTTATCTCTCTTTAAGGCTTACTATTGCCAAACAAGGCATGTATGGAATGAAACAATTGTTGTTGTCCTTTTCCTGGCTCATAGTATTCCAAGAATAACTGACGCTAATGTCTTTATCCTCCAAACCATGCCTCTCATATGCCACATGTCTAAAATGACTCATTTATTTAAATCTCCTAATCATGAACCTGATCCCTACATTATCTATGCCTACTAGGCAACTCTATGACTCGTGTGTTGAACCGATGGTGTCACCACAACGAATCACCATGTCAGCGCTATTGGTAGTGACCTTCATGTCTCTTAGGATATAACCTCCTGAAATGCCGTGCTCAGTACGTTGATGGATTCTTGAATATTTCCAGCGAAATCTCGAACCTCGTTGTTCCTGTTTGTAGCAAATCTATCGAGTATTGTAGGTTCAGGCATGCCAAACAAGAAGCATCATCCTATGATCAAATATATAGGATAGGAAATTTTATGGTCATAGTCAAGCTAGCACATCTTAGAGAAATTGTTGAAAGTTGCCAAAGGTTTAGTTTGGGTGTTCGGCGTGGAGATTTAGAGTTGAATAAAATTAAATGGGTTATTCTAAATATTTTCTGCATGAGGATGCTATGTGAATTGTCAATAAAGGTAAAGTATGTGAAGTCATATTAGTCCTTATAAAATTTTGAAAGGAAATAAGCAAAACTATGAGTATGATGTTTCCCTATTATTGTTCTTCGTGTACCCGGTGTTTCATATGTCTATATCTAATAAGGTGAAGATAAGGAATAATGGGATTGTGAGGAGCAACTATTTGCTATTCGTGTTAGAAAAGTCCGGGAGTTGAGATTGTGTCCGCTAATATGTTATGGCGAAATGTGTAAGTTGAGCATACCACATGGAGGAAAAAAACGTGTTAAGGAAATAAAATGTTCCCACTTGAATGTATAGTTAAATGATTGTGATTTGAAAGGTACTTCTGTGTGTTATAATTTAAATATGTGCAGCTCATGTCCAGATACCACTCTTGATAGTATATTACCTGTAATGATGAGATTAGTGATGTTGTTATACATGATGATGTTTTGTCAAGTTGCGGATGTGTTGTTAGGAATTATTTTGGTGTTGCTCTAGCAGGTGGATAGGCCCAGTTACAGGGGAGACTCTGGCGATTTTTTTTTTTGGAAATTTAAGGAGTTCGCCAAATTTTGAAACTACTGATGTGTGTGAACCAACAGTTGAACCACACTGAATGCTAATGACGGATTTTGACCCTCATTCGAGGAAGAATGATCCTAAGCGGGGGAGAATGTAACACCCTGCAAAATTTTGAAGTATTTCAGTGTAAAGCCCCGTAATTTTCGCAAGTGAATTCAAGGTTTTCGTGGTGCCGGAGTAGGCTTACGTGTTTGAGGATGGTATAAGATCTTCATGGCGAGCTTGCTCGCCGCGGTTTGAACTTTTTGGGTTGAACAATGCACCGAAAAGTAAAGAAAAATATTTGGAGGAAAAGCGCATTTATGCGGCCCATTATGTGGCCGCATAATCACTCTACGGACCGCATAATGGCCGCAGAGTGAAGCAGTAAGTTTGGCCAACTTGAGGTCCGTTTTGCGGTCGATTATGCGACCGCATATCGGTCGCATAATCCCTCTTGGGTTTTTACGGATGGAGTTCTGCGGTATATTTTTGCGATCGCAGAACGAAGTATGTGGACCGCATACTGGTCGCATACCTGGGCCGAAAGTTTAGGCCCCTGAGGGCCATTTCTGCGGTCACTTTGCGGACCGCATAACTATTATGCGGTCGCATATGCGACTGCAGACCTGTGCCGGGGCACCCATTTTGTTAATTTAAAATCCGACCCCCATTCCGTTAAAACAACCCCTTAGTCTATTTTGAAGCTCATTTCTGATATTTCTAGTGTGATAGAGAGGGGGTTCTAGAGGGAGGGCCTAATTTTCATCAATTGATCTTCAACCATCACTCAAAGCCTTGGAAATATTGAAATAGAGCACCAAAATTCTTCACCCTAAAAGGTAAGGCTTCATCACCCCACCTCTTAATATCAAACATAGCTATAATGGGGTATTAGTATGATACTTCATGGGTACGAGGGTGGTTCATCTTACATGCATGTGATAAAGAGTGTGGGAAAAATAAAAAGTGAACTAGAATCATGAACGTTTTCCTAATTTTGGGTTCAATTTGTATATTGATAAAATAGATTGAGGTTGCTAAGGGTTTTGGATAATTGAAGAGTCTAAAGAAGCGCGATTGAGGTATGTTGGCTAAACTTTCTCTCTTGGAATTGAATTCCATAATGTTTCTGTAAGTTTCAAAGTGTGGGTTACGTATTAAAAGGTTATGGCTTTGAGTCGTGTTTCAATGAAAGATAGAATTGTCTAAAAGCTTTTGTACTAAATTCATACCATTAGTGGCTGCTTTAACTAATGCTTTGATTTATAAATA
This sequence comes from Nicotiana tabacum, assembly GCF_000715075.1. Taxonomy (NCBI): domain Eukaryota; kingdom Viridiplantae; phylum Streptophyta; class Magnoliopsida; order Solanales; family Solanaceae; genus Nicotiana; species Nicotiana tabacum. The sequence continues at coordinate 90,053,977 of NC_134096.1, read as the reverse complement.
TATCCAGTGTGATTCGAGTTCTATATACTCATGTATTGAAATTGTACATTGTCATTTCTGGGGGAGAGTATTGCAAGAGTAAATGGTGTATTGACTGTTTATGATTTTTCATGTGTATTTCTATTGTTGGTTGGTATGCTTCATTCTTTGGGAAAAAATCATTTGTGTTTGAAGTTTTCATTTCAAATGGATTTGAAGTATATGATTTCTAAAATATCCTATATGTTGATACTTGATGGTGATCTTTGAAATTGAAAGAGGTGAAAGTGTGGAATATGAAATACGGCCATCGTGCCAGGAATAAAGAATCTTGTGAATGGCCTAATGAGCCAAGGAAATATTGTCGTTGTGAATGACTGGAAATACTAATGAGAATTCATACAATGTGAAAGATGTTTAGGTGAGTACAATTGTATTTATGATATTTCTGTTTGCAAATCAAATCAAAACTATTTTTGGGAGCATCATTAGCGATATCGAGGAAGGGTGGGTCATAAGGCCCACACCTGAAACTACACGTGCCGGTGTAGGGGTTGATTGTGATATTATTCCTTTTAATTGGGTTGAAACTAGAACCTTTGTGGATTGAAAAATTCAACCCGCACGGCATATGTGGGAAGGCGGCCTAGCTGATCGGGTGGAGATTAGACGCCATATTGCGTATATGGTGGTACTACTCTTGGTAACAACTTTATTTCGCATCACATGTCAAACCACATTGTTCGTGGGGAGATGGCCTACCCGATCGGGCGTGATCGAACTCCGTGCTAACAAAGACGGTGGTATATCGGTGCTAATGATCTCCCAACCAAAATTATATATGAAGTTCGTATTTTGAAAATTATTATGTTTTAACTTGACGTTTGGATATTGTTGATTGTGACTTGCTGTTTCTATTTGTTGTCTTTTCTTATATGGGCATTCTATTTTGAAAGAGGATTTTTAGCTATACATACTAGTGCTATTCGACAGTACTAACGTCCCTTTTGTCGGGGGCACTGCATCTTTAATGGATGCAGGTGGTTCTTCAGCAGGCGGCATTGATCAGTGGTAGCATTACACTCTTTTCAGCTGATTTGGTGAGCTCCACTTCATTTCGGGGTCATGTATATTTTGTTTCTTATGTACAATATTTTGTGGTATAGCCGGGGCCTTGTTGCCAGCATTTCTATATTACTCTTCTATTGTATTTAGAGGCTCCGTAGACAGGTTGTGGGTTATGGTTGATGTTGGAAATTGAACTAGAAATGTTGGTACTTGGAAATTATATTTTTCATTAATTCTATAAACTTATAATATTTTAGAAATTATGAATGAAGCTACTAATGGGAATGAAAAGGAAGTTGTTAATAAAATCTTTTCAGTGATTGATTAATGGAGTACATATCCTCTTTATTCATAGATGAGTTTGGGTAGAAGTAAGTCTAATAGGCTTGCTCGGCCGGGTTCTCTCGGTTGAGTGTCGGTCGCGCTCCCTGAGTTTGGGGCGTGACACATATATAAACAACCAAGTTCGATCAACCATCTTGGTTGACAAAATTAGCTGCTGAAAGTTGTCTAGTAGCATAAACAGTTTAAATATTGGGCCAAAATAAAAGCCATACTTAAACATCCATAGATAACCTACAAATTAAGTTATGCAACTAACAGACTTAAGTTATCACAAAAACAAACATTTAGCAGATCATTATGGTTGAGAGTGGTTGATGTTTTGGTGAGATTGGCTTAAGTTCGGACATGGAGACTGGCTTGGTTGAGATGGGGAATGGACTTGAGGTTGGCTAAGGCTTGTTTGAGTTTGTCTTCTCCTCAATTTTTGTTGAAGTTGCCTTTGTATTATTGCATTTCTTTCTTGCTACCTTAGTCCATGTGCATTGTATCCAAGATCAATATTAGTCTGACTAGCATCCACTATTTTTGTAGGAATATTAAATACCCTATCTCTTGATCCACACTGCATAGAAAGTCAAATTAGCACCAAAACTACTAATTTCTAAATAAAACTCTAAATCCAAATCACTTGTACTTTCTATCATTGTCCCTGAATCATTAAACAAGATACCAAATCCAGCAGTTCTTAGTTTTTCTTGAAGTCCAGTAGCTCTTGTTCTTCCTCTAACACTAGATAGGATATCCTCAGAAGTCCTTGATCTCATACTCTAGTATAATGTATAGGCTAAGTTGCTATCTAATAATGTAAAAAATGATGGTTGAGTTACAGCTTAACTAAAGTAAAAAATAAATACTTACAGATGCACTTGCAATAGCTGATAGTTGAGTATTTCTGGTACCAGCAGTTCCAGATCCACTTGCAACAGCTGATGGTTGAATTGTTCTTTGAGCAGCTTCAGTAGCTTGAGTATTTCTGCTACCAGCAGTTCCAGATCTACTTGCAGCAGTTGATGGCTGAGTTGTTCCTTGAGTAGCATTATCATTTCTGGTGCTAGCTGTTCTAGATCCTTGTCCTTTCAGAAATTTCCAAAAAAAATGAGTTAAAGAAACAAAATAGAAGTCACAAACACAAAACATATGAATGCATTATGTGATCTTTTATCAGGATATAACACCCCTTCTTGTTATGGCCTACTGTCTTACAATGAGAGCATGTCATTGGTGTCCCTTTCCTTGATCTCTTACCAAACTTTTTTTTAGGTTCATCTTGAGTTTTTCTTCTATTTTTCTTAGGTCTACCATGCATGAGGCTCAATGGTGGGATTATGAGTTGATGGCCACGTCTCCATGTTGGTTAATGGTTGAATGTAACAGCTGAAAGCCTTAAGGTATGTTTCTTTCCTGTACAGTGAACAACATAGTCAGCAGGCTCAAATTTCCTAAAAATCATTGCACATATTGCATGGGAGCATGGTATTCCTTCGTGATGCCATGATTTGCATGTGCACTCTCTATTGACAAAGTTAACAATATGTTTGTATACTCCATGTTGTATATCATACCCAGTGTCCCCAGTCCATTTAAATTCATGCCTAACTGCTTGTTAAGATTGTTCCTCTATGTATCCCACTGCTAGGAGATATATCAAAAAACCACCTTGTTGCAAATTCTCTCATGGTAGTCATCCTCTCCATAACCTTCACTCTAATCTCTTTTAATATAGTTATGATAGACTTGCGCCTAGCAGACACGATCAAATTATTGAAAGTCTCATACATGTTGTTCTTCACGGATTCATATTTACTCCAATATTTAAAGAATGCTCTACACCAATATTGTTTGGGGTATTTTAGAAAATCCTTAATTATCTTACGTCACCCAATTCTGCCAACTCATCTATCTTAGGATAGAATTGCTTCAAATGAAGCTTTTGTACATGCCCAGAACTTCTTCCTTCATTCCTCACCTTTCCATTTTGTTCCCAGGTGCTCCATATGTGTCTTTTCAGCATTTGGCATCAACACAGCTACAAATTGAACAAGTCCCTTAAGCAACAAGAAAAAGAGTTACTATATCAGAAACATATATAAAGTCATGTATTAAGAATAAAAAGAAATATATACCTTTTGCATATCATAAATGATGGCCAACCTTTCACCTTGAGATTTTGTGAGCTACAAATCATGTATGAGGCACCTAAAAACCCATGACCATGTGTTCTTTGTCTCCTTTTCAACCACTGCCCAATCAACATGGTATATTAGGTTGTTACCATCATTGCCAATATATGATAGTACCTCACCTTTACACACCTCATTCATAAAAGCTCCATTAAATTCAATAATATTTCTATATCCTTCAACCAGCCTACTCTGCAAGCATGTAGACAAATGTAAATCCCCACAAAAATCTCTTTACCATGTATTATTTCCTTTGAAGTCTTCAACACAACAGTGCTGCCAGATACTTAGCAAACTCCAGGTTGTAATACCCAGATACTTACCCATAACCTGATGTTTAGCCTTGGCACAGATGAATTTTCCCCCATACACATTGTAATTTATCCTAATCAAACCCTCCAACTTCCTAAGCTTTATGTCATGTTAATTGATAATCTTGTCCTAAATGTTTAGCTACCCATGTTGTATTAGCCATCTTGTTTCTTGTTGCTCTGAAACACTTATGAATATGATAGTAGTTGTTGATAATGAAATTCCCTGTGTGTCCCTCCAAGATTCCCAAAATATGCCATCCGCATCTTATTGAGTTCGCACATGTTGCCCTAACCCTATGTTTCTCATTAGGCCTCAGCTTAATTTGAACTCTCGTTTGTACAACATAATTTTGCAAAGCAGTTCTGAACTGTTTAATACTTTCAAAAACCATTTCCAGCTGGAAACAAATTTCCTTGCAAGCATGATCAATGTATAGCCCTGCTGGATCTTCTTAGATAAGGGTTATGTACACTATATTCTTCGAGTATTTCATCATCTGTATCCTCACTACCTGGATCTGAACTGTCCAGGTATTGATAATCCCCTCCCAACTTCCCAGCATATTTGGAACCCACATCTTTGTACATGTCTTCAAAACCAGGGTTTATACCTACATGTCCACTAGGTATCTCATCAGTATTAACTTCACTATATCTTAATTTACTACTCTTTTGATTCGCTTTAGCCTGTCTAGCAGCAACAACTTCAGGTTCTAAATTACTTGTCTCTCCAAGAATATCCTCATCAGCACCATATAATGACTCATCCGTATCATCGTCATCATCATCATTAGAAATAGCCTCATGATCACCATCTTCACTCTCATAACTTCTCTCATCACCCTCAGAATCAGTTGCTAAATGAAAGTTGTAGAACTTACTTTATCCTCACTAACTCTTCTATACCACCAACCCTCTCTTTACCCTTCCCATTCGTGTTATCACCCCTATTTATATCATTGTTAGGTAAATTTGTAGCCCTAGCATTAACACCACTTGTTTGCCCATGTGCGTTTCATTAAAGCCATATGTCTGAACATCGGTGGTGTCCATATTTAAACCACCACTACTCAACATTTCATCCAGGTCCAAATCAACACTTAGTGTATTAATTGTATGACATAGATACACATTAATAAAATATCCATCCTTAAGGTCTTTACACAAAGCTAATACATCAGCATCATATTTCAGAAATCGAAATTATCCTTTTTTGTTAATTTTACATGCATATTTATCTACTGTTAAGTTCCCTTTATCCTTAGCCCACTCATTAAAACGAATTATATGTAATTCATCTATGTCAGCTTGTAGAATAACTGGCCAAATTTGCCAATTTACATACCTCATAAATGGGCCAGCCACCAACCACCAACCACCCTAGATTGTGAAACTGTAATTTGACATATACATCTATTGAAACCTATAAAAAAAGAAGAAAAAGCCAAGTCAGATACACTTTAACCCTAAAAAGCCATACTTTATCACAATGGAAGACAAGAATATTTTGATATGCCAAAAAGCCCTAAATTTTTTAACCATAAATGCCAGATCAATCATGAAAAGACAAAATCCATAAAGTAAAGTTAAGATTCGACTGCTTTCCCCAAAAACCATAATTTAAAATCCCAAATAACAAAATAATTTGTGCATGAAGACAAAAAATAGCTTTGACTATCAAGCATAATTTATAAGAAATTAGATGACAAAAGAGAAAACGACATCAAAAGAGACAAACGAACCTTCAGATCCTATAACGACACTGGAATCGAAAGCACGGACCAAACGAAGCTCGATCAGATCGAGATTAACGGATAATAAACGAAAACAAATAAATGGGTGAGTGATTATGACCGATTTTGGAAGAGGGTGAGTGATTTTTCAGGCCATTCCTAACCTAGGTTTAACAGTCGAGGGTTTGGTTGGAGAGAGGTAAAATGAGATGAGAGGGGTTGGTCTATGGAATAAAAGAGGGGAGGACCTAAGTAAGACATTAATTGGTCATTTGCTGACTAGATGGACACGTATGTGTATGTTTAATACACGCGCACATGGTTAATGGTTAAATGTGTTTATTAATTAAGGGAAAAATGAGTTCGAGTGTTCAAATGGGAAAGTTGAAAGTTAATGTATCGACTTTTAAAAACCCGACAAATTTAAGTTGGAAGGAAGCCATTACGCCCATTTTATTTTGTCCTATTGATAAATACTGGAGTAGAAAGTAGGGAACGTTATGGAAATGTACCAGAATAAAAATTGCTATTTATCCATAGAATATCATTTATTATATTTGACCAACAAAAAGTTATCAATTATATGCAATATCCAAAAGACTAAAAAAAAATAGGTATGATCGGAATATATTTGTCACGAATCCAAATCCACTAGTCGTGATGGCACCTAACCCAACCCGCTAGGTAAGCTAATTAACCACTAACCAATTTAAATAACAATTAATAAAGTGATTAAGTAAAGAAATATCTGAATCTTATACATTCACCAAGGACTGGTAGTACAAATCATGAGTTTTTAAGAATAAAGTTTACAAAGTTGAAGTGAGATAAATACATAGTCTGTTTGAAAAGTACATAAAAAGGGTTTTATAGATCTAAGGCTACCACGAACAAGAGGCAGCTACAACCGGGACGCAGGTACATCTTCAATCCAGCTCCCATCGAACACAGCAATATCAGCAGCCAACATCTACACACAAAGTGCAGAAGTGTAGTATGAGTACAACCGACCTCATGTACTCAGTAAGTAACAAACCTAACCTTAGGTTGAAAGTAGTGACGAGCTAACACAAGGTCGGGTACAGTACCAATATTCCATAATAGTTCATAACAGCATAATACTAATAAAAGCGGTATCTCACTGAAAACTCAAATCTTTTATCGAATATGCCAAAATACGAGTAAATTTGAAAACTGTGTGTCACGACCCAAACTAACCTCTGTCGTGATGGTGCCTATCGTGGAATTAGGCAAGCCGACTCATTTCCAAAATAACCCGATATTTTCATTTCAAAGATAATTTCAAGATTATTTAACATAAAACCTCTATTTAAAGAGTTCAAATCAAAGAAAAACAAAAGTCTGGAAAAGAAAAGCCCGACATCGGGGTGTCACTAGTCATGAGCATATACTACAATCTATCTAACAATATCAAGGATAACTCAGCCCGAAAAATAGCTAAATACAACTAGAGGAAGATAAGAGGGAGAAGAGCAGGGGGCTGCGATCGCCAAACAACTACCTTGCTATCTCCAAGAAAATCTGCAATCGGAATACTCAATAACCGCTACCGTGTCCAGCTACACCTGAATTTGCACACAAAGTGCAGGGAATAACGTGAGTATGCCAACTCAGTAAGTAACAACAATAAATAAAGACTGAGCAATAGTGACGAGCAATAAAGCATATAACGTTCATATCAAAAAATCTCAGTAAAATACCACATGCTCTTAAAAATCAGAATTTGAATCAAACATCTCGTTTAAACCCAGTTCCAGTAAAAAAAAATCATTTAAAGACATTTTTCTAACAATTTTTCAAACAAAGGCTCAATGCAAAGGTAAGCAAAATGATGAATTCATAAACAGCCCCTCGGGCATAACATCACTCATATATAGCCCCTCGGGCAAACCTCACAGTCACTCGTGCCACTCGGGCATACCTCATAATCATTCTTGCCACTCAGGCATACCTCACAATCACTCTTGTCTCCCAGTCACTCAGCACTCGGCACTCGACACTCGCACTCAGTAGGTACCTGCGCTCACTGGGGGTGTATACAAACTCCGGAGGGGCTCCTTCAGTCCAAGCGCTATAATCTGCACGGACAACTCACGTGCGATAATAATAAAGTATGCTGCAGGCGGGCAACCCCGATCCACACTCATCCTCACAAATCAGGCCCTTGGCCTCACTCAGTCATAAAGTATGTTGCAGGCGGGCAGCCCCGATCCACACTCATCCTCACAATTAGGCCCTCGGCCTCACTCAGTCATAAATATCTCAAGCCACTCAGGCATTTTAGTAAAACAGGGCATTCGGGCCAAAACATTTATATGCATCAAAATAGAGTCATAAAACTGAGTTATGCGGTAAACAAGTATAAACATGACTGAGTATAGATTTTTAATCGAAAACAGTAAGAGGATGGTAAGAAACAGCCCTAAAGGGTCCAAACAGCATTGACGCAAGGCCCAAACATGGCATTCAGTCCAATTTACAGAAATTCTTTCTAAAACATATAAGTATCAGTGGTTTCAACAAAGTATGCAACTTTATAGTTGCTATGGGACAGACCAAGTCACAAATCCTCAATAGTGCACGCCCACACGCCCGTCACCTAGCATGTGCGTCACTTCAAAATAGTAGAATGATACAAAATCCGAGGTTTCATACCCTCAGGACTAGATTTGCAATCGTTACTTACCTCAAAACGTGAAACTTTTTACTCTGCTATGCCTTTGCCTCGCAAATCGGCCTCCGAATGCCTCGAATCTAGTCACATATAATTTGTGTCAGTCAATAAAATTCATTGGAATTAATTCCACAAGATAATAATGAGTTTTCCATAAACATCCGAAAATTAGCTCAAAAATCGCTCGTGGGGCCCACATCTCAAAACTCGACAAAAGTTACAAAATCCGAAAGCCCATTCAACCACGAGTCTACCCATACCAATTGTACCAAAATCTGACCTCAACTTGACACTCAAATCTACAAATCTTATTTCCAAATTTCTAAGTTCCAATCTCCGATTTACACCTCAAAATCATGTAATCTAGTCGGATTATTCGATGATAATTCAATATTATGGAGTAGAAATGATCACAAGGGACTTACCTCAAGTTTTCCTTGAAAATATATCAAAAATCGCCTCCCCTCAAGCTCCAATTTGTGAAAAATGGCCAATGGGACGAAGTCCTTATTTTTATAATTCTGCTCAGACATCCTCGGTTCTGCCTCAATCTTGGCCTTCGATATTGGCCTTCGATCCTGGTCCTCGATCCTGGTTCTCGATCGTGGCCCTCGATCCTGGGCTCGATCATGCCTTCGATCGTGGCCCTCGACTCTGGGATCGATCATGGCTCTTGATCGTGGCCTTCGACTCTGGGCTCGATCATGGCTTCGATCGTGCCCTCGACCCTGAGCTTGATCGTGGCCCTCGACCCTGAGCTCGATCTGGGCTTCGATCGTGGCCCTCGACCCTGAGCTCGATCTGGGCTCACATCTAGGCTCAATTTTTGGGCAGAAGCAAATTTCCAACAGAAGGAAATTGCAGCAGCTGTTCTAGTTCAATTTTTGATCCCTTAACCATCCGAAACTTACACGAGGCCCTCGGGACCTCAACCAAATATACCAACAAGTCCTAAAACATCATACGAACTTAGTCGAATCCTCAAATCACCTCAATCAATGCTAAAACCATGAATCACACTCCAATTCAAGCCTAATGAACTTTGAAAATTTTAATTTCTACAAACAATTCCGGAACCTATCAAATCACGTCCGATTGACCTCAAATTCTGCATACAAGTCATAAATGACATAACAGAGGTATTCCAATTTTCAGAATCGGATTCCGACCCTGATATCAAAAAGTCAACCCCCCGGTCAAACTTCTCAAAAATAAAACTTTCGGCATTTGAAGCCTAATTCCTCTACGAACTTCCAAATAATATTCCGGACACGCTCCTAAGCTCAAAATTACCATACAGAGCTATTGGAATCATCAAAATTTAAATCTGAGATCGGTTACACATAGGTCCATATCAGGTACACTTTTCTAACTCAATTTTTCAATTATGAGACTAAGTGTCTCTTTTCACTCCGAGTTCCTTCCGAACTTGAACCCACTAACCTGATATAACATAATATAACTGAATAACACAAAAAGAAGTAGGAATGGGGAAAACGGGGTTATAACTCTCGAAATGACCGGCCAGGTCGTTACATCCTCCCCCTCTTAAACATTTGTTCGTCCTCGAACGGGTCTAGAAATATACCTGGAGTCTCGAATAGGCGTGGATATCTGCTCCGCATCTCCTGCTCGGTCTCCCAGGTGGCCTCTTCCACAGACTGACCTCTCCATTGCACCTTCACTGAAGCTATATCCTTTGACCTCAACCTTCGAACCTGCCGATCTAAAATAGCCACCGGCTCCACATCATAAGTCATATCACCCTCCAACTGGACCGTGCAGAAATCCAAAACATGGGACGGATCTCCAATATACTTCCGGAGCATGGAAACATGAAACACTGGATGCACACTCGACAAGCTGGGTGGCAAAGCAAGCTTATAATCCACCTCTCCTATCCTCTGAAGCACCTCAAAAGGCCCAATGAACCGGGGGCTCAACTTGCCCCTCTTCCCAAACCTCATAACACCCTTCACGGGTGATACCTTTAGCAAAACCTTCTCCCCAACCATAAAAGACACATCACAGACCTTCCTATCTGCGTAGCTCTTCTGCCTGGACTGCGCCATGCGAAACCGTTCCTAAATCAATTTCACCTTATCTAATGTGTCGTGGACCAAGTCTGTACCTAATAGCCTAGCCTCACCCGGCTCAAACAATCCAACTGGAGATCTATACCTCCTCCCATACAAAGCCTCGTATGGAGCCATCTGAATACTCGACTGATAACTGTTGTTATATACAAACTCCGCGAGTGGCAGAAACTGGTCCTATGAACCCCAAAAGTCAATGACACAAGCACGCAACATGTCCTCCAATATCTGAGTAGTGCACTCGGACTGCCCGTCCGTCTGAGGGTGAAAAGATGTGCTTAACTCAACCTGAGTACCCAACTCTCGCTGCACGACCCTCCAAAATTGCGATGTGAACTGAGTACCCCTATCTGAAATGATGGAAACTTGGACACCATGCAGGCGAACGATCTCTCGGATGTAAATTTCAGCCAACCGCTCTGAAGGGTAAGTAGTACCAAATGGAATGAAGTGCGCGGACTTGGTCAGCCGATCCACAATAACCCAAATAGTGTCGAACTTCCTCAAAGTCCGTGGGAGCACAACTACAAAGTCCATAGTGATCCGCTCCCACTTCCACTCTGGGATCTCTAACCTCTGAAGCAAGCCACCCGGTCTCTGATGCTCATACTTAACCTGCTGACAGTTTAGACACCGAGCCATAAACCCAACTATATCCTTCTTTATCCGCCTCCACCAATAGTGCTGCCTCAAATCCTGGTACATCATCGCGGCACCCGGATGGATGGAATACTGCGAGTTGTGGGCCTCCTCAAGAATCAACTCTCGAAGCCCATCTACATTAGGCACACATATCCGGCCCTGTATTCTCAGCACCCCGTCATTACCAATAGTCACATCCCTAGCATCACCTCTCCGAACCCTGTCCTGAAGAATGAGCAAATGAGGGTCATCATACTGATGCTCCCTGATACGGTCATAAAGAGAAGACATGGAGACCACACAAGCCAATACCCGACTAGGCTCCGAAATATCCAATCTGACAAGCTGGCCTGCTAAGGTCTGAACATCTAATGCCAAAGGCCTCTCTGTTGCTGGAAGATATGCTAAACTCCCCAAACTCTCTGCCTGGCGACTCAAAGCATCGGCCACTATATTGGCCTTCCCCGGATGGTACAAAATAGTGATATCATAGTCCTTGAGAAGCTCCAACCATCTCCGCTGTCGCAAATTAAGACCCTTCTGCTTTAACAGATACTGCAGACTTCGGTGATCAGTATAGATCTCACAATGAACCCTATACAAATAATGACGCCAAATCTTCAAGGCATGAACAATGGCTGCTAACTCAAGATCATGGATAGGATAGTTCTTCTCATGGGTCTTCAACTGGCACGAGGCATATGTAATCACCCTACCCTCCTGCATTAAAACACAACCAATGCCTATCCTCGAGGCATCACAATACACGGTGTAAGAACCTGAAGCTGATGGCAAAACTAACACTAGAGCTGTGGTCAAAGCAGTCTTGAGCTTTTGAAAGCTCTCTTCACATTCACCCGACCACCTGAATGGAGAACCTTTTGGGTCAATTTGGTCAAGGGCGATGCAATAGATGAAAATCCCTCCACAAAGCGACGGTAGTAACCCGCCAAACCATGAAAGCTCCTAATCTCCGTGGCTGAGGACGGTCTGGGCCAACTCTGCACTGTCTTTATCTTCTTCGGATCCACCTGAATACCCTCGCTGGACACCACATGCCCCAAGAATGCTACTGAACTAAGCCAAAACTCACATTTGGAGAACTTCGCATAAAGCTTCTCCTCCCTCAATCTCTACAATACAACCCTCAAATGCTGAGCGTGCTCCTCATGGCTACAAGAGTACACCAGGATGTCGTCAATGAATACAACGATGAATGAGTCCAAATAGGGCCAGAATACACTGTTCATCAAATGCATGAACGCTGTTGGGGCATTGGTCAACCCAAAAGACATCACCAAGAACTCATAATGGCCATATCGGGTCCTGGAAGCTGTCTAGAGAATATCTGAATCCTGAATCTTCAGCTGGTGATAACCGGACCTCAAATCAATCTTGGAGAACACCTTCGCTCCCTGAAGCTGGTCGAATAAATCATCAATACGAGGCAAAGGATACTTGTTCTTGACTGTGACCTTGTTCAACTGCCAGTAATCAATACACATTCTCATGGAACCATCCTTCTTTTTCACAAATAGAACCGGTTCACCCCAAGGTGACACACTAGGCTGAATAAACCCCTTATCGAGGAGTTCTTGAAGCTATTCTTTCAATTCCTTCAACTCCGTCGGTGCCATACGATACGGTGGAATAGAAATGGGCTGAGTGCCCGGCACCAATCAATACCAAAGTCAATATCCCTGTCAGGCGGTATGCCCGGTAGGTCTGCAGGAAACACATCTGGAAAATCACACACCACCGGAACAGAATAAATGACAGGAGTGGAGATGCCCTCAACTTTCTATTTTTCTTCAAAGACTTCTTTTCCTCTATTATAGAGTCGACTATGAACAAAAATCGGAAAACCTACTAAAATTTTTACTTACATTGAGAGCAAGAGTAAACATGGAGAAGCTGTGTTTGAGAAGAAATGGTGTTTCGAGAGGCGGGTCAGTGCATTGAGAGCCGAGTGCAATAAAAAAATGAGTTAAGAGGCGGGTGAGTGTATTATGGATTATGGGCCATTAGATGTAATATGTTTGGGACGGAGGGACATTTCGGGTGCAGGAGAAAATATGGGCTATTAAAATTTTTAGGGGCTATACAGGGTAGTTTACTCTTTTTAAAATGCCCTAACTTCACCTCTCAACTTCTCTGCCCTCCCACTCTATATTTTGCCTAATCATCCTCCTCCATGGCTAAAATACAATAACTCACCATTGCCGACGAAGGACCACCATCGGCTATTTTCAGATCTTCACCCTTCAGCACCCACAGATCTCCCTCTCCCACTCAGATTTTTAGGCCTTAATTTAATTTTTAAATTAACATTTTTTTGTAAAATTAATCCGAGTAAATCTGGTATTCTTTGGAATTAAATTAATGATTTAATTAAAAATTTTATGGTTTGATAAGTTATCTTTCTGCCAAAGTTATATTTATTGTGCCACCATGTAGCTTTTTAGGATTAATTGAAATCATGAGAGCAAATTAGCTTCACAGTTCGTCGGCGGTGATTTGGTTGGGAAACTGTTGGCGGTTAAGTTGGGGAAGATAAACAGGGAAAGGGATAGGGTACCAAATAATAAATTAATTAAAAAAAAATATGAAATTTTGAAAAATGAAACCTAAATAGCGATTGGATCGTGAGTTGGATATGGAAGAAAAGGGTTTGACGGGTTGGAACGATTAAGATGGATCGTGAGTGGGTTATTTACGGACTAGATTTGGGTTAAAGTGTGATTTTTTAATTTTGACCAATAAGCAATTGCCAAGTCATATATAATAAAATATTTTTTCATTCAGTAAAGGTCCGTCAGAAATAAGGGCATGAATGCGCCAGATTTTTAACAGCGAGGCCAGTTTTTACAAAGAGAAATTTTCAGAAACCACTATTGTTTAGTGGCTATTAACTTCCTATAGCTACTATTCAGTTGTTACGATAGTGTATTCATTGTATTCGCGCTGCGGTATTCATTAATACAGCAGCAAAAAGCGCCTAAAAATTAGGGGGTTCAGTTGTACTCGCATGTATTCACATGTATTCGTATTGTTGTATTCATGAATACAGCAGTAAAAAGCGCCTAAATCAGGGAAGTCCAGCTGTATGCGCATGTATTCGCGCTGCTGTATTCATGAATACAACAGTAAAAAGAGCCTAAAATCAGGCAGTCCAGCTGTATGCGCATGTATTCACATGTATTCGCGCCATGAATTCATGAATACAGCAGCAAAAATGTTACATCCCGTAATTTTGTACGTTGGATTTGTCGTAAGATAATTGACATAGGTTCAAGGATAAGACTATTTTTGAGGTTATAATTATTTATGCTATTTTAAACAAGTGATAAGTATGTGTTGTGAAGGTCATAGGGTAAACGAGTTAAAAAAAGTTTCGTCGAAGTTTGACAATTTGGGATAAAATACGGTCTAAGCTATAATACCCGATATTTATGAACTTGTGCCATATAAGGTACCACATGACCATGATAGTATGATGTATAAAGTAGTATTTTAAGTAATTTGAGATAATTCTTATTTATGTGGGTAATTGATTAATTATTGGATTAATAGGGATTAATAAGTTGATTAAGGAAAAGGGGTGAAAATTTGAATAAGTTTAAGTGCATTAACGTGGCACCATGGGCTATTCAACCAAATGACTCATTAGTCTTTATAAATTGGTGGCATGTTAGGAGAAGTTTTGGATAAAATAATCCCCACATGTGGGGCCCACACCCACTAATATACAAAGATTCTCTAAACTACAAACATTGAGATGCCTACTACAAAGTAACGTATGGGATTTATCAAAGAAGGAATTCATATGAATCCTTTACAAGGCTTAGATGGCAACGTAATTTTCTTCAGTAAACTTATACAAAAGTATGTCCAAGACAAGCAATTTAAAGCCATGAAATTCATACAAGATTAGACGATAACAACGTGATTTGCTATAACAAAATTTCATACAAAGTTATACTACGAAATAGCAAGAGGATTTGCAATTCTAAGGGAGCCTGGTATAATCTTTCTCAAGAGAATCGATTCAGGTATGTTAAGGCTATCCCTTCTTTCCTTTTGGCATGATCCAAGTAACGATACGTAAACATAATGTTATTCCATAAATGGTTCTACTCTTAGCTGTTAAGGATTTCTATGTTATTCATTCATGTAAAGTGATATTCAAGCATGTCTAAGTATGTTCCTAAGTTTCTATTGAGGTATTTGATAAAGATGTTAATTTTTATAATATTGTGATAAATGCATCTTTATTTACCACTGTGCTACGGCCGGTCGGGCAGTTATCACCGGTTGGACAGTTATGTATCATTATTTACCACCGGTTGGGCAGTTATACATTTACCATCGTGCTACGTCCGGTTGGGCAGTTACACACTTACCACCAAGCTACAGCCGGTCAGACAGTCATGCATTTACCACCGCGCTACGGTCGGTCGGGTACTACTGATTAGTTGGGCAGTTATGTATAATTATTTACCACCGGTTGGGCAGTTATGCATTTACCACCGTGTTATGGCCGGTTGGGCAGTTACACATTTACCACCGAGCTACGGCCGGTCGGGCAGTCATGTATTTGCCATCGCGCTACGGCTGGTCGGGCAGTTACCACTGATTAGTTGGAGAGTTATGTATCATTATTTACCACCGATTGGGCAGTTATACATTTATCACTGTGCTACAGCCGGTTGGGCAGTTACATATTTACCACCGAGTTACGGCCGGTCGGGCAGTCATGTATTTACCACCGTGCTACGGCCGGTCGGGCAGTTACCTCTAATTAGTTAGGCAGTCGTGCATCATAAGATATGGACAATAGTCTCAAAGAGAAGAATTATATATATCTAAGTATATTAAGTATGCATATACGGTGGCACTTCAGAGATTCAGGTATAGATAATCAGTTAGACGAGCCCTCATAGTAGACGAGGTTAGCATTCAGCGAAGGATCGGTAAGACTCCACTTCATTCGGAGTGCAGCTGAGTCTATAAGTCATCCTGTCAGAGTTTTGCTACAGATTTATGGGTAGGCCGGTACCCTGTCCCATTTGATATCAAATAATCTTAGAGGCTTTGTAGACATAGGTTCATTTTGTATAGTATGTCAGAGGCCTTGACGGCCCATATGTATTCATGTTTTAAGAAAGATAGTTCATTGTTACAGTGTTTTCCCACTTACAGTTGTACATTATGAGTGGTGGTCATGTAGGCCCATGATAGTTACAAAAGGAATGAGTTCAGTTAACTCGACCTATGTATGTTCTAATTTTGGTCGAACGATCATGAGTTACAGAGTTGTTCGCTCTGGCTAACACGGCACCGGGTGCCAGCCACGCCTCCCCAGGTTTGGGGCGTGACAAAGTGGTATCAGAGCCAGGTTGTGTCCTAGAGAGTCTACAAAGTCGTGCCTAGTAGAGTCTCAGTTATGGGTGTGTTGTATGCCACATTTATAACTGAGAGGTTATAGGGCATTTAGGAAATGTTACCCATCTTTTGTTTCCAGATCGTGCCATATATCGAAGTCGTAAGAAGTTAGTATGAAGCTTCCACCGAATTTTGTATGCACTAGAGGTTCAGGTATCACAGTAAAGCTTTAAGGTGTAATTTTGACCTATATGGAAGGGAGGTTATGAAAGAACAGAAGATACGATGCGAGATTGAAAAGTAAGTAAGGTAAAGGTGAAGAAGATATGAGATACTCAAGTACAAAAGGTTGTGAATAGCCGAGACTTAAGATATAGTTTGGGTTTTAGTTTAGTTTACAAAGGATACCTTAGCAAAAATTTTATAAATCTCTAAGAGTTAACATTCGAGGATGAATATTTCTAAAGGGGAAAAAATGTTACATCCCGTAATTTTGTACGTTAGATTTGTCGTAAGATAATTGACATAGGTTTAAGAATAAGACTATTTTTGAGGTTATAATTATTTATGCTATTTATAACAAGTGATAAGTATGTGTTGTGAAGGTCATAGGGTAAACGAGTTAAAAAAAAGTTTCGTCGAAGTTTGACAATTTGGGATAAAATACGGTCTAAGCTATAATACTCGATATTTATGAACTTGTGCAATACAAGGTACCACATGACCATGATAGTATGATGTATAAAGTAGTATTTTAAGTAATTTGAGATAATTCTTATTTATGTGGGTAATCGGTTAATTATTGGATTAGTGGGGATTAATAAGTTAATTAAGGAAAATGGGTGAAAATTTGGATAATTTTAAGTGCATTAACCTAGTAACATGGGCTATTCAACCAAATGACTCATTAGTCTTTATAAAATGGTGGCATGTTAGGAGAATTTTTGGATAAAATAATCCCCACAAGTGGGGTCCACACCCACTAATATACAAAGATTCTCTAAACTACAAACATTGAGATGCCTACTACAAAGTAACGTATGGGATTTATCAAAGAAGGAATTCATATGAATCATTTACAAGGCTTAGATGGCAACGTGATTTTCTTCAGCAAACTTATACAAAAGTATGTCCAAGACAAGCAATAAGAAGCCACGAAATTCATACAAGATTAGACGATAGCAACGTGATTTGCTACAACAAAATTTCATACCAAGTTATACTATACAATAGCAACGGGATTTACAATTCTAAGGGAGCCCGGTATAATCTTTCTCAAGAGAATCGGTTCAGGTATGTTAAGGCTATCCCTTCTTTCCTTTTGGCATGATCCAAGTAATGATACGTAAACGTAATGTTATTCCATAAATGATTCTACTCTTAGCAGTTAAGGATGTCTATGTTATTCATTCATGTAAAGTGATATTCAAGCATGTCTAAGTACCTTCCTAAGTTTCTATTGAGGTATTTAATAAAGATGTTAATGTTTATAATATAGTGATACATGCATCTTCATTTACCACCGTGTTACGGCCAGTCGGGCAGTTATCACCGGTTGGGCAGTTATGTAGCATTATTTTACCACCAGTTGGACAGTTATGCATTTACCACCGTGCTACGGCCGGTTGGGCAGTTACACATTTACCACCGAGCTACGGCCGGTCGGGCAGTCATGCATTTACCACCGCGCTACGGTCGGTCGGGTACCAATGATTAGTTGGGCAGTTATGTATAATTATTTACCACCGATTGGGCAGTTATGCATTTATCACGGTGTTATGGCCGGTTGGGCAGTTACACATTTACCACCGAGTTACGGCCGGTCGGGCAGTCATGCATTTACCATCGCGCTACGGCTGGTTGGGCAGTTACCACTGATTAGTTGGAGAGTTATGTATCATTATTTACCACCGATTGGGCAGTTATACATTTATCACTGTGCTACAGCCGGTTGGGCAGTTACACATTTACCACCGAGTTACGGCCGGTCGGGCAGTCATGCATTTACCACCGTGCTACGGCCGGTCGGGCAGTTACCTCTAATTAGTTAGGCAGTCGTGCATCATAAGATATGGACAATAGTCTCAAAGAGAAGAATTATATATATCTAAGTATATTAAGTATGCATATACGGTGGCACTTCAGAGATTCAGGTATAGATAATCAGTTGGACGAGCCCTCATAGTAGACGAGGTTAGCATTCAGCGAAGGATCGGTAAGACTCCACTTCATTCGGAGTGCAGCTGATTCTATAAGTCATCGTGTCAGAGTTTTGCTACAGATTTATGGGTAGGCCGGTACCCTGTCCCATTTGATATCAAATAATCTTAGAGGCTTTGTAGACATAGGTTCATTTTGTATAGTATGTCAGAGGCCTTGACGGCCCATATGTATTCATGTTTTAAGAAAGATAGTTCATTGTTACGGTATTTTCCCACTTACAGTTGTACATTATGAGTGGTGGTCATGTAGGCCCATGATAGTTACAAAAGGAATGAGTTCAGTTAACTCGACCTATGTATGTTCTAGTTTTGGTCGAACGATCATGAGTTACAGAGTGGTTTGCTCGGGCCAGCGCGGCACCAAGTGCCAGCCACGTCTCCCCAGGTTTGGGGCATGACAAAAAAGCGCCTAAAATCAGGGCAATCCAGTTGTACACGCATGTATTCGCGTTGTTGTATTCATGAATACAGCAGTAAAAAGCGCCTAAAATTAGGGCAGTCCAGCTGTATGCGCATGTATTCACATGTATTCGCGCCATGTATTCATGAATATAGTAACGACAATCACCTTAAAATAGGTATGTCCAGTTATCTAAGAGAGAGGAAAAACATAAATAGCGTATTTCATGCCTTATTTCATGCCCCAATGGTGGTATATACCATAAATACTTATTTTACAATAAAATATAAAGGGTAGCTATAGAAAATAATATTTTAAAATTATTTTAATTTATAATAAATAAGGTGTATACCTTTGCTATATGAGGTAAAAAAAAAAATTTACAAAATAGATAGACGAGAGGTATTTTTAGACCAAAGCAAATAGGTTATGGGCAATTTTGGCCCTTTCCCGAAAAATCTATTCATTTTTCTTTTCTTTCTTAAAGATCAGATTTTATAATCACCTATACTAACTGATTAAATAATTGCTTTTCACTACGTCTCTCAAAATGAGGTGAGAATGCATATGATTAACCATATTGATCAAGTACCTAAGTCAATTTAAATTATAATAAAAACACATTATATATATATATATATATATATATATATATATATATATATATATATATATATATATATATATAGCGTAAACAATATGATTGAATTTGTTTATTATTACTCTTTGAACGACTTACATGCTAAATTGAGCACACATTAATTATTGCCGAAAAAAAAAAAAAAAAGGGAACAATTATGATGCAATTGCAAAAGTGTTACTTTCGTTGATGAAGTTGAAAAAAGGCTAAGCAAGACAATTTTTAAATTTAAAAAACAAAACAAAAAAGGAGATTCCAATTTGGATAAATAGAATGACATATTAAGTAACACTGCAATTTCAACGAAGATTCTAATATATATAAATACTAAATAGAATGCCATATTAAGTAGCACTGCATTCATATTCTTTCTAATTTGTAAAACAATTACTATATAGGTTAATGAGATGATCAATAAAAGTTGGAAATGAGTGTGTGAAGCATTGAATGATATTCCTATTTGTCTGTTTTGGTAATAAATTTTCATTGCTGTAAAAGATTACAAAGGCAATCAGCAGAGAAACATATAAGGAAAAACTTTAAAAAAATATATTTTCTTTAATGCATTTTCCATAACAGTAAACCGAAGGCAATATAAAAAAGAAAAGCATTGTTGTTTGGGTGTTCAACCTCTGTTGTGGTTACAAACTAATCAGAGAACTGATTCTCTTATATGAAGAATCACCTTTCTAGCTCTCATCACACAACAATATGGTACTCCATTTCCTTTACTTACTTTTACATGATTTTATATCACAGTTTAATTCCTTCATAACATGTAAAATAACTTATAGTATCTGTTAGTATAATATATTTATTTTTTGTAACGTTTAAATGAGTATACGTAGTTGGTTGAATTTTCTTAAAAGAATATAGCTAGAAAACAAATTTTGGTATATCGCATGTGCAAATATCAATTGCAAGAGATGCAAACTAGTAGGAAAATCCTCAGTGTCCTCTCTGGAATTTAATTAGTGTGAATTAATTAGCATATGTTTGTCGACAAAGTTTTGATACATATTTGTGCATTGATTGAGCGCTCGGATTGCTACTGTATATTCACTTATGAAAAAAATTAAAGGGGCTATAATCAAATGACAGGCTGATGAAAGATCTGCAGAACAGAAGAAAATAGACGAGTGGCTTCCCATTACTTCTTCTAGGAACGCAAAATGGTGGTATTCAACATTTCACAATGTTACCTCTATGGTTGGAGCTGGTGTTCTCAGTCTCCCTTATGCTATGTCAGAGCTCGGGTGGTACGTACTCTTTTTTATTTTTTATTTTTAGAAACAGCCAGAGACAAATTCAAGATTTAAAATTGATTTATTCGAAATTTCATATCTTAGTGATTATTATACCTATATCGTTACAGCCTTGGCTTCAAATGAACCCATTGTTAACATGTTAGTATGGTACATTCACCCTTGTTAACAGCCTTGATGTATTCAAAATTTCACCTTTTTTAAGATTTTAATGATTATTATACGGTCGTGGGTTCAATTGAACCCATTATTAATATGCCCCCCTTTAACAACCTGATCAAGATGTTATTACTAGATGAGATTAGCCTTAGAAGTAACCACCAGATGGTAATTAAATTGTTTGAACGTAGTACTAGTTTTCAATTCTATGTTATTGATAGTGTGTCAATTTAATTTAACTGATAATTGCATGTTATTGCTCTATGTTTAGATGGCCTAAACGTTCTTTACCTTGTCAGTGCACAAAACGTAAACTCAATTATATAGCTCGCTAATTAGTGCAGAGTTTTTGTTCACAAGTATTACTTAATGAGTTTGGGTGCAATTTCAGGGGACCTGGTGTAACAGTACTGGTGTTATCTTGGATTATCACTTTATACACACTATGGCAAATGGTTGAAATGCACGAAATGGTTCCAGGGAAACGTTTCGATAGATATCATGAATTGGGGCAGCATGCTTTTGGAGAAAAGCTCGGGTTATGGATCGTAGTGCCTCAGCAAGTAATCGTTGAAGTTGGCGTCGACATTGTTTATATGGTGACTGGAGGAAAATCTCTCAAGAAAATCCATGATTTATTGTGCAAAGACAATTGCACAAATATGAAACTTAGCCACTTTATCATGATCTTTGCCTCTGTCCATTTTTGTCTCGTCCATCTTCCCAACTTCAATTCAATATCTAGCATTTCTTTGGCAGCAGCTGTTATGTCTTTAAGGTATATATACAAAACTATTAGTATCTGTGGCTTACTGTTTATTTCAAGGTTGTTCTCCTAACTTTTATTGTGTACGTGACAATGAAGTTACTCCACCATTGCTTGGGGGGCTTCAATTAAGAAAGGCGTGCAACCGGATGTGGACTATGGATACAATGCTAAAACCAATATGGGAGCTGTTTTCAACTTTTTCAGCGCGTTAGGAGATGTGGCTTTTGCTTATGCCGGTCACAATGTGGTGTTGGAAATTCAAGCTACGATCCCTTCAACGTCTGAGAAGCCTTCCAAAGGACCAATGTGGAGGGGCGTTGTTGTTGCTTACATTGTTGTCGCTGTGTGTTATTTTCCAGTTGCACTTATTGGATATTGGGTGTTTGGGAATTCTGTGCAAGATAACATTCTCATCTCTTTGGAAAAACCTACTTGGCTCATTGTTATGGCTAACTTTTTCGTTGTTGTCCATGTTATTGGGAGCTACCAGGTACTGAAAAATAACCAGTCTTATTAAGTTAGTACTATAATTTAGATCCTAAGATTTACTAACGCAAACATTGTTGATGTTGTGATGTTGTAGATCTATGCAATGCCAGTGTTTGACATGATTGAGACTGTGCTTGTTAAGAAACTTAAGTTCAAGCCAACTTGGTACTTGCGATTTATTACCAGAAACCTTTAAGTTGGTAAGATATTAAAGCTTGTTTTCATCTTTAGTGTTGCTTTTAGTTCAAGAATTGTATGATTTTCTTCGGTTCAATTGCAGCTTTCACAATGTTCGTTGGAATCGCGATCCCTTTCTTTGGTGGGCTTCTTGGATTCTTTGGAGGATTTGCATTTGCCCCAACAACATACTTTGTAAGAGATTTTTGACAATTTTCTCTTAATTTTCTGGTTTTAGACTTTGTAGTGCAGATTTTTGACTATGTTTCCTTCTTCAGCTTCCCTGCATAATGTGGCTTGCAATCTATAAACCAAAGAGATTCAGTCTATCTTGGATTATTAACTGGGTATGTTACAAATTAGTCTATTATTCACATTTTAAAGTTTTCTGATTCTGCCTTTTATATATACAATGACAACTAAAATGATACTATTAATGACAGATTTGCATAATACTGGGACTTCTGTTGATGGTTATAGCACCAATCGGCGCCTTAAGATCCATCATCTTATCAGCCAAGTCCCTCAAATTTTTCTCTTAGACAATTAATTAAGGAAAAATCTTTTCTGATTAAGTTTCTTAAACTGCTGAAGTGTGTTTTATTATAGAGGACTTTCTAGTAAGGTTGTTTTGGTTGAGCACTTTTTACAATATAGACTTCTGCAGATTTTCATATGATAAATTATTATGATTAAATATGAATATGAGATATTTATGAGCAACATTAGCTCGCAGTTTACATTCCTTTTGATTTTGTGAATTTTGCACTTGAAACGTACCAATTGTTTCCTGTTCACTAATAATACATACAAAAGCAATTATAAAAAACTCTTTCATCTGTCATGTTTAATACCTCTTCTGGCAAGACAAAAGAAAGTTGTTCAGCCTGCAGTTTCTCGCTATCTCATATTGTATTTAGCATTAGACAAACAATCTAAAATATCTCTTGTACATATAATTATAAATTCTTGTTCCTCCATCATGCGTATTAGGTTCATCTGAATTCAATACTCTTGATACAGAGCATAAATTTATACGTAAAAATCTACTAAATTTATAATAAATAGAAGATATAAATTCATAATTTTAAAAATATAGTGAGATAATGTTAAGAACTTAAAAATTGGAATTCATAGAGCTTAAAGAGATTTAATTATGGTACAATATATAGAATCAGATATTAAGTAGCACTGCAATTTCAAATTTTCCTCATTTGGAATATAGCAATTACTATAATTTAATGAGAGAGTGTCTCTGTGATTAATACATTGCTATAAAAGACAACAAAAATTACTAAAAAGTAAAAATGAGAAAAAGTCAAAGTAGCAGAGTAATATAAATATGGCGAAAATTTTGTATCTAGCTCCTCTCTATTTACATTCTTTTAATATATTCTTTTTGGATGTGCCAAGCTTCTATTTGTTCATTTAAATTTAAAAGGTTCAGGATAAGTTAACCTAACATTCTAATAATGGGGAAATAATATCTCATTTCCTCAAAAGTTTGCCAGACATTAGCACCTCCCTTTTTTTCATCATTTATTTTACTTTTGGACTTATCCAATTCAATTGAATTTCTGTTACTCTTCTTTTAGTTATGTTTTTTATCATAACTACGTGGACCAAAACTTGTTGATAGACAATATATTGAATATAGACTTTCTTTCTTTCCTTTTTAATAATATTTTGCTTATAACAGCGTAGCAAAGTCCACCGACCAATTTGTATTAATTTTACCTATATGTTCAATATTCGAACTCCGTTGCTCTTAAATCTAATATGAGCATATGCAATTCTCTACGTGTCTATATATTTATAGTATTCTTAATTTCTTATTTGCCAGATTCAATGTTTCATTCATTAATAATAAATTCTTCTCAAACTTGTTTTATCAAATTGAATTTGTTACGGATCAAACCAGTGGTGGAGCCACCTTTATCCAAACACTCAATATCTCAACGAGAATTACATTGTGTAATTAGGTAAAAAAAAGTTATGTATATGTATATACTATATGTTAAATTCTCTAAAAATTTTCATGTGTTTACTTTTTTATAATTTGACCCCTTAATAATTGTAGCACCGCCACGGGCCAAACTATCCCTTTAACATCATTTATTCATTTAAATGATAGTTTGCTATTCTTAGGGTGTGTTTGGCATGAAAGAAAATATTTTTCAGAAAAAAAAATTCAATTTTTCCATGTTTTGTTGGCTTAAATGTTTTGGAAAATATTTTTCTCCAATTGGAAAATATTTGGCTTAAATTCAATTGGAGAAAAATATTTTCCCTGTCAAGAGAAGGGAAAATATTTTTCAAAACTCCTTCTCAACCTTCCCCACCCTATTCCCCATCCCCACCAACCCAACCCTAATTCCAACACTACCACCCCACCTCCACCCTAAATAAAAATATTATTAATAGTACTTTCTTTTCATGTTATAGATAAAAAAAATTCATTTCAACAAATGAATTTTTTTTTCATGATATAAAAAAGTATTTTTATTTTTATTTTAACCAAAAAATACTTTCTTTTCATGCAGAAAAAATATTTTTTTTCATTTCAACAAAATGAGCATTTTCTTTTCATGATATAGAAAAAGTATTTTCTATTATTTCAATAAAATGAGTACTTTATTTTCATGTTGTAGAAAGAATACTTTCTTTTTCAATCAAAAAAAGAATATTTTCTTTTTAGTTATGGAGCACAAATTTCAACGTTACTTTTGCGTAAAAAAAGTAAAGCAACACATTAGTTCCTTTGGTTTTTGTGAATTTTTAGAGACTTGGGGGAAGGGAGGAGAAGGGTGAGGAGAGTAGCATAAAAAAATATTTTACTAAAAAAATATTTTTTACTCTCTAACCAAACACTAGAAAATATTTTTCGAAAAAAGTTTTTCACTCACCAACCAAACAAGAAAAAATAAGTGATAAAACCACTCATTTTCCATGCATTTTCCTTCGTACCAAACACACCCTTAGTTCTTAAGAATCTTAAAAGCAATATAGGCTCCCTTTCATATTTTATTTATTTTACGGAAAAGGGTCAGAAATGTCCTTAACGTATTAGAAATGGCTCAAAAATGTCTTCATTCCACCTATGGGTTCAAATTTGCCCTTAATGTTATTTTTAGGCTTAAAAATGCCCCTCTCTTAACGGAAAGATGACATGGCATTGATGAGCATCTTAACATTAAGGGCAAATTTGAACTCATAGGTGAAAGGAGGACATTTTTGAGCCATTTCTAATACGTTAAGGGCATTTCTGACCCTTTTCCGTTTTAATTAAACATGTAGCATTTATTTCGTGTGGAAAAAAGTGAATTATTTTTTACTAAAAACTGGGAAAAAATGAAAATATATTTTTTTCCAGTTTTTACAAAAAAACTGCTTTAAAAAAAGTTGAAAAATATTTTCTAAAATAATATTTTTGTAAAAACTGGAAAAAAAAACTGAAAAGCAATTTTCTAAAACAATGTTTTTGTAAAAGCTGAAAAAAAATATTTTCTTTTCTTCCTTCCTTGTTTGTCCATATGCTTTCTGAGTTCATTATATATTTTAGTTCTTCTAATGAGTTAGTACATCAAAACTTTAAAAAATTTGTTTTTTTCAGTTTTTAGTAAAAAAAATTTATTTTTTTCAGACTAAATAAATGCTACATGTTTAATTAAAATATTATTTTTCCAGAACTCAGAAAGTCAATCTATTCCTAAATAAATGCTACATGTTTAACTAAATAAATGCTACATTTTCTGAGACTAATGAATTATTTTTTTACTAAAAACTGGAAAAAAATAAAAATATTTCAGTTTTGATATACTGACTCATTAGAAGAACTAAAATATATTAAAAAAAATAAACTCATAAAGCATATGGATAAACAAGGAAGGAAGAAGAAGAGGAAATATTTTTTTTCAGCTTTTACGAAAATATTGCTTTAGAAAATTACTTTTCAGTTTTTTTTTTCAGTTTTTACAAAAATATTGTTTTAGAAAATATTTTTCAACTTTTTTTAAAGCAGTTTTTTTGTAAAAACTGGGGAAAAAATATTTTTATTTTTTTTAGCTTTTAGTAAAAAAAAAATTCACTTTCTTCCAGACTAAATAAATGCTACATGTTTAATTAAAACGGAAAAGGGTCAGAAATGCCCTTAATGTATTAGAAATGGCTCAAAAATGCCCTCCTTCCACCTATGGTTTCAAATTTGCCCTTAATGTTAAAATGCTCATCAATGTTATGTCATCTTTCCGTTAAGAGAGGAGCATTTTTAAGCCTAAAAATAATATTAAGGGTAAATTTGAACACATAGGTGGAAGGAGGGCATTTTTGAGTCATTTCTAATACGTTAAAGGGTATTTCTGACCCTTTTCCGGTTTATTTTACAATGTCTCTTTCTATTCTCCATAAAGTTCAATAGCATTAGAACTGTCATGGGCGGCTTTCCAGCCATGCCCCATGATCCCTTGGACGCGCCCCGTGGCGTCCTGGCCAGCCTCCCAACGCCCGTCGCCACGGTCGGCCCCGTGGTCTCGGCAGCTCCAAGTGACAAGCGCGCATGTGCCTCTGTCGCCCCACCGATAGCCATCGCCAGCGCCCAGCCACAGGCAAAAGCCAACAGCGCCGCGCGCGCAGACAATGCCGCGCGCGCAGACCCTGATGCTAAAGACAAAGTTGCTGCCAACGGACTTGCTGCTGCTTTGTAGAAGACTAAGTCCTTTTCATTGTAAATATAGAGTAGTTTTGCTGCATTTTCTTTAAGTGTGATTTTCCAGCTTTCATAGGTCTAGTCATGTAACTTTGGTTTATTTTTTTTAAGCATTATTAAGGGGAACCAAGCAATCAAAACTTTCAAGCAAGCAAACAATTCTCTGTACTGGTGTCTCTCCCCCCCGACACCGTCTTGTTTTCTGTAATAGCTTTCATTCAATGCAATCAAGCTTTCTTTAATTCTCAATTCTCTTTTCTGCTCTCTTTCAATTGCTCATGACATTGGTTTTCCCGTACGGCACTGACAATCTAGTCTAGCGTACGGAGGGGACCTCAGTTGGCGGACAGCAACCGTACTGACATCGGTTGCCTAGCCTTACGTCGCCCTTCCAAGGAACTTCAGGAAGGCGCCGCGTAACAGTTGGTATCAGAGCCTAGGCTCGACATCGGACGAGGGATCACATTGCAATTACCACCATTTCTGACCATGGTGAATTATGGGGATCGCATCGCGACCCTTGAGGGAACGGTTGACGCATTACGGCCCATCATGGAAATAGTGCCCGATCTAAAAACCAGCCTAGTGTAAAGGTTGGACGACCTGGACCGCAGACTCATCCAAGCCGAAGTTGACATAGAAAACATCAGCCGCGACTCTGAAGGAGACCGGCAAACAGCAGCCACAGAGGCAGCTGAAATTTTTGGTAAATTTGAGGTCCTACAGCAGGAGCGTGCCGAGGATTTAGCCAACAGGGAACAAGAGGCAGACAGGGTGACTGCCATGCAACAAACCATTGACAACTTGACAGGCTAGCTCAATGTTGTCAATGCTGCTTTACAAGGCCTACTTCGAGGAGGCGGAAACCAATTTGGGGGTGGTGTGAACCTCGCCCCCATGGCACAAAAGCTGAAAATTCCTGAGCCAAAGCCATACAGTGGAGCTCGGAATGCCAAAGAAGTGGAAAATTTTATTTTCGACATCGAGCAATACTTCGATGCCGTGGGAAGCCTGGAAGAAGCTAAGAAGGTAGCAACTGCTGCCATGTATCTTCAGGGTGATGCCAAACTCTGGTGGCGGGTGAAGTACGAAGCCATCAAGGCAGGTGAAGATGCCCTCGACACAAAGGCGGAACTGAAGGCAGCCATACGCCTACAGTTCTTCCCCGAAAATGTTGAGTACAATGCCAGGAGAAAGTTGCGGGAGCTCCGCCAGACCAAATCAGTGCGAGATTACGTGCGGGAATTCTCCGCGCTCATGCTGAACATCCGTGACATGGGGGACAAAGACAAACTCTTCACCTTCCTGGAAGGGTTGAAACCTTATGCCCGGATGGAGTTGCAGAGACAAAGGGTAGACACGTTGCCTAAGGCAATCCAAGCAGCAGAGTGCCTTGGGGATTACCAAGTGGAAGCCCGGAAGGATAGGCCTCAACAGCCTGTCCGAGGAGGATACAAAGGGGGCCAACCAAACACTAGTGGTCCTAGCAGAAGTGGAGGAGACCGGAGTGCACCCAAATCCAAGACTCCCTCTTCCGGCAGTACTAGTGCTGCATCTAACAACAATGATCGGGGGAGGAAGCCCCCCTCAGGATGTCGCCATTGCGGCGGACCACATTGGAATAATGAATGTCCACATGCACAGATGAATGCCCATCAAGCTTTTGAGGATGGGACGGATGACGACGCCGATGATGCGGACCAGACCGAGCCAGTAGGTGCATTCAATGCAATTATTGGCTCCATTTCTGAGCCCTTAGCGGGAACCAGTGCCGGCATCCGCAAGAAGAAGGACCCCTGTCTAATTGCCAGGAAAGGAAATAAGAAGGCGAATTTGAGGACTCCTCCTCATCAAGAGAGGACCCTAATGTTCGTTGACATGAAGGTAAATGGCAAGCCCATTCGGGCAATGATAGACACGGGTGCCACCCACAACTACTTAGCCTCGACTCAGGTGGAGCGTCTTGGACTAGTTGTAGGAAAGGGCAAAGGTCGTGTGAAGGCTATCAACTCACCACCTCAACCAGTGGGTGGAATAGCCAAAGAAGTACCAGTGAAGCTTGGCCCTTATGAAGGAAAGTTCAACCTGCGCGTAGTGATCATAGATGACTTTGAGTTAATCGTGGGGTTGGAATTCCTGAGACAGACCAATACCATGCCCGCACCGTATGCAGACATGCTACTGATGATGGGGGCAAATGGGGCCAAGCCCTGCATTATTCCGTGCATTCCCATGAAGATGGCAGCCGAGAACATCTCGGCCTTGCAGTTGAAGAAGGGGGTAAAAAGACATGAACCCACGTTCCTGGCTACCCTCTGCATGGAAGATATAGAACGCTCCTCGGGTCCCATTCCTGCACCCGTGAAGGAGTTACTTCTGGAATTTGAAGACATCATGCCACAAGACATGCCAAAGCGTCTTCCGCCTAGGCGAACTGTGGACCATGAGATTGAGTTGGTGCCGGGTGCGAAGCCACCTGCCCGGGCGCCATACAGAATGTCACAACCCGAACTCGCTGAGCTTCGGAGACAATTGACGGAAATGCTAGACACAGGGATCATTGTGCCCTCTAAGTCCCCATACGGGTCCCCTGTGTTATTCCAAAAGAAACATGATGGTAGTTTGCGACTCTGCGTGGATTACCGGGCTCTAAACAAAATCACCGTGAAAAACAAGTACCCTATTCCGCTAATGGCAGACTTGTTTGATAGACTGGGTGGTGCGACGGTATTCACCAAAATAGATCTGAGGACAGGTTATTGGCAAGTTCGGATTGCCGATGGTGATGAGCACAAGACGACCTGTGTGACAAGATATGGGTCGTACGACTTCCTGGTTATGCCCTTTGGCTTGACTAACGCGCCAGCCACATTTTGCACCTTGATGAACCAAGTCTTCCGAGAATACATTGATGAATTCGTCGTGGTTTATTTGGATGACATTGTGGTATATAGCCAGACACTAGAAGAACACCTGGAGCATTTGCGGAAGGTCCTAGCCCGATTGCGGGAGCACGAACTATATGCGAAGCTATCCAAGTGCTCCTTTGCTCAGAAACAAATTGACTTCCTCGGACATGTCATCGAGGAAGGGAGGATCAAGATGGACCAGCAGAAGATTCAGGCCATAACAGAATGGCCGCCTCCTAAGGATATACATGCCTTGAGGTCGTTCCTTGGCCTATGCAACTTCTATCGGCGGTTTGTGAAAAGTTACTCCCTCATTGCAGTGCCGCTGACAGAACTTCTCAAGAAGGCCACCCTGTGGGATTGGGGCCCCAAGCGGGCAAAGGCCTTCGACGCATTGAAGATGGCTATGTCTAGTAGCCCAGTCTTGGCCCTCCCTGACTTGGCCAAGCCATTCGAAGTGCAAACGGATGCCTCCGACTATGCACTTGGTGGAGTATTGCTACAAGAAGGGCATCCCGTAGCGTACGAGAGCCGGAAACTGAAGGATGCAGAGCGACGCTATGCCGCCCATGAGAAAGAATTATTGGCTGTCGTTCATTGCTTACGCCTTTGGAGGCATTATCTACTGGGAGCCCCATTCGTGGTCAAGATAGACAACACAGCCGTTAGCCATTTCATGACCCAGCCAAAGCTGAATGGACGACAGGCTAGGTGGCAGGAACTCCTAGCAGAATTTCACTTCAACCTGGAGTACCGAAGTGGAAAGACCAATCATGTTGCTGATGCACTCAGTCAGAGAGCTGATCTAGCATCGATGTGTGTACTCGCCGCCCTAAAGGGAAGCGAAGTAACCACCACCATAAAAGACCAGATACAGGATCTACTCATCAAGGATCCTGCTGCACAGTATTTGGTTGATTTGGTAGGACAGGGCAAGACTCGCCAGTTCTACACCGAAGATGGGTTCCTGAAGGTGAAAGGGAATCGACTTTATGTTCCTAAAGGAGGAGATCTGCGACGGACTCTTCTTGCAGAATGCCACGATACTTTGTGGGCCGGTCATCCCGGCGAGGAACGCACCATGGCATTGCTTCGCCGTGCATATTATTGGCCTCAAATGGTCGATGACGTCGCTCAGTATGTGAAGACTTGTCTAGTATGCCAGAAAGATAAGTCAGACCGCTTGACGCAGGCAGGGCTCTTGGAACCACTAGCTGTACCAAAAAGACCTTGGGAAAGCGTTTCCCTGGACTTCATCACCGGATTGCCCAAGGTCGGAGATCTCACAACTATCTTGGTTGTGGTGGATCGGTTTTCCAAGTATGCTACCTTTATAGCAGCCCCACAATATATATCAGCAGAAGATACAGCTCGACTATTCTTCTCTCATGTCGTCAAGTATTGGGGCTTACCTAAAGACATTGTTAGTGATCGCGACTCACGCTTCACTAGCAATTTTTGGACCCAACTCTTTAAGTGCCTCGGGTCAAAATTGAGTCATAGCTCAAGTTTTCATCCGCAATCTGATGGCCAGACGGAGCGATTCAATGGCATGCTAGAGGAATATCTCCGGCACTTTGTGACCGGATCGCAGAAGAATTGGGTGAAGCTTCTGGATGCTGCTCAATTGTGTTTCAATTCACAAAAGAGCTCAAGTACCAACAAAAGCGCTTTTGAAATTGTTACCGGACAGCAACCGCTACTCCCACACACAGTGAACGCACCAAACATGTCAAAATCTCCTCGGGCTGCCAGCTTCTCAAAAGAATGGAAGCAAAATTTGGAGATAGTGCGGAGCTATCTTGTCAAAGCCCAAAAGCGGATGAAGAGGCATGCTGATCAGAATCGCCGCTTTGTGGAATACCAGGTGGGAGACAAAGTGATGGTCAAAATCCCAAAGCGGTACTTGTTTGCAGGGGTCCATGACCCTCGCCTATTGCAAAAATATATTGGACCCTTGTCCATTGAAAGGCGCATTGGGAAAGTTGCATACCGGGTGGATACCCCAGCTTGGTGGAAAATCCATCCTGTTTTCCATGTCAGTCTCCCGAAACCTTTTCAGGAAGATATGGAGGATCCTTCACGAAGCCAACTCACAATACCAAGTATTCGAGGCCCCAATTCAACCGGGAAAAGGCGTGCTGAAGCTATTCTTGATGATCGAGTGATTCACGCCTCAAGAAAAGATCACCAGGAGTTCTTGGTGAAATGGCAGGGATGTGATGCAGAGGAGAATACTTGGGAGAGGGGAACAAACCTCAAAGCCTACAAGAGCCTGATTGATGATTACCTTGCAAGGAAGGCGCCGAGGACGTCGCCAACTCAGGTGGGGGAGAATGTCATGGGCGGCTTTCCAGCCATGCCCCATGATCCCTTGGACGCGCCCCGTGGCGTCCTGGCCAGCCTCCCAACGCCCGTCGCCACGGTCGGCCCCGTGGTCTCGGCAGCTCCAAGTGACAAGCGCGCATGTGCCTCTGTCGCCCCACCGATAGCCATCGCCAGCGCCCAGCCACAGGCAAAAGCCAACAGCGCCGCGCGCGCAGACAATGCCGCGCACGCAGACCCTGATGCTAAAGACAAAGTTGCTGCCAACGGACTTGCTGCTGCTTTGTAGAAGACTAAGTCCTTTTCATTGTAAATATAGAGTAGTTTTGCTGCATTTTCTTTAAGTGTGATTTTCCAGCTTTCATAGGTCTAGTCATGTAACTTTGGTTTATTTTTTTTAAGCATTATTAAGGGGGACCAAGCAATCAAAACTTTCAAGCAAGCAAACAATTCTCTGTACTGGTGTCTCTCCCCCCCGACACCGTCTTGTTTTCTGTAATAGCTTTCATTCAATGCAATCAAGCTTTCTTTAATTCTCAATTCTCTTTTCTGCTCTCTTTCAATTGCTCATGACATTGGTTTTCCCGTACGGCACTGACAATCTAGTCTAGCGTACGGAGGGGACCTCAGTTGGCGGACAGCAACCGTACTGACATCGGTTGCCTAGCCTTACGTCGCCCTTCCAAGGAATTTCAGGAAGGCGCCGCGTAACAGAACGTATGATAAGAGAGGGAAAAAAAACAGGTGTATTATCTCCGAGAAATGAGCTGATATTGTTTCTTTTTTGGGAATTCGGGTATTGGAATAACTGTGTATGTAAAATATACATTCCTTATCTTTAGTTAATCTTAATCTGAACCTTTGGAATTTAAATAGGGCATGTGTGGCATAGAGGAAATGAAGAGTATGTTTAACGGAGGGGGAGTCACATTCGGACTTTTTCAAAAGAAAATTTTTCTTCAATAAAATTTCTAATACTGTATGTAGACGTTATTTATTGAGAAATTAATCTGTGTTATGGTTACAACTTGGGTATTCATAATCACAACTGGTTCAAATCTGGCTTCAATCTTCATACCTTCCATCAAATAACTGTAAATCTTATTCATTTTTCAAGCCCTCGTAACACAACAATATGGTAGCCTCACCAGACAACAATGTGGTATTCTTCACTTAATTTCAGATAATGTTTTATATTACAAACGTATTAGCTTTCAAACTTATGCATGTCTCTGTAGGGAAATAGTGATTTTAAAACAATTAATTTGTTAGTAAGTACATATTTCTTGTAATTTACATGAAAAATGAATGTGGATACATGGTTCGCGGATTTTTCTTAGGAGATTACATCTAATCAAAGAAACAATTTTTAGAAAAATAATTATTATGATTATCGTTTATACAAATAGCAGTTGCAAGGCATGACAACTATTAATGGCAGTGGCAGATCTATGGATTGAGTTATGGGTGCTTGAGCACCCATTACTTTTGCAGCCACACACTATTACTTGTATAGAAAAATTAGTAATTCATACAAATATGTTAATTGAGCACCCAGTTTCAGATTAAAAATAGTTGAGCACTCCGCAATGGGAATTGATCTTATGATACATTCTTGTGCATGGATTGAGAGTTTGGATAGATACTGTATTGTGTGAATCGTTATTAACGTAATGTTTCAATTCCTTGTTTAATGGGAATATAATCAAATGAAAGGCTGATGGAAGAACTGAAGAACAAAAGGCGATAGACGAATGGCTTCCCATTACTTCCTCTAGGAATGCAAAATGGTGGTATTCTGCATTTCACAATGTTACTGCAATGGTTGGAGCTGGTGTCCTCGGTCTTCCTTATGCCATGTCAGAGCTCGGATGGTACGTACATTTATCTATATCTTAGGGTATTCGACGATACTAACTTTTCATATACTTTAATTTCTATCTTATAATACATTTCATTTCTTAATTAGTTATTGAAATGAGTTTGGACGTAATCTCAGGGGACCTGGTGTAACTGTGATGGTGGTATCATGGGTTATAACTTTATACACGCTATGGCAAATGGTTGAGATGCACGAAATGGTTCCAGGGAAACGTTTCGATAGATATCATGAGTTGGGGCAGCATGTTTTTGGTAACAAGCTTGGCCTATGGATCGTGGTGCCTCAGCAATTGGTTGTTGAAGTTGGCCTTGACATTGTTTATATGGTGACCGGAGGAAAATCGTTCCAGAAAATCCATGATTTAGTCTGCAAAGACAATTGCAAAGACATCAAACTGACCTATTACATCATGATATTTGCTTCTGTCCATTTTGTGCTTTCTCATCTTCCCAACTTCAATGCCATATCTGGTGTGTCTTTGGTAGCAGCTATCATGTCCTTAAGGTATAGAAATTACTTCCTTTAGCTTATTGTTATTGTTCTTGTTCCATTAATATTTAGGACATCGCGCTCCTAACTTTCTGACTTATGTATACCTGTTTGGATGGGCTTGTTGTAAGTGACTTTTAAGCCAAAAGTCATAAGTAAGGAATTCTAGTTTTTGTCTTTTGACTTATTTTTGTCATTTTAGCCTAAAAACAAGTGCTTAAAAGCACTTTTTTACTTTATTCAAACACTACAAAATGACTTAAAAGCTATTTTGGCTTAAAAGCCACATTTTTATTTACTTATGTATGTTTTCAATGCGCTCCCTCACATTCTTTTTCATATGTCAAACACATGGAAATTCTTTTTGATAATGGGGCGATGGCAGGGGCGGATCCAGTATAATGTTACCGGGTTCAACTGAACCCAATATTTTTAGCGCGAAGTATAAATTTATGTGTAAAAATCTACTAAATTTATAAAAAAAAATAGTAAATATGAACTCATAACTTTAAATATATAACTAATTTTATATCAAGAACCTTAAAGATTGAACCCGTAGAATTTAAATCTTGATCCGCCTCTAGGCGATGGTGAGACTCGAATTGAGGATCTCTTCCTACACTTATAGTACCATATACTATCTAATCTAAAAGTTTAAACTGTTAGAAATAGGACAATTTTATTTACTTAATGATGTTTTCAACAGTTACTGTACCATTGCTTGGGGGGCTTCAATTGACAAGGGTGTGCAACCAGATGTGGAATATGAATACAGGGCTGAAAACGCAGGGGAAGGTGTTTTCAACTTTTTCAGTGGATTGGGAGAAGTGGCATTTGCATATGCAGGTCATAATGTTGTGTTAGAAATTCAAGCTACAATCCCTTCAACACCTGAGAAACCTTCTAAAGGACCTATGTGGAAAGGAGTCCTTGTTGCTTATATTATTGTGGCTCTATGTTACTTCCCTGTTGCTATTATTGGCTATTGGATATTTGGGAATTCAGTATCAGACAACATTCTTATCTCTTTGGAGAAACCTACTTGGCTCATTGTCTTGGCTAATGCCTTTGTCGTTATCCACATTATTGGGAGCTATCAGGTATGGCATGAAACATATGTTGCTCGGACTCTCCAAAAATGATGTCGTACTCGTGTCAGATCCTTCAAAAATATACTACTTTTGAAGGATGACATTTTTGACGAAACATTCTTGTTGATTGAGTTCCCATATATATTAGAACAGTTTAGTTATGAGTGGAGTGTAACATTTTTATCTAACGAAATGTGCTTATTTTTGTGTTATTGTAGTTGTATGCAATTCCGGTGTTTGACATGCTTGAGACTTACCTTATTAAGAAACTTAGGTTCAAGCCAACTTGGTACTTGCGATTTATTACCAGAAACCTTTATGTTGGTAAGTAAACTTGCCTTCATTTTGTCCTATGTAATAAAAATTCGAAGTGGTAAAGTGGTGTTGCTTTCAGTTCGAGTACATTGTAATGCCTTTGCTTTTATTGCAGCTTTCACAATGTTTGTTGGAATCATCTTCCCTTTCTTTGGGGGGCTTCTTGGTTTCTTTGGAGGATTTGCTTTTGCCCCAACAACCTATTTTGTAAGTTCCCTTGTCTGTTCTTGGTTTGTAGACTTTGTAGTGCCAATAGAGGCAGAGCTAGGTAGACGTAAGGGATTCAAAAATAAGTTTGGGGTCGGTTAAATTCTAGATGTGACCATTCTTGTATTTATTGAATTTTTGGCTCCGCCACTAAGCGTCGACAGGAGAAAATGATAGCCAGCACTAACACAATGTACTATTTACCCTTCTTTCAGCTCCCTTGCATCATGTGGCTTTCGATCTACAAACCAAAGAGATGGGGTCTCTCTTGGACGACTAACTGGGTATGGTTCAACTTCTTGTGCTTTTTTGATAGTCATTTTATCTGATTCTGTTTTTATAAGCTAAAAACCAAAACTAATTGGACAAATTATTACAGATTTGCATAATAGTGGGAGTAATGTTGACTGTTTTAGCGCCAATTGGTGGCTTAAGAACCATCATTATGCAAGCCAAGGATTACAAATTTTTCTCTTAGGCATCTCTCGTATGGCACACATTCGGAGAAAAGGGTGATAATTGGAGGTCTCATTTTATGTTTCTATTAAATAGAAGATGTGTGTTACATCACAAAGATACTTCTCTGTGTTTTGGGCTTGTACTAGTTTCAGTATACATTTTCGTGTTGCTTCTTGTGTCATGTAACTATAATTAATGTTATATTACTGTCAGGAGCATTTTCAAAGTGGCATTTAGCACTTTGTTTTCTCTCTCTAATCAAACTTCAAAAAGATGCAAACGCACTCAACACTTTGTGATCGTCATCGTTTAGTTCTGTCTTTCTAATCAAACATGAAATTGATGCATACGCGTTCAACGGTTCAAGACTTTGGAATCTTCATTGCTTAAAGAGTAAATGTTTATTCGAAGTCTTTTAAGCCTAAGAATTGGTACTAATTAGGCTGCTATAGCCTCGTTCAGCTGAATTTTGGAAAAATGACATTGTAAATTATACAAAAATTATACAAATTTTATATATTTTTTCGGGGCGCGGGCTAAAAGTGAAAAAAGCTCATGAATAAGACTGTTACAGGAGTCGAAAGAAATAGACTATTACAATTCTTGAGAAATAACCAAAAAGTCAGCCGTTCGGCTTGCAGTTTCTCACTTTTCAGAACGTTAATCTCTGAAACTGAAACAAAATCATTCGGGGAAAAAGAAGTTTAAGTAGATCAAAATTCGATCACTGTCCCATACGTGTCATTTTTTTAACTTCATCTGCTGATTTGACCCAGAAGAAAATTGTATATTTGAACTAGTGATGGAACAAGGATTTTCGTTAAGAGTAGTCAAAGTAGACGTATATACACAATTGATTTTCCTTCATCGGGGTATCAACATATTGTAGCTACAATATTGGCACCCCCTTGAATAAGGTGCTCCGCCACTGATTTGAACCCCCAAATTGAAACATATTAAGTGTCCTCCACGTAAAGTTCTCCTTCATAGATTTATTGAAACATATGAAGTGTCGTCCACGTAAAGTTCTCCTTCATAGATTTATTGAAACATATGATTTGGTTGAAATTTGAAAAGGCCGAATTTGAAGTTAGAAGTTGGAAAAGAGTCCTATCTAGGCCGAGTCCAAACTGAAATTTTCTCATATCAAAAGATGAACAAGATCTTGACCTTAAAATGGTTTACAGCCTATAATCACCCATAAAAAACATGAAGAAAACATCCCTTGCCCTTTTCTCCAACCACTCCAGCGATATTCCAACAACAAAACTGTGTTAACCTTTTGGCGACTTTATTCAGTTCTAATTTTTACATAATCTATTTTGGGTCCTCCTGTCAAATTTTGAAGTCTCCTCAAAAATTGAATCATCATAACTAAAATCATGGATAAAAAGATTTAAAATATAAATATAAATGCGAAGCTGAAAGATCAGAAAAGGCAACTGCAGAGCACTTCCACACAATTCTTTTCCACATCCAATAACAAACTGAATGCCAAGTCAATGTTTTCCAAATTTTTTTCTTATATGTTATTTTTTTCTTTTTTCTTTTCTGTTTTCTTCTTTTTTCGGCTTTCAATATGGAATAGGATTTATGTCATTAACCTATTAGTGATCTCTAAAACACTATGATACAGCTATAGAGGGCAGCTTAATCAATTTCACCTTCCTCGGGCTCAACATCCTTAGGATCACTTGGGACAGTAGCGGGCTCACATTCTTCCTCATCATCATCCATCTTCATGTACAACCCAAGTTGCTCCAGAGCATTACTGCCTCCAAATTTGAAGCCACCTAGCCCATCCTGGGAATGATCTGGACTGGTCTCATCTACCGAGCTAGGTAATTGCTCGGGTGGGACAGCAGTCAGCATCTCCAAATCCTCAAGAAACTTTGAATTCTCATTAATCTCTACAGTCTTTTCCATCTGCACGAAGCAATGGAAGTTTCATGTGATTCTTTAGCTGAAGTGCGTCCAACGTTAAGCACGAGACCTTCTACAACATGGGATAGTTTCTACTCACCTGGAGCAATGCCTGTCTTGCTGCTTCTCTATCGAGCTCTCTCCTCCTCTTAGCCTCAGCTGCAGCTTCTGCTTCTGCACGTCTTTGAGCTTCTTCAGCAGCTTTGGCTTCTGCTTGCAACTTAGCTTTCTCTGATCATGGAAATTAACTTTATAAGGCTACCAATTCACATGCAAAGAATTTCCTCCATCTTTTTAGATATTGGGAGTGTGAGGGGGGCTACCTTTCCTCCTCCGCATCTCAAGTTCCTCCCTTTCACGACGAAGTTTCTCTGGATCGCCCTTCTCGACCTTTATAGCAAATTACAGGATGGAATGACAAGCTGGTCAAAATATTAAGGCTAAAGCAGTAGCAAGTCCTATAACAAGCAGATATACTCACCTCAACAAGTGTCTTCTCTCGAGCTTTTAAAATTGTATCTGCAAATCTGTTCTTCAGGAGAGCAGCTCTATAGAGCTTTTCAGGGGAGACCCTCCTGTCTGGCACACTCTCCCCTAAAATGTTAATAGCACAACGGATGAACCCACAAAACAAAAAAGGCAAAGGAATTAGACCAACTTTTCACTTCTCAAACTAACCGTCTTGATATGCTTCTGACTCAACAGATATTGGCATTTGCTGAGAACTTTGTTCCAGCTGGTCCATGCCACTGATAGACTCTGGAGATTAAAACACGGATTGAAATAGCAACATCTACCAAGTCAAGGGATAGAAAAACATAAGACAATAACCTGACTACAGGAACTATGACCACATGACAGAGCTGAAATAATTCAACAACATAACCTCAATACACCCTCTTGCACCAGTGAAAATCAAAACCTACAGAGCTCCCCCCCCCTCCTCCCCCCCCCCCCAAAAAAAAAAAAAAAAAATTCCTCCTCATTCCTGAGGTTTGATCTCTTAGCACACTCCCTTTCAATTCTATACATGCTCTATTCAGGACACTCCTAACAACAGCGAAGCACAAAGCTTTAGGAGACAATAAAGATCCCTTAAACCCATTCCACAAAACTACTAGTCGCCGCCCTTCATAAACCTTGTAGGTATTCTGCAGATATATCCACTTCCTAAATATCAGATAAGTGCTCAGTTTCAAATACAGGATTAACCAACAAAAACTATTAGTCGCCAGCCGCCACACATTCCAAACCTTGTAGGTATTCTGCAGATGTATCCACTTACTAGATTTCAGTTTCAACTACTGGATAACCATCAACAAGATCCTCTGCTATATAAAACAGAAAAGAACTACTTATCCAAAAAAAAAATCAGAAAGAAACTCACGATCTCCATCAGCTAAACTATTGCCAGCTTCCTTCCCATCTACCTTTGCTGGCGAACTGTGATTCTGTGGTCAAACACCAGAGCAAAAAGACGTATTAGGTTTCCAATTACTCTAAAAGCAGGTCCGATGACAATAATCATCATGAGGGTTCAAGTAGAAACTACAATGAGCTCTCTTCACCTGCTCAGCATGATCAGATGTTCTTTGAGCTTCAGACTCATCATCAGAAGAGCTACTAGAATCTGAATCTGGATGGAAGGGAGATGCAGGAACTAGAGTTAAGAAAGCATTGGGAATTCTTACAACGAAAGCTTTTCCTACTAAATCAGCAGATACAAGTTGCTTTTATATGGAGAAATAACGCTAAAGTACACTTCTATGGATGAACATGAATTTGTAACACCAATTAAGTATTTAAGTTTCTTTTCCAGCAAATATGGAGGTCTGTAGAAGACAAACATGCGCGCAAATGATGCTGGAATGAATTTTCATTTTTTCCAAAAAAGTTGCATTGTCAAAGAAGCTTGAATATGAATGAAATAAAAGAAGAAGAAGAAACTCAATTCAAGCGACACAAGCAAACAATGATCAAGTCTTGATAAAAAAGAACCACTGGGCAAGAGAAGTACAAAACAAAATAGTAGCATAGCACAAACTTCAAAAAAGAAATAAGTAAAGCCTACAACATAGAGGAACATAAAATTAAGGTAACTTCAAGCTCAAACGTAAAGCAAAATCTATGAATTTCTTGAATGAAGTAAATGTGGGGCCACAAGCACCCCATTTTTTTAGCAATTATGCAACATTACCAGCCAGGATCATCACTTATATGGCAAAACACTTGACTGGAAATTGATGAGTACCCAAAAGAGGGATAAAACAGCAAGTAATCGGTGTTTTGATTGACTATCATTGAGAGGAGTACCGCAAGGGAGAACTGAGAAGGTTATGATATGACTATGACAAGCTTGACTTAAAAGATTTCTCCAAAAGTATTAACAATACAGCAACTTAATGATAATCCTCACTATGTAGTACAGTGAAGAACCTGTAAAGAGGATATAAGATCAAACAATAGAAGATCTAATACTCCTATAAAACATTTTAAGTTATTAAAAATAACATTCAGAATATAAAATATTCATCAAGCAAAAACAATTCAGAGTGTTAAAGATTTCCAGGTAATAAAAATTTAAAGAAAAAAGATGGTACAAGATGGTAAAACTAGTCTTATGACCAAAAGGCTTTTAATTTCATCTTGCTGGCCCTAGAAGATAAGACGGGGAAGATTTGAGATGATTGAACATGTAGGATGCACTATAAGAACGAACCAGCACAAATAAGATGAAGAGTATAGATGACTAATCTGAATTACCATTGGGACCCCCTGTATTTATACATTCATCTCTTTTCAGATCTGTATCTTTTTCAATCTCAACTGAAGGATAACTAGAGACAGGAGGCTCATTTCCACCAATATCAACCTCCTCATCGACATGGTCATTACCTGTACATTTCCATTACTTAGAAGGAAAATCATTGAAGTTTGAAATCTAACACCAAACCATATACAGCGTGCATGAAATCAAACAGAAAGAATAAGAACCTCCGTCTACGTGCATGGATGAATTACTAAGCCCCAATTCATTTGGCAGCTGAAAAAACAAATAAGAGGGCACAATAATTCATTAACATCAACCACCCGGGGACAGCCTAATTCTACTTTGTATTTGAAGATGTATTCTTTGATTCTAAACTACCTCTATCTCACAAGGTTCAGCTTTTGCATTGCCTTTTTGTTTCTCTTGCAAAAACTTATCTAGAAGCTCCCGTAACGTGAACAAAGTATCATGGGGAAGAACATCAATGTCAATCTCAATCTCATCATCTCCAGCTGCTGTTCCATTTGAACTTTGTTCCTTCAAAAACTCAATGATGTTGTCTGGTAGATCACCAAGTGAAGCTTCTAGTTCACTGCTTAGTTTATGTTTCTCTTCATCAGTCATCTTGCATTTAGGAGGTTCTGGCATAATTACATGCTGCATTGGAGAAAGTCTCCTCTTCTTTGAAGCAGTTTCATTTTCTTCATGCAAACCGGATTTTTCTTCCACTGATTCAGCATGGTTAACAGGTAGCTTTTTCTCAATAGTTTTCCATCTTAGTTCAAAAAACTTGCTCATTGTATCAGCCATGATATGGACAATATTACCAGGGGGGTTATAGATCATTGCATTGGAGAATGTCAGTCTCACATCAGCAAGAAATTCCAGTGGACTCAAGTACGCACCTGAAGTAAGCCTCTTCTTTATTGTCCCCAAATCCATTGGATGTTTAATCACAGTGAAATAGTCGGGTATTTTTAACTTAACTATGTCAACAGGCTCATTAAACACGGGACCATGCTGATGCGACATCAACTTTTTCAACAAGTTCTCACACTGTTTCATCAATGTTGCTTTTGAAGTGGATGGTGCTGAAGCAGATTTAAACCTGCCAGAGGTCTCCCTGTTCAGGGCCGACGCCTTCTGACCAAGAAGGTTTGACTTTTTCCCGGGCCCAGTTCCTGCAGATTTCTTCTTGCTTGCTAAAGGAGGCCCTTTGTGTGCATTGCTACAGCTAACAATATCGCTAGAAGATGAAACTGCAACTGCACTTGTCCTATAAAACTCAACTTTCTTCTGCAGAATTCTTATTTGGTCAAGATCAGATCTCAACTGCAGAACCAAGTTTTTCCTCTCAGATGGTGACAGCTTGGATAACGAGATAACTTGGATTGGCACAGCAAAACCATCATGTGAAGAAGAATTTGTATTTATCCATCTCTGCTGAGGAGCAAAAGAATGTCCTGAAACAGCAATTCCAGCATCGAATCTACATGAACTGCCAGAGCCTTCTGATTCGTAATTAGTGGCAAATGCAACAGAACCACCTCCACGCAACTTATCTTTCTTTGCCATTCAGACTGTAGAACAGGTACTATTTGACCTTAGCTAAAAAAAGATTTTCCCCAACCTATCACAAAGGAAGAGATGTTCTCAGAAAGTCAATCCTGAAACCATCCATAAAAACCAAAAGAGTTACATTGGCAGAAAGTCCTAGATTATATAACAGAAGCATGATACAAAGAGCTCTAAGTGTAGAATATAGCTGTTACAACAGTTCAGAATAAAGTTTAATTAGACATTTTCAACTTTACATTTAACTATTTAAGTCAGTTAATAAATTTCCTCTTTTCTCTTATAACCTTGTAGCTAGCTGTCCCATCTGAAATCAGTATGCTGCGAGGTAGTTACAAGCTCCATCGCCTTTAATACTTTTTTTTTGCAATGTGTTACATGAATGAATGAATTGAGCACGTTTTCGTATTATTTTCTCCCTTCTCTTCTCAGTTTCTTCAATTCTGTTTCCAAATTTCATTTTTTCTCTTGTATTTTATTTGATCTTTCAGCTCGCACCAGCATCGTTCTGGAGCTTCTGAATATAAACCAGGGCGGACAACTAGGAATTCAAAGGAATTGATGGAGTTACAAGGCTTAAATCAGAATTTCAAGCTTTTGTGATCGAGAGCGACAAAAGGTTCAAGCTGCTGTGAACTGCTCACTCTCATTTTGTTGCCAGTCCTCTCTTTCTGCTGTGCTGGTTAAGGACAATTTGGAATCAATCGGAAGAGA
Source organism: Nicotiana tabacum (assembly GCF_000715075.1). NCBI lineage: Eukaryota > Viridiplantae > Streptophyta > Magnoliopsida > Solanales > Solanaceae > Nicotiana > Nicotiana tabacum. Next base: position 90,010,055 of record NC_134096.1, on the reverse strand, counting down.
GAAGAGAGTTATTGCAGGATGGAGACTATGCTTATTTGGATAGACACTAATGGGCTTGCTGAAAACTCTCATCCTGCTCTGATAATAGTTATTCAAGGAACTCCGATGACATATAAGCAACAATCCTTGTGGGTGGAAATACAAGGCCGATTCTCTACCACCAACTCCAAAGATCACACCTAGATATAGAAGATGGTCTTCCCACTGCTTCAAAATGTGCAAAAGGGGGAGAGAACAAGGAAATATAGCCTACTTACCACTTTCAGCTTTCTCCTTACGAAGGAGCTCTTGTGGATCAAGGTACAACTTATTCAAGGTTAAGAAGTAATCTCCTTTATGAATACATTAATGGTTAAAAAGACAGTAAATACTTAATGGATAAGTATGATGCTCATTAGGAATATGATATCACTTGCTTCTCGAATGATGATGTTTAGGAATAAAAATTAGAAATTTAGTATAAGAAGATCGGTCCCATGCTGAATTAGAAATTTGCATCAAATATATGCAATCCTCACTAAAACTCGTGCTTTAATTGTGCCTTTGCAATAAAACCCCAACAAACACTTGTTGCTTTTCTAAGTTGATTCGCTTTTGATAACACTAGCTATAAAGGGGGTGAAAGTCTCAAGAATCTGATTAAAGCATCACGTGAGGGAGCTATACCTGAGACCTCTTTCCAGAATAGGTTAGTTTGGTACAACAGTAAGTTATTCAACACATGACTCATTAGAAGGGATCCATGTCTCCTAGCCATTCATAAGAGACAGAGCAGCATTTATTGGCCTTCATTATTCGAGGACGGCAGAAAGCAGGTTATAAGTGCGTGATACTTGCCAAAAGTGTAAAGTAGAGAATGTGGCATATCTATGTTACTACAAAACCCTGCCTATTCTTGAGAGGGCACTTGAATATGCAGTTATGAATTTTATAATGGGGCGGCCAAGTAAGAGGATCTCTGTGATTGTAGATTGTTATAGCATATATGTTAATATTTTCTCATTAACATACTCTTCTCCGTTGTCCAAGTGGCTAGAATATTCTCAGATAATAAACAGCATGGACTACTTACAAGCAGATTCTCTACCAACGAGATCTTCTAAAACCTTTTTTCAGATGGAACTTTTTTCAAGAATACAGGTCAAATTACAACTTAGCTTAGTCAACCCTCCACAAATAGATGGAATGCCCAAGCAACTCGACAGCTTCCTAAAGACCTACTGAAATGTGTGAATAGCCACAAATCCGGTTGGATGTCCTACACATAATATTTGTAGAATAAGAAATAACCCCTCAGCTCCAGGGATGACACCATTTCAGACCATTACAAGCTTTACAGATTTAGTAGGCAATTGACTGCCAAGTCCTACCGAACGACCTCACTAAAACCCAAAATGGAATGAAACTTCAAGCTGACCAAAGGAGTTCCTGAGGAAGAAGCTGAAGTGGGTGATTGGATTTCCCTTTATATTACAATCGAAAGGGCAAACAACCATGGCTATTAGAAGGACCCTTAAGCTATACCAAAGTACTACTGGCGAAAAAACGAGGGACATATGGTCTTTCACGCGTCACAACTTAAAAAAGAGATTGAAGATCACATCGTTGCTTCAGTCGAGCTACTAGTGAGCACTTCCTTTTTAATAAGGGAGCTAACAGTGTGCACTCGTAATGGACAACCATAAGTGAAACCCATAGACGTACTCAATCGAGATTGGTCACCAAGGAATATGCTGCAACAATGAAGTTTTGGTTACAAGAGATAGCTAAATTGGAGGATTTCAACTTTTTATCCCCCCATTCCCGGATTTCAAACCTTTCGGAAAAGGTACAACCGAGGGAGGAGGGAAAGCAAAATGAAGGATCCAACGAAGAGCTCGAAGGATAGCATGTACCCATTGTGGCAGTTAAGAATGAAGCTTAATTTCCGAACTTCCAAATTTTGTCGTTTAGTCCCATTTAAAATTTTCCTTTTATTTTACTACCTCATTGCAAGCTTTCCCGTGGAATCAGTGCGGCCCAAAGTTTAGGGCTTTGGTTTAACAGCACCTGGGAGTTTAGTTTAACAATACTGCAAAATATATGATAGGCGCATGTCGCGAGTTCGGATCTTGTTTAGTGAACCAAGACTAATTTTTATGTGGAGAGGCATAGAAGGGCAAGCCTATTTTTCACCAACTTTCAAGAAAGAAACTCCATAAAAAGAAGGCATTGGTTCTAAGAAGAATAGCGAGACTAATTGGTCCAGCAGTCTCATACATTCGTCAAAGTCCTCCTAAGAATTTAGCGATGGTGACCTATTATCATTGTTTCCTGGTGACCTATGTTGACTACGGTGCGGTATCCGATACAGATGCGGATCTAGAGGTCGAATTCTCTGTCACATAAATTTTAGGATTCGAGGTTATGATTAGAGTGCGGATATGAGTGTTGTGATACAACCAATAAATGTATATTACAACATATAAAGTATATATTTCGACTATTAAGGTTATAGAATTAAAACTAACAAAATGTAATTCTTTATACATACCTAAGGGTCATTTGGTTCAAGGGATTAGGTAGGTTATCTCGATATAAATTTTGAGATTAAATTTATCCCAGGTTTAGTTGGAGGTATAGTTAAAATAAGTATTTTTTTAATACCAAAATCTCGGTATAACTTATCCCATATAGAGGTGGGATAAGTTACCTAGGTTTAAATCCTGGTTATAATCTAGATATCCTGGTTTTGAACTAGACGATCCGCTTATATTTTATTCATAAGATATCTCAAGTAATAGCAAAGCATTCTCATACTTTATAACTACACACACATATGTGTGTATCTGTATAGGGCACATTAAAAACAACATAATGAGATGTGTTACATTCCCCAAATCAGGCGACTAGCCAAGTACGCATTTGTAATCTCTCGATGGCGAATCAATTTTCTTTATTTTGCCATTTCTACTCAGGGGACGGCCAGTGTCCACCGTCACTCTCTATTTTTCACAACCACCTTTCTCCTTCCCGCCATAACAAAAGAGTGGATATTTACTAGGAGAAAAAGAGACAGAGAGTTGGTATGAAATTTCCTCACCATAGAACCAACAGAATTGGATGTCATCTATTTCTACATTGTCGGCTAGAATCTCATGCTAAATTGATCTAAATTGATCACCATCTCCAAAACTCCCATGCTACATTGTCGGCTAGAATGTTGTTTAAAAAACTTATTGTGTTTGATTCAAGCTTTATCAGTTTTTTCTTTATTCCTTTGGTTCGCCATGGACGATGGGAAGGGAAAGAATAGAGAGTAGAGGAGAAGAACTAAAAGGTGGGTTTAACTTTTGGTGAAAAGATAAAATAGTCCATCTCATTGTGTTGTTTTAATGTATTGGCATGGGTATTTTGGGCCATTTAAAAAAGGGTACAAAGCTAAAATACTACCTTCATGTAGTATGTTTGTAAGACCCTAAGTTACTCGGACTCGGCAATTTGGGCACTGTACCCGTGTCGACACGACACTGACATGGGTAAGGTTGTGGGATCTGTGTCGGATCCGGTCAGACGAGATCGGGTGTGCTGACCAAAATTTTAAGGAAAATTTCTGTAAGTAAAGGAAGTGGTACAAATCTCTTTATATTTTTTATTGTACTATCCCATGAAAAGTGATTTTCTTGTCCAAAAAGTAGGGTATATAGTGAACTTTCTTGTCAAAAAAGTGTGGTAGTGAACTTTATTGTCTAAAAAGTGGGGTACAGAGTGACCTTTCTTGACAGCAAAATACATCCTTCCTATCTTTTCTCTATCTACTTTCCCTCCAAAAGACCAAGAAAATGGACAAAGAAGCCATTCTCTCTCTGCTTCATCTCGACTTTCTGTGACCAAAGCCAAAAAAAATCAAATTTTTTTCTTCATCCAATTTATAGCTATATTTCTAGATTTTTAATTTATTTTTCGCCGAATCCCCGCACCCGTACCCGTACCTAGATCCATATCCTCGAATCCTAAATTTAGATCATGAAGGATCCGACCTTTGGATCCGTACCCGCGTCGGATACTCCTACCCGAGTCCGAGTAACTTAGGTAAGACCTACATACATAGGGTCTTGCTGACATACTACATGAAGGTAGTATATTAGCACTGTACACACTTTCTAATTTCCTTAAATGCCCTCAAATACGATATGGACACACCCATGTCGTGTCGTCACAGGTGCGGCAGAAAATTTGAAGAGTTCGAGCAACATAGCTGGCAACCCCTCATTCAAGGTGTTGCTATTTTCAGGGTCATGCCTAGCCTTGATCTAGAAGGAGATAGGATGGAGCGAGGAGCTCGGGTCCTCGAGATCTCACATACTGCACATTCGTTGGAGAAACTTCATGTCCTTCTCTCGAGATCCTATCTACATACGAATCTTACTCTCATGTCCTTCTCTCGAGATCCTATCTACATAGAAATCTTACTCTCTTCCACACATTACCGATGGATATTGCCACAGCCACTATCACTTTGGGTGTGATTTGAGCATATGTCTTTTTACTTTTTCTAAATCTTTCCTTATTCTCTTGGTTACTTCTGCTATGTTTTCAAATATCAGTCTATCTTTTATATTATGATTGATCTTTCAGCTGTAGTTACAAATTCTTACATATATGGTAAACACCGCAGAAAACTCAAAGGGGCAAGCTTTTCCCATTAATTTCATGGTAAATGAAACCTAACTCGATCATGGGAAGAACTTTATCATGTAAAATTAACATAATAGATATTCCAAAAATTGAGTAGATACCTAATCAATCTACAGAACAAGCTAATTACAGAGTGCTCACTAATTTTACAGCTTCAATTTGACCGAACTTGTTATTCCACGAAAAAGGAATACAACAGGACAATTAGGAGTAGTTATCAAGACTCACTCGCTAATATTAATTACCTTTTGCTTAATCACCAGTTGATCACCAGAGGCAAAGCCCAATTCCACCAAGATTATATGATTCGATGAAATAAAGCAAAATCAAACAGGAAACCCTAGAATTGTTAACCTAAGCCCCAATTTGATCTCTAGCACATGCAAGAAGAATGAAATTACGCGAGGAGTTGAATTTTTACGAACCTTAGAATGAAAATTGAGCAAATTATAGGGCAAGCCGCTGCGGATCACAAGCGAAGCTGAAAGCACGAAGCACCAGCTCTTCTTCAATACTAGAAAGCAGATAACTTTTTTTTCTTTTCCTTTTTTCTTTTTCTCTCGCTCTTTTATTTCTGTTAAGAGTGAGAAACGTGGGCAAAGTACACAAGCGGGTTTGTCGTACCGTTAACGCCTTTAAATAGACGAGAATTGTTGACTTTCCTACCGACCTAAGTCAAATCTCAACCGTTGGATCTTGCGTGCGGCTAATCCAACGGATGATATCATCTATAGGGCTTCTGTACATATCTTGATCTGACGGGTGAAAACCACCTGAGCTTAGGGTGTGTTTGGTAGGAAGCGAAAAATATTTTCCAATTTTTCCGTTTGACTTAAATGTTTTGAAAATGTCATGGAAAATATTTTTCTTATCAAGAAAAGGAAAAATATTTTTCAAAATTCCTTTTCAACCTTCCACACCCTCACCAACTCATCCCCACCCACCCACCCAATCCCACCCCACACCTACCCACCCCTCTCTCCAAAAAGACTTTTTTTTTCAAATTTTAGTTTATTTTCCGTCACCACCCACCTTGCTACCCCCACCCCCGCAAAAATACTTTTTTGCGGTAATCAATGTGTTATAGGAAACTATATCTCTAGTTTTCATTGATTGAACTACTTTCTCAGCATCTCTCATACTTACGCACTTGGAATTTATGAAAATCGGAGCATTGTACCTGAATCTTAGCTTTTCATGTACGTAACTAAGTTCTTATATGTACCTAATTCATCAAAGATTTTCCTAGCCATAGTTAGGTTCCCACGTTTGGCATACATGTCAAGAAGCGCAGTCTTGGCAAAACAATTTAAGCGATCATCCTTCTCATTTATCATCTTGACAAGGGCTTCGGCAAGGCTAGCATCACCAAGCAGAGATGACAGTAACTCATGTAGTTTCATCATGGTGAATCCCACAATTCACCATCTCATTATAAACAAACCTTATAATAGACCCATCATTATTTTTGAGCGCACCCTGACAATATTGCATTCCAAACACAACATTTCTCTCCGGCATTTGATCCAAGTATCTTCGCACATTTCCTTATCGATTTGAGAAAAAAACTCCCACACTTTTGACTTTTAACATGTTGGCAAGCTTTGGCTTCCTAATTAAACACTTGGAATCAACTCTTTCGAAGGTGCAAAGTATGACGTAAGAGTAGAAAATCACCTGGCAACGTTGTCCAACCTTTTATATTCTATAGTAACTTAAAATATCTTTCCACTAGCTAGTTGGAAAGTTACATGAACTAACTCTGTAAATTCAATAAGTTACTTTAAAACCTTCTTTTTAATTAAAATAGTCTAGTTTCGTTTAATTCTCTCTCTAATCATTCTGATGTTTGTTAGGAAAAACTTTAGTAAAATGTAAATTTTTCGTGTATCTTTCATTTTAAATAGGTCTATTCTTCTCACTACAACTCCAGTCTCCAGTAGAGCTTTCCTTCGAAAGATGCGGAAACATCGAACAACATATGTGGGTTCAATTAACTTGAGTGCATAAGCATAGCACCAACTAGTATTTACGTTATACCTTACAGGTTATTTGGTCTTTTTTTCAGTTTAACTTGTATGCATATAATTTACTAAGTACAACTTAGTTGTTTTTATTTTCAATTAAATGCACGAATTGTATTAAAAAGGACAGTATAATTTACCATGTTTACTAGTTTTACTTATTATTATGGATAGTTGTGTGTAGTTATTAGTTAGTTGATCTTAACTAGCAAGTGTATAAATTAAGGTAAAAATGATTCATATGTTATGAATAGAATTGTACTTAGAGTGAATGTCTATCTTTTAGAGAGTTTGTTATTTTGTGGCTAAGTCATTATTCCCCCTATAAATAGAGGGGCTTTACCCCATTGTAAATCATCTGAAATTCAATAAGAATTACCTCTCTCTTTTCCTTGCAATATTCTCCTTTTCTTGATTGTTTTATTCCACGTTATCAGCACGAGACTCTACCGTCTCAAGAAACTCTTTGAGAAGATTAAGCAAATATGGATATCTCACAAAGCAAACTCGGATCAAAGTTCAATTGTAAAAATATTTGTGATAAGTTCTATGTATCCCTGTTGTTATATGTATCCATATTATATTTTGATGATCTAACAAACTTAATGCTAAGAACCAGATAAGGAACCTGTTACACATTCTCAAGTGCTTAAGATCAACAAGTCTCAAAGTCGGGGTTATCATTCAACTCTTCAGAGTCAGAGAAAAAGCAGGGGGAATAGATGGACATCTGTTCCCTTGGTCACCGTACTAGTCAACTTCCCAACAGCTGTAAAGTTATTGTCTGCACACGCAACAGTACAACACAGTGCATCAGTCAACTTCATTGGGAATGCTCTTATACCAAACATGCTTGCATCATTCAAGTGTTATCACCAATATTATATTAACATTAAGCCAAAGACAAAATATTACTTGAACTTTTGAAGAACCCATCAAGCACTCTCGGTAATGATTAATCAATCTGGCAAGTGATTCTCAAGAGCATCAAGAACAAAGAACAACATAACAACGGACCAGTTCTATGTATTGAGTTATTACATGTCCTTAGTTGTATTGCATCTTTGTTAAAGTTCTTTACTTGTAATTCCTACTTAGCTTAGTTAGAAGCATTGTGTAGGAAACCTTTAAAAATTATAAACCCTTGTATTTGTGTCTAGGCTAGGTTTAGTCGAGTTATAAGTCTTTGTAATAGAGTTATTACAAAGTGGCTTGTAACAGAAGTGTTACAAGTTAGTGAGGGATTAAGAGATTAATTCCTGGGTTACAATAGGTTGTAATCTAAAGTTTGCTCAGTAGTAAAGTTGAAATCCTACAAGGGTAGGTCGTGGTTTTTAATCCCGTGAGCTGGGAGTTTTCCACGTAAAACTTCTTTGCGTCATTTACTTACTGAAGTGTGCGTGTGTTCTGTGGGAACTAATACGAACCTGGTTCTCTATATAGTTTGGTGGACCCTTAAATTCTATCAATTAGTATCAGTGCGGGTTCTTTCTATCAGGCTAACACCTAGAAAGGATCCTCATAGCTGCTCCACCAAACTTTGAAGAAGGTCAATCTACCTACAGGCCACCAAGATTTAATGGCCAATACTATGGATGGTGGAAGATAAGAATGCACCACTTCATAATGGCTGAAGACTCAGAGCTCTGGGACGTCATCTGCGATGGAACCTTCATCCCTACAAAAGCCAGTGGTGACTAAGCAGTAACAGTTCCCAAAATAAGAAAAAAATTCAATGATGTTGATCGTAAGGCCATAGAGAAAAACTTTCGAGCAAAGAAAATTCTTGTCTGTGGTATTGGTCCTGATGAATACAACAGGATCTCGGCATGCCAATTTGCTAAGAAAATCTGGGAAGCTCTCCAAACAGCTCATGAAGGGACAACCCAGGTTAAGCAATCAAAGATTGACATGCTTACCACAGAATATGAGTTTTTCAAGATGAAAGACGATGAGTCTATCTAGGACATGCATAATCGGTTCACCTTCATCATCAATGAGCTTCATTCTCTGGGAGAAATCATTCCAAGAAACAAACTTGTCAGGAAAATACTTAGTATTTTACCCAGTTCCTGAGAAAGCAAAGTGAATGTTATCACGGAGGCAAAGGATTTGCAGAAGCTAACCATTGATGAACTTATTGGTTATCTGAAAACTTATGAAATGAAGAAGAAGAAGAAGCATAATGAGAGAAGAGAGCCCAAAAGGTAGAAGAACCTGGTCCTCAAGACGGACAACAATGATTCAGGTGGTAAGGATGCTGATATGGCATACCTGACAAAAAGATTCCAGAAAATGGTTCGCAGAAATGGAGGTTTTCCAAAGAAGGCCAGCTCCAGCAAGCCAAGAGGTTATGACCTATGTCACAAGTGTGGTAAGCTAGGACATTTCATCAAGGATTGTCCCCCCCCCCCCAAGCAAGATCAATACAAACATAACACAGACAAAGCAACGAAGAGGAACCTGGTTCTTGACAAACGTTTCAAGAGGAAAAATATCGCTGGTAATATTGTGAAACAAGCTCTTGCTGCATGGGAGACTCCTCCAGCGAATTCGAAGATGATGATGATCAAGGTGATAGCTCCATGATGGCAGTGGAAAGTGAAGCAGCTGAGTATGTTCTATCTTCGCCTTGATGGCACAGTCTGATGATGATGAAGATAACGACGATGATGATGAGGTAAACTTTCTAGATATTCAAAGAAATATGAAGTCGTATTCTCCTAAAAAACGTATGTCATTTGCAAATGTTTTAATTGATGCCTATCACAGTCTTATATATGATAAAGATGCATTAATTGTGGAACTAGGTGAAGCAGAACAATCGAGAGATGACCTAGTAGTCGTTGTGGTAGATTTAAAGTAAATCATTGAGAGTTTGAAGAAAGAAAAATATGCCTTAACTGAAAAAATTGCAAACATAGAACATGAGAGAGATGATCTAGTAGTTGTTATGGTCGATTTAAAAGAGACCATTGAATATGTTGAAAGAGAAAAAGAAGTCTTAACCGAAAAGATTGCTAACATAGAGCTTGAGAGAGATGACCTATTAGTAGTAGTTGTAGATCTGAAGGATACAATTGAGGAACTAAAAGGAGAAGGTAGGCTTGAGATTCTTCAAAAAGGAAATAAAGTTGCGAATGAAACACATCTTAGGCTTGAAGATAAGATAAAATCAGTGAAATCTAGTTTGTGTGCCGAATTCGAGAAAAACAAATAACTTCAGGAAGAACTAGGTAGAGTCAAGAGTGATCTTGAAAAATCACTCAAGTGGACCGGGTCCTCTGATGCTATCACTGCCATGTACAGGAACAATGGGGGAACATAGGCAGGAAATCGGGTTCCAAAGGGAAAAAACTCCCTACAATCCTCATAACAAGTACGTTACTGTACTTGACAACTGCCTCTGCACTCACTGTAGTAATACTGGGCACTTTAAGGAAACATGTAAGGCCAAGTTTCAATCTCAACAGAAAAATAAAGTTTTTGCTAAAAAGGTAACTACTGCTAGAGAATCTGGTCCCTCGTATAAAAGACGCATAATGCATGCTTGGACCAAAAGAACCCTCATTCATCCCTTTCCTCATTACAAGGGACCCAAACTTGTTTGGGTTTCTAAGTCTAACCCTTAATTTTCTTATACAGGGAGCAGTGAAGAGGAGCAACCAACAATGGTACATGGATAGTGGTTGCTCAAAGCACATAACTGGAAGGACAAACGATTTCCTTTAACTGAAGGCCCTGCAAGGAGGGAGTGTATCCTTTGGAAATGGCAAGAAGGGATACATTATGGGAGTTGGAAGGATTGGGAAGTCTTTTTCTCACTCTATTGAAAATGTGTACTATGTTAAGGGATTCAAGTACAGCTTGCTGAGTATTTCCCAAATATGTGACAAGGAAAACAAAGTGAAATTTGTGTCAAAGATATGCACAGTCACTAATCTTGTGACTGGTAAAGTGGTGTTAGTAGCGAAAAGATATAAAAATATCTATGTTGCTGATTTTGAATCCTTGTAGAGTGGTGATCTCAGATGTCTAAGTATTATTGATGATGATGATGAATTATGGCATAGAAGGCTGGGTCATGCAAGTTTTACGTTGCTGAACAAATTAGTCAAGAAGGACCTGGTTCGTGGTCTGCCCAAGTCAAGCTTCAAGGATCACAAGGTGTGTGATGCATGTGCAAAAGGAAAGCATGTTAGATCTTCTTTCAAGCCTAAAAAGGAAGTGAGTACCTCAAGGCCACTTCATCTTCTCCACATGGATCTATGTGGACCTATGAGGGTGCCAAGTAGATGAGGAAAGAGGTACATCTTCGTTATAGTGGACGACTATTCCAGATTCACCTGGACTCTGTTTCTCAAAACCAAGAATGAAACCTTCCAAGTGTTTGTTGCATTTGTCAAGAAGATCCAGGTGAAGATGAGTAATAATGCAGTATGTATCAGGTCTGGCCATGGGACAGAATTTGATAATGCCAAATTCGACGAATTCTGTGTTGAAAATGGCATCACTCACAATTTTTCAGCTCCAAGAACACCTCAACAAAATGGTGTTGTGGAGAGGGAGAATAGGACTCTTGAATACATGGCAAGGACAATGTTTATTGATAGTGAGATTGCAAAAATTTTATGGGCAGAAACGGTCAACATTGCATGCTACTTGATAAACGGGTGCATGATCAGGTCCCTTCTGAACAAAACACCATATGAACTGTTGAACGGAAGGAAGCCCAAGCTGATAAATTTGAGGACTTTTGGGTGTAAATGTTTTGTTCTCAACAATGGCAAGGAAGCGCTTGGGAAATTTGATACCAAAAGAGATGAAGGAATCTTTCTGGGATATTCATCACAAAGCAAAGCCTACAAAGTATACAACAAAAGAACTCAATGTGTTGAGGAAAGCATACATGTGATCTTTGATGAATCTCACCACTCATGTGAAAAGGACTTGCATGATAGGAATAATCAAGACGGAGAACATTCAATTGTCCTTGGTGAAGTCATTGACATGGCAAATAGAAAGACTGACATGATGAGTCACGTCAAGGAGTCTAATGAGGATGGCGCAACTATATCTCCAACTGATGGAGAGGAACCTGGTCCCGCAATTACAACAATTGAAGCTGAGAACAAAGTTGTCGATGTTGTTCGAGGCACCCCACATGCTGAGATGAGAAGCAGCCAAGGACCACAGTCAAAAATACCTGGATCATCTATCAATGAGATCCAGGTGTCAAATTGGAAGCACAAAGGTTCACACCCTCTTGAAAACACAATCACTCCTCTTGATTCAGGAATTCAAACCAGATCAAAGGCTAGAAACTCACTTGCCTTCTCAGCCTTTCTCTCTCAAATAGATCCCAAAAATATCAAAGAAGCACTAAAAGATGCAGACTGGATTACAGCTATGCAAGAAGAGCTCCATCAATTTGAGAGAAACAAGGTATGGCACCTGGTTCCACGACCTGTGGATCACACTGTTATAGGAACCAGATGGGTATTCAGGAACAAACTTGATGAGTTTGGAAACACAACTAGGAACAAGGCAAGGCTAGTAGTTCAAGGCTACAATCACGAAGAAGAGATTAACTATGACGAAACTTTTGCTATAGTTGTTCGAATGGAGGCAATCAGAATTCTTATTGCCTTTGCATCATATATGGAATTCAAATTATTCCAAATGGATGTCAAAAGTGCATTTCTGAATGGTTATCTAAAAGAAGAAGTCTTCGCCAAGCAACCACCTGGATTTGAAAATCATGAGCATCCTGAGCACGTCTTTAAACTTGACAAGGCTTTATATGGGCTAAAGTAAGCTCCTCGAGCTTAGTATGAAAGGTTATCAAAATTTCTTCTAGAAAATGGCTTTACAAGAGGAAAAATTGACAACACACTTTTTCTAAAGAAACAAGGGAGGAACCTACTCATTATGCAAGTCTATGTTGATGACATCATTTTTGGAGCAACAATCAACTCTGTGTGTGAGGAATTTGCAAAACTCATGGGAAGTGAGTTTGAAATAAGCATGATAGGGGAATTGAATTTCTTCCTAGGATTACAAGTGAAGCAAATTCACAAGGGGAAAATGATAAGCCAACAGAAGTACATTAAGGAGCGGCTGAAGAGATTTGACATGGAAGCATAAAAAATTATTGATACTCCCATTGCCATAACCACTCGACTGGACATGGATGAACCTGGTTCCTCTATGAATGAGACCATGTATAGAGCTATCATAGGTTCACTCTTGTATCTCACAGCAAGTATACCAGATATTGTCTTTAATATGGGTCTTTGTGCCAGGTTCCAATCGAATCCAAAGGAATCTCATCTGAAGGCAGCCAAAAGAATCCTCAGATATCTCAAAGGAACACAGGGCCTAGTTCTCCATTATCCCTCGGGAGATAATTTTGATTTAGTCGGGTATGTTGATGCTGACTATGCAGGGTATCTGGTGGATAGGAAAAGCACTTCTGGCTGCTACCTCTCAACTGTAGAAGCTAAATACGTGGTTGCTACCTCTTGTTGTACTCAACTACTGTGGATTAAGTAACAGCTAGAAGACTTTGGAGTGTTCTCTGATTGCGTACCCTTACTGTGTGACAATACCAGTGCACTCAACATGGCCAAGAATCCAGTTCAACATAAGAGAATAAAGCACATCGATGTGCGACACCATTTTCTCAGAGACAATGTTGAAAAAGGGCTCATCTGTTTAAAATTTTGCAGCACAGAAGATCAAATTGCAGACATATTCACCAAAGCACTGAGCAGAGAACACTTTGAAAGAATCGCTTAGAGCTAGGGTTGATAAAACCAAGCCGAGGACCTGATCCCTCGATGATTGGCTATGAAAGAAATTTATAGGTAAATTAGCTAAAAAGTATTTTCTGGCAAAGTCTAACTCATCTCTATACCGTTATAGGTAGACACGCATGATGATTACAGAGCAAACAAGTAGCTAATGCATTGCACGTTGATCAAAGGATGAAGATTATATTTTGAACTTTTTTTTCATGGAACCTGGTTCCCTCGACACAGGTTAGTAGTTTCTATGCACTCTCATGCATAATTTTTTAAAACAGTTGAAACGGTGCCACGTCATTACGCTGTCAGTTTCTTTTCTTTCCCGATTTGTGAACCCAAACGTCTCACCTGTTATGAAGCGACCCAACTACCTAAATTGCCACCTATTCCTAACCGGTCCCTCACCCCTCGTAAATGCACCCTTTTACAATCATTTTCATCACTGTTTACATCAAAAAATCTAAAATTTCCCTTTTTCTTTCTTCAAACCAAAATCTCTCCTCTTCAACTCACTGGACTCTACCATGTCTGAACACCAGGAAACACAAGATGTTCCTAGTGTCATCCCCACTGAGTCCTCACCTGTTGAAACGCCAGTGATAGAACCCACACACTCAACTTCGACCAGTCCACACCCTAAGATAGAGTCACAACCACCCTCTGCTTCCTCTCCAACCTAATCGAGTACTGGTTCTCATCAGAGTCGCAAAATTTCGACTCCCAAGAAGTTTGTGGTTGTGACCTCTCCTTCTGCCTCGCCGAAAAAAATGGTTGAAGAAGATATAGTAGAAGAAGAAAAGAATCAAGAAATTTCCAATCCACCAATGGAAGAAAGCTCTGGCAAAGATCAAGATGTTGGTCATATCCATGATGAATCGATAATGACAGCCCCTGGCCTTGAGTCTACATGTAATACTCCTCCTACTTTTGGGTTTACCATAGGGTTACAAAAACAAGAGGCCATAGAAAATATATTGTCAATAGCTGCTGAGGGATGTGTTATTGAGGATGGCAAAGGTGTGTCTGAGTCTTAGGGGGAAGAAAATAGTACACTAGTGGAGAATAGGGAACTTGTGCCTGTTGAATCATCAGCACCGGCCAGTACTATTGGGGCACCAACTGAGGGACCTGATCCCTCTAGCCAAGAGGAGCCAACCCTTGGTTCCTCGCAGACAACCCAGGTTAGTACTGACCCTGCTCCCTTTCCTCACTTTTACGTTGAGCCCTTGTCCATGATTGTTCCTGAAATAAGATCTTTATCTTAAGAAGAAAAATGAGGATAATGAAGATGATTATGATAATGTGGCTATTGCTAGCTTTATCAAGGTTAGGAGTAGATATGCTACTACTCAAGTGCCAACTCTTAAGAGACCTACCACTAGGTTGCAAAAGAAGGAGGCCCTTGAGTCTGTTATTAAGAAAAGCCAATAACAACGAAAAAGGAGAAGATTGGTGAAGGATGGGAAGGTTGTGAGTGAGAAAGTAGTGATTGTTGTCAATGTTGATGATGAAGTGGATAAGGAACCTGGTTCCTTAACTCACAAGTTCTCACAGAAGCACGTTTTCCCCAAGTCAAAAAAGGGGGTCCTCTATGAGTACGAAGAGTTTTTCAAAGTTGAAGGTGACAACTCTGGTAAAAAGGTAGTTGGGGAATCTGGAGAAAAAGTGACAGAAGAATCAGTTGAAAAAGTGTCTAAGAAGAGGATGTTTGGGAAATCTGTTGAGAAAGGAAAGAGTGCTCGCAAATCATTAAAAAGGAAGGGTGATGCCAGTGAGGAACCTGGTTCCTCCAAAAAGGCCAAGGTTGATGATACCCAGGATGCTGATAAGGAAAAATTAAAAAATCAAAAGGTGTTGTGGGGACGTACATTTGCCCTGATATTCTGGATTTGGCTGGCATGCGCCAATTGGTAGAGATCTGTGAATTCCAACAGTGGACACACCTGTTCACAGATGATAATCCCAAAGTTTATGAGGAAGAAATGCACAGTTTTTATGCCGATTTCTTTACAGTTGATGATGATCATATTTGTATGATGATAAATGATGTTAATTTTATGATGGACTTTGTTATGCTGGGAACTATTTTGGGAGTGCCTGCTAAGGGTTTGTCTTCTGTTCAGGGAATCTGCTTTTCAAACTTTAGAAATGCTATCTTGAAGGATAAGGTTGTTCAACAAGGGGAACGGGTACACAAGAAGGCCCTCCTTCCTATGTATCAATTGCTGTTTGAATTGGTGAACAAGGTTTTGCTCCCTCGTGCAGAGAGAAGGTCCATTACATATCGAGCAGACCTGGTTCTCATGGAAGCACTAGATGGCTACACAACTATCAACAACCTTCCTGGCATTATGATAGAACACACGCAGAAGGTGGCAGGGTTCAAGGATGGTAATTATGGGTAACCTTACGGATTTCTCCTTACTAAGATTTTTGAGTTCTTCAAAGTCCCTTTGGGAAAACTAAAGTAAGTACTCGTAAGCAAACCTTCTCCAAGACCACCCTCGAGGAATGTGAGTGCATTGATAAGGTTAGAGGGATTGGCAGCACTTCTACTATCTCCCAATTGATCAGCGCCCAAAACAATGCCACTGATGAGATAAGGAAACTGAAGGCAAAGAATGCCATTCTTGAGGGTCAGCTAAGTCAGCTTCAGGAAACACCGGGTTCCAGCAGTTCTCAAAGCACAGAGGTTGCCCGTCTGATCAAGGAAAATATCGACCTCAGGAAACAGGTTGAGGACCTGAAGGAGAAACTGCTCAATGAGCAGATGTCAGCCAATGCTCGAATGGGCATCATTCTTAAAACCCTTGCATCTACATATAAGCCTTCCCCTTCCAGTGCTCCCTAAAAAGTATTCCCTTTCCAGATTCAAGTCTTAGTGTATGTCCCTTGTTTTAGTAATGATGATGTTTATGACTGATACTTGTGTTTTTACTGTTTTTACTTTGTGGATGTGTTAGTACAATGGAACTGCTCCCTGCTTAATATCCAAATGTTAATGAAAGCTTCCTAATTTTGTTATGTATGCCTTGCTCTTATGTTCTGTCTTTAGTCATGATTGTGTGCACATATGTGGCATGAGTTAACCAAGATGGACTTCTTTTTGCTTATTGCTTGATGCTAATCTTTCTATGATGCCAAAAGTGGGAATAATAAACTGAAGGGAACAAGATAGGGAACATATTTAGGGGGAATACAGGTTATGCGTATGTCATTCTGGTTCTCAGAAGAAATTTCAATTATGAGTTTGTCATCATCAAAAATGGGAAAATTGATAAGTTCTATGTATCCCTATTGTTATATGTATCCATGTTATATTTTGATGATCTAACAAACTTAATGCTAAGAACCAGATAAGGAACCTATTACACATTCTCAAGTACTTAAGATCAACAAGTCTCAAAGTCGGGTTATCATTCAACTCTTCAGAGTTAGAGAAATAGCAGGGGGAATAGATGGACATCTGTTCCCTTGGTCACCATACTAGTCAACTTCCCAACAGCTGTAAAGTTGTTGTCTGCACATGCAACAGTATAACACAGTGCATCAGTCAACTTCATTGGGAATGCTCATGTACCAAACATGCTTGCATGATTCAAGTGTTGTCACCAATGTTATATTAACATTAAGCCAAAGACAAAACATTACTGAACTTTTGAAGAATCTATCAAGCACCCTCGGCAGTGATTAATCAATCTGGCAAGCGATTCTCAAGAGCATCAAGAACAAAGAACAACATAACAACGGACCAGTTCTCTGTATTGAGTTATTACATGTCCTTAGTTGTGTTGCATATTTGTTAAAGTTCTTTACTTGTAATTCATACTTAACTTAGTTAGAAGCATTGTGTAGGAAACCTTTGAAAATCATAAACCCTTGTGTTTGTGTCTTGGCTTGGTTTAGTCGTGTTGTAAGTTTTTGTAATAGAGTTATTATAAAGTGGCTTGTAATAGAAGTGTTACAAGTTAGTGAGAGATTAAGAGATTAATTCATAGGTTACAATAGATTGTAATCTAAAGTTTGCTCAGTAGTAAAGTTGAAATCCTACAAGGGTAGGTCATGGTTTTTAATTCCACGAGCTGGGAGTTTTTCACGTAAAACTTCTTTACGTCATTTACTTACTGCAGTGTGCGTGTGTTATGTGGGAACTAATAGCGAACCTGGTTCTCTACATAGTTTGATGGACCCACACAAGGCTCGATCTCAAACAGACTATGTGTTTACTTGTGGAGGCACTGTCGTATCTTGGTAATCGACTAAGCAATCAATCATGGCTATTTCATCTAATCATGCTGAGATAATTGTTATTCACGAAGCAAGTTGAGAATGTGTGTGGTTGAGGTCTATAATACACCTTATTCGAGACAAATATTTTTTGAAATATGACAAACTACCCACGATTTTGTATGAAGACAGTGCAACATGCATAACCCAATTGAAGGGAGGATTCATAAAAGGAGATAGTACAAAGCACATTTCACCGAAGTTATTTTTCACACACGAGCTTCAGAAGAATGATGATATCAATGTGCAACAGATTCGTTAAAGTGATAATATGGTTGATTTGTTCACCAAATCTATACCGACGTCAACCTTCAAGAAATTGGTTTACAAGATTGAGATGCAAAGGCTCAAGGATGTGAATTGATGTTCTCATCAAGGAGAGTTAATACACGTTGTACTCTTTTTCCCTTACAAGGTTTTGTCCCACTGAGTTTTATTTTAGTTAAGATTTTAACGAGGCACACTATCTATTGAGTAGACATTCAAGGGGAGTGTTATGAATAGAATTGTACTTAGAGTGAGTTTCTATTTTTTAAAAAATTTGTTACTTTGTGGCTAAGTCATTATTCCTCTATAAATAGAGGGGATTTACTCCATCGTAAATCATCCGATTCAATAAGAATTACCTCTCTCTTTTCCTTGCAATATTCTCCTTTTCTTTATTGTTTTATTTCATCTTATAAATATACCTCTTCAATCTCGAGTTCGTTACGTTTTACAAGTGCTAATGTATTCATAATGCATAAAAATTCTTAAGGTAAAAAAAACATTAATTATAGTTATAATTTTGTCCAATATATTCTTTTTTTTAAGGATAAAGATGATCTCAATATTACACTTTTTCTCTTTTCTAGAAAAAGAGAAGATCAAATAGTTATATTATGTCGCCAATTTACACAATCACATTTACAAAAAAACAAAAACAAATTAAGCGAAAATGGTTTCAAATTTCAACCATCAAATCCACACGCACTATCCGAGCAACATAACAAATAAATGCCACTGCCAATTCAAGAAAATAATTAAAAATTCAAGGCCTTCGTTTTGCTGCTCCAACGCCAGGCAGTGATAAGACTAGGCTCTTGCGCGAGAATGTTGACGAGTACAAAGGCCTTGGTGATGCTAATTGATTCCATTGTTGAAGGATTAATAAAGAGAGTTGCTGAGATTATGTAAACAAAAATGGATTTTTAAGAGAAAAGGAGATAAAAAAGGAAACAAAAAGAGGCGCTCTGGTGATTTGCACGGATAAGCTATGTTCGTGTCGGTATTTGAAAATTATCCACAAATTTGACACATGCGGAAAAAACTTCCACCGAAAGCATGCGGAAGTGTCACGACCCAAAATCCACCGGTCGTGATGACACTTAATCAATCATGCTAGTTAAGTCAACTAATAATGATTCAATTTCAATAATATTAATAAGACAATTAAACAACGAAATTATCTGAATCTTTACATTTCCCAAGTATTGGTAGTACAAATTATGAGCTTCTAAGAATAGAGTTTACAAAGCAGAAATGAAATAAATACATCGTCTGTTTGAAAAGTACATAAACAGAGTTTTATAGATCTAAGGCTACCATGAACAAGAGACAGCTACAACCGAGACGCAGGTACATCTTCAAATCCAGCTACCATCGAATACAACAACATCAACGGCCAACATCTGCACGCAAGGTGCAAAAGTGTAGTATGAGTATAACCGACCCCATGTACTCAATAAGTAACAAACCTAACCTTAGGTTGAAAGTAGTGACGAGCTAACAGAAAAGTCGGGTCCAATACCAATATCCCACAACAGTTCATAACAGCATAAAACACGTAACAAAAGAGTATCTCGGAATTTAAAAGGCTCAGTCCGTTCACAGTTCCAGAAAATAGGCATTTCTTTTCAAGTATCTCCGTGAAAATTAAAATCTTTTACCGAAAAAGCCAAAATACGAGTAAGTTTGAAAACTGTGATTTTTTTCCAAAATGCCTTTCAACAAATAGTAAGATGTTTTATTTTTAGATAGCATGAGGAAAGTACTTCTCTATGCCTACATACAAATGTCCCCAAAACTGGGTAGTAGAAGAAAATGCACCTCTATGCATGTATCTCAAGTACGCATGTCAAATGCAATGCATCTCGATGATGAGCTCATGTATTCACACTCCCAGAGTACTCAATCTCACTGTCTCACATTCTCTCTTATTATGCTCAGCACACTCAATCATACAACGCTGTATCATACAGTAGGTACCTGCACCAACTAGGGGTGTACAGACTCCGGAGGGGCTCCTACAACCCAAGCGTTATAATTCGCACGGACAACTCACGTGCTGCACGGACAACTCACGTGCCATAATATCAATATCTGGAATCGCATGGACAACTCACGTACCGCACGGATAACTCACGTGCTATAATATCAACATCTGGAATAGCACTGACAACTCACGTGCTATAGTGACAACATCCTCACAAACAGGCCCCTGACCTCACTGAGTCATCAATCTCTCCAATCTCACTCACGGACTCACAGTGTCATGAAACTAGCCCGACAATAATGACATGATGTATCGATAAATAACTCAGACCGAGATATGATACGAAAGCAAGAATATGACTGAGTACGAAATATCAATGAAATCAGTGAGATGACAGTAAGAAACGACCACTATGGGTCCAAACGAGTACGCATGTTGCGCATGTAATCGGTCTCAATGAGTAATATTTTTAAGGAATTATATAAATATTCTATTAAAATACTTTTGCAATTATCGACTTGTTACCTAATTAAAATAAGGACTTTCATGGGCGTTTTGGTCTTTCAACCAAATCCTCCAATTTCCCTCAATATGATTCTGAGGTGCGGATCCCATGCTCACTTTTAACCTTTTTTCAAATTTAATTTATTTTTATCTGCAAGTATTCTTTTTCTAACCTCATTCTATGGGTATTCATGTTTTTCCTCCTAGACACTTGATTCTTATGAAACAGATTAGAAACCCTTTCTGTCTCTTTTCCATAAAATTTTCAACCGTTGGTCCAAAACAGCTGAAGAACTTGATTACCTTCAAAAGAATTTGCTATGTATATATATAACTTGCATAAAAATTACCGGTACCGGCTCTGATACCAGTAATTTAATATATACTACAAAAAATAAAAAGGTAAATTCGTAAGTCGGTAAATATTTAATGTTTTAGAAATTTATTATAAAATCTATCTCTATAATTAATTACTTATATTTTATATTATTGCACTAATTTTTATTTGATTGATATTAATAAGATATTTTATTCTTGTATTTAATGCCTATTTATTTATTATTTAATTTTAACATTATATATGATTGATTATCATTTTTTACTTTTTTATTTTTTTAAAAAAAATACTTTCACTATAGATAGATATATAACATAGATTAAGAAAAAAATTGTGATACTAAAAAAGTAAACAAAAAAAATCTAGACCAAGACTGATAAGATCGAGGATAAATTATGTATTTTAAAAATATAATTGAGTTCGAAGGAGTAGAATGTCTATTGTTTAATGTTGGAAGATGAGTTTGATTTTTAAGACGAAGTTAGGGATCAAAATAATTTTCATCCATATTCTAACATAAAATAATCGATTTTAATGAAAATTTATCTATTGTCGTAAACATCTCTCTTATCCATCGACCTTGATAATTTATTATTTAATTTTTTAATTATCCTGATTTTACAAAAATAAAAAAGTGAATAAAGGTATTTACCTATTTTACTAAAATCTCTCAAACCCATGACTTAGGTTTCTTTCTCGGTTCTACTCTCTTAGCCTCTCCCCGTCTCTCTTCCGCCGCTTACGACTCTACTTTCACATGTAATTTCCTCTATTTGATTTTCCTTCATTTTGAGTTAATTTTAGTGTTACTTTCACAGTTAATTCATGAGTTTCTTTGATAATGTTCATTTTATTAAGAAACATTGAATATATATAAAGGATTCATTTAGCGGAGCAAAACAAGTTTTGGATTAAGCCGTAGTTGATTGATGTATGCTCTACTTAACTGAAAACTCGCCTTGTTGTTTTGTTTTGTATGTGTTCTCTCTATTTTTCATTATGCTCCTTAAGACACAATACTTTATTTTAGCTACTTTAGGTCCAATATCTGTTAGGAGTCTCTTGATTAGAGAAATTATTGAATATTGGACTGCGACCATTCTAAATGGAGCAACATGGGTAGTGAGAGTTCATATAGCTGACCCCAAATAACTTGGAGTTGAGATGTGTGAGCATCTAATTTTTGCCCCACATAGGAATTTACTCCTAAAAATAGTCCAGAATATTTTTAATTGCTTTTATAGTATTTTAGGAACTTTTCTTTTATTTGTTTTGTATTTATTTCCATAAAAGGTCATTCATGTTTTAGAGTTGATTCCATAGAAGGTCATTCATGTTTTATAAATTTCTCACTAAAATTACTTATGTGTTTCCATGGCCACAACTTCAGTTATTTGAGAGAATTGTTCTAGTTCCCATATACAGATTTAACTATAAATACTCCTTCTGTTGTATATATATATATATATATATATATATATATATATATATATATATATTATCGGCTATTATTTTTAGAAGCGGCTAAAATATACTTATATTTCTTCTATTTTAATTGGGTAGTTATTTATTAGACTGAAATAAAAAATAAAAAAACGTAAAATTGTTAATTTTAACCAATTTTTAGAGCTAGCATTTCAGCTTTAATATGACAATCTGTAAATATTTTTTTATATAACCAATTTATCATATATATCTCCTAATAAAACAATAATATTTCTTTTCTTTTGCCAGTAGTATTCTATAACAATATACAACATACCCTAAACCCAGTAGTATTCTAAGAATCCATGTAAGTGACTTTTGCATTCGTTTTCTTCGTCTTTTTTGTTTCCAGCTTCTTCGCCGTCTTGTCTTCTCTTAGGTTCTTTTTTTTCTTTGTCCGTATAGGCTTTACTCTTAGTTATTTATACATTGATTTAAATATCATGTATTTATCTTCTTCTTTTTTGATACAGGAAGTATCCGCAATCAAAATTGTGGGGTCGATCTACTTGATTGCACCTCTTATAATAATGTTGCTCATATTAATTGTGTTCCAGATCTCAAAAAGAATCAAGGAAGACATGTTTATTCTTCTTGTGACCATTAAAGAAGCCCAAGAGTCACCTAATGCGGTGGCTCCTTACAAACATCCTCTTTGCTTGGAACCCAAGAATCCAATTAAACGTTTTCATAAATTTTATCTAACAGGAAAATCCCCTAAAACGGATGTGGCTTTTTATTAGCTGGTGTTTCTTTTTTGCTTATTAGCTGATGTTCCTTTTTGCTCCAACTCAAATCTTTCATGTTTATGTTAGATTCAGTTGAAAATATCATGCAACTTGTATGTCATGCATGATAATGAAACACAGTTACATGGAACATAATAAGGTGGCTCACATGCTAGCAATGGAATGAGCAAAAACTAATTTTTTGAGAAGAACAACAATGCTGAAAGTTCCTCCGGTGTTTGCAAATGAAACCTTTTGGGCAGACATCCTAGGAACTATAGTACCTAGAACTATTTTGGATTATAATAGTGATAGTTCGGAATAATTTATGTGGGGAAAACCAGTACCCCCTAACAATCACAACTCTGTTTACTTATTATTAATATATGATAATCTCTTTTTAAAAATTACTTTCACTATAGATAAATATATAACATAGATTAAGAAAAATATTGTGATACTAAAAAAGTAAACAAAAAAAAATATAGATATTTTAAAAATATAATTGAATTTGAAGGAGCAAAATGTCTATTGTTTAATATTGGAAGAGGAGTTTGATTTTTAAGACGAAGTTAGGGGATCAAAATGATTTTCACCCATATTCTAACATAAAATAATCGATTTTAATGAAAATTTGTCTATTGTTGTAAATATTTCTCTTATCCATCGACCTTGATAATTTATTATTTAATTTTTTAATTATTAATACTTTATTTTAGCTACTTTAGGTCCAATATCTTTTAGGAGTCTCTTGATTAGAGAAATTATTGAATATTGGATTGCGACCATTCTAAATGGAGCAACATGAATAGTGAGAGTTCATATAGGTGACCCCAAATAGCTTGAAATTGAGATGTGTGAGCACTTAATTTTTGCCCCACATATGAATGTACTCCTAAAAATAGTCCAAAATATTTTTAATTGATTTTATAGAATTTTAGAAACTTTTCTTTAATTTGTTTTGCATTTATTTGCATTGTTCATGCATATTTAGGAATGTTTGAAATTATAAAAAAATCATCAAAAATAATTTTTATCTTTCATTTAGTGTATTAATTGCATTTGAGAATTAATCATAGGTTAAAAGGATGAGTAAAACAAAAATCACAAAAAAAATATATACATTAGCTTTGATCAATTAGTTTAATTAATTAGTTAAAATGCTAATTAGGTCGTTTTGGCAAAACAAATTCAATTAGTAGTAATGTGGCTACTTTTGAAAGATCAAATAAAAGAGGAACAAGGTCTTTTGCTTCTTGTTCTAAATTGGCCCAATTCCGGCAGCCCAAAAACCCACCTGCCCGACCCGTCTGGCCCAACCGGATCCCCCTTCTTCGTTAAAACATCCCAGATTCCCCAAAACCTAGACAGAAACGGATACCCCCTTGACTAAACCCTAGCCTCCTCCTCCTCCTCCTCTTTCACTCTCTCAAGAACAAAATTCCCCTCACACCCAAAGAACCCTAGGAGCCTTCTCTTCTTCCTCAACACACGCACACACGAAAAAGAAAAAAAAAATAACAGAGAACGGAAAAGGGAAAAAAGGCTGAAAAAACATAGGGAAAAAGGCAAAGAAACCTTAGAGCTAGAGGTCTTAAAATTTACCGGCAGAAGCCCCAAAAATTCCTTCTTCTTCACCTTAGTTTAGCCTAATGTTCACCACCCATTTTCCTCAATGGAAGCACCCACAAACCTTTTCTAAAACACCTGAAACTACTGCAATACTCAGCTGAAACAAACGCAGCAAAACAGCTTCATCTCAACCCACAAAACACTATTGTGATTTGGAGGTCGCATTCGAGGTCCCGGAGCCGCTGCGCTTCTGTTAGTCGAACTGCGGTTAGCATTTTTGGCTCCGGAATTGTTGTCGGCTTTGGTCGTTGCTAGCTGAACAGTCATCGTTTCTGTACCAAACTTTGCTCGGAAGTTTTCTGTTAAGTAAAGTTTAGTTTGAGGCACTTACAAAGGTCTGTTTCTTTATCTACTGTTTCAATGGTATTATGTTTGCTTTAGTTGGTATCGCTTTAATTAAATGCTTGATTTGTTTTTCTGTTTAGTTTCTTGTAGATATTTTCCTTTTAGCTTTGTGTATTTTATCTGCGTTCAGCTTCATTATTTCTGAGTGCCTTATGTTTGGTTCGTCATTTTCGCTTGGTGTTGTCTCATGTTTGTTACTGCATCTTCTCGTTAATCATGGAAATTGCAAAGATTAATTGAATAATGAGGGGATTAGTAATAATGGGCCATGTGTTTGCTTGTTAGAAATTAAAAGGTTGTGGGGTATAAGTTGATTGTAACGTTATTGGATTGTGGGTGCTGGATAGAGCTAATTGGAATGTGTTAAGTTTGATTATTAATGGGCCGCGGAGTTTAGTTGAAATCTGGAGGTAATCTGGCCATTTATTTGGCCTGACATGAGTGAGTTGGACCATGCTCCTTTCATCCTAACAGATAAGTATCAAACGCTAGCATGTAGTCAACCAAATACACAAGTTTGTCAAAATTATCGACAATCATACATCTTTCTCCACAATAATATTTGATCCATAAGTCATGGCCTCACAATAATCTCAAAGTAGAAAAAAATAATCCATGAATGCGTTAGAATGCTTTAGGTACGCTTTTTTTTTAATTAATCAAATTATCGTGATCATGTATACGTTCACGTGACATAATTACGGGTTACAAAATTAAGATCAAAGTATGCATTCACGCAACTTTGAGCGAAACAATCTTAATAATTAATAAAGCGTGATTAATTGTGTACACATACGCGTGACATGATTTTAGCGCCCCAAATAAAACGGATTTACACACGTGATCCGTTTCAAAGATAAATTCATAAACGCCATAATTAAAAGCGATAAAAGGTAAAAAAACACACAGGTTTTAAAACACATAATTAAACAAATTAATTAAGCCAGGTATGATTAAGCGACCATGCTAAAATCACGGAACCCGGGAATGCCCAACACCTTCTCCCGGGTTAACAGAATTCCTTACCTGATCTTTTGGTTTTCGCGGACTTTAAAACAGAGTCAAATTTCCTCGATTTGGGATTTAAAATAAACCGGTGACTTGGGACACCATATAATTATTCCAAGTGACGACTCTAATTAAATAAATATCCCCATTTCAGATGTCACTTTGATTGGAAAAACTCTCTATTCTTCGGGAAAAAGGTGTGACAAGATGTAGTGTTGTTGTTTGATAACTGAGAAATCCATGGTTTCTAGTTTCAGAACACTGTGGATAATGAGCGTGTCCCTTTATCCTCTCCACGTAAATACCCGTCATGATTTAAAGTTGCAATGTGCGAGTACTATACATATCACATTGTATTACCTTTTCTGTTGGACCAAAGCCTTGTGGCTATTTTTTGTCCCCTGAAACCCATTTTAGGTATGATATCGAAATCTATGCAGCTGGTGGTTATATTTAGGATCAGCCCAAACCATTGCTGTATAATTTGGGTGATACTGGAATTTCATTTAGCATTTGGATAAAGTACTGAAGGTGGCACTTTTTCTTTTTGGCTTTTGAGGTACTAGAACAAAGACGTCGACCTATGTGTGTTGCTGGAGCTTTCAGAACAAGAAATGCTATTATTTGTTTGTTTTTTCTAAAAGAATGCACTTACATGTGTTTGTATATTTACGTGGCCTCAATTTCGAAATGAATGGTTGAACTAAAAAGGAAAGATATTTGGTTCTATCTACGTACAATTTTCTGATGAAGGTTTTCTTTTTTTTCTAAAACAAAGTGAAAAGGAAACATAAAGTTAGATCCTTTTTTACAGCCATAATCACGGTTTTCTCCTTTTTATCTTAAGCTGTTGTCTAAGGAAAGATAGATGATATTAATTAATGGGGAATCTAAAATGTAGGTGATGTTTGAAGTTTTATCTGGTTTTAATTTAAATCTGTTCAAGAAGTGCACTTATTTGTGCTTCTTCTATCCTTGGACTAAAGCCTAAAGGTTACCTGAAAATAAAAGAACTCTTGATCATGGCCACCTTTATATTTCCTTTTCACTTATTTTTTAAGCCATAGCATTGAGATTACTGGAATTAAATTTCCAGTAGCTTGTCCTTGGCGCCTTGCAGCTTCTATGGTAATTTGGAGCCGCAGTACATAAAAGGAATCTCTTACCAACCAGATATGACATTAGACTTTGGTGTTGCAATATATCACATACTTGTTAGGTTGATTTGGTAACTTAAAATTGTTGATGCATATTTCATAATGTTTTGGTCCTTATTATGCTTACTGCTGTCTTGTGTATCTCTTTCCAGCCATGGCACAAGACACAGGCATGTTTACAGTGCATCGAACAATTGGAAGTGTTTTATGCTGCAAATGTGGTATTTCTATGCAACCAAATGCTGCCAATATGTGTGCCAACTGCTTGAGGTCTGAAGTTGACATAACAGAAGGTCTCCAGAAGCATGTTATCATATGTCATTGCCCTGAATGTGATGGCTATTTGCAGCCTCCGAGGACTTGGCTTAAAGCCCAATTAGAATCAAAGGAGCTACTGACATTCTGTGTGAAGAGGTTGAAGAATTTGAATAAAGTTCGTTTAGTACATGCAGAGTTCATTTGGACTGAACCTCACTCC
This sequence comes from Nicotiana tabacum, assembly GCF_000715075.1. NCBI lineage: Eukaryota > Viridiplantae > Streptophyta > Magnoliopsida > Solanales > Solanaceae > Nicotiana > Nicotiana tabacum. The sequence continues at coordinate 89,982,330 of NC_134096.1, read as the reverse complement.
AAGAGAATCAAAGTCAAGCTGAAGGTTCAGAAAGAGGTTCTTCACGGAGCTATCCTTGAGCAGGCCTACACTGTTGAATATGTTATCCAAGACCAAATGTGTGAATCTTGTACGAGGGTTCAGGCTAATCCTGACCAGTGGGTGGCTGCAGTGCAACTGCGACAGCATGTTTCTCACAGGCGGACGTTCTTCTATTTGGAACAGCTTATTCTTAAGCATGATGCCGCTGCTCGTGCTATAAGGATTAAGCAAATGGATCAAGGAATTGATATTTTCTTCTCTAATCGTAGTCATGCTGTGAAATTTGCGGAGTTTATAGGGAAAGTGGTTCCAATTCGGAGCCGTAATGACAAACAACTGGTGTCTCATGATACCAAGAGCAGCATTTACAACTACAAGTATACTTTTTCAGTTGAAATTTGCCCAGTTTGCCGTGAGGACTTGATTTGTCTTCCGCCAAAAGTTAAAGATGGTTTGGGGAATCTAGGGCCACTTGTGATCTGCACCAAGGTGAGTAATAACATTGCTTTACTTGACCCATTTACTCTCAGGAACTGTTTTCTGGACGCGGAACAGTATTGGAGGGCGTCTTTTAAGTCCCTACTTTCGAGTAGGCAGCTTGTGGAATATATAGTTCTAGATGTTGAGAGTGTTTCTTCTGAGGTCAATATTGGTGGATCTAAGTACGCTTTGGCAGATGCCCAAGTAGCTCGTGTATCTGATTTTGGCAAGAATGATACAATTTTCAATGTACGAACACATCTGGGGCATCTTCTAAATCCTGGGGATTATGCACTTGGGTATGACTTATATGCTGCTAATAGTAATGATAATGAGCTGGACAAGTATAAAGGTTTTGTTCTCCCAGATGTGATACTTGTTAAGAAAAGCTATGAAGAGAAATGGCAGAAGAAGTGTGGGAAGCCTCGTTCATGGAAACTGAAATCTCTAAATATGGAGATTGATGACAATGTAAAGGGTAGAGACCATGAAGAGAAGATGAGCTCTGAGTATGAACAATTCTTAAGAGATTTAGAGGAGAATCCTGATTTGAGATTCAACATATCTCTTTATCGCAACAGGGAGTATCAGCCATCAGAAATGGCATCTGTGGCTGATGGGGATGATGCCCCTACTGTCGCATTGGAGGAATTGTTGGCTGATCTTGATTTAAGTGAAGAGGAAGCTGACAATGATAGCATGAGGGAGTGAATCAAATACTTGAACCTGCGCGTTGTTTATTGGATGCTAAATTCTCTGATGAATTTCGTAAAGCTCAAGGAATCAGTTTTGTTTGGAGCAATTAGGTCCGGAGTCCGGTAGGTGTGATTTTGCTCCCTCATGTTTCTTCCTGTTATTCACCTTGAATGCAAACTACATAAATATGGTGACGAGTATCTCTCTTCTTCAGCACACAGCCATCTTTTCCCGAGTAGAAGTGAAGGACTGCTTCTCAATGGAAGGAATGCATTTTGAAAGATTCAGTTAGATTGGCAGACGAAAAACCAAGTTGGAACAAACTATACTTTAAAATTTTCGTTTCTTTTATGGTGTGGATCTATGGCATGTTTAATTGTTGTTCCATGATTTGTTTATATGTTTTCTATAAACTACTTCTGTGTTGATGCTAAAAGCTTAAAATCTCTCTCTCTCTCTCTCTCTCTCTCTCTCTCTCTCACACACACACACACACACACACACACACACACACACAGAAAGAGAGAGAGAGCACCTGCTGGAGTTGATTGACTGATTGGTCATGTTTGTCACAGTGAATGGAAATTGATAAAGGAACTGAAAATGGATGGTCGTGGCAATTTCCATTTATTGTTTCTTGCTTCCCTTGTGTTAGAGGCTGGATCCGTAATTTAATTCATCTACTGAGCTGACGCCTGAGGAGATGTGAGATATGAAGAGGGAGATTGCGGAGTCCTTCGCCATGAATATTGTGCTTCTACAGGGAGATAGATCGGGAAAAGGAGGATACTATTAATTAGAATTTAATATTAAAGAAAAATAAAAGATCAAGGTTTGAACGATTTTCAGACTTTATGTAAGATTTGATTCAATCAGTCATATTCATACTTGATATTATCAAGTGTAAAGAAACATTGTCTCAGCATATGTCTTTCCACATAAAACCGACTCAAATGGAACCAAACACCATCCCTAGTAAACTCATAAGCTAGGTTTGAATCGCATAAAGAATAAGTGGAGAACACTAGGATAAGCGACCGACCCATAAGAATCAAAATGTTAGACATAAAATAAAATATTTATGCCAAGAGTTGAAAGTAATTTCACAATGCCTGGTTGTGTGCACGAAAGCTTTAGTGTAAAACAATAAAGAATAATAGCATAATAACAAAGTCGTATTGCTACAAATAGTTGCTGGCTACTAGGGGTGTTAATGAATATTTAAAAATCAACTAAATCAACTGAACCGTGCCGTACCGAATCGATTTTTAAGTTACTTGTAATAAAATCATAGGTTTTTTACATAATCTATAACCATACCGATAATTAGGGTATGCCTTTTATTTTATGAAAATAAATCGAAAAAATATCGAACCGTACCGAATAAATTTACAATGTGAAAAATATATTTATATATTAAGTTTAAAAATAATAAAACATCAACTTTTTTTCTTAGGCCTTGGAATTATGAAACAATTACAAGCCAACAAATAATTAACCCAAAATCCTAATTCCCAAACCTATTATGCTACTTCTATTCAAACTAAATTATTTTCAGCATATTTGTGTACGGTCAAAACCGATTCTCAGTCATAAAGACCGGTCGAGACAATGACGTTTCAATCGAAGGGTATCCGCATAGCGAGTTCTGATGAATTCCGAAGTAGAGACGTCGAGCTTCGAGCTATAAGACCAATCAACCGCAAAACTCGATATCATCATCGAGCCCGCGTCCGAATCGGACTACGGGGTAACGACGACCGACACAGGCCCCGAATATCGATGCTAGCTCCAAGGCAGAACCAAGCTCGAACTAAGACTGGGGATTCGATCTAGCACCAAGCTCGAGTCAGTGTCAAGCTCGCAGACAAGAGCCGTTACAACCGCACCAAGGGAGAGAATCTTGGCGAGAATCAAGGGAGAGACAAACCATCATGGGTTCTCCACTATATGCATTATTTTATGTTATTACAAATAAAGTAGTGACCCCTACTATAAAAAGGGAGATAGACTGCAATAGGGGGAGGAAGATTTTATTGTACTTGTTCTTCTAATATTTTTTAGTCTTCCCGTCTATCATTTTCCCATTTCATAGCAAAAAATACCTGTATCGTCATTTTGTATCAAAGAAATTTGCATACCCTTAGAACAATATCTAAATTTAACGTTATCCGATTTTTCGGGTAAACAATTTGGCGCCCACCGTGGGGCTAAGGGTAACGGTGATTGTTTGATATAAATCTACAGTACACTCCATCTTACAACTTCGAATCACCAATGGCTCTACCTATCGACTTCGAAGCCGGCCTTCAAGATGAAACCAACAACTTGGTGCCCGGGGCCGGAAGGCTACCTGACAACGGCAACGAGGCTCGAATCGAAGAGCCCGAAATTCGAGCCGAAGTACCACTGGATATCAATTCGCAAATAGCTCTAGAAGCGAATCATCGTTCTGAACCGGAGATGAGCGTTCAGGGCGGTGCTCGATCCATAGCCCGAGACATCTACAGCACGGGGGAAATCGGGGTCATCTTGCGTATGATTTTCGAAATGTTGCAAGCCCAACAAGCAGCGATAGCTCAGTTGCAGAGCCAAACTCATATGCAAAGCGGACCGAACTCCAATCCGCTTCTTCGAGAAGTCACCCTAGAACGGAATCCGCCGTAGTGAAATCAAACGAGCAGGAATCGGGGACTGCTCCTGAAATTGCTAAATTGCTCCAGGAACTCACAAAGCGAGTCGAAGCCAACGACAAAAAAGTGGAAACGTATAACGCTAGGGTCGATCAAATTCCGGGGGCTCCGCCAATGATAAAAGGGCTCGATTCGAAAAAATTCATACAAAAGCCTTTTCCCTCGAGCGCGGCCCCAAAACCAATTCCCAAAAAATTCTGTATGCCCAAAATTCCCAAATATAACTATACGACCGATCCTAATGAACACGTCACCTCCTACACATGCGCCATCAAAGGCAACGATTTGGAGGATGATGAAATCGAATCCGTGTTGTTGAAAAAGTTCGGAGAGACCCTCGCAAAATGAGCGATGATATGGTATCACAACTTACCACCGAATTCCATTGATTCTTTCGCCATGTTAGCAGACTCGTTCGTAAAAGCACATGCTGGTGCCATAAAGGTTGTAACAAGGAAATCAGATCTCTTCAAAGTAAAGCAAAGGGGTAACGAGATGCTGAGGGAATTTGTATCCCGATTTCAAATAGAGCGTATGGACTTGCCACAGATCATAGACGATTGGGCCGTACAAGCTTTCACCCAAGGACTGCACGGGCTAAGCTCGACAGCATCACATCGACTGAAACAAAATTTGATCGAGTACCCAACAATAACTTGGGCAGATGTACACAACCGGTACCAATCAAAAATCAGGGTCGAAGATGATCAATTGGGAGCTCTGTATGGGACCGTATGTCAGAACCACACAACCACTAAAAATCAAAGGGAAACCAACAGAGAACGAAGGTCGAACAGAGATCGATACCAACCGTACGACACAGATCGGATGAACAACGGTTCAGCACGTGACACAGTTCGGAACAACCGAAGGATTGATCGGGGGCAAAATTCTTGGGGACTTATGATCAAGAGCGGCTTTGATAAATATATAGATCCTATAGAAATCCCTCGACTATCGGAGTATAACTTCAACATTGGTACATCCACCATCGTATCGGCCATCGGACGCATCAAAGATACCAGATGGCCTCGACCCATGCAAACCGATCCTGCCCAAAGGAATCCCAATCAAATGTGCGAATATCATGGCACCCATGGTCACAAGACGGAAGATTGCAGGCAACTAAGAGAGGAAGTGGCCCGCTTATTTAACAAAGGGCACCTTCGGGAATTTCTGAGCGATAGGGCGAAGAACCATTTTAGAGACAAGGAATTCGGTAAGTGAAACGAGCCAGAAGAACCGCAACACGTCATTCACATGATCGTCGGCGGCGTCGATGCCCCCCAGGGATCGATGCTTAAACACGCTAAAACGTCGATTGTGAAGCGATCTCGAACTCAAGATCATACACCCACAGGGACTTTATCCTTCAGTGATGAAGATACAGAGGGAATCATCCAACCCTATAACAACGCGCTGGTAATATCCGTACTCATGAATAAAACTAAGATTAAGCGTGTGTTAATTGATCCAGGTAGCTCGGCCAATATCATCAGATCGAGGGTCGTAGAACAGCTCGGCCTGCAGGATCAGGTCGTACCTGCAACTTTGGTTCTAAACGGATTTAATATGGCATGTGAAACCACTAAAGGTGAGATTACCCTACCGATAAACGTGGCCGGAACCATCCATCAAACAAAGTTTCATGTGATCGAAGGTGATATGAGATATAACGCCCTCTTCGGAAGGCCGTGGATCCACAGAATGAGAGCCGTACCCTCGACCCTACACCATGTCCTCAAATTCCCAACATCGGGAGGTGTCAAAATAGTGTACGGGGAACAACCGGCCGCAAAGGAAATGTTCTCCGTCGAAGAAGCAAAATCAATATCCTCACCTTCACCAATAAAAGGATCAAGTTCAAAGCAGAGCGCCAAATAGCAATCACAGACATCGGCTTCGACCCGGCCAGGTAAGCAAAACGTTGAAGAGGACGATGATGATCGATGGATCCCTCGATCCTTCGTATCCCCCGATGATTTCAATACCACCAAATCAACAATTGAGGAACGGGAGCAAATCGTACTGATCGAACACTGGCCCGAACAAAAGGTATACCTGGGAACGGGTTTGAGCCCCGAACTCATGAAGAAACTCATTCAATTTCTTATCAATAACATCGATTATTTTTCCTGGTCCCATCTAGATATAACAGGGATCTCGCCGGACATAACGGTGAACCAATTAAGCTTGAACCCTATGTTGAGACCGGTGAAGCAAAAAAGAAGGCCCCAGTCGGAGGAAAAGCATGCATTCATAAAGGACGAGGTAACCAAACTTCTCAAGATAGGGTCCATTCGGGAAGTAAAATACCCAGAATGGTTAGCCAATGTGGTTGTTCAACCTAAAAAAGGAAACAAACTTAGAATGTGTGTGGACTATAAGGATTTGAACAAAGCATGCCCCAAAGATTCCTTTCCACTGCCCAACATCGATCGTATGATCGATGCCACGACCGGCCACGAGATTCTCACCTTTCTCGACGTCTATTCCGGGTATAATCAAATTTAGATGAACCCGGACGATCGGGAAAAGACTTCATTTGTGACCCGATATGGAACATATTGTTATAACGTAATGCCCTTCGGGCTAAAAAATGCAGGAGCTACTTATCAACGCCTAGTAAACAGAATGTTCGAAGAACAAATAGGTAAAACGATGGAAGTCTATATTGATGACATGCTAGTTAAGTCCCTGTGCGCAGAGGACCATTTGGCCCATTTGCAGGAAACGTTCAAGATTCTAAGGAAATTCAACATGAAACTCAACCCCGAAAAATATGCTTTCGGGGTCGGATCGGGCAAGTTCCTCGGCTTCATGATCTCAAATCAAGGAATTGAGATCAACCCCGACAAAATCAAGGCCATCGAAGACATCACCATCGTGGACAATGTGAAAGCTATACAAAGGTTAAAGGGAAGAATTGCAGCCTTAGGCCGGTTCATTTCAAGATCATCGGATCGAAGTCACAAATTTTTCTCCCTACTCAAAAAGAAGAGCGATTTCGCCTGGATGCCGGAATGCCAACAAGCGTTACATGAATTGAAACGATATCTCTCGAGCCCGCCACTGCTTCATACTCCGAAAGCGGACGAGCAGCTCTACCTGTACTTGGCGGTATCGGAATTCACCGTAAGCATCGTCCTAGTTCGAGAAGAGCAAGGTACGCAATTTCCCGTTTATTACATGAGTCGGACCTTAGGAGAAGCGGAAACTAGGTATCTGCACTTAGAAAAATTGGCACTTGCCTTGGTAAGCGCATCTAGAAAGTTAAGGCCGTATTTCCAATGTCACCCCATAAGCGTATTAACCACCTGCCCACTCCGAAATATTTTACATAGGCCCGAACTATCAGGCCGATTGGCCAAATGGGCCATCGAACTTAGTGGGTACGATATCGAATATCAACCCCCCACGACCATCAAGTCTCAAATTTTGGCAGATTTCGTGGCCGACTTCATGCCAACCCTCATACCCGAAGTCGAAAGGGAACTCCTTTTGAAATCAGGTATATCGACCGGGGTATGGATCCTTTTTACGGACGGTGCTTCGAATATAAAGGGGTCCGGGTTAGGCATAGTTTTAAAACCCCCCACGGGTAACATTATTAGGCAAGCTATTCAAACTATCAGGTTAACTAACAACGAGGCCGAGTATGAAGCCATGATTGCAGGTCTCGAACTAGCTAGAAACTTAGGAGCAGAAGTCATTGAGGTGCACTGTGACTCTTTCCTGGTGGTGAGTCAAGTAAACAAAACCTTCGAAGTCCGAGAAGGTAGGATGCAAAGCTATCTGGACAAACTGCTTATCACCTTACACCATTTCAAAAAATGGACCCTACGGCATGTCCCACGAGAACGGAATAATGAGGCCGATGCTCTAGCAAATTTGGGATCGTCGGTCGAGGTAGGTGATTTGAGCTCGAGGACTGTCGTCCAACTTTCAAGATCAGTAATCGAAGAAGGGCACACCGAAATGAATTCTACTAGCTTAACCTGGGATTGGAGAAACAAGTATATTGAGTACTTAAAAAACGTAAAGCTCCCTTCAGACCCTAAAGATTCCAGGGCCCTAAAGCTGCTCGATTTACGTTGGCTGCGGACGGAACACTATATCGAAGAACATTCGATGGAACGATGGCGGTATGTGTGGGTCCGGGAGATACCAATTATATCCTCCGGTAAGTACACAAGGGCACTTGTGGCAATCACTCCGGCGCCGACACATTAGTCCGAAAAGTGATCAGAGCGGGGTATTATTGGATCAATATGGGCAAAGATGCGAAAGAATTTGTTCGTAAATGTGATAAATGTCAGAGGTTTGTGCCAATGATCCATCAAGCCGGGGAGCAACTTCACTCGGTCCTATCCCCGTGGCCATTTATGAAATGGGGGATGGACATCGTCGGCCCTCTGCCGTCGACCCCAAGTAAAGCCAAATTTATTTTATTTATTACTGACTATTTTTCTAAGTGGGTTGAAGCGCAGGCGTTCGAGAAAATAAGTGAGAAAGAAGTCATAGACTTTATTTGGGATCATATCATATGCCGATTCGGGATACCCGCCGAAATAGTATGCGACAATGGGAAGCAATTCGTTGGCAGCAAAATCACAAAATTCCTCGAAGATCACAAAATAAGAAGGATATTATCAACACCATACCACCCCAGTGGGAACAGTCAAGCCGAATCAATGAACAAGACTATTCTTCAAAACCTGAAGAAGAGATTGAACGACGCGAAAGGAAAATGGAGAGAAATCCTGCTCGAAGTCCTTTGGGCATACCGAACAACGTCAAAATCCAGTACGGGGGCGACCCCGTTCTCCTTAGTATATGGTTCCGAAGCATTGATACCAGTCGAAGTCGGTGAACCTAGTCCCAGATTTTGATTCATGACAGAAGAATCAAATAACGAGGCCATGAACACCAGCCTTGAATTATCGAACGAAGGACGAGAAACTGCCCTCATCTGACTGGCCGCCCAAAAGCAATGAATCGAAAGGTACTATAATCAAAGAACTAAACTCCGCCATTTCAAGCCCGGGGGACTTAGTGTTAAGAAAGGTCACCATCAATACTCGGAATCTAAACGAAGGAAAATTGGGAAGGACCATACCAGGTGCTCGAGAACGTTGGAAAAGGATCATATAGGCTCGGCATCATAAACGGCAAACAGCTATCAAGCAGTTGGAATGTATCACATCTAAAACGGTACTACTGCTAAGGCACGACCTTTCCATACTCATCTAACTAACCCATGCAGAAGTCCGAACAAGAGCTGAAGAAGATCTTCCGATCAAGAGCACGCGTTGCACTCTTTTTTCCTTAGACCGGTTTTTTCCCAAATGGGTTTTTCGGCAAGGTTTTTAATGAGGCAACCATCGATCGTGCTGCACTTTTAACAATATCCGAGGCCTCTTTTCGATAGACCTCGAATACCGGGGGAGCATCAGGGCCCTCAAATACATCGAGTTCAGATGCAAGATAGTCATCTCACAACAAGGTTCCAACAGGAAAAATTGTAAGAGCCAAATGGTCAAAATGAACCATGCTCATGTAGATCGGCCCAAACATAAACACATGTGCAATGACTTGAGATTTATTGTGGAACTAGAATTAAGATTCACTCGACTATTAAGCCTATGGGCTACTATTATTCTGAGTTCGAGCAAAGCACTCACTCTACCATTTAAGCCTATGGGCTACTTACATTTCGAGTTCGAAACATTCACTCGACTAGTAAGCCTACGGGCTACTGTTATTCTGAGTTTGAGCGAAGCACTCACTCTACCATTTAAGCCTACGGGCCACTTAAATTTCGAGTTCGAAACATTCACTCGATTGTTAAGCCTACGGGCTACTGTTATTCTGAGTTCGAGCAAAGCACTCACTCTACCATTTAAGCCTACGGGCCACTTAAATTTCGAGTTCGAAACATTCACTCGACTATTAAGCCTACGGGCTACTATTATTCTAAGTTCGAGCAAGCACGTACTCGACCATTACGCCTACGGGCTACAATATTTCAAGTTCCAAACATTCACTCGACGGCTAATAAGCTACTTTTTACATCTACGGATTATGTTCCTTCAAAGTGTGAATCATCGACTCAACAAGCGAACTCAGGGGCTACAAACCTGATCGATCAGAGAGACTACAAGGTCAACATTCAATTAAAAGTCTTCACAGAACAAAAACAAGTCGACCTGATTATACATATATATAAGAAAATTGCCTACAAGATTAATGTACAAACATGAAGAATTCGAAACTAAGCTTCCTGGTCGAGCTCTTCCGCATCCTCGGATCCGCTTTCGCTACCATCATCATCATCGTCATCATAAGCCAAGGCTTCAGCTTCCACTTCGAGCTTTTTTGCCTTTTTCACCTCTTCGGTAAGGTTAAAACCTCGAGCGTGTATCTCCTCGAGGGTCTCCCTCCGAGACATACACTTAGAAAGTTCGGCAACCCAATGAGCTCGAGTATCGGCGACCTTCGACGCTACACATGCCTCTATCTGAGCAGCCTCTGCATCAGCCTAATATCCAACAATGGACTTATCCGCCAAGACTTTCGATGACTCGACCTCCGCCTTAGCCTCAGCAAGTCGTATTTCAAGCTCCTCAATCTTCTTAGTTTGAACCGACCCCTTTTGCTTGACACTTTGAAGTTGAACGTCGGCCGATAATAATTTTGTCAAAATGGTCTCTTTTTCCGCTGCCAGGCGGTCGAGGGTCTCCTTCCACCGATTGCATTCAACTCGGATTTGATCGACTTCTTCTCGAAGTAACCCGATCTTTTCTATCTTCTGCTGCAACTGAGACAACGAAGGGTTAACTTCCACGGGTTAATCAGACCCATACTTTAACAGAACGAGGCTCACCTGCTTATCGACCTCGACCCCTTCTTCACAGACCTTAGCCAAATCCGCTTGGAGGTCCTTTATAGCCTCGTTCTTTTGGCTGCAAAGAAGCCGTAGGGCATCTCTCTCACCTGAGACCTTCCGGAGCTCGGCCTCACACTGGCTAAGATCGACTCGAAACCTACTAATGGCATGCATAGTAAGAAATACGAGTCAAGTATGGAAAAAAACAAATAAACGAAGTATGGAAGAATCATTACCCGAGTAATGAAACGCTGAGCCTCCTCTAATAAAAGAGAAGCATCACCGATATCGGAACCATCGTCGACTCCAGTAAAACAATCCCTGAAAGGATCCCCTACACCAGAGCCTGCGCTGATATCGGGAGTCTTCAATTCTCGAGCTTCCTTCAGCGCCTCCTAAAAAAAGATGGAAGAGAAGGTGAATCACCCATTGTCATAGCCCCGAGCAAATCGCTCGGAGTACTCCGGTCTAGATTCTGGTCTTCGGGAACAACCCCGACATGTACAACCGCCATCGGCTCGGGAGCTCTGGCAACCTCGATGGCCTTTATAGACCGAACTACCAAAGCCGAGGAGCTATTTTCTTCTTCTTCTTCTTCTCTCAGTCGTTGGACCGAGTCAATCGAAAGGGCAATTATTTTTCTCTTCACCGTGCGAGTTTTGGGCTTTGGGTCCTCTAACCGAGAGGAAGCTTTTCGCTTCTTATCTTCCCCCTGTTTAGGGACCAGGGACTTGTTTCTTTCCTCGCCGCTCGAAGGCCTAAAAGCGGCATCCCTGGTTACACCTGCACTGTAGTGGAATCGAAGAAGGGAGATGGACAGTTATCTGCATGCGAGGTCACGCTTACTCACTATGAAGATATGGGCATCCCTAAATTGGGAGTTCGACATGGAATGTGGGGAACTGTCAAGAAATTGCACAACGGCTTCAGAGCATACCAGAATGCAAGAAAATCAGAAGCAGCAGTTTCTAGGTGTGCAATGATGGCACGAATCACTACAAAAATCTCTCTTGATGAAGGCGTTGATGCGTTGGAGCGAGTTTCTGCTGAAGAAGGTAGAGTTGTGGAAATCCAAGGCCAGAGAGGAGATGGTGGGATAGATTGGAAATGGGTAGCTATTGGAGCAACAGTTGCTGTAGTCTACGGCCTTCGTAACGGAATGCTAGGAAAAGCGGTGTTATTTGGAGCAGGGAAAGGATTGCTCGGAGAGGCAGAAATGCATGGTGAGGAGTGGTAGCTAGTAGGGGTGTCAATAGTTCGGTTCGGCCGGTTATTTTATAAAATTTGTACCATATCAATTTTTTGATTATTTTATTATATATAACTAAAATTAGACTTTTCGAAACCGTCTCAATTATGTCAGTTTTTCTTCGGATCGGTACAGTTTGGTTAATTTTCGGTAATTTTTTTAAATGTCATGCAAAAGTCACTAAGTAGAAGTAGAATGCAATAACATACATACTTTTATAAGACTTAGCAAAACTCTTTAGTGTACTTTTACAGTTTAAAAGGTGAATTAAGAAAATATGAAAGATGGCTAGAGTATAGATCCATCAACTATACTACACCAGCGTAAAATAAACTAAGCAAATACAAAAAATATATAAATCACACGAGTGAAAAGATATTAACCAAGTTGGATTTCAAGAATAAAGTCTATAAAAGATAAAACATTCAAAAAGATAAATCAAATCATACGAAAGAAAAATATATTCAATACATTGTAGTTGGTGTTGCTCCCAAACGCACACGCAAGTATACGCAGTCGACAAGTAATATAGTATTGTAAATTCAGATATCGTACCCACAAGGACTTGTGATAAACTATCAACTAAATCAAACTAAGACAATTAATCTATTCAAGCGATTTTCTAAAGTGTGATTATTTAACTACAACTAATCTAGAGTAACAAACTAAGAGATTAAAGGAAACAATCTGGCGAATATTAGAGACGATATTCTAGAGCTATGGGTTGACTAACAATCTCGTTGAGTTTTTTACTTAAATTGTCTAATTAATTTATCTAGTTTATTGATTGGCAGGGTTAATATTACTCGTAGCCTTCTCCCGAAGTACTACTCGTCTATTCAAGCTAACCTAACGCCTATATTCCTATGGAATTAGAATTAACAAGAACGAGTTTATAATTCCTGTATAGTAACCAAGCAGCGATTAGGTATATTCCTATCCTAACTGCGAATTTGTTCCCGATGCTCGAGTTCAAGATCTCGCTCTATTCAATCTTATATGCAATCTAGAATTCCCTCTCTCGAGTTCAATCCTAGATTCATAGATAGTATTCAATTGGTGATCAAGCAATCAAATAATTAAGGTAGGATGCAACCGCAGCATCCAAAGCCCGCGTTGGCCCTGGCGCTGAATCCAGTGGGTCTGCCGCCTCCTCTTCTAAGAAATTAACTTGTTCTTTTATACTAAGTACATAATGCTTGGGACAAAACAATTAAGTTAGGAGTCAAAGTTGCCTTGTCAGATGCTTGTTTCTTCCTTAACGCCATATGCATCAACTTCAACATCAAAGTTGCTTACGTCTCGCCCAACAACACCTAGAATTTTCAACTTTCCTTTTGTCTCGAATTTTGACATTCTTTATTCCTAAAAATATTACATCAACACTCAATTAGTGTATAATTAAATTCTTAACTTAGTTGGGCATATATAGTATAAAATACAATCAAAAAAGGGTAAAAATATAGAGTAAATATTATCAAAACATATGAAAATATACCCAATATCAGTTTGCTACTCATAATCGTTACAATACCTTGTGTCTTGCTAGTGAATATTGTTTACCCGAAAAATCGGATAACGTTAGATTTAGATATGGTTCTAAGGGTATGCAAATTTCTTTGATACAAAATGACGATACAGGTATTTTTTGCTTTGAAATGGAAAAATGATGGACGGGAAGACTGAAAAATATTAGAAGAACAAGTACAATGAAATCTTCCTCCCCCTATTGCAGTCTATCTCTCTTTTTATAGTAGAGGATCACTACTTTATTTGTAACAACATAAAATAATACATATAGTAGAGAACCCATGATGGTTTGTCTCTCCCTTGATTCTCGCCAAGATTCTCTCCCTTGGTGCGGTTGTAACGGCTCTTGTCTGCGAGCTTGGCACTGACTCGAGCTTGGTGCTAGATCGAATCCCCAGTCTTAGTTCGAGCTCGGTTTTGCCTTGGAGCATTGATATTCGGGGCCTGTGTCGGTCGTCGTTACCCCGTAGTCCGATTCGGACGCGGGCTCGATGATGATATCGAGTTTTGCGATTGATTGGTCTTATAGCTCGAAGCTCGACTTCTCTACTTCGGAATTCATCCGAGCTCGCCATGCGGATACCCTTCGATTGAAACGTCATTGTCTCGACCGATCTTTATGACTGAGAATCGGTTTTGACCGTACACAGATAGTCCCCTCATTTCTCGAAGAGGATGTGGCGAGGAATGATATGATTTCCCTGCGGCTCGATCAAATTTATGCCGACGTTTCTATCGAACCCGATCTCGACGTATGTGATGGTTGTCCCATCGACTCGGTTTTACCGAGGCATTTAATGTATGTCAGACGGTGGTCGGCCACCGCTGATACCGAATCATCAGGCCTTAGTCTATAAATAATCTTTTCACACAACTTTTACCATTTTTACGCCTTCTCTTCTTCCAGACTTTCCTATTTATCCTCTCTACTTTGCTGCTACGGGGCTGTTCATACCAGAATCTTGGTGCTGTCTATTTCTTCCTTTGCACTCTTTCCTTTCATATCAATGGCGAAAACTTCCAAAACTGTACATCAGAAGGAAAAAACCTCTTCCTCACGGCCATCTGATGATAAGGCGCCGGTGGAGCCGTTAGTTCATGACTACGTTCTTGGCCCGTGCATTTTGAAAACCGATTTTACGGTGGAGAACCCTTCCTCTGTTTCGGGTCGATGTGAACATGTATCGATGTATACATGCTCTATAACGGAGGATCACCTCGAGGCCATCCGAAAAGACTGCAACTGGGGTTCCAAGGTCGTGCTGCAAATTCCGTCTTCCGATGAGGATGTTACCACTTACATGGAGGGGTTTTTAAGTGTTTACACTTATCCCTTCACACTGGGACCCGTCGACCCGGTGATTATTGATTTCTGCAAAAGGTATCAAGTCACCCTTGGCCAAATCCATCCCTCTTTATAGCGTATAGTGATCTTATTGCGCTTCTTCTCTATCAAAGCCGGAGGGTTGGATTTTTCTCTGAACCACTTCATTCGACTGTATCGGCCTCAGATCTTTCGAGGACTAATCAGACTTCATCGTCGGGCATCGAAGGCATTGATGTCGAGCATCGATGAAGACAAGAATCGAGGTTGGATGGGTCGTTATATCCGAGTGAGGACCCGTGATCTCATTGCGGAAGAGAAGATGTCGTTCCCTGAAGAATGGAATTTTGACCGTAAGTGATTTTTGTTCACTTTTCAGGTGCTTTTCCGATTTTTTCTTATGTCCTTCCCTGATGTTCAGCTGCCCCTTGGATGCCACAAGCGGTGCCCGACCTCGAGGACTGGGTTTGGAAGTTAGCCTCGACCTCCTCTTACGTCGAGCGCGCTTGGCGTGATTTGGCAAAAGGCAGATGGGAGGCCAAGAACCATGGTGAGGTTTACTTCTTGTTTCCTACGAAGTATTCTTTGCATTCTATTCGTTATTGATTTCCTCTTCCATTTTAGCAGTGTAAACTTGAGTAAAAATCAACTTAAGTAACAGGCAATTGGAAATTTTGCAAAGTTAATCCTTGTTGAACACCCAGACCCAGTGTTAATGGCGTTACTTACCTACTCGGCTTAACAATCCAACTTGAGAAGTACAGGTCCACACGCCTTGGCTTGTCACGTCTTTGCAGAGCTGGGTATGGTACACTCTGTGGAAGATCATGTTAAAAATATGAGCATAATGTGTAATTACATGGTTTCTGAAAAATAGAGTTGTTAACAAACCAACTAAACAAGCCACCATGAGAAAGTGTAATATTGGAGAACTTTGTCCAAGTGCAGATAAATAAATATATGAACTTCATGGAAACTATTAAAGGGTTTTAGACACGGAAGCCTCGCAACTCCAAGAAGGCCTGAAATATGCTAGGTGGAAGCAGTAATAAAAAGAATCACTGTATGCACAGATCAATCACTTAAAACTTGTATTTGAAGCATCCAGAACAACCAAATTTACACGTGGTGCTGTAGCGCTTACCTTTGTCACACAGTAGTATTTTTTGCCAGATTCCCATATTCTTCTACCGATGATATATTCACGATCACTGCAGAAGAACGGGAACTGTAGCAGCAAAAACAATTTTTGTGAGTGCAGAAGCGATGGAAGAAATGAACCATAAGGAGTTCTCATAGCAATACTAACACACTTTGATGATTAACAAACCTTTTTTTTTTTGGTAACAACTGTGAATATTACCATGAATAACAACAATTGAACAATACACCTACAAAGCACCTACAAACCTTTTTAATCCAGTGGATAATCATAGATCCTGTATGTGGGGATTCCTGCAATATCTTGAAATAAGCAAGCGTAGGATCCCATTTTGGCTTGAACTCATCATCCCAGAAGAAATCTCTGACTAACTCCGGAGTTGCATCCTCGAAAACAGTTTTGGTTCGGTAGATTGTTGGTCCCATCTGACAAATAGACTGGTTCTGTTAGAATCACTAAGAGAGAACAGAGAAGCTTAAAAGAAAATCCAAATTAACTGTACGGATAGAAAAATACATGGTCATAGACAAAGCCACCAAGCAAATCATGCAGCAAAACAAGCAATTATGGCTTGGGAAATACAGATCAAAATTTTAAAAAAGAATAGTTTATACTTACTCCAGCGACACAATATTGGATATTAGTATTTAGATGAAGAGCATAGAAACAGTCTTGGTTAATGGAGGATTAAAAGAGCTAAAAAAACATTTTTTGTACTTTTCATAATTTCCCAGTAACATAACTGTAATATCTCAAATTAATATGATGATTTGAAAGTAGCAAAAGGAATTAATCTATCATAAAAGCCATAAAGATCATGCAGTGATACACCTACAAAAACATAAATAGAAAAAGGAGCAAAAAGCAGGCACGTATCCTCAAGCTAGGCCCCTGATGTTATTTTCCCATATCAAAATAATAATATGGATAGAGTAGAAATAGAACACAAACAGGTGCTCCCCATTTCCAAGGAGGAAGAAAGAACATATTATAAATCAAAGATGAAAGAAGTTAACCTAAAAGATCTTCCCCCTGTTTTTATTTAGGAAACAGTACCTAAGATGTATCCAAATGAAAGCAAAGATGATAATATATTCCGAGGTTGCTAAAATGAGCATCTAAACTGCGTCAGCAAGAAGACTCATTGCTTAAGAGCAGCGACTCTATTACAAGAGACCGTCCAATTATATGAAATACGGGAAATTATGTTACTAATTCATGCATCTAAAAGTTGCAGGAAGAAGGAAAACTGATATAAAGTCATTTATCAGACGACATCTTCAGTTTGCCCCAGAAACAAGAACCCCTACCTATGTAACCTGACCCTTAATAGAAAAAATAACCTGATCCTTGAATTGGAAAAAGTTTAGGATAATTTGAAACATCAACACATCAAATGAAAATTGAGCTGACAAAAGAACATAGCTTAGACATGAGTCATACTAAAGTACTAAACATATAAATAGCTCAAGGAAGATTATGTTGTGCTCACTGACGTCAAAGGCGCGCTAAAGCCCTGAAGCGAGGCTCAAAATATGTTGAGCGCTTTGCCTCGCTTTGTGGGCGCTTCAGTGTCACATTAAGGCTCTAAGGCATACTTTTCCTTGCCAGTAAGTATAATCCTGAAAAAGCGATACTAAACAATTGATATTTCACTTTATCGTAATTATTTTCAATTTCTTTGTCTATATATTTGTTATTCATGCTTATAATTATTAGTCTTGGATTACATATACATATTTTTACTTTTCTCCAGTTGTGCCTTTTTTCATTAAAGTCCACTTTTTAATTGCGCTTTGCGCTTAAAGCCCCAACGGACCTTAGAGCCATTTTGCGCTTTTCTCCTTTGATAACATTGATTGTGCTATGGAAATGTTTAAACTGTAACTATCTAGAAGCTGGACTAAATGCTCTCATATACCAGCCGCATCACATGTCAAAAAGGAGATAATAGTTTCTGAGGAAACATAATGCTTCTCCTGCAGGTATGTGCCACGCACTTGCGGTCTTAGACTTATAGCTTATTAAGTTTCGTAATATAAGTAAAAAATGGGGTCAAGCAATTCTCAAGAAAATGGTTCTAGAAATCAGAAATGTTGGAGAAAACCATATCACAAGTTAGGTAAACATTACCTCAGGTTCATGCCGCCAAGCTTGATATGTGAAGTTTGAAGTAGAGCGGTCCATCATGGTTTGCCATGCCATCTCTCCATCTTTACCATCTAGAAGATGCAGAAAATGCTCCAGATCTTTCTCTGTCACAATGTCCTCATTTTTCGAGGTTCCAGTAATATGCCTGCAGGAACGAAGTAGATGCTTTAATGTCTTACCAAATAAAGGGACCAAAATCATCTAAAAGGGTGATGATAATTTGTGCCAGAAAGAAAGTACTGCGGAGTTGAAATTTTCATTCAACACTCATTAGGAACACATATTACTAGGAGTCCGTTAATTAGTTTTTATAGCATTCTCATTAATTTGTGCCAGCCTAGTAATCCTCCTATAGCCTTACATGACTTTTACACAACTACTCTCCTACCTGGTTAAATACTGTAGATAAGTTATTCAATGCAGAAAGAGAAACTTTTTATTCTTTGCGAATACTTGAGAACCATGATTTGCACATGAAGATGGTACCTAATTGGAAAAGAAGAGATGGTAATTAATGTACCACGAATGTTATACTGAACTACAGGTGAAGTGAACGGTTCCATGTATGGCAAAAATTGAATAGTGTCAGTTGCTGATCACAATTTATTCCCATATGAATATAATTCCAAATTACTTATTGCATCATACAATGAAGAAAAGCTACATATGCTACAAACAGAAAATGTTATCTATTTGTACTGCAAGTTAGCTGCCCCAACCTCAATTGTTCCTCAAGTTTGAAACTTTGGGAAGAAGTATGGGCACGCACCTCTACCCAGCTCCCACTTAAATACCAAGCTTCATTTGGTGGCAGGGTGAAAACTTGTGACATGCCCCCTACCAACACATAAAGCGTTGTCTTTCCCCTGGACCAAAGCCCTGGCAGCGACACATTATTTCTATTTTTTTTTCCGTAACTATGTTGGGAAAAATTTGTGTACAATCAGTCTCCAACACAGAACTTCTTCATGAGATGTATTCTCAACCTTAGTAAGGTATATGTGGAGAAGCAGGTATGCGTTAAATCCGGAAGGACGATAGCACAGATCAAAACTAAGTCATCCAATGAAGGTACTGGTTCCTTGGACTTAGTATCTGGTGAATAAGAGAAACGTCAGACTACGGATATTCAGGGAGAGAGATAAGGCAGAGAGATTGACAAGAAAAAGATCATTATTGACGGAATCATATTTGTCAGTACTGGGCATCATACAGGAGTAATAGAAGATGTTTGCACTTGGAGCAGGCAAAAGAGTTGCTAAGATCTAGAAACTCAGAGATGAGTGTAATGATAGTGTTTGCATAGCACAACCACTTCACCAGAAGTTTGAACTACTTCTGATTAATGTATGTCCTTATCTTCAATTTTCAATAGTCCTTCTGAGCTAGCTAATGCTTTTACCTATATATCCAAAAGCAAAATGTAATGGAAATTCCAGACTTGTATCTCATGGTCAACTCAAGTCAAATCAACATTAATTAGTCAGAGTTCGTACAAACTTTTAAACATATGCTTTAAAAAGATGAAATGCAGATCCACATGGCATAAATGGATATCAAGCATCATACGACATTGAAAAATTGTTTGAGCAACATCTATAAAAGCTAGTACTAGTATTTACTGTCACATAAAAGGTATGCCATGATTAATGCACTATGTACAAGATGATGATAAGGCGTTGAAAGCACTGCAATCAGCTAAGATCAGCTCAAAGGCAATGTTAAGAAACTTCATCTTAGCCGTTTTGTCCTTCTTCAACGACCATCATAGACCACAGTGTAATGTAATCGATCCCCAAATTTAACTCTATATTCGAAATGATTTTTCATTTAATCTTTCCAGTTTATCCATTGCAGTGCCTACCAACTAATGTCCTACCATTCCCCTAAAAATTCTACTGGTTGAATCCACCTACACTTACAAGCAACAGCATACAAAATTCAAAGTATCAATGAATCAGTAAATGCAACCGCAATTAAGGATCGAAGCCCTAGAAATAAAAACATGCATATGTATCTGTTATATGAAAAATGATACTATCAAATTTAAAACATACCTGGTGATGGAATCATTGTTCCCTTCACCGGGAACCGGACCCCAAACCGCTGAAGAAGATCCAAATTCATCCACCGACACCTGACCCGAATCCGCCCTGGAAATTAAACCAAAGTTTCCTACCAACAGAGAATGCTGAAAGAGCAGTAAAGGCCAACCAAAGGCGGCGAGCACCAAAACCGGGAGGAACGGTCCAAACTAAGCGATTGAGTTTAGACCGGAGTTCTAAAACTATGTCACACCTCTCGTGCCCAAGATGGCCTCAAAGTTGGTCATATCAAGCAGAAGATCCTAGTCTCGTAACCACCCGCGCTAGTCTCGTAACCACAGAATGTGACAATGCAGGACCGATAGATCCGATCCACAATAACAGAATCACCCACTGTAGTGGACACATAAACATGAGTACCCAAGTACTCGCGAGGAACATCCAGGAAATGAGCAAACAGAGATGACACATATGAATATGTAGACCCTAGATCAAATAATACCGAAACATCCCTACCGCAGATAAAAATAATACCTGTGATCACGGCATCTAAGGCCACTATATCTGGTCTGGTCGGAAAAGCATAAAATCTACCTGGAGCGCTACCTGCCTGGCCTCCACCTGCTTGGCCTCACTCTAGGACGACCCCTACCCACCTGCCCTCCGCCTCTAGGGCCGGACGACTGGTGCGACTGCTGGTGGTGCGGCTGCTGGTGCTGTAATCATAGGCTGAGAACTCTGCTGTACTGCCTTGCCCCGAAGTCTGGGACAAAACCTCTTCATGTGGCCAGGGTCCCCACACTCGTAACAACCCCTCTGAGCGGTGGGCTGCTAACCTGAAGTCTGACCGTGATGGCCTAAATACCCACCGGGAGAACCCTCAATAGCTGGTGGGCGGTAGGAACTCTCTGGCATAGCGCTGAAATAAGGCAGCACTTGAGCAGCCCGAGGAGGCAAAGGTGCTGGATATGTGGGTTTGCTAGGCTGACCACTCCAAAACTAACCTCTGCCCTCAGACGGAGCACCATTGAACCCTTCGGAATAACGGAACCGCTTGTCCCGCGACATCTGCTCTCGGCTCCGCTGATGGACATCCTCGATCCTCTGAGCTATCTCTACAACTGTCACGCCCCGAAATCGAGGAGTGCGACCGGTGCTCAATTGAGTAAACCTAGTCGAGCAAGCCTAATTTACATTAACCTCTCATCATTACTCATACATGATTTACCATAACATAATAAGATCTTGACTTTCATATTAAATACGTTTGGCTTAATGGCCCATATTTTCTTTCTCGTGGTGGTTACACAGCTCTATAAACAATTGTAAATACTGTGATCATAAATACATGACAAAACTCAAATCTTTAATTACATGATCCACAGTGTACATGGAGCTTCCATAACAATAGATACCTAAATACATAAAATGAACTAGACCCAAACACCCACTAGAACTGTAGCGGGCTCACCATAAGCTGAGTAGTGAAGAAGATCCTTATCAAAGATCCATATCATCCTGTAGAAATATACATGCATCCATTACAAGATGCAGCGTCCCCGGCAAAAGGAACGTGAGTACATGTGGAATAGTACTCGTATGTAAGGCAGTCAAAATAACATATGAAAATACGGTAACTCAAAAGAGAGGCAAATAAAGTACATCTAGTAACTACGAAACACCCCATAGAATCACATTTCAAGTCTTATTATACTTGCATCATTCTAAACTTCTTTTAGGATCAACTGAGCCATATGAACTATACATGGAATACATAATATAATGTAATTGTAACAACATGTACAAACAAGGCCAATGACAGTGGCACCTTACTCCCTTATTTTACACATATACATTTCATAGACCGTCCTTAGCGTTCACATATCATATTATGCACCTATGCGTCTCATAAACCGTTCATAGTGTTTACTTACACAATACAAATACACCTATTCAAGGGCTTGAAATTCAATATGAATATGATGAATTATGGTAACAATAAAAGGACTTAGATAACCGTCAACGTCGAGCTTCTATTAATCATTTATAGATATTAATTCAGGATCTTCTATAACTACCTTCACTCAAAGCGGCCCTCCGCCTTACCCCAATAAATGCGGGTGGAGGTGTATCACGATACCATAATTCCAACACCAAGCGGCCCTACCGCCTCAACCCAATATATACGGGTTGAGGTATGTCACAATACCACAATCCCTACACAAAGCGGCCCTACCACCTCACCCCAATATATATGCGGGTGGAGATGTATAACAATATCACAATCCCTACACAAAGCGGCCCTACCGCCTTACCCTAATATATACGGGTGGAGGTGTATCACAATACTACAATCCCAACACAAAGCGGCCCTACTGCCTCACCCCAATATATGCGCGGGTGGAGGTGTATCACAATACCACAATCCCTACACAAAGCGGCCCTACCGCCTCACCCCAATATATGCGGGTGGAGGTGTATCACAATATCACAATTCCAGCACAAAGCGGACCTACCGCCTCACCCCAATATATGCGGACGGAGGTATATCACAATACCACAATCCCAATATAAAGAGGCCCTACCGCCTCACCCCAATATATGCGGGTGGAGGTGTATCACAATACCACATTCCCTACACAAAGCGGCCCTACCGCCTCACCCCAATATATGTGGGTGGAGGTGTATCACAATACCATAATCCCAACACAAAGCGACCCTACCACCTCACCCCAATATATGCGGGTGAAGGTGTAATCCCAATCACAATACCATATATAAACTCAAAGCGACATAGTTTGTCATTACATTTAAGGTAGTAATTTCTCATATCATTGGAATGCTTCATGCTCATGCTCATGCTCATCATAGAGAAATGCAGCTCATTACATTAGCACATGCATAGTAAATCAATAAGTCGATTTCAATGGCACATGAGCCCAATTTATTTCCTTAAGGTTCATCATCATTTAGCATCGGGCATCTTCCTTTCATCTCATTATTCACTCACTTGACATCTTGAGGCCATTATCTATATTCATGACTCTTGGGGACTTAACAATTGAAGTCATTTACACACATCATTTCAGAAGTATACACCTATAGTTGAAACCATTGGGACATACAACACCTCATAATTCTCATTTAGGCAACGACCACATTTCATGTTCATACTATCACTTCACAATTACTTTCAACTACTTACAACATCATTATTTCATTGGCTCTCTTGGCCATTCATATGATTCTTATTTCATGGCACAATGGCCGTATTTCATATTCCACACTTTCATATCTTTCCTTTCATGGATCATCATCATAAATATCAACATATACAACATTCCAGAAATCACAACTTTAGGTTCATTAGTAATGAAGACTTTAAATACAATGGATTTCTTTCGAGGAAATGGAGTAAAATGATTGGCAATCGAAGCACAAGTTAAAATCATAAACAAGTAGCACATCATTTATTCTTGAAATACTTTTTTCCAAAAAGGACAATACACAATTTTCACTCACGAATATGTAAGAATGCAAAACACATTGAAAATACTCACTAAATATAGCATTAGCTAAAACAACCACATATGGGAATCACTTGAGTTCATAAGCTTTTAGGCAATTCTATTTTCAAAGTCAATTTTAGAATAGTTGAATCAAAGCTCATTTCATAATCTTTCTCACATCATCTCATTTCATTGGTACCATTGGCCACACTTTATATCCTCAATTCACTTATTTCACTTCCAACTATCTTCATAGGTTATCAACAATAAGACATTTTCAATCAACACTTTAGGTATACATTTGAGCAATTAAGAGTCTTATGCACATTGAGACTTCTTACACAATTTTGCATAATAGCCTTCACTTGAAACACTACTTGGAGTCATAATATTTTTATACCCAACTCATGCTTTGAACACATTCCCGAAGGATAACATCATATGATAAGAACATCCGGAACACATTTTGAACATATACCTTTCAACACAAAGCTTATTCGAAATAGTTGATTTATAAAGAATAACTCGGGACTTACAAGAACAATATGAAATTCAATTCTAGGAAAGAAGTTTAGCCAACATACCTCGCTTTGAGCTTTCATTAAATTACTACAGTATTCCGAAAATTCTAGCAATCCCAATCTATTTTGAGACATAACAAAATTGAACCATAATTAGAAATATATTCATGGTCTCAGCTCATTCGAGCATTTTATCAAACACTATGCGTGCAAATTTAACTACAAGGTTCTTCTACAAGATTTCTTTCACTCCACAACCCAATCCTTACTTATTTGAGCTAAACAATCTTCCCACAAACCTTAATAGTACAGGCATAAATAAATAATACTCTTACATCTAAGAATCATACTCCTAATCAACCATCTTCTACGAAAATCCGAAATTGAAAACTAGGGTATGAAACCTTACCTCTTAGATGGAGAACTTGAGAGATTTCTTGTTGGATTTCAAAGCTTGAGAAAGATTTGATGAACAAGACACTTGAGATTCTTCCTCTCTCTAGAACACTTTCACTTCTCTCTAAAAATATCAGGTTTTAGCTCAAAAATAACTTAACCCTTCTCTTTACCCAGCCTTGGGGGTATTAAATGAGTTCCTATGTGTGTGGCCGCGCACTTGGGCACGTGGCCACGCACCTGAGGCAGAAACTCTCAAATATGCGCGGCTGCACATCTAGGTGCGCATATGACACATGTCCAGTAAAATGGTCATAACTTTCTGTAGCAATATCCAAATGACAAACGGTTTAATGCGTTGAAAACTAGACTCAAAGTGCTTTAATTGGATAGTAGATAACCACCTAAGTCATTATATTGATGGAGTTCTATTCATGTGAAATCGGGTCTTGTGCCAATTGAAACATCCTTTCTACTTAATGTGTCCAACTTGTTCCACACAAGTTCTTGACAATTCCAAAACTCCTTAGTATGTTCTAACACACCTTAAACATACACTATCAATTCAACATGATGTGGCTCTATCCCATAGGTCTCCTTTAATACTCAAATACGTTATTCCCAAATACCGTTGGCGCACTTTAAAATCTTAAATCATTAGAAATTTTTTACATGGCCTTACATTCTCCCCCACTTAAGATCATTCGTCCTCTAATGAGGGTTAGAGTATACCATAGATACCTAATGTGACTTAAATCTTTATCTACATACCAAAAGCTCCATAATTTGGCAAACTCCCCAAAGTTTCAGAAATTTTGCCAGAGTCTCCCCTGTAATTGGGGCCTATCCACCTACTAAAGACTCTCAAAAATCAATCCTAAACAACATATAGATAACACCACATTTCTCCATATACATGAAAACAACCACCATGACTCTCGAGACCAACTATATGACCTTGCTTACCTTGGTCGTATCCTTGAATTTTCCTTCCTCCATTACGAGGACAATTGGGCACCTCACACATTATGCCTATTATGTGCATCATTCCTTTAATACTTAGGCCTTTCTCATTTCATAGCCATATATGCAAATATTCCTTGATATTAACAAGGGAACTCTGAGACTAACTCGGAACCTTAACGCACGATCGGGGATAGAAGAAGAGAAACATTTCCTAAATGTCGTTGTAGCCTCCCTATTATAAGTGTGGCCAGCAACATACCGATAAGAGGGACTCTACTGACACAGCTCCATGACACCTTAGGACTCCTAAACCATGCTCTGATACCAAGTTTGTCACGCCCCAAAATCGAAGAGCGCGGTCGGCGCTTAATCGAGTAAACCAAGTCGAGCAAGCCTAATTTACATTAACCTCTCATCATTACTCATGCATGATTTACCATAACATAATAAGATCTTGACTTTCATATTAAATACGCTTGGCTCAATGGCCTATATTTTCTTTCTCGTGGTGGTTACACAACTCTATAAATAACTGTAAATACTGTGATCATAAATACATGACAAAACTCAAATCTTTAATTACATGACCCACAGTGTACATGGAGCTTCTATGACAATAGATACCTAAATACATAAAATGAACTAGACCCAAACACCCACTAGAACTGTAGCGGGCTCACCATAAGCTGAGTAGTGAAGAAGATCCCTATCAAAGATCCATATCATCCTGTAGAAGTATACATGCATCCATTAAAAGATGCAGCGCCCCCGACAAAAGGGACATGAGCACATGTGGAATAGTACTCGTATGTAAGGTATACAAAACAACATATGAAACTATGCACTCAAAATAGAGGCAAATAAAGTACATCCAGTAACTATGAAACATCCCATAGAATCACATTTCAAGTCTTATTATACTTGCATCATTCTAAACTTCTTTTAGGATAAACTGAGCTATATGAACTATACGTGGAATACATAATATAATGTAATTGTAACAACATGTACAAATAAGGCCAATGACAGTGGCACCTTCCTCCCTTATTTTACACATATACATTTCATAGACCGTTCTTAGTGTTCACATATCATATTATACACCTATGCGTCTCATAGACCGTTCATATTGTTTACTTACACAATACAAATACACCAATTCAAGGGCTTGAAATTCAACATGACTATGATGAATCATGGTAACAGTAAAAGAGCTTAGATAACCGTCAACGTCGAGCCAATTTACTAAGAGCTTCCATTAATCATTTATAGATATTAATTCGGGGATCCTCTATAACCACCTTCACACAAAGCGGCCTTCCTCCCCACCCCAATAAATGCGGGTGGAGGTGTATCACGATACCACAATCCCGACACAAAGCGGCCCTACCGCCTCACCCCAATATATGCGCGGGTGGAGGTGTATCACAATACCACAATCCCTACACAAAGCGGCCCTACCGCCTCACCTTAATATATGCGGGTGAAGGTGTATCACAATACCACAATTCCAACATAAAATGGCCCTACCGCCTCACCCCAATATATGCGGGTAGAGATGTATCACAATACCACAATCCCAACACAAAGTGGCCCTACCGCCTCACCCCAATATATGCGGGTGGAGGTGTATCACAATA
The DNA here is from genome assembly GCF_000715075.1 of Nicotiana tabacum. Taxonomy (NCBI): domain Eukaryota; kingdom Viridiplantae; phylum Streptophyta; class Magnoliopsida; order Solanales; family Solanaceae; genus Nicotiana; species Nicotiana tabacum. Next base: position 89,955,058 of record NC_134096.1, on the reverse strand, counting down.
CCACAATTCCTACACAAAGCGGCCCCACCCTCGGGACCGTGATGGTTCCTAATATTACACTTGCTAGGCAAGCCAACGTTAGAATAGTTTTGTTACAACCCAAATTCGCATACCATAGATTACGCCGTAAGTTAGTCGACGTAAATCCAAGAAGAGATTATCTTTGAGATGATAAGAAGTTAATCCTATTGGTCTTAAACGATACAAGGGTGTATAAGAGTGGTTAACAAGTATTTGAAGTTAAACGAATCAAGGATGTTGTAACCCATATTTTCGGGTAACACTAGAGGTGATTAATTGTCCCAAGAGGTCTTGTTTTAATGTATTTGAATCATATAATATCCGCATCATAAGTCTTGAAGTCAAGCGAGTTATGAAACAAAAGTCGATAAAAGTTGTCGCAACTTAGGTTTATAATTTTACTTAAACTTTAGGTCAAATGTTACTGCATTTTTCTCCCAATGTGCTTGGAATTATGGGGTGATCTACCTATCAAATTGAATATCTATGAGTCTAGTTTCCAACGCATTAACCCATTCATCGATACGATCTCGGAATAGAGAGCTATTTGCATTTTTGCGAGAGTGCGCCAAGCTGCTCTCTATGGGGCCCACAAAGGCGGTTTAAGACATATGGACATATATAAGATACCTCAACCCCCTTTTAAATCATTATTTTTCAGTATATTCAGACCTTATAACCCTAAAAACAGTCTCTCAGGGTTCTCTCATGATCCAAGACCCAAACAAAGGGCAAACAACACAAATCAAATGTCGGGAATCCCGTGGCGCTAGTAAGTTTCTTGTTCTTCTTGTTGTTGCCGATTTTTGTGTTGTTCCAGCTTGTGTGGGAGGTTGTTTTAAGTGTTTTATGTCCTGTAAATACACCTTCAAGTTTTTAATATCAACCCTAGGTGATTTCAAGTCTTCTAAAGTAATTCTAGTGCCGAAAAACCCGAATTAATTGCTAGTTTCGCTTCCTTGTTCTTGTGGCAGAATTGAAGGGATATTTCGTGGAAAATTAAGGTCAAACTGGAGTTGTTCTTTCTATTTAAAGGTAAGTAAACTCTTACTCTATATATATTTAAGATTATCCAAGTTGCAGCTAAGTCGTTGAAGCTAGAACTTGTGAAATATATATCGAAAGGCTTGGTAGTAATGTTGTTGGTTGGTGGACTATTTTGGAGGCTCAATATGATTATTAATGATGTTGTTTGGGCTGTTTGGTGATTGTATTGACTTGTGGGAAGTCATATAAATAGGGGAGGTGCTGTCCGTTTCATCGTAAAATAGGTTGTGGTCGATACATAATAGTTACGACGCTTAAACGATAATGATAGTGTCATTTGTCTTATTGTAGACTAAGGAGTCGTGACATTTGCATAGCTTGAGGTTGGGCAGTATATACAAGGTATGTGAGGCTATCCCCTTCATTCTTTTGCATGACTCCGATTGTACATAATGTAATGAACGAGCTCCCAAAGATACTCTACTCTTAGAAGCTAGCAGTACTTACATTGCTGCCCTTCTTATGAAACGATTGATATTGATGTTACTTCTCTTATTCTTATATTATCAATGTTGTTGGTAGTTCCTGATTCTTATAAGATTCTTGATGAAGAGTTAATCCTAATAACGTGTACAAAGGATACCAACCTTATGTCACTCCGAAAGGTTCAAAATGTGATTCCAATGAGTCCAGCATGCATCATATATATGTATCTATTTTACTCTACCGAGCCGCGCTATAGTCGGCCGGGTATGGCACCTATTATGCAACCACTGATCAGTTGGGTTTTACCGAGCTCCACGTGGCCGGGTACGATTTTACCGAGCCCTATGATTGCCGGGTACGTTTTATCGAGCCTATTATGGCCGGGTACGATATGATGATGGTGATGCCCACAAAGGCGTATGTTTTAAAAGTTTATGTATATATATATGTATGTATCATGTATTTCATGTCAGTAGCCCTCAGAGGTACCCAGATGTCACAGGTTGTATATTCTCTATCCCTGTTTACATTACTGTTCTTACTTATGCTTTCTTGCCTCACATACTCAGTACTTTATTCGTACTGACGTCCTTTTTATTTGTGGACGCTGCATGTCGTGCTGCAGGTCCTGATAGACAGGTAGACGTAGCTCCCCCACCACAGTAGGCTGTCCAGTTCAGCGGTTATTGGCGAGATCCCTTCTCCGGACTTGCCGTGGTCTTGGTATGCATTTTTGTTATAGACATTATGGGTATGTCGGGGCCCTATTCCGGCAATGTTGTAGCACTTATGTTCCTTTAGAGGCTCATAGACAGGTGTCGACTTATGTATGGTTTAGAATGCCTTTTCGACTGATTTTTATTGTATAGTCTTTCATGGCATCATGATAGCTCGTACCTTATATATAGTTTCTTGACAGTCTTGTCGTCCCATGTTATGTATGTTAATGACATTATCTTTCAATGTTGGATGTTCATGATCCATGTCTACTATTTATATTGATCTTGTCGGCCCTTAAAGATAATAAGGAAGGTTAGATAAAATGTACGTTGGTGCTCGGCAAGTATGGCCCGGGTGCTAGTCATGACCCTCCAGTTGGGTCGTGACAAACTTGGTATCAGAGCAAGTCTGTCCTAGGGGATGTCTATGAGCCGTGTCTAGTAGAGTTTTGATTATGGATGTGTAGCGCGCCACATTTATAATCAGGAGGCTACGTGACATCTAGGGTTGTTACCTTCTTCCTGAATCTAGATCGTGCGTAGAGTTGAGTAGTAAGTGTTCATATCTAATATTCACCTTGTTTTCTTTCAGCGATGCCTTCGACTAGGAAGCAAGCAATTAGTAAACGGCTTGATACAGCTGTGGAAGAGGGTAACATTCAGGTGCCTCCAGCCAGAGCAGGCCAAAGTGAGGCTCAGAGTGAGATGCCGTCTCATACCTCTCCGTCTCCTCCAGAGGATATTAGGAGGCACCCAGTACATCCAGTTCCTCCGTCTAGCACTACAGACCACGATATGCGCAGTGCGGTGCAATTGTTGACTAGCTTGGTAGCTGCTCAGGCTCAGAGGCAGAATACCGGTGCTGCTGATAAACCGGTTAGTGCGAGAGTTCGTGATTTTATTAATCTAGACCCTCCAGTGTTTACCGGATCAGACCCCAAGGAGGACCCACAAACATTTATTGATCAGATTCATCGTACATTGCGGGTTATGCATGCTAGTGATATGGAGGCAGTAGAATTGGCTTCTTATCGGTTACAGGATTTAGTGGTTTTCTGGTATGATAGTTGGGAGAGATCTAGGGGTCCGAACGCTCCTCCAGCCGTGTGGAAGGAATTTTCTGAGGCCTTTCTTCGTCACTACTTGCCAGTTGAGATACGGCGAGCTAGAGCTGATAAGTTCTTGAACCTTCGACAGGGTAATATGAGTGTACGAGAGTATAGTATACAGTTTGATTCTTTAGCAAGGTATGCTCCCCATATGGTGGCCGAGATGAGTGATAGGGTGCATCTGTTCGTGAACGGGTTGGGACCACATCTGATAAATGAGTGCACAACAGCCTCCTTGGTAGAGGGCATGGATATTTCCCATATTTAGGCTTATGCCCAGACCCTAGAGGATCGTAAGCGCCAGCAAAGGGCAGATAGGGAGCAGGATAGGGGCCAGCATAAGAGGGCGAGATTTGCAGGGTATTCTGATGAGTTCAGAGGCAGTATCAGGCCCCAATCTTCGAGGAGTTCGGCGCCACCTGTAGCTAGTGCTCCTCCAAAGTTTCAGAGGCCTCGGTATGATCAATTTACCTATTCTGGTTCAGGTCAGAGTTTGAGGGCATCAGGCTCACAATTTCATAGAGATACTAGTCAGACGAGACCCCCAACACCTCGTTGTGATCAGTGCGGCAAGGCCCACTTTGGACTGTGCCGTCGAGGTTCCGATGTGTGCTATTCTTGCGGACAGCGTGGCCATATGATGCGGGATTGTCCTAACAGAGGAGGTGGTGGTATGGCTCAACCGACTGGATCTGTGTCTGGTTCTTCCTCATCAGTTCGACCTCCAGCACAAGGTTTTCAACAGTCGACAGGTCGTGGTAGAGGTAGAGGTTCAGTGCTGAGTTTGAGTGGTGCTCAAAATCGAACCTATGCTCTAATAGGTCGACAAGATCTCGAGTCATCTCCGGATGTTGTTACAGGTATATTGTCTGTGTTTTCTTATGATGTATATGCGCTAATTGATCCAGGATCTACCTTATCATATGTTACACCCTTTGTGGCTAATAAGTTTGGCATTGAACCTGAATTGATAAGTAAACCACTTGCGGTATCCACTCCGATAGGAGATTCTGTGATTGCTAGAAGGGTATATAAAGGTTGCACTGTGATGATTTGTAGTCGTCAAACCTCGGCAAATTTATTTGAGTTAGAAATGGTTGATTTCGATGTGATAATGGGAATGGACTGGTTGGCCTCACGCTATGCAAATGTTGACTGTCGTACGAAGATGGTTAGGTTTCAATTTCCTTGTGAACCCGCCATTGAATGGAAGGGGAACATTGCTACGCCGAAAGGTAGGTTTATTTCCTATCTTAAGGCAAGGAAGATGATCTCAAAAGGTTACATTTATCATCTTGTTCGCGTTAGGGATGCGAAGACGAAGCCGCCTACTCTACAATTAATCCCCGTGGTCAATGAATTTCCAGATGTTTTCCCAGATGAACTCCCAGGACTTCCTCTTGAAAGGGAGATTGAGTTTAGCATTGATGCATTGCCTGACACTCAACCGATCTCTATCCCTCCATACAGGATGGCCCCGGCAGAGTTGCGAGAGTTGAAGGCACAGTTGAAGGACTTGCTGGATAAGGGTTTCATTAGGCCTAGCACTTCACCTTGGGGTGCGCCAGTCTTGTTCGTGCGGAAGAAAGATGGGTCATTAAGGATGTGTATCGATTATCGACAGTTGAATAAGTTTACAATAAAGAACAAGTATCCACTTCCAAGAATTGATGACCTGTTTGACCAACTCCAGGGTGCCAAGTATTTCTCCAAGATTGACTTGTGTTCAGGGTATCATCAGGTGAGGGTTAAGGAGAAGGATATTCCAAAGACGGCCTTCCGGACAAGATATGGGCATTTTGAGTTCTTGGTGATGTCGTTCGGGCTAACAAATGCCCCAGCAGCTTTTATGGATCTCATGAATAGTGTATTCAGGCCCTATCTTGATGTGTTCGTGATCGTATTCATTGATGACATTCTGGTGTATTCTCGTTCGGAGGCGGAACATGCGGGCCACTTGCGGATAGTATTATAGACCCTTCAGGATCATAAGTTATATGCTAAGCTCTCTAAATGTGAATTCTGGCTGAACTCAGTAGCATTCCTTGGCCATGTGATATCTGATGAGGGTATTAGTGTCGACACTCAGAAGATCGATGCAGTGAAGAATTGGCCGAGACCTACAACACCGTCAGAAGTTCGCAGCTTCCTGGGGCTAGCAGGATATTATAGGCGGTTTGTAGAAGGGTTTTCCTCTATATCAGCACCATTGACTAAGTTAACAAAGAAAGCTACCAAGTTCCAGTGGTCTGATGCTTCTGAATATAGTTTTCAGGAGCTAAAGAATCGATTGACATCCGCGCCAGTGCTCACTCTTCCAGAAGGAACAGAAGGTTATGTGGTATATTGTGATGCCTCAGGTATAGGTTTGGGGTGCGTATTGATGCAACATGGGAAGGTGATTGCTTATGCATCAAGACAATTGAAGAAGCATGAAAAGAATTACCCGACTCATGATTTGGAATTGGCTGCAGTAATATATGCTTTGAAGATATGGCGGCACTACTTATATGGCGTCCATGTTGACATCTACACAGATCACAAGAGTTTACAATACATCTTCAAGCAGAAGGAGTTGAATTTGAGGCAGCGTAGGTGGCTTGAATTACTGAAAGACTACGATGTCGAGATATTGTACCATCCCGGTAAAGCTAATGTTGTGGCAGACGCTCTCAGCCGTAAGTCAATGGGAAGCTTAATACATATTGAGGCAGGTAGACAAGGGTTGACCAAAGAGCTTCACCAGCTGGCCAATATGAGAATCAGATTGTTGGACCCTGATGACGGAGGTGTTACTGTACAGAATACAACAGAATCATCTTTGGTAGCCGAGGTAAAAGCACGGCAATATGAAGATCCTACCTTAGTAAGATTGAGAGAGGGAATTCAACAGTGTAAGATTACAGCTTTCAAGATCGGAGGAGATGGGACACTGAGATACCAGGGCCGATTATGTGTACCTAGTGTGGCAGGGTTGCGAGAGAAGATTATGATTGAGATTCACCAGTCCCGATATTCTATCCATCCTGGCTCGACAAAGATGTATCATGACGTTAAGGAGCAGTATTGGTGGGATAACATGAAGAAGTCTATTGCAGAATTTGTAGCCCAGTGTCCTAATTGTCAACAAGTAAAGATCGAGCATCAGAAACCTAGTGGATTGATTCAGAATATAGAGATTCCGACCTGGAAATGGGAGGTGATTAATATGGACTTCATTATTGGATTACCTCGCTCTTATCATAAGTTTGACTCCATCTGGGTGATAGTTGATCGACTTACAAAATTTTCCCATTTTCTGCCAGTTAAGACAACTTACACGGCTGAAGATTATGCGAAGTTGTATATCAAGGAGATTGTTAGGCTTCATGGTGTGCCGGTATCTATTATATCAGACCGAGGAGCTCAATTTACGGCTAACTTTTGGAGGTCTTTTCAGAAGGGTTTAGGCACACAAGTAAATCTCAGCACTGCATTCCATCCGCAGACTGACGGACAAGCTGAACGTACCATCCAGATGCTTGAAGATATGCTACGAGCATGTGTTCTAGATTTCAAGGGGAATTGGGATGACCATCTGGCACTTATAGAATTTGCCTACAATAATAGCTACCATTCCAGTATTAAAATGGCCCCGTATGAGGCACTGTACGGGAGAAGATGTAGATCACCAGTTGGATGGTTCGAAGTCGGTGAGACAGAATTATATGGGCCAGATTTGATTCACCAAGCCATTGAGAAGGTGAAAGTGATACAAGAGCGACTGAGGACGGCACAAAGCAGGCAAAAGTCTTATTCCGACGTCCGACGTCGTGATCTGGAATTTGAGGTTGGTGATTGGGTTTTCCTGAAGATCTCGCCGATGAAGGGTGTTATGCGTTTTGGGAAGAAGGGTAAGTTGAGTCCGCGGTATATTGGGCCGTACAAAATTCTTCGACGAATTGGACAGGTTGCTTACGAGTTAGAATTGCCATCTGAATTGGAATTTGTCCACCCGGTATTCCATGTATCTATGTTGAGGAAATGTATTGGAGACCCTTCTCGGGTCGTCCCTATCAAAGATGTACAAGTTACAAAGGATCTATCATATGATGAAGTGCCAGTGGCTATATTAGATCGACAAGTCCGCAAGCTGAGAACAAAGGATGTAGCTTCCGTGAAAGTATTATGGAGGAACAAGAATATAGAAGAAATGACATGGGAAGCAGAAGAGGAGATGAAGTCTAAATACCCTTACCTATTCCAGAGTGAAGATAACGAGGATGCCGAGGGAAAGAAGGACGCATTATAAGGTGAAACGGCTCTATGAGGTAAGCAATAGCTTGTGAATACTCTTTTTAAATACAAAATGGTAATATGCAGATAATGTACATATCCATAATGCTTTGTATAGTCTTGTAAGGCCATAGGTTAGGTTTAACTGCTTGCAAGTTTGGCTAGTGTCCATTTTATAGGGGAAACTCAGCCGTAAATCTCCGTCGGAATCCACAATGAGTTAGACACCCCATAAACCCTTACATTCGAGGACGAATGTTCCTAAGGGGGAGAGGGTGTTACAACCCATATTCGCATACCATAGATCACGCCGTAAGTTAGTCGACGTAAATCCAAGAAGAGATTATCTTTGAGATGATAAGAAGTTAATCCTATTGGTCTTAAACGATACAAGGGTGTATAAGAGTGGTTAACAAGTATTTGAAGTTAAATGAATCAAGGATGTTGTAACCCATATTTTCGGGTAACACTAGAGGTGATTAATTGTCCCAAGAGGTCTTGTTTTAATGTATTTGAATCATATAATATCCGCATCATAAGTCTTGAAGTCAAGCGAGTTATGAAACAAAAGTCGATAAAAGTTGTCGCAACTTAGGTTTATAATTTTACTTAAACTTTAGGTCAAATGTTACTGCATTTTTCTCCCAATGTGCTTGGAATTATGGGGTGATCTACCTATCAAATTAAATATCTATGAGTCTAGTTTCCAACGCATTAAACCATTCATCGATAGGATCTCGGAATAGAGAGATATTCGCATTTTCGCGAGAGTGCGCCAAGCTGCTCTCTATGGGGCCCACAAAGGCGGTTTAAGACATATGGACATATATAAGATACCTCAACCCCGTTTTAAGTCATTATTTTTCAGTATATTCAGACCTTATAACCCTAAAAACAGTCTCTCAGGGTTCTCTCATGATCCAAGACCCAAACAAAGGGCAAACAACACAAATCAAATGTCGGGAATCCCGTGGCGCTAGTAAGTTTCTTGTTCTTCTTGTTGTTGCTGATTTTTGTGTTATTCCAGCTTGTGTGGGAGGTTGTTTTAAGTGTTTTATGTCCTGTAAATACACCTTCAAGTTTTTAATATCAACCCTAGGTGATTTCAAGTCTTCTAAAGTAATTCTAGTGCCGAAAAACCCGAATTAATTGCTAGTTTCGCTTCCTTGTTCTTGTGGCAGAATTGAAGGGATATTTCGTGGAAAATTAAGGTCAAATTGGAGTTGTTCTTTCTGTTTAAAGGTAAGGAACCTCTTACTCTATATATATTTAAGATTATCCAAGTTGCAGCTAAGTCGTTGAAGCTAGAACTTGTGAAATATATATCGAAAGGCTTGGTAGTAATGTTGTTGGTTGGTGGACTGTTTTGGAGGCTCAATATGATTATTAATGATGTTGTTTGGGCTGTTTGGTGATTGTATTGACTTGTGGGAAGTCATATAAATAGGGGAGGTGCTGTCCGTTTCATCGTAAAATAGGTTGTGGTCGATACATAATAGTTACGACGCTTAAACGATAATGATAGTGTCATTTGTCTTATTGTAGACTAAGGAGTCGTGACATTTGCATAGCTTGAGGTTGGGCAGTATATACAAGGTATGTGAGGCTATCCCCTTCATTCTTTTGCATGACTCCGATTGTACATAATGTAATGAACGAGCTCCCAAAGATACTCTACTCTTAGAAGCTAGCAGTACTTACATTGCTGCCCTTCTTATGAAACGATTGATATTGATGTTACTTCTCTTATTCTTATATTATCAATGTTGTTGGTAGTTCCTGATTCTTATAAGATTCTTGATGAAGAGTTAATCCTAATAACGTGTACTAAGGATACCAACCTTATGTCACTCCGAAAGGTTCAAAATGTGATTCTAATGAGTCCAACATGCATCATATATATGTATCTATTTTACTCTACCGAGCCGCGCTATAGTCGGCCGGGTATGGCACCTATTGTGCAACCACTGATCAGTTGGGTTTTACCGAGCTCCACGTGGCCGGGTACGATTCTACCGAGCCCTATGATTGCCGGGTACATTTTACCGAGCCTATTATGGCCGGGTACGATATGATGATGGTGATGCCCACAAAGGCGTATGTTTTAAAAGTTTATGTATATATATGTATGTATCATGTATTTCATGTCAGTAGCCCTCAGAGGTACCCAGATGTCACAGGTTGTATATTCTCTATCCCTGTTTACATTACTGTTCTTACTTATGCTTTCTTGCCTCACATACTCAGTACTTTATTCGTACTGACGTCCTTTTTATTTGTGGACGCTGCATGTCGTGCTGCAGGTCCTGATAGACAGGTAGACGTAGCTCCCCCACCACAGTAGGCTGTCCAGTTCAGCGGTTATTGGCGAGATCCCTTCTCCGGACTTGCCGTGGTCTTGGTATGAATTTTTGTTATAGACATTATGGGTATGTCGGGGCCCTGTTCCGGCAATGTTGTGGCACTTATGTTTCTTTAGAGGCTCATAGACAGGTGTCGACTTATGTATGGTTTAGAATGCCTTTTCGGCTGATTTTTGTTGTATAGTCTTTCATGGCATCATGATAGCTCGTACCTTATATATAGTTTCTTGACAGTCTTGTCGTCCCATGTTATGTATGTTCATGACATTATCTTTCATTGTTGGATGTTCATGATCCATGTCTACTATTTATATTGATCTTGTCAGCCCTTAAAGATAATAAGGAAGGTTAGATAAAATGTACGTTGGTGCTCGGCAAGTATGGCCCGGGTGCTAGTCATGACCCTCCAGTTGGGTCGTGACAAACTTGGTATCAGAGCAAGTCTGTCCTAGGGGATGTCTATGAGCCGTGTCTAGTAGAGTTTTGATTATGGATGTGTAGCGCGCCACATTTATAATCAGGAGGCTACGTGACATCTAGGGTTGTTACCTTCTTCCTGAATCTAGATCGTGCGTAGAGTTGAGTCGTAAGTGTTCATATCTAATATTCACCTTGTTTTCTTTTAGCGATGCCTTCGACTAGGAAGCAAGCGATTAGTAAACGGCTTGATACATAACAATCAAAGTCATTTACACACATTAATTCAGAAGCATACAACTATAGTTGAAACCATTGGGACATACAACACCTTATAATTCTCATTTAGGCAACGACCACATTTCGTGTTCATACTATCACTTCACAATTACTGTCAACTACTTACAATATCATTATTTCATTGGCTCTCTTGGCCAATCATATGATTCTTATTTCATGGCACAATGACCGCATTTCATATTTCACACTTTCATATCTTTCCTTTCATGGATCATCATCATAAATATCAACATATACAATATTCCGGAAATCACAACTTTAGGTTCATTAGTAATGAAGACTTTAAATACTATGGATTTCTTTCGAGGAAATGGAGTAAAATGATTGGCAATCGAAGCACAAGTTAAAATCATAAACAAGTAGCACATCATTTATTCTTGAAATACTTTTTCCCAAAAAGGACAATACACAATTTCCATTCACGAATATGTAAGAATGCAAAACACATTGAAAATACTCACTAAACATAGCATTATCTAAAACAACCACATATGGGCATTACTTGAGTTCATAAGCTTTTAGGTAATTCTATTTTCAAAGTCAATTTTAGAATAGTTGAATCGAAACTCATTTCATTATCTTTCTCACATCATCTCATTTCATTGGCACCATTGGCCACACTTTATATCCCCAATTCACTTATTTCACTTCCAACCATCTTCATAGGTTATCAACAATATGATATTTCCAATAAACACTTTAGGTACACATTTGAGCAATTAAGAGTCTTATGCACATTGAGACTTCTTACACAATTTGGCATAATAACCTTCACTTGAAACACTACTTGGAGTCATAACATTTTTATACCCAACTCATGCTTTGAACACATTCTCGAAGGATAATATCATATGATAAGAGTATTCGGAATACATTTTGAACATATACCTTTCAACACAAAGCTTATTCGGAATAGTTGATTTATAAAGAATAACTCGGGACTTACAAGAGCATCATGGAATTCAATTCTAGGAAAGAAGTTTAGCCAATATACCTCGCTTTGAGCTTTCATTAAATTACTACAACATTTCGAAAATTCTAGCAATCCCAATCTATTTTGAGACATAACAAAATTGAACCATAGTTAGGAATATATTCATGGTCTCAGCTCATTTGAGCATTTTATCAAACACTAGGTGTGCAAATTTAACTACAAGGTTCTTCTACAAGATTTCTTTCACTCCACAACCCAATCCTTACTTATTTGAGCTCAACAATCTTCCCACAAACCTTATTGGTACAAGCATATATAAATAATACTCTTACACCCAAGAATTATACTCCTAATCAATCATCTTCTACCCAAATCCGAAATTGAAAACTAGGGTATGAAACCTTACCTCTTAGATGGAGAACATGAGAGATTTCTTGTTGGAGTTCAAGGCTTGAGCAAGATTTGATGAGCAAGACACTTGAGCTTCTTTCTCTCTCTAGAACACTCTCACTTCTCTCTAAAAATATCAGGTTTTAGCTCAAAAATAAATTAACCCTTCTCTTTACCCGGCCTTGGGGGTATTAAATGAGCTCCTACGTGCGAGGCCGTGCACCTGGGCAAGTGGCCGCGCACCTGAGGCAGAAACTCTCAAATATGCGCGGACGCACATCTGGCGTGCATATGATACAGGTCCAGTAAAATGGTCATAACGTTCTGTAGCAATATCCAAATGACGAACAGTTTGATGCGTTGGAAACTATACTCAAATGGTTTTAATTTGATAGGTATATCACCACCTAAGTCATTATATTGAGGGAATTCTATTCATTTGAAGTTGGGTCTTGTGCTAATTGAAACATCCTTTCCACTTAATATGTCCAACTTGTTCCACATAAGTTCTTGCCAATTCCAAAACTCCTTAGTATATTCCAACACACCTTAAACATACATTATCAATTCAACATGATGTGGATATATCCCATAGGTCTCCTTTAATACTCAAATACGTTATTCCCAAATACCGTTGGCGCAATTTTAAATCTTAAATCATAAGAAAACTTTTACGGGGCCTTACAACAACTAGCTCGTAAGAAGTCCCCATCTCAACCTCTCGGGCCATGGTGGCATGGATACTAGAGTGCAACCATGCAAAAAACCTCCACACTCTCTCTCTTCATCAGTAAGAAGTATCATAAGTGCATGGCGAGACAATTCAGAGAATATCGCCTCATAGTCGGTCACTAATATCTGACCCTGGTGGAGCTGCTCAAACATAAACCATAACTCTTCCCTCTGAGATGGTAGAATATACCTATCCAATAAAAGTCATGTAAACTAATCCCAAGTCATGGGAGGAGAACCTGCTGGTCTGCTGAGAATATAGGACTTCTACCATCTACGGGCCCTGCCCTACAGCTGGAAAGCAATGAATTCCACCCTGTGGGACTCTAATATACTCATGTTGTGCAGTCTGTCCCTGTACCGATCAATAAAGTCCTGTGGGTCCTCATTTTGCTCACCTCCGAAGACTAGGGGGTGTAGCCTAGTCCATCTGTCCAATAGCTTCTTGACGAGCGCAAAACACGCACTTAAATATGCTCGCTAGTCGAATATAGTATAATATAATATTGTATCCACAAGGAATAGATTTAAACAGCATTCTTGTAGTTTATAGCTTGATTGTTATCCAAGATGATCAACAGTTGAGATTTATGTGATTAAACTAAAATTAACTATGAGTCTAAACTATTGACTAATGATAATTGACACAAGTAATGAGCAAAGAAGGTTATCAATAAGAGAAGATAGGGTTTAGAGGATAGGTGCAAGACATATGTTTGGGATTTAACTCTAGATAATTCACTTCTAATATTCAAGTGAGTCTATCGAATCTTGGTTATTAGTTCAATTGTTTAGTAGAAACTCCTCTCTCGATTAAGTCTCAACCTCACAAGATGAACCAATTTTAAGTACGTAAAGATATATATGAATTCGTAGTGGATTTGTCTTTAGGAGAACCTCTCTCGATGTTACACCCCATATTTTCGTACGTGAAAGTACGCCATAAGTAAATTGATGGAAGCTCAAAAATGAGATATTACATCCCGCATTTTCGTGTGTCAAAGTTTCATCGTAAGTTAATCGACGTAAGTTCGGGGATGAGATTTTTTTGAGATTATAAGTATTATGCTATTTCAAACATATGGTGAGTAAATTCGTAAAGGAGAGAAGGTAAGCAAATAGAAGAAAATGAGTTTCATTAAAGGTTGTCGATTTGGGATCAAATACGGGCCGAGCGATAATACCCGATATTTATGGACTAGTACCATACAAGGTACCATATGGCTATGATAGTAAGGTGTATAAAGTGTATTAAAAGTGAGTAGTATTTTATGTAATTTGAGATAATTCTTAATTATATGAATAATCAGATAATTATTAATTTTAGTGGGAGATTAATAATTAGTGAATACTTAATTAGGATCTTGGATTGGATAAGCCTAAGAGGCAAAAACGTGGCAGCAAGTAAGGATTAAATAATGACTAAGCAAGTCTTGAATGCTATTGGATAAGATTATTAAGCCAAGAACATGGCAGTAAAGAGTTAAGTCATTGTGACTCATTGGTCTTGACAAATAGGTGGACGTGGATGCTTGACAACATAATGGATCTAAATTATAACACGTGTCAACAAGAGTTACACGTAATCATGGAAATTGAAAACAAGTAAAACTATCTCATTTTCTATACTACTACCAGAATATTAGTATAATTCATTCAATTATCAATAACCTTACATCATAAAAAGCAAAATAATATTAACCACCTTTGAAAATGTTCTAGCACTATGCTCTAAAGCCTCTAAATAACTTTTGTTACAACGCTTTACCAAAATAGCCGGCATGCTATGTGATTATGATTGAGGCGTGGAAGAGATTGTTCATGGATTCAAGTAGAAAGTTGGCCTTAAAGGTATGTTAAGGCTATCCCTTCTTTCTTTTTGGCATGACCCAAATGATACTGAAAGAAACGAGCAAACGCACAGTTTCCATAAACGACTCTATTCATAGAAATATTAGGGGTGTCTATATTCTTGATTCCCCATGTGAATTATTATTATATCTTCTGTTCATGGGTTTCAGAAAAATACGTATTTGATAAAATTTATCCGACAAGCATATTATTTTTATGACATTCCGAGAAAATCTTATTAAAGTATTTCTTAAGGCATATTATTTTTATGACATTCCGAGAAAATATTATTAACGTATTTCTTATGCATTTCATGCATTTATACATGTACATTGACCCATGACCATATGGCATTATATACACGTATATTATACGCATATGGGATATGAGAAAAGATTATGGCGTTATATACGCACCACCACCTGATCAGCTGGTATACGTTGATGATTTGCCCACAGTGGCTAAAATGATATGATGGGATGCCCTCAAAGGCTTGATGATGCTATGAACGCATATACATATACATGGTATGACATTTATACGCATATCCATGCCATTATAAAAATAAAATGACTCACAGAGCTGTGCACACGCACATGTCGAGTCTTTTACTCCATGTTTCTCTCATGTCTATTATTTACTGATTTTCATTCCTTACATACTTGGTACATTATTTGTACTGATGTCCCTTTTGCCTGGGGACGCTGCGTTTCATGACATTATATAGATGAAATGATTCACAGAGCTATGCAGACGTACATGTCGAGTCTTTTACCCCATGTTTCTCTCATGTCTATTATTTACTGATTCTCATTCCTTACATACTCGGTACATTATTTGTACTGACGTCCCTTTTGCCTGGGGACGCTGCGTTTCATGTCCGCAGGTCTCGATAGACAGGTTGAGAATCCTCCAAGTAGGCGATTAGCTTAGCAGAAGATATTGGTGCACTCCATTTGCTCCGGAGTTGCTTGTTTGGCCAGTATGATTTAGATGTGTATGATTTGGTATGGCGGGGCTCTGTCCCGACCTTTATAATATTTATGTACTCTTAGAGGCTTGTAGACATATGTCGTGTACGTGAAATATTGTACGGCCTTGTCAGCCTATGTTTTGAGTTTATAAATGATCATGTTGGCCTATTAGGCCCGTATGTCACGTGTATATGATGATGTAATAAGAAAGATATGTTATGTTGGTACTCGGTTGAGTAAGGTACCGGGTGCCCGTCGCGGCCCATCGGCTTGGGTCGTGACAAAAGTGATATCAAAGCAGTTATGTCCTAGGGAGTCTAGAAGTCGTGTCTATTACTAAGAAGAATTAATGAATTCAACCAACAACATAGAATGCAAAAATCTCACAAGTTATGTCTCTCTCGATTACATGAACTAATGAATATAGATGCAACGATTAAAACATCCAAAACGATTCAATACATAAAACTAGAGTTATAATCCACAAACAAGTATCAAAACACCAAATCCATCAAACCCTTAAGAGAACTACTCCATAGATATGGAGTAATTCATCACTCCTATAAGGCATAAAATACATAATTAGTGCAAAATACTAGCGATTAAAGCTCAAACTCAATTAAAGTGCAGTAAATTGGAGTGCAATAAGCGACTAAAATACGAGATTGTAGTCTACCATCAATACCCCACACTTAAACCATTGCTCGTCCTCGAGCAATCAAACTATACTTTATAGAGACACGACCTTTTTAAACAACTCTCCTAACTCATTACACCAAGAATATTTAAAATAGACTAAGCACAATAGTGTAACATCCTTGCCTCAAGATTTGACTCACAAGGACCACATATTTTTTATAATCCGCTCACTTACTCTAACGCAGAGGTCAACGACATTACCTTTCCTTCGTGAATCAAGTGCCCTCACACAACAAAATAGAGTAGTTCCATATACAATAAAAGTTAGGAACAATTAGGAACTCAAGATAGAAAGAATTCACTCACTCTTAGAAACAACATTCATATGCCACAAAAGATGCACCATAGACTTGCCCCTAGTGTACTACTCTACTAATCTGAGCTCATTCAGTCAAGGATCAAGTAGGACTTTAACTGGTTGTAATGTAGGCTGCGGGACAGGTAGGATACATTTAGATATAAGAGTGACTACACCACCCTAAGCACTCTTAATACATATAATTTAACATTCAAGACCCCACACTTATGTCAAATCATAACTCGACCTTCACATCAATATATATCAACTTTTATTTCTTTAAGCATAATTACATCAAAGGTTACCACTTATCAAAGAATATTTTTCACAACAGTACAACTATTTTTTTTCTTTTCTTTTTCAATTCAAGTGGCTCTTACTTTTTTTTTCAATACAGTGCACCTTTGTCCTTATTTTCTTAGTTCCACTCAAAAGACAAACCAACCACACCATACTTCAACTTTTACAAAGTTTATAACAATTTCAAGTGCTCATAAGGGGTACAAGGTTCAAAAGATGGTCAATTCAAATAAATGGGTAAGGCTTGTAATGTGGTTGGTAAAGAAACAGGATTACAGACTCAAAGGAATTAACCAAGATATATTCAATTAGGTAGGTAAAAGCATATAACTGGCTCAATAAAGAAATGCCTATATTACTTCCAAGACCGAATACAACTATTATTTCGCTTTGCAAACACACGGGGCAAGTTCTAGACATCAAATGCAATGCACAGAATAACACTAAACCTCTCACACACATGGCACATAACTCACTCAGGATCAGACTATCAAGACACTCTAGTCAAAACAGTTAAGCAAAGTCAAGATTATATAGTTTAAGGTACTTATACAAGAGTCAAAAATTGAGCCTAAGCATCACATCTAAAGCACTCACTATTCTCAAGGTACAATAAAGTTAAGAGATATTGCTTCCAATTTAAATCATAGCACAAGATTTTCTACACCTAACAAAAATAAAAACTAACTGCACCCGGTTCAAACAAAACCCTTGGAAAAGAATTGCAGTACAAAGAAAAACCAAGGGAGAATTATTACACTACCTAACAAAAGAAAATCTTTGTCTTTTTCCTTCAACTTAAATCCCTCAATAAACCCGTCGAATGATATCCATCGTCGGGAAAAGTCGAAATTTTTTCAAATTTTTATGTTTTTTCCAAAAAAACAATTCTCTACTACTACAACTAACAAAAACAAAAACTAGAATTAACATACATACAACATACAAATATCCCCCACCACACACTTTAAGTTGTGGCATGTTACCATGACACACAATTAAAAAGCATAAGGTAGAGGAAACTTCCTTGAATCTCTAGTCGGGGTCTGAATCAAAGTCGGCTCCATTCCACGCACCCGAACTAGTGAACACATCCACGCAGACAACTTCTTCTCAGCCTTCTTGGGGTACACCCTACACTTATCTTTTTCACTAACAACAACCTTTTCTTTCATGCCCTGCACTTTTCACTCAAAACTTGCATCTAACTTCTCTTTTTTCAACCCCGTTTCTACATTCATCTCGAAAGTTATGGTCTCATCACCCACTCTAAGCATGAGTTTTCTATCATGTATGTCTAATATTGCTCTACCCATTGCTAAGAATGGTATTCCTAGGATTAAGGTGGCCTCCTTATTCTCCTCCATCTTCACCACTATAAAATCTACAGGAAATACAACTTATCCACCCAAATTAAGACATATTCCACTATCCCTTCGGGTATTATAGTTGTTTGATCTGCCAGCTGCAAGGATATTGGTGCACACCTTATCTCTCTGATCTCATTCTCCAGTTTTCTATAAACAGACAATAACATTAGATTAATCGAGGCAGCATAATCACATACAGATTTATCAAAGTTAAGAGTGCCTAAAGAGTAAGGTATCGTAAAACTCCCTGAATCTCCATACTTTTGTGGGAGTTTATTTTGCAATATTGCACTGCAATGCTCTGTGAGCTTGACCACTGAGGTTTCCTCTATCTTCCTATTTTTTGTAAGGATCTCCTTCAAGAACTTGGCATAAGCTGGCATTTGGGAGAGAACTTCTATGAATGGCAGATTTACATTAACCTGTCTCACCATATCTAGAAATTTCTCAAACTGCTTGTCCAGCTTTTCTCTATAGAGCTTTTGGGGAAAAGGTAGAGTATACATGTGCTTGCTCTCTTCATTAGATTCCTCCCTTCTCGAAGTTTCCTCCCTCTTCCTTTTCTATACTCCCTTCTTGCCTTTCTTCTTCTTCTTCTTCTTCTTCTTTTTCAGGTATCACCTCTTGTTGGATTGGAGTGGGATCTTTCAACACTTGTCCGCTTCTCAAGGTCACACTATTTACCGTTTCTTTGGGATTCTTTTCAGTCTTATCTGGCAGAGTACCTGGGATTCTCTCAGACAATATAGTTGTAATTTGTCCGACTTGTCTCTCTAAGTAACGCAAACTTCTCCCAAGTTCTTTGATAGCTGCACCATGAGTATCTTGCCTCTCATCCGTTTTGACAATGAATGACTTCATCAGATCCTCTAACCCAGATTGAATTGGCTGTTGAGGCTGAAACTGCGACCTCTGTTGATTTTGGAAGCTTGGGGCTCCCTATCCTTGAAATCTGGAGTTATTTTGTTGCCATGCATTTGCTGTACCCCCAGGTGAACTCCACGAAAAATCGGGGTGCTTCTGACCCATTGCATTGAAGTTATAATTACCCACAACATTAACTTCCTCAATTGAGGCTTGACACTCATGAGTAGGGTGTCCTCTTCCACATATGTCATATGCTGCATGAAGCTTACTTTGTAACGAAGCTATGGTCAGCTTCCTTATTTCTTTGGCCATGGCATCAAGTTGTACCTGTACAGATGTGCTAGCATCAACTTGGTGAACACCAGTTGATCTTCTTCTTTCAGCACTCTCAGAGGACCACTGATTTGCATCTTTAGATAACTCATCAAGAATAGTGACTATCTCCTCTGGTGTCTTCTTCATTATCGGGCCTCCAGCTGCATTACTCAATATTTTCCGTGAGGCTGGTGTCAATCCATCCCAAAAGTCCTGGAGTTGCATCCAGAGTTCAATTCCGCTATGTTGACACATTCACACTATCTCCTTAAACCTCTCCCAAGCTTCAAACACAGTTTCAGTCTCATTCTGGCAGAAGTTATGGATTTCTCTTCTAAACTTTCCAGTCTTAGCTGAGGAGAAATATTTAGCAAGAAATTTTCTGGTCGTCTCCTCCCATGTTCTAATTTATCCCTAGGGCAAACTTCGAAGCCAGTGCTTTGCATCATCTTTGAGTGTGAAGGGGAATACCCTTAGATAAACTGCATCTTATGACACACCATTGTATTGAAAGGTGTTCATAATCTCCTCGAAGTCCATCGGATGATTGTTTGGATCTTCGTTCATCTTTCCTCGGAAGACACAACTGTTTTGGAGGGTTTGGGGTAACCCTTTCTTTAACTCGAAATTATTGGCTGCAACTGGAGGTCGTCTCACACTTGATAAGCCTTGGTTGTAGACCGATCTAGCATAATAGCCAAGTGGTCTCCCAGCACCGGGAGCTATGTTTCTGAACTGGTCTGGAACCAAAGGCTGATTCTTAGCAATTCTCCGAGCCCTCTCTTCTTCATATGCAATATGTGCATCTCTAATAGCTGCTTCCTCCGCATCCTGTGCAACGTTTTCTCTTTGCTAGGCTACCTCTCTTGCAGCCAAATCAACATTATCATCATTTCCGACCATAATTTCTTTGGTTGAGGATTGCCCAACCTTCCCTATATTCTCGGGGAGATTTCTTTCCTTCCTCAACTGTCCCAGTTGTTTCTCGATTTCTGGTTCGTATGGTAGCAATTCCTTCCCGGAAGATCGAGTCATGCACCACTCTAAACCTGTAGCCTGCGCACAATCAAAGAACACCCAAACGTAAAAAGAGAAAAATAAAATAAAAAAATTCCTGAATTAGCACTATAAACTATTTCAAACACTATTGATTGTCAATCCCCAGCAACGGCGCCAAAATTTGACGAGCACAACACACACACTTAAATATGCTCGCTAGTCGAATATAGTAATATAATATCGTATCCACAAGGATTGGATTTAAACATCATTCTTGGAGTTTCTAGCTTGATTCCTATCCAAGATGATCAACAGTTGAGATTTATGTGATTAAACTAAAATTAACTAAGAGTCTAAACTATGGACTAATGACAATTGACACAAGTAATGAGAAAATAAGGTTATCAATGGGAGAAGATAGGGTTGATAGGATAGGTGCAAGACAAATGTTTGGGGATTAACTCTAGATAATTCACTTCTAATATTCAAGTGAGTCTCTCGAATTCACTTGGTTATTAGTTCAATTGTTTAGTAGAAACTCCTCTCTCGATTAAGTCTCAACCTCACAAGATGAACCAATTTTAAGTACGTGAAGATATGCAAGAATTCGTAGTTGATTTGTCTTTAGGAGAACCTCTCTCGAATATCCCTCTATCTAGGTTTAATCAACAATTCAACTAGCCTCTTCCGATTACTTGGAAGAATTAATGAATTCAACCAACAACATAGAATGCAAAAATATCACAAGTTATGCCTCTCTCGATTACATGAACTAATGAATATAGATGCAACAATTAAAACATCCAAAATGATTCAATACATAAAACTAGAGTTATAATCCACAAACAAGTATCAAAACACCAAATCCATCAAACACTTAAGAGAACTACTCCATAGATATGGAGTAATTCATCACTCCTATAAGGCATAAAATACATAATTAGTGTAAAATACTAGCGATTAAAGCTTAGACTCAATTAAAGTGCAGTAAATTGGAGTGAAATAAGCGACTAAAACACAAGATTGTAGTATACCATCAACACCCCACACTTAAACCATTACTCGTCCTCGAGCAATCAAACTATACTTTATAAAGGCATGACCTTTTTAAACAACTCTCCTAACTCATTACACCAAGAATATTTAAAATAGACTAAGCACAATAGTGTAACATCATTGCCTCAAGATTTGACTCACAAGGACCACGTATTTTTTATAATCTGCTCACTTACTCTAATGCAGAGGTCAACGACATTACCTTTCCTTCGTGAATCAAGTGCCCTCACACAACAATATATAGTAGTTCCACACACAATAAAAGTTAGGAACAATTAGGAACTCAAGATAGAAAGAATTCACTCACTCTTAAAAATAATATTCATATGCCACAAAAGATGCACCATAGACTTGCCCCTAGTGTACTACTTTACTAATCTGAGCTCATTCAGTCAATGATCAAGTAGGACTTTAACTGGTTGTAATGTAGGCTGCGGGACAGGTAGGATACATTTAGATATAAGAGTGACTACACCACCCTAAGCACTCTTAATACATATAATTTAACATTCAAGACCCCACACTTATGTCAAATCATAACTCGACCTTCACATCAATATACATCAACTCCTATTTCTTTAAGTATAATTACATCAAAGGTTACCACTTGTCAAAGAATATTTTTCACAACAGTACAACTATTTTTTTTTTCTTTTTCAATTCAAGTGGCTCTTACTTTTTTTTTCAATACAGTGCACCTTTGTCCTTATTTCCTTAGTTCCACTCAAAAGACAAACCAACCACCCCATACTTCAACTTTTACAAAGTTCATAATAATTTCAAGTGCTCATAAGAGGTACAAGGTTCAAAAGATGGTCAATTCAAATAAATGGGTAAGGCTTGTAATATGGTTGGTAAAAAACAGGATTACATGCTCAAAGTAGTTAACCAAGATATATTCAATTAGGTGGGTAAAAGCATATAACTGGCTCAACAAAGAAACGCTTATATTATATCCAAGACCGAATACAACTATTATTTCGCTTTGCAAACACACGGGGCAAGTTCTAGACATCAAACGCAATGCACAGAATAACACTAAACCTCACACACACATGGCACATAACTCACTCAGGATCGGACTATCAAGATACTCTAGTCAAAGCAGTTAAGCAAAGTCAAGATTATAAAGTTTAAGGTACTTATACAAGAGTCAAAAACTGAGCCTAAGCGTCACAGCTAAAGCACTCACTATTCTCAAGGTACAATAAAGTTAAGAGATATTGCTTCCAATTCAAATTATAGCACAAGGTTTTCTACACCTAACAAAAATAAAAACTAACTGCACCTGGTTCAAACAAAACCCTTGAAAAAGAACCGTGGCACAAAGAAAAATCAAGTGGGAATTGTTACACTACCTAACAAAATAAAATCTTTTTGTCTTTTTCCTTCGACTTAAATCCCTCAAGAAACCCGTCGAATGATATCCATCGTCGGGAAAAGTCAAAAAATTTTCAAATTTTTATGTTTTTTCCAAAAAACAATTCTCTACTACTACAACTAACAAAAACAAAAACTAGAATTAACATACATACAACATACAAATATCCCCCACCACACACTTTAAGTTGTGGCAAAAATAAAATGATCCGAACTCGTTTCTTGAGTGAGGATTGAATGATGAAATCTTTGTGCTTTTGCTTCTCCCCCACCTCCTTAGCTTTCTTAGGTCTTAGATGTGTCCAAAGTCCCAAAAATAATATTTTTCCATGTATATATAATAAGTAGGGTCGTGCCCAAACGAAAATACCTTTTCCTATGCGAAATAGGACAATTACTCTATAAAATTTGTACAGGCGTGCTGCATGGGGAAACGCACCAGGCGGGGCGTTAGTGGGAAACTTTAGAGAGCTAATTCTGACGGGCAGCCAAAATTTGCACTAGCGCATCGCACAGTGCGTCGCATTAGTGCAAATTTCTTAGAGTACGGATTTTGCTTTGATTTTGACATCTTGACTTGGTCCTTGATCCCCGAACACGATCCCGGCTTAATCCCTTGGGATTTTACTCAGACTTTAAAGCTCAAAATAACTCAAATTTATTCCGTAACATTTACATCACTCGGAATCACTCCTACAAGGCATAAAACACATAATCAGTGCAAAATACTAACGATTAAAGCTCAAACTCAATTAAAGTGTAGTAAATTAGAGTTTAATAAGCGACTAAAACACGAAATTATAGTCTACCATCACTTATGCGGCTCGCTGGACGCAGCTGGTTTGGGCTCAGGAATAGTTGCTGCTACTGGCTGGGCCCCGCCCACGGGTAGTGCGCCCGGGGTCTGATATACCACAATTGCATGCCCAAGAGCCTGAGCAGTAGGGGTCTGTGCTCCCCTCCCGCCTGATATGTGCCTGGGTCTGCTGGAAATAAACCAGCCTGAGTCATAGTATCCATGAACCATAGCATACGGCCCATGACCTTTTGAAATCCCGGTGCGGACATAAAATCCACCGGGGCTGGCTCTGCTGCAGGCACCTCACCTTGCTCCTCAATAATGGGATCCTCTACTGGATCCGCTGGTGGCATAGCTGGAGCAACCCTGGGATGTCCTCGTCCTCTACCACGGGAGGGAGCCCTCCCTCGGCCTCTGCATCGGCCTCTAGCAATAGGGGGAGCAGCTCCTCCCTAGTCTGGAATATCCGCTGTGTGCGTTCTCACCATCTGTGAGAGAATAAGAGAAAGATTCTTAGTATAACATCAACTGCATGATAGGAGATGAAGAAAGAGTAGTTTCCTAATACCGTATAGCCTCTCGAAGATAGGCACGAACATCTCTGCACCGATCTGAAAGACTCTATTAGGCCTGCTCATAACTTGTGAGACCTACGTGAACCTAATGCTCGAATACCATGTTGTCATGACCCAATCACTCCTATAGGCCGTGATGGCACCCAACGTTATCGTTAGGCAAGCCAACAGTGAACTAACCATGTGATTGTTTCTTTTACAGTTTATAAATAGTTGATTTTTAGTTATTGAATAAATAAAAAATGAAAAATTAAATAACATGAGAAATAGACAGTTTTAAAAGCAAATGAGATGAAGTAAATAATCAAAAATCATCAAGTGTTTACTAGCATAATTTTCAAGACCTGGTGTCACAAGTATATGCGCTACTAGTAGAATATACAAAAATACTAAAATACTATGTGAAATAAAGTAGACAGAAAGTAAAAGCAAAAGAAAGACTTCGGTTGCTGCAGAACGGGCTCGGAAGGCAGCTCACAGCAAAGGCTCGAAGTATCAGCAGTGCATGTCGGGATGATAACCAGATGCACCTGCCTCAGATCCTGCACGGTTAATGCAGAAGTGTAGCGTGAGTACATAAACTACATGTACCAGTAAGTATCTAGTCTAACCTCAAAAAATTAGTAACGAGGGGTCGACTTCCACACTTACTGTGGGCTAACAATAAAATACCGAAATTCTAAACAGGCATGGGCTATATAAATGATAATGAAAACTCAATAACAAGCAATAAATAAACAATTCTTTCACTGATAGTATATCCCAAATCAATTTCCATCATTTAACAATTTAACCTCTCAAGCCAATAAAACGATATCAAGAATAATTGGGCTTCAAGTATTATTACGCACGAATTATGACGAGGTCGTACGACCCGATCCAAAATACATATACATAAACTGTGTGCACTGCCGAGGGTCGAATGACACGAATCATAGATGCATCTATTAACCTGCCAAGGCGAACAACCCGCTCTCATGAGAATAGTGAAATTTGCCTCGCTCACGAAAATGCTTGCGACGCGAGTGAACATAGATTTCTCAAAGTTATTATAAAATTCTTCAATTCTTTCCAAAAAATAAGAAGTCTCAACTGAAAACTTTAAATCTTAAAATCCTTAATCTCAGCTCTATTCAAGATAATTAATATGCACAATCAAATAACGGTGTCAAAAAAACATGATGTAAACCTAAGACTACCCGCTTACAAGGTTAGGCAAGAGACTTACCTTGTTCTCAAGTCCACTTCCGATCCACAAATATGCTTTAAATCCTCAACTCGATGCCACACTACTCGAAACTAGTCAAATGTTATATAAAGTAATTAATACATGTTCAAAAGTTCATATTCTAACTATTAGAGTGGTTACCCAACCCCAATTAGAGGATTCCTAAAATTCATCCCCGGGTCCACGTGTCCGGATTCCGAAAATATTCGAAGAAAGTTGTTACCCATAAACTCACGAACCCAAATATATAATTTTCACTTAATTCCATAACCATTTTCGTGGTTAAATCCCATTTTATCAAAACCTAGGTTTTTCATATAAACCCATGATTTTCACCATTTTACATGTTAACATCTACCCAAAATCTATGTTTTAAACTCATATTGTATAGAAATTACTTACCTCAAATGACTAGGTGAAAACCCCCTTCCAAGAGCTCCAAAATCGCCCAAAGGATGAATGAAAATGAGTCAAAATAGCCTAAGTCCCGCATTAAATGGACCATTCTGCCTTCAACGATTTTCGCACCTGCGGAGGGTTAGCCGCTTCTGCGGAAAAGTCATCGTAGATGCGGCCCTTGCCCAGTTGTCCTACATCCGCTTCTGCGGACCACTGGATGGTTCAGCTGCTGCTCCTAAGTCCAAACTTGGTCCGTGCCTAGTTCGATTAACACCCGAGGCACCGCCCAAACATACCAACAAGTTTGAAATCATAAAACAAACTCGCTCGAACCCTCGGAATGTGTAAAAAAACATCAAAACTAAGAATCTCACCCCAAACCAATTCGCATCAACTTATGAACTTCAAGTTCTTCCAATTTACTTTAAATGCGCCGAAACATACTTAAACTACTCAGAGTGACACCAAAGTTTGTGTGCAAGTCTTAAATCGCCATACGGAGCTATTCCCAGGCTCAGAATCCTAATTGGACCTCGATAACACCAAATCCTATTTCAAACCAAATTTAAAGAACTTTAAAACCTTCAATGTGCCAACTTTCGATATTAAGCACCGAAACGCTCCCGGTTCATCCAAACCCCGATATGAACATACGCCCAAGTCTGAAACCACCATACGAACCTATTGGAACCGTGAAATCCCGATTCTGAGGTCGTTTACTCAAAATGCTGATCAAAGTCAAACTTAGCCCTTTTTGCCTACCTTAAGGAACCAAGTGTTCCAATTTTAACCCGAACCCTTCCAAATCTTAAACTAACCATCCCCGCTAGTCATAAAACAGTAAAAGCACATACGAGGAGTCTTATTTAGGGGAAAGAGGATCTAGAAAGCAAAACGACCGGTCGGGTTGTTATATTCTCCACCTCTTAAACAAACGTTCGTCCTCGAATGGGTCTACAATCATACTTGGAGTGCTGAATAAGTGTGGATATCTGCTCCGCATGTCCTCCTCGGCCTCCCAAGTCGCCTCCTTGACTGGTTAGTCCCTCCACTGAACCTTTATTGCAGAAATCTTCTTGGACCTCAACTGGCGAACCTGCCTGTTAACAATGACAACTGGCTCCTCCTCATAACCTAGGCTCTCATCTAGCTGAACCGTGCTGAAGTATAACACATGCAACCATTCGTCATGATACCTCCAGAGCATAGATACGTGGAAAATCGGATGAATCCCCGATAGACTGGGTGGCAGGGCAAGCTCATAAGCAACCTCCCTAACTTGTCTCAACACCTCAAATGGGCCTATAAACCTTAGGCTCAACTTGCCCTTCTTCCCGATTCTCATGATCCACTTCATCGGTGAGACTTTCAAGAGAACTATCTCGCCCACCATAAATGATAGATCACGCGCCTTCTGATCTGTGTAACTCTTCTGTCTGGACTGTGCTGTGCTAAGTCGCTCCTAAATCAACTTTACCTTTTCCAAGGCATCCTTCACCAAATTAGTACCATATAACTTAGCCTCGCCGGGCTCAAACCATCCGATGGGTGAACGACATCGCCGACCATATAAAGCCTCAAATGGAGCCATCTCGATGCTGGACTGATAACTATTGTTGTAAGAAAACTCGGCCAAAAGCAAGAATCGATCCCACTGCCCTCCAAAGTCAATAACACATGCTTTGAGCATGTCCTCCAAGATCTGAATGGTCCGCTCTAACTGCACATTGGTCTGTGGATGAAAAGCTGTGCTGAGCTCTACCCTGGTCCCCAACTCACTTCGTACTGCTCTCCAGAAATACGAAGTAAACTGAGGGCCTCTATCTGATATGATGGAAACAGGCACACCATGCAACCGAACTATCTCCTGATTATAACTCTGGGCCAACCTCTCTAAAGTATACGTGGTCACAACTGGAATGAAGTGTGATGACTTGGTCAACCTCTCGACAATGACCTAAACTGCATCAAACTTCCGCAAGGTCCGCGACAACCCAACTACGAAGTCCATAGTAATGCGCTCCCATTTTCACTCAGGTATAGTCATATGCTGGAGTAGACCACCTGGCCTCTGGTGCTCATACTTAACCTGTTGGCAATTTAGACACCCCGAGACATACTCAACTATGTCCTTCTTCATCCGCCGCCACCAATAATGTTGCCTTAGGTCGCGATACATCTTCGTAGCACCTAGATGAATAAAATACCGAGAACTGTGTGCCTCTTCTAGAATCTTTTCCCTCAGCCAATCAACATTAGGAACACATAGACGACCCTGGAGTCGTAGAACACTATCCTCGCCGATAGTAACCTCTTTGGCACCACCCTGCAGTACCATCTCTCTAAGAACTAACAAGTGCGGATCAAACTGTCGAGCCCTTATCTGCTCCAATAATGAAGACTGGGCAACGACGCATGCAAGAACTCGGCTGGGCTCTGAAATATACAACCTCACAAGTCTGTTGGCCAAGGACTGAATGTCCAAAGCCAATGGCCTCTCCTCTGCTGAAATGAATTCCAAGCTACCCTTACTCTCTGCGTTTCTGCTCAAGGCATCCACAACTACATTCGCCTTGCCCGAATGATAAAGAATGGTAATATTATAGTCCTTTAGTAACTCAAGACACTTGCGCTGCCTCAAATTAAGATCCATTTGCTTGAACAAATGCTGCAAGCTGTGATGATCAGTGTAAACCTCACAGGACACCCCATAAAGATAATGCCTCTAGATCTTAAGAGCATGACCAATCACGGCCAACTTCAAATCGTGTACAAGGTAATTCTTCTCGTGGGGCTTCAGCTGACGTGAAGCATATGCAATAACTCACCCCTCCTGCATTAATACACAACCCAAACCAACGCGTGAAGCGTCATAATACACAATATACATTCCCAAACCGGAAGGCAACACTAACACCGGTGCTGAAGTCAATGCGGTCTTGAGCTTTAAAAACTTGCCTCACAATCGTCGGACCATCGGAGCGGAGCACCCTTCTAGGTCAATCTAGTCAGAGGTGCTGCAATAGATGAGAAGCCCTCCACAAACCAACGATAATAACCTGCTCACCCCAAGAAGCTCCTGATCTCGGTCACTGTGGTGGGACGAGGCCAACTCTGAACTGCCTCGATCGTTTTGGGATCAACCTTAATAACCTCGCTTTATACAACATTTCCCAAGAATGCCACAGAATCTAACCAAAACTCACACTTGGAGAACTTAACATATAACTTTTGTTCCCGTAAGGTCTGAAGCACCACTCTCAAATGCTGCTCGTGCTCCTCCATGCGGCGTGAGTAGATCAAAATGTCATCAATGAAGACACTGACAAACTAATAAATATATGGCATGAACACCCTGTTCATCAAATGCATAAACACCGCTGGGGCGTTAGTCAAATCAAAGTACATCACTAGAAACTAATAATGGCCATATCTAGTCTGGAAAGCAATCTTCGAAACATCCAAATCCCGAATCTTCAACTGATGGTACCCTGATCTCAAGTCGATCTTAGAGAACACCCTGGCACACTGCAACTGGTCAAACAAATCATCAATACACGGAAACGGGTACTTGTTCTTAATGGTAACTTTGTTCAACTGGCGGTAATCAATGCACATCCGCATAATCCCATCTTTCTTCTTCACAAATAACACTGGTGCACCCCAAGGCAATACATTCGTCCTGATGAACCCCTTTGCTAGCAACTCCTCAAGTTATTCCTTCAACTCTTTCGGAGCCATACAATACGGTGGGATATATATAGCCAGGGTGTCTGGAGCCAAATCAATGCAGAAATCGATATCATGATCCGGTGGCATGCCTGGAAGATCAGAAGGAAACACATCGGAGAACTCCCAGACTAGGGGTACTGAATCAATCGTCGGAGTCTTTGCGGTAGTATCCCGAACATAAGTTAGATAAGCCAGATAACCCTTCTCGACTATATGTCGAGCCTTCATAAAAGAGATGATCCGACTAGGTGTGCTGATAGAGAACCCTTCTACTCCAATCTAGGCAACTCTGGCATCGCCAAGGTAACAGTCTTAGCATGGTAATCAAGGATGTCATGATATGAAAACAACTAGTCCATGCCCAAGATGACCTTAACGTCTGTCATATCAAGCAGCATAAGATCCACTCTAGTCTCATAACCACAGAATATGACAATGCAGAACCGATAGGCCCAATCCACAACAACAGAATTACCCACTTGAGTGGACATATAAACAAAAGTACCCAAGGACTCACGAGGAACATTAGGGAAATGAGCAAACAGAGATGACACATATAAATATGTAGACCCTGGATCAAATAATACTGAAGCATCCCTACCGCAGACAGAAATAATATATGTGATCACGGTATTTGAAGCCACTGCATATGGTCTGGCCAGAAAAGCATAGAATTTAGCTGGAGCACCACCTGGCTGGACTCCACCTGCCTGGCCTCCATCTCTAGGTCGACCCTTACCCACCTGCCCTTCGCCTCTGGGCGGCCGGATGGCTGGTCTGGCTGCTGGTGCTGTAATCATAGGCTGAGAACTCTGTTGTACTGCCTTGCCCCGAAGTCTGGGAAAAAACTTTTTTATATGGACAGGGTCCCCACACTCGTAACAACCCCTTGGAGCACTCCGAGGAGGCAGCAATGCTGGATATATGGGCCTGCTAGGCTGACCTCTCCCAAACTAACCTCTATGCCCAAACGGAGCATCACTGGACCCTTTAGAATAACGGAACCGCTAGTCCCGCGACATCTGCTCTCGGCTCCATGATGGACACCCTCGATCGTCCGAGCTATCTCTACAACTAGCTCGTAAGAAGTCCCCATCTCAACCTCTCGGGCTATGGAATATACCTATCCAAGAAAAGGCGTGTAAACTTATCCCAAGTCATGGGAGGAGAACCTGTTGGTATGCAGAGAAGATAAGACTTCTACCATCTACAGGCCCTGCCCTACAGCTGGAAAATGGTGAATTCCACCCTGTGGGACTCTAATATACTCATGTTGTGCAGTATGTCCTTGCACTGATCAATGAAGTCCTGGGGGTCCTCATGTCTCTCACCTTCGAAGACTGGGGGGTGTAGCCTAGTCCATCTGTCCAATAGCTTCTATGGCTCGTCGGTCGCAGTTGGTCTGGGCTCAGATATAGCTGATGCCACTTGCTGTGCCCCGCCCATGGGTAGTGCGCTCGGGGTCTGATATACCACAGCTGCATGCCCAGGAGCCTGAGCAGTAGGGGTCTGTGATGCCCCTCCCGCCTCAGATGTGGCTGGGTCAGCTGGAAATAAACCAGCCTGAGTCATAGTATCCATGAACAGTAGCATATGGCCCATGACCTCCTCAAGACAATTAATATGCATAATCAAATAACGGTGTCAACAAAGCATGATGTAAACCTAAGACTACTCGGACATCACATGAAATATAGCTATGCACGGACTCTCGTCACCTAGTGCGTACGTAGTTCCCCATACAAGAAATTTACAACAAAACACACCTAAGGGGATGAGTTTCCTCTTACAAGGTTAGGTAAGAGACTTACCTCATTCTTAAGTCCACTTCCAATCCACAAATATGCTTTAAATCCTCAACTCGGCGCCAAACGACTCGAAACTAGTCAAATGTTATATAAAATAATTAATACATGTTCAAAAGTTTATATTCTAACTATTAGAGTGGTTACCCAACCCCAATTGAAGGATTCCTAAAATTTATCCCCGGGCCCACGTGCCCAGATTCCCGAAATATTTGAAGAAAGGTTTTACCCATAAACTCACGAACTCAAATATATAATTTTCACTCAATTCCATAACCATTTTCGTGGTTAAATCTCATTTTTATCAAAATCTAGGTTTTTCATCTAAACCCATGATTTTCACCATTTTACATCTTAACATCTACCCATAATCTATGTTTAAACTCATATTGTATAGAAATTACTTACCTCAAAGTGCTAGATGAAAACCCCCTATGAAGAGCTCTAAAATCGCCCAAGAGATGAATAAAAATGCGCCAAAATAGCCTAAGTCCCGCATTAAATGGACCATTCTGCCTTCAGTGATTTTCGCACCTGATGAGGGTTGCCGCTTCTGCGGCTCCACATCTGCGGAAAAGTCATCGCAGATGCGGACCTTGCCCAGTTGGCCTACATTTGCTTCTGCAGACCACTGGCCCGCTTCTGCGGGTCTGCCCCTGCGACGCTCGTGCCGCACCTGCGGCTTAGGCCACTTCTGCGGTTTCCTTTATCGCACCTGCGCGTTCGCAGGTGCGCATACTCACCCGCATCTGCGGTTCCTGGGCTGCTCCTACTGCGCCTCTTCTGCGGTTTCTGCGAGCTCGCACCTGCGGCTGGCCCTCCGCATATGCGATTCCACTAGAAGCTGGATGGTTTAGCTGCTTCTCCTAAGTCCAAACTTGGTTCATGCCTAGTCTGATTAACACCCGAGCCCCCTCGGGGCCCTTCCCAAATATACCAACAAGTTTGAAATCATAAAACGAACTCGCTCGAACCCTTGGAATGCGTAAAACAATATCAAAACTAAGAATCACACCCCAAACCAATTCGAATCAACTTATGAACTTCAAGTTCTTCCAATTTACTCCGAATGCGCCGAAACATACTTAGACTACTCGGAATGATACCAAATTTTATGTGCAAGTCTTAAGTCACCATACAGAGCTATTTCCAGGCTCGGAATCCCAATTGGATCTTGATAACACCAAATCCTACTTCAAACCAAATTTAAAGAACTTTAAAACCTTCAATGTGCCAACTTTCGATATTAAGCGCTGAAACGCTCCCGGGTCACCCAAAACCCGATCCGAACATACGCCCAAGTCCGAAATTACCATACGAACCTATTGAAACCGTCAAATTCTGATTCCTAGGTCGTTTACTCAAAATATTGACCAAATTCAAACTTAGTCCTTTTTGCCAACCTTAAGAAACTAGGTGTTCCGATTTTAACCGGTACCCTTCCAAATCCCGAACTAACCATCCCTGCAAGTCATAAAATAGTAAAAGTACATATGGAGAGTCTTATTTAGGGGAACATGGATCTAGAAAGTAAAACGACTGATCGGGTCATTACAGTAATGGTACTTTGCTTGTGTGCCTTGTCATTTGAAGGTCTTATTGCTGAAACTTCCTTCGTAGTATGCTTTCTGTTGCTGTCTCGTTAAAAACCTTACCAGAAAAACCCAATTGGGACAAAAACTAGATGAAGAGATCCACGAGCATCTTAAAGGAGTCTATGGAATACTCGGGCAAAAGCGAATACATGTCAGGGCTCCCTTCGCAAGAGTCTCCCCGAATTTCTTCAGCAAAACTGACTCAATCTCGTGGGGAGCTAAATCGTTCCCTTTCACCGCCATTGTATAGTTGTTGATATGCTTTTGAGGATCTGAATTTACATCATACTTTGGGACGTCTGACATTTTAAACCACTTCAGGATCAATTCTGGTGCCGCGCTTAGTTTGTACGGCAATTATGTATACTTCTTTGAGTCCGACCCTTTTAGCACTGGTGGTGCGCCCGAGATTTGATCCATTCGGCATTTACTTCCCTCATAAATCACATGAGCTCGATTTTAAAGGGATCACTCTTGTTGTTGTTTCCGAATTCGCTCCCCCGCCCCATCACAGCCGATCTTGCCCCTCGGGGCGTTGTTGTCGAACCTCTGCGTTGTTTGATTTGCGGGAGTACCAGGAAGAATTGGACCTCGTCCATTCACGTTGTTGGAAGTGCCCGACAACACCTGCTTCAGCTCCGTATGACCTTCTCCTGTCCTATGAGATGGCCTATAATGGCCTCCTGTTTCTCCTGCAAGACCCTGATTGCTTCGACGACGTGCTCTTCTTCAGCATCATCAGGAGTCGCGTCCCGAACATATCGCGGATATCGGCTGCCATGGACCGGCATGGCCTCGTCCTTTTCTTTGCGGGTTTTACTAATAGAATTTTCATGCTGAGGCTGATTTCCTTAGGTCTCAACATTGTGTGTGTTGTTAACACCATTATCTGCCATTTTTAATAATTTTTGCTAAGAACAAAGAATCAATCAAGTTAGTAATAGATGCATGGATCAATTCAATTACACAACTGTCTATGCCCCACGGTGGGCGCCAAACTATTTACCCTTAAAACGGTACAATTGAATTTATACGTGATTTATAGACAAGTGAATTAATTTGATTCCAAAATAACAGATGAATAAGACAGAAATATAAGACTTAGCCTTAAAATTGGAATAAACGACAAATATCTTGGTTCCGGGCGCAGAGCTAACAGGAGCAATAAGAACAGTGCAAATAAGCAAGAAAGTAAAATGTTATTTGAGATTTTGATGAAGTATAGTATATGCTTGTCAGAAAATTCGTCTCATTACAACGATAATAGAGCTCACTATTTATAGCTACACCTAGGGAACAAGGTCCTAGGATCAAGCCCCTCTTTAATGTCAATTATGAGGGCTATTGAAGGATGTGTAACGGTGGGCAGTGAATGTCATATTCTTTGTAACAGATCATGCACTTAATGCTGTAGAATATTCTTCATTGAATGCTACCGGATGACGACATTTATTTTATCTTTATGAGTATCATTCTCTCCGATGACAAGTGGAATCATTACCTTAGGGTTTGGCTATCTCATGTATTCGGTACCACGTGTCGTTTTCTCATGCGATCATTAAATATGAACATATTTTACTATAATAAGTAATTGGGTATTCATTGAGTAGTCTATCTGCTGAAAAAATGCTCCTTACGAACACAATCGTGCATGTCTTGGATTTGATCGTGCCTTAGGCCAATTAGGCTCGTGTAATGCCAATATCACGAGGAATGTTACCTGATTGACCCTACCATAATGACCAAAAAAAAAAAAAACATACTCATACAGTCTCCATTTTCCTTAAATTGTAACACTATTATTCGAATTATAACATTTTGATCATCAAATCTCCTATGTGAATGGATCATCTAATTAATTAAATAAATTAAACATTTAGTAATAAAATTTATATAATGTATATATGTATAGTATTGCTTTTCAGTTACTTGTAAGTTCTTTCTATTATCTCACAATTTTTCTTTCAAAGTACTCAAGAAACATTAATGCGTCTTTAAAATTTGAGTTTTAAATATAAAGTAGTGATGTTGGATTTTCGGTTTGAATTTATGTTGCAAACATATGTTACTGACTTCAGAAATTTCCGATGCTTTTGGTTTTGTTTCACAGAGCTGTCTACTATAGTGGAATGGATGCACCGCACAGGTGAAAATTTGTATCTCTCTCTCCTTCTGGTTTTAACTAAAATAAAGATGGTGCTGTTTCCTTCTCCTACATGTTCGACTTCTTTTAGGGCGTGTTTGGTTCGAAGGAAAATATTTTCACAAAAAATGAATGATTTTATCAACTTATTTTCCCTTGTTTTGTTGGTGAGTGGAAAAAAAAATTTCGGAAAATATTTTTTATTGTTTGGTTAGTGAGTGGAAAACTTTTTCCGGAAAATATTTTCTAGTGTTTGGTTAGAGAGTATAAAATATTTTTAGAAAAATAATTCTTTCTAGTGTATGGCCCCGGACTCTATTTTCTTCAAGAATTTAATTATTCTTTTTAAAATTCACACAAACCCAAAGGAACTAATGTGAAAATTTAACTTTTTCACACAAGAACAATATTAAAATTTGAGCTTGATAACTAAAAAGAATATACTTTATTCTGTTGAAAAAGAAAGTATCTTTTCTACAACATGAAAGAAAATTACTCATTTTATTGAATGAAAAGAAATATTTTTGTGCTACTCTCCTCAACTCACCTTCCCCAAAATCCTCATGTTTCCTCTGCTCCTCCCCCCTTCTGGACTCTATTTTCTTAAAAAATTTAATTATTCTTTTTAAAATTCATACAAACCTAAAGAAACTAATGTGCTACTTTACTTTTTCACGCAAGAACAACATTGAAATTTGAGCTCGATAACAAAAATATAATACTTTTTTATATCATGAAAAGAAAATACTCATTGTTGAAATGGAAAAAAAAGTACTCTATTTACAACATGAAAAGAAAGTACTTTTAGTAATATTTTTATTTAGAAGGAAAGTAAGGGGTCGCGAGATAGGGTGTGGGTGTGGGGTGGGTAGGGTGGGTGGGGATTGTGGGGGTGGGTTGATGGGAGTTGGTGGGGATGGGAATAGGGAAAGTTGACAAAGAGTTTTGGAAAATATTTTTCCTTCTTTTAATAAGAAAAATATTTTTCTCCAATTGAAGAAAAATAAGTTCATGAGGAAAATATTTTCCAAAACATTTAAGCCAACCAAATATGGAAAAATTGAAAAATATTTTCCGAAAAATATTTAAAAGTTTTTCTTATATTCTTAAACTTTATATGGTCAATTAAACTAAAACACACTAAATGAAACGGAAGGAGTACTAGACTACATCATGAGCCTTGTATAGAGTAAAATATGTCATGCCAGGTGGCCGTTTGGAAGAATGACACATGGAACCGAAGACAATTATTTCATCCGATATCGGAAGGAATGACATTCATAAAGAAGCAATAAATACCCTCCGCCCGGTGGCATTAATGAAGAATATTCCACAACATTAAGTACGTTGCCCGTTACAAGGAATTTGGCATTTATGCTCACCGTTACATCTTCATCAATGGCCCTTATAATTGACATTAAAGAAGGGCACAATCTTAGGACCTCGTTTCCTAGATGTAGCTATAAATAGCGAACTCTGTTATCATTGTAAGGACATGAATTTTCTGGCAAACTAATACTACAATCTATTCAAAGCTCTACACAATTTTATCTTTTTATTTTTTGTTCTTATTATTGTTCTTATTACTGTTGCGCCTGGAGGCTTCACTACCGGAATCTTTATTTCTGTCATTTCGTCTCGCATCAAGGCTAAGTATTATATATTTCTTCAATTATCTTATTATTTCAGGATCAAATTAATTCACTTGTCTAGAAATCATAAATTCAACTGTACCATTTTACGGGTAAACAGCTTGG
Source organism: Nicotiana tabacum (assembly GCF_000715075.1). NCBI lineage: Eukaryota > Viridiplantae > Streptophyta > Magnoliopsida > Solanales > Solanaceae > Nicotiana > Nicotiana tabacum. Next base: position 89,918,183 of record NC_134096.1, on the reverse strand, counting down.
CACCCACTATGGGGCCTAGATAACCGTATAGTTAAGTTGATCCTTGCCTTTTTTACTAATGTTTTTGGTTATTCATCTTAGCAAAAAATCATAAGAAATGGCAGAAAAAGGTGTTAACAACACATACAATCCCGAGGTTTGAGGAGACCAGCCTCATTTTGAGTATTTAATCAGTGACACCCTCAATGAGGGGAACGATGCCACACTGGTGTACGACAGACGATATCCTCAACATGTTCGGGAGACAACTCCCGATGATGCTGAAGAGGAACATGTTGTTGATGCGGTAAGGGTCCTATAAGAGCAACAAGTGATTATTTTAGGCCACCTCACGCGGCACGATAAGGTTATGACAGAGTTAAAGCAGGCGTTATCTGGGGATTCCAATAACGTGAATAGACGAGATCTAGTTCTTCCTGGCGCTCCCGTAAATCAAACAACGGAGAGGGTCAATAACAACAACCCGAGGGGGGAGATTGGTTCCGATAGAGCTTGGGGGAGTGGATCCGGCCCCAACAACGAAAACGACCCTTCAAAAATGAACTTTTATGGTTTACGTGTGTCACACCCCAAACCTAGGGAGGCGTGGCTGGCACCAGGGCCATACTCGGCCTGAGCGTACCACTCTGTAACTGTGAACTCTTGAGGGGTAATCCTTAACTTAGGCCGATTAGGCCTACCTTCAAACTGACAATACCAATTAAGGCCGATGAGGCCACATTTTGTATAATCTGAAAATAACAACTCTCTCATTTGAGGGGTAAACATACCCAAAAGCTCATATACATAACTGTGCAGGCCGACGAGGCCGTCATGAACGTCTACAACCAGAAATACCAAACTGAACATGTACACAGGGCTAGCAAGGCCACAATATAAACATACAAAATATACAGGACTCGTCTACAAGCCTCTAGGGATAAAAAAACTATATCATGGTCGGGACAGGGTCTCGACCTACCTATAAAACTTGTATAAGAAAATGGACTCCAAGGTCTAGACCTGGTAACTCCGAGGAAGTGGAGGTTACCAACCAAGCTGATATTTGACTCTGTCTACTCGGAAGGTCTATTCAGCTGTCTATCAGGACCTACAAGCATAACATGCATCATCCCTAGTAAAAGGGACGTCAGTACAAAATAATGTACTGAGTATGTAAGGCAACAGAATAACTGAAAGCTGAAATTGAACTGATAATAATAACTGAAAGTAACTAGGAGTCAAAGATGATCTGAAGATACGCTTACCATCTGATACTGGCTCAACTCTCTCAATATAGTAAGTAATGTAGATGTCCAGCCCTATAAGGCTCGGTAAGTATAACTACTCTACTATAATAGGCTCGCTTATAGGCACTCGGCCATACTAGGCTCTGTATCTTGGCCATTCTAGGTTTGCTCATAGGCGCTTGGTCATAGTAGGATCGATATATAACTTACCATCTGATCAGAGATTGCCCAATAGGGTCCTGCCCACCGATTATAGCTCGATGGTGGTGAAAACACTGTAATACTATATACATATAGACTTTCTGCTCTCTTGGCTGAAAGAAGACAATACTAAACTGAATATAAAGTCCCGATAAGGGAGAATGCTGTAACTTATTAGACTAGGACAATGTACATAAATTAAAGAATATGAACTTCTCTTTATGTCTCGTTATCAAACACATGTAGTTACGGAATCATGCCAAAATGAAAAAATGCTTCCAAACAAATCTTCAAACAACTCAACTCAGTCTACCATAACATAAGGAGATTCAAAATCAGTGCTGAGTAAAGGCTAAGTTCGTAACTTAAGCTAGTATCTCATTTATGTAAATTTGGGCAGCATCTCCCCTGTAACAAGGACCTCCTCTAATAACATATACCTATAATAAGAAGAACATCAATAATAGGGTATAAAAATTTCATTAACAAGTCATCAACATATCACGACGAGCGACAAGCTCGGATTGAATCCATTTAGCACCCTTCAACCCCATTATCATTCATTCTTGAACTTAGTAATATATTTAGTATAATAACAAATACCCTTTAAAGGATTTCAAACCTTGTACTCAATTTTAAAATTACCCGAAATAGCCCAACACAAGATAATATCATCGTCGACAACTTCCAAGTGCTTTATAGCCATTTCTTTTTCTTGTTACCAATTTCCTCAACAAGATTGACATGTAAACCAACATAATCATACTAACAATATCATAGCCAACCTATTTTCCATAATTTCTAGCCACTTAAAGTTCATAAGAGCAACTTTCAAATCAATCCATCAAGAACAACAACATCTCAAGCTAATCCAAGTATTATCTTGTAGTCTATCATCCTAACAACTTAACCAACATAAAAGCAAGCTTAAGCACAATTAGTAGGCTGTTATAATCATCTTAGACAGTAGCAACAATTTGAAATTTTAGCCAAACACAGCCCACAATTATCTTCAATGACACCACAATACTATAGGTGTTGTATTATGTTCTTGAATCAACTTTTGGTGTTCAAGTTGATGTGTAAACACTTGTAGTTCGCCTTAAAAATATAATATATATGAAAGAGAGACTGATTATTACCTTAATAAACAAGAACAACACGAAACCTGAGGTTACTTCACTTTGAAGAACCATCTGAAACAGCCACAAAATGAAGAACTACGATCTAGCAAGCACCACGAGGTTTCTAGCATTTTTATCTTAGGTTTTAACCTTAGAATCATGGAGGAACCCTTGGAGAGATTTTTGGAAGGGTTTAGGAACTATTTTGGACGAGAAAAATGAGTTAAAACGATTTAGAATTGACTTTTGTGGGTCCCATGGGAGCTGCTTGCGCAGTCTCGCAAAAATGCGAATATCTCTCTACTCCTATGTTGTATCAACGAACGGTTAAATGAGTTAGAAACAAGAATCGTAGATCTTTAATTTTGTAGGTAGATAATCCCATAATTCTAAGTATATTGGGATAAAAGCATATCTACATTTGACCTAAGTTTTAGCACATTTAGGAATGTAACTTGTGATGACCTTTTCCAACTTTTGTTCCACAACTCGCTTGACTTCAAAACATAACACACGACTATCATACGACTAAAATAACTCATAACATAATCTCCTTATAATGTTAAGCAGCCTAGTCTCACCCCAGAAGTACATGTTATAACATTCCCAACATGTCGACTTTTGACGAAACTTATTTTCTTCAATTCGTTTAGCTTCTAAGCCTTCCAACCCTCTTGGTACATGGCATTCGTGATCTTAAATATTTGTAACCTCCACGGTAACATGATTAACATACTTTATAAAATTTTCAAAGATGATTTCATTTCTGAGCTTACATCAATTGACTTACGACGACTCTTATGTACGAAAACATGGGGTGTAACATCATTCCCCCTTTTAGAACATTCATCCTCGAATGTTGACTGATGAACTAATCAGTCTCATAACCTATAGCTTTTACAAATACTTTACTGCTGTCCTTTCTATCTAGGCAACTATTTTGTGAATAAATCCAAAGGTCAGTGCATTCCCCCTTCCCCCCTCCTCTAGGCCTCTCTCTCACACCACAACTTGTGGTTGGAATTCTTCCAATATCGTAACTGTTTCTACCTTATGCCATGTAGCCTGTACGACTCTGAACTTATATGTGCACCTATGTGACTCTTCTCTCCTTTTTCCTCCGGCTTTTAGCCAATCTCTAGGCCTCACTTTGTGAACATATACAAAACTATGACAATATGTCCTTCTAGGCATCTATAGGTGTAATAAAGTTCTTCGCTCGGCACTTGTCGAATTTACGACTATTGCTATATCTTATTTTATAGCCTCAATTAGATATGTTTATGGCTTTACTATATCTCGGTATCTTATACTATACCATAACACTTACTTTTATTTATTATTACCAAGGCATGCTACCTAACTCCAGGTTACTCTCCCGCTGCTTATCTTATATGTATAAATCTAAGTCCCTTAATACTTCCTCCTTACTGTTCATCTTAAGAATTACAGCCTAATCTCATCTCATACTTTGGAACTTTTATCCATCTATTGTTGATTCTCCTTAATGTTGATCTATAATCTACCACTGATAACTTGAAACCTCTTATGTAATATATTATCACTAGGGCTCATGTTTCATCGGGAAACATCTGGAGTTATTTGCCTGATCCACTTATGGAAATACTACACTTAAATAACCGTATTTCATAGCATCCCAATGTGATTCACCTTATGGGGGTATTTTAATCCTGTACAATTTATAAAATCCTTTTATTTGAATCATAACCCAATCAAAGGCCTGAACGTTATCCTCTTATCTATTGCAATCACACCCTTATTCTACCACTAGGGCAACATTTCATCTCTTCTAAATGCTCCTAGTCTCAAACTCCTCTGAGTTCATTTAGGCTATACTGAGCTTTTTATCACTTACGGAAACCATCCACTCTCTTGTTTGATGGGTTAATCCTGAGGACTTACATATTCTCGTCATCTCCTCACTCACTTTTTCTTATTCTTACTCCTATCTACCTAAAACCTTGTCTCTCTACCATAATTTATCTTGCAAACTACACATATCTATTTATACTACTCGCAACCTTCCTTTAACTTGCTAGCACCATAAATTTCCTTATGTTATTCTGGAACCTCAAGCGAGACATCACATCGTCTCTAACTCTTCTTTACTCTCTTAACTACACCTCTCTGTACCTTGAAATCATAGGCTGGAAGATATGCTACTGATGACACCAGTATCATTTTTGGATATTGAATCACAGTGCTTCTAGCACTCTACCTGAAGTATGGACTATTCACAACCTTCTGCACTTGAGTATCTCGTATCTTCTTCACTTTTACCTTACTTACCATTAAATCTCACATCATATCTCTATCTCTTTCATAACCACCCTTCCACATAGGTGGAATTCACGTCCACAACTTGAAGCTCTACTATAATACTTGCACCTCTAGTGCATACACAATCCGGTGGGAGCTTCGTACTTACTCCTTATGAGGCTGGTACTTTTCTAACTGGCTTTATCGTAGAGCCGTTATAGAATATGGATGTTGTACTATCTCTCTTGTACCTCTGATATTAAGAGATTCTGCAGTGTTTTGAATCACGATTTCTATAATTGTCTAGGTCTAACAATAAAACTCCCGATTCACTTAGCTGATGTAACTCTTTAGTTTCCTCTTCTCTCTCAGCCTTTAAGTAGGCTTAAGCTATCTTCCGATCTGCGGCTCAGGGTATTAGTCATTACTTTCGCCTTTCATGGACCGTATGGAACATCCATAATATAATCTTCTAACAATTACCGTCTTTGTCTGTGAGGTATACTCAATTATTTCTTTTAACTTATACTGGAGTCTCCCATAGCTATAGGAATGTCAATATATATGCTGCATGGATAACACTCCGAAATCTTAAGTGCGTTTATGACATAACTAACTCTGGTTCATTGATCGAATAATTCCTTTCGTGCCTTCTCAGTTTTCTTTAAAAGTAAGCAATTACCTTTCCTAGTCGTTCTGCCACTTGTTGCATGAATACTTGGCTTACCTTAGTGCCCACATATATTAGAATTTCGTGCAACTCATATGATCTCTAATGCTACTTTTGATTTTACTTCCCGTTCATTGTCACGATAGGTGCCACTTTCTTATGGAGTGCATATAATGTTGTAGAGAGATTGTTGTTACAAGATTATTTCTTCTTCAGGTCATTATGCTTAGGTTGAAGCCTTCTTCCTTATTTCCTCAGCTAGTCTTTCGTTGTAGTACTTAGGGGGGACCCATTGATTCTTGTAAAGTTGTGATCTTATTACATCATAAACCCAAAGGAATTTTTGATGTTCTTAATCGCCTATAATTATCCTTAGTTACTTACCTCCGCGCCCTTACTTACCTCCGCGCCTTTGTACTCGTAGGGTTTCTTCTAAACTTAAATTTTTAATGCTCTTCAGTGGCACTTTCTTTTATTTTTATAACATTTATACGGTACCTTTAACTAACCCAACTCATGTCTGAATGTTTCTCAAGGATTACGATGTCATATATGTGAGACTGAATTTCCTGTGCAGGGTTTCACTACGTTTATCTTGCACGATCTACTGGTTTATCTGAGACCTCTTGTCTAGCCATAACTAGGCTCTTCCTGAATCAACTACTAAGTACTCGCCAGTCCATGCTCATATTTATATTCTGCGTAACTTCTCTTGGGTTCTATCCTTTGACTTAACTTACCCCTCGCTCCTTATGTATCAAGGGTCCATTCACACTTATTTATCAATAACATCCTGTCTAGGAACCCTTACTGCCTCTCCCCGGCATCGTGCTTGCATAATGTTCTGGAGTCATAACAAATGTGTAGGATCTGAATAAATGCAATCTCATTCCTTTCGCCTTTTTACCGCATTCTTCCTTAACTATTTCATAGTTACCTGAACCACTCTGACTTAATATCATATCACACTATCTTCCCCCTTTAGGGGAGTACTAACATTTAATGATATGAAGATTTACCTAAAAATATTTTACCTCTTCATCTTCAACGTCTTTTCACGTCTTTACTGACTCTTACTCTTTGTGCGGTAACCCTTTTGTACCAAGGATAACTGAATTTCTTATACACGAGGGCGACACCTAGTGTAACTGGCACACTTAGCCCCTTAAGCTTAACCATGTTCACAGTGCTTGTTTTAGGGAAGCGCCTTCCTGAATGACCTTTAAAGGTTATTGTTTTGTTGTCCATTCTATTATTGTCAGAACACGATCTCTAAAATTCTCATTATGTTGACTATTATCAAATCCTCGGTCCCTAATTCATGTTTGATTTATCGCGTTTACTAGCATATGCTGATTTTTATTACTCGGGGGAGTCTAACTTAGCCTTCTGGTAATTACATTGGAGTCGCCAACTCATTTCTCAAAATAAAGATATAACTTTATGTCATATACTCTTTTATAGTCTCAAGACCTGTCACCTCTTGTCTTTTTCTTTACTTGACTATAGACTTTGTTATCCTATCATATTATGATTTGTCGTTATCAGCCTTTTATCACATCTTACTCGTAATGCTTCATTTACTCTCTTCTTATTCTCCTACTAATATATATGTTTATTACCTTATTCTTAAAATTTCAACAAAATATTCTTTCACTTTTAGCTCCCTTGCTCCATCCCACTTGCTCATCGGGTTGCGTGACATTCTCTCTTTACTAGGGATATGAGCCATACTAAGGTAAATAGTTATCCCTTCTAGGATGCCAGTGCATATCTTCTCAACTTTCTAAACATTCTAGTATTCATATCCGACTGTACTATTCTAGAGTGAACCATCTAGTATGCACGATCTAATAGGGCCACGTCGTCAATAACTCTCTCTCTATTAGTGCCCTTACCTGTTGCTGTATTAGCCCTTTGGCTAGCTATAAATTTTCTAATTGCAAGCATCTCTATAATTAGCAAACATAAGTGTTGTCTCAAACTCTTATGACTCAACTCTATAGCACGATTTGGATTTGAAAGAAGGGTAACAGACTCCTAAATGCCTTGTAGCTTCCTGTTTATATAATGTGGTGCACAACACATCTATAAACAAGGCTCTACTAGACATGGCTTGTAGACTCCTTAGGATAGAACTGCTCTGATACCAAGTTTGTCATGCCCCAAACCTAGGGAGGCGTGGCCGGCACCCGGTGCCATACTCGCCCCAAGCGTACTACTCTGTAACTGTGAACTTTGGAGGAGTAACCCTCAACTTAGGCGGATGAGGCCTACCTTCAAACAGACAATACCAATCAAGGCTGATGAGGTCATATTCTATATAATCTAAAAATAAAAACTCTCTCATTTGAGGGGTAAACATACCTAAAAGCTCATATACATAACTAGTGCAGGCCGACGAGGCCTCCATGGACGTCTACAGCCAACAATACCAAACTAAACATGCACACAGGGCTAGCAAGGCCACAATACAAAAATACAAAATATACATGACTCGTCTACGAGCCTCTAGAGATAACAAAACTATATCATGGTCGGGACAGGGCCTCGACCTACCCATCAAACCTGTATAAGAAAATTGACTCCAAGGTCTAGACCTGGTAACTCTGAGGAAGTGGAGCTTACCAACCAAGCTAATGTTTGACTCAGTATACTGGGAAGGTCTATCTAGCTAACTATCAGGACCTGAAGGCATGAAATGCAGTGTCCCCAGCAAAGGGGACGTCAATACGAAATAATGTATCGAGTATGTAAGGCAATAGAATAACTGAAAGCTGAAACTGAATTGATAATATAATAACTGAAAGTAACTAGGAGTCAAAGATGATCTGAAGATATGCTTACCTGCTGATATAGACACAACTCTCTCAATATAGTAAGTAACGTAGATGTCCGGCCCTATAAGGCTCGGTACGTATAACTGCTCTGCCATAGTTGGCTCGCTCATATGCGCTCGGCCATACTAGGCTCTGTGTCTCGGCCATTCTGGGCTCACTCATAGGCACTCGGCCCTAGTAGGCTCAGTATATAACTTACCATCTGATCAGAGGTTGCCCAATAGGGACCTTCCCACCGAGTATAGCTCGATACTGGTGAAAATACTATAATACTGTATATATATAGACTCTCTGCTCTCTTGGATGAAAGAAGACAATACTAAACTGAATATAAAGTCCTGGTAAGGGAGAATGCTGTAACTTATTAGACTAGGACAATGTACATAAATCAAGGAATATGAACTTATCTTTATATCTCGTTATCAAACACATGTAGTTACGGGATCAAGCCAAAATTAAGGAAAGGTTTAGCCTTCATATACCTAAACCTCGTTGAGTCCTTAATAGCTTCCAAACAAATCTTCAAACAATGCAACTCAGTCTACCATAGCATAAGGAGATTCAAAATCAGTGCTGAGTAAAGGCTAAGTTCGTAACTTAAGCTAGTAGCTCGTTTATGTAAATTTGGGCAGCATCTCCCCGTAACAAGGGCCTCCTCCAATACCATATACCAACAACAAGAACCAGAGAAATACAATAAGAACAACATCAACAATAGTGTACAAATTATTTCATTAACAAGTCATCAACATATCACGACAAGCGGCAACCTCGGATTGAATCCCTTTAGCACCCTTCAACCCCATTATCAATCATTATTGAACTTAGTAATATATTCATTATAATAACCAATACCCTTTAAAGGATTTCAGACCTTGTAATCAATTTTAAAGTTACCCGAACCAACACAAGATAATATCATTGTCGACAACTTCCAAGTGCTTTATAGCCATTTTCTTTTCAAGTTACTAATTTTCTCAACAAGATTAACATGTAAACCAACATAATCATACTAACAATATCATAGCCAACTTATTTTCCATAATTTTCAGCCACTTAAAGTTCATAAGATCAACTTTCAAATCAATCCATCAAGAATAACAACAACAACTCAAGTTAATCCAAGTATTATCTTATAGTTTATCATTCTAACAACTTAACCAACATAAAAGCAAGATTAGGCACAAATAGTAGGCATTTATACACAACTTAGACTGTAGCAACAACTTAAATTTCAGCCAAACACAGCCCACAATTATCTTCAATGACATCACAACACTATAGGTGTTGTATTCTCTTCTTAAATCAACTTTTAGTGTTCAAGTTGGTGTGTAAACACTTGTAGTTCTACTTAAAAATCTAATATATATGAAGGAGGGAATGATTATTACCTTAATCAAAAAGAACAACATGAAACCTGAGGTTACTTCACTTTGAAGAACCATCCAAAACAGCCACAAGATGAAGAACTACGATCTAGCAAGCACCACGGGGTTTCTAGCATTAGATTCATGTTTTTATCTTAGGTTTTCACCTTAGAATCATGGAGGAACCCTTGGAGAGAATTTAGGAGGGTTTAAGAAATGTTTTGGACGAGAAAAATGAGTTAAAGCGATTTAGAATTGACTTAAATACAAGCTGGAGTTTTATACCGACTTTGTGGGTCCCATGGGAGCTGCTTGCGCAGTCTCGCAAAAATGTGAATATCTCTCTACTCCGATGTTGTATCAATGAATGGTTAAATGATTTAGAAACAATAATCGTAGATATTCAATTTGGTAGGTATATCACCCCATAATTCTAAGTATATTGGGATAAAAGCATATCTACATTTGACCTAAGTTTTAGCACATTTAGGAATGTAACTTGTGATGACCTTTTCCAACTTTTGTTCCACAACTCGCTTGACTTCAAAACATAACACACGAATATCATACGACTAAAATAACTCATAACATAATCTCCTTATAATGTTAAGCACCCTAGTCTCACCCCAAAAGTAAATGTTATAACATTCCCAACTTGTCGACTTTCGACGAAACTTGTTTTCTTCAATTCGTTTAACTTCTAAGCCTTCCAACCTTCTTGGTACATGGCATTCGTGATCTTAAATATTTATAAACTCCACGGTAACATTATTAACATACTTTATCAACTTTTCAAAGATGATCTCATTTCTGAGCTTAAATCAATTGACTTACGACGTACTCTTACGTATGAAAACATGGGGTGTAACAATGAGAGAGGTAAACGCCCGCATGGACCAAATCCCGGGCTCACTACCAGTGCTGAACCGGACTCAAAGAAGTATACTCACTTTCCATACAAATCGAGTGCGGTGAAAAGTGGGGATTTTGACTGCTTATTAACGCCTTCTAGCTTCCATTTTAGTCTAAAAGCATGGAATTATATTCCTGATACTAATCAAATTGTGTGAAATTACACGAATGATGGAAGTTGAGCTCCCGAGATGAAATTCAACTCAAAAAGGAGTTTTCAAAGCACAAGGCAGTGAAAGGCACAGAAACATAAAAGTGTGGTCCGCAGATGATATTCTGCAGCTGAAGAAGAAATTGCGGACCACAGAATACCATCTACAACCGCAAGACAAGAAGAATACTTTAGCAGAGAATTCTACAAATTGCGGACCGCACGTGAATTGTATGGCCGCAAAGATGAGCTAGAAGTTGAAGATCAGAGAGTGTGCAAAAAGACCAAGTCCAGAGCCTCTGAGAATTATAGACCGCATAAGAATTTTGCGGCCGCAAAAGAATGCCTTGTGGCCGCAGTACAAAATCTGCGGACCGCAGAATTAGTGCCTTGTGGCCGCAGTTCAGAATTGTGCGGCCGCAGACTTCCCGTTCCTGACAAGATGAAGAAACCTGCGGACTGCACATGGAATTGTGCGGCCGCAGAACCTTCTGAAAGGCAAGTTTTGACATCAGCAAGTCCTGTAGCCGTTTTTCTTTGCCTATTTTGGAAGTTTTCTATATTTTGGAGTATTTTACTATAGATTTTATCATTTTAACTTTACAACATGAGTTTAATTAGTTTTTTTTCTTCTATTTCTTCAATTTCAAGCATGGGTAGCTAGATTTTTACTAGGGTTGTGACCCAATCCTAATGTGTAAACCTTATGGGTATCTAATTTAGTGCTTGTTTATGATTGGGTATTTATTATTTAGCCTTGTTCATATTTTAATTTGTGAAATTAATGGTTGCAAACATTAGTTCATGCCTATTTGACTTAATCTCTACTTGAGAATGAGAGACTTAGTCTAGGAAAACTTGGTTAATAAGAAATTGGATCAATCGAGAGATTGATTAACCCAATTAAAGGGTTCAACCTAGAGATAGTAATAACCCGACTTGAGATTTTATCAACCGTTTTGTGTGATACCCATTTGGGTTTGAGAAAGCCAAATTGGGCAAAACCACTCTCTGGCCGAGAGGTATTGAGTGAGTAATTGAGAGTTGATAGCTATAATACACCCCAATCAACAAAACAAGCATTAAGGTTTTTATCCCATTAGGCAAACACCTAGGTAATGGTCATAGCCCTAGGCTTTTTACAAACTTGAAAAACAACAAAAATAATTATTCTAGCCTTACTTCTTTATTTTACAATCTTTAGTTTTAAAATAGAAATAGCAACAACACTATTTTTTGAAAGTGCAAATTGAGATAGTTCAAATTCGCGTACTAGAATATATACTCCTAACCCCCATCTTAGCTCCCTGTGGATTCGACCCCAACACTTTGTTGGGTTACTATAATTGCAATTGACCGTTTCATACCTTGTCTTGAGGTGTGCTTTGTGCGTGATAGTCACGCCGCATAAGAATTAATCCCGAAGCGGTTTAAAATGTCCGACGTGCCAAAGTATGATGGAACTTCAGACCCTAAGGAGCATATTACCACCTATACGATGGCGGTAAAAGGGAATGATCTAGCTCCTCACGAGATTGAATCTGTTTTGCTGAAGAAAATTGGAGACTCTCACGAGGGAAGCCCTGACATGGTACTCACAGTTACCCAAGCATTCCATAGATTCCTTTGAGATGCTCGCAGATTCTTTTATTAAGGCTCATATCGGGGCCAAAAAGGTGCAGGCCCGAAAGGCCGATATATTCTGAATTGCACAAGGAGAATCCGAGTTGCTGCGGGAATTCGTTATCTGGTTCAAGAAGGAAATGATGTAACTCCCGGTTGTTCTAAACGAATGGGCGGTTGAAGAATTCACCAAGGGATTGGATCCAAGAAGTTCAGATACTTCCCGGAAACTAAAGGAAAGTTTGCTTGAGTTCCAAGCAACCACTTGGGTGGATGTACACAATCGGTACGAGTCAAAGATACGAATCGAAGACGATCAGGTCAGTTTCCCATCGTCGGCAAAGGGACGGAAAAAGAATAAAGAAAAATCAAAAGACGACTTTGACACAAACAGATGATCTTCAAGGGGTCGGTTTTTGCCCTATGAACGAACAGAAGGCCGCAATAGAGGTTTTCGGTCAGCGGATAAATTCACTACCGACAGAAAATCTGATCGCGGTCGGAAAAATAGATCGTTGCAGCATAAGGAAGCGCCAGATATGCGGGATCCTTCCTACCCCAGGCTATCAGTATATAATTTTAATGTCTACGTAGTAGAATTTGTATCAACTATGAGAAACATCAAAGAAGTACGGTTTCCAGAGTTGATGAGATTTTATCCCAGCCAAAAGGATCCAAACTTGTGGTGTGAATACCACGAGACGAATGGATACCGGACTGGGGACTGCCGACATCTCCGAGAAGAAGTGGCGACATTGTTAAAGAATAGTCATCTTAGAGTATTCTTGAGTGACTAGGCTAAGAACAATTATGGTCACAACCGGGACAACACGGAACCCTCGAAAGAAGGGGAAGATCCCCCCTCCCCCCGATGATCAACATGATCTTAGGTGGGGGATTGAGATCAATGGGGTCACCTGTTCGGCAACAAAAAAGACGAAAGTATCAATAGCCCATAGCAAAAGGCTCCGGGAAGTCGCCAAAGACGATATCACTTTTACGGAGGAGGACGCAGATGGATTGTTGCTACCATACAATGATGCACTAATAATTTCTTTAAATGTGCTAGATTTTAAAATTAAATATGTTCTAGTGGATCCAGGAAGTTCGGCCAATGTCATACAATGGAGAGTATTGGAGCAAGCTAAACTCACCGGAAGCATCATTCCAGCAACAAAACTCCTCGCAGGGATTCAACCTTGCGAGCGTGACAACCCTAGAAGAGATTTTATTACCCACGAAAGCCAATGGAGTGATGGAAACAACTCTTTTTGAAGTAGTAGATGGTGACATGGAATATAACATTATTCTGGGAAGACCATGGTTGCACGAGATTAAAGTTGTACCATCAACATATCATCAATTGCTGAAGTTTCCAACACCCGAAGGAGTTAAATTGATAAGGGGTGACTAACCGGCGGCAAAGGAGGTGAATGCAATTTCGATCTCCAGTAGTAAAAGGAAGGAACATGTAGTATAGCAATTATAGGAACCGGCGCCCGCTCCCGAATTGGATAAAAGTAGCCCGAGGTAATAACTATCGGGATTTTATCAGGGCTCGAACTGGCTTGGGGACTCGGTTTCGAGGTCATAGAAATCAAATATGACTCACGGCTGGTGGTAAAGGTCCAGGCTCCGTTGGCTCGATTTCGGAGTTGTCGATTACTCATATCCCGAGGGAAGAAAATACAGAAGCAGACGCATTGGCTAACCTCGGTTCTTCAACGGAAATAAAAGTATCGGAAGGACTGTAGTACAGCTGATAAACTCGGTCCTGGATGCAAATAGCTACTATGAGGTAAATACGACTAATTTGGTTTGAGGCTGGAGGAATGAAATCATCGATTACCTCGAGCACGGGAAGCTGCCCAAAGACTCCAAAGTGTCACGGGCGCTACGCGCCAAAGCAGCGCGATATAGCTTCAAGAAAGGCCAATTGTACGGAAAATCTCTCCAAGGCCTACTAGCCTGGTGCTTGGGGGCTTCCGAAGCTAACTATGTTATGCGAGAAGTCCATGAAGGGATATGCAGCAACCATTCGAGCGAAGATTCCTTAGATAAGTCTATTATGATATTTATATGTCTATTTTTTACATGGTGATAAAATTTATTTTTTGTAACCAAGGTACATAATATTCGTTCATATAGACTCACAACCTTTCCAACTTTGTATCAAAATTAAAAGGCAACAAAAGCAATTATCTTGTCTTAAAAGATATGGCGTTGGTAAATAGAATATGGTTATATGGCATAGATAAATAGAATATGGTACTTGGATGTATTTTTGTTGGACAATTAAATCAACGTATAATGGTTGATTTTAAATTCTTACACAATTTAGTTAATTTAAATATCCTAAATCTTAGGGACATAATTAAATAACTTTTTGTCTAGTATGAGCTCTAATTTTAAAAGGATAAAAAAGACGAACGCAGTTCGCTAAGTGCCTTTATACTTTTAATATAGTATAAATTTTTAAATGTAAGATTTACATACAATAAACTCTTAATATTTTTAAAGGTTTTGGACTTTCTACATAATTTAAATAAGAAAAAAAATTAATAAGTAAATTTTAATTAATTTTAAACTCCTAAACATAGATTTGTATAAAGTAAACTCTTAACATTTTTAAAATTTTAAATGGTAGGACTTTCTCATAATTCAAATGAGAAGATTTTAATGCGTAAAATTTTAATTCATTTAAACTTTTAAATATCAAAAAATAATTAATTGACTATTCAACAAATTATTTCTTATAGTACTTGACACATATTCCAAGGACTGCAGTTTTTGTTTATTTATAAATGAGACAAAAAACCGTTAGTTTTAAGTTCCAATGTTCTATTCTAGGAAAATATTAATTCATTGGTAGTAGTATTTTATTGGTACTTAGAATTAAAAAAATATACAATAGGTAATGTATCTCTTGTTAATGAAAGGATAGGGGAGAAAACGTGGTAAAAGTATGGTACGTTGGTGGGTTTTTTTTTTAAGTGATTGATATAAGGTAAAAGTTTAATTGATTTTAAAGTCCTAAATATTAGGATTTTTTACCTAGTTTAAATAAGGAAGGATTTAATACATAAAATATAGTAATTAATTTTCAAGCCCAAAAATATTAGAAAAATAATTTAAATGACTATTTTGTCTACTGCAAAATTAATTCTTAAAGGGTAAAAAAGACGAACGACATTTCGCTAATGGCCTTCATACTTTTAATATATATACATCGCGTCAATTAGTATAAAATGTGTAAAAAAGAATAAATTATTGAAAAATAGCAATTGATGTTACAATAAATGCGATATTTGTTCAAGTGATTACAATAAATGTTATTACATTAATACAATAATTAAATTCAATATCTTCAAAATATACAAAGATGATGAATTTAGTTGAATTAGTTATATGGTATTTGGAGTTTTGGGATTGTATTAATTATTATATTGATATATGTTATGTTGTTATATCTCACGCAACATCTCTTTTATTAATGTTATATTCATAATATCATAATACAATAAAATAATAAACTAATTATTACTTAATTAATTATTAATTTTAGACAAACAAGTTTTTTCAACGCAACTAAGCACACAGTCTTTCAGTTGGTATAAATAAAGTATAAAAACTTTATGATAATCATCGTGTAAGGAATAAATTAATTTTCTATTTTATTGGACAATACAAAAATAAAATCTAAATTTAATTTATCAAGTTCTAATATAAATATTTTATGTAGAAAAATGAGGTTAAGTTACTTTATAACAAAAGATATTAAAAGTTTAAAAAAGTGTTTTGCTCTTTTCTTTTTTTCCTTTCTTGGGTTTAGTCTAGCATTAATTATTTTTAATTTAAATATTTATATGTATGTTTTTGGAATGTGAAATTTGTTCTTTGTATCTTAAGTACATAAAACTCTTATTTGTTCGTTTAAAGGTCATCAAAATTATATATACAATAGTGAACCTCTTATGTAAAAATATTGGCTAGAATTCGTATTGATCTAAATCTAAATTCCTTCTATACATATTCATCAAAGACCAAATAAAAGTTAATATTACCTTAATCTCATTCTGAATAAACTCTGCCATTGACAATTTTGCAATTTTAAAATCATGTTCATTAAAATAATTTTTCAAATTTATAGTTATTTAAAAGTTCCAAGTATATTAATTTATTTAAAGTTTAAATATCAGTTATAGTTATAATTTTACATAGTATGTATGTAGATTAATTTATTTTTAAAATTATTAACATTAACAATAATTCTGACTTCTAGAAATTTATACCTAAAGTTAAATCAAAACTTTTTAAAAATAAAAGGAAAAAAAATAACATGCATTGGTGATGTCTTTTAGGTAATCAATTATTGAAAGTATTTGTAAAAGAAAAAGATACTAAGAATTATATACATCAGCGGCTAAGGATACGCATTAAACTCCAAAAGCATGTTTAAAGTCCGCAAGGATATAATGTTGGTTTAAGAAAAGAACTGAAGTAAAGTAAATTTTAATTGAATTTGAATTCCCAATATTAGGACCTTCTATGTAGTTTAAATAAGAATTTTTAAAAAAAAAAAATTTAGTTGATTTTGAACTCCTAAATATTAGAAAAATAATTAAATAATTATTTTATCTAGTATAAAATCTATTTTTAAAGGGTAAAAAAGGCGAACAATATTTCACTAAGCACCTTCATGTTTTTAAAATTATAAGTTTCTAAAATGATAAATGCTTAATAAAGGAACCTTATGTAACATTTTCCTTTTCTTTCCTACAATCAAACGGTAGAATACAAGTCCATTTAAGCTTCTAAAATTAGAAGCCTAGGATTTATATTCTACCGTTTGATTGTGGGTGTGGGGGAAAGAAGAGAAAATTGTTCAAAGTTTCCTTTTTTTGTCTTTTTCTGTTTGATAAGCAACAAAGTTTTTGATATATTATTACATATATTAGACAGTTTCCTTCATACGCGGGTTTGAAGGAATTGTAGTTATATTAAAATTTTAAAATATAAGTTTAGTCCTAAATATTAGAGTATGGTTTTTTTATTTAGGTGCAAAGATCTAGAAAAGTCAAAGTGGTGTATTTATAATAAACACCAAAACTCGCGTCACATAATAAAGTTAAAAAATAAATAAAAGAGAATAATAAAATTTTAAAGATTAATTGTTATTACAAATCCAACATAAGTGTGGTTACGAAAGGTTAATGGTTGATTAGCTATGTTAATTTGAATACTTTCCAGTATTGAATATGAAATCTGCGCGTCACCGAGTTCTGAGAACTTATTTTCTTGACAAGTAGTTGTAGCTAATGTTTATCTTTAAATTTCTTCTAATATTTTGTATAACTACATATAATTATGTAAAAATAAGAGAAAGAAAAAAAGGACTCCTAAACCTAAAAGAAAGGGAAAGTGCTCGATCAATAAGAATTGTTTATGGAAAATGTGTGATTTTCGTGTACTATTAATATTGGGGTATATTGTTTTTATTATATTACATAGTTAAAATAAGAAAAGATTTAATATAAGATTTAGTTGATTTCGAAATTTTAAATATTAGAAAAATAAAATGACTATTTTGTCTAATGTGAGGTTGATGTTTAAAGGGTAAAAAAGGCAAACGACATTTCGCTAAGGGCCTTCGTACTTTTAATATAGTGTAGATAAGTTTCTAAAATGATGAATGCTTAATAAAGGAACCTTATATAACATTTTCCTTTTCTTTTCTACAATCAAACGGTAGAATACAAGTCCGTTTAGGCTTCTAAAATTAGAAGCCTAGGACTTATATTCTACCGTTTGATTGTAGGAAAGAAGAGAAAATTGTTCAAAGTTTCCTTTTTTATTTTCTTTTTCTGTTTGATAAGCAGCAAAGTTTTTGATATATTATTACATATAATAGAGAGTTTCCTTCATACGCGGGTTTGAAGGAATTGTAGTTATATTGAAATTCTAAAATATAAGTTTAGTCCTAAATATTAGAGTATGGTTTTTTTTATTTAGGTGCAAAGATCTAGAAAAGTCAAAGTGGTGTATTTATAATAAACACCAAAATTCGTGTCACATAATAAAGTTAAAAAATAAATAAAAGAAAATAATAAAATTTTAAATATTAATTGTTATTACAAATCCAACATAAGTGCGGTTACGAAAGATTGATTAGCTGTGTTAATTTGAATACTTTCCAGTATTGAATATGAAATCCGCACGTCACCGAGTTTTGAGAACTTATTTTCTTGACAAGTAGTTGTAGATAATGTTTATCTTTAAATTTCTTTCTAATATTTTGTATAACTACATATAATTATGTAAAAATAAGAGAAAGTAAAAAGGGACTCCTAAACCTAAAAGAAAGGGAAAGTGCTCGATCAATAAGAATTGTTTATGAAAAATGTGTGATTTTCGTGTACTATTAATATTGGGGTATACTTTTTTTTTATTATATTACATAGTTAAAATAAGGAAAGATTTATTATAAGATTTAGTTGATTTCGTAATCCTAAATATTAGGAAAATAAAATGACTATTTTGTCTAATGTGAGGTTGATGTTTAAAGAGTAAAAAATGCGAACGGCATTTCGTTAAGGGCATTCGTGCTTTTAATAAATATATATATATATATATATATATATATATATATATATATATATATATATATATATATATCAGAGAGATAGAGAAAAGAATAAAGGGCTAAGGAGATTTAATTTAGACATAATATTAGTTCAGGTTTTATAACCTAGTCTTAAATAAAAGATAGTACTACAAGAAGATATCAAAGCTCTTGTGAATCTATAGAAAAGGTTAATACATT
The DNA here is from genome assembly GCF_000715075.1 of Nicotiana tabacum. Classification (NCBI taxonomy): domain Eukaryota; kingdom Viridiplantae; phylum Streptophyta; class Magnoliopsida; order Solanales; family Solanaceae; genus Nicotiana; species Nicotiana tabacum. The sequence goes on along the minus strand of NC_134096.1, from coordinate 89,898,963 downwards.
TACTACGTACTAGTTAGACACTAAAGTAAATTCATTTGATTCCAGAATTACTGGAGCAAAATAGAGATGGAAGGTGGAAGTAGCAGTGAGGGCAAGTATTTCTGAGCATAACTCATAGTTCTAAATGACAATATCGGGGCATGAATCCATCTCTTCTCTAATTCTCGATTAGACATAGATTAGTAATTTAGCAATGCACGGTTTCTTAATCATTTTCCGATTTAAGTACTTTACATTTTCATTCACAAAAATTAGAAAATCAATGTACGAGTTCGCACACAAAATTAAATGCTTAACCCCTCACACTCAGGATCAATAATTTTATTTAGGCTGGAGGAGTTTTGAGTTTGGATCTTAGACAATAAACTTCTACGAATTTCATGTGTCTTTTCATGTTCAATGAAAATTAAAATATTATCAGGTAATAAATTAAAGTGGATTGCAATTTTGGTTTTAATCATTTCTATTATAATAGGTGTATAAATATTTATCTATTATCCTCACATTAGAAGCAATAAGTTTGAGTTACTCTTTCTTCTTCTTTTTTTCTCCTTTCTGGAATATCCAAAAGAAGAAAAGTCCTAATATAGTTTTATGTTAAGAAACTTCTTTTCTTTAAGCAAATAAACAAAACGAAAAAAAAAAAAAAAAAACTTCTTTTCAACTCCAAGTCTCCATCAAGCGGCGCAATCAAGGCCTCGAGAGGCCAACAGATAATATTAAACTAATTTTAGAAAATACATACATAAAATATGTAGCTTGGCGGAGAGACTATGATTTTAAGTCCCCCACAGCCCGAATTTGCAGCTTATTTTGACTAACCAGATTTACAAGCGAAAGGAAAATCACCACAAGAAACTAAAACCACTTATTCATCTGTCAATTCACATCTACTCACACTTATTCTATTATTACGGAAAAGAAAATGAGAGGAACTATGAATATAAAATTAAGGAAAACAAAATGAAAGAAACAATGGATATGAAGAAATCCACGAGGAGAAGATTCTAGATGTTGCATTTCAATCTGTATATACAGTAGACTATATGTCTTAAAGTTAAGCCTTGTCTTATCAACCAATGCTAGCTACTCTTTTCTGGAGTGCAGAATGATTCAGCCTACTTGTATGGGTCAAACTCTGCCTAAGGATATTCGACAGGAAATGGTATTATCAAAAGTAATTTGGTCGAGGTTGACTAGTAACCAATAGGACTTACCATCGAGCAGCCAATCATGATCGAGGTCGAGTATCAGAGGAGGCAGTAACGACTAGTTTAGTAGCAAGATCTTTAAGAGAATAATTCGTTGGATATTCTTTGTACTTGTACTTTTAAATTTAATTGCGGGCATGTTCCTATAAATAAAAAGTGGGAGAAGGTGAAAGGCATGTAATATTCTCTGATAAAAACATTCTTTGAAAATCAGACTTTCTCTCTAGATAGAATACAAACACTACCTTTCTAAAAAGATTCGATTGTCTATTATTCCACACATTTTCCATCAGATCCGAGAAGGGCCTCAATAATCTAGTATTTGTCTATCATTCATCATTGTCAGAAGGAGGAATCATCCACCTCGTTCAATATTGGGTGAATCGTTCTCCATATTTACTTTAATGTCATTTATTATTATTTATTGATTGATATCCCCCTTCATTAATGATCTTGAAACATTAAATACGCGTTGTATTTAATCTCCTTTCAACGTTGCTCTACGTTATTCATATTAATTAATTATAGATCTGAAGTTATTATCATTAACTAGGTTTAACCTCTCATTATATAAATTTCTTTAGTTTAATCAAAGATCTATATTTTTTGGGCAAACAATTTGGCGCCGTCTGTGGGGATTTCCTAGTTAAAATTTTAGTTTCTTCTAGATCTATAACTAGCACACACACAAAAACGCAAAAACCCCTACTCTCTTGTATACACAGATCTAACATGGCAGGTAACAGAGAAGAAAGGATGACGGTAGTAGCCGATCTCACCACCAACCTCTTAAACACCATCAACGAGGTTTCTGAAACGGAGGGTGAAGATGTAACGCCAAATGCCTCTCCCAGACGAAGTGGCTCACCCCTCCCTCATGGTAGTATCACAACGTCCCACGGTAAAGGGGTTTCCACATCCATAACGGAAGAGGCGCCACCAGCAGTGAAGAAACTACTTGAGGCTTGGCTGACAAACACGCTGACCAACATCCTCGACAAGCCCGCCCAAAAAGCAATCAGAGAAAATGCGAGGACTTGCGTTGCACCAATAATGCCCGAGCAGTACGGCCCTCTCCCTCCAATAACAGGTATCACTCACAATATTAGTAATGCAGGTGACAACACCCTCACAGCCATTCTGAGAAAGATGGAAGAAATGGAAAATAAAAACAAAATACTTCAATACTAAATGAAAGAGCATCAAGAAAGGGTAGACAAAATACCGGGTGCCCCAAAACTCTTACCAAAAAGAGATGTTGGTAGGTTCGTGGAACAATCCTACAGTGATGAAGTTGCCCCGTATGCCATACCCAAAACCTTCAAAATGCCTCCTTATCTAAAAATATATGATGTACGATCAACCCTGAAGATCATGTGACTCACTACGTCACTGCGGTAAAGGGCAATGATCTCGCCAAAGAAAAAGTATCCTCCATCTTGTTGAAAAGGTTTGGCGAAACCCTCACCGGATGCGCATTAGCTTAGTATTCGCAGCTGCCCGCGCGCTCCATTGAAACATTCGAAGAGATAGCCGACAAGTTTGTAGCGGCCCATGCTGGAGCTAAAAGGCCGAAGGCAAGAGTGAACGGCATATTTGCCATCAAACAAGCACCCGGAGAGGGACTGAGGGACTTTCTCGCTCGATTCAACCGGGTAAGGATGACCTTACCAAATGTATCAGAAGGCATGGCTGTAGCAGCTTTCCAAAATGGGCTGAACAGAAACGGTTTGAGGATGACCAAGAAGTTATTGAGTCAGCTTATGACATATCCCCCAACCACTTGGGATGTAATACACAATGCCTATTGTGCCGAAGTCCGTGCTGACGAAGACGACTTGAATGGGCCAACCCAACGGTTGACCTCAGTACAGGTCGAATCCAGGAAAGACCGAAGAAACTATGCCAAAAGAGATCTAGCAGCTCCACAACCCAACCGAGAAAGGCATCAACCATATATTAGGGGTGCCGTCATTCCCCCCCTCCCGTCACGAAGAAGGTCCATCTAGTCCAAGGACAGGGACTCACCGGAGCAAGAGAGGTATGCCCCATTTACTATCTGCTCACAATTTTTGTGTCTCACCTTGAGAAATAATCTACACATTGGAGAAACTCGGCCCAAAAGTGAAGTTTCCAAAAACGATGAGGTCCGACCCAAGCACCAGGAAGTCAAATGCCCTCTACGAATCCCACCAAGAGCGAGGTCATAAAACCGAGGACTGCATCGCTCTAAGGCAGGAGGTCGTGAACATGCTTTACCAAGGGTACTTGAAAGAGCAGTTGAGCGACCGAGGAAGGGCCAACTTTTCCCGAGGACGTGAACAACACCAGGGGCCGCCAAAACCACCTTCACCATCTCACACCATCCAAATGATCATCGGAGGCAGCGATGACGCATCGATCAACAGCGTAAAGTTCACCATGACCCACAAACTCAAACGGTCGATCACTCATGAACGGTACGATGAATTCGAAGAAAGTATCATCTTCAATAAGTCAGATACCCACGGTTTGGTTTTCCCTCACTATGAAGCTCTTGTTATCACTTTACGAATATTAGATACAGATGTAAAGCGCATTATGGTGGACGATGGGAGCGGCGCGTGCATTATCCACCCTCGAGTACTTGCACAAATGAAACTCGAGGATAAGATAGTGCCACGCTGCATCACGCTAACCGGTTTTAACAATGCAGTTGAACGAACATCCGGAGAAATCACACTCCCCGTCCTCGACGGCGGCGTCACTTTGGAAACCACATTCCACATCATGGACCAGGACACGGCATATAACGCTATAATAGGCCGACCCTGGATACACGCCATGAAGGCCATCCCCTCCAGCTTGTACCAAGTTATCAAATTTCCCACCCCATGGGAAGTGTTCAGCATACGAGGAGAATAACGCCCATCCCGAGAATGCTATCGCATCGCCCAGGATTGCACATATACCCAAAAATTGAAGGGCAAAGCAAAAGAGGCATAGCAATTAACAGGGTCGAGGTCGAGCAGTAATGAAAGAGAGGACGTCATCAAAGACCCCAAAATAATAGAGGCCACAGGATCAACCGTAGAAGACCTCAACCCCGTCCAACTTGATGATAACGACCACAGCAAGAGACCCTACATCGGCCACAAGCTTCAGGAACCAGGTAAATTTCATCATTTCTTAACTAATAACGCAGACTTGTTTGCCTTTTCCCATACAGACATGCCAGGTGTCCCGAAAGAGGTCGCGACACACAAGTTGAATGTCGACCCATTCTACCCCTGATAAGGAAAGTTAGGCGGAAGTTCAATTCCGTAATAAACGATGCAGTCCGCGAGGAGGTTGAAAAATTGCTGGAAAACGACTCCATCAAGGAATCAAAATACCCCTAATGGGTTGCCAACGTGGTCATGGTAAAAAAGAAGAACAGAAAATGGCGGATGTGCATAGACTTTACAAATTTGAACAAAGCATGCCCAAAAGACTCATTCCCGCTACCCCATATCGACCAGCTCATTGACGCAACAGCCGGGCATGAACTGCTGAGCTTCTTAGATGCATACTTGGGCTATAACCAGATCCTCTTGGAAGAGGAGGAGCAGGAGAAGACCACCATCATCACCCACCAAGGAACGTATTGCTACAGTGTGATGCCTTTCAGACTGAAAATTGTGGGGACCAACGGTTAGAGAAAAGAATGTTCAAAGACCAACTCGGAAAAACCATGGAGGTCTACATAGAGGATATGTTGGTCAAGTCCAGAAGAAAGAAGATCACATCGACCACCTGAAAGAGGCCTTCGACATACTCAGGCGATATGGGATAAAACTAAACCCCGAAAAGTGTGCGTTCAGCGTAAAAATAGGTTCAGAAGTTGACCGGTCGCATCGCTTAGTCGAGATTCATCTCGCGATCGTCTGACAGGTGTCATAAGTTTTTCGGCGTACTCAAAAAGGACAACGGTCTCCTATGGACTTTCGAGTACGTTCAAGCCCTGAAGGAGTTAAAGGCTTATCTATCATCACCACCATTGCTTGCCAAAGCAGATCTTGGGGAACGTCCCCTCGTCTACCTCGCCGTATCCGAAGTAGCGGTGAGTGCAATCCTGGTCCAAGAAGACAAAGGTACGCAATCTCCCATCTATTACATTAGCAAAACCTTAATCTACGCCGAGACGCGGTACCCTCACCTTGAAAAACAGGCACTAGCCTTGGTTGTAGCTTCACGAAAGCTTAGACCCTACTTCCAAGGTCACCCCATCTTGGTAGTCACGACTTTCCCCTTGAGAAGTATTTTGCATAAGCCCTAGCTATCGGGAAGGTTATCTAAGTGGGCCATAGAATTAAGGAGCATGATATAACGTATCAACCACGGATGGCAATAAAATCACAAGTCCTCGCCGACTTCAGCACAAAAATAATGCCTGAAGTCGAAAAAGAAGCCGCCCATGCTTCTCCGCAAACACAAGATCAATAGATTTTGTATACCGACGGCGCTTCCAATGCGTCAGGGTCCGGACTGGGACTCGTGCTCGAGGTCCTGATAGGCGAAGTAATTTGCCAGTCCATAAGGAGCCTGTATATGACTAACAATGAGGCCGAGTATGAGGCCGTGATTGCAGGATTAAGGCTAGCACTCAAGTACAGAGCGAGGCGGGTCATCCTATGCTGCGACTCGCAGCTCGTCGTCAACTAAGTCACAAGGACTTTCCAGATCAAAGAGCAAAGGTTGCAAAAATACCAAGCCGAAATTTGCAAATTACTACCCGAGTTTGATGAATGCAAGCTCGACCAAATCCCTCGGGCACAAAACACTGAAGCCGATGGCCTCGCCAAATTAACGGCAGCCACCAAAAGTATAACCGGCAAAGGAAACGTGGTTACCCTACTCCACTCGTCGATAGATCAAATTGAGGTAAGGACTATAAATCTAACTTGGGACTGGAGCAACCGTATCATTACATACTTGCAGGATGGCGTACTCCCATATGATAAAAAGGAAGCCAAGAAACTTTGGATGCAAGCGGCCAGGTACAACATCATTCACAATGATCTATACAAAAGGATGTACGGCGGCCCCTAGCGAAATGCTTGGGCCCAAATCAAACGCGGCGCGTCCTAGAGGAAGTCCACGAAAGCCATTGCAGGGCTCATTCCGGCAACCGAATGCTGGTCAGATACCTTATACGGGTAGGTTACTACTGGCTTACTATGAAAAAAGGTCAAGGTCAGACCACTCAAAGTCGGGGATTACGTGCTCAAGGCCAAAACACAAGCAAGCAAAGACCCGCGAGAGGGCAAACTGGGAACGAATTGGGACGGCCCATACAAAATCACAACAGCAGAAAACAAAGGGTCATTTCAACTAGAAACAATGGAAAGAAAACTGCTACCGAACAACTGGAACGTCGCCCACCTTAAGTACTTCAACTTTTAAGAACAAGCGTCCTCCAAGTCATACTCATTTTCCCTCGCTTGAGTTTTATCCCAATTGGGTTTTCTCAAGGAGGTTTTTTGACGAGGCGATAAGGGGGACACTCCAAGCCGAAGTACAGATGGAAAAGGCACGGGACAGTCAATTCATCGCCCAACCTCTCGACATATCTCTAGGTTGCCCAATGAAGGGACTAGATAGATCGGGACTGGAATGCCAGCCTAAAAAATATGAAAATTTCTCCAAGTATGAGCAAAGCACAAATGTAGGTTCGCTTATGTTTCCAGAACATCATTGCCTCAGTATCCACTCGGCCCACGACCACAGTCGAATAAATAACATTCGACCTCGCTCTAATTAACTCACATTTGACCTAGCTCGAATTAACTAAAGTGACATTCGACCTCGCTCGAATTAACTCACATTCAACCTCATTCGAATTAACTAAAGTGACATTCGACCTCGCTCGAATTAACTCACATTCGACCTCGCTCGAATTAACTAATATTCGACCTCGCTCGAATTAACATATTCGACCTCGTTCGGATTAACTAATATTCGAACGCGCTCGAATTGACTCACATTCGACCTTGTTCAAATCAACACCTACCGGCCTCGGCCATGACCAAAACCAAAATTCTTATGATTAAGCCGACCAAATGATAAAACAAAGAAAAGAAGCATACAAGACCAAACAGAGAAAAGAATCATAAACGAGCAGCGAAAATAGCATTTCATACTTCAAAAATATTCTTTACAAGGGCTAAACAGGCGCCCACAAAAGTATGCACAAAAGTTACAAAGCAAACGAATAATTACTTGCCACCAGATCCAGCAGCGCCATCGCCATTAGGATATTCATCCTCGTACCAGGCGTCCTGCTCAATCCCATCCAAGTCTTCCTCGCCATTGCCGGGCCCCAGTGTAGCAGGGTCATAGCCGCAGGCGATCCGAGCTGCACGTGCCTTAGTACGGGCATTCTCAAAATCAGCCTCAGGAACTCTCCCCGCCGTCATCAAATCTCTGAATATATCTAGTTGGGCCTCAGCATAGATCCACTTCTCATATAAATCCCGCGAAACATCAGGATAAGCATAAGTGTGAGAGGACGGTTGGGACAACAATTGCGTCTTCTCGGCCTCGAGAGCGACGATTTGGTCACCAAGGATCGAGACCTCTTTCTCTAACCCCCATATTCGCTCTTCTCTGAGTCTGGCCATCTCCAAATCGTTTGCCCGCTTAGATCGGAGGACACGGATTGCATCCTCCAAAGCCTCCACTTTTGTCGAAGCCGCCAACTCGGCCTTCTCCAAATTCGTCGTCTTCTCGGCAACCTCGCTATTCAAAGCATCGGCGCTGACCAAACATTGCTCGAGTTCAGCACGCAGAGACACCACTTGGACCTGAAGGTCCGCACATTGTGCCTCAATTCCCTTGCTCACTTCGAGCTCCTCTATTTGTCCCTCAACGCCGCTTCGAGGACGCTGCACTTGCCGATGACCCTCATCAGCTCGTCATCTTTCTGCTTTAGCTCGTCCCTGATGGCTTGGAAGTTTCGGTTCTCACCGAACAGCTTACAGATGTCGCGGTACTTGGTGCGGTATTCAAGGTACTTCCTCTTCGTCTTATTAAAAATGGTCTTGCGCCTCTCTTCTTGGAGAGCACTCTCAATCTCCAAAATAATGATCTGAAAAGAAAGAAGGAAAAGAAGAAAATCAGTTAAAGTCAAAGAGTAGAATGTAAGGCACGGAAATTAGAAAGGTCGGAAAACTTATACCAAGGGCGAGGCCGGCTATGCCCGATGACATGGCGGCATCGTCCAACGTCTCAAGGGTCCTGCCCTCCATTTCGGAGCAAAAGGGACTTAAGGAGGGGACTACATCTTCTGTATTTACCAGTAAGTCCCGATCCATAGGAACCAAGATGGTCCTCGAAGACCCAACTAACCTAACCTCAATGCAAGTAAACCCCTCGCTCAGCATCCGGACCTCGTCAGGATCTAGATCGGACCCTGTCTCATAGCGGCCCTCAGTAGCTCCTTCGCCTCTCTCATGAGTAGACATGGTGGGAATGTCGACTGGCCTCGAAGACGATGGCTCCTCTCTCAATACAGTGCCCGAGACTTCCGTCGATGACCCGCCAACTCCGACCCCAGCCTCAGGCAAAGTCACGCCTTCCACGGCCACCGGTGATAGCGGAACTTCAGACGGCGGGCCAGCGTCAGTTTCAAACATGGCAGTGGTCGGCTCATGATCATCCCTCGAAGAATCCACTGCTCGGATGGTTCCATCACCCATATCTACCGACCTCCTTTTGCAAGGAATCAGATCTCCCTCACTCGGCGATGATTCATCTATTAAGTGCAGCACGAGAAAGACCGAAGTCTCTACTGCTGAGGCCGCCGACGATCGGCTAGATCTAGTTAATACTGGAGGTCGAGCAAAAGTGGTCGGCTGGGTAGGCTTGTCCGCAGTCGCAGTAAGGGCGGATCCCGTCGTAGTACTTATTTGGCGGAACGTAGGAGTAAGAGCCCTCGACCTCCTCGAAGCTCTCCGGCCTAACAACAAAAAGAAGGTTAAGAAGTCAACCCCCACAATACGATAAGAAGCAGAAGGCCGCAGCAATAAAAACTTAAAGCAAACAACTCACCGATCGTTGGGGGCTTGGGCCTAAACTTCTTGTGGAAGGCCGACCATTCACGGATCCCCACCGTATGGGGCAAGACCTGGAAAACCCAGTCATGAATATCTGCAACCAATTGAGGGGCCTCGGCCTCAGCTGAATAAAGAAAAAATGGAAAGATTACGCTACAGCCAAAATAAGCAAAATAAATACTTAGTATAGATACTTACGAGCATAATTTCATGCCTTAGGAAATCCATTGGCATTTGTCACTACGTCCTCGGTCTTGACGTAGATGAAATTTAGCCAGAACCGACGATTTGCTTTAACATTCATCTTCACTACCAGGCTCTTACTTCTACGGTGACGAAGGTGTAACATCGTCCCCCTATGAAAACTGGGCGCAAAGAGATGCATCAGGTGGCGAATAGAAATTCCGCGGCCGGCCAATTCCGCGTACTTTGTCAGCATAAGGATGAGTTTGTAGATGTAAGGAGAAAGATGGGTCAGGCAGATGCCGTAATAGCGGAAGAATTCCTCCGCCAATGAGGGAAGAGAAAAAATATATCCCACGTAGAACGGATATGCGTAGAATGCGCAATATCCACGGCGGTGAATCTGCACCACATCACGATCGGCCGGGACCAGGTCGATATGGACCGGAATTTTGAACTTAGCCCTGAAGTCAGCAAGGGCAACCGCATCCATCTCAGATTTCACGGCCTTAGGGTCCTCCTCGAGCCGCTTTGAGAAGCCCGACCTAGCCTTCTCGTTGCGAGGAATTATTTCCTCTACCGTAGGGAAGCTTTCGTCTTTTGCAACAATGGCAGCCCCATCGTCATGAGAAGGCATGCTCACTGCCAATGGAGCTGGGTCAGATATCCCCCCAGAATTAGAAGATGTATTAACCATCTTTAGTCGTTTATATATGAAGAAGATGCAAGCATAAAGGAGGTATGAGTAACAGAAGTTATCAAAATCGGAGAAAACAGGGATGCAAAGGTGAAGGTAACGAAAGCAAGAACACTAAAAGAAAAAGAAAGAAAGAAAGAAAGAAAGAGATAGAGATTCAATATTTGAAAACAAAGGATCAGGCATAATCGAGAATACAAATTTTCGATGCCTAGCACGAATATTGAAACGGCAGAGGCATGGGAAACGACGCAATACATCAGGAAAACGTGTAATAATGACGCATGATGTCATGACGTCATTCTGAATTGACGTAACGGTAGGTTATGGCTCACGAAGCGCCACATTACCATCTCGCCAAGAGCGTTACTACTCGACCTGCTCGCCTAAATCTCTGAACTACGACTAGCGAAGTCCGCTCATCGAGGTCGTCTGAAAGACGGCCTCGATAAGTGGAGGGACTAACTCTATGGGTCAAAATCTGCCTAAGGATATTCGACACGAAGTGGTATTACCAAAAGTAATTTGGCCGAGGTCGACTAGTAAATAATTAGACTCACCGTCGAGCAGCCAATCATGGCCGAGGTCGAGTACCAAAGGAGGCAGTAACGGCTAGTTTAGTAGCATGATCTTAAAGAGAATATTCCGTTGGATATTCTCTATACTTGTACTTTTAGGGTTAATTGGGGGCATGTCCCTATAAATAGAAAGTGGGATAAGGTGGAAGGCATGTACTCCTTTCGTTTCAATTTAGATGAGGTAGTTTGACTCGGCACGGAGTATAAGAAAATAAAGAAGATTTTTGAAATTTGTAGTCTTAAAAGTTTAAGGGGTAAAAGCTTTATGGGGTCATGATATTTGTGTGGTTATAAATGCTTCTCATTAAGAGTAAAGTGGGTAAAAATGAAGGGTTTAAAGTTGAGTTATTTCCAAATTTAGAAATGTGTTATTTATTTTGGAACAGACTAAAAAGGAAAGTACCTCATCTAATTTGAGACGGATGGAGTAATATTCTCTGATAAGAACATTATTTGAAAAGCAGACTTTCTCTCTGGATAGAATACAAATACTATCTTTCCAAAAAGATTCGATTGTCTATTATTCCACACTTTTTTCATCAGATCCGAGAAGGGCCCCAATAATCTAGTATTTGTCTATCATTCATCATTGTCATAAGAAGGAATCATCCACCTCATTCAATATTGGGTGAATCGTGTTCCATATTTACTTTAATGTCATTTATTGTTATTTATTATTTGATATTCTTCTTCATTAATGATTTTGAAACATTAAATACATGTTGCATTTAATCTCCTTTCAATGTTGCTCTACGTTATTCATATTAATCGATTATAGATCTGAAGTTATTATCATTAACTAGGTTTAACCTCTCGTTATATGATTTTTTTTAATTTAATCAAAGATCTATATTTATTGGACAAACACTATCATTGTTTAAGCTTATCAAGCAAAAGAAGATCTACTTATAAGATTCATGAAATCTGCTGAATGTGTTATCTGTTCTTATCCGTAGTACTATAGTATAACGAAACACTGATGTCAGGATAAGAGGCATACCCATTAGGAATGAAAAACTTCTTCGGTAAAACATTTTATGCTAATTCATATTTCATAATTGAACTTTATTCCCGAAAACAGTAAAGACACATAATTTTATCTATTATAACAGCAAGTAATAAAATTTTACCACCTATAACAATAACATCACAAACTTTATTTATTATAACACTAAATTCATGTCGTCAAGACAAAAAAGTAAGTAATAGGTGAAGTACAATTACTGTTATACGATAAAAATTGTATAACTTTACTGTTAAAGTAAGATAACATTAATATGACAAAAAATAGTTCGCAACTTTAGCGTAAGAATGAGTTAAGTTCTGAAAATAATGAGGTACAAACGCTTATATAGACAAAGCTCACTTTATTAGCTCCTCTTACGCAGGTTCTAGGTGTCTAATAGCCTGTTTGGTCAAGCTTCTACAATCCTATAACTATTTTTTTTTCTTCAAAAAAAATATTTTTTTAAAAAAGTTGAAGTGTTTGGCCAAGTTTTTGAAAGAAAAAAAAGTGTTTTTGAGGGGAAAGCAGATGCAGTTTTTGGAAAAGCAGAAAAAAATAGTTTCTCTTCAAAAGCAATTTTTGAAAAATACTTTTGAGAAAAATACACTTAGAAGAAGTTTTTAAAAGCTTGGTCAAACACTAATTATTGTTCAGAAGTGCTTTTCAAATTAATTAGTCAAACACAAACTGCTTTTCATCAAAAGTACTTTTGAGAAAAACGCTTTTGAAAAAAACTTTTTCAAAATAAACTAATTTTTGAAGCTTGGCCAAACACGCTATAAGTCAGTATAGCAATGTTATAGTCTCTAGTTAAACATGAACTTTGAAAAATTACAACAGATCAGTCAGCAAATATAATCTATTTTTAGTTGCCATCTAGCTAGCTTGTCCAATTATTTCAATCCTAGCTCCACTAATTAAAATGAATAAGTTAACTGTTATCCTTAGACATAAAGGGTAAGGGAGAAACAAATTAAATGCAGAAAAAATGATACTCTATTCAATAGTCTAGAAATCAATGTTTTCCATGTGATATATAATTATTCAATAATATCATGGATGTGCTTTATTACTCACTTTTCTTTTACCAAAACGTTAGCAAGATGGTTTTTGAACAAACTACAAGGCAAGTTGGAGAATAATGCCCATTCTTTTCGAGAAAGGAGCTGTGCAGCTTACATTTCCACAGTAAATAGGAAATTTCCTCTTTAGAGTAAGTGCAAAGTCCTAAGAAGAGATTAATCACTGCTAAAAATCTGCTAAAAATCGATCAATTATTTCCGACCAACGTTAGTCAGTCTAAAAACCGTCCAGGTTGGACGAAAAATAGGGAAAAAAAAATTTACATTTTTTTTAAACTAAATACCGACCAACGTTGGTCGGTAAATTGGTCAACGAATTGACCCAGCTGGTTAGACAAAAAAAATTTGGATTACCGACCAACGTTGGTCGGTAATCTGAATTCAGTTTTTTAAATTTTAATAATTATTTTATTATTTAAAATATTTTATAATATTTAAGAATTTATATTTAAAATTACCGACCAACGTTGGTCGGTTAATGTAGGGGAAGCATTTACCGACCAACTTTGGTCGGTAATTGTTATTTTCTGCAAAATAACCGACCAAAGTTGGTCGGTTATTACGTCAACATTGATCAAACTTTCGAATTACTTTTATATTTACTATCTAAATAATATAAATGTAATTCGTTAACACTTTTGTAATACAAATAATGAATACACTAACATATACTATATATAACATGCTATTTGTAAATTGATTCATCGACTTATAACTTACTTAGATGCATCGATGAATATTAAAAATAAAACGTTTGACCTATATCGACTAATAGTAAAAACAAAACGTCTCGACTTATATCGATTAATCTAGCTATGCCATGCATTATTAGTGATGAATGAATGAAAAATAAAAGAATTAATACTAAACATCTTTGACATATATATATATATATATATTAGTATTTGACATATATATATATATATATATATATGGATCACAAATTAAATAAACGAAAGAAGCTATTAGTATTAAGTAAACGAGTTAAATTAATAGGTCAAACATGGTCAAACTTTAACAAGCTATATATATACACACTAACATATACTATAACAAGCTATATATATAGTTAAAGTATTACAGTGAAGTGTGTTTGTGTGTGTGTATATATATATAAGAACACGAAGCGCTAGGACCACAGGGTCGGGTTCTTTTAGGGATAGACTTGGGAAGATACTAATTAGTATATATACTTTATCATCAAATATATCTATTTGTAAATTGATTCATCGACTTATAACTTACTTAGATGTATCGATGAATATTAATCGATGATTCATCAAAATGTCTCGACCTATATATCGATTAATCTATGTCATGCATTATTAGTGATGAACGAATGAAAAAAGAAGTTATTAGCATCAATTACAATATAGTGTATGTGTGTGTGAGAGAAATTACTCACATACTTAATTATAACTTAGAAAATTTACTTAGATAGATGCTATTATAATTTATTAAAATTAAATAGTTAATATAATTATTTATAAAGATTATGCTTATAGTTTATAATTATTTATAATAATTGTATAGTTAAATAAAATAAATGCTTGTAGTTTATAATATTTTTTTTATAGTTTATAATATTTTAAGAAAAAAACACACAAAAAAAAGAATTTAATTTTTAAAAAAAACAAAACCGACCAAAGTTGGTCGGTTTTTGGTCAAACGGTCAACACTTAATGTACCGACCAAAATTACCGACCAACTTTGGTCGGTAATTCTGAAATCAGAGAATTGAAAAACGGGAAAAACCCCCATTTCTCTCTTATTTTTCCCTCTCTTCTCTATTTTCCTCACTCAAAACCTTCCCCTCTCCTTCTCTATTTCCCTCACATAAATCTCATTCCCCACCCCGCGTTGCTACCGCCCAGCCCTCGCCGTCGCCGTCGCCGTCGCCGTCGCCGCTGCCACTGCCACTGCCGCTCCTCTCCTTCTCCATCTCCTAAAAATTCTAGGTTTGAATTACAACCCATTTATTTATTATTTCTAGGTTTTGTTAATTAGTTATGAATTAGTTTCAATTGATTAGTGTTTCAATTATTTGAACATTGTATTTTATTGAGGATTAGGGTTTAGGTCTTGTTTTTAGTTTTGTTAATTAGTTTTATTAACTAATTAGTTTTGTTAATTAGTCAATTAGTTATGAATCAAACTTTTAGGGTATGAGTTGAATTTCTTTAGTTTAGTTAGTTTATGTTTAAACTCGTAGGATATGAATTGAAATTTTACTTTTTAGGATTTGTTCTTGTGAATTGAACTTTTAGGATATGAATTGAACTTTTAAGATATGAATTGGACCTTTTGGATATGAATTGAACTTTTAGGATATAAATTGGTGTAATTAGAAAAAAATAATTATCTTGAATTAACTAAAAAAGATATAATTAATTTATAATTGTAGAATAAATTAATTTGTTCTTGTGAATCAAACTTTTAGGGTATGGGTTGAATTTCTTTAGTTTAGTTAGTTTATGTTTAAACTCATAGGATATGAATTGAAATTTTAGTTTTTAGGATTTGTTCTTGTGAATTGAACTTTTAGGATATGAATTGAACTTTTAAGATATGAATTGGACCTTTTGGATATGAATTGAACTTTAAGGATATAAATTGGTGTAATTAGGAAAAAATAATTATCTTGAATTAACTAAAAAAGATATAATTAATTTATAATTATAGAATAAATTAATTTGTTCTTGTGAATCGAACTTTTAGGGTATGGGTTGAATTTCTTTAGTTTAGTTAGTTTATGTTTAAACTCGTAGGATATGAATTGAAATTTTAGTTTTTAGGATTTGTTCTTGTGAATTGAACTTTTAGGATATGAATTGGACCTTTTGGATATGAATTGAACTTTTAGGATATAAATTGGTGTAATTAGGAAAAAATAATTATCTTGAATTAACTAAAAAAGATATAATTAATTTATAATTATAGAATAAATTAATTTGTTCTTGTTTTATTTGTATAGATGGAACATCGTACTTGGATGTACAATAGAAATTATCCTAATCGGCGGGGATTGCGGGAGGATTTTGTAGAAGGGGTTGATGACTTTATTAGACATGCAATGTCACTTCCACCATACCAAAGTGAAGGAGTAATTAGGTGCCCTTGTGTCAGGTGCGATTGTATGAAGTTTAAAAAATCGGAGAAAGTTAAGCTTCATCTTTATAGGAAGGGGTTTATAGAGAATTACTTTGTGTGGACTAATCATGGAGAGATCGATGATAGCCATGGGATATTTTATAACATGGTTGTTGGTAAAAGTAGTAGGTCGGTGGAGAATACAAATCTTGATTCTAGAATTCAGGATATGGTTGCGGATGCTTTTGGGATGCACTTCGGGGGTGAGCCCAATGAAAATGTTGAACAAACTCCTAATGATGACGCAAAATATTTTTATGAACAGTTAGAGGAAGCTAGTTGTCCACTACGTGAAGGAAGTCCGCACTCTGAGCTGTCTGTTGCAGTTAGATTACTAAGTATCAAATCTAATTGGAATATTTTTCAAGCAGCTATGGACTCTTTCATTGACCTTATGAGTGAACTAGTTGATCCTAATATCAACTTACCTGGTGATTTCTATAAGGCAAAGAGATTGGTTTCTAAGTTAGGACTTTCGTCAATGAGAATTGATTGTTGTGAAAATGGTTTCATGTTATATTATAAAGATGATGCAACTTTAGACAGTTGTAAATTTTGCGAAAAGCCTCGTTTCAAGAGGCTTTCCAGTGGGAATATGGTCGTTGTCAAGGCGATGAATTATTAACCTCTTATACCTAGGTTAAAGAGGTTATATGCGTCGATGAGTTCTGCTCCTCATATGAGATGGCACTTTAAAAATAGAAGACCACCTGGTGTTATGTGTCATCTTTCAGATGGAGAAGCTTGGAAGCACTTTGACAGGACATATCCAGATTTTGCTAGTGAACCAAGGAACATTCGGTTAGGTCTGTGTGAGGATGGCTTCACGCCTTTTTCTATATCTGCGACACCATATTCATGTTGGCCTGTCTTTCTTACACCTTATAATCTACCACCTGAGTTGTGTATGACTAGTCCATATATATTCTTAAATTGTATTATCCCCAGTCCACATAATCCGAAAAGTTTGATTGATGTATATTTGCAACCTTTGATTGATGAGCTAAAATAATTATGGTATGATGGTGTTGAAACATATGACATATCAACCAAGCAGAATTTCAATTTACGTGCTAATTTAATGTGGACTATTAATGATTTTCCTGCGTATGGAATGTTGTCTGGGTAGATGACTGCTGGGAAGCTAGCTTATCCTTACTGCATGGAAAATAGTAAAGCGTTCACTTTGAAACATGGCCGAAAGCAATCATGGTTTGATTGTCACCGTCAATTCTTGCCTGATGATCATGAGTTTAGAAGGATGAAAAATGCATTCAAAATGAATAAAGTGGAATATGATTCTCCACCTCTAAGTACGTAGTGAATGGTTATAAGTTTCATACAGAGGATTGCTCTAAAAATAAAAATAGCAACAACAGCAGGGTGTGGGTTCAAGGTGGTGATGGCAACCAAGTTGGAGATATCGATTATTATGGTATGGTCAAAGAAATATTACAACTAGAATATACAGGTTGGCCATATAAGAAATTAATACTCTTTAGATGCAAGTGGTTTGACCCAAATCCAACAAGAGGTACAAGAGTACACAACCAATACAACATAATTGAGGTTAATCATACGAGGGAGTATGATCGCTATGATCCTTTCATAATTGCACATAACGTTAGGCAAGTGTATTATGCTCCTTATCCATTGCGGCGGAATAAGTTCGATTGGCGGGTTGTAATAAAAACTAAGCCTGTAGGTAGGGTGGAAGTCGAGAATGTGTTAGATGTTGCATATCAAAATGATATCTCCAATGTTCACCAAATAGTGGACGATCAGTTAGAAAATGATTTGGAACATCCTGAACGCATATTGGAAGAAGTTGATATAAATGAAGTAACAATTATAGAAAATGAGGACGAAGAATCAACTGATGAAGCTCAAACAAGTGAGGACGAAGAATTCTCGGACGAGGAACAATACGTCGATGAGGATTAAAAAGTTAGTTTTTTAAAGCACTCTCGTTTTATAGCTAGTTTCTTATATGTTTCAATCTAAATGTGTATTATATTATGCAGATGGCAGGCAAGGGTCAAGGTAACAATGACCCTACTAGTTCTCGGGGTCGAGAAAAGGGTAGGAAGGGAAAGAGGAGGGTAGAAAATAATACTCCCTCTTGTCCACCCTTTTCAGAGATGCCTATGTCTTATCCTCCACCACACGGCTATACTGAGCTGCCACAGCATCACGAGCTGTATACCTTCATTCAGACACCCAGTCTTCCATCACAGGGACATACAGTCCAGCTGCCTCACAGCCATCTGCATCGCAGCCATCTACATCACATCCACATGGATCACATCCCTACATATCACAGCCACATGGATCGCATCCATCCATGTCACAGCCACTCGGGTCACAGCCATCGGTATCACATCCACTTGGGTCGCATCCAGCTATGTCGCACTCACAGGGATCGCAACCATCTTCATCATCAACTCTATCTATTGCAGACCTTCGCCTGCGAGGCAGTAGCTCTGACCCGCCTACACCGTCTTCACATGCCTCTGATACACATGCTTCGGATGGTGATGACGAGGTAGTGCATTATGATCGATATGGCAGGATCATCTTAGTCCCTGAGGGTGATGGGTAAGTGTTATTCATTATTTTTGCGTCTATTGATTTGTAACATTTTTACTAAGATATTAATATATTTTTATTGTTAAATTACAGGTTCAGGACGGGTAATAAGACTACGAGGATAATCACCAATGCCATCAGAAAGTATTATGATGGCCCTTATGTGACTTGGACTGATTGCCCATTCTCACTGAAGGAGCAAATTTTCAATCAATTTAAGGTATAAATGTTCTTTTAAACAGTTTAATAATTTATATTTATGATGTTTCCATCTAATATTTAACTTTTGAAATACAGAGCAAGTGTGTATGGGAAGATCGCTATAGCGCGGAATTGGCTACAAATTTTTATCATAAAGCTCGCAAGAGATTGGCGGATGCTTTCTCGGATGCTAGAAAGAAGAACAAGAGGCCTGGCTGGTTACTTGAGAATTTGTGGAATGATTTGCAAAGGCCATTACCGCAGAGTTCTTAGAGAGGAGCGAAAAAGGAAAGAAAGCTCGCGCATCCGAGAAGGGAGGCTCCTTGCACACTGGAGGTGCGATCAGCCTAGGGACAATAAAAAGAAGATTGGTACGTAATTGTTTAAATTACTTTACTTTTCTAAGTATATCTATTCTATTTATTAACTAAATTAATTTGTTTTCAGAAAAAGAAGTATGGGCGTCCAATGAGTCATGATGAGCTATTCAAGGAGACACATATTGTGAAGAAGAAGAAAGAGGGGGATCAAGATAGGTGGGTCGAGGACCGGGCCTCGACTGCATATGTAAGCTTTCAATTTTCTTTAAGTATTATAATTTACTTTTATAAAAATTTTGAAATACTGATTTAATTTAAAATAATATAGGGTCGCTACCAAAGTAACGTGGAGGAATTCATCCGTAGTCATCCAGCTGGTGAATCGGGTGAGCCAACCCAACCTTCGGACGAGGATGCTGAAAGAATATGGTTGGAGTCTGTTGGCGGTCCAAAATGGGGGAAGGTATACGGGCTTCCTACTAAAAACTTCCATCGCTATAAGTGTGGAATGCGAGAAATAGGGACTTTTTCGCAAGGCGAACAACTTAATAGGGAGAGCCTCTCCGCTATGCGGGAGACAGTGACAAAGCTCACATCAGAGCTAGAAGCGGCAAAGGAAAGAGAAAGGCTTAGAGATTCTCAATTCCTTGGCATGCAAGCTCAGATCAGAACTCTCCTATCTAGTGGAGCTTTTCCGTTGCCCCAATCTCGTGAGTCATCTCCAGAGGGTCGACCTCCACGTGATCGTTCATCCCGTCCTGCTCGTGATCGTTCCTCCCGTCCTCCCCGTGATCGTGCTTCCCGTCCTCCACAAGACCGTTCTCTATATCGTCTTGTAAATGAAAGTTTATCAGACGGTTATGATGATATTGTAGAAAACACCCCTTGACTTTTATATACTTTGAACTAGACAAATAGAACCAGTTTTGAACTAGTTATAATTAGTTTTAACTTGGTTTTGAATTTTTATGTTCAATTAAACTTTAATTTGTTAGTTTTAAAGTATTTATTGAATGTTTTGGTTGTTGTTGTTGTGTTGTTGTTGTTATTGTTGTTGTTGTTGTTGTTGTTGTGTTGTTGTTGTTGTTATTGTTGTTGTTGTTGTGTTGTTGTTATTAGGTGTATTTGTATGCTGGCAGGTGGTATAGGTGCCAAAACAGGCATTTTATGCCAAAATTAAACCCAGAAAAAATGGACCAAAGTTGGTCGGTTTTTAATAAAAAAATAAATTATTCTAAAATACCGACCAAAGTTGATCGTTTAATGAACATTGAATTCTCAGAATTCAATATTACCGACCAACTTTGGTCGATATTTTACCTGCACTGTTGAGATTACCGACCATAGTTGGTCGGTAATATTTAATTTTAATTATTTTAAATATATATATTTTTTTAATTACCGACCAAAGTTGGTTGATTTTTTTTAATTTTAATAATTAATAAAAAAAATATAATTTAGTTAAACCAACCAACTTTGGTCGGTAAAATTAAATTAATAAAATATGTTTCCGACCAAAGTTGGTCGGTAAGTAATTAAACTTGTCAGATGGTCGGTAAGCCATTCCGACCATCAAAACACCGTCCACACCGTAATGGTCGCGTTTTGGTCGGTAATTATCCATAATCGACCAACGTTAGTCGATTTTTTTGATCGGTTTTTAGCGAATTTCTAGTAATGAATTCACATACTTGTTACAAACTCACTCTGCTATAGCTAGTTTTTTGTAGTAGCATATAATTTTCTCCGTAGTTTGTTTCCATTATAATATAACAACTGTAGTTAATTTTGTGTTTACTGTACTTTCTCGGTTTCTTGTAGTATTTGGTTGTCAATACAATTATTCATTTATTCTATATCAAAACAAATACAATGTGTAGTAAATGTGGATAGAAACGTTGGAAATGACATGATATGTAACGGGATAGAAAATGAAATTTATTAAGTAATATTAGAGGTTAATTAGTGTTGGATATGATTTCATCTGTGGACAATAAATTCTTAATTTCGGCAAACTTCTTTATATTTAATTAGAAGTAGAGGTGGGAACAAGAAGCTAGTGCATCATTTGAAGAGTTTTTGGTACCATTCCGTTTGAAAGAACTTTAACAAGTGATGTGTTGTTCATTTTCTTGCTCAACAAATAAATATTGAAATTAACTGAATTATAACAACCGCATATATAGTTTGTTATCAATTTCACACTTTTCATTTCCAACAAACATTTTTTACACTTAGAAGTAGAGGAGTTTGAATAAGATCAAGAGCATATTTTTGCCCTAGATTTTATCTTCAAAAGCACAAATTTTAGAGATCATTATTTTTCTCACTAGGGTTCCCATAATATATTATAATAATATTACCTTACCTTAATAGCAAGCTTGGGATTATCCTTTGTTGGTAGAAAGAAGGAATTGAAGTGTTTATTTTCCTTCAAATCCCCAAAGTAAGTGCAGCCTTAGCATCAAATCTCCATGCAAATCCTCCAAAATCCATCTTCCACACGTCACAAGGCATTGTCCTTGTCTGTTTCACCTTATTCATTGTATAAACAACTCTCACAGTGCATGCAAAAGCTGATAATCGTACAGTTTTTTTCTCCTTCAAAACTAACCTCACCACCATCTCCGGCGGCGCTCCTCCGTCTTCTAACGGATCTATCATTCTCCGATACGCTAG
The DNA here is from genome assembly GCF_000715075.1 of Nicotiana tabacum. Taxonomy (NCBI): domain Eukaryota; kingdom Viridiplantae; phylum Streptophyta; class Magnoliopsida; order Solanales; family Solanaceae; genus Nicotiana; species Nicotiana tabacum. Next base: position 89,877,192 of record NC_134096.1, on the reverse strand, counting down.
ATTCACCCACTGTACCCTATCTAAGCCGTCCGATATCATACCTGGACACGTGTCAGCTTCCAGATTCTTCATCTTCTCCGTATCCGTACTTCCTAAGGCTGATAAATCTACCAAAGTGTTTGTTATACCATCAACCATCACCCATGACTCCACTACCTTCGCAGATCGCATCTCCGCCGTCCGATCTAACAGATTCGGTGCACCGATTGATAAAATATCGATATTCTCAGATTTATCAAAATTCATCCAAAAATTGATGGTTTTTGGGAAAGATCTGTTATCTGGTGAGCGTTTAACTCCTCCACTACTTTCTGGCAGTAGTTGTAGTGTTACAACTGTTCCATGATCATCCAAAACTAAGGATCCATCTTTTGTTTCTTTGTCTTCTTTTTTATTCTTGTAGTTGCTATTTTTCTTAACTCTAACGTACTTTCTCTTTGTTCTTCTTTTGCTAACCACTTCAATCTCGTGAGTCTCGATCGTAGAGCCAGAGCCTGAAGAATTAGCGACGGGTTTCGGCGCAATCGGCCGGAATCTTAGCATCATCTTGTTGATTATTGTCATATCTTTTGGTGCGCCTGAGTATTCTGGGCCGGCCCAATTGTTTTCGATGTCCATGAAATGAATATCTAGCTCTATTTACATGCGAAGAGCGGACTTTAGACTAAAAAAAAATAGGCTTTAGCCGGATGCCGAGATGATTATCATAGTTACAGGCAATAGTCGTAGGGCTAGGAAATTACACCACGTGTCTAGGGCAAACCCTTAAGCCGAGAAGAGCTGTGATTGGTGGGATGAGATCAGGTGGGTCCCAATAGTAAAGCAGCATATCCAGCGAAAATGGAAATAGTTTTGCTGTGATTGGTGTGCCAAGTGAAAACCAATGGGAAGAAGTCACGTATAGAGCACTGAGGAAAAGAAGGAGACACGTATGTACCTGGGTAGAAGCAAAGTGGGAATGCTTTTTCTAGGAGGTTCCGTTAACTGGACGCGTGTCCGTTGTTTGAATTGTTTGAGTATCCAATATTCCCACTGCCCTAGCTTGATCGTGTGAATCACCTCCCCCCCCCCCCCCCAGTTGACTGACACAGATATTTCTTCCCCCCTTTTTTTTATTTTTTCGTTTTCGCTTTCTTTTTAGCACCTTTGAATTTCATAATATGATAGTTTTATTAGGCGTGAGATTATATATAACCGATTTAAATTCAAATAAAAAAGAAAACTGTGATTAAAAATGAAGGCTTCTTCTATCTCTTTTCATGTGGCTATGGTTGAGTAGACAAAGTATTTTTTGATCCCGCAAAGGAAAAAAAAGACCTTTGGTATTTAAATAGCATCTTTATAACTTGTATCTTAAAAATGCTATGATATGACACAAGGATGGCAACAATAACAATATATCTAGTGTGTTCTTATGGGAGGTCTAAGGAGGGTAAAGAGTCTGCTTTCGATAGACCTTCGGCTCTAGAAAAACATTTTCAAAAGAGGTTTGAAACCTATAAAGGGTAAAATGTATTTACAGCAAAAATAATAAAGATAATCAAAGAAAAATAAATAATAGCAATAATAAATATGAAGAATAAAATATTAATAGAATAATAGCAATAATAAAATACTGATATAAAGCACATAAAGTGCTCTAAATTAGAATCATACTCTACCAGAGAAAAATCGTTTGACTATAATTAATCTTTGACCTTCATGCTATCCTATATAGTATCATGTCCTCGTGAGCTGGAGATGTTTTATGTCTTCTCTAATCACTTCTCTCCTATTTTTACACTGTCTACCTCTCTACCTCTTCTTAGGCCTATCGCTACCAACCTCTCGCACCTCCTCACTTGGGCATCCGTGTTCCTCTTCTTCACATGTCCGAATCTTCTCAGCCTCACTTTCTACATCTTATCTACCACGTATGCAACTCTCACCCTGTCTCATATTTCGTTCCTAATCTTATCTCTCCTACTATGCCTACAAAGCATTCTCATTTTCGCTACTTTCATCTTCTGAATTTATGAGTTCTTGACTAGCCAATAATATGCCGCATAAAATATAGTTGGTCTCACAATCACTTTATAGAACTTATCTTTTAACTCTTGGTGGCATATTCTTATCACATAGGATACCCAATTTCATTTTATTCAACCTGCTCTAATACGATGTGTGTCATTATCGTCGATCTTCGTACTTCCTAGGATTATTGACCTAAAGGAAATGAGAGGTTTAAAATAACTTTTGTTATTTATTAATGAAAAGAATTATTGGATACGTGTGTTTGTGAAATATGTAATATGTTTGATATATAATTGAGAAACAGAAAATTAATTTGTACACCACCGTCCAAAAATATTGTGCTTTCAGGCTTTAGCACATGACACAAAGATTTGACCAGGTCGAATTGGATGGGCAAGAATAAGGTGGCCAAAGCCCAAATAATCCCAAAAAGCAAGTGAGGAGGACGCTCTCAGCTGTTGGGGGTGGTGAAGGAGCTGCAAATATTTGGTTGTGGTTAAGAGGGTATGACAATCGGCCGCGTGGATGGTTAAGATGAAATTTTGGGATCCAATTTTAATAATAGTGGTGAGGTCATGGTACAACGACAATTAATTATATTGGAGCAAAGACCTAAAAAATACAGACTAGCTCCCAATAGAATCTGATGCCACCACCTGCCTTTGAATAGCTCAATGGGTATTCAGATTTATCTTACGATGATAATGAGGTTCTTCTTAGATATAAAAATATTCTTGCCTTTTTTTTTTCTTTCTAAAAACTAGTACTACTACTATTTAATAACTTATCTCTAGACTCTAGGAAATACCTCTCTTTTTTTCTCTCACTCTTGGTTTTCCACTGAGTAGGGATTTGATTAGCTGCTGAGTTTGAAATCATTGTTTTAAAATTCAAATACATAAACTTGAAATTCAGTCATAGATTTGATTCGTTCATAAAGTTCGAAAACAAAGGAATATTGGTACTACTATTTTAACTTCCATGTGTAACTCTGGTATGAGATTGAAAAAAGACCCAAATTAAAATCATACGCCTCCCACCGTACTAGCCAGCAATAGCAACAACATATTATTATAATCACACAAATGAGGGTTGGGGAGGGTATAATATACACAGCCTTACTCCTATCCCTGACAGGGGAGAGAAACTGTTTTCGGTAGACCATCGGCTAAAGAAGTTAAAAGAAACCCTGATAGCAAGTAATAGCAAGACAAATAATTAAATTACTAAATCGAAAATAGCAACAGAAAATATGAAAGAGGTACCGATAACAAATAATAGCAAGATAATATATTTAAAAAACTAAATCCAAATCAGCAAACGAGAATATGAACGAAGTACTACCAGCAAAGTACTGACTAAACAATGAAAAAAGTGTCTTACCGAAGCTGGAGAATAAGAGAATAGGCTTTTTCTATATGGAAATTTAATTCGTACAAAGTATCATGATGATGAAAGCTGTAAAACCATTGGAAGTGAAAAAGAAAGCTCAAAAGCCGGGTAGAGTACTCGAGCAAAAGAATCTATAACCCTAATATTCTACGTACATAGATAATTAAATGGATGTATGAGTACTTGTTTATTTGTTTCTCATATGCATGTTCTGAATTAGTATATTTAGCTAAAAGGTATCAAATAAATAACATAAGAACATGTTTTAAAAGAATGTATATTGCTTAGGCCTCACCCCCGATTTCATCAAATGTAATTCTAGCTGTCTTAGAGAAGGTTTACTTTAATTTTTTCTTATGTTTCTGCTGAGCACCATTAAATATACGCATCAGACAATTATATGTTCCTTCTTTTTTAAAAAAAATTCCCACAATTATATTCTTGTTTTGCTTCCATATAGCTTTATGATATCTCGTGATCTGTCGTTGAAAACGTAGGAGTAGAAGTAGTGACAGTAAACCATGTGGTTGGGAAGGAAAAGTATATATGTGGCTATTTTCTACAACAACTAATTGGCTTGGGTTTGTTTCAGATATTATAATAATTGTCCAGTAAAACTTTTTCTTGGTTTTCTTTGGATTAATTATAGCATACAAATATTTACATTAAAAAAGTATTCAGTTTTACTACTACTAGTCTACTAGCTACTACAGCTGTACCCTTGGACAATATTAATGGATTGTATTTAAGGCAACAAGATTGACTAAAGATCAGCGGCGGAGTCAGAATTTTCGGTAAAAGGTTTCATATATAAAATTAAATATATTAGAAAATCAAGAGGAGTTAATACATAATATAAATATATATATAATTTATTTTTTTATCTAGTTAAACAGTGTATTTTTTTTGCAAAGGGGTGTCATCTTATAGGGTGGCTCCGCCACTGCTAAAGACTGTTCCGATAAGTTTCAGCATCTAAAATTAAGGAATGTTTCTTTTTTAATTTGAACAAAATATAATTGTTCTTGATAATTTGTAGTTGCATTTTACGTCGATTGAAATTATAATTAATTTTAAAAAGAAAAAGTATTATTTCCTTTATTCGTTGTTTGACCTTCAGATTTATTTCTTCTTTAACTAGCTTTTGGAACAACATTTAACATTTCAGAAACATGATTTTAATATAATTTTTATCTCATAACTCAAACATACCATAAGGTAACATTTATGTAATTTTTCAAAATTGTATGATTTGTGTTATTTGAAAGTGTAACCTTTGGATCAAAATTTAACATCTATGAGTCCTTAAATTTAATCTCTTACTGCATATATATGAGCTTTATGAGTTTCATTCAGGCAAGTATATATGTTGCGTCCAGCACTCTTTGGGTATATAGATATAATAACATGATGCTTCCTTTGAGGTATCCACATTACACATGGCACAATTGTAGTCTCTAGAGAAATGAGCAATTGCTTAACAGTTTTACTTCATCCTTTCTATTTTATATATATTACGTTTTCTTCACTTTAATTTGAAACATTGTACATAGTATTTAATATCGTTCTGCTTCTACTATTCTACACAATCACAAACTTTAAAAGATTCTCGTTAAATTTTTTTAATCATAAATTCTGATATGATATTTTTTTGAAAAGCGAGACAATAAAATCCAGAGGAATTGCTGGTAAAAGCCTATAGGCTATCTCTTCATATGCAACAACAGGTGTCATCCCTTTCTCAGTTCCTTAATTCTGTGGTCCTCAGAGTGAAGCCATCAATTTAATTTCTCGACGCTCCTTGCGCCATTACCAAAAACTGGAATAGTTTTCAACTATGTGATATAGCACCTTGTTATTTATATATACTTTTACCTAGCTCTGGAATTTTGGTTACATGACTCCTTTTACCTAACTTTGGAAGTTTGGTTACATGACTCCTTGAAATCACATGTTTTGTGGAAGTAATTTCGTGTATTAAGCTCAAAATATCGATTATGTAAGGCCTAGACATTTCACAGGTCGAATCATTCAGTATTGGAGCTCAGACAAATATAAGTTTCCAAGTAAGTTGGTGCAAAGAACTAGTGATCAATCAATTAAATTGAATTAAAAGTAATAAGTGCAATGGCGTATACAGGTATCTAGCAACTTTTCAGATACGAGTAAGTAAGCGTTTTTTTCTGGTATGAATGCGTAAGTGTATTTGTCTTGCTACTACGTGTTAACATCCGCCAATCATGAGTTAGCATCTCCATTCAAGATTTTTAAGTTACTTGTTTTAGCAATAGAAGAATTTCATGTTTTTTCTTGAAATTGTGTTGTGGCTAAACAGTAGACGCCCAGTACTTGTCGGGTTGTCGTTTACGAATTATCTAAGATAGGAAATCTAATTTTATATTAGATCAAATCTCGTACCCCAAACCTTTAACAAGCCAATCTTTCGATGGCATGTATGGTCCCTCCAGTCCGCAATAAACAACTCGTTTCCTTCAATCATTCACCGATCGACAGCCAATCAAAATATCTAAGGAAATTCAATTCTTCTCTATTCTCATTTCCATATGATATTGGTGAAGGGACACGTACTTGGACGTCGGATGTGATACGCTAAGTTAATGGACAAATGGGAGTATAATTTTAGTTTGTGGAACTTGGCTATTGGCTAGTTTCTAATTGGTGTTGATTGGGACAACCGGACAAGTTCCGTTCCCATTGGTAACCTTTTCTTCACAAAAGTGATAGAGAAGAAAAGAACATTACTCATGATATTATATCTACAATATATACTTTGAATGTGGTCCCTTAACAACTTGCAATCTTCAAGAAAATCCCATTATTTGGCTCTCTCAAATGTGTCGAATTAATAGTGACTTACATTTCATATATCATTTCTTCAACGGAAGAAGATTATGTAAAAACAGTTATCTTGTCCTCCGTTTTAACGTATATGATCAGATTTTCAAACATGCAAAGGACTTGGGAAGGGGTAAAAGGAGGAAAATCGATTTCCTTCTCTTGTCTAGCAACTTTATCAAGTGTGGTCCGACTTGGATAAAATATTAGTAGTACCAGTGACGGGGCCACTTTATAACAAAGGGTGTCAAAATACCCCTTTGCGAGAAATATATGATATATAGGTAGGTAAAAAAAAAATTATATGTATATATATATATTATGTATTGATTTCCCTTAATTTTCTGATATGTTTACTTTTATATATTTTGACACCCCTTATCGAAAATTTTGGTTTTGCCACTAAGTAGTACCATCGTACTTTAAGAGAAGGGGAAAAAGAAGAATAAAACAAGGCCTATGACATACCATTATAGTAATGGCAAAATCTTTGCTGATTTCAAGAAATTTTTATATATTAAGCAAGAAGTACGCCATGCTAATAAATTCATTTCTCATTAAATAGAAAATTTCAATGAGAACAAGCGAAGCACTTTTATTTGCCAGAACCCGTTAATATTCAGTTGTTCGATAATACATGTAACACACGTAAAGTGCAAATCCGCCAATCCAATAGCAATAAACTTACCACTACAATTTTTATTCAATCAATGTCGTTGTTACCCCTTGGAATAGGATTTCAAATGCAATATTGCAGCTTTAACAAGTTTAGTCGTAGAACTACAGATGCAGCAAGGAAAAGTTGTGTAAAATTTCACAAACAGAGAACAGCCAAACAAGCTGCACAACATGTGTTACAACCTCCAAAACAATGCCGAAAAAGAAAGATGCCTTTTGGGAAAACGAGGTCACTCAGAAACCTGGGAATATAGCAAACCACAGGAGAAGTTTGAACAAGGTGAGAATGTCTCCCCCATAAAAGCCAAACTTAAATAACTAAAGTTACAGGAGCTTCTTATTCTAACTTCAAATAGAAGAAAATTTTATAGCCTGTTCGCTTTGCCCAAGAAACAGGCCATTCCAGAGTAAGAGGTAAAACAAAAGTATTTTGAGAAAGAAAATATTATTTGCCTGCTCAAGTCTCTCAACAAGCATTCGAATAGGGGATGTTCTAATTGACAACATCAAGGACCAGCTTCCGTGATTTGAGAACAGACCACCTCAAACGCCTGTAGTAAGCAGCTTGAAGTAGAGCAAGGGACAACACAAATATCCACTTGAAGCCCATCTGCAATGGAATACAAATATATCAGAAATTACTACCAAAATTAGCACAAATATCATCTGTATAAACACCAAAAACAACAAACCAGTTTTCTCTCTTCCATCTCTGGTTCAGCAGCCCAAGTTAAAAATGACACCACATCTTTCCCCATCTACAGCATAATATAAGGACAAATTAGCATAATAGATTAGTATAGCCACAGCTGTGAAACTAGACACAGCCAGCTCCAGTAAAGTGACAAGGAGATCCAACCTGAGCTTCAGTTGCAGGGGTACCATCTTCATATTCAACAGCGCCGTCATTAAGCATTTTAGGCATCGCAATAGCTCCACCAGGGAAGTAAGGATTGTAGTGAAGTCCTTCACGAATCTACAGTATAGTTGAATCTTGACAGATCAGTCAAAGAGACAAGATACACCAATTTCCTACTCTAACAAAAGATAGAAAGAAAGCAGAGAAAAAAATGAAAGGGGAAAGGGAAAGGAGGGCAAGTGTGACCAGTAGTCTCTGGTAATTCTAATTATCTTCTAATTAAATGGTTAACTTTGATAAGATAATGCTCGTAGTAAACAACCACAAATAGGAGGGTTAAGTAAACAAATCAACAAATGCATCAAGCATGTTTCTAGAATGGAGATCCTAGATAGGATCATTTTAGGATCCAATGATTGGATCATAGTAGGATTGTAAGATCCAAGCAAATATACAAAGAACAAAATAGTATACATGTTATATTTGATTTTTTATTCTTTTGATACGGCGGTGCCTGAGACAACTAGGGTGCACCTCGACTATATCACCAGATACCTGCTATCCCACCAGCACATGTACCGGGTAATTCTGCCACCTATATTTGATCATAAGCTAGAAATGAGGTTAAAAAACAAAGTTGTAATATACATAGGTCAATTCTTTTGACATGGTTTATTTGCACCCATGGTCCTGGATTTTGTCGCACAGCCCGCACAATTGAACAACATACAACAAAAGATCATAAATTGACAAATTAGTAGCATCACTGTGATTGCAAAGAAGTTTTAAGATCTACAGTCTGAACTGCATTTAATACAATACTACAATCAAGACCCTAAATTCTCATACGAGATTCTATATGATCCTATGCAAGTAATTGTGATCAAACATAAATCCTACTCTAATCTTCCCACTTCTCGATTCCACTAGCAATTGGTTAAATTATACACACTACACAGAATGAGAAGCCTAATCAGTGTCAAAGCAGTTCAAAAGCCCAGCCCCCTCTACCGCAGTATCGAACATATCACACAACAAGCGCTGGAAAGTTATCCTACTTTGGTTACAGACGGAAAGAAGAAAACACTTTGTCACCATTTACAGTTGTCATATGTTAGGAGTAACTTCTCTAGAGACAAACTAGTGGGTTCAAATGTTTTGAGAGAAACGTGAGACTAGAGAAGTAATCCCAATTTACATAATTTCTCAGGCCACACAATCAGCTAAACATTGCGGAAAAAACATAAAGCAGAAACAAAACAAAAGGAAGATAGAGGAAAAAACATTGTGTATGTAAACCAGCAGCGCAAAAGCTATAAAAATATCCAAGAAAAGAAATTAGTGCCTAGAAGAAGATACACAAAGGACACTGATACATACCGAAACACCAGCAGGAGGATCACGATAGCCAGTTAGAAGGGCAAACACATAGTTTTGACCATTATGACGTGCCTGAGAAACAGAATGTAAGAAAACTGTGGCTGGTAACAGTTAACACTGAAAATAGAAACAGAAGGGAGGCAATACTTTCGTAATAAGACTTAGATCCGGAGGGTAGGCTCCCCCATTAGCAAATCTAGCAGCTGCTTCATTTGAATATGGCTGAGGAAAACGATCACTCAGTTTACCAGGACGAGTGAACATTTCACCCTCATCATTAGGCCCATCAACCACCTCAATCTCAGCTGCCATTGCCTTTACTTCCTCCTCTGTATATGCTACCCCAACCAAGTCACGATATGAAACAAGTGACATTGAATGACAAGATGCACATACTTGTTGATAAACCTGGTGACCACGACGAATCCTGTTTGCCAAAAGAGCACCCAAAACAATTCAACTAAAAAAATATTATACAGCTCATTATCAACAAAAAAAAAGAGACTACAGCTAGTTGAATTCTGTAAGCAAGGCTCAACCACTTTCTTTTTATCCCAGTAGTATAAACTTAAGCAATGCCGAATATCTCATAAACGCAAAGATGCAAAAGGTGACTACTATGATGTTCTATAATTGGCGTCTTGAAATTAGAGAGACAAGAATTACAGTTGTCACCAAATGATAAGAAGTAACTTTCATACTTGATGCTGGGAATGAAATGATGCAACATTTAGAACACAACAGCAATGTGATGTTTGGATCATGAAATTCTTAAAACAATATCGTCACTCTATCTCCTCTTTTCCACCCCTTTGTGTGGGTTGTAAGAAAGAGTAGGAAAGGTTATGCTAGGAAAAGCCCTTTCCAGCCAAGTCCTACTATCCTCTAGCCCTCTCAAGGAATGCTCATCCTAATCCTTTGGCATTTTTTTCATTTCATATATGAAAATTCCATGTGTTTGGGCCAAACATGAGAATGGAACAACATTTCCACTCTCTATCTGGGTGGAACAGCACTTCATTTAGAAAGGTCATTCTATGCAATGCCTCTCTCTTCTAAACAAAACCACAGGTAAACGCAAACAGAACGTAGTGCTCTTTAAGTGATTGAGCCATATAATTGTTGGGATGCACCTGTCAAAATCCCTCTAAACAAATTCCACAGAGTCACCGAAATCCTTATCATTTAGAGGGATGGAAACATACACTTCACAAAACATTCATTATCAGAAAAACACATAAAAGTCTGAAGTCCTTATCCTTTCTTCCGAAGGGACAAGGAAAGAGGGGGAACAAAAAAAAGATAACAGAGAGCCAAGAGGGAATAGGAGATTCAGGAGTAACTCACGACGCGTGATCATATGAACTAAGAATGCCTGCGTGAGGCCACGGATAGCTTGGACATTCCAATCCGTGTTCAGCCTCATCAGCAGATGCTACTGTCGCAAAACCTAAGAGTCCAGATACACCTGCTCCAATGAGTGCCAATGATCTGAGGGACTTCATGCCAAAAGATCCAAATTCTTCTTGAGCTTGTTTGGAAGCAATGGATGATAAAATTGGAGAGGCCTGAAATTCATGTGGTTTTAATGAAAGAATCTGAACAACATGAAATATTGATAGGACCCAAGTCTTTCAACTATATCAGTAGCAATCACAAAATCTTCCACATCAGCTATGAGCTTTAAGACAAACAGCCATGATTTCTCATGCTACCTTTTGGCTTATATGAGACCAAGCAGTACAACACTTTTACCTATATAACTGTGTACACAAGCAGGAAAATGCAGACCCCAATATGGAAAAAACAATCAAATGCAACAACAACAACAACCCAGTATAATCCCACTAGTGGGGTCTGGGGAGTGTAGTGTGTACGCAGACCTTACCCCTACCCTGGGGTAGAGAGGCTGTTTCCGATAGACCCTCAGCTCCCTCCCTCCAAGAACTCTCCACCTTGCTCTTGGGGTGACTCGAATTCACAAAATGCTTATCCTCTTTCCAATTTGCATTGTCCCAGAATGCTCACCAGTTTGCGATTGAATATTTTAATACAATCTAGCTACACTTAAATTTATACATAACCCACTTCTACTAGTCTTAAAAACTTCAATCCACTATTATATTTTATTCTTGTACATACACAAGTCAAAACATGAACCATCATCTTTCTTTTTTATGACGGTCGTGTCGGGGCCAGATTGTGCACATCTCAACCATTCCACCAGCTACCTGCTACTTCCCACTAGACCGAACACCGGGTTACTCTGCCCACCAAGACTTAGGCAGGTGCGAAGAAATCATCTATTGTTTTTTTTTTGTCTCAGCTTAGATTTGAACCTGAGACGTCATAGTTCTTCATCCACTTCATTGACTACTAAACCACACCCTTGGGTGCAAGAATATGACCTAACATATTATCGAATAAAAACTAAACAATTGTTTCCAGAATGGCCAATGAAATGCAGTTCAAATACGGACATCATTGCACACAAAAACCGGGAGATTAGAAGCAATATTTGAAGAGATTAATTAAGGTATGCATTTGAAGGCAATAACGTCTCTTTATTTACATAAACCAACAAACAGGAATATATACATCTGCTAAAAAGTAAAAACAAAAAGCAAAGTACAGCCATACCGAGGATTCAGATTGAAATTTCCTGCCTAATAACCGATGGACTGCTCTACCTCCCAACATTTTTAGTCAAGCCCTCTGTCAGTGCACCAAAAAGGTAATAATTTAGGAAATATGAGATAAATATAAGTCAATGGATCTGATTATTATACTCCAAACTCAATACGCTTACTATGATCTGAATTTTTTTCTTTTCAAAACAGCGTCAACAAGAAAGACGAATCCTAAGATGCTTTTCAAAATGAAACAAGCAGATTCTAAGAGCTTCGAAGTATTTGAGGAGAAACGAAGGACCAAGCTTACCGGGCAGGGATTGTAGAGATAATTGATCGACGGCGATAGGACAAAAGGGCCTGCGAGATCCGGAAAACCAGACTATTCTTCGAGAAAACTCAGAATACAAAGACGAGGTTTTGCTTGCTCCAGTACGAGCTGTTCTATCTTTTCTCGTTGGGCTTTCCGAGAATTAATGGTATTCGGCCCAAAGAAGAAAACAGCCCAGTTAATTTGATCCAGTTTGGGCCTTTGGAGGATCAATGGAAGTTGGCCCAAATGAAGACTACCTCTTTAAGCAAATGAATTCACTGTATACTTTTACTGGCCAGTATACAATTATACATCTATTATATATTGATCATAGACCATTATACATGATTTTTTTTTCGTGTGTGTATATGTGTGTGTGTGTTTATAAATGGTACTCTCTACTTCATTTTATGTGTCTCTATTTTTTTTACTTTGTTTAAAAAGGAAACACATCTTTATATATTTGAACATAATTTAATTTCAAATTTTTTCGTATTATCTTAATAATATGATTTTATTGTCATATGAATATTATGGCATGTTTAAAACCATAATCAAAAGTCTTTCTTTTTAGAAAACTACTTGGGAAGAAAAAAATCATGCAAAAATCTCATGTGTATTTAATTGTCATCTTCTTATGTCTTAACATAGAATTTTCAGATCATACTACTAAAAGAACATTAATAATGGACCATATAACTACCTTGACAAGATTATTTTATATTAAGGAAATGATGGATCAGTTATTTTTTGAATTGAAGAAGATGATCTTAAAAACCGATGTACCACCCACATTTTTAAAACGACGTGATTTATGGTACTTTTACTATGCAGTTCTAAATAGGCGGAATGGCTTCCTGGCCACTTAACGCCGGAGTCGCCGACACTAGACACAAGAATCAGAAACACTATTTTTATCACTCACACATTTGATATAGTCTGACAAGAGGGGTTGCTCTAGTGGTAAGCACTCTTCGCTTCCAATCAAGAGGTTGTGAGTTCGAGTCACCCCAAGAGCAAAGTGGGGAGTTCTTGGAGGGAGGGAGCCGAGAGTCTATCGAAAACAGTCTCGTTGTTGTTGTTTGTTGTTGGCTTCCTGGTCACTTAAACTTGTCGGATTTTTAAAAGTCGACACATAAACTTTCTATTTTGCCATTTGAACACTCGAACAGTCAAACTCATTTTTTCCGTAACTAATAAACGCATCCGACAAGAGACCATGTGTGTGTGTATTACACATACACATACGTGTCTATATAGTGAGCAAATGACCAATGGATGACTTATGCGTCAAGGGCGCGAAAACCCTAACCCTGGTACCCTATTTCACTCCATAGACCCCCCCCCCCTCATTTCAACCTCTCTCTGACCAAACCCTTCCATGTTCATTCCAGAATTTTGATGATCGGAGAAGGTGAGAAGATTTTGGAAAGCGAAAGATCATATGTAAGGCCCATAGGCCATCATAGTAGGCACTCAATAGGCCATCATATGTAAGGCCATTCTCTCCATCGATGAATTCTCCATAAGTTCGAAAAACCTCGTCGAGAATGGCACTTATCTACTTATTGTTGAATTTGACTCTAGGGTTTACAACAACCACCAAAGCTGTCATTTCCTCGTGGTTAAGACCCCCATCGCCATTTGCATAAAAAAATCTTTTCACCTTTTTCGATCACTGAATTTCAGAATATTCTAGATTCTTTTCACCTTCTCCAACATTCAAAAATGACTTGTTTACGGTGGTGGATATGGCGTGAGGTCAGCCGTGCTGGATGAACTTCCAAAATCGATCATAATCACTCACCCCCTTTTAAAATCGATCATAATCACTCACCCCATTATTTTATTTTCGTTTATTATATGTTAATCTTGTTCTGATCGAGCTTCATTTGGTCCAAGATGCAAAACTTAGCTTAAACTCCACAATGAGAAGATATACAACTTTTCATCATTTTCACGGTCCGAAAAAAAGAAAATAAAAAATAAAAATGGAGCTTTAGATTTTACAAGAAGGAGGAATGGAGCTTTAGATTTTAAAAAATGAAGGAAGAGGGTATTTTAGAAGGAATGAATAAGAAGATACTTAAATACAGCCAATTTTGTAATGTTGGGCATTGGGAACGGGGCTTTCACACTCATGTGCGTTGTGTTCCTCACGCGTCATGCTGATTAGGACCAATTGACGCGGCATGGGTACGATCAAATGACAAATATGTTTATTAGTTACGGAAAAAATTAGTTTGAGTGTTCAAATAAAAATGTTAGCCGTAAAGTTTAAAGAATAAGATAAATTCTATGGCAAGGAATATTCAGATAAAAGAGGAGGGAGGAAGATAGGTAGTGACCGAGAAATTAACCAAAGAAAAAGAGGGAGAGGGAGAGAGGAGGCAGAAAACCAACGGTGAAGCAAACTAGCAAAGAGAAAAACCATTAGCGCCCGCGCTTCTTCCTCTTAAACAATCCTTTACACTGATAATCCTATCAATATATCAGTGCTATAATCATAACAAATAATGACTATTCCCTACCCTCAGCTTCTCTGTATTACTTATTACAACAGAAATGGTAAGATCAGTAGGAGGAAAACACAGTTTCTCAAAACCCATCATTCTTCTCTTAGCATTCGTTGCTCTTCTTGGAATTTCCTTAACAAGGGATTTTCGTTCCGCTTCTTCCTCTCCTTATATTTCCCTTGCTAGCTCTTGGTCTCGTGACAAATACCGTATTGTTACTGCTAACGTCTCCAATAATAATGACTCTCCAAAGGTTAGTCTTAAAAAAACTTTCATTTTTAGGATTTGGGTAATTTTTAATTTGACGGTTTTCTCTGCAAATGTCAATATAATAATAAACTGTCTTTTTAGGATTTGGGTTGTTTATAATTCGTCATTTTTCTCTATAAATGTCAAATTTGTAAAAAGCTGTCATGCTTATGATTTGGGTTGTTTTATATAATTCATTTTTCTTTGTGAATGCCAGTATCATATAAAGCTGTCATTTTTATGATTTGGGTTGTTTTTAATTTGTCATTTTTCTCTGTGGACTGCCAATATTACAAAAAGTTGTCATTTCTAGTATTTCGGTTGTTTTAAATTTGTCATATTTTGCTGTTTGTAGATTCATGAAGTAGGAAAAAGTAATAGGGATCGCTACCCGGAGAGAGCATTAGCAATGACCTATGCTGATTTGCCTGCTCCTGAATTAAAATGGGAACTAATGCCATCTGCACCTGTGCCTCGTTTGGATGGGTACTCAATTCAAATCAAGAATTTGCTTTATGTTTTTGCAGGATATGCAAATTTAGACCATGTAAAGATTTCCCTTTTTTTTTCCTTTTCCTTTTTTTTTGGGGTGAATTGGTAGAGTTAGTAGCTTGAAATCTGAGAATTGGGAAGTTAATATATACTATGTATGTGTGCTTATTATAGGTGCATTCTCATGTTGATGTGTACAACTTTTCAACCGATTCATGGACAGAGAGTTTTGAAATTCCAAAAGATATGGCGAACTCACATTTAGGGGTGGCTACTGATGGAAGATACATATATATTGTGACAGGACAATATGGTCCGCAATGCAGGGGCCCTACTGCAAATACATTTGTTTTGGACACAGAAACCAGAAAATGGGAAAGCTTGCCACCATTGCCAGCACCGAGGTATGTGTCCTCACTGACTATGCGCAGAACACCTATATTTTGATGGAGACACCCTATGTTTAATTCAGGTTGTTACCTATGCGTTTCTTTTGTAACATTAAACCTAGATAGTCCTATCTTTGGTGATCACAATATGACAGTAAATAGGGGTTGTTGATATAATATCAAGGCGCCTAATATCAATCTTATTATCATTTGCACGAGTAAGAAGCTGATGTATTTAGAAGTGGGGTTCATTTTTGTCAGAGAAATATACTGCGCCTCATTCCCAAACAAAGTTGGGGTCGGCGATATGAATCATCACTTCTTTCTTTAAGCTCAACTGATATCATCATCAGAGATATATAACTACAATTAATTCAAACATTCTTGGATTGCAAGAATTGAAGTGTGTGCTCACCACGAATATGGAACATATATAAAAATGATAGTAAGAATAATAATTAAAAAAAATAGTCATAACATTAAAGGTCCTCTAACAAATTTAAAGCTTATTCCTAACTAGTAAGTATCACCTATATAGATCTTTTTCTTCGATTGTGTCCTGTTTATTACAAATTTGTTGATTAGCATCTCGAGCGGGGTCCTTTGTGAAATTGTCTTGGTAGCAACCACCAAACCATATTTCAAACTCTTCATCTCCTCAGGATCCTAATTAGCATCATATCATAGTGATACAATATTGAAGTAATAAATACTTTAAGGATGAGTTTAATACTCAAAAATAAAGTACTGACTCCATGTTTTCAGGTATGCACCAGCAACTCAGCTTTGGAAAGGCAGACTCCATGTGATCGGTGGCAGTAAAGAGAATCGTCACACTCCTGGAATAGATCATTGGAGTCTTGCAGTAGCAAATGGCAAAGCCTTAGAGAAGCAATGGCGCACTGAAGTACCCATTCCTCGTGGAGGACCACATAGGTCTGTTCTGTTGCTTTTTTCTACACCTTCTTATGCCAGAAAGTATCATTTAAAAAGCTAAAGCTAATGCCCCTTGTTTCCATTTAATCACGGAGTTTACGAGGAGATTTAAAGTTGATACTATGTTGAGGTCAAATGTTTCAAGATTGAGTTTGAAACTGTTCAGTAACATAATTTTGGTAAAGGTCAATTCATATTGTGTAACAGGTCATATTGGAAAATTTCTTTTCCAATTAGTTGGAAGACAATGTATCTGTTTTGTGTCCATAGGGATGATTATTTTCATATTTGGGACTGTAACTATTGATGAGCTAGTGTGTCTTCAAGCTATGTTGGTTCATTTTTGTTTTTTTGATAAGGTATCTATGTTTTTTCATTTGCTTGCATAAAATCTAGTGCTTTAGGCTGCATTTTGATTTTTGAGTATATGTTGGTTCATTTTTGTTTTTTTGATAAGGTATCTATGTTTTTTCATTTGCTTGCATAAAATCTAGTGCTTTAGGCTGCATTTTGAGTAAGAACCCTCGCCATTTGCTTGGAATATCTTAGGGATGGAAGTAATCTAAGTTATTAATATGGAATGATTTGTCTTTGTTCATGCTATCTTCAATTAGAAGATTAAATGTGCTATATCTTCTTTTTGTAAGATTTTGTAACTCGGAAGCAGATATCCCTTTGTTCTTATTTTACATGAAAGACATAATTCACATTGTGAGAATCAAGGTCATCATGTTTTCTTCAAAAGTATAAACCTGGTTTCTGAAATGCAATTTACTTCAAAATCTGATTATGAAACTATTCCCTACAGGGCTTGTATTGCTGTTGATGATCATCTTTATGTAATTGGTGGTCAAGAGGGCGATTTCATGGCCAAACCTGGCTCCCCTATCTTTAAATGCTCACGAAGGTTCGAGGTATTAAATCTTTCGTATTATTATTTCAGTTTGATCTGCTGGTTTTGATTTATAGTCTTATTTTTAAAGTTCTTTTCAGGATATCGCTTTAATTTCTATGTCTGTGGCTTCAGGTGGTTTATGGCGATGTTTATATGCTGGATGAAGATATGAAATGGAAAGGGTTGCCTTCTATGCCAAAGCCGAATTCGCATATAGAATGTTCTTGGGTTATTGTAAATAATTCTATTGTTATTGTTGGAGGCACAACAGAAAAGCATCCTGTGACCAAAAGGATGATCTTGGTCGGAGAGGTGTTCCGATTCGACCTGAACACACTGGTAATATTCACCTGTTTTGTACCGCGCATAGCGTATGTGCATTATTTCAGAATACATCATTTGACTAATCAGGGTTAGATGCCTACATCACATACCCTTGGGTGCGCGACCCTTCCCCGGACCTTGCGGGAACGCGGGATGCCTCGTGCACCGGGCTCTGCCAAAAAAAAAAGAGAATCATTTAACTAATTCTCATGCAAATGCTCGTCCTCACGTATACTTAGTCTTACATAATTATGAGAAACATCTTTAGTATGTTCATTAATCACTTGGCACACATACTTTTAGAGTAAAATCAAGATTTGTAACATTGAGTTCTTTACTATTTCTGCAGACATGGTCCGTCATCGGAAAGATGCCATACCGTGCGAAGACGACATTGGCCGGGTTCTGGGATGGATGGTTGTACTTCACCTCTGGACAGCGGGATAGAGGACCAGATAATCCACAGCCCAGGAAAGTAGTAGGAGATATGTGGAGAACCAAATTGAGATTGTCACACTGATGACTGATGTGCTACCAATTCCTAGCGGCCATGTTGCTTTACAATTTTATTGAATGTCAAGGTTACCTTCATTCAGTGTTAAAAGGAAATGTTAGGTTTGTTGGTTAGTATCATTTTGCCTTTTGGATTTTTTGTAATGTCAAGGTTAGGTTTTTACTACCGATGAATGTGGCGGAATGAATGAGATCCTTCCGCTCTTAATTAGATCTCGAGTTTAGAGAAATTATTGGAGGTGGGCATTTTTTCGGGCCCTATGTAGTGCAAATCCAAATTAATCGGATTTGTGGGTACAGGATACCCGATGGTTGTAAAAAAAAAGAAAACGAAGAGGTAGGTTCATACATTTCATTTAGGCATTATTTGCTAATTCGTGGCTTGAGCAGTAGTCACCATCGACTTCAAGCTATTATTACAAATGGAAGTTTCTTTTAAATTAGTGGGTCAATCCTTGAAAATAGAATTTTCTTGATTTTGAACGGGAATGCAATGTGTATTTCTCTTTGTTGTTTGAATATTTTGCAAACAAAATTTTTTTTACGAAACAAATTTATGAGATTACACTAGATTTTTTTGTAAAGTTAACCTTGTCAAAGTTAACTTAAATCATTGAAAGAAAGACACG
Source organism: Nicotiana tabacum (assembly GCF_000715075.1). Taxonomy (NCBI): domain Eukaryota; kingdom Viridiplantae; phylum Streptophyta; class Magnoliopsida; order Solanales; family Solanaceae; genus Nicotiana; species Nicotiana tabacum. The sequence goes on along the minus strand of NC_134096.1, from coordinate 89,858,128 downwards.
AAACAAATCTGAACCTCGAGTTCAAGCCATGATTTTTTTTTGTTGTTGGTAAAGAGCACTTCCTCTTTAAGGCCCTGCGCAGCGCGACTCACAATTAGTCGGGACAACTCATCTCAACTTGCCCAAAAAATAAAATAAAAAGAAAGAGCTATCCATGTCTGTCGTAACCCAAAGCTGGCAGATCTTTAACCATTCCGCAAACTACTACTTGAGATAAATTTACTAGAACATCAAATGAATCTGATCCTCCTAGTCCTAGGGTCCTATTGCAAGGAGAAAGTATCCTTCTTGTCAGATCAAAAGAAACTAGAGCAAGCAGTGCAATCTGCCCAAACAAAATGAGACAAAGCGACAGAGGAAACAAGCTTGATACTTACTAACTGAACCAGGAGTTAACTACAACTATTTTCTTACTTTTGGCGAGGGGCACAGGAAACAAAGTTTGCTTATACTTCAAATGAACAGATCTAGCATCATTTGCCATATTTACTCAGAAGCTGAACTTTGCTTGTCTCAGATGGTGAATTTCTGAGGAACACTATCAAAATCATCAAAATCAAATCTCTGTCTCTCCCTACCAACCTGCATAGCAAGTATACACAAATTAAATTTAGAGAAAATTACAAAGCTAGTGACAGATCTACCTTTGCTAGGTACATAGGATCACATGACATAAGTTCATCCATGGAAGTCAACTTTTTCGACAGCACCATAATTCTGCAATAGAAAACAAAAGGCATACATCACTGCTGTTTCAGATATCTTTGTATAGCAATTGATAAGAACACTAATAATAAGCAGGATTCGCATATTGTTGGTTCTTCAAAACATACGTACGCAGGGTGAGAGATGTCTATGACGAAGAGTATCATAAGTCGATAGAAAAACCTCATCCTATGCGCCGGATGAAAATTCTTTACCCTCAATCTACTATCAGTAAATGATGCAAATTTCAATTCAATATCGCCCTCCCCTTACCCACTAACTTTAGAAATGCCTCCTTATGTGGGCAAATGGTGCAGATATACACGTGATGGATGGAAATCGTTATCCCTCTATACACATCATATCATCCAACATTAGTACCACATGCAGAAGATTAACCTCATTCCAAATCTATTGGGAAGTTCTGATTAAACTGTATTTTAAATGCCAATCAGTATTCAGTAGCAGTCGCCACCACATTGAACAGAAAAAATGACAGCCTAATTACAAGAAAAAACATTGACTTGATCCTGAAAGTAATCTAAAAAGGAATATGAGAACATATCAAGTTCTTAAGAGTCATAGGTGCAATTATTAGGATACATCACCTAATGAGCTGCTTAAGGGAAATTAAATTCTTGGAAACTCGATTTCCAATGACCAAAATAACATAAGTCTCACCTCTTAATTGATGAATCGATGTGTTCAATCATTCCACATGTTTTATACTGCTCAGGATCCTCCAGAAATCTAACCATACCATCCTTCTGGTTGATCGTTGCATATATCTCACCATCTTCAATCTGTAACCAAATGCAAAACATCAACATTTCAAGATTCAGCCTTGAAGACTAACACAACCCAGTAGATCTCCACCTACCATCTGAAGCACATGCATTTCTGCCTCTTTAGGGCCTCTTAGCTGGACAGTGTTAGCAATATCTTGAAGGGAGAGTGTTAGGTATGTTTGAGTTAACCGCTGAATATTGCGCTTATACATAGAAGACACTACTTGCATCACTAATCCAAGATTATTGTCCTGAAAAATAAGGAAAGGATTATCGAAATTTACACCTTTCACCAAAGATAGACTCTCATGGGGAGTATGAGCTGAGATACCAGATAAGAGAGCTTTACTATGCACCCATGCTTTCATCTTAACACCTCTAAGACAAAGAAATGCACCAGTGTGACCTCAGAGAACTTACAGTTTCAAACTTTTCCTTGTTTGTCTGAACAAATGTTTCAAGCTCAGCAATTTTACCACTGCCATAACTACTTGCCAACTCCAGGTAGGGCTGCTCAAAAGGGAAAAATAAACAAATTAGTAGATCATACCAGGTGTAATTTTCCCCAGAAAAGCGGAAGGCTATTTAGACAGACAATAATTATAAGTAAAAGCCTGCTCTTAGCATAAGAGGTGACAAATCTTACTATAAGAAACAAAAATAGAATTCCGATATCCATAAAGGTTAACAAGTCAGAATTGCAAAGCGGAAAGTGAAAACCAACTAAGCAATTTTGGCAGACAAAAAACTTAAGAAACTGTATGCTTACTAGTCCTCCTTATAAGACTTCATAAAAGAAACGTAGGATTCTCCCGATGTCATTAGCAGTTAATAGGCCAGATTACAACAAAAATAAAAATTAATTTAGCTGGTATTTTGAAAATCCACTCACTTAGGTTTTAATGTGTTCCAAAACAAAACAAAAGCCAGCAATCTATTTTTCTTGCATTAACTGCCTAATTAACATCTTGGTAAAATTTGAATCACACTACATCAACTAACATTACATGCAATGACTATGCCAACAAACCGAATCATTAACTTAAATGTACATAAAAAGGAAGTGCATAATCTTGTCCATGTTATATTCTACACAAGAAGAGCATACATGCTAGAGAATTGGCCTAGATCTTGTTGTCTGTTTAATCTCTTTCCATTTATACCCTAATCAGATTTCTACCACTCACCTGTTTGTTTGTTTTTTGATAAATCAAATTTTTATTGTATTAATCACCGAGATAGCGCCAAAGCATATGTACTCGTGTACGAAAGACTTTCTCGGTCTCCTGTCAAGCCTATCCAAAAATGAGTTATTCCTTTAAAGCAAAAAAAATAATTAATAAAACACAAGGTGTTAAAGGTCTTAAGCTGCTTTCACTCCTTGAGATATCCTCCTATCTCTCATTTCGTCCAAAAAAAGGATGGCAGACTAGCTCCCCATGCTGCTTTATTCCTGCTCCCATTATCCCTCATCCTCCAGCTTGCTATAGCAAGACTACCTTTAGGAGGGCCACTGACCGTCAAATAGAGAAAAGACTACTGCCTAAAGCTGTTGCAATACCAACTCAATAATGATTTGAAAGGAAAGTCTCATAACTTGAACTGGCTATACATACAAGCGAGCACAGTTTTCCTAAATGCCATGAGCCAACAAAAGATGCCACTTCTTCAAACTCCTTAATTTATTTTCATCAGTTTAACTTAATGTTGTTAATTTGAAAGCACTTGCTGTATGTTCTCGTTTCAATTATCCCCACTAATACCGATTTAAATGCAATGCTTATATTTTGAAACATCACCCAGATCAATACATCATTTCTAATACCAACTGTGTGTGCTCAACAGATCTTGCATTGTCCAAAATCAAACAAGGAAAAAAACACAAATTCCATTCATTTTGCTGCGAGCAGATCATTGCTACTTGGATCCAATGTTTGCACAATGACATAATTACCTGAGCGTAGGTCTTCAAATTCCTTTGAGCCACGGACGAAGTGTACTTCGGAAAACTGATAGAGAACTGCCAGTAGAAGTAAACATCAATTTAATCAGGACAATGAAAACCAGGCAGGATGAACAGCACAAACATGGTCCCCCAGATTCTTTTTCTTTTATTGGTGTGTGTGCGTGTGTGCAGAATGGCGATGAGGATGTGAGGTGGATAGGTGGTGTTTACATGAGATTTTCTAAAACATGTTTTCATATCCAACCCAATCACCAGTCAGTTCTCACTACATGGCCTAGAGCCCTAGACTACCCTAGGCACCAAAATTATGACTCTTTCTGTTACACCTAAATAAGATACATGAGTAATAGTACCATGTCCTGAAAAAAGAAGGTTATATTTGTCATTTGATGACTGCTCCGTCCTCAGAAAAGAACCCACATAAATCTTATAAACTGCCCTCCAACAGAGATGTCTCAACAAGATAGTATATTGCTCACAGAAATTATTATATAATTTAAAGCAAGTAAAAACAGTGGGAAAAAACGAACCTGCCCAACATGAATCAGTGAAACCAAAATGTACTTTTTGTAAGCTTCAACTGCTATTGCATTCAAAGTAGACATAGGTGCTGTCACAACCTAAAAGCAAATATCAGCAAGAATCAGCATAAACTAACAGTCATATTCTACGTAAGGTAACTTGAGATTATGAAAAAACAAAAGCAAATACCAACAAAAGAAATTGGAATGAGAAAACAATCACATACATTGTGTAAGAGTTCCAATGCTTTGCGGAACTGCTTTTGTCCAATGCAAACCATCCCCCTGTTGTTATGTCAAAATTATAAGACATATCGACAATTGTAAGACATAAATCCATAAATATTGCATGAGTAACTAAAAGATCATGTATTAGGGAGCACCCCTTGCCATGATGCACTTAATGAAGGTCCTCTAGTAATGGTGACATCAGCAAAACACATGATTGAGGATGGGGGTGTTAAAAGCTTTGTTGTTGAAACTTGTGAAGCTACACAATGTCAAGAGAGACAGAGGTAAATAAGTAATTCCAATATCATAGCACATCCAACACATTATTTAAGTTAATGCAACAAAGCCCAAAGCTGAGAATGACAAACCCATTTTGAGCAATATTAAATTCTTTTGGGAGATTGTTGAACCAAAAAATATTTTGGGAGATAATTGACTGAAGTACATTATTTTTTCCTTAGTAGACGGGGCCCATTATCCACCGTGTTCAGAACCGAGGGCCAGAAAAGAAAAGGGGAAATTTTAGCAAAAGGGAAAGGACACACAAAGCCACCACAACCGAAATGAACTCAAAGCTGAAGCTACTGACCCATAGTAACAATAAAGGAAAAAATCCCGTGGCTGATCAATCTCATATATGTCATCCTCCAGCACAGTGATTCCGGTTTTATAGCACTTTGCTAATACGCAAAGAAGAAGAAAATCAGGATGCAATGTCGTCAATTGCTCAGATGAGGATTGCAGTTTGCGAACAGCAGTCAGCATTGAAGCCACACCACGAATTGGAGCTTCCAGCAATATAACTTGATCCTTAAACCTTTTACAAACAGAAATGACTGCAAGCACAAAATAACATACAAGCCTCAATATAACTCATGCCATAAACATGAATATTCCCAAAAACAACCTATTCCAGAGATCAAAGCAATTCACATTTATCAGGCGCCAAACGAATTTGCTCTGCAGCACATGAATTGATAAATCTTACGACAGAAACAAGCAATTCATTAACTTGCTCCTTTGCAGCTGGGAAAGACATGCACGCCTCCCTGTTATAGTTAACAAACATAACCATATGAGCAAAACACACTAGACAAAGTACAAGGGTTAATTTCACCTATAGTGACTCAACTTTTTGTTTATTGCACAAATATCACGAAACTTTTTTTTTTGGTAACAAAGAAAAAGAACAGTCAACTTTGCCCAAGTATCACAAAAAGTCACTAGACAATTTTTTTTGCAGCCAAAGAGTCATTCAACTTTGCCTAAGTATAACATAAAATATCTCCTTTGTTACCTCCTAATGATTTTCTGTGACACTTGGGCATAGTTAAGTGACTTTCTGGTTACAAAAAGTAGTATAGTGACTTCAAGTTAGAACTCTAGTTTTAGCGACATAGTGCAATAAACTGAAAGTTGAGGGAACAATGCCTGCAATATTGCTGTTAAACACACACTGCGCTTTATTCCACAGATGGTTAAATTCTGTGATATTAAAGATTATGTAATCAACTAATTAATCAAGTGTGCCTCAAATCCAAAATTAATAAGGGAATCCTCATAAACCCTAAAACTTGGGAATAAACACATAGTAAAAGATAAAAAGGAAAAAGGGAAGTTTACAGGATATAGAGGAAGCCGAGGGAGTGAGTGTTGGGGTCAAGTTCAGCGAGCGAAGAGAACAGACGAGCGAAGTCGGAATGGAGAAGCTCTTCCGATTGTTTGAGGAAGTTGTGGAGCTGAGTTACGTCTGATGGATTGCTCGATAGCCCTTGGATTTGAGCCACCAGTGATTCTACTGAATTCATGTTCAGATTCATCTCTTCTTACACACAACCGAGCTATGCAACGAACTGATTAAAGGACGATATCAGCGGATTCTTGTTTCTTTAACTTCTGTGATTCTTAAGGACCGAGGCTACGATTGGGCCTTAAACAATACCCACCCAAAATGAAGAACGAAAAAAAAAGAGAAAGCTACTTGAATAACTATTTTTAAGCATGTATAAAACTTCTTTTTATTCTTGAAGTTATGATAATGCTTAGATCAACCTTTTTTTTAAAGAGAAAAATAATTTTATTAATCAATTATGAGTATCATTATATTAATCTGATATTGAATGATAAAGACTTAGTTGTGATGTATTTGATCCATGTGAAACAATATAATGGATCTTCGTGAAACACTTGATTGCCAAGAAATATCTAACCACAAATTGATCACTTTGTGGATAAAACGTGAGTTTATGGGATTCGAGATGCTTAGATCAACCTAAAAGTCTATCAATTAACATAATTTCGAAATGGTAGATTACTAACTAGAAATGCTAATGAATTGATAATTTTTTATTTTTTTTAATAGAGCAATTAGGAAATATCTTCTAAACTTTTCTATAAGCACCTCAATACATGCTTGGCATAAAGATCTTATAATGTCTCGTTTAGAAAATTAACATATAGTAATAAGAATTTGCTTCTAGTTTCATAGTCGGTTATTTAGCTTTTTAAAGCACAACTAAACCTTAGGTACGATAGCAATTCCAGAAAGTCTCAAATTAAGATTATGACAAAGTAATATGACCAAAACCTTAATGACGAAATGTTTTAAATCTCTACCCAAAAATTTATTAAATGCCCCCATAGACACTAGTCATGACGATCAAAATATTCAAGACTTAACACACTACTTCATGCCACATAGTACCAAACCCCAAAACCCTGTTTGTTTATAACTAGGATCCACGATTTTCTTATTTTTAAGTTGTATTTTTCAGTAGTTTTAACCTGCTGTAAAATGCTTATTTTACCGTTCAATATATGTAGATCTCACTCCAACTACTATTAGAAGTTTAGAATCCATCGATATTACTCATTCAAATGTACACAATAATTCCAGTAATCCATCACTATTAGTAGGTGCAGTAGCTATCAGTACTTGTCAAAGTGCTACACAATTATTGACAACAAATTCAAGTAATTTTTCCGAAATTTACATTCATAAGTTAAAAGCGGAGCCTTGGCGTAACAGGTAAAATTGATGCCATTTGACCAGGAGGTCACTGGTTCAAGCCGTGAAAACAGCATTTTGCAGAAATGCAGGGTAAGGCTGCGTACAATAGACCCTTGTAGTCCGACCCTTCCTTTTTTTTTTTTTTTTTTTTTTTTTTTATACCATTCATAAGTTAGAAGATCCTACACATGATAATTTACAATAATCCAACTCTACTCATAGGAGATTGTTGAATTCACTTCTCCCAAGTGAAAGAGCCAAGCACAGAGCACGATGCAATCTGTCACTGTTCCTTCCTCTTTCACTCTATATCCTCCTACTCACCCAACTACAGACTCTAAAGAGAATCAGGTACTTGCAAAAAGGAATATGCAAGTGATTGATCCATCTACTACTCTTTACATACACTGCTCTAAGAAAAGGCGTAAGCATGTGATCGTTTCCTGCACTACTATTTACCCACACTGCAACCTATGTTAAGATAGTTACAGATCAGGACTTTGAGTGGATGCCCTTAGCTTCAAATGTCTGCTTTAGTCTAGGAAGTTCTCGCAAAAGAATGCTACTATAGGCATCATCCTGTCGCACGTCTATCCATCCTCCTGATTTCAGAACCTGTAAGAAAATTCAGCATAGTAATTAATACACAATATGTCTATGTGCATATCGCATTGTGTCCAGATATATACAAAGACAAATATATAACTACATATCCACCCTATCTGACATTAGCATTTGGTAAGCTGCTCGTACGCAAAGAACACGGACACTCACGTCAAGAATAGTTAAGAATAAGTATAGATAGAGAGAGATCTGCTGTGTGTGCAACCCAACGGTGCTTTACATGTGCTCTATAGGTGCAAATCTTTCAAGAATAAGTAGGCAGATGATTTTCCAACCATAATAGAAATAAGGACATCTGGTTTAAGCACCAGTATGGAGCTCAAAAGAAGTGATCCAAATGGGACTCTCACGACTTCAGATTCAATTACCACCTCAATTCTAGCTATGAATTATCATTTGCTGAATGCTATTGTGAGGATCTTAGCTGCTGGAAGACCACGTCACTAAACACCAAAAGATGCAAACAAAAATAAAAGAAAGAACACTCCAAGAAACCCTTTTCTCCATAAAAGAGGTTAAGAGAAAAGGTTTAGAACGGCTACAAGTGAAGCAAGCACATACAGAGGTACCAATAAACAAGTTAAATGGTTTGGAAAAGTTAAGGAGAGGAACATGAACAGAATGAATCGAGTACAGACAGCTGATCGACAGAAGGGACACGAACTCCTGCTCGAAAGCTCTTTAATGTATGTACCAAAACTTGAAAGATTTAAAAAGCTTAATGGATGCCAGAAACAATACCAGTATCTCGTAGAATGCCCTTGAACTCTGTTTCTTTGTTTTCCCCTGCAGAAGGGAGGACAAGTTAACAACTTCTACTTTCTCCTTGCCCTTTCGAGAAAGAAAGTTTTCAAGCAGAAATCTGGCAACTTTTCTGCATGCAAGAAAGCAACAGAATGAATCTCTAGCAAAAGCAGAAGAAAGAAATCTTCGGCAAGATTCTGGGAGTTGTAACAAAAAGATAGGGGTAGGGGGAATAAACTGGCAGTGAGATCCCCCATTCATCATACCTTGTTCTCAAGGAAAACTTATCTGCAACCAAAACAAGAACTTATAAGAATGGCATCCAACTAAAGTATTATGATCCACTAGATCATATTACCCCCTACCCTCCAAAAAACCTAAAAAGGCCAGTACTGTCTTACATTTTTCTGAGATATCCCCTTCAGATGAATTTATCTCCTGAAGAAAGAGGGCATTTGCAACAGTTAGCGCTTATTAGCATTAAAATAACAGATATGGACGACAACACATTCTGATGAAACAAACAACAGATTAATCTTTACAATGCACTTCTATAACTCAACACAATCTCCTGCACTCAAGTCGGGAATCGGACTACTCAATCATGTTATACCTCATCCATCAAATCCATCTCCAACTCTTGATCCTCCATTTGGGGTGCTCCTTCTTTTGTGCTTTCAGTTGAACTTGCTGGTTCGTTGTGTGATCTAGAAATTCCTTGCATGTCATGAAATCTCAACGAGCTTGAGCCAGTGACGGGTGTTGCAGGAGCAATAGGTGTCTGTTCACCATCATATCTGAGTGTATTAGGAGATTCTGGTATACCCACATGCAGAGGTGGTGCAGGAGCAATAGGTATTTGTTCTTCACATCTGAGTTTACCAGGAGATTCAGGTATGTCCTCACGCAGAGATGACAATGGAGCAATGGGTATGTCCTCCTGCATAGATGTTGCAGAAGAACCAGGTATTTGTTCCCCATATCTGAGTGTATTAGGAGAACCTGGTATTTCCTCATGCGGAGGAACTTCTACTGTTTCAGCAGGCCCATCCCTTGTTGATCTAATTTTGCAAATTGCAGATATAATATCAATTGAATCACCACCTGCATTGCCATGGTTGGTTAGTTAAGTTTCGTAAAACACGGAAATGGCAGCAGCAGCATCGAAAAGCTTACTCACAAGGAATTAAAGGCTCCTCGAAACTCTGAGGAAGTGAGGAAATTTTATGCACTTTCCGTGCAAGATAACTGGTATGAGGGGCTTTTCTTCTCTTGCATACCAAATCATTCGCATCACCGATCCAGCGCTTGTATACCCTGCATGGTTGGATTGTGTCACACCAATCTTTTCTAAATATGCAATGAACTTAACAAGACTTTGTAAAGAAGGTTACAACAAGAAGAATCATCAGCAGAAACCAAAAAAGCGGCTTTCATGGAGGGCATCCACAACATCATTATTTTCATACTATCAATTAAACAGGATTCATTTGAAAACTCTCTTGTAGGACTGCATGACATAAGCACAATAAGATGAATAGTACAAGTGTGAAAAGAGAGCATTTAAATGTTAAGACACAGAACTCAACACGCCACTGGCAACAACTGCCCAGATCTAAAGAAATTGAGAGCTCTAGAAGAAACTATAATGACTGTCCATTATCCTACATGCCAAAATCACTTTCCAAACTGCTACATCTTTGTCAGTTATCGTACTAACGGAACCGCAGAATGAAAAGCCTCATCTCTGCGAATCTATCCTGCATAAGATGTCTTAGTGCAGACCTTGAATGGTTGAAAAAGACAAGAAGGATCATACTTGTTTGGGATGACGATAGATTCATCAAATATGCACCTCCGCTTCCTTGAAATCCGAGTACGCTCTTTGGTAGCTGGGGTGCGAACAGATATGAAATCTGGTGATGTAGATCCTGAATTGAAAGAAAGTGTTGTTGGTTAAACAACAAAGCTGTGTTAAGAAACATAACCTATCTGCTTAAGTATCGAAAGTGAACAAAATTAGATTTGTACCCAACAAGCTACCAAAAAAAATTGAAAAGGGGACTATGGTTCCTTTTTTCCTTTGATATTTTTTTTTTTGGGGGGGGGGGGGGGGGGGGGGGGGGGCACATAATGCAATTTTAATCACCTGAGAGCTTGATCTCTGGGTGTACATCAATACAGAGGGACACTGAACGATCATGTTCAGTCCGATCCTTCCCTTTTCTAGAGGAAGATGCTTCAGCATTTTTCTTTTGTTGCTTTTCCACGGAAAATGATTCACCAACGCCTGCGGGTCCTTCATCATCTAAATCCCCTCCTGTATCAGGGTGTTTTAAGAGCCCAATTGGCTGACGAATTTTCTCAGATTGTTGACTAATATTGGTTCCTGCTTCAGTGTCTACGATAATCATTGGTTCTGCGTGTTCTTCCAATGATGACCTCTTTTCAAAAAAGTGCTCCTCATTTACCAAGTTCCCAGCATTAGACTCTTTCATCTGCTCATCAGTCTGGTGATCAGCTGTCTTATCAGAGGTCATCTGAAAATCAAGGTCCCCAAATGTCATAGGTTCAAAGCGCTCTTCTAAGGAGAACCTAGTCCCATTAAGGTGCCACAGCGCTGCCGAGTGGCCTGAGCCAAGTGATGGGCGGAAGTGAACATCTTTGTCCATCAGATGAGGTGAACATACGCTACACCATGAAAAGTTAACACTCTTAGCACTAGAACTACAATGTTTATTAAGAGAAGTATAGAATCAGAGCATACTCTCTAACTGGAGTGTGATCTGTGGTCAAAGACTCTGAACGAGAGACATCTTCTTCGTTCTGTAAGAAGCAGCTTAATTGTCATGTATGCAAGAAAATCCATTGAAAAGAAAAAGACAAGGAAGTAGTTAAGGAGAAATTCCAAGCAACTCATGACATCATTAGAAAAAACTAATAAAGGTGACCAGCACTAAACTCTCTCTTATTCAAGTACCATTAGAAACTAGCAGCTTGATCAATCAAATTATTTCCTCAAATTGAACACAGGCACCACTAACACTTTCCGGTACATGTTCAAAGAAAAGCAATTACTTTAATAAATGAAATATCTTGACAAGTACAAATCACACTGACCAGTTTGCACACAACAATCTACAAATAGTAAACTGATACGATAATATACACTACAACAATCCAGGTGATCTAGTAATCCTCTAATTTTTTGTCCTGGCAAAGAGTTTAACAAGAACCACTGAATATCCAAGGAACAGAAGTATTTCTTGCCAAGCGTAAAAGTGATATTAGTGAATAGAAAGCAGAAAGTGAGGTATTCTGCCTTCTTCTTTAGAAATAAAACCTAGTTAGTAGTTCCACGTGCAGAGAAATATGCTTTTAAAAGACCAAAAAGTGATAATAAATTAAACGATTACCTTGCTAGATAAGCCAAAGCGTGTTTGCTCACTTCTCCAAGCATCTGATCATAAAGCAGAAAAGTTATAACCAAGTACCCGCGGATGAAAAAACACAGAGATGTGCAGTACCTGAAAGCATAATTTCTTCACGAGATGCCACATGACCACTTCAAACCAGCATATTGCAAACCAAGATTGAAATGATTAACCCCAAACAAACAATCAGGAAACCGTGAAAGGAAAAAAGAAAAACAAAATATACAAATTGGCACTTGACAGCACAGTATACATATTTCACCTGCTTGCATTTTGATCTTCCAAGACTTCCAATTCAAAAGTATCCAGTTCAAATTTCTTTGGTCGTTTGATAGAGCAGTTAGGAGCACGCAGACCCTCAATCCTGAGAGCTGATAGTTTGCTTGTTGATCTCTTGTGAGTTGCAAAATCACCAAGTTTAACAAGAAAATGATTACAATCATGTAGAAGATATTCTACTTTCTTCGAGTATATTCTCACCACACCCAGGAGCAGGGGACCTAAAATTCTGTAAGTAACCACAGGAGCTCCATCCTTCAGAATTTTATCTGAAAAGAAACAAAAGCAGTAAATGAGGCAAAAACAAAATCAGTCAAGTAATTGTTAACACTTTTAAGAACTACTTTTAGGTGCTACAATTTAGTGCCCCAATCAAACAGCAACAAGAATCTGAAATCAAAAAGATGCAATGAGCATTTGATTACATACAGACACAGCAAATCGTGAAGATGTAAATTGAAAAAAAAAAAACACCATACCGAAATCTCATCCAAGGAATTCTAGAGATTTAACACAAAAAAAAATAAATAAATAAAACCCCATACCGAAATCTCATCCAAGGAATTCTAGAGATTTAACATTTAACATCAGCGATTATCACCCAATTTTGAAGTAAACGTTCACACTGCAATGTAATGCCCAGAAACTTTTTCCCCTGGCTTGGAGGACATTCTTATTTTCCGTGTATTTACAATTTTTTTACAGTGTCTTGCGAAGTCTGTTATAACTATAGCATTCGTTGCCCCTAAAACATATTAGGTCACAAACTATGTGAAATATCCGAATAACCAGTATGACACAATTGAATCCTGTGAAATATCCGAATAACCAGTATGAGAATTGAATCCAATTCACCTTCCTGGCCAAAATTACAAAAATGAATGACAAAATGTACTGCTAGCACACAATTTAGGAACAACTGCCCATACCATACTCCGGTATTAGAAGGCTTATTCAATGTACTGATTAACATTGTATACGGGTAAAACCGAGCTCGATATTCGATCGAGCTTCCAAGACTCCCTGATTAGGCCGGGGTCAAAATATCTGTGATCGGGTAAGGTCGAGCTTGAAAATCGATCTAACATCCGACACAATCAGCCAAGATCGAAATATGGTGATTGAGATCGAACCCAAAGCATTGTCGAAATTAGCCATCGAAACCATCAGATTTGCCCTCGAGTTAACCGAAAGCGTAACCGGTCATGTTTCTAGCGGTCTCGAAGAAAGCTTTGCCAACTCATCTGACAAGGGTCCGTAATTCTCGCCATTAACCAATCATTATGGTACAAATCACGGAACGACTCAAAAAGGGAACCAACGGTAAGCAAATCAAGGACTTTTGCCTTTTATAGAACAATAAAATAATACCTTTTTAAAAGGTAGATCTCCCCTAATATATAAAGGGGACTTGACAAATCATAAGGGGCAATGTAATATACACTGATAAGCAATACATTCTCTAAGTTCTTGCTCTTTGATATTTTGGTGTCAAATAAAGTGCATTAAATTCAAGGGTGGCCTGCTTTCCTAAGCCGAAATCATGCATTTCTTGTGGTTTTACGGTTAATTTATCATTATTTATTTCAATTGCAATCTTATTTATCGCTTTGTATCAAGTTAATCCGCATTATCTTTTAAACCACTAACAAATTCAATTGTTATCCGATTTTGAGAGTAAATAAACATACAACACAATGGGTACAGAAAATAAGCTGCTATTTGGGACACACAAACAAATTACATGAACTGTGCATTCAACACCAATATAAACAAACTACTTTTTTTTAACTAATTCAGCGGAACACCAATAAAAATTAGAGTTTTAAGTTGTAAACACCGAGAGTGTAAGAAATATCTACACCATCACGTCATTTAAAAGGTAATTGGAAGTAACTTTATTTAATAACATTGATTCGTAAACTAGCATAAACGGTAGATAACTCGCTATAACAGCTTAAATTACACTGATGGTGTAAAAAAATCGTTAAACTGTCAGTGTACATGGCTTAAATCCTTTACTAAAAGGGTTAAAAAAAACCAGCAATGTTAAAAGACTACTTTTAAACTTCTTTCTATAAATGAAAAGGAAAAAAACGAGAAAGGAAAGAGCAGAGAAAAAGGAAACGTACCAACAGAAGAAGGGATGTTGGTTTGCTGAACTTGGTCCTTCTTGAGGCGTTTATGAAAATGAGCAGCAAACCAAATGGTGCGTAAAGCCCCATTCTTTGAAAGTAGAAACTGAGAGTAAAACATGTTGTTTGTCTCTTTACCTATATTTGCTATTGCAAAAGAGAGAAGCAAATGCCTCCCCTTTACACTTAAAATAAATATGTGTAGGAGATGAATCAAAGTGTAGTCTGTGGATATATTCAAATTTCAAAAGAGAAAAACCGCTGCGAAGGGTCTCACACAGAGAGGGAAGAGGAGGAGGAGGAGTTGAGTTTTGAAGAAGGAAATGGTTCCTGGTAGTGTGTCAGAGAAGTCTCCCAATTTTTTGTTGATTTCATTTTTCGAACCAAAAAGACCCAACATGACGATATTGACCTTCTTTCGCTCTTTTCTGTACTAAAATAAATATCCGCTCTAATTTATGTGAACTTATTTAACTGAGTATGAAGTTTAAGAAAAAATAAAATTTTTGTAATTTATGATCCTAAACAAGTCAAAAGAGATTTAGAGTATTTGGGTGGTTATTAAAGTTTCTCATTAAGGGTGAATTGAAAGTTTAAGCTAAATTGTTTTCAAATTTAGAAAAGAATCATATTTGTTGGAACGGATAAAAAAAGAAATAAATTTATATAAATTGAAACGGACGGAGTAATTGTTTTTACTTGTGACAAATCGAGTATTAAATGCTTTTATAATTAACCCTAATGACATTCAATTCGATAATAATCCATAATACTACTTGATACTCCTGTTTTTTGTCGTCTAAATCTTCACTGTTTTTTTATGCAATGAAACAACTACTATTGTCTTGGTATACATTTTTTTTTAATTTAGGCATCTACTAAACACACTGAATTTTAATTTTGAAGAGAAAAGGGAAGGTTAAATTTGAAAAGTGAAATTTTTTCTTTCATTTGTCTGATTTATCGGCAGTAAATAAAAAGAGACAGGTTTGTGCTTATCTATTTTGGGGCAAACGGTAACTTCGATGTCCGGTGTTTTTCGGGGCTCTGACCCGATTCGAAAATGTTTTTATCCTCTGCTTGCCAGCTCATCTTTTGACTGCAATACGTGTCATTTTGACACACCCTTATCACCCACCCTCTGTCAATTCCTAGTACACTTCCAGAATCATTGACTAATTATATTATATTATTACCGTTAAAGAAAAGAGTTAATCCTGTAATTCTTATAAAAATATTATATTGTGGATGTCCATTCAATACTCCACTATAAATAATTTTTCTGAAAAAAATTATCCATTTAATACTCTATTAAAATTTATCTACAAGAAGCTGATGTATTCAGGTTGCAAGCAACTCAATGAAATAATTTGCAGTAGTTTTTTATTAAACAGGCAGGTTACAGGCAAGTTGCAAGCAGCTCATGCAGACAGCTTACAAGCACCTCATGCAGGCAGGTTGCAAGCAACTCAATGAAATAATTTGCAACAGTTTCTTATTAAACATGCAGGTTGCAATCAGCTCATGCAGACAACTTACAAGCAGCTAAAGAAAAGCCTTGCAGCTGCTTCCTGAAAAGCCTCGCAACTGCTTCCTTTCTTCTATAAATAGAGGAGTTTTCAGTTCATTATGAACATAACTTTGAAAGTTGAATAAAATATCAATCTCCCTCTATACTTGTCTTCAGTTTATTTCTTTTATAGTTTTTATTTTATTACACGTTATTAGCACGAGATTGTGCCATCTCAAGCAAATACTCCAAGGTACGAAGTTTCTTTTTCTAAATATATGTTTATCATGCATGTTCATCACGTCTTTCTTGCCAACTAATGATGCAGATGTCATTTTACTTGGATGCGGTCTCGCAAAATTGGAAAGAAAAAATAATTTTACTTAAGCTATTATATGGTCGCGAGACTACACATGTAGTTTATGTGGCAAACAGTTGGGGACTATGTATACTTATACAATTGCTATTTTTGTACTTATTTTCCTCCTTGATCGTTTAGTGAAGGATTAAAAGGTGAATAACAATGCCAGATCCATCTAAACTCCAGCAGAGTTTATGACAAATATATAATTACCAACAGTGGTAATATTTCCTAAGTCTCGTTGTGACTTAACTTCATGGTTCACTTGAACTCCAGCAGAGTACGGCCACCAGAAGCGGCTATGTTTCATATATCTCATTGTAACTAAATTTTGATAATCACTAGAAGTGATAATTTAGGCTTGTTATGGTTACAATGAAGATAAGTTATAGAAGGTAAAATAATATGTATGTGAGAAGTGACCCGCCTTCTTCTTCAATTTGTACTATATCATATATCACAGTAAACCAGAAGTTTACTAATGCAAAAGTGGTCACAGTAAACCAGAAGTTTTACTGAGGCAAAAGTAGCTACTGTAAACCAGAAATTTACTGATACAAAAGTAGCCACAGTAAATTAGAAATTTACTGATGCAAAAGTTTATGCCATAGTAAACCAGAAGTTTACTTAGAGATAGCACGTGTCATGATAAACTTGAATTTTTCATTTGTCATTTTTAAATGAGCCATTTGAGAATTTAGATAAGCATATACTGAAGAACTAGAAGATTCTTCAAGAATTCTCTTGTGTTGCTTGTTCTCGTAATAAATTGATTATACCAGCTAAAATTGGGACTAAAATCCCTGAATTCTGGAATATATAAAAGGTGAATATGGGCACATTTACCTATCATGTAAACCACTTATAGATGCATATATGCGATGGTTACATGTATGTTTATTGTCAACCTGCAGTTTGACATTTGAAATTGCCTTTCTCAATTAAGAGCATAATTTTCAGATTATGAAATCAAGATAGTTCATCTTGATGATGCTGGTTTATATCCAAGCTAGTTTAGCATTAAATACCTCCTATTAATGGCTAAACTATTGCTTATGAGAACAAAGCCTCATGTGTTAGTCTAAGATTTTCTAAATTGCATACAACAACACTTATATGCATCAGACCAACAAAATATGATAAGTCCTCCCCTCACAATTGGTTTAGGATCAAAAACCAAATATTTTTACTATCTAATAACTTTTGATGTGTGGTATATGATTAATTTCTCTACCACAATGCACAAAGATATGTTTCCCAAAGAAGATTGGGAATATGAGTTAGTTTTTCTAACATTCGGGGGATGGAATAAAATAGCTGAAAAATATGCTATATGAATCGAATTATCATTAATATGATCCTTGCTTAGAAGATAATTCAAGTCAAATTCCAGAATCATTTGCTGATCCAAGATTAAATATCATATTTTAGCTGCAAATGCTCCTATTAAAATTAAAGTCCCTGAAGGATAGAGTTAACTGTACGCATGAAGCATGGTAGATCAATCGGTTCCAAAGGTAATAATCCTTGAAAAAAATAGGAGCAAATGATCAAAATGATCATAATAAGGAAGAAATAAGCTCTGGAAGAGCCCACAACATAACATTTCATGAAACTCTAGAAGAAGTTCAGGTACCTAAAAATAAAGAAAGTGATGAAATCTCAACAAGTTATGTCGCTTGCGAATTGATACAAAATGATCGCCGACGATATATTTGATACAATATAGTGCACAATATTGTAAAAGATTGTGAGGATTGGACCTGTAGTCCAGACACCTGAAGATGTCATGCCATTTAAATGTAAGTCATAACCTATATGACTCATTTGATTAATTATATATGTAGATCCCTGAAGGATTTAAAATGCCTGAAGCAAATTCAAAATCTCAGGAAATGTATTCAATCAGATTACAAAGATTTTTGTGCGGTTTAAAGCAATCTGGGCGCATGTGGTATAATCGCCTTAGTGAATATTTTTTGAAAGAGGGTTACATAAATGATGTTATTTGTCCATGTATTTTTATAAAGAAAATAGCATCAGAATTTGTTATACTCGATGTTTATATTGATGACATAAATCTTGTTGGAACTCCAGAAGGGCTCCAAAAGGCAATTGAATATCTTAAGAAAAAATTTGAGATGAAAGATCTTGGAAAGACAAAACTTTGTCTTGGTCTGCAAATTGAACATTTAGCAGACGGGGTCTTTACCCATCAATCTGCCTATACATAAAGGGTCTTAAAACGCTTTTACATGGACAAAGCGCACCCATTGAGTACACCAATGATTGTTCGATCACTTGAAGTGAATAAGGACTCGTTCCGACCTCCAGAAGAGGATGAGGAACTCCTTGGTCCTGAAACACCCTATCTCAGTGTAATTGGTGCACTTATATATCTTGCTAATGCTACAAGGACTGACATAGCATTTTCTGTTAATTTACTAGCAAGATATAGCTCTTCTCCTACACGGAGACATTGGAATGGGATTAAGCATATATTGCGATACTGATCCCCATAAAGCTCGATTTTAAACCGGTAGGGAATGCGTATGGTTGAGATCAGTGATTCATTTCATTCGAGAAAAATGTGATTTGGAATGTGATAAAAGATCCACAATTTTATACGAAGACAATGCTGCATGCATAGCCCAATGAAAGTGAGGATTTATAAAAGGAGATAGAACGAAGCACATTTCACCAAAATTATTCTACACACGTGATCTTCAGAAAAATGGTGACATTGATGTGCAACAAATCCGTTCAAATGACAATCCGACAGATTTGTTCACTAAGTATTTGCCAACTTCAACTTTTGAGAAGATGGTATATAAGATTGGAATGCGGAGACTCAAATATTTGAAACAAGATTTTCATCAGGGGGAGTGAAATACGCATTGTACTCTTTTTTCCTTACTAAGGTTTTTTCCCATGGGGGTTTTCTTGAAAGGTTTTTAATGAGGCAGCTAGAAATACGTATTACTAAATATGTGTACTCTTTTTCCTCCACTAGATTTTTTCCCACTGGATTTTTTCTAGTAAGGTTTTAACGAGACACATTATCTTTTAATGAACATCCAAGGGGGAATATTATAAAAATATTATATTGTGGATGTCCATTCATTACTCCGCTATAGATAATCTTCCCGAATAAGATTATCCATTTAGTACTTTATTGAAATTTATCTACAAGCAGCTGATACAGGCAGGTTGCAAGCAACTCAATGAAATGATTTCAGCTTCTTATTAAACAGGCAGGTTGCAAGCAACTCATGCAGACAGCTTACAAGCAGCTCATGCAGGCAGGTTGCAAGCAACTCAATGAAATAATTTGCAACAGTTTCTTATTAAACATGTAGGTTGCAAGCAGCTCATGCAGACAGCTTACAAGCAGCTAAAAAAAAGCCTTGCACCTGCTTCCTAAAAAGTATCGCAGCTGCTTCCTTTCTTCTATAAATAAAGGAGTTTTCAGTTCATTATGAACATAATTTTGAAAGTTGAATAAAATATTAATCTTCCTCTATATTTGTCTATAGTTTATTTCTTTTATAATCTTTATTTATAACAGTAATATGTATATTGATTTTATTATTTTAGAACACGCAATGCTTCCGAAAGAAGAAAAGGATGTCCGACATAAGTTTTTTGGGTGATATAAAATAAATTTCTTTATTCTCAAGGAAAAGAACACTAAAACTTTGAGAAATAAACCAAGAAGTATTATGACGGGATAGATAAAAAAAGAAAATCGTCCACAACTAAAGGTATAGGGGTAGAGCTCTAAAAGTAAAAAAATCTACATAGATATCAAAAATCAAGTGAAAATTCAAAGAATATTTTTGGCAATTAGGACTTTCTTTTGTATAGAAGCTCATAGTCATGCTTCTTTTTCCTTTTTCTGATTTAATAAAGTCAAAGAATTTTTTTAGCAATTAGGACTTTCTTTTGGATAGAAGCAGAGTCATATATTATTATTTTTTTCCTGATTTACTCGTTATTCCATATCTATTTGCTTGGCTAATTCATATTATGCTGAATAAATTTTTTAACCAGATAACACCCCCACTACTGAAAGTCTTTTTATTCGAATTTAAAAGTTCGAACTAAAAGTAAAATAATTTTAACCATCCATCACATTCTTCGTAGCAGTGAGTGCCAAATAAACATCTAGAAAGTTTATTTAGTTTAAGATTTGGACTTGAAAATGCTCCACTCTCCACAACACTTGTGATGCTATATATGAGACTTTGCAGATGCTCCACACTCCACAATGGCTATTTCAAATCAAGGAAGAAATCTTAAAATTTAACATTCGATCTATTTTCCACATGAAAACATGATATATAGAAAGAAGCAGTCAAATTGAGTTGTAGGCCTCATTACATAATAATACAGGAAGACAAATTTCCCTTGATCTCTCCATACATAGTACATATAACTACCTGAACTAAACAGTGACTAAGAGGTGTTACATTGTCTAGGAATAAAAGAAAACATAGCTCTAGCAAAGGATTCTGTCGAAAGCCTTATTGTTCTCACATATAGTGTTGATCTCCCAAAGAGCAGTCACTCAGTTAAGAACATGAATGACTGCAAATAAATCCTGTCAACAAAACTTGCATCATATTCTAACCTATAAACACAAATTGGTTGGACATACCAACTATACTAGAGTACAAAATACAGATAAAGCACGTCGCCTAAGAGCTAGTCTACGAATATCAGTCTATACAACTTGTATACCAAGCACCGGAGGTGTCCACACACTCAATAAGAGAAGAGGAAACAAATTTCCCTAGCATCCATCAAGACAACTTCGTATAAACATAACACTGCTATCTTCACCTTAGCAATAACTGAAAACCATAACTTTTAGCTCAATGGACTTGAAAATCTAAATGCCAAAATCTCCACAAGCCATCATTGGCTAGTTATCTAATAATTTCTTCAATTTTCTCTTCAAAGCCTTATTGAAAGCATCCTCCGACAGTGACAACATCTGGTTCAGCAACAACCTTACACCCGTCTGAGTCATAATGGCGAACCTGGGCTTGATTCTCTCTTCTAAACTATAACCAAAATACTGAGGAAACTTGACCAATTCTGCTCTTGGATAACCCATGGTCAGAAAGAAATTCCATTTTAAGATCAACTTAGCCAAGCTAAAAGTATATAGAGCACCGTATCTTGAAATCATTGCAGCAACTTCTGCCATACTGAACCCCTTATCCTTGAAGAATTCAGTAACAGGCTTAACGTTGGCCTCAATGCTAAGACCAAAAGTTTGAGGGCATCGGTAGAGAAGAACTCCAACATCAACCCCCATTGAACGGAAGTACTCAGTTGCAGGCCTTAGTTTGTCCTCCACACTATAACTTATGATGTTTGGACATCTGGTTAGAACCTTGCTCACACTCTCAGCAGATAAACCCATTTCATAAAGAAAGTCGACTGTTGCTCTCAGTTTAGGCCTGCTGTAAGTGAGAAGTGCAGGAAACCGGTAGATTACTTTAGCCCACTGTTCTTTATCAACGCCCAGTTCTTCCAAGAATGCCATCGTTGGAATTAAATTCTCTGAGAGGCTAATTCCACATAGTTGAGGCCTTTTGCTGAGAATGGTTGGAACCTGTGATCTTGGCACTCCAAGATCAAGGAGAAACTCAACTACTGGTTTGATTTTTCCCTCAAGACTATAGTAGGCAAAAGCAGGAAACTTGCGTGTGATTACTCTAATCCTTTCAATATCCATGCCCAGCTCAACAAGGTATAAAATATGTGGAGGAAGCTTTCCAGTCGGTCCAATATCACTGACTCGTGCCAGAGCCTTCAGCTTCTTGGAGTCGAGGACAGCACTAGGAGGTGAAGCTGGTGTGACAGGAAGAGGTACTTTTTCAATAGTTTCTTCTATTTTTTCCAGAACAGGTGGGTTCGGAAAGCTCTCCACAACATCCACTAGAATACTTCCATATTCCTCGTGGAGTGCCTCAAGGTATGGAATGAGAGCATCCCTAATCTCAAGAGTTGTTAGTTCTCGTCCTGCAAAATAAAGGAAATTCACAGTTGACAGATGAACTTAAACAGAGAACAAAGCTGTGAATGTAGGCAGTACGCGTTCTGCGTATTCACAGATGTACAGGCAAAGAAGAAAGTGGAGGAGCAAGAGAATGAATCTATTTAAACCGAACCTACGAGGTAGCGAGACTTGTGAACAGAATGCAGCCGAGAGACGAGGTGATCAATAAAAGGCTCTGATTTGTTGATAACTCTTGCTGAAAGAGCATTGCTTAAACCGTGTTTCTTCAGAAACAATGTCAAGACAGCTTTTGCTTCTTCCTTTTCTGCAGCTACAAGGTTTGAGGGCACCACCCTTAAGTTAAAAGAACCATCTATTTCGGATTCAGCTGTCAATCAAAGGAAATGTACAAACGTTATGGCAAACCAATAACAGCGCTGGTTGGAGGAGTTCCAAATGATGGTTCCAACAGTCAATTTGGGGTAACACAATTGATATTCAAAATTTAGAAACTTACAATACTTCGCTCGGCAAAAGAAAACCTTCTGAGGAAAAGACAGTTCAATCCTGAAGAAAGTTTAACTAATTATTCAAGCCCAACTTAAAGAGAAAAAGATATGCCACAAAACCAAGAGTTACATGTCTATATAAAAGTATAACCAAATCTTATGCCTGTGTAATGGTAAAACCATATACTGCTTATATTACGTCTTCTTTTCATATGGTTGGGGAAAACAGGATGCATTCAGAGTTCTTATCCTAGACAAGTGTTATTGTCACATCACACAACCACTGAGAATGTAGCTGTAAGAGAAAATTGGCATAGAACAATTATGCCCCAACCCCAAGCAAGTTGGGGCCAGTTGTATGAATCCTCACTGTCCCTTATCTCTCCATTTAAGTCCATATCAGTACAACACTGTTACAAATTAGTTTCTCCGGCAGTAGAAGTTCTCTACATTTCTATAAACATAACATAAATCTTAAGTCCACCTCAATACAATATTATTAAAAAAATAGGTTATCCATCACTAGAAGTTCTTTACATTTTCTACGGACACATAAATCTTTAGCAAGACTTGAAAATACTCTTAGCAAACATGGACCTAAAGTAAAATATACTAACTTGATTAAAACTTAATCTCAACTAATTGGTATCGCTTACATATAAAAAAATTCTTCCATTGTACTCTATTTAGGTCTGTAGGATTCCAGGCGATTGTAGGTCTTTCTCGACAATTTTTTAAGAGTTAGGCATACATAGTTCCCAAAATAGGAAGGGAAAATAATAAACAAAACAACTTTTCTCTCCATTGGCCGTAAAGCTTTATTAGCTACAGTCTACAGCTGCACGATTTTATAGGAATCAAATCCTAGAAAGTGTCCCCGCAGAGTTCAAATCCATGAGTGATGCTCATTACAAACACCTTGTTTCATGTTCTCACAGAAACTTAACACCAGAGATTTGAGTGGCTTCTAAACCAAAGCAAATTGCTCATAATTCATAATTCAAGCATAAAGATAGCAGTATTATAAAATTAAGGCAATTGGAGAATATCCTTTACTATATACTAATTAAAACTGGTAATATCTAGCCCTGCTAGTTCTAAGAAACTAAGCTAATGTCCTATCATGTTCGGTCTGCAAATGGAAAGTGGTAACCTAGTTAACAGGTTACAGCACCAAAACATCAGTGCAGAAAGCAGACAAGGGAAATAAACAGATAATAGCTAGCATTCTGCCCTCAAGTCATGGGACAAGTTTAAGTTTACAAGGAAAGAAAGAGGCATCCCTAGTTAGAGGATCATACACAAAGCTGTAGCATCCCACAAAGAAAAATCATTAGAAGACTAGTAAAATTGCGATATAAGTCTAAGATAACGTTACCGATAAAGGGGTAGTCGCGTTCTTGAAAGAAAGGCAAGCTTTGGGTTTGGGGTTCGGACTTGCATTAAAGATATCATTTCTCAGCTGCTTGCTAGTGTAGCCAATCCTGTTACTGTGAAAACCAGTGTGAAGCATTGAGTATACAAGAAAGTGTAGTAAAGCGGACTTTGAGATATTTGCTTGGAATTGGGTTTCGGGTGTATTACAAGATTTTCGGAGAGAGGAGGGTTTTGGACCGCAAGTTCTCTAGTGCCAAACACAATCTTTTGAAGCAGCAATAAGATGTTCGCTGATTTGATTAATGATGAAAAAGCGTGTGCATTGCACGTGACCAGGTAAAATGTCAAAAGTGATACTCAACATATGCTTCAAGTTACCATATCATCCCAAAGTATTTTTTTTTTTTAAATAACCGTGGCATCCGGGCAATAAAAGCAAATGAGATGAAATCACCTACTAGTATTTTCGCTTCATGTGGGATTTGAAGTTTTGAACTTGAGACCTCTTGATTCTCAACCCACTTCATTGACCAGTCACACCTAAAATTTGAACTTGATACCTCACAATTCTCAACCCACTTCATTGACCATTAAATCACCCTCCCAAAATATATTTATTATGTTATGAAATTTTCCTTAGATGCCCCAACCATATTGGTTCAATTTTCATTGGAACGTCAACGGTAAGTAGGTTTACATGAAATAGAAAATTAAGTTATCATAAGTTGAAAAGAAAGCAGATGATTATGTTGTGGGAACATGTCGATCTGCAATATCTCAAGTAACTGAAGCTTGATAGAAAGAAAACTAAAACCCCACTCCCTACATGATGAAACTGGGCGGCAATAAAAGCTATCATCTTCTCAACTGTTCTTTTTCTCGTTAAGATGGCATTTACAGACGAAGTACTACAAGATGAAGTACTACAGATACTAAAAGAGAAAAACTCTACACTGAGTAATAACTCTTTTAAGCATATGACAATGAAGTAGTAAGCTAATAACTATACATCTACATCCTCTTGCTTATCGCTGAGGAATATCTCTACTTGCTAAAAATAGCTTCTCTTGTCACAAGCTTTATTCCCCTCACCCAAAGCTCTGCTGTCTCGTAATCACCCTCACACACAAAGTGCACTTCCTTGTTCTTGGTCGTGATCACCCTAAATATTCCAGGTAGCTCAGCATCACCTTTTCTTTGCCTGATCTTCTGAAACTTCAAACTCGGCCCCACTTCTGCCTCCCGGCATACAACATTACGCCCACTTGATTTTCCCCAACGCAATATTCCAGCAGCTTCAACCATTTTAAGAACTTTCATATGTGGAGACCCTTTACCTCCCTTTATGTGCTTCTTCACTTGGGCACCGGTTAAGACCAGTTTCCTAGCAAGTTCATCCAGTATCACCCTCTCTGCCTCATTTTTCTGTGTCTTCCTAGCAAGGGAAAGTGCAGTTTCACCCAATGCGTTCTTGATATCGCATCGTGCCCCACAAGAGATTAAGAATTCACATGTGCGGCCATGCCCTTCCCTTGCTGCAAGCATGAGTGGTGTGTAATCGTCCCCATTGGACATGTTTACATCATAACCCCTGGTTGTTAACTGTTTAACTGCATCCAAGTCGCCACATCGAGCTGCACAATGCAGTGCATAGAAACCTGCAGCGTTTCGACTACCCTGTTCAAGAGCAAATTCGAGCAGAACCTTTTCAAACCGATCACGATTTTGATTTAGTGCACAGAGGGTAACAGCAGTCTCCCCAGATTTGTTCTGCAGCTTGACATTAGCCCCGCCATGCACAAGCAATCTGAAGCCGTCTACATGACCCTCTGCAGCGGTGATCATTACAGCGGAGAAACCTTGGTCATCTTGGCTATCCAGATCAATATCTCCTCGTGCAATCAGAGCCTTTAAGGATAAAAGGTCCCTGGATTGAGCCACAAACAGTAATGGCAAAAAGACAGACATGTTGCTTGACTTGGGAATCTTTTCACTCTGAATGACTTCCAGAACTGCACCTTGAAAACCAAGCTTCCATCGACTGGATGCAGCAATGGAGCTTGCTGATTCACCAGCTGCATTAACCAAACCAAAATCAGCACCAGCTATAGTCAATACTTTGAGGCAGTCTTCCCTCTTGAATCTCGCAGAGATCATTAAAGCTGTATCTCCTGTGTCCGTTCTTGAGTCTATATCACAGCCGAAGTCAATCAAACATTTAATAACGCTTGAGAACCCAAGTCGTGCTGCCATATGTATAGGGCGGAACTCAACATTCCGAGAGGTTTTAACTGGAGATTCTACATGAGCACCACATTTCAGAAGCACTGAAACTGCTCCTGCATTACCACAAAGAATAGCATGGTGGAGAAGAGATCTTCCACAGAGTGTACTGGGGGCGAGCCGCTGGAGGAGCATTTGCAGAATAGAGCCACTAGCTTCAAAGTACTCCACAGCACACCAAGTAATGGCATAGGGATCTGCTAATCCAGCACCTACTCGAAATTCTTCACCTGAAGCTGCATCCCAGGACCAAGCTCCAAGATGGACTGGGCCATCAGTTTTTGCGCCAGCCTTGGGAGTCCAAAAACGAAGGGGAAGGCCAAGTTAGTCAATAGTAAAAATAAACATGGCTCAATGTGAAGTTCTCAAAGACAATAGTGATCTGCTTGCCCTATCAGTTTCCTATGGGATGAAAGACATTGCATCAGGTTCAATTCTTTTCTTTCTTTTTTAAGTGGAGCATCAGGTTCAATTCTTGAGTAACATATCCAAATTTTAACTAGGATTATACAAATGGGAAGAGGATTCTAGTTAATTGCTGAGTATATTAAGTCAAGCGTTGCATTTGAGAAGCATTTAGTCAATAACTAGTGATCCATTTTGAGGCAATTACCTCAAGGAGTAGACGGACTACAGAGACTTGCCTACTAACAACAGCAGCCACAAGCGCCGAGCAGTCAACATTTGTATGCAGAGAAGGTTTGCATGACTGGAGCAACACACGATTTGTAGTATCGACATTCACTCCACACTGCATCAAGCAAGCAACAATAGTGTCAAGACATTTACGACATGCATATGGTGGCCACAGTTGCTCCCAAGAAGAAAGATACAAGAGTAGTACAGAACAAGCAACCAAGGCACAGTACAATGGTAAAACACTTAAAGAGGTAGCTGGATGTATAGATCAAGGTGCACACAAGTTGGATTGGACATCACCGTCATCAGAGGAAAAAAAAATGTGTACACGAATATCATTCTCAAATATCTCAAGCAGCTCAAAGCAGTGAACCCACTTGAATTTGCTAATTTGTAGCAAATAGCATTTAAGGGTATCAGCAAGGAGAGCAATGCAAAAATGATGACAAGATTTTCTCTTATCATAAATGTTTTGTAGTTTGAACTTGAGTTGGAAACATCTGACTTAATGTTAGCAGTTCACTTAGTGTCATATTATCATTAGTGATAACCTGCACAAATATAGTATCATAAAGCTAGTCTAATGTTCCACCTTAAGGAGAGTGTCCACAACATCTCCAAATCCACGGCAGCATCCAGTGAAGAAAGCATGTACAGCAATCCGAGGTCGAATCATTTCTGATTCCATGAGCATCTCGACAAATCTTGCATGCCCATGACAGCTGGCCTCCAACAGAGCTTCCTCACAAGCCTGCTGAGATGCCCCAGCTTTGATTAACATCTCCAAGATCTCTTGGTGTCCCTCCCTCACTGCTGCTGTGGTTGGGAATCCGCGGAAAAGTTTTTGATTTACATCGGCTCCGATACTCTGCAATGTTAGAAAAATGCCAGACTAAGTTACTCAGACCGCATAGTTTGATTCGATGAGGAAAAGAAGGAAGCGAAAAACTCCAAAGGATAAAATTGATGAACCTCACAGTTGACAAGGAATCTTATTCAGCTTGCAAATATGTGCGTGGAGACAACCATACACAAAGAAAGAGGGATAAGAAAGATAAACACTATGTTATTCAGTTTCCAGGACTAATTGCTTGCACTCTTATATCAGTGAACTGAAAATGAGCCACCGGGAAAAGCACAGGGCCTAATTCTGTCCTAATCAGCTTCAAAAATAAAATCACACATGATTATCAACTTTCTTTTGATAAACATTCAGCTTCAAGTGTTTTGATTTTTCACAGTTAGGACTGCATGAATGATTTTCGTTGTTACCTACGCATTTCAATTTTCAAATGATTCCAGTAAATGCCTTTTAATCCTAGTTTTGCTATATTATTCCATTAGAGTCTGATACAAACAGAAATTAAAACTGTTATGGGAAAAGCTGCAACAGGAAAATTGCAAGTCATAAGTTGCGGGACCTCAGTGAGTCAAGGTACAAATGTCACGGTGGAACCGAGCACTCAAACTGAGCTTTACTGTATTCACTTTTACAACATTTCTCTGCTGATTTCATGATTTAGTACCTTGTTTCAGCTAAAAAATGAATAAAGGAGCTAAGTAGTTGAAAGCAGAATGTTGCTTTTGAAAAGAATTTTAGTGAAATCTCTTGATTGACTCATTTACCACTAGCAAGTGTTAAATGAACACCCAAGTGTTATCACCCAAAATTGAACAACAGCTGAAAACCACTAGCAGCGAGACGAAAAATTGTAAGACGAGGAAACGCAAATAAATGAGTAGTAAGTAAGTAATAAACACGGAGAGCAAAAAAAAAGGTACACAAAAAGAAAATTACATTAAAAATATGGCAAATAATAGACCTCAAACAAACGCTCCCATAATAGTAATTAATTAAAGCAAATTTCTTTGTAGGGAATCTTAAAAGACAAGTTACAGCGACGATGGTTAAATCAAGTACTGAGAAAATAGGTGACATCGTTTTCCATAATCAAGTAGTTGAAAATTAAGTTTCTTTGTTTCCTTGATAGGTAAAAAATTTCTAACCAAAGATGTCGAGAGAAAACAGGCGATAATATGGTCGAAAGGGACAAAAGAAAAAAGACGGGGACAAAAAAGTTAACAAATGCAGAAATAATAAACGAAAATTGTAAGGAAAAAAAGCTCGATATTAACTACGAGCTTTATCACTACTTTTATGATAACGACAGAAGACCGGACGGAAAGATGTAGTTCTTATCCAGCAAAATTCAAAATTCAAATTACTTATAAAAGGCGATGCAAAATATAAAGTCTTTAAATTTTTTAACGGAGCATTAATTAGAGAAGATCACCATAATGGCTAGTCATATCATAAGTCATAACCAAAGCTCTGCATTTAAGATAATCAGAAATGCAGGTGGAGAAGTTTCAGCTAAATTCACTGACGTGATAAAAATTTTCTACCATAGATTATTTTAGTATAGAATAAAAATGAATGTGCGATGACATTTACAGAAAATGCAAAAATTTGTAGTATAGAATAATCATTTTAAAGTACATGTAATTAATATTTTTTTTATCGAAACTCATTTGGATTATGGATCAACTTACAACCAAGAGATTGTGAGTTCGAGTCACCCCAAGAGCAAGGTGGGAGTTGTTGGAGGGAAGTATGCCGAGGGTCTATTGACAGACTCTCTAACTCATGGTAGGGATAAGGTCTGCGTAGACACTACACTCCCCAGACCCTACTAGTGAGATTATACTGGGTTGTTGTTGTTGTTATTTGGATTATGGATCAAATAACATTAAAGGATAAATGGATATAAAATGGATATAACCCATATTAGCTTATGTGTCATTTATTTTTGGATTTTTATCATAAAATTTAATATCATATCATATTTGTGGTAGGGTTTGAGGCAAAATAACTTTTAAGTAATAATTATAAAGTTTATGGATAAAAAATAATTAAAAGACTTTAGTGCTATATCACACGAAAGAATAGTCAGTAATTTAAATAATAAACAATTCAAATCAAGTACGCAAAACGCTGGAACAACAACAATAATTTATTACTAATTGAAAGATGGAGAGCAAAGCTGAGGTTATTTTACCAGTAGTTTTCTAACAAGAGCAACATTTCCATTTTGAACGGCGAGGAACAATGCCGTAACGTCGGTTTTAAACTCCTCGTATACGATCCTAACTTCGTTCGGCAACTCGTCGTGTGTCACGACTTCCGCCTTTCTCACCTTCAAGCACACATCGCCGACGAAATTTACGTCAACGAACGGATCGGCGATGCATTCGAGAGCCAATGTCAGATCGTTTGAATGCGAAGCTTCGAGAAGAAGACGGGAAACTTCAACCTCGTAGTTCACCGGAAAAACCTGTTTTCCGGCGAGAAAACCACCTCCGACAACTGAATGTCCGAACACAGTCATTTCCGACGAAAAAAGTTGTAGCGCAACGAGAAGTTACTGCTTTCTCCTCTGTGTCTCTCACAAGCTTTTTACGTGCATCTGCGACACATCTACAGAGGAGGTGCAGAAGAAGCAGAGGAGCAGGAAAAGAATGGAGCAGTGTGAGTTTTTATTTGTTTAATAGTTTTGGAAAATACGAAACTCAAAAGAGGAAACTTGAAAGAAGTGAGCGCCAGAGTTAAGGAGAGTAGTGAGGGTTGAGACAGCGTTATATTGGGCCTGACCTCACTCTTTTACCATGGTTAAAACACTGGTTTTTACTAGTAGTTGACCCACAAGCCGCTACTCTCTGTTGATGGATCTAGGCTCTCGTAACGAATTTGTATTTTCTAATTATCAAATCAAATTAATTATATCGAATTATTAAATTTAAATATCAAATTAAATCAATAAAAGTCAAATTTTTTAATATTATATTTTTTAATTTTTTTTCATAGAGTCTTCATAGCATAAACCATAAAATTTATGTTCCAAATATTTCTTTAATCCTAGTAAAACAGAACTATATAAGGTGTTTTTTAATAAAATAACATAAATATGAGATAAGTCAAGGCATTGTACTAAAATATTCAACAATAAAGATAATAAATTGCATAAAATAAATATTATTAATAAGCCATAATAAAAACAAACATAATTTAAAATTACTAATAAGTTGCTAAAATAAGTACGACTAATAAGTACGATTATTTACATGACTAAACACTAAAAGAAAAATAAGTTATGTATTTTATCTAAACCATGGATAAACTAAAAAAATAGATATCCAACACTATTTTCATTCATAGTACAATTGAATTGAATGTTTTTTATTAGCATTAGTATTGATTTGATTTTGGTTTAGGATTTATTTGAGTTACTAATATTTATGGACTATAAAACTTATTTGAGCATCCAAAAATTATAAGTCCAAGTTTGAAATAATACGTTAAAAGATAAAACTATGAAAAAACTTAAGAACTATTTATAAACTACGCTACAATAAATATTTTTATGTATTAAATATATTTAAAACATTCTATACATATAATGTCGGGTTGGTTTGGTTTTGGTTTAATTTTTTTTAGTTCAAATCAGACTAAGCCAAATATGATCGGATTTTTTTTTTCCCAATATCAAACCAAACCAAACCATAGTCGGATTTTTTTTCTCGGTTTGATTTGAATTATCGGGTTGATGCGGTTTGTCGGTTTCATTTGTACATCCCTAATTGCACCTATTATTGTAGCAGTAATTTATTTTACGCATAGATGTATTTTTATTTTCATTTTATATTGTGATATTTGATTCCATCTAATTATTGTGATGTTAATTTAGTTATATTAGTAAAAATTTAAATGATAGTTAAAAAGTTTCCTATTTAAAAAGGTCTCCTATATTATGAGGTCACTTTAGGTTATGTTAGTGAAAAAAATTTAAATGATATAGTTCAATTTTTTTAGGAATAGTCTAAATTTGCTAGTGACAATGTAAAATTGCACAATTTTATCATATGTCCTACTCTAGTTCCGTTTATATTGTTGCTTGTAGTAAATCGCCGTGTACTTACCTATGTCCTTAATGAAGCTCTGACATGGATTGAATAGATTCCAGGTGTCAAAATACTTTGAAAAAAAAGTTCAACTTATTGCATACTTATAGGTTTTAATAGTTCAATGAATTTGAAATACTGTGTACCTTTGAATTTATGTGAATTCATTTCACAGGATACGGAGTTTAAAAAAAGAGAGAAGACTTTTGAACTTGTAGTGTAAAATGAGGCACATATATTTTATGTGGTTATAAATCATTGCATAAAGGTAAATTATTTTTAAATAAGAAAATAGGTCATTCTTTTTTACACGAACTAAAAAAAATGACGTAAATTAAAATGGAGGGAGCAGTACACTTTCAAAATGAAATAGTATCAATTACTGTAGATTAGATGAAACAGTAAACCGCACTTACTAGTAAATCCCTCTATCTGCGTCTGCATAGATGCTGTATCTAGTGTGGGCCATGATTTTGTTGGGGTTAGAAATTGGACGTTAGGATTTTGGAGGTAAGTGGATGAACGGCATTATCGACCACTAAGGATTGGGGTATAATTCCTTTATTTTTAATTAGAGGTTCAAGTTTAAATTTGAAAATATTTTTTTTTTTGTTAGGAAACAATTTTTTTTTAATGGGCTCAGGCGGTGCAAATTCGAATTAGTCATATATCAAAACTGATACCAAACACCGAATGACAAACAAAAAAATATAAGTAGAGGACGGCAATTGCGTGAACTTTGATCTCATCGAGAGCAACTATAGGGACGGCTTTGATCCAGCTACTATGGCAACCGTTTCCGCAGACGGAAGCCGGAAATTAGGCCATATTGATCATCTTACTTTTTAAGATATGGTTTGAGTGCCTAAATTTTGCAACACATGTCGTATTATGCTCTTTGGATTTAAGACGACTTCCAGCTCAATGGAATATAATTAGCCAAGAGCAAACGCACCCCCAAAGTCGAGTATTATAATTGAAATAAATAACCAATACATGCTAGTCTCAATAGCTATCTCAAATGCAATAAATTTCACATATAGTTGTTTATCTTTTTTCGTCATTATTGTTTTTTACTTGTTAGCTTGT
Organism: Nicotiana tabacum; assembly: GCF_000715075.1. Taxonomy (NCBI): domain Eukaryota; kingdom Viridiplantae; phylum Streptophyta; class Magnoliopsida; order Solanales; family Solanaceae; genus Nicotiana; species Nicotiana tabacum. The sequence continues at coordinate 89,824,951 of NC_134096.1, read as the reverse complement.
ATGAAGGGAAGTAATTTACTCCATTTAGCTTGTTGTTAGCTTGTATGAAGGGAAACAATTTACTCCATTTCTAAGCATCAAAGTTCAAAAATACTTGTGCGGTTGAAAATTATTTTTATAAATAAATAGTGATGTAAATTGAATAGAAATATTGAAAATGATACTTAATAATCAGTAGATATGTTTCGTTAAAAAATGATTACTCAACACTCTTTTAGCTGATTTAACTTATATAAACACTTTCAATATTTACCAAAGTATTATTTTTTTAAGGTACTCGTAAATTATCTGTCTTAATATTGACAAGAGGGTATGGGCAGAACGGGACTAGAACACCGTTCACCGCCCAACAGGGATAGACAAGGAGATGTGTACTCCATTATATAATTTGGTATGGCTAGGCCTAGGGGACAGGGTCTGGTCATATAAATGGGCAAGAGAGATTGAGAGAAAATCAAGAGTAATAATGAACAATCCGAATTGGTGAAAGTTTACAGATGTGCAAATGCAGTTCTGCACTGCAGTCTGGAACTACTTTCTCTTTTTTACTAACTGTGAAAGCTAAAATTTCCCTGTTTGTGCACGCGATTAGTCCACGTCCACTACTCGGTCAATACGAGTATAGAAGAAGCCATTGAACTCAAATCTTTTCTCTTTTTTTCGGTTTAAGATACGATAGAGACCTCAGTCAACCTTTTCTTTGACCAGCTTTCTTAATTCTTAGTACCAAAACTAACATATAGAAATATAAGGAGGAGGAACACTCTCAAGGAGTATTTTTTTCTACAAAAACAAGTAGAGGTTCTTTATTTTCCTCAACTCAATTTACAAAGATGACTATATATGTTGTCATTGATAGGAATCCTTCTTAGATATTGATAAAGAAAATAAACATAACTCAAACTCAAAAGTTAGCTAAAGAATTGAGGATGACTGAAATTTCTTAGAAAGATTGTCTAATGCCTTATTTCTTCTGGATTCCATCTCACTCTTTTTCGGTCCGAAGCCGATAGGATTGTCAAAGTCCATATAAAAATACTTCTCAATCACTATAACGCCGAGGTGGGACACATATACCTAATCTAGTACATGTATGTATGTAAATTTAATTTCTAACTTTTTCCCTCTTCTTCTTTAATGAACAAAATAATACATGTATTTTAAGACTAATTCATATATTCTTGAACTAAGAGGGTGTTTGGATCGGCTTATTTTTAGTGCTTACTGGATTTTAAGCACTTTTAGTTTTTTTGTTGTGTTTGGCAATGATAAAAAATTACTTAAAATCACTTACTTTTAGACATAAAAAATACAAAAAATAAACCAAAAACCAATAGTTGAGTATTACCAATTTATAATTTTGGCTTTTGGCTTTTAACTTATAAACTACTTTTTAAAAGCCAATCCAAATACCCGCTAAAATTATTTAGGTATCCAACGGATTATTTTTTTTTTTTTTTTTTATATTTAAAAACAAGGTTCAATTTACAACATTCCATGTAGTTTAATTTTGCATTTCGTTCAAAATTAGTGCAAGATGTGTTCACTCTATTCGTCCATTTTTTATAGCATCGGGCCTTATTTACTGGTTATTATTATTGTGTTTTATCTATTTTCTGGTTCTTATGATTCTGTTATTATTTCTATGGTTTCTGTTGAAGGTACTAATATATTATCTCTTTTTGTCTTGTTCGTTTTCTTGAGCCGAAAATATATCAAAAACAGTCTCTCTACTCCATTGGGAGAGTGGTAAGGTCTGCGTACACACTATCCTCCCTCCAGACCCCTCACCTATGGGATTTTACTGGGTTGTTGTTGTTGTTGTTGTTCAGAATTAGTGCAAGAGTAATACGACTGTATTGGCCAAAATATGCCTCAAGAAGATTCGACATGAAGTGGTATTACGAAAAGTAAATTGGTTGAGGTCGATTAGTAAACGACAGGGCTCAAAACCGAGCAATCAATAACGGTTGCGGTCAAGTATTAGGGGCAGTAGTAACGGCTAGTTTTGTAATAGGATCTTTAGGAGAATATCCCATTGAATATTCTCTGTACTTGTACTTTCAGGGTTAACTGGAGGTATGTCCCATATAAATAGAGAGGGAGATAAGGTGAAAGAGGGGCAAGATTTTCTCATAAGAACACTCTTTGAAAAGAAAACTTGCTCCCGAGATAAAATACAAACACTACCTTTCTAAAGAGATTCGATTGTCTATTATTTCACACTTTTCCATCATATCCAAGAATAGTTCTAATATTCTAATATTTATCTATCACTCATTATTGTCAGAAGGAAGGATCATCTACCTCATTTAATATTGGGTGAATTATTCTCCTTATTTACTTTAATGCCATTTATTATGATTTATTGCTCAACATTCTCCAATCATTAATCATCTTGAAACATTGAATGCACACCGCATTTAATCTCCTACTAATACTGTTCTACGTTATTTGTGTTAATCGATTATAGATCTGAGATTATTAACACTAGCTAAGTTTAACCCCTCGTCATATAATATTAATTAGTTTAATCAAGGATTTATACTTTTTAGTCAAATAATTTGGCACCGTCTGTGGTGATTTTTTAGTTAAAATTTTAGTTTTTTTCAGATCTATAACGGGCACACTTTACCCAAAAAAAGGGTAAAAACAAAAAACACAAAACCCGTACTTTCTTGTACACACGGATCTGACATGGCAGGTAACGAAGAAGAAAGGATGAAGGTAGTGGACGACCTCACCACCAACCTCTTAAACACCATCAATGAGATTTTCGAAACCGAAGGCGAAGATGTAACGCCTAATGCCTATCCGAGACGAAGTGGCTCGCCCCTCCCTTATGGCAGCATCATAACATCCCGCGATAAAGGAGCATCCACGTCTACAACAGAAGAGGCGCCACCATCAGTGAAGAAACTACTTGAGGCTTGGCTGATAAATACACTGACCAACATCCTCGACAAGCCCGCCCAAGAGGCGATCAGAGAAAATGCAAAGACTTGCATTACACCAGCAACGGCCGAGCAGCATGGCCCTCCCCCTCTAGTAACAGGGATCACTCACAATGCTAATAATGCAGGTGACGACACCCTCACAGCCATTCTGAGGAATATGGAAGAAATGGAAAATGAAAACAAAGTGCTGCGAGACCAAATGAGAGAGCACCAAGAAAGAGTCGATAATATACCGGGTGCCCCAAAACTCTTGCCAAAAAGAGATGCCGGTCGATTCGTTGAGCAAACCTATAGTGATGAAGCCGCCCCACACGCCATATCCAAGACCTTCAAGATGGTGCCTTACCTGAAAATATACGACGGCACGACCGACCACGAAGACCATGTGACTCACTATGTCACTGCGGTAAAGGGCAACGATCTCACCAATGAACATGTGTCTTCCATATTGTTGAAGAATTTCGGAGAAACCCTCACTGGATGAGCATTAACTTGGTATTCACAGTTGCCCGCGTGCTCCATCGAAACATTCGAAGAGATAGCCGACAAGTTCGTAACGGCCCATGCCAGGGCTAAAAAGGCGGAGGCAAGAGTGAACGATATATTTACCATCAAACAATATCCTAGAGAGGGACTTCCTCGCTCGATTCAACCGAGTGAGGATGACCTTGCCAAATGCATCAGAAGGCATGGTTGTAGCAGCTTTCCAAAATAGACTGAACAGGAACGGTTCGAGGGCGACGAAAAAATTATTAAGTTGGCTCATGAAATATCCCCCAACCACTTGGGATGAAATACACAATGCCTATTGTGTCGAAGTCCGTGCCGACAAAGACGATCGGAATGGGCCAACCCATCGGCTGACCTCGGTACAGGCTGAATCTAGGAAATATCGAAGAAACGATGCCGGGAGGGATCTAGCAGCTCCACGACCCAACCGAGAAAGGCATTAGCCATATATCAGGAGCGCCATCATGCCCCCCTCCCGCCACGAAGAAGGCCCATCTAGGCCAAGGACAGGGACTCACCGGAACGAGAAAGGTATGTCCCCTTTACTATCTGCTCACACTTTTTGTGTCTCACCTTCACAAATAGTCTACGCGTTGGAGAAGCTCGGACCAAAAGTGAAATGGCCACAAAAAATGAGGTCAGACCCAAGCACCAGGAAGTCAAACTCCCTCTGCGAATTCCATCAAGAGTAAGGTCACAAACCGAGGATTGCATCGCTCTAAGGCAGGAGGTCGTGAACATGCTTCACTAAGGACACCTCAAAGAATTGTTGAACGACCGAGGGAGAACCAACTTCGCCCGAGGACGTGAACAACACCAGGGACTACCGAAACAACCCTCACCGACTCGTACCATTCAAATGATCACCGTAGGCGGCGGCGATGCCTCGATCAACACTGTAAAATTCACCAATATCCACAAGCTCAAGCGGTCGATCACTCATGAACGGTATGATGAGCTCGAAGAAAGTATCATCTTCGATAAGTCATATACCCACAATTTGGTTTTCCCTCACTATGAAGCCTATGTTATTACTTTATGAATTCTAGACACGGATGTAAGAGGCATTATGGTGGATGATGTGAGTAACGCGTGCATTATCCACCCTCGAGTACTTGCACAAATGAAACGCGAGGATAAAATAGTGCCACGCTGAATCACACTAATAAGTTTTAACAATGCAGTTGAACGAACGTCCGGAGAAATCATGCTCCCTGTTCTGGCCGGCGGCGTCACCCTGGAAACCACATTCCACATCACGGACTAGGATACGGCGTACAATGCCATAATAGGTCGACCCTGGATATTGATATCCCCCAAACTTACACCATAAATTTAGGTTGCGAGGCGGTCGATGCAATAATAAAAACCCAACGCGAGTCGGGGTCGATTTCACAGGGAGCTTCATGTGGGATTAGGTATATACCTAGTGTGAATGTATGACGTGCCTTAGATTACACTTCCACATTTTTAATTGTTGTTTCTACTTCTACTTTTACGCCAATGCTTGTAATTGTAAAGCTAAGAGACAATGTTTTTTGGATTTGGCTGTTTTTCAAGTTATAAAATATCTAGGGTTGCGACTTCCACCTAGTTGGTTGCATAACGGATTTAGAGCTTTAGGGAATGTTTGATTGATCGGGATACAATATAGCAATCACACGCAATTACTCACTCTATACCTCTTGGTAGTTTGAGTAATTTTGCTAAATTTGGTTTTCTCAAGTCCAAATGGGTATCTCACGAAACAGGTGATAAATGCTCAAGTCGGGTCTTACTATCTCTAGATTCGATCCTTTAATTGGGGCTATTAATTTCTTGAGTTCACCTCAATTTCTTGTTAGCCAAGTTTTTCTAGACTTAGTCTCACTTTCTCAAGTATGGAATAAGTCAATTAGGCATGAATCAATGTTTGCAACCATCAATTCCCAAATTCAAGCAAGAACTAGGCTAAATATCATATACCCAATCATAAATAAGCCATAAATCAATGACCCATTAAGTACCCATACTAGGATTGGGTCACAACCCTACCTAAGGGTTTAGTTACTCATGGAAAATGAAGAAATTAAAGAAGAAACTAAGATAAAATGCATAATAATTGATTAAGGAAAGAAATTCTAATGTTTAAATGCTAAACTAGTACTACCTCCGTTCCAGTTTATGTGAACCTATTTCCTTTTTGGTCTATTCCAAAAAGAATGATCTCTTTCTAAATTTGGAAATAATTTTCCTTAAACTTTCAATTCTACCCTTAATGAGAAGCTTTTATAACCACACAAATACTCTAGGCCCCTTTTTGAATTGTTTAGGACCACAAAATCCAAAAGTCTTCATTTTTTCTTAAACTCCGTGCCCAGTCAAACAGGTTCACATAAATTGGAACGGAGGGAGTACAAAGTTACCCAATATAGTAAATAAAAATGGCTCTAAGTGTTCAGGTGCACCAAACTTAAGCTAAAAATTACAAAAGATCTATTTATACCGAGCTAAAAATATCTGACAAAATTGCCCCTGCGAAGGTTGTGCGGCCGCACAATTTTGTGTGTGGTCCGCACTTTGAGACTGACTGGTCAGGTTGGCTTTCTGCGGTCGCATAAAAGTGAGATGCAGCCGCACTTCCTCTAATTATGGGGGCCGTACATTTCTGAGTGTGGCCACACTCTTTCTCTTGGACTGGATATGGGCTTCATTCTACGGACCGCACATTTATGAGTACAGCCGCATTTTGGCATCCTGCGGCCGCACAATAATAGTGCGGTCCGCACATCTTCAAGCTCCCAAACTACAAGTCTCTGAATCTAGTCTTCTGCGGCCACACAATAATTGTGCGGTCCGCACTCTGTTAAGAAATTCTATCAGTGCATCTTCAGAGTTTACGGCTGCACACTGTATTGTGCGGTCCGCATTGTAGCCCTTTTTGCGTTGTTTTGGTTCTTGTCCAATTTTACTCCTTTTTGAGTTGATTTTCACTTCTTTGGCACATTTCATTCCAATTTTAAGCATTTTTGAGCTAAAACGTAAGTAAAAGAGAGCAAATAAGCGGTCAAAATCCCTACTTATCAACACCCCCAAACTTAAACTTTTGCTTGTCCTCAAGCAATTAAGGCAATTTCCCACCTCCACTAGAAAAGGGCTATTTTAGTTTTAGCTGGCCTATGTTGAATCAAACATAAATCAATTGGCACCAACAATTACCCACACGCTCATGAATCATTAACATGCCTATGATTTGAATGTTAAAGCACAAATGGCTCTAATATGACGCTTGAGCATCAAGGGTTGACTTTGTTTATCAAGGAAGCTCGCACTTTCATGTAGGTCACTGTGGATCCCAAACTCCTCCTCATATACTTTCCGAAAGCTCATCTCACTCACGAATGAAGAATTCAATTTAATGACTCGAGAAAGATTCGCTCATCACTCTCAAAAGAATGTCACAAGCCCGGCTCTAAGTACCATATTCTTGCCCCTCATGTAGATCACCACTAATGTAAGCTTGCTCGGCTAGAAATCACGTAGGAATTTTTCGGCATGTAATGAAGGCTTTTGGACTAAGGAGGGAAATATCAGAATAGAATTGGTTCATCTTTCCTTTAGCACTTCATATTCGCCTTTTGGCTCTTACTTTGCTGATTCTTTGAGTCATTTTCTTTTCCCTTAGGGGGATTAGAGAGATTTGACATCACTCTTTCTTTGTCATGCTATTCATACTTTCCTTCTTTGTTTTCTCCATGCTTTGAACTTTTGCTTTCTTTTGCATTTTTTCAACCCTTTCACATTATTCACTTTCTTTTTGTGTTTTTCTTTTGTTCTTCCTTTCTTTTTCTTTGCCTTTCCTCTTCTTCATTTCTTTTCTCTTTTTGTGCCTTGAAACAATCATTAAACTCCTTGCCTCTCCCCCAAACTTATGTTTTTGCCATTTGAATCACATAAGTGCTAAAGAAAGTTCGGGTGCGAAGAGAGAGTCACTATAAAACAAGTAAAGGCTTGTAATGTGGTTATCGAATAAAAAGGCTTTAGGCTCAAAAGGGTTTACTAAGGATGATATCATTGGTGGGCCATGGAAGGTTTCAAAACGGGTCAAGGAGAGCCTACAATCACTTCTCAAACCAGGCTAACTTAGAGTTTTGCCTAAAAACACATTTGGGGCAAGTTCAAAACCACTCGCACGGATACTTGGACTTGTAACAAAATACCTCACCTCTCACACAACCGGATTGTCAAAGAGAATAGAGTCGAGGGCCCACAACAACCGCATTCAAGATTGAAAATCGTTAATGGTTCAACTAAACCACCCGGTGATTATCTAAGTTAACACAAGAGTCACAAGGTCACTAACTAGGGCTATATCTTTACAAAAACTTATTTTTAACCATAAGCACGTAGTTAAGTGTATTGGTACCGAGTGAAGCATGTTTGACCCTTATTTATTCATTAATACTACTTGTTTCTACCTAATCATCAAACACTGACTCGATCCCTTAAGAAGGTTGTCGCGTCATCCATCGTTGGGAAGAGCCACCCAGTTCACACAAGACCCACCTTTTGAAAGAACCGTAGCATTAAGAAAACCAAAAGCTTATTGTTCACTAAAACATAAAAAGAAGCTAACAAATCAAAAAGAAGCTATACTATTAAGAAAACAAAATGAATAAGCTTTGAAATAAAGTACTGAAAGTAAGGCAAATGAATATACAAACCGAGGGAAATAGAATATATACATGAGGGATGAATATATACATAATGAGGGAGAAAAAAAATAAAAAAATAAAAAGAGTATTAAAGTCATTACAGGCCCAAAAGTAATCAAATGTCATCAAAATGTCATCACAGTCATCCAAAATGAACCAAAATAGACCAACCCCCCAAATAAGAACAAGCATTGTCCTCAATGCTTAGCAAAATCAAAACAAAAGAGGGTAGAGAGTAAATAAAACTCCCTATGTGGTCTTAGGGTGACTGGTAGCATCACCACCCTCAGTCTCCTCCAAATGTATCTCATCATCACCGGGCTGAGGGACAATAGGGTTGGTGAGTATCTGAAGCATCTCCTCATCAGTGGGGGCAGTGAGATCCGGCTCGTCAGACTAGCCAGCTGGTGCCTCTGCTGATGGTGCTGTTGGGTCAGCTGGTACTGATGGATCTGTCTCCATCAGTAGGTCAAAAGGCAAATCACCTGTTGCTGCTATCTTCGTTCACCTCCTTTTTCAAGCTCTCCACTACTTTCTTTGAAGCCTGGGATTTCCTCATCTTCTTCACTTGCTTGGTCAACTCCTCAATAGCACCCCCGTGAGATACAAGTGTATCCATAATAGTCTTCTGGTTGTCCAGAATCTTCTTCAATGTTTTCTCCACTGACGGAGGGACCTGTGGTGCTGCTGGGGTAGAGGACTTTGCTGCAACAGTACTGGATATGTCAGACATGTTAGAAGTGGTTGTCTGCATCCAGTTGTTCAGGCTCGCCAAAGTCTGGGAGACTCGCAGCGCAGTGAGAGGTTAAGTGGATGAGGCTGGTACTGGTATTACAACTGATGGCCCAGAAGATGAAAGTGTGGCATGGCGGCTATCCCGGTGGAAGGCCCGCCTACTGTGGAAGGCATGAGAGCTGTATATAGCTCATCAGCAGCCTCGGAACCCACCACCAATGGCTCGTAAGACTGACTAACGGTGGTTGTGACCTTACCCTTGAACTTTGGGTTGTCAGCTCCCTGCAGGTGGTACCATGAGAAAGGCTTCTTGGCCTTTACTTTTGTGTCATATATCCTCGGCTCCACCTTGGCATCATTGAAATACTCTGTGAGGCTGTTTGGATAAGGGTAGTAATTTTCACTTTTTCGGACCGCCAATATGATGTTGGTTGACATGATGGCACCCACATTGATCGGGTACCCCGCCATAATAGACGTCACCGCAACTACCCGGGGAAGTGGGAGGTTGTTCTCATTCAAACTCGGATCAATCCGGCTACACACAAAGGTTTGCCACCCTTTAGCTTCAAAATTGAGGGTGGCCCGGAGGATAGGAACTCCTACTGTAATCCATGGTGGTGGTGGTCCTTGGGCGGCCAAAATCTCAGCTAGCCAAGGGCGAGCTGCATCACCCAGAGCCAACTGCTCTAGGTACTGGACTGCTTCCACTTCTTCGAATCCCACATAAGTGTTCAAAGAGCAGGTGTCGAAGCGAACTTTCAAATTTCTCACCTTTGTCACCTTTGTCCCTTTCTTGATGTGAACCACATTGGCGTAGAACTCCCTGACCAAGTGCTCATTTGCATCGATGACACTGTGGGTGAAACACTTCCACCACTTGTGCTCCCGATACTGTCTAAGGACATTTGGATAATGAATATCCAAATCCTTCATTAAGAACTGTCGCTCATGTGTGAGCGACCTTTGGGGCCACAATTCCCGGAACATGTTGAAGGATGACAAGCTCACTAACCGATCCTCCCATATTTCCTTTTTCTTCGACCTCTGAAGGCCGCCCACTTGAGGGCCCCCCCTACCATCATCCGGGACATTATCATCATTGACATCAATATCTACTGGTGCCGGAGGAGTAGGTGTAGAGGAGGGCTCGGAACCTTGGCTTCCCGTATCAGAACCCCCAAAAGAACTAGATGTAGGTTCGTCACATAATTAATAACGCCCAGTGGGTTGGGATGGTTGGGACTGGGCCTCAGGTTGGACCTCCATTGAATGACCCTAGGAGGCTTCCCTGGATGGGGCATAGGAACTGGATTCTGAGGGCTCTGTGGCCGTTCCTCTCCTGGTGGTCGGCTTTTTAGCAATAGGCTTCGATTGCACTCCCAGATGGTGAGTGTCTTTTCCTCTATCTCGGGAGGATTCACCTCTCCCTTTTAATGTATCGCCTCTACCATGTGATCTAACCATTGTCTGCAATACAAGGTACATAGGTCAGTTGAGTTCAAAACAATTCAAACATTTGCAGAACAATTGCAGCACAACAGTCATCAAAGGAGACAGTGCGGACCGTAGAATTCTAAGTGCGACCGCAAACTGTCTAGTGCGGACAGCATAATTTTGAAGTGCGGTCTCATACCCTGAAGTGCGGACCGCATAATTGTGAGTGCGGCCGCACATCCTGAAGTGCGGACCGCACAATTTTGAGTGCGGCCGCACTAGTCCAATCCTGAGATATTGATTCTCTGAAATTCAAACGTGCGGTCGCACGCATTTTTATGCGGCCGCATAATTTTTCTGCGGACCGCACAATTTTGAGTGCGGTCCACACTTTTCAAGCACAATATTTTCCCTAATCAAGTGGTCTGCAGACCGCACAAATTTGTGTGCGGCCGCATAATTTAAACATTAACGACAGTAAGGTTAGGGTTCATGCAATTTTTCATAATTTAGACATGGCATGCACAAATTAACATGATTAATGATCTACCCAGTTCATAATAAATATATATGAAACTACCCACATGAGTTTTAAGCACATATTAAGTACATTTGACATTTTTAGGCCTAAAAATAACTAAACTAATCAAACAAAACAAAAACAAAAATTAAGAAAAATGGACAAAAATCTAATATGGATTGATCATACCAGTACTGAATGATGCAGGTGAGAAACTAACTTGATGAACTGAGTGTGATTTGTGAACTCTTTTGCGATGCACCGTGTTTTCTTTGGGCTTGGGAATTCAGAGAGCGTAAAGTGTGAATAGTGTTGAAAAGCCCTATTTATAGTTTGACCAAGTCGGTCAAAAAGTTAGATGAGTGTGGCCGCATAATTTTGAGTGGGGTTCGCACTCTTTACCTGCTCTTTAAACTAAACTTCTGCGGTCCGCACAAAAGTGAGTGGGGCCGCATAAATTTGTGCGGTCCGCATAATTTTGAGTACGGCCGCATTTTGGCCAATTTTCTGCAAATCCAAACTTCAGAGAGTTCTTGTTTTTTTGGTCTCCAGTTATGCGTCCGCACAAAGAATTGTGCGGCCGTAGAGCCTTCTCTGCGGTTGAAATCATTTTTAGGCGGTCCGCACAATTTTGATGCGATCTGCATAATTTCAACACTTGGCCAATTTTTTCACTTATAGTCCCTGCAATGCACACTTATTCCTGCAATCACTTCAAAACCAGTTAGCTCAATACAAAACCTATCTAAAAAGGAAGAAAATGAAAAACAATGAAAAGAAACATGGGTTGCCTCCCAAGAAGCGCCCGATCTAACGTCGCGGCACGACGCAGGTTACCATTAATCACTTGAAATGAATCAACGCCATAACATGGACATCATCAACCTTGCCAAGATAATATTTCACCCGATGACCATTGACTCTAAACACTTCATCATTCTTGTTCTTTAAGTCTAATACACCAAAGGGTGTCACATGTACAACCTCAAATGGACCACTCCACTTGGACTTCAACTTTCTCAGAAACATCCGCAACCGAGAATTTAACAATAGCACAAGATCGCCTTCTTTGAACTCCTTGTTCCGGATGTAATTGTCATGGAGGTACTTCATCTTGTCTTTGTACAAGGATGAACTTGAATATGAATGGAACCGGAATTCATCAAGCTCATTCAATTGTCCCACTCTTAAGTTAGTGGTGACATCCCATTCAATATTAAGCTTCTTCAATGCCCACATAGCCTTGTGCTCAAGTTCTATCGCTAGGTGACAAGCTTTCCCGAACACTAACCGATATGGAGATACCAATCAGTGTTTTGTAAGCCGTCCTATAAGCCCAAAGAGCATCATCAGGTTTCTTTGACCAATCCGTCCGGTTGGCATTCACGGTCTTTGACAAAATACTATTGATCTCCCAGTTGGAAACTTCAACTTACGTGCTTGCTTGAGGGTGATAGGGGGTCGACACTTTGTGAGTAACACCATACTTTGTAAGTAAGGTATCAAAAGTTTTGTTGCAAAAGTGTGATCCCCCATCACTAATAATGGCCCTTGGAGTACAAACCTTGTGAAGATGTTCTTTTTCAAAAATGACACCACACTCCGAGCTTTATTGTTGGGCAAAGCCACGGCTTCAACCCACTTTGACACATAATCCACAACTACCAATATGTAAGTATTCCCACAAGGGCTCACGAACGGACCCATGAAATCAATACCCCACAAATAAAAAATGACAGTCTCCAAGATGGTGGTGAGGGGCATCTCATTCTTCTTAGAAATCCCACCAGCCCTTTGGCATTCATCACAACGCTTGACGAGATCGCTAGCGTCCTTGTAAAGAGTAGGCCAATAGAATCCACAACTCAACACTTTTGTTACCGTTCTAGCTCCACTATGGTGACCACCATATGGCAAAGAGTGTCAAGCCTCAAGAATTTTCAATTGTTCCTCCTCCGGTACACATCGTCGAATCACACCATCGATACAAATCCGGAAGAGATAAGGCTCATCCCAATAATAGCCAAGCCAATCCCGTTTGAGCTTCTTCCTTTGGTTTGAAGAGAACTCATTCGGTACAATGCCACTCACAAGATAATTGGCTAGGTTGGTGAACCATGGCATCCCGGTCATAGAAATGGCTAGGAGTTGCTCGTCGGGAAATGAATCATTTATCTCAAGGCCATCATGTGGCCACCCATCCTCCTCCAAACGAGACCAGTGGTCCGCCACTTGGTTTTCACTACCTTTGCAGTCTTGAATCTCTCTCTTGCAAAAGAAGCACCCACCACATTAGTCTTGCTTTAGAATCGTTCTTGCTCATCAAATATCAAAGCGCCGCATGGTCGATGTGAACAATAACCTTTGTACCCATCAAGTACGGACGAAACTTCTCCATAGCAAATACAATAGCAATGAGCTCTTTTTCGGTCACTGTGTAGTTGACTTGGGCATCATTCATGGTCTTACTAGCATAGTAGACCGGATGGAAGATTTTGTTGATACGTTTCCCTAACACTGATCCAACCGCCACATCACTTGCATCACACATGAGCTCAAAAGGTAAGCTTCAATCCGGTGTAGTGATAATAAGAGTAGTAGTCAACTTAAACTTGAGCAATTCGAATGCCTTCATACAATCCTCGTTGAAATAAAACTTGGCATCCTTCTCCAAAAGTTTGCACAAGGGGTTTACCACCTTAGAAAAGTCCTTGATGAATCGGCGATAGAACCCCGCATGACCCAAAAATCTCCTCACTCCTTTCACGGATATAGGGGGAGGGAGCTTGGAGATCACCTCAATTTTGGCCTTATCGACCTCAATACCATGCTTTGAAATTTTGTGGCCGAGGACTATGCCTTCCTCGACCATGAAGTGACATTTCTCTCAATTCAAAACCAAGTTTGTTTCCTCACATCTTTCCAATACCTTGTCGAAGTTGTACAAGAACTCATCAAAAGAATTCCCCACTACGGAAAAGTCATCCATGAAGACCTCAAGAAAATCCTCCACCATATCGGTGAAGATGGCCATCATACACCGTTGAAAAGTTGCCGGTGCATTGCATAACCCAAATGGCATCTGCGAGAATGCGAAAGTTCCATAGGGACAAGTGAAAGTAGTCTTCTCTTGGTCCTTAGGAGCAATAAGAATTTGATAGTAGCCGGAGTATCCATCAAGGAAACAATAAAAAGCACGTCCTGCCAACCAATCAAGCATTTGATCAAGAAATAGAAGTGGAAAATGATCTTTCCGAGTGACTTTGTTGAGCTTCCTATAGTCCATGCAAATTCTCCACCCAGTGACCGTCCTTGTGGGGATCAACTCGTTCTTGTCATTTGTTACCACAGTCATACCCTCTTTCTTTGGGACACATTGCACCAGAGAGGTCCACGAGCTATCGAAAATGGGGTAAACAACCCCGGCATCCAACCATTTAATGATCTCCTTCTTCACTACCTCTTGCATTACTTCATTTAATCTTCTTTGATGTTCAACGGAGGGTTTGGCATCCTCCTCCAAAATAATCTTGTGCATGCAAAAGGCAGGGCTTATACCCCAAATATCCGCCAGTCTCCATCATATAGCTTTCTTTCTGTTTTGGAGCACCGCCAAAGTAGAATCTACATGCACGTTAGTCAAGCAAGAGGAAAGAATAACAAGTAAAGTAGAACATGGGCCAAGAAACTCATACCTGAGATGTGAAGGCAAAGGCTTTAACTCCAAAGTGGGAGGCTCCTCGATTGAGGGCTTTGTTGGAGGAGTCTTTCGGTTCTCAAGATCTAAGGACAATTTTCGGGGTTCAGAGGTGTACGACCCCATTCCTTGAAAAGCATTTACACATTCCACAAAGACTTCCTTCTCATCATCATCATGATTAAGCAATACGGCTTCCAATGTATCATCAACATTCATCACAACACTAGCATCATTAACAACCAATTCGGTCACTAAGTCCACAAACGAACAAACTTCATTGCTATTCGGTTATCTCATAGATTTGCACACATGGAAAACCACCTATTCATCGCCCACCCGGAAGGTGAGCTCAGTGGATTCTATATCAACAAGAGCCTTCCCCGTAGCAAGGAAAGTTTACCCAAGATAATAGGCACCTCATAGTCAACCTCGCAATCAAGGATCACAAAGTCCGCCGGAAGGATGAACTTATCAACACGAACTAACACATCATCAATAATACCCAGTGATCTCTTCATAGTCCGATCCGCCATTTGCTACCTCATAGATGTGGGTCTTGATTACCCAATTCCCAAAGTTTTGAACACCGAGTAAGGCATCAAGTTGATACTTTCCCCTAAATCACATAAAGCTTTGGCAAAGTCGGCGCTCCCAATAGTGCAAGGGATTGTGAAAGTGCCGGATCTTCCAATTTCGGAGCCATTGAGTGCACAATAGCACTCACTTAATGTGTCATCTTGATAGTCTCACAATTCATTGATCTTTTCTTTGTCACCAAATCCTTCATGAACTTTGCATAACCGAGCATTTGTTCCAACGCCTCAACCAACGGCACATTAATGGATAAACTCTTCATCATGTTAATAAACTTATTGAATTGGTTCTCACTATTTTGCTTGGCGAGCCTTTGAGGGTATAGAGGAGGAGGCCTTGGTATTGGTACCTTGGCCTTTAGCACTACCGGTTCTGGTATGTCAATCACGTGCTCCCTAGACAGGTTCATTTCATCTTGGGTCTCCTTCACACTTTCGTCATTATCAATCCTCACTTCTTCATTAGCTTGAACCACATTGCTTGGAGTCTCATCTTCTTGAACCAACACATCATCATCACAATTCTTCTTTGAGTTGAGATGGTTGCAACTCCACCTCTTCCACTCCTTGTGGTTACAGCCATGGCATGTACCGTGTTGTTCCCACCCTTCGGGTTCACTGCCGTATCACTAGGTAGTGCCCCCTTAGTGTTGTGGGAGGCTAATTGAGCATCGGAGTCGGCATTTTTCTCCATCATTTATATGAACATATTTTCAATCCGTTGCATTTCATTGTTGGAAGAACTAGGACCTTGAGATGGATAAGGATGCGGGTTGCTTGGTTGTTGACACATCAGGGGCCTTTGAAAGCCTGACCCTCGATTCCCTTGGTTATTATTATTCCAACCCTTTTTATTGTTGCCACCCCAATTGACTTGATTATTGCCTCCCCAATTGCCTTGGTTACCTTGATTATTCCAATTGCCTTAATTATTGTTATTCCCCTAATTACCTTATTTTTGTTACCCCCACTCCAATTGCCTTGGTGGCCTTGATTGTTCCAATTTCCTTGATTTCCTTGTGATCTCCATTGTTGTTGATGTTGGCCTTGAGCATTATTTCTTTGGCCTTGATAATTGTTGACATATTGTACTTCTTCTTCTTGCTCATTGTATGAATCACCTTGGTCATACCCACTACCATCTTGCACAAATTGTTCCGGACAGTTTTGCACTTGTTGACCTTTTTTCCATCTCTTGTTCATCATCATATTCACACCTTCCATCGCATTCACTTGCTTCGGCCCTTGAACTTGTTGAAGCTGAGTTTTGGCCAATGGATTCATTGTGGTTGTCAACTCGGCAATAGCTTTCCCATGATCATGTAGTTCCTTGTGTAGGTGAATGACATTTGGGTCACCTTGAGGAACATTGGATCTACTTTGCCATGCCTATGAGGTATCTGCCATTTCATCCAAGGTTTCACACGCTTCGGCATATGGCGTGGTCATGAAGTTCCCACTAGCGAGTTGATTTACCACACATTGATTTGTCGTGTTGATCCCCCTGTAGAAGGTTTGTTGGATCATAGGCTCAGTCATATTATTAGTAGGGAACTCTTTAACCATGGTACGATATCTTTCCCAAATCTCGTGCAATGGCTCATTAGGTTCTTGCTTGAACGCTAGAATCTCATCCCGAAGTGTAGCCATATGCCCCGGAGAGAAGAATTTGGCAATGAATTTTTCCGCCAACTCATCCCATGTATGGATGGAATGATTGGGCAATCTCTCTAACCAGTTCAATGCCTTTCCCAATAGAGAAAAGGGAAATAGCCTCAACCGCAATGCATCCTCAGAAACATTGGTTTGTTTGCTCCCCCAACAAGTATCTACAAACCCTTTGAGATGTTTGTAAGCATTTTGACTCGGAGCCCCGGTGAAAAATCCCCGTTGCTCAAGCAGTGTAAGCATCACATTGGTGATTTGGAAGTTGCCCGCCCTAATGCGGGCGGGACTATGGCACTTGCATAACCCTCGTTCGGCATCGCCTATTTGCTTGAGGTTCGGGATGAACCTCATCACCTTGATCATCGCCCACTTCCTCCCCCAATGGCAAGTTCCCGAGAGGCTCATTGTTGAGAGCCATTCTTGTACCTATAATCAATTCAAAAACAAAATTAGTGACTCGGAAGGAAAAGAAGACAAATCACACACAAACCTAGATTTATAGCTAAATCTGTTTAGCTTCCTCGGCAACGACGCCAAAATTGATATCGCCCAAACTCACACCATAAATTTAGGTTGCGAGGCGGTCGATGCAATAATAGAAACCCAACGCGAGTCGGGGTCGATTCCACATGGAGCTTGATGTGGGATTAGGTCTATACCTAGTGTGAATGTATGACGTGCCTAAGATTACACATCCACTTTTTCAATTGTTGTTTCTACTTCTACTTTTACGCTAATGCTTGTAATTGTAAAGCTAAGAGACAATGTTTTTTGGATTTGGCTGTTTTTCAAGTTATAAAATATCTAGGGTTGCGACTTCCACCTAGTTGGTTGCATAACGGATTTAGAGCTTTAGGGAATGTTTGATTGATCGGGATACAACATAGCAATCACACGCAATTACTCACTCTATACCTCTCGATAGTTTGAGTGATTTTACCCAATTTGGTTTTCTCAAGTCCAAATGGGTATCTCACGAAACAGGTGATAAATGCTCAAGTCGGGTCTTAATATCTCTAGATTCGACCCTTTAATTGGGGCTATCAATTTCTTGAGCTCACCCTAATTTCTTGTTAGCCAAGTTTTCCTAGACTTAGTCTCACTTTCTCAAGTATAGACTAAGTCAATTAGGCATGAATCAATATTTGCAACCATCAATTCTCAAATTCAAGCAAGAACTAGGCTAAATATCATATACCCAATCATAAATAAACCCTAAATCAATCACCCTTTAAGTGCCCATACTAGGGTTGGGTCACAACCCTAGATAAGGGTTTAGTTACTCATGGAAAATGAAGAAATTAAAGAAGAAACTAAGATAAAATGCATAATAATTGATTAAGGAAAGAAATTCTAATGTTTAAATGCTAAACTAGTACTACCTCCGTTCCAGTTTATGTGAACCTATTTCCTTTTTGGTCTATTCCAAAAAGAATGATCTCTATTTATACCGAGCTGAAAATATCTGACAAAATTGCCCCTGCGAAAGTTGTGCAGCCGCACAATTCTGTGTGCGCTGCACACTTTGAGACTGACTGGTCAGATTGGCTTTTTGCGGTCGCATTAAAGTGAGATGCGGCCGCACTTCCTCTAATTGTGCGGACGACACATTTCTGAGTGCGGCTGCACTCTTGCTCTTGGACTGAATCTGGGCTTCATTCTGTGGACCACACATATATGAGTGCAGCCGCATTTTGGCATCCTGCGGCCGCACGATAATAATGCGGTCCGCACATCTTGAAACTCCCAAACTACAAGTCTCTGAATCTAGTCTTCTGCGGCCGCACAATAATTTTGCGGCCGCACAATTATTGGGAAGAGATAAGGCTCATCCCAATAATAGTCAAGCCAATCCCGTTTGAGCTTCTTCCTTTGGTTTGAAGAGAACTCATTCGGTACAATGCCACTCACAAGATAATTGGCTAGGTTGGCAAACCATGGCATCCCGGTCATAGAAATGGCTAGGAGTTGCTCGTCGGGAAATGAATCATTTATCTCAAGGCCATCATGTGGCCACCCATCCTCCTCCAAATGAGACCAGTGGTCCGCCACTTGGTTTTCACTACCTTTGCAGTCTTGAATCTCTCTCTTGCAAAAGAAGCACCCACCGCATTAGTCTTGCTTTAGAATCTTTCTTGCTCATCAAATATCAAAGTGCCGCATGGTCTGTGTGAACAATAACCTTTGTACCCATCAAGTACGGGCGAAACTTCTCCATAGCAAATACAATAGCAATGAGCTCTTTTTCGGTCACTGTGTAGTTGACTTGGGCATCATTCATGGTCTTACTAGCATAGTAGACCGGATGGAAGATTTTGTTGATACGTTGCCCTAACACTGATCCAAACGCCACATCACTTGCATCACACATGAGCTCAAAAGGTAAGCTTCAATCCGGTGTAGTGATAATAAGAGTAGTAGTCAACTTAAACTTGAGCAATTTGAATGCCTTCATACAATCTTCGTTGAAATAAAACTTGGCATCCTTCTCCAAAAGTTTGCACAAGGGGTTTACCACCTTAGAAAAGTCCTTGATGAATCGGCGATAGAACCCCGCATGACCCAAAAATCTCCTCACTCCTTTCACGGATGTAGGGGGAGGGAGTTTGGAGATCACCCCAATTTTGGCCTTATCGACCTCAATACCATGCTTTGAAATTTTGTGGCCGAGGACTATCCCTTCCTCGACCATGAAGTGACATTTCTCTCAATTCAAAACCAAGTTTGTTTCCTCACATCTTTCCAATACCTTGTCGAAGTTGTACAAGCACTCATCAAAAGAATTCCCCACTACGGAAAAGTCATCCATGAAGACCTCAAGAAAATCCTCCACCATATCGGTGAAGATGGCCATCATACACCGTTGAAAAGTTGCCGGTGCATTGCATAACCCAAATGGCATCTGCGAGAATGCGAAAGTACCATAGGGACAAGTGAAAGGAGTATTCTCTTGGTCCTTAGGAGCAATAAGAATTTGATTATAGCCGGAGTATCCATCATGGAAATAATAAAAAGCACGTCCTACCAACCAATCAAGCATTTGATCAAGAAATAGAAGTGGAAAATGATCTTTCCGAGTGACTTTGTTGAGCTTCCTATAGTCCATGCAAATTCTCCACCCAGTGATCGTCCTTGTGGGGATCAACTCGTTCTTGTCATTTGTTACCACAGTCATGCCCTCTTTCTTTGGGACACATTGCACCGGAGAGGTCCACGAGCTATCGGAAATGGGGTAAACAACCCCGGCATCCAACCATTTAATGATCTCCTTCTTCACTATCTCTTGCATTACTTCATTTAATCTTCTTTGATGTTCAACGGAGGGTTTGGCATCCTCCTCCAAAATAATCTTGTGCATGCAAAAGGCGGGGCTTATACCCCAAATATCCGCCAATCTCCATCATATAGCTTTCTTTCTATTTTGGAGCACCGCCAAAGTAGAATCTACATGCACGTTAGTCAAGCAAGAGGAAAGAATAACAGGTAAAGTAGAACATGGGCCAAGAAACTCATACTTGAGATGTGAAGGCAAAGGCTTTAACTCCAAAGTGGGAGGCTCCTCGATTGAGGGCTTTGTTGGAGGAGTCTTTCGGTTATCAAGATCTAAGGACAATTTTCGGGGTTCATAGGTGTACGACCCCATTCCTTGAAAAGCATTTACACATTCCACAAAGCCTTCCTTCTCATCATCATCATGATTAAGCAATACGGCTTCCAATGTATCATCAACATTCATCACAGCACTAGCATCATTAACAACCAATTAGGTCACTAAGTCCACAAACGAACAAACTTCATTGCTATTCGGTTATCTCATAGATTTGCACACATGGAAAACCACCTTTTCATCGCCCACCCGGAAGGTGAGCTCAGTGGATTCTATATCAACAAGAGCCTTCCCCGTAGCAAGGAAAGTTTACCCAAGATAATAGGCACCTCATAGTCAACCTTGCAATCAAGTATCACAAAGTCCGCCGGAAGGATGAACTTATCAACACGAACTAACACATCATCAATAATACCCAGTGATCTCTTCATAGTCCGATCCGCCATTTGCAACCTCATAGATGTGGGTCTTGATTACCCAATTCCCAAAGTTTTGAACACCGAGTAAGGCATCAAGTTGATACTTTCCCCTAAATCACATAAAGCTTTGGCAAAGTCGGTGCTCCCAATAGTGCAAGGGATTGTGAAAGTGCCGGATCTTCCAATTTCGGAGCCATTGAGTGCACAATAGCACTCACTTAATGTGTCATCTTGATAGTCTCACAATTCATTGATCTTTTCTTTGTTACCAAATCCTTCATGAACTTTGCATAACCGAGCATTTGTTCCAACACCTCAACCAACGACACATTAATGGATAAACTCTTCATCATGTCAATAAACTTATTGAATTGGTTCTCACTATTTTGCTTGGCGAGCCTTTGAGGGTATGGAGGAAGAGGCCTTGGTATTGGTACCTTGGCCTTTGGCACTACCGGTTCTGGTATGTCAATCACGTGCTCCCTAGACAGGTTCATTTCATCTTGGGTCTCCTTCACACTTTCGTCATTATCAATCCTCACTTCTTCATTAGCTTGAACCACATTGCTTGGAGTCTCATCTTCTTGAACCAACACATCATCATCACAATTCTTCTTTGAGTTGAGGTGGTTGCAACTCCACCTCTTCCACTCCTTGTGGTTACAGCCATGGCATGTACCGTGTTGTTCCCACCCTTCGGGTTCACTGCCGTATCACTAGGTAGTGCCCCCTTAGTGTTGTGGGAGGCTAATTGAGCATCGGAGTCGGCATTTTTCTCCATCATTTATTTGAACATATTTTCAATCCGTTGCATTTCATTGTTGGAAGAACTAGGACCTTGAGATGGATAAGGATGCGGGTTGCTTGGTTGTTGACACATCAGGGGCCTTTGAAAGCCTGACCCTCGATTCCCTTGGTTATTATTATTCCAACCCCTTTTATTGTTGCCACCCCAATTGACTTGATTATTGCCTCCCCGATTGCCTTGGTTACCTTGATTATTCCAATTGCCTTAATTATTGTTATTCCCCTAATTACCTTATTTTTGTTACCACCACTCCAATTGCCTTGGTGGCCTTGATTGTTCCAATTTCCTTGATTTCCTTGTGATCTCCATTGTTGTTGATGTTGGCCTTGAGCATTATTTCTTTGGCCTTGATAATTGTTGACATATTGTACTTCTTCTTCTTGCTCATTGTATGAATCACCTTGGTCATACCCACTACCATCTTGCACAAATTGTTCCGGATAGTTTTGCACTTGTTAACCTTTTTTTCCATCTCTTATTCATCATCATATCCACACCTTCCATCGCATTCACTTGCTTCGGCCCTTGAACTTGTTGAAGCTGAGTTTTGGACTATTGATTCATTGTGGTTGTCAACTCGGCAATAGCTTTCCCATGATCATGTGGTTCCTTGTGTAGGTGAATGACATTTGGGTCACCTTGAGGAACATTGGATCTACTTTGCCATGCCTATGAGGTATCCGCCATTTCATCCAAGGTTTCACACGCTTCGGCATATGGCGTGGTCATGAAGTTCCCACTAGCGAGTTGATTTACCACACATTGATTTGTCATGTTGATCCCCCTGTAGAAGGTTTGTTGGATCATGGGCTCAGTCATATTATTAGTCGTGAACTCTTTAACCATGGTACGATATCTTTCCCAAATCTCGTGCAATGGCTCATTAGGTTCTTGCTTGAACGCTAGAATCTCATCCCGAAGTGTAGCCATATGCCCCGGAGAGAAGAATTTGGCAATGAATTTTTCCGCCAACTCATCCCATGTATGGATGGAATGATTGGGCAATCTCTCTAACCAGTTCAATGCCTTTCCCCATAGAGAAAAGGGAAATAGCCTCAACCGCAACGCATCCTCAGAAACATTGGTTTGTTTGCTCCCCCAACAAGTATCTACGAACCCTTTGAGATGTTTGTAAGCATTTTGACTCGGAGCCCCGGTGAAAAATCCCCGTTGCTCAAGCAGTGTAAGCATCACATTGGTAATTTGGAAGTTGCCCACCCTAATGCGGGCGGGACTATGGCACTTGCATAACCCTCGTTCGGCATCGCCTATTTGCTTGAGGTTCGGGATGAACCTCATCACCTTGATCATCGCCCACTTCCTCCCCCAATGGCAAGTTCCCGAGAGGCTCATTGTTGAGAGCCATTCTTGTACCTATAATCAATTCAAAAACAAAATTAGTGACTCGGAAGCAAAAGAAGACAAATCACACACAAACCTAGATATATAGCTAAATCTGTTTAGCTTCCCCGGCAACGATGCCAAAATTGATATCGCCCAAACTCATACCATAAATTTAGGTTGCGAGGCGGTCGATGCAATAATAGAAACCCAACGCAAGTCGGGGTCGATTCCACATGGAGTTTGATGTGGGATTAGGTCTATACCTAGTGTGAATGTATGACGTGCCTAAGATTACACATCCACATTTTCAATTGTTGTTTCTACTTCTACTTTTACGCCAATGCTTGTAATTGTAAAGCTAAGAGACAATGTTTTTTGGATTTGGCTGTTTTTCAAGTTATAAAATATCTAGGGTTGCGACTTCCACCTAGTTGGTTGCATAACGGATTTAGAGCTTTAGGGAATGTTTGATTGATCGGGATACAATATAGCAATCACACGCAATTACTCACTCTATACCTCTCGATAGTTTGAGTGATTTTGCCCAATTTGGCTTTCTCAAGTCCAAATGGGTATCTCACGAAACAGGTGATAAATGCTCAAGTCGGGTCTTAATATCTCTAGATTCGACCCTTTAATTGGGGCTATCAATTTCTTGAGCTCACCCTAATTTCTTGTTAGCCAAGTTTTCCTAGACTTAGTCTCACTTTCTCAAGTATAGACTAAGTCAATTAGGAATGAATCAATGTTTGCAACCATCAATTCTCAAATTCAAGCAAGAACTAGGCTAAATATCATATACCCAATCATAAATAAACCCTAAATCAATCACCCTTTAAGTGCCCATACCAGGGTTGGGTCACAACCCTAGATAAGGGTTTAGTTACTCATTGAAAATGAAGATATTAAAGAAGAAACTAAGATAAAATGCATAATAATTGATTAAGGAAAGAAATTCTAATGTTCAAATGCTAAACTAGTACAAAGTTACCCAATACAGTAAATAAAAATGACTCTAAGTGTTCAGGTGCACCAAACTTAAGCTAAAATGACAAAATATTTATTTATACCGAGCTGAAAATATCTGACAAAATTGCCCCCGCGAAAGTTGTGCAGTCGCACAATTCTGTGTGCGCTGCGCACTTTGAGACTGACTGGTCAGATTGGCTTTTTGCGGTCGCATTAAAGTGAGATGCGGCCGCACTTCCTCTAATTGTGCGGACGACACATTTCTGAGTGCGGCTGCACTCTTGCTCTTGGACTGAATCTGGGCTTCATTCTGCGGACCACACATATATGAGTGCGGCCGCACAATAATAGTGCGGTCTGCACATCTTCAAACTCCCAAACTACAAGTCTCTGAATCTAGTCTTCTGCGGCCGCACAATAATTTTGCGGTCCGCACTCTGTGAAGAAATTCTATCAGTGCATCTTCAGAGTTTGCGGCCGCACACAGTGTTGTGCAGTCCGCATTGTAGCCCTTTTTCCCTTGTTTTGGTTCTTGTCCAATTTTACTCCTTTTTGAGTTGATTTTTATTTTTTTAGCTTGTTTCCCAATATTCTTGCAAGAAAGCACATTTCATTAGTTCTTGGGAATACTTTTAAGCATTTTTGAGCTAAAACGTAAGTAAAAGAGAGCAAATAAGCGGTCAAAATCCTTACTTATTAGATACACGCCATGAAGGCCATCCCTTCCAGCTTGCACCAAGTTATCAAATTCCCTACCCCGTGGGGGGTGTTCATCATACGATGAGAGCAACGCACATCCCAAGAATGTTATCGCATCGCCTAAGATTGCACATATACCCAACAAATGAAGGGCAAAACAAAAGATGCATAGCATTTAATAGGGTCGAGGTAGAGTTGTGACGAAAGATCAGACGTTATCAGAGATCACGAAACAATAGAGGCCACAGGATCAACTGTAGAGGACCTTGACCCCGTCCAAATTGATGATAACGACCACAACAAGAAAGCCTACATTGGATGCAAGCTTCCGAAACCAGGTAAATTCCATCAATTCTTAACTAATAACGCACACTTGTTTGCTTTTTCCCATGCAGACATGCCAGGTATCCCGAAGGAAGTCGCGACACACAAGTTAAACGTCGACTCATTCTACCCCCGGGTAAGGAAGGTTAGGCGGAAGTTCAATTCCGCAATAAATGATGCAATCCGCGAGGAGGTCGAAACATTGCTGGAAAATAGCTCCATCAGGGATTCAAAATACCCTCAATGGGTCGCCAACGTGGTCATGGTAAAAAAGAAGAACGAAAAGTGGCGGAGGTGCATAGAATTTACAGATTTAAAGTTACCGCCGGGCACGAATTGCTGAGCTTCTTGGATGCCTACTTGGGCTATAATTAGATCTTCAGGGACGAGGAGGACCATGAAAAGACCACATTTATCACCTATCAAGGAACGTACTGCTACAAAGTGATGCCTTTCGGACTGAAAAACGCAGGGGCGGCGTACCAAAGGTTGGTGACCAAAATGTTCAAAGACCAATTCGGCAAGACCATGGAGGTCTACATAGACGATATGTTGGTCAAATCCAAAAGGAAAGAAAATTACATCGATCACCAGAAAGAAGCCTTCAATATAGTCATGCAGTATGGGATAAAGCTGAATCCTGAAAAGTGTGCATTCAGCGTGACCTCAGGAAAATTCTTGGGCTTCCTAGTATCACAAAGAGGCATCGAGATCAACCCCGACCGAATCAAAGCCATAGAAGGAATACCTGAACACTTAACCAGCAAAAGAAAGGTTCAGAGGCTCACCGACAGTATTGCCACCCTGTTGAGATTCATCTCATGATCGTCTGACATATTCCATAAGTTTTTCGGCGTACTCAAGAAGGACAAAGACCTCCAGTGGACTTTGGAGTGCGTCCAAGCCCTGAAAGAGTTAAAGGCTTATCTATCATCACCGTCGTTGCTGTCCAAAGCAGAACCCGGTGAACGCCTTCTCGTCTACCTTACCGTATCTGAAGTAGCAGTGAGTGCAGTCCTGGTCCGAGAAGATAAAGGTACGCCAATCTCCCATCTATTACAATTAGTTCTTTTGCTCCTGAGGCTCGATGATTTGGGCTGTTTGAGTCGGACGACAATCCCCAAGTGAGGGAGCAATCGTTCATATTCTGGTTAAGCACTGCCCTTTGGGCTCGATATTAAAAACATGAGATATTTGTAAGCAAAGTAGTTTTCTTTATTCTTGATCAAACACGGTCCCCGAGTATTCTTTGTAGGTACAGTTCGTTTTGACCGTTTGATTCTTACAATAAATCTTATCTATCGAGACCCTCCCATTGTGAAGTAGTCTTCTCGTTAGAGTTGATATTCGAAGCTAACGCATATTCGAGGGTAGATTCCCAGTATTCGATGTTGATTGAAAAGGAACCTTGAATATTATTGGATTGATCTTTGATGTCGATTTATAATCGGGCTTGATTCTAAGTTAGCACGATTCATCATTGCCTCGTTAAAAACATCGCCGAAAAAATCCATTTGGGACAAAACTCGGTCTGAGGGAAAAATAGTGCAACACGTGCTTTCAGACCTAAAGACTTCGTGTTGTTCGCTAAAAAATCCATCGTCGTTTCTTGTCTACCACCTACATGTGTTAATCTAAAAATAGAAAAGGAATGAAAAAAGGCGTACCTTAGCAGTAGTACCGTTTTAGGCGAGATATGTTCCAATTGCTTGGTAGTTGATCCCCATTCATTGTTCCGAGCTTGAAAGACCCTTTTCCGGGGACCTCGAGAATTTGGTACGATCTTTCCCAATTCAGACTCAATTTTCCTTTATTAGGATTTCGGGTGTTGAGAGTGACTTTTCTTAGCACTAAGTCCCTGACATTAAAATATCAAAAATTAGTTCTTTGATTGTAGTATCTCTCGATTCGTTGCTTTTGGGCGGCTAATCGGATGAGGGCGGTTTCACGCCTTTCATCCAATAGTTCTAGGCTCGTATTCATGGCCTAGTTATTTGATTCCTTTGTTGCATATCGGAACCGGATACTCGGCTCTCCGACTTCGACCGGTATTAGAGCTTCAGCGCCATAAACTAATGAGAATGGAGCCGGTGTTGGATTTCGAGGTTGTGCGGTATTCCCAAAGAACTTCGGGTAGAATTTCTTACTAAGAGGAAAAAAAAACCCAGTGCGGTTGTCACGACCCAAAATCCCACCACAGGCATCGTGATGACACTTAGTCTCTAAGACTAGGTAAGCCAATTACAATTTCATTTCGAGCCATTTTTAAAAAAAATATCAATACAAGTGTCAACACTAACAACGGAAATATTCAACAACCACCCAAGACTGGTAATATGGAGTCACAAACTCTAACTGAATACATGCAATGATCTCAAGAATCGAATATACAATACTATTCGAATAAGAGTTGATAATACATTATAATAGAAAGACTCCAAGGGACTGCGATGACCAAGCAGTCCTACCTTGAATCCTTACGATCACACCATAATCTCTGCCCGAATCCGATATCTCCAATACCTGGATCTACACAAAAAATGTGCAGAAGTGTAGTATGAATACACCACAGTCGGTACCCAGTAAGTATCAAAACTAACCTCGGTGGAGTAGTGATGAGGTACAGTCAAGACACTCACTAGGCAAATAACCTGTGCAATATAGCATACAAAATAATAGAAAACAAATAACAGTGATGACACAAATAATCAACTTGTGACATAAACAACAAGGCAACAGGAACACCATAAATATTTCTCAAACGAACAACAAACACAAGTACAACTAATAATCAAGTCCTTCAAAATATACATCTTTTATCTATAAGTTTTTCAATAAAAGTTTCTAGAATATAATCCTTTCCAATAAATATGTTTCGAATATATTTCCTTCAAATATATATCTTTCAATTATAATTCTTTCAAATAAATATCTTTCGAATATAATTCTTTCAATTAAATAGTCACCATGTAACACCTCATTTAACTTTCCTGGCATGAGAAATATATTCAAATTATTACATCAAATGGCACGACAATACCTTCGTGCACTTGTATCATTCTCACTCAATATATATATATATATATATATATATATATATATATATATATATATATATATATACACTATACTAACAACGAGACACGAGGTATGAAGACCTCATAATTATTTACCCGAATTAACGAGTCACATTTTTACGCCACATGGGCACTCACCTCGTAGGCTAAAACTCAATAATTACAACACGAATTTTGCAAATTATGCACAGAGAAATTCATACAAGAATTTTCAAATAAGCCTAACAGGCATGACTCCCTATAAGTACTATAGTACAAATTTAATTTCACAAGGGAGAATTTAAACACATAAATTTTCATCACAAGAATCTCGTCCTTATATAACTTCCACCACGGCTCGTAGCCCAGTTTGTACATATCAAATTATATTAAAATGCGAGGATCTCGTCCTCAATTCTGAATCACAAGTAATATGCACATCGTGCCAATCGAAGCATTCCATTTTCTTCTTTTAAATAATTTTCGTTAAACAAAATCACAATACATAATGAACCCTCATACCGGTAGAACATATAATTCACTATTGAAATCAATTACCCGAAAAATACATCAAACTCACCGAAATGATTAACAAAAGTCACTTTTAGCCTCACAACTATTTTTAGTGACCAACACATAATGATTGACATAACTATCTCCATATAATCTCCCAACAGGAGTATTCACATAAGTAGATTTCAGGATTACGAAGCTCACTCATGAGTGTAGCATATTAGGAGGACTTGCCTCGATACTCAGAACCAAATCAAGTTAAGGAAGTTGTTACTTTATAATAACTCGAGATCGTACTTGTAATGACACCATCTGGTATAGCAACCTCAGCCATACCATAACAAATATATCAATGGGTCGGGCCTCCATCTCTTGGACTCCCTCTACCCGCCCGTCCTCCACTCCGAACACGTTCTAACATCTTGGCAATTTCTGTCACTAGCCGAAATAAAGTATCGGCTTGTAGCTCCTGAGTCGTACAAAATATTACGATCATAATTGAGTCTTTTAATGAATCTGTAGACTCGCTCTCTGGCTGTAGGAACCAAAGTAGGAGTATGACGGGCTAACTTACCAAACCTGATGGCATATTCTGACACCGTCATGGTGTCCTGACGCAATCGTTCAAATTCTGTGCACCAAGCATCTCGGAGAGTCTGGGGAACAAACTCTTTAAAAAAAACATCTCCGAAAATTGAGCCCAAGTTTGTGGTATTGCATCGGCTGGTCTATCCTCTTCATAAACTTGCCACCATTGATACGCTGCTCCTGAAAGCTAAATGTAGTAAATGCAACTTTGCTCACTTCCACAATGCTCCATTTTTTTTCCCTAGAAATCCCTAGGTATCTTCAGTAGTTGTGTCACTGAAAGTAGGTGGACTATACTTCTTAAGACTCTCAAGTCTCTTTTGTTCTTCTTTTGATAGCCTCTAGCCTGAACTCAGGCTGAACCAGAATAACAGGCTGTATCGATACTATACTCAAAACCTGACCAATGTGAACCTGTTGCTCTGGAGTACGGGTGGTAGGAGTTTGAACTCCTCCCCAATCTATGAAATATTTGGCGAAACGCAGATCAATCATGCCTGAGTCAATGTACCAAACATGTTCAGGAACTGTGCTAAAGTCTCCTAAAGTCTGGGGTAACAACAGGTGTCTGTGGTACTTGTCCCCAAATCAGAGCTACTGGTAACTTCTCAACTGCTACTCTAACAAGTGCTCTAACTGCGGCATGTGCCCTTCCTTGGCCTCTACCTCGGCCTCTACTTCGACTTCGTCCTCTTACGGCCCTAGCAGAATATGCGGGTGTCTGCTCAGCTGACCCGGTAGCGCGTCTCCTCACCATCCGTGAGAGAATAGAGATACAAAGGCTCAAACTTCAAAATCAACACATTCTGCACGACAAGAATGAAAGAAGTGAAAATTTCCTAATAATTCTGTAGCCTCTTGAAGATAAGTACATACGTCTCCGTACCGATCCTCAAGACACTACTAGACTCGTTCGTGACTAGTAGAACGTATGAACCTAGAGCTCTGATAGTGCGGTTGTCACGACCCAAAATCCCACCATAAGCGTCGTGATGACACTTAGTCTGTAAGACCAGGTAAGCCGATTACAATTTTATTTCGAGCCTTTTTTTTAAATATCAATACAAGTGTCAACACTAATAGCGAAAATATTCAACAACCTCCCAAGACTGGTAATACAGAGTCACGAACTCTAACTGAATATATGTAATGATCTCAAGGATCGAATATACAATACTATTCGAATAAGAGTTGATAGTACAATATAATGGAAAGACTCCAAGGGACTGCGACGACCAAGCAATCCTACCTTGAATCCTTGCAATCACACTCTAATCTCTGCCCGAATCCGATATCTCCAATACCTGGCTCTACACAAAAATATGCAGAAGTGTAGTATGAGTACACCACAGTCGGTACCCAGTAATTATCAAGACTAACCTCGGTGGAGTAGAGACGAGGTACAATCAAGACACTCACTAGTCAAATAACCTGTACAATATAGCATACAAAAATAATAGAAAACAAATAGCAGTGATGGCAACAAGAATCAACTTGTGACATAAATAACAAGGCAACAGGAACACCATAAATATTGCTCAAATGAACAACAAGCACAAGTACAACCAACAATCAAGTCTTTCAAAATATACATCTTTTATCTATAAGTTTTTCAATAAATGTTTCTAGAATATTATCCTTTCCAATAAATATGTTTCGAATATACTTCCTTTAAAATATATATCTTTCAATTATAATTCTTTCAAATAAATATCTTTCAAATATAATTCTTTCAATTAAATAGTCACCATGTAACACCTTATTTAACTTTCCTGGTGTGAGAAATATATTCAAATTATCACATCAAATGGCACGGTAATACCTTCGTGCACTTGTCTCATTCTCACCCAATATATATATGAAATGAAATGATATATATACCTTCATGCACTTGTCTATGTATTGTGCACGGTAATACCTTCGTGCACTTGTCTCATTCTTACTTGATATATATATGTAGATCAAATCAATTGGCACGGCAACACCCGTCGTGCATTTATCTCTCTCTCATAGAGCATACATATAACAATACCAACTATGTGGGAAAATGCCAATAACAATAAAAGAAATAAAGTGAGAGGCACACAGGAAGCAACAACGACTACAAGTTACATAGAAAACATAGGTGCACAATAACATCTCAAGATAAAGACATGAATGTATACACAACGAAAAGATATCACAATATAATGTATGTATCTTATCCTCGCCTGCACGAAAATACCCTACGTGCCATGAACATATAATAATATAAAAATAATGGTACGGCATTACCCTTCGTGGTTTCACTCTCATCCTCACGTAATAATATAATTGAAATGGCATGGCATCACCTTTCGTGCTTTACACTCTCAAATGGTACGGCATCACCCTTCGTGCTTTATACTCTCAAATGGCACGGCATCACCCTTCGTGCTTTACACTTTCCCTCACATGATAATGTATATGAAATGGCACGGCATCACCCTTAGTGCTTTGCACT
This sequence comes from Nicotiana tabacum, assembly GCF_000715075.1. Classification (NCBI taxonomy): domain Eukaryota; kingdom Viridiplantae; phylum Streptophyta; class Magnoliopsida; order Solanales; family Solanaceae; genus Nicotiana; species Nicotiana tabacum. The sequence goes on along the minus strand of NC_134096.1, from coordinate 89,793,328 downwards.
CTTCCTTACCAAGCACGTGTATATTATTTAACTTGATAATTTATGGCTTACAATCACCATACCATGAGTTACAATACTTAATTCATACTCATATTGCCATAATAAATCCGTACATGTAAGTCTAAGGGGTGTAGGATTACCTTTTTGGAAGAAATCTTGCAAAACCCTCCTTTGAGTTCTTGAATAAATTTCTTGAAGATCTTGAAGAAGAGAGGAGTTGGTGGTCTTGAGAGAGTGGAGAAGAGCTCCAAAATCCGTCCAAATGAAATGGGGAAATGAACCATGAATTGGCTTAAAAATGAGCTGGAGCTGGGGCGCGTCTACTCTAGTGAAGTGTGCCTCACTTCGCTGTCCACTGCAGGCAAGGGAAGACAAGATCCGCGTCTGGTCTGGCGAAGCGAGCTTTGCTTCGCTGTCCGCCAAATTAACTAGGTGGTCTAACTTTAGTAATTTGATCATAACCTTTAGTAGGAAAGTCCAAATGACGAACGGTTTGATGAGTTGGAAACTAGACTTAAAGGGCTACACTCTAGGAGCAAAATTCATGGAAAGTATCTTCACATTATGAGAGTTATATCGGTTCAAAAGTAGGTGTTGTGCAAATTAAGGCACCTTTTCCACTTAATATTTCCAACTTTCGCCAATTAGTGCTGAAACCTTCTATACCTATCCAAATGTAAATACGGGCATACGCCCAAGTTCAAAATCACCATCCGATCCTAATGGAACCATCAAAATTCCGATACGAGGTCGAATACTAAAGAGTCAAATTTGATCAACTCTTTCAACTTAAGGCTTCCAACATGGAATTTATTCTTCCGAACTAATCCCGAAAAACCTGAAAATCAAAACCGACAATTCACACACGTCATAATATATGCAAGACTTCAAATAGTTAGAAAAAGAGTAAATGTTCAAAACGACAAGTCGGGTCATTACAGCGGTAAGCACTCGTTTTCTTGCGGTCGTAGATTTGCCCCGCATTGACAAACTCAAACTTCAGAGAGTTTACATTTTGAAACTTTGGCAAGCCTCTAATTGTGTGGTCCGTTTGGGAAATATGCAGTCACACAAGCACTTCTTCTTTGGCACATGAAGTTCTGCGGTTCGCACAATTAAAGTGCGGTCTGATTTAACTAAAAAAGGACATGGGTTGCCTCCCAAGAAGCGCCTGATTTAATGTCGCAGTATGACGCAATGTCAAAGCATCCTCAAATGAAGTAAATGACCGGCACTACGTAGCTATCTCCAACCTTGCACAAGTAGTGCTTCACCCGGTGACCATTGACTTAGTATACTTCATTGTTTTTGTTTTTCAAGTCTTATGCACCAAAAGGTGTCACACCACTAATTTCAAATGGACCACTCCACTTGGATTTTAGCTTCCCGGGAAACATTCTCAACCTTGAGTTAAACAACAATAGAAGATACCCACCTTGAACTCTTTGTTCCGGCTTCACGAAAGCTTAGACCCTACTTTCAATGACATCACATCTCGGTTATCACAACCTTCCCCTTGAGGAGTATTTTGCATAAAACCGATCTATTGGGCAGGTTAGCCAAGTGGGCCATAAAGTTAAGTGAGCACGATATCACATATCAACCGCGGACGGTGATAAAATCACAAGTCCTTGCCGACCTCATCGTCGACTTCAGTGCAAAAATAATGCCCGAAGTCGAAAAAGAAGCCGCCCATGCTTCTCCACAAACACAAGATTTATGGATTTTGTACACCGATGACACTTCTAATGCGTCAGGGTCCGAACTGGGACTTGTGCTCCAAGTCCCAACAGGCGAAGTAATTCGCCAGTCCATAAGATGCCCGGACATGACTAACAACAAAGCTGAGTATGAGGCCGTGATTGCATGATTAAGGCTAGCACTCGAGTACGAGGTGAGATGGGTCATCCTACGCTGTGACTCTCAACACGTTATCAACCAAGTCACAGGGACTTTCCAGATTAAATAGCAAAGGTTGCAAAAATACTAGACCGAGATCTGAAAATTACTGCCCGAATTTGAGGAGTGCCAGCTTGACGAGGTCCCTAGAGCACAAAACATCGAAGCAGACGGCCTCGCCAAATTAGCGGCGGCCACTAAAAACATAACCAAGGAAGGAAACGTGGTCACCCTTCTCCACTAGTCGATAGATCAAACCGAGGTAAGGACTATAAATCTAACTTGGGACTATTGCAACCGTATTATTACATACTTGCAGGATGGCGTACTCCCAGATGATAAAAAGGAAGCCAAGAAGTTTCGGATGCAAGCGGCCAGGTATAATATCATTCACAACAATCTATACAAGAGGACGTACGGCGCCCCTAGAGAAAAGCTTAGGCCCGAATCAAACGGGACGCGTCCTAGAGGAAGTCCACGAAGGCCACTGCAGGGCTCATTCCGGCAACCGAGCTCTGGTCAGATGACTCATACGGGCAAGTAACTACTGGCCTACTATGAAAAAAGAGGCCGCAGACTCCGTGAAAAAATGCGAGCAATGCCAAAAATACGCCCCAATGATCCATCAAGCGGGCGAGCACCTCCACTCGGTCACTTCCCCTTAGTCTTTCATCAAGTAGGGAATGGACATCGTCGGACCCCTCCCCGCGGGGTGAGGTAACATACATTTTCTTTTGGTTTTAATTGACTATTTTTCTAAATGGATAGAAGCAGGAGCATTCGCCCAGATACGCGAACATGAAGTGATCGCCTTCATATGGAAAAACATTGTGTACCGCTTCGGCCTCCCCAAAGAGATCAGTTGCGAAAACGGACCCCAATTTGCTAGGAAAAAGGTCGCCGAAGTTTTTGGAGAAATGGCATATCAAAAGAATACTCTCGACCCCATATCACCCCGCGGGCAACAGACAAGCAGAATCCTTTAATAAATCAATACTGAACATCATGAAGAAAAATCTGGAGGACGCCAAGGGACTATGGCCAGAGATATTACTAGAAGTACTCTAGGCCTACCGCACAACGCCAAAGATGAGCACAATAGAGATGCCTTGCTCATTAGTCTATGGGACTGATGTGGTAATACCAGTCGAAGTCGGAGAGCCCAGTTTAAGTTACTCCCATGAGAGCGGGTCGAGGAACGACGAAATCAGAAGGCAGGAGCTCGACGAAGTCGAAGAACGAAGAGATATGGCCTACATAAGGATGATCACCCAAAAACAGCAGACCGGACGCTACTATAAAAAAAAAGGCCAAGTTCAAACCACTCAAAGTCGGGGACTGCGTGCTCAAGGCCAAAACACAAGCAAGCAAAGACCCGCGGGAAAGAAAACTAGGAACGAATTGGGACGACCAGTACAAAATCACGGCAGTAGCAAACAAAGGGTCATTTCAACTAGAAACAATGAAAGGAAAACTGCTACCAAAGAACTGGAACGTCGCCCACCTCAAGTACTTAAACTTTTAAGAATAAGCATCCTCTAAGTCGTACTCTATTTCCCGCACTTGCGTTTTATCCCAATTGGGTTTTCTCAAGGAGATTTTTAACGAGGCGATTAGGGGGACACTTCAAGTCGGAGTAAGGACAGAAAAAGGCCTCGGACGATCAATTCATTGCCCCAACTCTCGACATGTCTTCAGGTCGCCCAATGAAGGGATTAGATAGACTGGCACTGGAATACCAGCCCGAAAAACATGTAAATTTCTCAAAATATACGAGAAAAACACAAATGTATGTTCGTCCATGTTTCCTCCAGAGCAACGTTGTCTCAACATCTATTCGACCCCGACCATCGTTAAGTTTTAAGTTACATTCGACCTCGCTCGAATTATCCACGGTTTACATTCGACCTCGTTCGAATTAACACCCATACAACCTCTAACCATATTAAGTTTAAGTTACATTCTACCTCACTCGAATTAACCATGGGTTACATTCTACCTCGTTCGAATTAACACCCATACGGCCCCCGACCATGGTTAAGTTTAAGTTACATTCGACCTCACTCGAATTAACCATGGGTTACATTCAACCTTGTTCGAATTAACACCCATACGACCCCTGGACATGGTTAAGTTTAAGATACATTCGACCTCATACGAATTAACCACGGGTTACATTCGTCCTCATTCGAATTAACACCCATACGTCCCCCGGCCATGGTTAAGTTTAAGTTACATTCGACCTCGCTCAAATTAACCACGGGTTACATTCGACCTCGTTCGAATTAACACCCATGTGGCCCCCAACCATGGTTAAGTTTAATTTACATTCGACCTCACTCGAATTAACCACAGGTTACATTCGACCTCGTTCGAAGTAACACCCATACGGCCCCCGGCCATGGTTAAGTTTAATTTACATTCGACCTCGTTCGAGTTAACACTTACTGGCCCCAAGTTTAAGTTACATTCGACTTCGCTCGAATTAACTACGGGTTACATTTTGACCTTGTTCGAATTAACACCCATACGGCCCCCGGCCATGGTAAGTTTAAGTTACATTCGACCTCGCTCAAATTAACTACGGGTCACATTTCGACCTTGTTCGAATTAACACCCATACGACCCCCGACCATTGTTAAGCTTAAGTTAAGTTCGACCTCGCTCGAATTAACTAACTTGACCTCATTCGAATTAACACTTATTGGCCCCCGTTCATAACCAAAACTAAATTCGATATTTAACCTCGTTCAACACACATAAACCAAGCTTCTACGACTAAAGCAGCCAAACGGCAGAACAAAAGAAAGAAGCATATATACCCGAACAGAAAAGAATAACATTTCATACTTCAAATATATTCCTTACAAGGGTTAATACATACGCCCGCAAAAGTATACACAAAATTTACAAACAAAAAGAAGAATAATTACTCGCCACCTAACCCAGCAGCACCATCTCCACCATCGTCGTTGCCATCGGGATACTCATCCTTGTACCAGGTGTCCTGCTCAATCCCAGGCACATCTTCCTCACCATCACTGGCCTCAGGGGTAGAAGCATCATAGCCGCAAGCGACTCGAGCTGCACGTATCTTAGTATGAGCATCCTCAAAGTCGGCTTCAAGAATTTTCCCCGTCGTCATCAAACTTTTAAATATATCCAGTTGGGCCTCAACGTGGATCAACTTCTCATATAAATCTCGCTGAATATCAGGGAAAGCAGAAGCGTGAGAGAAGGACGGTTATGCCGATAATTGCGCCTTGTTGGCCTCAAGAATGATAACTTGGTCGCCAAGGCTAGAAACCTCTATTTCTAGCTCCCCTATCCTCTCATCAAGCCGCTCTTCTCTGAGTTTAGCCATCTCCAAATCGTTTGCCCGCTCAAACCGAAGAACGCGGATCACAGTCTCCAAAGCCTCCATTTTTGTCCAAGCCTCCAGCCGAGCCAACTCAGCCTTCTCCAAGTCGGTTGTCTTCTCGGAGACCTCGCCACTCAAGGCATCAGCCCAGACCAAACATTGCTCGAGCTCAGACCGCCGAGAGATCACTTGGGCCTGAAGGTCCGCACATTGGGCCTCAACTCTCTTTCTCACCTCGAGCTCCTCTTCTCTGTCCCTCAACGCCCATTCAAGGACGATGCACTTGCTGATGACCCTCACTAACTCGTCATCTTTCTGCTTCAGCTCATCCCTGATAGCTTGGAAGTTGCCACTATCGCCAAACCGCCTACAGATCTCACAATATTTGTTGTGGTATTCACGGTACTTCTTCTCCATCATCTTGAAAATGGTTTTGCTCCTCTCCTCTCGCCGAGCACTCTCAATCTCCAAGATAATGGTCTGAAAAGAAAAAAGGAAAAGAGGAAGAAAATCACTCAATCAAAAATATAGTGTGCAAGGCACGAAAACTATAAAGGTCGAAATACATACCCTAAGGGCGAGGCCGGCTATGCCCGTCGATAGGGCTGCATCGTTCAATGTCTCTAGGATCCTGCCCTCCACATCCGAGCAAAGAGGACCTAAGGAAGGAACCACGTCTTCCGTGTTCACTAGCAGGTCCCGATACATAGGGACCATGATGGCACGAGTGGACCTTTCCAACCTTACTTACACTCGAGTGGACCCCTCACTCAGTATCCGCACCTCATTAGCATCAATGTCAGAGCCGGTTTCGTAGTCGTCCTCGGCAATGACCTTATCTTTCCCCTCAACCGATAAAGGAACGTCAACCGGTCTCGAGGATGACAGCTCATCTCTCAGCACGGTACCCACAACCTCCATCGGCGATCTGCCAACTCCAACCTCAGCCTCAGGAAAAAGTGTACTTTCCACGGCCCCCGTTGATAGCAGAACTCCAGATGACGTAATGAATATGAGACTTATTAATTATGATTTAAATGATTTTAAAGTCATAATATGGCTATATATGATGTTTGGATAGAAAATATGAAGTTTGGGAAAAATCGGACTAAAATTGTAGAAACACCGACTAAGGATATGCCATGTAACAAAGCTTTTTGAGAAATATATTTCGTGTACTATATAAGGTATTTTTGGGACATATTATATACCAAATTGAAGGTCTTAGAATTTAATTTCCAACGCACTTAACCGTTCATTCATACGACACCCGGATAAAAAGATATAAGCATCGGAAAACGGGCGAATGAGAGGGTGACAAGATAGCACCTTTTGACTTTTCAAAAGTTGATATATATGTCTTAACTCGTCTCTCTCTCTTCATTTCTACATAGAACCTGACCAGAGAACACCATAAAACTTATCCTTGATCTCTCTAATAGTGTTTCAAACAAGATTATCATCCCGGGCACGGAATCAAGAAGCGAAAGCATTAAAACGATCCCTACGACGTAAGTATCGCTATATCGCCTCTTTTTTTCTTTGTAGTTTGAATTTTGGAAGGTACTTCATATTTAAGAAAACGTGTACTTTCTGTATTTAAGTGTTTAAATATCAAGTAATGTTGATAAATTCATTTTCTAATAGTTAGAACTCACGAGACGGTGATCGAAAGCCGTGGGTTTGAGTTATTTGACTTGTAGTGGACTATTTTGTGGGTTGTTTCGTGTTGCCTTTGGGCTGTATATTTTTCTACTGTTTAATGGAGTTTTGGAGGACAAATTGTGAGGAGAAACACCACATAATGACGGAATGGTGGGCTGGTCGTTCGTCCTTACATTTTTTTAAAGTTGTTTGACACTACTTTGGTGTCGTTTTATGTATGAAGTGATTAGGGTGTGTGGGCTGTTTTGTGGTATATTGTGATGGAGATAAGGTTGGGAAATGCTGCTTACATGTTGTTATTGTTGTGTTCTTATTGTTGGCATATGGTATTGGAGGAGGGCTTAGTTACACGGGAGATGCTGCCCAAATTTATGTAAACGAGCTACTAGTTTAAGTTGCGGACTTAGCCTTTACTCAGCACTGATTTTGAATCTCCTTATGATGTGGTAGATTGAATTGAGTTGTTTGACGAATTTCTTGGAAGGTATTAAGGACTCAACGGATTTAAGGTATGTTAAGGCTATCCCTTCTTTCTTTTTGGCATGATCCAAATGATACAAACGAAACGAGCAAAATACGCAACTTTCATAAATGACTCTATTCATAGAAATACTAGGGGTGTCTATATTCTTGATTCCCCATGTGAATTATTATTATATCCTCTGTTCATGGGTCTCAGAAAAATACGTATTTGATAAAGTTTGTCCGAAAGGCATATTGATTTTATGATAGTCGAGAAATCTTATTAACGTATTTCTTATGCATTTCATGCATTTATACATGTACATTGACCCATGATCAGAAGGCGTTATATACGCGTATATTATATATAGATATATGGGATATGGGAAAAGGTTATTGCGTTATATACGCACCACCGCCCGATCAACTGGTATATGTTGATGATTTTGTCCACAGTGGCCGAGATGATATGATGGGATGCCCTCAGAGGCTTGACGATGTTATGTACACCTATACCTATGCATGACACGGCATTTATACGCAGGTGCATGACATTATAAATGTTCATGATTCATAGAGCTATTCAGAATTTCAGATTGAGTTCTTTACTCCATGTTTCTTTCATGTCTTTTATATACTACTATCATGTCTTACATACTCGGTACTTTATTTGTACCGACGTCCCTTTTGCCTAGGGACGCTGCGTTTCATGCCTGCAGGTCCCGATAGACAGGTTAACAGTTCTCCTAGTAGGCTATCAGCTCAGCAGAAGGTGTTTGTGCACTCCACTTGCTCCGGAGTTGCCTATTTGGTCAGTATGATTTGAATATGTATTGTTTGGTATGGCGGGGCTCTGTTTCAACCTTTATGATATTTATTTACTCTTAGAGACTTGTAGACAGATGACATGTATACGGATACTGGTATGGCCTTATAGGCCAGTACGCAATATGTATAAGTCGGTATATCAAGTTGGGTCACCCTATATTGAGTATTTCCTCATATTTGGTTCTACTTATCTCACGACAGCCTCTCCGGCTCAATTACCTATGATAGTATGATACGAAAGATACATTACATTGGTACTCGGTTGAGTAAGGTACCGGGTGTTAGTCGCGGCCCATCGGTTTGGGTCGTGACAGAAGAGGTGCTTACGGGCGTAGTTCCAAATCTCGGGGAACCCGATTGCATTAACCACCACGTCCTCATTTTTGATGTAGAAGTAATTGAGCTAAAACTGGCGGTTTGCCTTGTCATCCATTTTCACCTCTAGACATTTGCTGCCTTGGTGGCGAAGATATAACATCGCCCCCTATAAAAGTTGGGAGCGAAGAGATGCATCAAGTGACGAAGGGTCACCTCGACCCCGGCTAACTCCGCATACTTCAAGATCATACGGATGAGTTTATAGATGTATGGGAAAAGTTGAGCCGGGCAAACTCTGTAATACCGGCGGAACTCTTCGTCCAAGGGGAGGATAGGGAAAGAATAACCTACATGGAAGGGGTATGTGTAAAAGGCGCAGTACCCAGGGCGGTGTATTTGCACCACATCATGCCCTACATGGACTAGGTCTATATGAGCAGGAATTTTGAATTTAGCCCTAAACTCGGCAAGGGGCACCTCTTTCACCAACGACTCCGAGATCTCGGGATCGTCCTCAGGTATCTTGGAGAAGTCAGACCTAGCCTTCTCACTACGGGGAATTATTTCCTCCACCGTAGGGAAACTGTCATCCTTAGCAACAATGGTCGCCCAATCGTCATAGGAAGGCGCGCACACTCCCAACGGAACAGGATCAGATACTCCCCCAAAATTAGAAGATGCATTAACTATCTTTGTTTATATGTGAAGAAGATACAAGCACGGAAGAATCGTGAGTAGCAGAGATCACCAGAATCGGTGAAAACAGGGATACGAGAGTAAAGGTAACGAGAGCAGAAATTCTGAATGAAAAAGGAAGAAAGAGATATAGGGATTTAATATTTGCGAATGCAAAGGATAAAGCAAAGGGTCTCCTATCCCTATTTATAAGAACTTGGGCATCAGTATCGAGAAAATAAACCGTCAATGCCCAGTGCAACTATCGAAACTGCAGAGGAACGGGAAACGACGTAATACATCGGAAAAACGCATAATAATGACGTATGATGTCGTGACGTCATTCAGAATCGACGTGGCCATAGGTTTCGGCTCACAAAGTGTCGCGTTACCATCTCGTCAAGAACGTTACTACTCGACCTACTCGCCTAAATCTCCCACCTACGACTAGCAGAGTCCGCTCATCGAGGTCGTCTGAGAGTCGACCTCAATAAGCGGAGGGACTAATTGTATTGGCCAAAATCTTCCTCAAGGAGATTCAACATGAAGTGGTATTACGAAAAGTAAATTGGCCGAGGTCGATTAGTAAACGGCAGGGCTCAAAGCCGAGCAATCAATAACGGCTGAGGTCAAGTATTAGGGGCAGTAGTAACGGCTAGTTTTGTAATAGGATCTTTAGGAGAATATCTCATTGAATATTCTCTGTACTTGTGCTTTTATGGTTAACTGGAGATATGTCACATATAAATAGAGAGAAAAATAAGGTGTAAGAGGGGCAAGATTCTCTGATAAGAACACTCTTTGAAAAGAAGACTTACTCCCGAGATAAAATACAAACAATACCTTTCTAAAGAGATTCGATTGTCTATTATTCCACACTTTTCCATCAGATCCGAGAATAGTTCCAATATTCTAGTATTTATCTATCACTCATCATTGTTAGAAGGAAGAATCATCCACCTCATTTAATATTAGGTGAATCATTCTCCTTATTTACTTTAATGTCATTTATTGTGATTTATTGCTCAACATTCTCCGATCATTATTCATCTTGAAACATTGAATGTGCACCGCATTTAATCTCCTACCAACATTATTCTACGTTATTTGTATTAACCAATTATAGATCTGAGATTATTATCACTAATTAAGTTTAACCCCTCATTACATAATATTAATTAATTTAATCAAGAGTTTACACTTTTTGGTCATACAGCGACAAAGAGATCATTCATTGCTAACATAGAGATTCTTCCATGGCTATTATAAAATACTATTGTGGAAATCTAGCAAGTAATTAAGAAGGAAGAAATGTTGGAGTTGTGGCATGTTCCGAAGAACCAAACAGATTTTGACTCGACAAAAAAATAATAATTTAGTCCATATTCATTTCACATTACTCAGTAGTCAATCCTGATCTGAATCAAGAAACTGCCGATAATAAGTATTTTTTTTCTAGTATTCATGTGCTTTACATGCGTGTTTCAGTTTTTGTGTGTATGTATTTTGACAAGGCATGTGCTCTAACCTGAGAAATAGTTTATAATGTAGAAGACATGTTATAATTAGCAATTTATTTTATGAACCTTTTTTTTAGCGTAAACATTAATAGTATATCTTATGGTACTCTTGAATGGCATGTTTTGGCCACCCACTTTTCAAGTCAGCTAATCATTTTCACTCTATAACTTATCTTTTCTTGTTTCTGGAGAAACAATTCCGGACGCCATTTCCAACAATAGTTACCTTCGACCGCAATTGTTGGGCGAAAGCAGATAATATGTGCGTAAGTCAGCTAATCATTGTGTTTAATTTAGTTAGTAGTCGAACAACAGCCTCAATTGACTTAACGAGGAAATTTAGAAACGTCTAGTAGTTATTCAAATTAACTTGTGTTTTTTATAAACTGTCGGATTTGATTATTGCGACCTCTTTGTCAAGAAACACCCCTTATCTTAAAGTTACGGGGCTATTTTGCCGAGTTTTGAGAGTTATCTTGCGCCATCGATGCTTGCTCATGATGATCGATGACCTTCAATTTTAATTTTTGGAGAAAATGATACTGTATAACCGCTCTCAAAATAATAATCGAAATATATATATATATATATATATACAAAAATTGTACAAATTTTATACATTTTTTCTACTTACAAATATAAATAGTTTCTGGCACATGCTAATAGGAAAAAAAAAAAAAAAAAAACCTAATTTTTAAGCCCTTGAATTGGTCCCATTTATTTCAGGTTTCCACTAACGTATGAGACATTTGAAATTCTCAAATTTGGACCCCGTCTTGACCCAATTTGCCTACTTCAGTGGAGCTAATTCATTTGTCCTCGGCACATGGGACGAAAGGGACCTTTTTTGTGCTCATTGCCCTTGTTTTTTTTCCTAGGGAATGGTATACTAAAATAATATTACCCAACTGTCCCATGGAAATTCAACATGATTTTAAACTGTTTAAGTGCCACTTAATAAAGAAATTTATATAATCATCCCAGCAAAGCAGTGCCTTTTTGTCAAAGCAAAAGCAAAATGGTCTTGCCTAACTCGTTGATCCTTTACTATAATTTAGAGTTTGGATTGGAAATTAGGCATCGAAAAGTAAAGTAGGTAAGACTTTACGAAAGAGTGCACTATCATGTTTAACTAACACTGTTGCATTTGAATTGCTTAATTCTCAAAGTTCCCATTTTCAAGCAAATATGATTTCGTTTTTGTTTAGTGCTACTTATCCTCAATGCATATATTTAAAGAGACTAATTTGGAGAATCTTTCTTTCTTCTAATAAAAAGGTAGTCCACACTTCAAGCTATGTCCTATGTTTTCCCCGTCTAAGAAATATACTCAACTTGGAAGCAAGATATATAAATCCCACAAGTAGAATTAAGACAAAGGTAATCATGACCGTCCACTTAATTAGTGATACTAGCTAGTAATCTATTAGTTTTGAGACATGATTGCTATACCGACTAAACTTTTAATTATATAATTGTTATATTGTGTACGCAAGGGTGTGACCTAGTGGTCAATAAAGTGAGTGAGAATCATAAGGTCTCATGTTTAAATTTCATTGGAGGCAAAAACATTAGGTGATTTCTTCCCACCTATCCAAGCATTGATAGTAGAGTTACCTAAAACCAGTTGAATTGCTGGTGAGAGGTGACAGATATCCCGTAGAATTAGTCGAGATGAGCGCAAACTTATCCGGACACCACAATTATAAAAAAAAATTGCTATATTACGAGCACAATTAGCAGCTTTCAAGTTGTTTTAATATGCAGTTGGTTTCACTGAGTTTTTAATTTTAATTTTTTCATTCTGCACAATGCTCGTGTACAGCCATATTATCTTAGTTTCCTTCTTCATCCCACGCCAGTCTCTAAGCATGCAATATTTATTGAGTTCAATATTTTGCAACATTAAATATTTATCGGAACTCAATATTTATATCAAACCAAGCAATGCAACCTATACATCTAAAAATTAAAGTTAGAACACATCTTACTTAACCTTAGCAGTTATAAGTTATAGTAAATGTTAGTATGAAAGACAAACGTCTTGTATACAGTGATTTGATGTTAACACAGCTACGACTAAGTATTTGCCGCAAAATGAAATATTGTTACACTAATCTAATCGGAAGCGGAGCCAGAATTTTAAGTTTATGAGTTCGAGGGCCGATTCCTTTTAAGTTACTGCCTTACTGAGTTCTAAATTAATAATTTGTACATATTCAATGAACTTTCTAAGATAAATACATAATTGTAATCAAAGTTATTGGGTTAGGTCGAACTCATAGTCGGCACTATGGCTCTACCCCTGTATCTAATGGATCATCAGCGGCTGCTTACAAGTTTATTTTACATTGCCATTCATATGGATGTACAAAAAAGGCAGACTCCTAAAAACCATTTATGATGTATAAAAACCAATTAAGAAGAAATTAAAAACCATAACAGGTCGGGTAAAAAGAAAAGAAAAAAAGAGAGTAAAGAATAGGCGACGATTATAAAAGCCCCACGTAGCATATGACCAAACACCTTGAAAATGGAGGATGTTAAGTTGTCCTAAACCTTTGTATTACTGAAGTGTCAGATTAGATATACAGGAAAGGCCAAGTCCAACATTTGTGTCAGATTAGATATCCAATACAAGGCACATATCCAACATTATCAGAATGGGTTACAATAATTTGCTCAGGCGTTTTTGTCGTCGTCTTGTTTGCCTCTCTTATTACAGCTAGAATTTGAATATAAAACGTGGATTCTACATTCTAGATCCAATTTCTGAAAGAATTGCCATAGCCATGCCCCCTGCTATCATTAAATACTACATTTCATCTAACGCAAAGTCTCTTATCCAGTTGAGGGGTATCAATAAACTTATGGAATCAATTTTTTCTATTTAGGGATCTCTAGTTTTTCTTTTTTCTTTTATTTGGTATCCGAAATTTACTGATTCAATTCGAAACCAAACAGCATGTTCAATAAGTGAAACTATTAACCTAGACTCCAGACCAGTGTATTGTATATTGGGCACGCAATTTTAGATTCTGACATTTTAGGCCCTGTACATAATCGATCATGTCTAACTCTTATGACTTCTTCACTAAAATATACTCTTGGATAGCTGTTCTTAGTCCTTGGACCTAATGGATCCGGATAAACAAGATTTATTTGATAACCTGTAAAATATAATTAAACCGCTGTATAATAAGTACGTGTAGTGCATGAAAGAATTGACTGAGCTGGTTGGGTGACTGGTTTCCTACATGGGAGACCTTGGGTGATTGGTTTCCTACATGAGAGACCTGAGATCGATTTTCCTTCACTAACAGTCTTCTCAGTCAGAGCTCGTCGCACCGAATTTGCCTAGTGCAGTTTATATCTTATGTGTGGTTTGCGAACTACTACATAGTGAGCCAGTGGCGGAGCCGAAATTTGAAAATTATGGGTACTAACCTTGTCAGTAAATTCTAACTCGTTTTAGTTACTGGGTTTGGAATTGAATATTTTTACAAATTTAATGAACTTTCTAATAAAAATATAAAGTTTAAACAAAAGCTAATGGGTTCGCTTAAACCTATAACTATCACAATATCTCCGCCGGTGTACACAATGATTGTGAGTTTTCCCAAAAAAAAAACATATAGTATGTAATAAATTTGGAGGACGTGTTCATTTAGACACAAGGCATCTTTTTTGAATAAGAGAAATGGAAAAACATCCAAATTTATCCTTTCACCATATGATATATATTAGTTGACTCTCCATTATACTTAGAGGTTGTTCCTGAATTTGACATTTCTTATCCTTGACTTTAGTAGGGCTTCACGGTAGAATAAGTGAATTTCACATGTCAAATACTTCGAGTTAAAGGTTCAAATTTACACATGTACTTTAGATGATTTAAAATTATAGCATGTCACCTTCAGGGCTCACCGGCTTAAGCTGTAGCTCTCGTTAGCATTAAAGGCAAATATAAGATGATTTACTAGGGTGAAATTCAAAAATAATCAAATTTACAAGTGGTAATTGATAAATAGTCACAGTTTTAAAAGTAATCGAAATTTAGTCACTTTACATGTAAAGATAAATCTGAACGAAAATATTATTCAAAATCCCGAAAATATTCCAGCATAATATACTGGAGTTCGAAATTTTTACGTGTGAACTTCCAACATAATATACTGGAGTTCCAGCATAATATACTGGTCCAACATAATATGCTAGAAGTTCATACACGGGTGCTCCAATCTCCAGTATATTATGCTGGAACTTACTGTGTGTTGGAGTTCCAGCATAATATGCTGAAAGTTCATACAGAGGTGCACAATCCCCGGTATGTTATGCTGGAACTTTCCGTGTTGCAGTAGAATAGTAGCTATTTTTTAATGACTTTGCAAACGCTGAATATTTTTCAATTACCAGTCCGAAAATTGGCTAGTCCATGCTATTTTTACGATTTACTAACATGAAAGGTACAAATAGTACAAATGATTCTTATAGTCATTTTCAATTAATTTAAGATCCCCAAAAAATTAATTGATTGAATATTATTTATTTCATCTCAAACTCATCCTTGGAGTTCCCCTTTAAGTACACTTGTCCGGACTCTGCAACACAGAAAAAAAGAGCACAAAATTCCTTCTGGCCCATTTGAATATGGCCGAACACGATGGAGCCCAACTAAATAAACAAAGTACCGTTGACAGTTCTCTTCATTCCTTTACTTGAAAGAAATTGGGTCCAATGCAAGTGCCAAGTATTCTTGCATAATGATCCATTATTGGTTAAGAGACACATATGCATTACAAATAATGTATGTTAAGGACTCATAGATTCATATGAACGAGTTCAAAATCAGTGCAGACAAAGATTTTGGATTCAGATCTCACTATCTGTTATTCTTGTATGGTCAAAATCCAATTTTAGTCGAAATGGTGCTAATGAAACATTCATGCGATGCCGCGCGTCAAAATGATCTAATTATCAACGAAGGCCATTCGAAGAGTTAGCGGGAACGTGATGAAAGAATGAGCGAGATCGAAGTCGCAGAGTTGTCATCAAGGTCGAGGTCGAACACCCTTAACAGAGTTATAACGGCTAGTTTCAAGATAGGATAATAAGGAGAATATTCTAGTGGATATTCTCTGCACTTGTACTATTAGGGTTTCTTAGGAGCACGTTTCCTATAAATAGAAAAATACACAATGATAGGGGACATGTGATATTCATTTGTAAAAGAAACACTTTGACTTGAAAAAGAGAATCAGATCTTCTTTGCTAAGATACAACCATCACATTTTCATTGAGATTTTTATCTATACCTTTCCACCATATCCGAGAATAACTCGAATATTCAAGGGATTGTCTATCATTCATCATTGTCAGAAAGAACATTTATTTATCTCATCCTTTTTTGGGTGACTCATTCATTCTATTTACTTAAATGTCATTTATTGTTATCCATTATCATTGAATGCTACATTATTGCTTATGATTTCTAGAATATTTATTGTATGTCACTGCCACTGTTCGAACATATCTACATATTATCTGTTGCTTCTTTAAGAACTTCATCTAGGAATATTATTATTAGCTAAGATATCTATATTTATTAATTCAATTAAAGTAACCAATATATATATATATATATATATATATATATATATATATATATATATATATATATATGTATATATATATGTATGTATGTATGTATGTGGCACGCCTCGTGTTCTAAATATTTTAAAGACATAATTAATTAAGTAGAAGTGTATTGTATGTAAATCCTCGAGACCAAGTTGCAATCAAAGCTCTTATATCATACATTTGGATGAAGTAGAATTAAAATGTTACATAGCTCAAACATGAAATTTATCTTGTCATAAATCAGCAATTTTGAGAAATTAACTATGAATACGTTTCATTAGATACTCTCGTGGTCGTTATGAATATATCTAGTTATTGGATTTTTGGCTGATATTGCTATCTGTAATGTCAAGTTGATGAAATAGTTCCCTGTCATTTTAATAGTCTTATTAGCTTGTCTTGCCCGACATGTTAGGCAATATTGAATGCAATTTGACAAAAGGAGGGTTCTTCTTCCAAGAACCAAATACTCCAGTACGTACAACATGTCATTATTAACTCAAAGGTTTAGCGAAATAATTACTTTTTTCCTCTTAATCATAGGTACGAGTTCGAATTTGAATATAAACTCATTTTTGGTAGGAAGCGTTTTATTCCGAAATTGAGATTTTATAACGCGAATCCAGATTAGTTGGCCCCAAAAGCGGAAACCGGACTCAGAATTGAAAACCAAAAACAAAATTAACTCACGGGTTTTAGCCGACTTAACAAGTATGCGCCAAAAATGCAATAAAAAAGTGGTGCTGCACGTTTGCCCACAAATTAAGGATGACCCTGACTGTCACGTGAGTTAAAGACAGAAGAAAAATGTTTAGGCCTATTATTAGCATAATGAAACGAGATCTTTTAGTTGTCTATATGTTTGTCTTTGGTATTTGATCATACGTTTTAATAAATGCAACATTATGGAAACTAGGCCACGTGAAATTCAAACAAAAATTGGAATTAGAGATTCATTCCTTATAGTAAATAGAAGAAACTGGGGAACAATGCTCGAGTGAGCTTCTCTTGTTGTCACCTTAGCAAAAGGGGAAAAAGCAGAAGATACTCCTCTCGTTTTCTGCGAATAGGGAAAGAAAGAAAGGGAAAAGAGCATCAGATTCGAAGTGCATTTTAGTAGTTGCAATTCTACTTTTATTTAGAGGTAGAATTTTTTATCACACCAAAGTTTTTTTTCTTGTTTTATTATTCACGAGTTCATATAGTTCCAAAAGAATTGAGAAAAAAGTGGACATATTCAACAAATAATACCAGCTCTACAAACTACTAACTATTCCTCCTAGTGCAGTCCGGTGCATTAAGCTTCTGTTATGTGCAAGATTCGGAATATCACTGGACCACAAGAGTTTATTGTACGCTACATCGAATAGAATCGGTTGCATGCTACTCACATTTTGCCATCTGTTTCACTTTTGATATGTTCATATCATGTCTTCAATAAATTGTCTTATATTTACTGTGATAATTAACTTATCTTTATGCGTGAAATGGGTAGACTCCACCTATCTAAAATGTTCGAAAAAATATTTTCTAATTTATCTCTTAAAATTTTATTAGAATTTATATTTACCATTATGTTGGAACTCTGTAGGAGTCAATAATAGAATTGAAGCATATTTGTTAACGACATATTAGACCAGAAGTTCAACAGAGGATGATCTTACTTAATTGTGGATAGTATATGAGTCAAATTTGACCTTTTCCCTTAAATAAATTCCAATGCATGGTCTAAACTTGAAAGTTTCCAACTTGTTACCCTATTTACTCCGTAATTTCCATCTATTTATCTCGAGTGATTAACTGATGCAGATTCCCAAGAGGTATAATATTCAGAAGATATATATAACAGGGGATTTCCTAATTATAATTTGTAGCAACTTTCTGGGGCAAAAGGAATAAAGCTCAAAACTTCAAAGTGCAAAGTAAGTTTACCTCTAAAGCATTCCAAAAAGAAGAGTAACCATTTGAATAACAGCTCTAAAAAGAAGGAAAAACTGTGGTTTCAGTAACGAGGATGATTCCAAGTTGGGAGGTCAGAATCTGCTTTTAACTTTGACAGACTTTACTAACAGCACTTCAACAAAGAATGGGATTACCAATACGTATTAAATTCAGATTGGAGTTTGAATTTGTATTAACTTACTTAGGTACCACTGGGTCCTTAGCAATATTAAACAAATAAGAAGTATTTGTGTCCATCTTTTCATATAAGATAGGATTGCATGTCATTTTGCAATAATAACTAAAAGATGACAAAATTAAAGATATTAATAAAAGAACCCCCATTCCCAAGATTTTCTTTTAGACCCAAACATCCCTATGTGACTATGTTAGCAAGCGCTCGTCGGTGTGTCCTAGTAGTCAATCAAACAAATTGAAAATTATGATATATTTTTAAAAAAAATCAAAAGTCCATTATTATGATGGAGATAAATAATGATGTCTTAAATTTAAATTTTAATAAAAATAAAAATATTACATAATTTTTTTATCTGATCTGGTTTTGACGGATAAAGTTAGCTAATATTTATGATGAAAAAAGATAGTAATAAATATCTTGTAAAATTAATTATGGACTTTTTTATTTTTAGTCTGTTTCAGAAATTATTTATATTCGATAGTCGAAAAAATGTATATAACATATATTTTTTTTTTATATATATACACAAAATATATTTAAAAAAATTATTTTTTCGATTATTTTCTCGTGATTTGATTATGTCAAGAAGGCCAAGTTGATCTCTACAGCGTAAACCTCGGAATCAGAACAGGCTGTTGAATGGGCCCTGCTATGGGAAGGATGTCCTTTTCCAGTCGGCCCAAATTCCAACACTTTGCACCTTCCCCCTTCTCTGTAGTAAACCCAAAAAAGGATAAGATGATCCTTATATTATGTTCTTCTTTCATTTTCTTTCTTTTTTTATAGTAATAACAATGTGATTTATGATCTCAGTCACTATCCCAAAGATATTAAGTAACTTTTATTATGGAATTTATTATACAGTGTGTTTCTTTTAGGGATTTGAATCTCAAACTTCACACTTAACGAGTAACAATCATGTGCTATACCACTAATCTACAAGATACAAGACTAGTAACTGAAAAATAGTTTTATCTTTGAGCATGGTGATTGCACTTCTTTCAATAATTAAAATAGAAATATATAGAGCAAAAAAGAGAAATTCAAACATCTCAAGAGAAGTAATAAATTACAAGAAGTGGTAACTATTTCTCCAAGAGAAAAAGGAAATTATAATGGTGAAAAAGAGGATGCAGTTACTTACTCCGTTCACTTTTACTTGTCCAATTTAGACTTTTTACGCCCCATAAGAAATAATAAATATAGTATGTATTTTATCATACAACCCCTAATAATGCGCCTTTAAAAAAGTTTTAGGAAATAAGTTTGAAAATGATTAATTAATTATAAGGGTAAAATAGGAAAAAAAAGATTGTCTTTCTCTTGATTTAATATAATGAATAAGTAGAAGTGAAAATATATTTTAATATAGTGGACAAGTAAATGTGAACGAAACAAGTATTAAAGAAGAGAAGAAAAAGGCCAAGCATATATTACCAGTCACCACCACCTGCGTTGGAACTTTACTGGGAATAGGCTTTTAAAAGCATCACGAGAAAATTAAAAAACTTAAAAAATAAATAGAAACATAAAAGAAAGCAGTCGATTTTTCTACAAGCGACCTAAAATTTTCGAAAGCATATGCACGGACAAAGGGAATTCTTTGATGGGTTTTTGAAGTGATATGGATCGGGTTAGTTCAATTTTTATCAAAATCAAATCAAATTAACTATATCAGTTTGGATTGGTTCGGTTTTATCGGTTTTTCGAGGTTTCAGGTTTTTTGTTACTTAAATATTATTTTAATTTTACTTTGTTAAATTTTTGGTAAGTAAATATATGTTTAGTAAAAATATAAAAAATAGACAAACATATTATCTATTAAAATATTCTTATGGGAAAATTTTCTTTGTAACACATAATAGTTAAATTTTTTTGTCGCATTATAATAATATTTTTTGATGTACACTTTCAAGGTTAACCAAATTTAATAATTAAACATAAAAATCAATATGATACCTAAATAATAATAATCACTTCACATTCTAAAAAGATATAAGAATTTAATAGATCTTATCATATGATATAAATATGGAAGAACAAAGAGACTAACACATTTCAATAATACTTGATGAGAAAGTGATAATACAACTCATTATTTAAGGTTAATAAATATGGAGTACTTCATACACTATTAAATATTATCTCCCGCAATAGAATCCCAAATATTTCTAGATATTTTTTAAAGAAATTTCTATATAAAATCTTAAAAATATATACAAAAATTATATGTTTATATGTCGGTTTAGTTCTGAATTTTTTACTCAATACCAAACCAAACCTAATCGGATTTTTTTAATCGATTTGATTTGACTTTTTAATTTGGTGTAATTTTTCGGTTCGATTTGTACCCCTAACTCACACCATCAAATATTCATAGAGTAACAAAGCAATAGATTCTAAGCTAGAGTCTCTTAATGTCTCTACACAATATAAAGGAAAGATTTCATAAGTATTTTTCTTTTTGAATATTCGAATGAAATATGGAGTGTGTTGAACATGAAATTAATTAATAAAAGCGTTTTTCTAATAGTTTAAAGGAAATTTTACCTCTATAGCAAACTATTACACTATTTTTATTATAAACCAAAATAATTTTAAAATATTATTATTTGTAGCTACCTTTTATATTTTATAACAAAAAAAGTATTTATTCTATACCCTACCATTGAGGCGTGAAATATATGAGTTATATTCTCTCTCTATCATCAAGATTTTCAATCATCTTTCTTCTCCCCTCAAATCTCTCTCCCTTTTCCGTCAAGTCAGCCATCGTAGCAGCCATTTTCGATGGCGATGGTAAACTTTTTGAAGCGAAGAGAATATATTTGAAGCAAAGAGGGAGTAGGCGAACATATCTGGCCGTGACTACGAATTGAGCTTTTGAAAATCTGAAGAAGAGTCGCCGGAGAAGATTTGAGTGCTAGGTTTTTGTTCGTCTCCATTTTTAGTTTTACAATGTATACAGTCTTTTTCTTGGTTGAAAAACGCCATCTCCGACGAACTTTTTTCTCTTCTTTGCTATTGGGTCCCGTACAATAATACAAATACACTCAAATACAATGTGTTTTGTATAAATATATTATATTTTTACCTATATTTATGTATTTCGAAGGTCTGTATTTTTTTAATGCAGCCGAATATCACTGTTCTTATGATTTTTTATTATTTGAATACAGTCGAATTGTATACGGTGAATTGAATACAATGTACAATAGTGAATAATGAATATCGGTGAATTGAATACAATGTATATAGTCAAATTGAATAGAACGGTATACACCATATTTCTTGATTTTTATTGTTTGAATACAATTTAATATTGCGCTTTCTGTTATTAAACACCTGTAATCACTATTTTTAGGCGGATTGCCTCACTATATTTATAAATACATTCGCGCGAATACATGCAATACAAAATTAAATAGTCGTAATCCATATTTTTAAGGTAAATTACCTTACAAAATTAATAAATACAGTCGCACGAATACGTGGAATACATAATTAAATAGTTGTAATCACTATTTTTTAGGCGGATTACCTCATTATATTTATAAATAAGTCACGCGAATACCTGGAATACAACACAGTAGCAAAGAAATATTGTAGAGTTGATTTTGTTGAGTTAAATTAGGAGTGATATATGCTAATTGATCCTATTTCATTATTAAACAGCTAGACTCCCTACTTATTAGGCGATTCCGCGAGTGAATTCATGAATATAATAGCGTGAATATAACGAATAAAGTGTGCAACAACGAAATATTAGCTCTAGAAAATAAATATATATATGGTAACTATAGAATATTAATAATCACTACACTCATTTCTAAAAATTCCTCATTTCTCAAAATGAAGCGATTGACGCAAGTACGCAACCTCTATACTAGAAATTCATGCCCTTAAAATTTTATTAACGGCAAAAGGGTTCTTATATTTAAACTTTTTTTTTAAATAAAGAATATTTGTGATTAATATTTTTTTTGGTTTCTCATCTGGTCTGCAGCACTCGCATTAGAGGTCGACTATATTCGGATTCGCACTTACGGGGGAAACACTTCCTATCAAGTTTAACCCGATACCTCTCGGTAAACAGTTTAAAATGACTCTCAAGTCCATCTTTGAACTCTTAGATTTGCTTTACAACAGAACAGACCCGCCTTGTTCGGAAGAGCTGGTCTTTGACCTCTTTGCAGTTAGTTTCTCGTGGTTTAACTTTGAAAAGATTTACTCATTGAGTTAGTTTTGAAATTTTGGTGATGCTTAATCAGTCGTTAAACTCATTCAAAAGCTAAAGAAGATAATTAAACAATTAAAACTTGCTACAGTATTTAATAGCCTTTAAGTAAGAAAATATTTATACATTAATGAAATTATCTATAAGAGAATTACAAGTAAATTTTTGTATTTGATAGTAAATTATATCAAACTACATTGACAGTAAAAATTTACTTTACGTCGTATAAATTAAATCTTATTTACAACAAAAAATTAACCTATATAACTTGAAAATGTAAATAAAAGTCACATTATTAATGTATTTTAACGTCGTGTAACAAATAACTGCCTTATTCTATACTTTAAGCGTATAAAATTTAAACTCTTAGAGGTCTCTAGGTTATAAGGATTAAGGATAAGGGTTAATATAAAACATGAGATTATTTTATCCTTCGGTTGAAATTTTTAATTCTAGCATAAGCAACATGGAGTTACTTATGCCATAATTGTGGTATTACTTTTATACCGCACTCTATGTGGGATAAAGATAGAGTATCGCTTGTGGGTTTGAACGAATCAAATAGTTTTTACTTATATTTTATATTTATATTATGAAATTCATTAAATATGCATACATAATTAACTACAATGGTAGTAATTAAGATATGCTAGGGGCTGGATGTCAAATTCATAATTCATAAACTTTAAATTTCCACTCCACCTCTAACTTAATGTGAGATAATAATCTTGAGATTAAGAATCCCGATGTAAAATAACAAAATGGTATTTATCCGGAATCTTTTAAAGCTAAGGTTAAAATTAGAAATACATTTTTTATTTTATCAGTGCAAAATCAAACATATAGTTTATTTATACCTCACATATTAAATTTTTAGTTAAAAAAATTAAACTATCGTTCAAAGTTCAAACTAATTCAATATTATAATCTAACCATAAGTTGTTCACAAAATAAAAAAGGAGGTTAGAACTATCGTACATGAGAATAGAAGGAAGTTTCCGATAGGCAGGGGTCTCCAAATTTTGGTAAGTCGTGAGAAATAGTGGCAGTGGCACACTGCTTCTTTCAGTGTGTGTGTGTGTAAAAAGAATCGTCACCATTAAAGCCAAAAACCTCTCACGAAACCTACTTTGGTCCCCCATGTTCTTTCTCCTTGACTGCATGCAGCTTGCACTAAATGCTTTCGCTCTGTCTCGTACTGTTTTGTCAACTACCTTCCATTTTTCTCTTCTAATTCCAGTTTGTTAGCTACACACCCCATTTATTGCTTTCATTTTATAGTCCTTAATTATTTTGCTTCTCTTTCCCATGTTTTGGTCTGTTCCTCTTCTTTTTAATATTCTCCTTCTCCCAAGAAAAAAAGAACATTCCTTTAATTTGCCATTATAGGCTATTTATTCACATTTCATAAATGGGGTTTTGGCATGATTCAAGAATGTCAAAAAGTTTTAGTTGACTAGCTAGTATTTGGAAATTTCAGTCCATTTGGAGAACTGTAAAATGGGTTTCTTGAAGTTTTTTGTGATAGTGTTAGTTATATGGGGTTTCTTTATAGCAAATAGTTACCAGTTATTACAGTCCTATGAAACTCAAGCTTTACTTCAGTTGAGAAAGCATTTAGAATATCCAATTCAGCTTGATGTTTGGGAGAATTACAATGGAGACTTTTGCAGTTTGACTTCAACACTGCATATGAGTATTACCTGTCAAGACAACTCTGTTACTGAGCTCAAAATTAAAGGCGATAAGTTGGTTAAGTTAAATGAATTTCATGGATTTGCAGTTCCAAATCAAACATTATCTGAGGTTTTTTCAATTGATTCTTTTGTTACAACTTTGACAAGGTTAAATAGTTTAAAGGTTCTTACTTTAGTTTCTCTTGGTATTTGGGGACCCCTACCTGATAAAATTCATAGGTTATCTTCACTTGAACTTTTGGATATGAGTTCAAATTTTCTCTTTGGTTCTGTTCCTTTTCAAATGTCAAGATTGATAAAGCTTCATACTTTAACATTTGATGGCAATTTTTTCAATGATACTGTTCCTAATTGGTTGGATTCGTTAACAAATCTTACAATTTTAAGCTTGAAAAATAACAGATTGAAGGGTCAGTTTCCAATTTCAGTGTCTAAAATTACAACCCTCACTGTCATTGTTCTGTCACACAATGTGATTTCTGGTAAATTACCAGATTTAACTGCCTTGTCTAAATTGCTTTTATTGGATTTAAGGGAAAATCATTTGGATTCTGAACTGCCACCTTTGCCTAAAGGAGTTACCACAGTTCTTCTAAGCAGTAATGCTTTTTCGGGTGAAATCCCGGTAGAATTTGGCACACTGAATCAACTCCAACACCTTGATCTGTCGAATAATTCGCTAGATGGAATGCCGCCTGCTGACTTATTCTCTTTGCCAAACATCAGTTACTTGAATTTAGCATCAAATGTTCTAAGTGGTTCACTTCCTGATCATCTTAGTTGTGGGGGTGAACTTGGTTTTGTTGATATTTCTGATAATAGATTGGTTGGTAGGCTTCCTTCTTGTTTGAACACCATTTCGGATAAGCGAATTGTTAAGGTTGGTGGAAATTGCCTGTCTCTTGAAACTCAATATCAGCATTCAGAGGGCTATTGCAAACAAGCGAAGAAACATATCAAAGGACAAGAAATAGCATTATTGGCAGGTGTTATTCTGGGAATTGCAATTGTTGTGGTGTTTCTGTTAGTTGGGTTTCTCATCTTTTGTAGAAGAAAAAATGAACGTAACACGGTGGATCAGCACATCTTTCCGAAAGTTGTGCAACGTAATACACAACCTGGGATTCCCTCTGAATTCCTAGCAAATACCAGTAAGTTGATTTTTTTCATTTTTTATCAGTTCAATTCTATATGAAGGTCCGTGGCTTGAACTCAATCTTCGAATCATCAGGAATCATTTCTCACGCGGCAAACTTAGGATCACAAGGTGCTTCATCGTATCGGGTGTTCTCCATGGAAGAATTGTTAGAAGCAACAGAAAATTTTGATCAGTCGGCATTACTTGGTGAAGGGTCAATTGGAAAAGTATGGCTTCAAAACAAAATTTAATGGTCTTATTGATAGTTATATATCTTTATATTTTCCATTCAATGGTCAAAGTAGATTTTGCCTCAAAATTAGATACTTGCTCTAAACCTTGATAATTACTAACAGTAACAGTAACTTTTCTATGTTAGTAGTTTTGTTGCATATACCATGCCCAATGATGAAAATGCAATGGATGCACTCATGCACAAGTCCACCAAAGTTACAAAATGGATTTAAGAGTTGCTTCTCTTTTTAATTTATTGCCTATTTGATTTATATTCGTATTACACATGTGCATCTATGACATCCTTTGATGATAAAAACTGGTGGTCACCATTATTTGATTCGGTATCTAGTCAACTCATGAAAATTCATAGCAATATATAGAATCCCCTTAAGTGCAAAACTAGATATAATCGCATACTTTCAATTTTGAGTGACTTAAACAGGTTTAAGCCGTATTCTATCTTGCTAGAAAAAGAGACTTATCTTAGTTTTCAACAACTCCCTCAATATTTATCTCCATTTCAGATATACAAGGGAAGATTAGAAAATGGAGCTTACATTGCTGTGAGGTCATTAAATGTGTACAGAAGATACTCTAACCGGAACCTCAAACTCCGATTGGATTTACTGTCAAAGTTTCGTCATCCCCATTTAGTTAGCCTTCTGGGTCACTGCATTGATGGTGGAGCCCAAGATGATTCAGCTGTGCCCAGAATTTTTCTCATTTATGAATATATCTCTAATGGAAACTTCCGTGCTCATCTATCAGGTCAGTGATGTAAACCCTTTAGCATGAACATTTTCATGTGTTTCGATGCTTGGTTGAATATGGAAATAGTATATGCACATATGGAGTGCTAATTTGATTTTTTCTACGGTAAATGATTGGGATATCCTTGTTGAAGAATCTCTATGGTGAGGAATTGGTCGAAGAAGTATGCGAATTCATCTTATACCCAAGCATTAGACATCTGATTCATCATATTGACTTTACAGATAGTGGTATTCATTTTGCAATTAGTAGTTTGATTGAGCAACAACGTAATGGTTACTTTACATCTGGAGAAAAACAAGATGTATGCTCAGCGCATGTTCTGTTGGTTGAAATTCATACTGAAAAACAGTTGAACCTTTGATTTTTATCGTTCCTTTTGTTATTATACACTTTCATTTAACTCTGCATGTCTATTAAGCTACAGAAAATACGAGCGCCCTAAAAAATGAGACTACATGTTCAGCTCATCTCAAACAACATTTGTATTTGTAGAAACTAGTCCAAGAAAGGTCCTCAAGTGGTCAGACAGGTTGTCAGTGCTGATTGGTGTTGCCAAGGCTGTGCACTTCCTTCACACAGGCGTAATTCCTTCTTCATTTAGCAACCGCTTGAAGACAAGTAATATATTGCTTGATGAACATAACATGGCAAAGCTAAGTGATTATGGGATGTCTATCCTTATGGAAGAAACTGAAAAGGTTAGAAATATATTTAAATATTTTGGTGAGGAAGGTGAAAATTCAAAATCTCTAGGATAGACAGTAATTTCTCATACTCAATATGTTTTTTTTCAGGCAAAAGGAGATGACTTCACCTCCTGGTAAGAAACTTTTTATTCATATATATTCCTCAGCGTCTCTTGGCAACTTTCTTTTGCTAAACCAACTGGGATAGATTTTCACTACATTCTATTTCGAGAATGTCAAATAGATGCATGTATCATCTATTATAGCTGTTTGCGAGGTATAGATCAGTGGTTTTCCTTTTCTTGTGTAGGCATATGACAAAGAAAGAGGACGATGTTTATAACTTTGGTTTCATATTACTGGAGTCACTGGTTGGCCCTACTGTTAGTGGAAAAGGAGAAGCATTTTTGCTTAATGAAATGGTATGAAACTGCTAAAATTGTTATGCAACTCCTGTGTTATTGACAGTAATCTTCAGCATTTTGTTCATTTTAGGATCCTAAACTTTCTTGACATCTCTTGCAATCTTGGATAAGTAAAGTAACAAAATTTTCTTTCTCTGCCACCTATACTTTACAATCACTACGAATATAGATTAACAGAACAGATATTGAGCTACATAGTATTCAACTTTTATAAGGAAAAGGAGTAAAGTTGTACTTGTCAATAGCCACATGCCTACAGCAGTCAAAAGGCTTGATTTTTTCAATGGTGTTATACTAATATATGTCTATGACACGTAGTTTGAGTTGGAAGATAAACACTTGGGTCTGCTCTTTGAACAGCAGGCATCCTTTGGTAGCCAAGATGGTCGACGCAGAATTATGGATCCAGTAGTGCTAACCACTAGCTCCCAAGAGTCATTGTCAATTGTAATATCCATCACAAACAAATGCATATCTCCCGAGTCATCAAATCGCCCCTCGTTTGAGGATGTTCTTTGGAACCTTCAATATGCAGCTCAAGTCCAAGCCACATCTGATACTGATCAGAAATCCGGTCCTACTTCACCGTCCTGAGCTATTTCAGAAGTCCAACTGCATTAGCATGGGAGAAAGTTAGCTGATTTGATGATGGTTATAGGCGTACAAAACGGTATGCTAGCCTAAAGGCTTATGTTTAAGCTACTAGTCCTCATTTTCTTTGTTTTGCATAGATGTGTAAATTTGTCGATTCTTTAATTCTAGTAATAAGTGAGAATTTGCATAGCATAGACCTTATTCGTACAATTGGAACAATAGTAGTTAGGTGAATTTGTTGTTTCTTGTGAGAGATCAAGTTTCTGGTACAGACATCATTGCAAATAGGCAATTGAACTCGCGGAGATTTAGATATAGGTGTCAAGGGTCCGGTCCGGTCAGGGGTTGAGGAAAAGGGAACCGACCGGTTACGTTACCGGGCCAGTTCCGATTATTTTTTACCGGGTTTACCGGGCTTCCCCGGAGCAAAATTTAACCGGAACGGTTCCGGGTCTAATGGGCCGGGCCGGGCTTTTTTTTTTTTTTTTTTTTTTTGTATTTTGTATTTTGTATTTTGTATAACAATAGTCAACTTTATAAAATTAAAAAAATATCAAAAAATAGCCATTGAACCGGTCCGGTTAACCGGTTCCTATGTGACTTGACCATAACGGGTCGTACCGGTCCGGTTAGCCGGTACCAAAAAAACTACCCGGCACAATCCGATCCTTGTCCCAACCCAGCCCTGCCCGCCCCTTACTACCGGGCCGATCCGGGCTAAAACCCGTCTGGGCCGGTTCGACCCGTTTGACATCTCTAATTTAGATTCAGAGAAAGTCAATATTTTTGTCATCACGTTTTTGGTAAAGCGGAAAGCCAAAGTATGGATATCGCAGATACAAGACATGTAAGAGATTAGGGGTCGTTTGGCATGATTCATTAGAGAAAATAATGCATGCATTAGCTTTTGGTATTACTAATCTCTTGTTTGGTACACTTTTTCAACTTATGTATTACTAATGCAAGTATTAGTTATATAATCTACTTGATAATTAATTCCTATGTATAACTAATACATAGCAAACCATGGTATTAGCAATATCATGGCTATTAATGTATGCATTAGCATGGTTTAAGACAAAATTGTCCATAAAGAATGTGGAGGTCATTTTTGTAAATAACTAATTTTCTTAAAAATTATGCAATGCATTTTAATTTTTAATATACCACACCAAATAGTAGTAAGAAATAATCTCTGCATAACTAACCCATGCATTACTAACCTATGCATTACTAATTCCTACATTATTAATACACCTTATTTAGCACTATTCTTATACATCATACAAAACATTCCCTATGACTATGATACATGATAACATAATGGTTGGAGATTTGTTATACTGTTTTACTGGCTCAACTAGTTTTGATTTATCCCCTAGAGCCCACTAAAACTGCCTGTGAGGAATTTTTTTATTTCAGGCTAAAACTCGAAATCTCTAATTAATGATTTAAATTCAAAATTTCGAGAATCCCACCTGGTGATTTATTGGTGGCTTGCTGTTTGGAGCAATTGGTTGAGGGACAAGACTATGTAACTTGCACACAGACCAACAAAGTAGGGCGAAAAAGCAATATGTTTAAGATGGGTCGCAGGAGAAATTTTATTTTGTGCATACACAACTGATATTAGTTGTTTGAGGTATTTTTTTGTCTCATAATTTTGTAGTTCCAGAATTTCGTAGATTCAGATATGTAATATATGAGTTCACAAATATGTGAGATAAAAAAAAGTCTCACACAACTAATGTCAGATGTGTGAAGCACACGCTAAAATTACTCGGTCGTGGGGCCATATTTCGTTTCATCATCCTTGATATAGACGTGCCAACCAACTAAAACCTTGAACCAATTTACACCTTTCATTTTCCTATTTCGTGTGTTTGCGGGTTGTATTGCGTTTCACAACTTTATCACTGTTCTTCACAAGTTATATATCAATATATAACTCAAATTCCGAAAACACGTAACGTGAAATATATTTGATTGCAATTCCATCCAAATAGTGTTTGGTCTCGAGCTTGGACTTAGGAGCAGTAAATAGGAGTAGTTGGCATATGACCCCTCAATCCCCTATAGCTGTTTGATAATGTCGGCGGAATCATCCACCTTTGTCACTTTCATTAGTAATACAACCTAAAGCACTACCCCACCTTTTGTCATGCAGTGTAACTCCACGCGCCTTTCAAATTACATTAATCGCACTCCCTTCTCACTTCAGCCTTTAGCTGAAAAGAGATAAATATTTTTTAATTTTCTAATGCAACATTTATATTAGATCAAATTGATTTAGGTATAACAACACTTATTTTGAACCAAAAAGAATTCAAATTTTATAAAAAGCAAAGTTTGATTTACATACTATAGTACTTCTTATTATTATTATTAAACTTTGACATAAAATATAGGTTGAAATATTAATTTGAGGTGAATTTCAAGTGAAATAATGATTTTCACTCATAAAATTTTAACTTATTCCAAAGAAATTTTATATACACAAACAATTTTAATAGTACTAAGTATTTTTCAACTTCAACATCAAATTCTCATTTTCTCAATTTTAACCAAACGGGTCGTAAAGGTTTGTTTTATAACTAAATCCATTTTATTTATTTTTTTCCTTTTATAACTAAAAGAACTATTTTTACATGTTAACGGTATTAGTGTTTGTTTTGCACCTTCTCATTTGCGAGTTGGCTTTCTATTCCGGACAACCGGAAAGCACCATAGATTCTAGAGCACAAAAATAGTAGTCTCCACCACTCGACCTTTGCATTTTTTAAGCTCATTTTATTTCAATTTATGTTGTCCTGTTCCCAGTTTTCAATTAGAAAAGACATTCTTTTCTCTGCCCAATGCTCAATGACCAAACCGTCTGCTGAAAATTCGCACCCCTTTGGCCTTATGCCTTTTTCCTATATTCCCAGTATCTAATTCCTCTGTAAGTCTGCTAAATCTTTGCTAGCATTTGTTTGTGTATATTTTGTTTTGTAATGCTTCATTTTAGTAATCTGATTTGGCTTTGTTTCACTTTGATTTTCCTTCTAACAGGTTAAGATTCTTATTCTACAATATGTTTCCTTTCTTTTTCATGAGTTATTGATTGGCTTAAGCATTTAAAGTGAGTGTATAAATGTTTAAAAAGTACACTATAATTGTTTCCTGAATGAAAAAAGGAGCTTTGTAGAAAAGCATTGAGCATGTGCAAGCATAGAATAGTATGTCATGGAATATGAAATTAACTTGATATTCTTATCACGTGAAGTCATTTAATTCTGGAAGTTCTACTCTCACTTACTAATGCTACTTTCTTTCATTATCCAAGTTAGGTTTTCATTTATTATTGCAAGCCATTGTAGAAAAAGATAGAGTTAATGTGCTCTCTAGCTATACTGTAGTTCAAGTCTCAGAGGATTTTGCTTTAGCATTTGCAGGATTGTATAGTTTCACCGAAGATCATTTGAAATCATGGTTCGGGACTTAGGGCGAAATCTAGGAAAGGCCCCTCAGTTCAAGTTGATTATCTAATTCATATTCAGGATATTAAACCTTGGCCGCCCTCACAGTCACTGAAGACGGTCCGCGCTATTCTAATCCAATGGGAACATGGAGATAGGAGTGGCTCTACTAGTCAAGTTGTTCCGTCTTTAGGCTCCGGTGTTGGTGACGGAAGCATTGGGTTCAATGAGTCCTTTAAACTTCCTGTGACACTATTGAGGGAAATTTCCGTTAAAGGTGGAGATGGAGACACTTTCCAGAAAAATTGCATTGAGTTCAACTTGTATGAACCACGCCGTGATAAGATGGTGAAAGGTCAACCATTAGGAACAGCTATTATCAATTTTGCTGAATATGGTGTTGTTAATAAAGAGGGTTTGAATGTTAGTGCCCCTATTAATTGCACGCGGGCTTATAGGAACACTGTACAACCCCTTATCTTCCTGAAAATCCAGCAATTTGATAGGAGTCGCGCGAGCTCGGCCTCAAGGGACGGATTAACAAGAGGAGCATCGATAGACCGTACTGGTGTTGAATCTGTTTCTACATTGACGAGTGAAGAATACGCTGAGGAAGCAGAAATTGCCTCGTTTACTGATGATGACGTTTCCTCACACTCATCTGTTGCTGCTAATGGATCGAACTGTGGTTCACTACCACAAGGAGAGGTATAATGCTTACTTTCCAATTTAGTTTTTGTCCTCTCCAATTGCTTCCAAATTGCATGATGCAAAGAATTTTCCTTTGTGTTGTGTTTATTGCAGGATGAAGCTGAGGGAGTGAAAAGTAATCCTGGACAAAATGAAGATGAACATGTCCTCCTATATTCAAAGAACAAGTCTGCGGATTTGGATGAGAAGCAAGTGGTGAAGTCATTATCGAATTCGAAGCCAAGTTTGCCTCACTCTCCAACTGATTTGTCTTCTGATCTGGCATGGCTCTCAAGGAAAATTGGTGGTAATGGTAGCAATAAATTGGCAATGTCAAATGCGGATGAAATAACTGAAAACACTCAGAATCCATATGTGATAACCGAACACGTCGAACCAGTACAACAAAGGGAAAGAATACTGGCTAATAGTGAAAGTGGTGGTGAAATATCTACTCAGCAATGTTCTGATGAAGAGAGGGTCAGTAGTCATCTAGATCAAGCAGGCTTTCCAATTTCACATATAGATGAGAGTAAGAGCTTTATGAACTCAGCAAGTCATTTCTCCAGCTCTGAGAATGCTGAGAATGCTTCGACTCCGATTGGGAATGGGCATGAGGATGCGAGAGCTGTTGTTGCCGAGAATGGGTCTAATGAGGGTGAAAACAGTGAGAAGTATCAGGAGAGGAGACAAGAATCTAGTGCCAATAACAGAGAGAATTATCAGGAAAATGAACAAGTAAAAGAAATTGTGGAAGAGGAAGAAAGTGAGGATGCTATGAAGAATGACTCAGAAGAAAGTGATGTAATTTCTGCTTACACGGATAGTTATGGAGCAAAGAGTAGTATCCAAAACAATGAGAGATTAAAGCATGTAAAGTCAGTCAGGTCATCAGCAGAACCTAATAGAGTAAACGGGTCTGTCAAAGGCAATCAGCTTTTAGCACAAGACAAACAGATTCGTGCTCGAGGTTTAGCAAACGAGAGGAAAGATCGAAAGGCACAGTCAACTGACACATCAACAATTCTTTTGGAAAGCAAACTCCATAAGTTGGAGCAAAGAGTAAAAATGGCGGAAGGAGAATTGAGAGAAGCTGCTGCAATTGAAGCTGGCCTTTATTCCGTTATTGCAGAGCATGGAAGTTCCAAAAATAAGGTCCATGCTCCTGCTAGACGCCTCTCGAGGTTCTATTTCCATGCCTGTAAAGATGACTCTCCATTGAAAAGGGGAACTGCTGCTAAAAGTGCCGTCTCTGGATTAATTTTGGTTGCAAGGGCATGTGGAAATGATGTTTCTAGGTACTTCTTAGTTTCCAATCATTTTTTTGCATTCGACTAGCAGTCTTGCTTTTTTCCTCTCCACATATATGATGATGCATTTCTTTCTTACTGGAAGAAGCTGTTCAATAGCAAGTATGTTTTTGATATGAAAACCTAGCTGCAACCATATCACAGTTCCTTGAAATTCTTCTATATAATCATCTTCAAGCAACTTTGCAGACCTGTGATGGCTTATCTCTTAGTCCTAAATCCAGTACATGAGTACACAAAAACCTATTTTTCGCTCAAAGCACTGTAATATCGACGCCTTTTGTGAAAGGCAGCTAAGTTGTATGCCTAAGAAAGTATTTACCATTTCCCCGAACTTATTCTTATATTAATTCTGCGCACAGGTTAACTTTCTGGTTATCAAATTCGCTGGTGCTGAGAGCAACTATAGGCAAATTCCAGCGGCAGCAGTATTTGCCTCATTCTACTGAAACTATGCTTGGAAATGCCTTTTCCAGGGACAAGAAACAGATATCTTCTCCGCTTAAGTGGGAGTCTTTCTCCAGCAATGGTATTAGGGATGATATTTGTGAAAGTTTTGGCAATTGGGAGGACCCGCGTACATTTACAAGAGCACTTCAGAGAACAGAAGCTTGGATATTCTCCCGTATTGTTGAATCTATTTGGTGGCAGGTCTCTCTTCCAGGTCCAATCGAACTTTAAAATTGAAGAATCATTATCTGATTGATTAATACGACTGCCCTTTTTTTCTTTTTTCAGACTCTCACTCCACATATGCAATCTGGTGCTGCAAAAGAAATTCGTGAAATTATGAGTTCTTTGATAAACAATGTCCATAGAAGGAAAGCAAGTTCAGATAATGAAGAGCGTGGAAGTTTCTCTTCAGAGCTTTGGAAGAAAGCCTTCAAAGATGCGTGTGAAAGGATTTGCCCTGTTCGAGCTGGAGGTCACGAATGTGGTTGTTTGCATTTTCTATCTAAACTGGTACTAGCTGGCACATTGTCCTTCAATATCAAATTTCCCTAATTATTACATGAAAATACTATCAGTCTGAGAAGAACTTCACAGGCAATTTTTGAAAATTACTACATTTGAATTTACCTCATAAACACTGACTTATATGACACTGCTCACGTAAGATAATTTTGGATAAGAAAATCTATGCTACAACAAATGTGAATTCTCCTTAACTTCGTTTGCATCTTTTCTTATAATGTATGAAAATGTTGTTGACTGAGATTGTAGTCTACTTCTAGTTCTACTTTTACTTTGGTTGAATTATGATATTTTGGCATAAGTGGTTGTTGTTATGCTTTACGGTTCAGCATCTAGTAAAGCTCCAAAAATTTTCAGCAGTGCCTTTCCATTGAATTGTTTTAATGTGCATCATGCTTGATATTCTAAAACATTTCTATCTTGTTGCTAAGAATGCCATTCTTGTAACCAGATAATGGAACAATGTGTGGCTAGATTGGATGTAGCCATGTTCAACGCCATCCTTCGAGAGTCTGCTGATGAGATTCCTTCAGATCCTATATCAGACCCGATTAGTGATGCTGATGTTCTTCCCATTCCAGCTGGAAAGGCTAGCTTTGGGGCGGGGGCACAACTGAAAAATACGGTAAGAATTATGGTTGGATTTTGCCAAGTTAGATGGAGTACTAGAGTCTAGACGTGACCTTGGATAGCTAATACTCTTCATGATACATGGAAGAAATTTTGCCTGTTACCGAAAAATATTGTGTCATAGCAGCCTTTGATGGATGGAAAAACTATTTATTTCAATAGACTTCTCTTTTTACTTATTCAGCCACCTCACTTTCCCCCTCTTATCCAAGAAAAAGGAAAATTTTCCTTCCTCATCTTTTCCCTATTTGTACATTCAACCCCTTTTCCTGCAAATACGTTCTAATGCACGTTGCTTAGATGTCATTGGTAACATTCATGAAAAATTAATACTCCATTATTTATCTTTTGATGGAGATACTGTATATGATTTTTTTCATGTGGATCACAGATCGGGAGTTGGTCCAGATGGCTTACTGACCTTTTTGGCATTGATGATGGGGAGTCACTAAAAGATATAAAAGGGGCAGATAACAATGAAAAGGATGGGAGTAAAGAACTTGACACCTCTGCAAAGGCGTTCTATCTCCTTAATGCATTGAGTGATCTTATGATGCTTCCAAAGGATATGCTTTTAGACAGGACAATAAGAAAAGAGGTCAACCTCAGAACCCTAAGCATTAAGATGTATTCTCTATTTTCTCGCCCTTGATATATGGTGCTATTTGCTTCTTCAGGTTTGTCCGGCATTTGGTCAATTGCTAATAAGAAGGGTTCTTAATATATTTGTCCCGGATGAATTTTGCCGTGATCCAATACCTGAAGCTGTACTTGGAGCTCTTCACTCTGAGGTAAGTTCATTTCTGTCTTTGTTCATTTTTACGTAGTAGAGTTTATCTTGTGTATTCACGGAGCTAGATTTTGAATCTGAAGTATGATGTCAGCTAAGCTTTAAACGCGATGAAATAACTCTTGCAAGTCTGATCTGCTTATGGATTTTTCTTGGTTAGGATCCTCTTGAGGCTGAGGATGATTCTGTTACAAACTACCCATGCGCAGCAGCCCCAGTAGCTTATATTCCACCTCCAATTTCTTTAGTCACTGATATGTTGGGAGATATTTCTAGCTATTCTCAATTGACACGAAGTGGATCTTCATTGCTCAAAAAGTCATACACAAGTGATGAGGAGCTGGAGCAATTAGATTCGCCTTTGAATTTTATAATTAACGATGGTTCTGAAGCTTCACAGTCTTTAGCAAAACCTAGTTGGATGACAAAAGGAAGTGGTAGGCAAAGGTATCAACTCCTTCGAGAGGTATGGATTAACAGCGAGTAAACTGATTAATTGTTGTGTTAAAATACCGTTCTTGATTTGCTTCTGAAGGAAGGCAGGAACAGCAATGAGAGTATGATTTGTGGATATGAGAAGTATTTGTTCCGGATCTTGATGTCTAGATATTGAAGGAGTTAGGTGTCTGTAGAAATGATTAACAAAGTTGAAAAGAAATGCAGCCTTTTCCTTTCTACTTCATCTTGTGATTGAGTTATCACAGCTAACTGTAATTTATTTTTCTTCTGCCTCGCAATCTATAGTAGTTTTCATAGTTCTCCACCATTATAAAAAGAACTTTCCAAGAATCGTTCGTATTAACAATAAAGGGGTTTTTAGAAGAAACCAGTTGTGTTGTAAAGCTGGACTAGTTACATCCTTAAAAGGACGAGCCATGACAACATACTCTATCAGTCTACTGTGCATATCAAAGTAGGAATATAGCTCCAAATAATGCCCGATCAAGGCGCGGGTTCAACCTACCTGACTTGAATCTTATGTATATGTATATATATGGTGAAAAACAAGTACAGATATGAATGAAAATATTTCAGGACCTACATTTCAGGCTATCTAGAAAACACAGGAGAATCAAATCAGCATCCTGCAGTCAACTGAGTAGAAACAACTGCACTTATGAAGACAGAACTTGATCTACAAATTTTAAAAAAATGGGACAAAAATCCATCTAAATTGTTGTCACATGAGGAGCCGATGAATGTTACGTCTTTCAAAGGGGAGTTTTGAGTCGTTTGACGTTCTGCAAACAAGCAAGAGATCCTCAAAAATATACAGATAATACGATTATGCTCTTTTCTGCTAGAGCTGCGTTGCTAGAACACAGTTACACTCACAAACAAAACTGATTCTGTTACACTCATACCACTTTACCTAACATGCATTTGCAAAAAGGAAAATGCTCTCATATGCTGAAGATGCAATGCAGCCAAAAGGCCTTGCCATGTTTCTGCAGGTCCTCCTCCTACTTGAAAATCGACGAGCTTTTTCTGCTTCCTATAGTACTCTTCTAGGGGTTTGACCTTCAAATGAAATACAAAATAATGACATGTATTGGCTGCCGTGCGTTGTTGTTCAACTGAGAAATGAAAAATAACTTTGCTCTAATATCATCTTAAGATACTACCCATAATCAACATAAGATACAGACAAACCAAAATTTATAGTTGAGACTAGATTTAGATGCAATTATACGTGAAACATGCAATGCAATAAGGTACAGAATAAGTGTAAACGCAAAAAGAATTGAGTTATAACCAACGAATGCTAGAATTGAACAAAAAAATATGACATTGATATGTAAACTCTATAGCATGGTTAGTCCAATTAAGGATCAGGAACTCACTAAATTAGCTTTCTTACCAAAATCTTTTATTTATGTATCTAGAGTAGAAATTCTACTAAAAAAGAATGAGTCATGCTTGTTGGTTTTTTTTGGGAAATGGAAGAGGCACCTCTTGGATTGCACCTCTTCATTTCACCCTTTCATTGTCTATAAATTTAGAGGCTTGGCCTCATTTTTACACATGAAAAATTCTGAAATTACTCTCTTTTTCTTTGCATTGTTTTTCCAAAATAAACATTAGTGTTATGTGTGATTTGCTCCGCCTTATTGCGTTCGCTGAAACACTGAGATTTGAAGTACCGCTACACCAATGTAGGTAATTCCGTTCTATCCTGGGAGAAAATAATCCTAAACCTCGGGTACTAGGAGGGGATTAAGTTCCTTAAGTACACACTATGAATTCGGTGGGCTCGGATCTTTGTTCTTCATCTGCATTTCTATCTCTTTTTTTGTTTCTGTTTTTTACCTTGCTGAAATTTATTTTCGAACACGAGTTTACCAACAATGCTCAGCATACGGGTTTGCCTCTGTGTAATTGAGCAAGCAACAGGATTAGATTTTAGTCCTATTTATCTCAAATTTTCAAAGCTACTGCTTTTTTCAACTTCTAAAATTAACAAGATTTCATATACATACCTGTTCAGCATGCACATTCTGCTTATCTGTGGCCGTTGAAGACCTTAAATTATCACTCTCTGTCTGCTGACCAAGATTAATCCTGGAAATCCCTCTTCTAAGGAACTCTACAGGTGAATAAATTCTGTTGCCTCCATTGGAACACTTGAGATTGAGAACTAAATCTATGTCCACTACTTTGTCAAGGATTTCCTGTATGCACAATAAACCTTAACTTCAACATAAACCATCGTGAAATGAGAAAAAAAGGCCTAAACTTTTTGGAAACAACATCTGAGAGTAGAAAACAATTTCCGATGCTCTTAACAAACAACCTTCTTGCGATAAAAGATAAAAGAGAAAGAGGGAAACAGATAAGAGTTTAATAGCTTTTGTGCATAGACAGTGTGTAACAAGCAATTTTCTATGATAAGCTTCATCTAGTAATGTAGAAAACAAAGTAAATTACATACTATAACAAGTTAAAATACACTGAAAAAATCAATAACACGCATAGTGTATATACTAGTCCTAAAGATAAAGCTAAGTGAAAAGAGAGAGCTTTACATACAGCCTGAAGCTTTGTACGAGGAATCCCATCCAAGATGAATCCACTTTCGCCCCTGCAGTAACCTTCTTCTAGCCTCTTTGATAACAGACCAAAAATAACTTCTTCCTCTCGGTCACAGCACCCGCTATCTTCATAAAAGAAATACAAGCATAATTAATTTAAGCAAAGATAAATTCATCATGTCACACACTCACACTAGTATGTTCTTTTTTTTATTTTAAAAGAAGTCTTTTGGTGCTAATGAAAGTACTCACAAACCCAAAAAATTGATTTTGTGACTTTGTAGGTCATGATAAGGAAAGTGTAATTTGGGTCTAACACAGCTTAAAAAACTGAAAGATTGG
The DNA here is from genome assembly GCF_000715075.1 of Nicotiana tabacum. NCBI lineage: Eukaryota > Viridiplantae > Streptophyta > Magnoliopsida > Solanales > Solanaceae > Nicotiana > Nicotiana tabacum. Next base: position 89,753,805 of record NC_134096.1, on the reverse strand, counting down.
ACCAAGAAGGATATAGTATCACATTTCATCAACAAATTCCGGAAAATTAACATGTTCGTACATCCCTGAATATTTGGAGCGTGGACAACAATGTTATAGGCGCTCAATATTGGGTAAAAGTAAAGATAGGTTTGGCTTTGATATCATGTTAAAAGAACTGACATTAAGCCTAATTCAACTCATCTGATCAAAATTGTCCAACATCATATAAGCATAGATAGTTAACCATCAAAAACAGAAGGGTAAAAGAGACCTTGTTGTAGAGAGTATAGTGAGGGTGGAGTTCTTGACGGACTAGAGAGCCCATGGAAATATAGGGGACGTCAAGAAGTTCAGATGGCCATCGGGCATACACGTGTCTGTTGGTCATTGGGTCGCCCATGATCAACCACCGCACTCCTCTCCTTGGAATTGATCCTGCTGCTTTCGCCATCATCCAGTTCCGCTTTTGAGCCTCCTCATATTTGTAATAATCGAGCTGAGCTGCAGCAGCTGACCCGTAGGCCCGAAGCAACTTGCTGGAAGTGATACACGATTATAGAAGGAGCTTAGCTTGAGCAGCTCAAGTATAGAAGAAGCAGTCGTGCAAGTTATCAAAAGTTAGTTACACAGAGGGAGTTAGTTAAAGTTAGTTGAGGTAGTTAGAATAACAAAATCCAGTTACAAAAGAATCTGCTGTAGCTTTATCATTTTGGATACAATGTAATTGGTACAAATAATGTTGTAAGCTACATTTTTATTTTATCAATCAATACATATAACTTTATCCTAAATTCTCTCTTCTTTTCTTCATCTTCTTCTGCAAATTCCTTATCTCTATTGCTTTTCTCGAGTATTCCTGAGGTAGTGCTGCGATCCTCGAGTTCAAATCGAATTCCTGCAATTGTGTAACAGTGGTATCAGAGCCCTTGATCCTTGGAATCATGGCAAAAGGCACACGATCGACTGACAATTCGACTGAAGAACCAGCTAACCTACGTGAATTGATGCAGAAATTGATAGCTGATGTATGAGCTTTATCTGGTGAAGTTTTATATATGAAGCAGTTAGATCAGGTAGTCCTCGAATTGAAGGAACATATGACTAATTCAAGGGAACACCAGAAAGACAAATCTCCATTACCAGATGAAGGTGAACCTTATAAAGGAAGGTCTCATCGAGAGAGAAGCCCTACTATAACGACTCGACTTATCGTTTTAAGAATTTAAGCCCCGTCTGGCGGCATAAGGCCCTGAGCAGCTTCTTATTATGTGTATTGACTTGCGTACGTGATTGAATTCAGTTACCGGATGATTTGGAGTGATTTGGGACACTTGGTCTCCAAAACGGAAGCTTAAGTCTTAGAATTTTTACCGTAGTTGGAACTATGTGAAGACGACTCCGGAATGGAATTTTGATGATGTTAATAGCTCCGTATGGTAATTTTGGACTTAGGAGCGTGTCCGAAAAATTATTTGGAAGTCCGTAGTGGAATTAGGCTTGAAATGCGAAAGTTGAATTTTTGGAAAGTTTGACCGGGGGTTGACTTTTTGATATCGAGATCGAAATTCGATTCTGGAAATTAGAATAGCTTCGTTATGTCATTTATGACTTGTGTGCAAAATTTAAAGTCATTCCGGATTGATTTGATGTATTTCGGTACAAGATATAGAATTTGAAAGTTCAAAGTTCATTAGGCTTGAATTGAGGTGTGATTCGTGGTTTTAGCATTGTTTGATGTGATTCGAGGCTTCGACTAAGTTCGTATAATATTTTAGGACTCGTTGTTATATTTGGTTGAGGTCCCGAGGGCTCGGGTGAGTTTCGGGATGGTTTCGGACCATTTCTATGCCATTTTTAATTGTTGATTTCTGCCTACAAAGGTTTGCATCGCGATCGAGAACTTTTGGTCGCATTCGCGAAGAGCAAACAACAGTTTGGGGCCTTGTGAATCGCGATCGTGGAAGCTCTTTCGCGATCGCGTAGAACAAATCTCTGTTGCACTCACCCGACTTTGGAAGCTTATATCTCGCAATCTATAAGGAATTTGGAGATAATCCAAAAATTAAAGTTGTAGATCTTGATGTCTAGTTTTCAGAAAAGTTAACCATTTGTCATTTGGAATTATGTACAAAAAGTTATGGTGGATAAACTATAGGATGTCTGGGAAGAGTTTGGAAATCTCTGTTGCACAGGGCTGATTTTGGAAGCTTATATCTAGAAATCTATAAGGAATTGGGAGATGAGCAACAAATGAAAGTTATAGCCCTTGGTGTCTAGTTTTCATAAAATTAAACCATTTACAATTTGGAGTTTTGTACAAAACGATATGACCATTATACTAGAGGCTGTCTGGAAGAGTTGGGGGAGTTTGTTCTTCGCGATCGCGATTGGTTTTCCGCGATCGCGAAGAGGAATTTTGGGGCTGAAAATTTTTGTGCTTTGCGATCGCGAAGAGTAAATACCTGGACAGTAGCTATATTTCGAGGTTTCAGCCATTTTTGACATATTTGGAGCTATAGAGCTCGGATTGAAGCGATTTTTGAGGCGATTTTCACCATATGGATTAGGTAAAGTATTCCTAAAGTGTTTATATTTCATGAATATATGATTATATTCATCGTTTAATTCGGATTTTAATGGAAGAAATCAATATTTTTGTAAAATCTTCCAAAATCAAAAATTTAAGATTTGGAGGTCGAGTTGTTATTGGAATTCAATAAAATTGGTATGGTTGAACTCGTATCGGAATGGGTGTTCGAATTTCATGAAAATTATCTGTTTTATGGTATGGTTGAACACCTGTTCGAAATGGGTGTTCGAATGTCATAGAAAATTATCACCGTATTCTCCGCACCATGGGTATTGTGGAGGTGAGCGGAGTTGCCTTTACTACATTTCAACTGTCAGGCGCAGCGTATCGATGGTGGAAAATCTATGAAGAAGGTCGACCAGCCGATGCCACACCACCAACTTGGGCTCAATTTTCGAAAATATTCTTGAAAGAGTTTGTTCCCCAGACTTTTAGAGATACATGGCGCACAGAGTTTGAACGGTTGCGTCAGGGCACTATGACAGTGTCAGAATATGTTATCAGGTTCAGTGAGTTAGCCCGTCATGCACCTATCTTAGTTCCTACAATCAGAGAACGGGTCCGCAGATTCATTGAGGGTGTTTTAGGCGAGGAAAAGGAGTCTAAGGAGGCTAAAAGGTCTCGAAGTTCTGGAGGGTTCAGTGGATTTTACTCTTCAGCTAGAACCCATTATAGCGGAGGCTCGAGCAGCCGGTCGGCTCAGTCCGCACATCAGATTATTCGGGGTGCTCCAGTTTATAGTGCACCACCGATACAAGATTCTTACAGTGGTTATTCCAGTTATTCGGCACAGACTTAGTACGAGCAGCCGCGACCTCAGAGGGGTTGTTATGAGTGTGGTGATACTAGGCATATCATGAGAGATTGTCCCAGATTTGGGAGGGGTGGATTTCATCAGAACACTCCAGCTACAAGCTTTATTCCAGTTGATACTCCACATGCACAGTCAGCTAGAGGTGGAGGACAAACGGGTAGTGGACGCCTAAGAGGTGGAGGCCCGACCCGTTTATTTAATCATTATGATTTGACTGAGGCCAATACACCAGATGATGTCGTTACAGGTACGATCCTGATTTTTTTTAATTATAAAAGGATATTTTCCTTAATTTGATTCGGTTCTGAATATTGAGGTGAGTCCTCCTATTATGCTACCCTTATGGGTGAGCTTCGTAAATTTGTGACCCACTTATATATTTATCCCTGTGGGGAGATTTAAAAATGTGAGCCCATGTATGTTATTTTATTTTTGGTACACCATTGAGGGCTATAAGTCCAAAAGTAATTTTTATTATTCATTACAACGGGTTTAATGTGTTTCGGAATAATTGATTTCAATTTTTATGAATTATATGCCCTACCGGTATGAGGGTTCATTATATGTTGTGAAAATTGATTATGAAATATATTGAAAATAAGAAAGAAAGGAAATTGAAAATTTCAGTTGGCACAATGTGCAACATACTTGTGATTCGGAGTTGAGGATGAGATCCTCGTATTTTTACATGATGTGAAATATTTAAACCGGGCTGCAAGGCGCGGTGAAAGTTATATAAGGATGAGGTCCTTGTGGTGAAATATTTATGAGTTTATAAATTTTTCCTTTATGAAATTAATTTGTACAATAATATTAATAGAGAGTCATGCCTGTTAGGCTTATTTGATAACTCTTGTATATTTTTCTGTTCATATACAACCATTTTTGTGTTGTAAACATTGAGTTTTAACCTATGAGATGAGTGCCCAGGTGGCGTTAAATATGACTCATTAATCCGAGTAAGCAATCATGAGGTCTTCATGCCTCACATTCTGTTGTCAGTATTGTGAAAATTCGAAATGAGGTGGTGGTTATTATGAGATTAGTTGATGATGCTGGAATTAATTATGAACAACTTTTAAGACCAAAGATGTGGTGATGAGCATACATATGATGTGCTTCATATCCTAATATCATTATGATAATACAGTGCCTGTAATGCTGAGATTGTGTTATTGATATATACATTGTGGATGTGTTGTTAGGAGTTATTTTGGTGTTACTCTGGCAGGTGGTTAGGCGCAATTACAGGGGAGCCTCTGCCGAAATTTCTGAAAAATTTGGGAGTTAGAATTTTTTTTTGGGAGATTGAGACGTGCAAAGAAGAGACAAAATTATGTTATGTGTTTGAGGGCGAATGATCCTAAGCAGGGAAGAATCTAACACCCCGGAAAATTTTTGAAGTACTTCAACATTATCAAGAAAGTTGTTGTGTGCGTAGTCACGAGTTGCTACAGCCAGTTGAGACTAATACCGTGCGTTGATGAAAAATCAAACTTTCTGAAAATGTTTGGAGTGTAAGAAATTGGTCTTAAGGTTCACAAATATGGATAAAAGAAATAATCTCAAATGAGATGGTGTTGCCTGGCTTACCTACAATGCAGTAACGTAGGACCAACCGTGAGTATATGTGTAAAAGTAAAAATCATCAATTCGGTAACCTCAGAATAATTATTAGCATGTTCGAGGATGAACGTTGTTTAAGAGGTGGAGAATGTAATGACCCGACTTGTCGTTTTAAGAATTTAAGCCCCGTCTGGTAGAATAAGGCCATGAGCAGCTTCTTATTATGTGTATTGACTTGCGTGCATGGTTGAATTCAGTTACCGGATGATTTAGAGTGATTTGGGACACATGGTCCCCAAAACGGAAGCTCAAGTCTTAGGATTTTTACCGTAGTCGAAACTGTGTGAGGACGACTCCGGATTGGAATTTTGATGATGTCAATAGCTCCGTATGGTGATTTTGGTCTTAGGAGCGTGTCCGGAAAATTATTTGGAGGTCCGTAGTGGAATTAGGCTTGAAATGCCGAAGGTTGAATTTTTGAAAAATTTGACCGGGGGATTGACTTTTTGATATCGAGGTCGGAATTCGATTCTGGAAATTGGAATAGCTTCGTTATGTCATTTATGACTTGTGTGCAAAATTTGAAGTCATTCCGGATTGATTTGATGTATTTTGGCACAAGATATAGAATTTGAAAGTTCAAAGTTTATTAGGCTTGAATTGAGGTATGATTTGTGGTTTTAGAGTTGTTTGATATGATTCGAGGCTTCGACTAAGTTCGTATGATATTTTAGGACTTGTTGGTATATTTGGTTGAGGTCCCGAGGGGCTCGGGTGAGTTTCGGGATGATTTCGAATCATTTGTAGGCCATTTTTAATTGCTGGTTTCTGCCTACAGAGTACAGAGGTGTGCATCGCGATCACGAACTTTTGGTCGCGTTCACGAAGAGCAAACATCAGTTTGGGGCCTTGTGAATCGCAATCGCGGAAGCTCTTCCGCGATCGCGTAAAACAAATCTCTGTTGCACTGACCCGACTTTGGAAGCTTATATCTCACAATCTATAAAGAATTTGGAGATTATCCAAAAATAAAAGTTGTAGCTCTTGATGTCTAGTTTTCAGAAAAGTAAACCATTTGTCATTTGGAGTTGTGTACAAAAGGTTATGGTGGATACACTATAGGCTATCTGGGAAGAGTTTAGAAATCTCTGTTGCACAGGGCTGACTTTGGAAGCTTATATTTAGAAATATATAAGGAATTGGGAGATGAGCAACAAATAAATGTTATAGTTCTTGGTGTCTAGTTTTCAGAAAGTTAAACTATTTGCAATTTGGAGTTTTGTACAAAACGATATGACCATTATACTAGAGGCTGTCTGGAAGAGTTGGGGGAGTTTGTTCTTCGCGATCGCGATTGGTTTTCCGCAATCGCGAAGAGCAATTTTGGGGCTGAAAAATTTTGTGCTTCGCGATCGCAAAGCGTAAATACCTGGGCAGTAGCTATATTTCGAGGTTTCAGCCATTTTTGACATATTTGGAGCTATAGAGCTCGGATTGAAGCGATTTTTGAGGCGATTTTCACCATATGGATTAGGGTAAGTATTCCTAAAGTGTTTATATTTCATGAATATATGATTATATTCATCGTTTAATTCGAATTTTAATGGAAGAAATCAAGATTTTTTGTAAAATCTTCCAAAATCGAAAATTTAAGATTTGGATGTCGAGTTGTTATTGGAATTCAATAAAATTGGTATGGTTGAACTCGTATCAGAATGGGTGTTCGAATTTCATGAAAATTTTTTCGGGTTCCGATGGGCAGGTCCCGCGTTGACTTTTGTTGTCTTTTTGGAGTAAATTTTTAAGTCGACGTATTATTATCTAGAATTGTTTTCGACGAATTTTAATGGAGTTATATAATTAATTTGGATGTATTTGAGCTGTACGGAGGTCAATTCAAGCAAGAAGGCTATTTTGGAATATCGGTCTAACTTCAAAAAGGTAAGTGTCTTGCTTAACCTCGAGTGGGGGAATTACCCCTTAGGCATTGAGTCTTATGTGCCATTTGTAAAATGTGAAAAGCCGTGTACGCGAGGTGACAAGTACGTACTCGGGCTTATACGTGCAAAAATTCATTAAATTAAAGTCTTAGGCATTATTGTGTAGTAAATTGAAAAATTGTGAAAAATTATTAAATCATCTGTTTGCCATGCCTAAATCCTTATTGTTGAATTTGTTTTTATATGATAATTTGATGTGATTGTTACTTGAAATATTTATGAAATTTCGTGAGTATTGTTGGTTTAATATTTCTTGGAAATTAATTCCAATATGAATTTTCTTATGCAAATAATTAATTTAAGCGAGCTTAAGAATAAATGTTAATATAATTATCTAAATTTACATTAATGAAGGTTTTGCTTTATGCTGTGTAATTTCTATCTCTATTGATTATTTTTGGGTATTATATATATTGTGTGGAGTCTTGAGCTATTTGTTGTGAAATTAATTAATTTTATTATATCTTTGGAATTTGGTTGTGGCCATTGGGCAAATTGTGATATGAATTGATTTTATTAATTTCCATCTCTATTGATTATTTTTGGGTGTTATATACATTGTGTGGAGTCTTGGGCTATTTGTTGTGAAATTAATTGATTTTGTTATATCTTTTGAATTTGATTGTGGCCATTGGGCAAATTGTGATATGAATTGATTTTATTATGTTGCGGTGATAATTTTCCGTGTAAATTGTTGTGTTGTGTGAGTTGTTATTTTGGGGAGATAAGGGTAGCATTTCACCGTTGATATTATGTGGTTATAAGGGTGGCATTTCACTGTTGTGTTGTTGGAATATTGTCTGGGCGGAGCGATAATGGTGGCTATAGGAGCGATAAGGGTGGCAATAGGAGCGATAAGGGTGGCTATTGATATTGTCTGGGCGGAGCGATAAGGGTGGCTATAGGAGTGATAAGGGTGGCAATAGGAGCGATAAGGGTGGCTATTGTCAGGGACGATATGTGATGATGTGGGGTTGTGGTGTTGATGATTTTTATGTGATGTTGTGATTTTTCTTATGTTTATTTTTATGCATTGTACAATTGGTCTTGTTGATAGTAAATTGATAACAATATGTTTTATGTTGAAATTGAGAGCCTGAGGCTATTGCCAGGCGGTTTATAAAATAAAATGTGGGCACGAGGTGCCGTGAGTAAATAATGAGGATATTTGGCACGTGAATTGTCCGTGCAGTTGTGATATGAAATGTGGGCACGAGGTGCTGTGATGAAATGATAATGATAATTGGCACGTGAATTGTCCGTGCAACTGTGATATGAAATGAGGGCACGGGGTGCCGTGGAAATATGATGATTTAATTATGGGCACGAGGTGCCGTGGAAATATAAAAATGGGTTGAGACCCGTGTTTAAGAAAAATATGAAAATGGGCTGAGACCCATATTTTTATGATTATGAAATGAGGTATCACATGGTGACTTTTTAATTGAAAGAATTATATTCAAAATATTTATTTGGAAGGATTTTTACTTACAAAGTATTATATGAAAGAATTGTATTTGAAAGATATTTATTTGAGGAAATTATATTTGAAAAGATTTATTGAAAGGATTATATTTGAAAAATAATTATTTGAGAAAATTATATTTAAAAGAGAGTTATTTGGAAGAATTATATGTGAAAGACATTTATTTGAAGGACTTGATTTAATTGGGTGTAATCGTATTTATTAATTATTGAGTTATATTAATGGTACTTGTTGTCTGTTGTGCATATAACTGATTGTTTTATCCTGCCCTTATTATTATTTATTTCCTATTATTTTGTATATTATATTGCACATGTTATTAGACTAGTGAGTGTCTTGACTGTACCTCGTCTCTACTCCATTGAGGTTAGTCTTGATACTTACTGGGCACCGACGATGGTGTACTCATACTACACTTCTGCACATTTTTGTACAGAGCCAGGTATTGGAGATATCGTACTTGAGCAAAGTTAAAGCGGGATCGTAAGGATTCAAGGTAGAGCTGCTTGGTCGTCGCAATCCCTTGGAGTCTTTTCATTTCATTGTATTGTTAATTTGTAATCAAACAATATTGTATATTCGGTCCTCGTGATCATTCTATGTATTCAGTTAGAGTTCGTGACTCAGTACTACCAGTCTTGGGAGGTTGTATATCGTAATTATTTTCGTTGTTAGTTTTGATTACTTAAAAAAAAATGGCTTCAAAATGTAATTGAAATCAGCTTACCAAGTCTTAGAGACTAGGTGCCATCACGACGCCTGTGGTGGGATTTTGGGTCGTGATAAGTTGGTATCAGAGCTCTAGGTTCATAGGTTCTACGAGTCACGAACGAGTCTAGTAGAGTCTTGCGGATCGGTACGGAAACGTCTGTACTTATCTTCGAGAGGCTACATAACTGTTAGAAAATTTCCATTTCTTTCATTCCTGTCGTGCGGAATTTGTTGAATTTGGAATTTGAACCTTTGTATCTCCATTCTCTCACAGATGGTGAGGACACGTGCTACTAGGTCAGCTAAGCAGGCATCCGCACATACTGCTAGGGCTGTAAGAGGTCAGGGCCGAGGTAGAGGCCGAGGTCGAGGTCGAGGAAGGGCACGTGCTGCGACTAGAGCACGTGTCAGAACAATAGTTGAGGAGCCACTAGTAGCTCCAGTTAGGGGACATGTACCAGAAGCACCTGTTGTTACCCCCGGACTTCACGAGACTTTAGCATAGTTCCTGAGTATGTTTGGTATATTAACTCAAGCAGGATTGATCTCTGTTGCACCAAACATTCCGCAGATTGGGGGAGTAGCTCAGACTCCTATCTCAACTCCAGAGCAGCAGGTTCACGTTGATTAGGTTCCGGGTGTAGTACCGGTACAACCTAATTATATCGTAATTATTTCCGTTGTTAGTTTTGATTACTTAAAAAAATGGCTTCAAAATGTAATTGAAATCGGCTTACCTAGTCTTAGAGACTAGGTGCCATCACGACGCCTATGGTAGAATTTTGGGTCATGACACCTACGAGCTGCAATCATCACAATTCCAATTTCTCTATGTGGTCTATGATGGAGTTTTTACAGTTTAATGGTGACTATCTGAGGTCATGGTTGTTCAAAATCTAATGATTTTTCTCTACGGAAAAGGTAACTGCTGAAGAAAAGGTTGAAGTAGGAAAGGGGAAGCTATACAATGGCATCTCTCTTTCATGAGGTACAAGCAGTACCTATAACCTGCTACATGGAATGAGTATGTGATAGCATTAGTTTAATGGTTTGGAGCTAATTTCTTTGATCCAATGGAAGAAATTAAAATATTAAACAAACTGGAAGTGTGAAGGAATGCCAAGCCATTTTTGAAAGGAATCTGAATAGGGTGAGACTATATCAAGAAAATGCAATCAACTGTTTTCTTGGTGGTCTGAAGCATGAGTTGAATATTGCTGTCAAGTTCACCAATCCAACAACTCTATCTCAAGTGTACAGAACTGCAAGGATGCAAGAAGCATACCTGGTTGCAACTAAATAACCTTCCTACACAGCCAACTCTGCAACTAAGAGATATGCAGGACAAGGCAATAATGGTAAGTCACTATTACCAACTCCTAATTCTATTAATTCCTCTTATATTAGAGGGTTTACTAAAAAAAACACTAAGCATAGATGAGATGAATGAAAAAAGGTAACAGAGATTATGTTATTTCTGTAATGAGAAATATACACCAGGCCATAAGTGTAACTGTTCAAAACAACTATATCTATTAGAATTGGAGGAGTTAGAGGAAGTGGCCCCTACAGATGAAGAACAAGAGTTAGTAACACAAGATGGAGGGATCGATCAGCTGGAACCATCCCAATGTATGGAACAGATGAAAATTTCTATTCATGCTTTGAATAGTTCACTGGGATACAGGACCTTAAAGGTCACTGGTTATCATGCAAAAAAGGCTTTAAGTATACTGATTGATACTGGGAGTTCTAATAATTTCATAGAACCCGAGTTGGTCAGGCATTTAGGGTGTACAGTCAAGTCTACAAGACCTCAATTGGTAGCTGCTGCTAATGAAAATTTGATGGTAGATAAGGTATGCATAATCACTTGGTTACTACAGGCTGCTGAATTCTCAGCAGAATATTTACTGCTACCTTTAGGCTCTTGTGGGGTAGTGTTAGGAGTACAATGGCTACTAACACTTGGAGACATTAAGATGAATTTTAGAAAGTTGACTATGGAGTTTTGGTACAAAGGAAGGAAACACCTTTTCAGAGGCGCTGGTAGTCAAGTTAAGGTTCAAGAAACTAAAAAATTAGTCAAACATGCAGGGGATCTATCTCAACTATGCATGATAAAGGTGGTACCTATGGGCAGTGCAGAAGAGCAATGGTATGCTTTTAAAGTTGAGGAGGAACCTGAGGCAGTGTCACGACCCCAAATTCCCTCCGTAGGAGGTCGTGATGGCACCTAGTCTGTAAGACTAGGTAAACCTGTCAATGCGGAATAATCATAAATATCTGAAATAAATAAACTACAATTCAAATAATTACAACTCCCAAAACCTGGTAAAATAAGTCACAAGCTTCTAAAAATTTATTCTCAATGTCTCTACGTATCAAGGTCTAAAGAAAAATAAGGAAGCAACATAAAAATGATAGAAGGGGACTCCGCAGTTTGCGGACGCTAGCAGATATACCTCGAAGTTTCCGTGCACAGGTAACTACTAGACTGGTAAGATGTACCTGGATCTGCACAAAAAGATGTGTAAAAGCATAGTATGAGTACACCACAGCGGTACCCAGTAAGTGCCAAGCCTAACCTCGGTAGAGTAGTGACGAGGTCAGGTCAGGCCCTACTGGAGAATAGATAATGACATGGAAAAATGTTTAAACAATTTAATAAGATAAAATGATAATGGAAATGAATCAACTAGTATGTCACATTTAATTACACCAAATAATAGCAAATAAATACCTCGTGGAAACAAAACAGAATTTCTTTTCAACTTTAAGAAAAATTACAATAAAAATCAAAGGCAACTACGACCATAAATCGATATCAACAAGGGCACTACCGAGGTACTACCTCGTAGTCCCAAATCATAATTAAATTCACAATATCTCATTTCCTTATATCACCGCAGGATCCTTCACAATTTATTTTAAAGAAAATATTTTTTTCGAAATAGCATCCCGCGTTTCAGCCATCCTTATCACACCGCATTACTTCTAGTAGTTCCCCCTACTAGCCACACGTATCAAGCCACCCTTATCTCATCGCATGCGTTTCAATACCCAAACCTTATACCACCGCATGCGTATCAATATCACAATATATCATAATTTGCACCTCAAGTGCTCAAATAATTTAACGTGCCAATATAATTCAACAACAATGTGTTCCAAAATAAAGAGCTCACAGCTCATGCCAAAATAAGTCATCAATAATATTTTTCACAATAAAGAGCTTACGGCTCCATCACAATGAGTACAAAAATCTTACACAAATATTCAGGAATAAATAATTCAGCAAAATAATATTTTAAAATCTTTAATACGTTGCTTCAATACCAAATTTAAAATGTCAAGTATCTCCTATTAATAATATTTAAATTTAAGAAAATCAATTTCAAATAATGCACAGAATAAAAGGAACCAAGTTTCAACTAAACAGGTAAAACAATTAGCAGGAAAAGGTCAAGCAAATATTTAAAGTATACAAATCAAATCAATGATGGAAAATATAACAAGATTTAATAAATTAATTAATATGCAACAGTGATCTTCACAATTTAAAAACATAATCCTTCACATTTAGTCCGTGTACACACTCGTCACCTCGTGCACACGACTTTCATCACATTACAATTAATACCAATCCTAGGGGAAATTTTCCCCACACAAGGTTAGACAAGTCACTTACCTCGACTTGCTCCAATTTAACCAAATAGTATGTTTTTCCTCGATTTTTCGATTCCGATTGACTCGTATCTAGTCATAATTAATTCGATATAGTCAACAAAAATTATAGAATTATTTCTGTAAGAAAATACTCATTTTTCAATAAAAATCCGAAATTAACTCAAAAATGGCCCGTGGGGCCCACGTCTCGGAATCCGACGAAAGTTACGAAATATGAACGCTCATTCAACCACGAGTCTAACCATACCAAAATGACTAAATTCCAATAATAGTTCGACCCTCACATCCTCAAATCTATCCAAGAGGGTTTTCAAATTTTTTCAACTTAAATCATCAATTAAATGTTAAAAACAGTGATAGATTCGGGTAATCTAACAAAGATTGAGTTAAGAACACTTACCCCAACGTTTTCTCTGAAAATCTCTCAAAACTCGCCTCAATCCGAGCTCCAATTCGTTCAAAATGGAGTCCCATTTTTTGAACTTAAACATTCTGTCCAGTGGTTTCTTCTTCGCGAACGCGACCCTTGTCTCGCGTTCGCGAATCACAAAAATGTGCTGCCCAACTTTCCTCTTCGCGAACGCGACCAACGCTTCATGAACGCGAAGCTTTGCAAACTCAGACCTTCGAGAACGCACCCCTTACCTCGCGAACACGTAGAACAAAAGACTGGGGTTCCAAGCTGCCTCACTCTCCTTCGCGAACGCGACGCCACTCACGCGTTTGCGATGCACACACTGCCCTACTCTTCGCATTCACGTCCTCTCCTTCGCAAACACGTAGAACAAAAATTTCACCAGCCCAGAACACTCTTCGCGAACGCGAAAGAGGAAACCAAAAAAATTGCAACAACAGATATCAGCCATCTCACCAAGGCCAAAAATGACCCGTTAACCATCCGGAACACGCCCGAGCCCCTCAGGACCTCAACCAAATATACCAACAAGTCCTAATATATCATACAAACTTAGTCGAGTCTTCAAATCATATCCAACAGTACTAAAAACACGAATCACACATAGATTCAAGCCTAATAAACTTTGAAACTTCCAATTTCTACAAACGACACTGCAACATATCAAATCAAGTCCGATTGACCTCAAATTTTGCATGCAAGTCATAAATGACATAATGGAGTTGTTATGATTTTGAGAAATGGATTCTGACCCCGATATCAAAAAGTCAACTCCCTGGTCAAACTTCCAAACTTAAATTCCTATTTTAGCCATTTCAAGCCTAATTTCACTACAGACTTCCAAATAAAATTCCGATCATGCTCCTAAGTCCAAAATCACCATACGGAGGTGTTGGAATCATCAAAATTCTATTCTGGGGTCGTTTGTACATAATTCGATATCCGGCTACTATTTGAATTTAAACTTTTAATTTTTCTTCAAAATTCTATATCTCGGGCTAGGGACCTCGAAATTTAAATCCGGGCATACGCCCAAGTCCCAAATCATGATACAGACCTACCAAAACTGTCAAAATACTGATCCAAGTCTGTTTGCTAAAAATGTTGACCAAGGTCAACTCATTTGAGTTTTAAAGTTCTAATTCATATTTTAATTCATTTTTCGCATAAAAACTTTCAGGAGAATTTTACGGGCTGCACACGCAAGTCTAGTAATGATAAATAGTACTTTTCGAGGTCTTAGAATACAGAATTAATTATTAAATTTAAAGATGATATTTTGGGTCATCACATTTTCCACCTCTAAAACAAACGTTCTTCCTCGAATGGAGTTAGAAGAAATACCTGAGATGGTGAATAAGTGTGGATAACAGCTGCGCATATCTTGCTCGGTCTCCCAAGTCGCCTCTTCGACCGGATGACCCTCCACTGAACCTTCACGGAAACAATGTTCTTTGACCTCAGCTTTCGAACCTGCCTATCCAAAATAGCCACTGGTTCCTCAACATAAGATAGATCCTTGTCCAACTGAACCGAACTGAATTCTAACACATGAAACGGATCGCCGTGATATTTCCGCAGCATGGAAACATGGAATATCGGATGAACCGCAGAGAGACTAGGTGGTAGTGCAAGTTTGTAAGCCACCTCTCCAACTCTCTCAAGAATCTCAAAAGGCCCAATATACCTAGGGCTCAATTTTTCCTTCTTCCCGAACCTCATCACACCCTTCATAGGCGAAACCCGGAGCAATACCCGCTCACCAACCATGAATGCAACATCACAAACCTTCCGATCCGCATAACTCTTCTATCTAGATTGGACTGTACGAAGTCGATCCTGAATCAACTTAACCTTTTCCAAGGCATCCTAAACCAAGTCTGTACCCAATAGTCTAGCCTCGCCCGGTTCGAACCAACCCACTGGAGACCGGCACCGCCTACCATACAAGGCCTCATACGGAGCCATCTGAATACTTGACTGGTAATTGTTGTTGTAAGCAAACTCTGCAAGTGGTAAAAATTGATCCCAAGCATCCCCAAAATCTATCACACATGCACGAAGTATATCCTCCAGTATCTGAATAGTGTGTTCGGACTGCCCGTCCGTCTGAGGGTGAAATATTGTACTCAACTCTACCCGAGTACCCAACTCACATTGTACTGCCCTCCAAAACCGTGAGGTAAACTGTGTACCCCAGTCAAAGATGATAGATACCGGTACACCGTGAAGTCTAACAATCTCGCGAATATATACATGAGCCAGCTGCTCTGAAGAGTAAGTAGTAATCACAGGAATGAAATGAGCTGATTTGGTCAGCCTATCCACAATCACCCAAACTGCATCAAACTTTCGCTGAGTCCGTGGGAGCCCAACAACGAAATCCATAGTGATCCGCCCCCATTTCCATTCTGGAATCTTTAACTTCTGAAGTAATCCACCCGGTTGCAGATGCTCATATTTCACCTGTTGACAATTTAGACACCGAGATACATACCCCACTATGTCTTTCTTCATCTGCCTCCACCAATAGTGTTGTCTCAAGTCCTGATACATCTTTGCAGCATTCGGATGAATAGAGTACTCCGAACTATGAGCCTCCTGGAGAATCAACTCACGCAAACCATCTACATTGGGTACACATAGCCTGCCCTGCATCCGTAGTACACCGTCATCTCCAATAGTGACTTCTTTGGCATCACCGTGCTGAACTGTATCCTTAAGGACAAGCAAATGAGGGTCATCATACTGACGCTCCCTGATACGATCATAAATAGAAGACTGAGAAACCACACAATCCAAAACTCGGCTTGGCTCGAAAACATCCAACCTGACAAACTGGTTGGCTAGGGCCTGAATATCCAAGGCTAAAGGCCTCTCTGCTACCAGTAAATATGCTAAGCTGCCCAAACTCTCCACCTTACGACTCAAGGCATCGGCCACTACATTGGCCTTCCCAGGATGATAGAGAATGGTGATATCATAATCCTTAAGCAACTCCAACCATCTCCGCTATCGCAAATTAAGATCCTTCTGCTTAAACAGATGTTGTAGACTCCGGTGATCGGTGTAGACCTCATAATGGACACCGTACAAATAATACCGCCAAATTTTTAAGGCATGAACAATAGCTGCTAACTCCAGGTCATGTACAAGATAATTCTTCTCTTGCACCTTTAACTGTCTGGACGCGTAGGCAATCGCCCTACCATCTTGCATTAACACTGCGCCTAGACCAATACGCGACGCATCACAATACACTGTATAAGACCTTGTACCTATAGGTAATACCAATACTGGGGCTGTAGTTAAAGTTGTCTTGAGCTTTTGAAAGCTCTCCTCACATTCCTCGGTCCACCTGAACGGAGCACCCTTCTGGGTTAATTTGGTCATAGATGCATCAATAGAAGAGAAACCCTTTACAAATCGGCGATAATACTCTGTCAAACCAAGAAAACTCCTGGATTTTCGTAATTGAGGACGGTCTGGACCAATTCTACATTGCTTCAATCTTCTTCGGATCTACCTTGATCCCCTCGCATGAAACTATATGACCTAAAAATCCCACCGAATCAAGCCAGAATTCACACTTTGAGAATTTTGCATATAACTTCTTTTCTCTCAAAATCTGAAGCACAGTCCTCAGGTGTTGTTCATGATCTTCCCGACTCTGGGAATACACCAGAATGTCGTCAATAAACACAATGATGAAAGAATCAAGATAGGGCTGAAATACACTATTTATTAAGTGCATAAATGCTAGTGGGGTGTTGGTCAGCCCAAAAGACATCACAAGGAACTCGTAATGACCATACCGAGTCCTGAAAGCAGTTTTCAGGATATCTGGCTCCCGAATCTTCAACTGATGATAGCTTGAACGCAAGTCAATTTTAGAGAATACCTTGGCACCCTGAAGCTGATCAAATAGGTCATCAATACGTGGCAATGGATACCTGTTATTCACTGTAACCTTGTTCAGCTGGCGGTAATCAATACACATCATCCGCATAGAACCATCCTTATTTTTTACAAATAAGACAGGAGCACCCCAAGGCGATACACTAGGCCGATTGAAACCCTTATCAAGCAATTCCTGTAACTGTTCTTTTAATTCTTTCAACTCTGCTGGGGCCATACGGTATGGTGGAATAGAAACAGGCTGAGTACCTGGTAATAAATCAATACCAAAATCAATATCCCTGTCGGGTGGCATACCCGGAAGATCTGCTAAAAATACATCAGGAAAATCCATTACTACAGGAATTGACTCCACAGTAGGATTATCAATACTAACATCTCTCACATAGGCCAGATACGCATCACACCCATTCTCAACCATTCGTTGAGCTTTAAGAAATGCAACAACCCTGCTAGGAACATGATCTGAGGTACCTCTCCACTCTAGCCGTGGTAGACCTAGCATAGCCAACGTCACCGTCTTGGCGTAACAATCAAGAATAGCGTGATAGGGCGACAACCAGTCCATGCCCAAAATAATATCGAAATCCAACATACTGAGCAATAATAAATCAGCTCTGGTCTCAAAATCACTGATAACAATTAAACACGGCCGATACACATGGTCCACAATAATAGATTCACCTACTGGTGTAGATACATAAACAGAAAAATTCAAGGAATCACGTGATACGCCCAAATACGAGGCAAAATAAGATGACACATAAGAGTAAGTTGAGCCTGGATCAAATAAGACTGATGCATCTCTATGACAGACCAGAATAATACCTGTGATAACAGAACCGGAAGCAACGACATCTATCCTAGCAGGAAAGGCATAATATCTGGCATGGCCTTCCCCTCTAGGGCGACCTCTACCTGCCCGACCTCCACCTCTAGCTGGCTGTGCAGGTGGAGTGGCAACTGGTGCAGTAATCATGGCCTGAGAAGCCTGAAGACCCTGTGGAATAGGTGGGGCCTGAGAAATCTGTGGAGGTGCACCCCTCCTAAATCTGGGGCAATCTCTCATAATATGACGGGTGTCACCACAGGGCCTGGTAAGATGTACCTGGATCTGCACAAAAAGATGTGCAGAAGCGTAGTATGAGTACACCATAGCGGTACACAATAACTGCCAAGCCTAACCTCGGTAGAGTAGTGGCGAGGTCAGGTCAGACCCTACTGGAGAATAGATAATGACATGAAAAAATATTTAAACAATTTAATAAGATAAAATGATAATGGAAATGAATCAAGTAGTATGTCACATTTCATTAAACCAAATAATGGCAAATAAATACCTCGTGGAAACAAAACAGAATTTCTTTTCAACTTTAAGAAAAATCACAATAAAAATCAAAGGCAACTACGGCCATAAATCGATATCAACAAGGGCACTACCGAGGTACCGCCTCGTAGTCCCAAGTCATAATTAAATTCACAATATCTCATTTCCTTATCTCACCGCAGGAGCCTTCACAATTTATTTTAAAGAAAACATTTTTTCCGAAATAGCATCCCGCGTTTCAGCCATCCTTATCACACCGCATGACTTCTAGTAGTTTCCCCTA
Organism: Nicotiana tabacum; assembly: GCF_000715075.1. Taxonomy (NCBI): domain Eukaryota; kingdom Viridiplantae; phylum Streptophyta; class Magnoliopsida; order Solanales; family Solanaceae; genus Nicotiana; species Nicotiana tabacum. The sequence continues at coordinate 89,735,023 of NC_134096.1, read as the reverse complement.
CTAGCCACGCGTATCAAGCCACCCTTATCTCACCGCATGCGTTTCAATACCCAAACCTTATACCACCGCATGCGTATCAATATCATAATATATCACAATTTACACCTCAAGTGCTCAAATAATTTAACGTGCCAACATAAATCAACAACAATGTGTTCTAAAATAAAGAGCTCACAGCTCACGCCAAAATAAGTTATCTATAATATTTTTTACAATAAAGAGCTCACGGCTCCATCACAATGAGTACAAAAATCTTACACAAATACTCAGGAATAAATAATTCAGCAAAATAATATTTCAAAATCTTTAATACGTTGCTTCAATACCAAATTTAAAATGTCAAGTATTTCCTATTAATAATATTTAAATTTAAGAAAATCAATTTCAAATAATGCACAGAATAAACGGAACCAAGTTTCAACTAAACAGGTAAAACAATTAGCAGGAAAATGTCAAGCAAATATTTAAAGTATACAAATCAAATCAATGATGGAAAATATAACAAGATTTAATAAATTAATTAATATGCAACAGTGATCTTCACAATTTAAAAACATAATCCTTCACATTTAGTCCGTGTACACACTCATCACCTCGTGTATACGACTTTTATCACATTACAATTAATACCAATCCTAGGGTAAATTTTTCCCACACAAGGTTAAACAAGTCACTTACCTCGACTTGCTCCAATTTAAACAAGTAGTATGTTTTTTTCTCGATTTTCCGATTCCAGTCGACTCGTATCTAGTCATAATTAATTCGATACAGTCAACAAAAATTATAGAATTCATTCTGTAAGAAAATACTATATTTTTCAATAAAAATCTGAAATTAACTCAAAAATGGCCCGTGGGGCCCACGTCTCGAAATCCGACGAAAGTTACGAAATATGAACGCCCATTCAACCACGAGTCTAACCATACCAAAATGACTAAATTCCAATAAGAGTTCGACCCTCAAATCCTTAAATCTATCCAAGAGGGTTTTCAAATTTTTCCAACTTAAATCATCAATTAAATGTTAAAAACAGTGATAGATTCGGGTAATCTAACAAAGATTGAGTTAAGAACATTTACCCCAACATTTTCTCTGAAAATCTCTCAAAACTCGCCTCAATCCGAGCTCCAATTCGTTAAAAATGGAGTCCCATTTTCTAAACTTAACATTCTGTCCAGTGGTTTCTTCTTCGCGAACACGAGCCTTGTCTCACGTTCGCGAATCACAAAATTGTGCTGCCCAACTTTCCTCTTCGCGAACGCAACCAACACTTCGCGAACGCGACCAACGCTTCGCGAACGCGAAGCTTTGCAAACTCAAACCTTCGCGAACGCGTCCCTTACCTCGCGAACGCGTAGAACAAAAGACTGGGGTTCCCAGCTGCTTCACTCTCCTTCGCGAACGCGACGCCACTCACGCGTTCGCGATGCACACACTGCCCTACTCTTCGCGTTCGCTTCCTCTCCTCGGCGAATGCGTAGAACAAAAATTTCACCAGCCCAAAACACTCTTCACGAACGCGAGGATCCTCTCGCGAACGCGAAAGAGGAAACCAGAAAAATTGCAGCAGCAGATATCAGTCATCTCACCAAGGCCAAAAATGACCCGTTAACCATCCGGAACATGCCCGAGCCCCTCGGGACCTCAACCAAATATATCAACAACTCCTAATACATCATACGAACTTATTCGAGTCTTCAAATCACATTCAACAATACTAAAAACACGAATCACACATAGATTCAAGCCTAATAAACTTTGAAACTTCCAATTTCTACAAACGACGCCGCAACATATCAAATCAAGTTCGATTGACCTCAAATTTTGCATGCAGGTCATAAATGATATAACGGAGTTGTTAAGATTTTCAGAACTAGATTCCGACCCCGATATCAAAAATTCAACTCCCCGGTCAAACTTCCAAACTTAAATTTCTATTTTAGCCATTTCAAGCCTAATTTCACTACGGTCTTCCAAATAAAATTTTGATCACGCTTCTAAGTTCAAAATCACCATACGGAGCTGTTGGAATCATCAAAATTCTATTCCGGCGTTGTTTGCACATATTTCGACATTCGGTCATTATTTGAATTTAAACTTTTAATTTTTCTTTAAAATTCCATATCTTGGGCTAGGGACCTCAGAATTTAATTCCGGGCATACGCCCAAGTCCCAAATCACGATACGGACCTACCAAAACTGTCAAAACACTGATCTGAGTCCGTTTTCTAAAAATATTGACCAAGGTCAACTCAGTTGAGTTTTAAAGCTCTAATTCATATTTTAATTTATTTTTCGCATAAAAGCTTTTCGAAAAATTTTACGGGATGCGCACGCAAGTCGAATAATGATAAATAGTAATTTTCGAGGTCTTAGAATATAGAATTAATTATTAAATTTAAAGATAACATTTTGGATCATCACAGACAGATGTCAGACTGGTACAATTACTAGCTGAGTATTCTAGACTATTTGAAGAGCCTGCTGAATTACCTCCCTCTAGGGGTGTTTTTGATCATAGAATTGTTCTACAAAATGAAACTGGGCCTATGAATAAAAGGCCCTATAGGCATCCTTCAGTTAAGAAGGATATTATTGAAGGTCTTGTACATCAAATGCTGGACTAAGGAATTATTCAGCCCAGCTGTAGTCATTTTGCTTCACCAGTGGTTTTAGTAGGTAAGAAATATGGTTCATGGAGGTTTTGTGTCGACTATAGGGATTTGAATAAACACACCGTGAAAAACAAGTTCTCCATTCCCATTGTAGAAGATTTGCTAAATGAACTTGGAGGTTCTAAGATCTTCTCTAAAATAGACCTAAGGTCTGCATATCATCAACTCAGAATGGCCAAGGAAATGTGCCTAAAACTGCTTTCAGAACTCATTCTGGACATTTTGAATATCTGGTAATGCCATTTGGTCTGACGAATGCTCCTACAACATTTCAAGGATTGGTGAACTTTATTTTTTCCAGGAGTTTCTCAGAAAACATGTGTTGGTCTTCTTTGATGATATTCTCATATACAGCAGCACTATAGAGGATCACTTAATTCATTTGAGGTCTGTTTTTGTAGAAATGAGTAAACATCAGTTCTTTGCTAAAAAGAACAAATGTTTCTTTGGGGTTCAGAGGATTGAATACTTAAGATATTTCATTACAGCTGAAAGAGTATCTACTGATCCTCAAAAGATAGAAGTTGTACAGAACTGGCCTACATCAACAACTCTAAAACAACTTAGGGGATTTCTGGGCCTAGTTGGTTATTATAGAAGATTTATTAAAGGTTTTTGGGTGATTTACAAACCTCTAACTTATCTCACTAACAAGGATGGGTCCAAATGGTCAACTTCAGCAGATGCATCATTTGCAACTTTGAAAAAATACTCACCCAAGCTCATGTTCTAGCTCTACCAGATGCTATCAAAACCTTCATTGTGGAAACTGATGCCAATGGTAATGGCATTGGAGCAGTACTTATGTAGGAAGGGCATCCAATAGATTTTATTACCAAGGCTTTATCCCCCAAGCATGTAGCTCTAACTGTCTATGATAGAGAGTTACTGGCTATGGTACATGCATTAACAAAATGGTCACAGTATTTGTTGGAACAGAAATTCATCATCAGAACTGACTAAAAGGCCTTGAAGTAGCTTATGGAGCAGAATTTACACACTAACTCCCAGCTGTTGTGGCTAACCAAACTAATTCCATTTGATTATTCAATAGAATACAAGAAGGGGGTAGAGAATAAAGTAGCTGATGCACTTTCTAGAGTGGCTGGAGCTGAATTATTGACATTGATGGTTTTCCCTGGTGATACTGATCTTTTTCAGGCTATAATTGATAGTTGGAACTCTGATCAGGAGCTGAAGCACCTCATTGAAGAACTCCAAGCTGATCCACATACTCACAAACATTTCACATATTTTCAAAGTCAGCTAAGGAGAAACGGCAAATTGGTGATAGGAAAGGTGCCAGAATTGAGAAAATAATTATAACTTTGTGACATGCAACTCCTCAAGGTGTCCGTGTTGAAGCTACTCTAAGGAGGCAACTAACATTGTTCTATTGGAAGAACATGAGGAAAGAGGTAAGAGATTTTGTGCAAAAATGTGATGTGTGCCAAAAGAACAAATCTGACTTAGCTGCTTATCCTGGCTTGTTACATGCATTACCCATCCCAGATGTAGTGTGGTCTCAAATCAGTATGGATTTCATTGATGGCCTCCCTAAATCCAATCGTTATGAGGTAATACTAGTAGTGGTGGACATACTTAACAAGTATGGTCATTTTATTCCACTTAAGCATCCTTATATCGCTCAATCAGTTGTTAAATTGTTCTTAGACACTGTGGTGAGATTACATGGCCTACCTGATACTATTACTAGTGATCGAGATGATGTCTTTATCAGTACATTCTAGCAAGAACTGTTCTCACTGCAAGGAGTTCAATTGAACACCTCTTCTGCATATCATCCCCAATCTGATAGACATACTCAAGTGTTGAATAGAAGTCTTGAGACCTACTTAAGGTGCTACTGCAATGAGGATGCTGCTAAATGGTACTCCTGCTTGCCTATGGCTGAGTACTGGTATAACACCTCATTTCACTCAGCCATAAAGACCACCCCTTATGAAGCACTATATGGTCGACCACCTCCCTTACACCTACCCTACTTGCCAGGGGAGTCAACTTCAGCTGAAGTTGATAACACTTTGCTCAATAGAGAACTAAAGTTGTAGTTGCTTAAACATCATCTAAGAAGAGCTCAACATAGAATGAAGCAACAAGCAGATTCATACAGAAGTGATATGCAATTTGATGTAGGTGATTGAGTCTATCTAAAAATCCAACCCTATAAGCAAAAGACTATATCCAACCATTCATCACGCAAGTTGGATTTTAAATACTATGGACCTTTTCAGATTCTCAAACGAGTGGGTCCATTTGCCTACACTCTATTACTTCCTGGTGGAGTTAAGATTCACCCCACAATGCATGTTTCACTGTTGAAAAGATGCTATGAAGTTCTATCTCAGATTTCTTATCCTGTAGAAATTGATTTGGCCAGTCCTTATTACCTTGATCTTGAACTAATCTTGCAAAGGAGAATGGTGAAGAAAGGAAATAAAGTTGTTGCACAAGCCTTAGTTAAGTGGCAAAGACTTTTTGCTGATGGTGCTACATGGGAGTTTGTTATAGTCCTACAAACGAGGTTCCCTTCTTTTGATCCTTATGGACAAGGATCTTCGATTGGGGGAGTACTGATAAATTATATAAGGAGGTTAGCTTGAGTAGTTCAAGTATAGAAGAAATAGTTGTACAAGTCAGCTCAAGTATAGAAGAAACAGTCGTGCAAGTCAAAAGTTAGTTACGAGGAGGGAGAGTTAGTTAAAGTTAGTTGAGATAGTTAGAATAATAGAATTTAGTTAGAAAAGAATCTGTTGTAACTTTATCATTTTGGATACAATGTAATCAGTACAAATAGTGTTGTTTGCTACATATTCATTTTATCAATCAATACATACAATTTTATCCTAAATTCTCTCTTCTCTTCTTCATCTTCTCTCTTCTTCCTCTTCTTCTGCAAATTCCTTATCTCTATTGCTTTTCTCGATCAATTCCTCAGGCAGTGTTGTGATCATCGAGTTCAAATCGAATTCCTGTAATTGCGTAACAGGAAGCCAGGGGCGAATTTACTTTATGAGGTAAGGGTGTCATACTACCCGCTTGCTTCGCTAATATTCTTACTATATATAATATATCTGTGGAAAATGCGTATATATTGATAAAGTGTCACCCAACAATCACAAAGTGAACGTGGGTGCCACTTGTTCAGCGTCCACCTTAAAAGGCTCTCATGACCTTATGAATGCAAGTTGGATTCCCAACTAGAACATCTTCTTTGTTTTTCCTTTTTCTCTTTCTACTTATTAAGATTAAGATTTCCTTTGTTCCCAGTTGGGTCCTAGGGCCTCACCTCTTTTTCGTCGTGTTCTTTTCCTCCTTTTCTTACTTTTATTTGCTAAGTCTTTTTTTTTCTTCTTCTGTTATCTCCTTCATTTATTTTTAACTTTCAGTCTTTACTTCATGAGCAATTATTTTTGATAGGTAATTTGAATTGATTTTAGTTAGCATATAATTTTTTTTTGTTTAATAAAATAATATTAATTTATATATTAGAGTATAATGTGAACAATATCTTCTATTGAATTTTGAAAAAAAAAAGTAAATGGCTTGATTGATAGTCATTTTGGGTCGATTATCATAGATTGAACGTTGAAGATTTTTATTTAGAAATGATTATCATATAACTTTACAATTAAGATGAAAAAATTAATCTAAGAATAATATAAGTAAATTAATTTAGTCAAACAAAGGATATGTAGTAGTTAAGCTACTCTTCAAGCAAACTTTTATATTGATGCGCTCTTTCATGAAATGTTATTCTTCTTTTGCATTTTCATTTTAAATTAAGAGTAAAAAAGCTGAACCAAAATTGAACTTATTTTGTTTCGCGAATGAAAGACCTAATCGAATTAACCAAAAACTAAGCGAATCGATCTATTATTCTTATTCTGTCTTTGTAGCTATTGGCATGTATATTGTATGCATAACGTAGTGACACCTGCACCTTTGAATCCTGAATCCGCCTCTGCTGAAAGTCCGAAGAAGTAGTCGGGTTGAAACTCCCAGGAAGCTCAGCACTGCCATGGCCGGTGGATAAAAAAAGGAATGCAAGGAAGTCCTGTAGAGGGATTCTGAAGGAGAAGAGACGGTGGCAGTTGATTAAAATATTGATGCTGAAAATGTGTTGGATTTACATGGAAGACATGACACTTAATGAGAGGCGTTGACCAAGAAATGGGGTGGATATTTTAATGAGACCGCGTCCTTTTACTCTTATACTGGGCATTGAACCAATGAACTTACAAAAGTTTTGAACTCCCTTGACCACTAAGTTATGCTATGTTATGGGGATTCAAAATATAATTATAAAGGTAAAAAACATATTTTGTCATATATATACAATGTAATTTTTTGGGAAGGGCGTTCGGGTGAACCCCACTTCGCCCATGACCGAGGTCTATGAAAATAACTAAGACCTGGTAGGGGAAAATAGGATAATGTTGTAAATGACATGTGGAATCCGCTACACATTGTGGCGAGACGCTTTCACCATAACTAGTGGTGGTACCCGTGCGATGCGCGGTCAATATTAAAAAATATTAATTAAATTAAATTGTGATCGGGTTTGTTTGAACATATTAGATCGTATTGCTTTAATAAATTTCAATTGTCATCTTATTTGTCAATATGATATACCCAATAATAAAATCGCCAGTAAATTAAAGGGACTTATATAGTCATTGAATAATTCTTTTCTTCTATATTTTTCTTTATTCTATTATCCAATGTTTAGTATTTTTACATTGTTAATAGAAATTTTTATTAGCATATTACTTTGTTTAATATTTTTGTATGCTCGCTTTCTTTAATATTTTTGTCTGCTCGCTTTCTTTTTGTAATATAAGATATACATATTAAATATTTTTTAATTTAAATTTTATTCTGTTGTTGTCAATAATATTATCTAAATTTTAATGAATAAAATCTCTATTAAATTAAAGAGACTTATATAGTTATCGATTAAATTTTGTTATTATGTATTTTTCTTTATTATATTATCCAATATTTAATATAATTGCATTGTTAATAGAATTTTTTATTAGCATATTACTTTGTTTAATATTTTTACCTACTACTTTCTTTTTATAATATAATAGAAGATATATATTTTATTACTCTTGAAATATTTTTTTAATTTTAAATTTTATCCAATTGTTCTGAAGAATATTATCTGAAATTTAATAAATAATTTAAAAACTCCAACTTGAAACTACTCTCCAATTTGAATGGACAGTTTTTTTTAATTTTCATTTTTTATTATAAAATATTTTATTTTATTATTTTATATATATTTAAATTTAAAAAAATAATCAATAACTAATTATTAACTATATATCATGCGACTTTTTTCTAGGCTGACACTTGGCTTAAAGAGAGTTTTCTTTTAATAATAATAATATATAGAAAGCCGATATGGCCTCACTCGTGTGCTATCTGTTTCTCCATGCAGCCCAGAAAAAATGAAAGGCGCCAAGGAAAATGAAAAGAAAAATCACTACGCCCACCGTGGGGCTCGAACCCACGACCACAAGGTTAAGAGCCTTGCGCTCTACCAACTGAGCTAGACGGGCTTGCTGATAAGAAGCACGAACTTACGATATATGATTGTTTGAGTGTTGAAATTAACCCGCTAATTAATAGTTAAAGTTGTATTTTTGGCTTCAAGGACCCTACCCCACTCAAACGGAAAATATTACTCCTATTAGTAGTCATAAAGAGCTTCGAGAAAATAGAAAGATAAAAAAATAAAGAGCTTAGACTTGGAAATAGTATTCCCGGTTTGGCTTTCCTAGTCTCCTTCCCAATGACTTGGTAGATGATCAGATTCTTCTAGGTTGGTTCCTGTATATCTGGAAGCCCAATTCTTCATTGAAAACTGATCAACGGTACACACCTGAAATTCCCGCGCGCTTACAATTTCCCCGGTTGCTTTACGCAGGCCACACGTATTCTGCCGCTCTTGATATACATATATATAGGGGTCAAGAATTTGGTTTTATAGCAGTTCAACTCTTGCCTCTTGGTTTTTACTTTTAATTCTTGCCAAAGTACACCCTCTTTGATATTTGTTAATTTGATGGCAGAATACAAGCAGCACCTACGTCTATTTGAACGCTTTGATGAGAATAGAGATAGGAAAATATCAGCAGAGGAGCTACAACAGTGTGTCCACTTGATCGGCAAAGACATGTCGTATGAGGAAGCGAAGGCTGCGGTTGAGTTAAATGACTCAGATAACGATGGCTTGTTGGATTTCGAAGACTTTGTGAGATTAATTGAAGATGGAAGCGAAGAAGAGAAGGCGCACGAGCTGAAGGAAGCATTCAGGATGTATGAGATGGAGGGATGTGGATGTATTACGCCTGAGAGTTTGAATAGAATGCTTGCCAGATTAGGAGAATCAAGAACCATTGATGAATGCAGAGGAATGATTTGCCGCTATGATATTGATGGCGATGGTCTCCTTAACTTTGATGAGTTCGAGATTATGATGCGTTGTTAGTTTTTTGTCCTTGCCACTGCTTACTTTGCTTTCTTTCTGCTTTCTTTGTATCTTTGATTCGTTCATTGATCTTTTGTTGAGGATTGCTCATTCTTTCTGTATATTAGTACAACATTGCACCTTATTGTAGACTAATGGTTCTAATATTTGTAAAGTTTTCATCTTGACATATTTTTATGTTTTTGGATAATGCAGCTTTGCTTAAAAACTTATGTATTCTCATTAATAATTTATACATATTCAATTGATTTTTTAAGACAAATACAGGGTTCGAACTAAAATTACTGGGTTCAGCCAAACCCGCTCGGAGCACTCTAGCTCCGCCCCCGGATGTCATATGATGTGTTCTATTCCTTTTTAGTGATGAGTGCCTGCAGTTTTACTCTACTTCGACTTGAGGAACCAATCAATTTTAATTATTCTTGCAAATGTCTCCTATTGGTATTTGAATCTTGTAAAAGTATTCTGTACTTTACTTTAGTGAAAGACTGTTTCTTCTTCAATCTGCTATATATGATCTGTGATATCCCTTTTGTTCTACCTTTTGGGTTGTCTTTTGAATCTAGGGAACGAACTTAAGGTCAGTCAAGAAAACAATTTTAATGAAAAGTCAAGACATATTTGGGAGATGAACTGAAAATTGATTGACAGCAGTAGCTACATAAGAAGATCACTATTGATCAAAAGTAGTTGCTGCATACGTACATATTTACAAGTTAATAATATGCGGCATAAAGTCTCCTCTTGTATTTTGCCGTAAGTGCAGAGGAGATCAAGATCTTAGGAGCCATAAAAACCTTACAAGTTAAACACCTGGAAACTTAATCACTTACAATTCACAAAAGCTTGCTATTTTGGTTATCACATGGTACTGGTGGCCGCAGCCTTGAACAAAGGTTTGCAAGAACTTTCGGAGGTTATGAGTTGCTCTTCCCCTTCCAGTAATTCTTCAACCAATCTTGACAACTTTTCCACAATCTCACCAGCATTTGGTCTTAACGAGGGCTCGTCCTCCACGCATGCTCTAGCCAGATTTGCCAATGTCACTGCTGCATCAAATAAATAATTCTCTCCTAATGCACTGTCTATCCATTCCCTTAACTCATCCGCGTTCTCTGACTCCAAAATGACCTTTATTTTATCAGACAGCCTAATTTCATCTTCTCCTCCTTTACCATTGCCACTGGTTATAGGTGTTTGGCCTGATAACACCTCCAGCAAAATCACCCCAAAAGCAAAGATATCAATGCTCGGGGTAAGGATTCCTCGTTCAAGATACTCTGGCGCCAAATAACCTATTGCAACATCATCTTCAACACATCGAGCCATGCCAAAATTACCAACTTTTGCCTTGAACTCTTCATCAAGAAAAATGTTCCTGCTCTTTATATTTCGATGGACATAAGCAGGATCCATGATATGGTGCATAAATTGCAAGGCGGTCGCTACATCTAGACAAATCCTTAGCCTCTGATTCCATGTCAAGAAACAATAGCACGAAGCAATGAATTGATTCTTCATTGCTCGACCACCATGAAGCCAGTCTTTTAACGAACCATTTACAGCATATTCAAACACCAAGAATGAATCAGGACTCTCTGATACGCATGTCCCTAAGTGCCTGATAATATTTGGATGATGATGAATTGCATCATTGAATAGCCCAAAATCTATTTTTGAGATATTGCAAGTCTCCATCTTTTTGATTGCCAAATTTTTTCCATTGATCCGGCCATGGAATACAGAATCCTCGATAAGATTGGAGGAATCAAAATCCTCTGTAGCCTTCTTTATCTCATCAATAGTGTAGGTCTCAACCAACAACTTATGTGGTGTGGCATCAATAATCTGACTGTCAAGTTCATTTTGAGACCCCTCGAATGAAACTTTCTTTTCGCTGGTAGTTCTCACACTTAAGCTTAACTTTTGTAGCTCCAAATCTGCTTCCTTACACAAATCTGCATCCCTCTTCCTCTTGTGCAGGATAAACAAGAAAACTGCTGCAAACGCTACCATTGACATAAAGGCAACCACAGCAACAGCAATATAAACTCCCATCATCCTCATTTTGGACTTTCTTTTATGTTTTTTAGTTGACGCAACGCTTGCTGCTGGATATCCCAAATCCGGCTGTTGTGAGTTTGTAAATGAGTTAAGTCTTGGTTTACCTGTTGACACATAATATAACTAACATAAACTGTATGCTCTCTCTCTAACAACTTAAAATTTTAAATGAGACGGTCATACTAATCAATTTGGTATCAGGGCAAGCAAGGAAACTTAGATTCAAATCTCACCACCACTCAAAAAGCAAAAAACATTTCAACATCTAAATCTCACCACCACCCAAAGAGCAAAAAAAAACATTTCTTCATGGATAAGGGCTAATATAATTAAATAAGTAACTAAAAATGTGATCTTTCTAATTATTTAAATTTTCAGATGAGATAGTCACACAATTCAACGTTACCTTCGAGTGGAATCAGAAGAGTTGAAGCTGGTGATAGGCTTTCAGGTCTAAAACTACCTCCTTCTAATCTGTGATTGGTAGCAATTATTCTTTCAGCACTAGTATTGAAGCCAATTGCTAAGGCTGCAATTGTATCGCCTTGCTTCACTGGATAAGAGACCAAAAGTTTTGTTTGCGGACTAATTTCTTCTGGAGAAAGACAAGCACATCTCAGTGGAATTGACAGCAGAAGTTTCTCAGACAGATCAAAAGGAGTAATATTTGGATTTTTCTCCTTAATAGCTTTGCAAGTCGTTAAACCTTCTAAAGATTGAGCAATGCTATAAAAGCTCTCTCCTTTAATTGTTGTTTTTGTCAATTCAGCTTCAAAGAATCCGCCAACGCATTTACAATCTAATGGAATTAATAAAGGCTGGTCAATTGTAAGAAATTCTGTATCAGCAGAAAAGCCATTTGCTTCACCTAGAACGTATCGATTGATACCCAAATAAGAACTCAGATTGAAAAGAGACGAGTAAAATGAATTGGTGCGAAGAATTGCGAATGTCCCGCATTGCAGTGGCTGCAAATTACGTTCACATCGATAGCCAGAAGCAGCTGGAGATTTCGAGTCGCAGCTTAATAAGTCCTCTAGTCCAATAGCAGAAACTGTCACAAATAAGAAGAAAACCAAAGAACAGAACTGAAAATCGAGTGTCATAGTAATGAATTAAGTGAAGGACCAGTCAACTCCACGTGGTTTGCTTAGTAGAATAAAAAGGTGGTTTTTGTAGGAGGGCAAAGGAGATGAATATATTTTGGATCTGTAAAAATCGGCGTATGAAAAGGTAGAATTTCTTGGACAAGAGTCTTGGTTGCTGCAATTCTTTTAGTATATTTTGAGTCTAACTGTGGACTAGTGCAGTTTTCTGGGCAACTCTATTAATTCTAAGATTTTAAATGGCTAACGGTCATGATTAACCCCTCAACCATCTCAACGAATTCCTTTTGGTTTTCTAAAATTGCATTGTTTGTTTGTGGTCATAGAAGCTCATACATGCACTTGAAAAAGGACATATCTTTCCTAGGAAGAATGAGCAACAACAAATGAATATACATGCATTGGGGAGAGTAGAGTACATATATTATGTGTTAATACGAGGATGCGAAATGGGCATAACCAATGAAAATCTGCCAGAAGTGCCTAGAAAACCAAGTTACGAGTTTAAAAATTGGCTAGTGGGTTGGTCTCAGAGACCCCTCGTACGGCTAAATATGTTTAGTTATAGGAGAAGAGAGGGGATAGAGAGAGAGGATGAGAGGCAGCTCTTAAGGGAGATGGAATTTCTATATTGAACATAGCAATGTGCTCACTTGGGAACATTTTTATATGAGGAAATAAGAAGAGTTAATCACACTTTACAGGTAGACACAACTCTTTCGGCCTGACAGTCTATGTTGTTCGGACTCTCTAAAAATATTGTCGGTTGCGTGTTGAATCCTTCAAAAATAATGTATTTTTTGAGGATCCATTCAGAGGTTGATCCAGCCTATTGGCTATGGGTTCGACCGAACCCAGTAGCTTTGGTCCAAACTTTATATTTGTCTTAAGAAATTCATTGAATATGAACAAATTATTAAGTTATAACCTAGTAACTTAAAAGAACTTGAATCATGAACCCATAAGCTTCAAATCCTGACTCCCTCTGAATCCAACACGACTGCGATAACATTTTATAAAGTCCATGCAACATAGTTGCAAGTAAAGATATAAACTATACATGCTGAATGGATGGGGAAATGTTATTTCCTCTTAATGATGTAAATTAGTATGTGCTGCGAATATTTGGTGAAAGTTGGAAAAAGAGAAAAGTTTTTAAAATTGAAGTTGAAAAGAAACAATACTCTTCAAACGAGTTAATTAGTTATTATTTCACCAGTATTTCAGATACTAAAGTTCGATTCTACAAATAGGACTTTTAATACATTTGGTTGGTCGGTCAAAAATAATTACGATCCCTAGCCAAATATACGAATAATATATACTAGTTACGTATAAAATATATATATTATATATTAATATACAAAAAATATATATATTGTGATTATTATTTTTTACGGCGGCTATACCGATAGATTTCCTTTACCAACAAGGCAACAAACAAGGCAACAGATATAAGTGAAGGCATAGCCGAACCCCAGTATATTCGGGGAAAAGCTACTAACTTTGTGCACGGTTGATGATTTTTAATTCCTTAATTCAATCAACAAACATTTAGCAAGACATAACGAATTTCATCAGGCAAACCACAATATTAACTCTCTTAATATTCACCATTAAGCGTTACACACAGAGTATATCCTAATCATATATATGACTACCATATGCAAAAGCATAAAGTACCTCCATTATCACACACCAAGTGTTCGACATATTTCCATGCGCAAATTAAATCGAAATGATGTTTTAAAAAAGAAAGATGTTTCACAAAGAATTAACTTGTGATGGTCTCTTGTCTTGGTTCATGACTTGGGGGAGGATAAGAGATCCGTACAATGGACAAGCAATATATGCCAATAAGAAGTTGCATTGACGAGACCTTCCTTGCTTGCTAAAGCTGAGGCATTTATAGGACGCTTCAAGTTGAAAGATAGATGACTCGAAATTCCATCTACACCTGGGTCCTAGCTACAAGCTATATAGCCGGACGCGAATGTAGCTAATAGACTTTGTTTTTAACTGGACTCACTAACTTTAATGCATATATATATATATATATATCATAATTTGAATAAATATTGGAATACATATTTTGAACTTATAATTTTAAATGTCCAATAAGTTCGACGGTAAAAATATAAAAATTGAACCTATTAAGTTAAAATGATGAATCTTCCTCGGTATAAAGCCTACATTTGACATGGACTATTTCTGAGATTAAAAGAGTTTAATTTTTACCATGTTCGTTAAGTTGTTTTTTCATTTACAAAATCATCTTTCATTGACGATTCTCTTTTTTTTTTTGGGTTGCTGTGGGGATATGGAGCAAAAAGAAAGAAAAGCACGTGAGACCACGTGCCCAGCACCGTTCAGCAGCCTCCATAGATAAACAAAGAAATGAAAGAGGGATACAGAGGTGAAAGTTACGAGAGCTGTCCGATTTCTGAGGCCAAAAGAAAGATTTCTTTTGTCGATAAACCACATGAGCTATAGAAATATAAGTTGGAATTTGTAAAAACGCTTTACTTCGCCATTATAAATCTTATTCTCCTTTAGTATTTACACTAATCTAATAAATACATACTATATTCTTTTGCATACACTTTTTTGTGCGGACATATGTACTCGCATCACTATATCATTAGTTAATAATTAATACCAACAATTCGAGTCAAACCGAGAAAAAAAAATCCGATTATGGTTTGGTTTGATTTGGTTTGAAAAAAAAATCCGACCATATTTAGTTTGGTTTGATTTTAACTAAAAAAAGTCAAACAGAAACCAAATCAATCCGACATTATATGTATGGAAGCTTTAAATGTATTTAATACATAAAAATATTTATTGTAGTTTATAAATATTTCTTAAATTAAGTTTTTTTATAGTTTTATCTTTTAACGTATTATTTCAAGTTTGAGCTTATAATTTTTGGATGCTCCAATAAGTTTTATAGTTCATAAATATTAGTAACTCAAATAAATCCTAAACCAAAATCAAATCAATACTAATGCTAATAAAAGATATTCAATTCAATTGTACTATGAATAAAAATAGTGTTGGATATCTATTTTTTAGTTTTTCCATGGTTTAGATAAAATGTATAACTTATTTTTTTAGTGGTTCGTCATGTAAATAATAGTACTTATTAGTCGTAATTTTAAATTATATTTGTTTTCATTATGACTTATTAATAATATTTATTCTATGCGATTTTATTATCTTTATCGTTGAATATTTTAGTACAATGCCATGACTCATCTCATATTTAAGTTATTTTATTGAAAAATACCTTATATAGTTCTGTCTTTCTAGGGTTAAAGACATATTTAGAATACAAATTTTACGTTTTGTGCTATGAAGACTTTATGAAAAAAATAAAAAAATCCGAAAATCGAGATTAAAAAATCTGACTTTTATTGGTTTGGTTTGGTATTTAGATTTAATAACTCGATACAATTGGTTTGGTTTGGTAATTAGAAAATTTGAACCAATCCGACCTATGTACACCCCTAATTAATACATATTCTCTCTGTTAGGATCGGGAATCCAGGTAGTGCGAAATTTAGCCAAACAACGGTATAATGACAATAACAAAGACAATGGAAGTTGATAATAAAGACAATTAAAGAATATAAAAATTTAATGTGGTTCGGTCAAGGTGACCTACGTCCACAAGCAGAGAGGAACAATTCCACTATACCAACAATAGTACAAAAGAGAATACAAAATTAGAGCAAATACTCTAATTAGTCTCAAATACCCCAAGAGAATAACCTCACAAGATCACTCCAAAGAAAGGGTTCACACAAGTGTTTTCCAACGCTCACTCTCTTACAAAATACTTTATAATGAAATAAAGGAGGAGAAAGAAAGACAAGAGTGAAAAGCTCTTGAATTGGTGCGTTTGCAAATGAGGAGAAGCTCCTCTATTTATAGCAAGAAATTCTTGGCCTAATAATGGATATTATGTCATGGCAAATGTCATGATCCACAAATTTTATTATAATGGATATTATGTCATGGCAAATGTCATGAAAATTTGGCCATATTACAAATCTTCACCTTGGCCTAATTTCGGCTTATATATAGTAAATTTGCTTCACCTTCTCCGCAAAAACCCCAATGGGCAAAATCATTCTTCTTAAATGCCAATCAAGTTCAAGCAAAGCTGAACTTGGACACTAGAAGAGGTTTTGTGAATATGTCAGCAGGATTGTCTCTAGTGTTGATCTTCTGAATAAAGACTTTTCCTTCAGCAATGGTTTCTCGGATGAAATGATACTTTATATCAATGTGCTTCGTCCGTATGGTAATTTTGGACTTAGGAGCGTGATCAAAACTTTATTTGGAAGTCCGTAGTGAAATTAGGCTTGAAATGGCTAAAATAGGAATTTAAGTTTGGAAGTTTGACCGGGGAGTTAACTTTTTGATATCGTGGTTGGAATCCAGTTTCGAAAATTTTCATAGTTCTGTTAGGTCATTTATGACTTGTCTGCCGAATTTGGTGAGAAACGGAGTTGATTTGATGTGATTCGGACTTCCGATTGTAAAAATATAAGTTTAAAAGTTTTCTTAGAAATTTCCTTTGATTTGGGGTCCGATTCATAGTTTTAGGTGTTATTTGGGCAATTTGATCGCGCGAGCAAGTTCGTATAATATTTTAGGACATGTTAGTATATTTGGTTAAGGTCCCGAGGGTCTCGGGTGAGTTTCGGATGGTTAACGGATCAAATTCGGACTTAGAAGAAATCTAGAATTTTTTTTGTCTTCTGGTGTAATCGCATCTGCGAGAAATTGGCCGCAGGTGCGACGCCGCAGATGCGGCTCATGTTGCGCAGGAGCGTGAGGAAGGGCGCAAGTGCGGGCAGGCGCGCAGGTGCGATGCAACTTTCCGCACCTGCGAAGGCGCATATGCGATCTAAGGCTCGCAAAAGTGATGGCAGCTGGGCTGAGCAATTTCCGCAGATGCGGAACCGCAGGTGCGAGAATTTTGTCCGCGGATGCGAAAGCACTGGGCAGTGTACAAAACAGAAGGGTCCGAGATATTGTCATTTTTGACATTTCCAAAAGCGGGTGAGGCGATTTTTGAGCGAGAAATCACGGAAAATCTTAAGGTAAGTCACATGTGATCATTGTTAGTCAATTATATTGGATTATTATTGAATATTTCGAATATATTACATGTTTTTGGGGTGAAATTAGAGGATTTGGGCCTAGGGATTTCAAAATGAGAATTTGAGATTTGGATCTCAAGTTGATGTCGGATTTTAGTAAAAATGGTATGGTTGGACTCGTGGTTGAATGGGCGTTCGTATTTGGTAACCTCCGCCGAATTTCGAGACGTCGGCCCCACAGGCCATTTTTGAGTTAATTTCGAATTTTATAGAAAAATATAGTATTTTCTTATGAAATTGATTTCTATAATTTATGTTGAGTGTATCGAATTAATTATGACTAGATACGAGTCGATCGGAATCGAAAAATCGAGAAAAAAGTATACTACGTGATTAAATTGGAGCAAGTCGAGGTAAGTGACTTGTCTAACCTTGTGTGGGGGAAATTTTTCCTAGGATTGGTATTAATTGTAATGTGATAAAAGTCGTGTACACGGGGTGACGAGTGTGTACACGGGCTAAATGTGAAAGATTATATTTTTTTAAAATTGTGTAGATCACTGTTGCATATTAATTAAATTATTAAATCTTGTTATATTATCCATCATTGATTTGATTTAAATACTTTAAATTTGCTTGACCTTTTTCCTGCTAATTGTTTTACCTGTTTAGTTGGAACATGGTTTCTTTTATTCTGTGCATTATTTGAAGGTTGATTTTCTTTAAAATAAATATTATTAATATGAAGTATTTAACATTTTTAAAATTGATATTGAAGTAACGTATTAAAGATTTTGAAATATTATTTTGCTGAATTATTTATTCCTGAATATTTTTGTAAGATTTTCGTAATCATTGTGATGGAGACGTGAGCTCTTTATTGTGAAAAAATATTATTGATGATTTATTTTGGCATGAGCCGTGAGCTCTTTATTGTGGAAAATATTATTGTTGAATTATTTTGGCAAGTTAAATTATTTGAGCACTTGAGGTGCAAATTGTGATGTATTGTGATATTGATACGCATGCGGTGGTATAAGGTCTGGGTATTGAAACGCATGCGGTGAGATAAGGATTGCTTGATACGCGTGGCTGGTAGGGGAACT
Organism: Nicotiana tabacum; assembly: GCF_000715075.1. Lineage (NCBI taxonomy): Eukaryota > Viridiplantae > Streptophyta > Magnoliopsida > Solanales > Solanaceae > Nicotiana > Nicotiana tabacum. The sequence continues at coordinate 89,716,435 of NC_134096.1, read as the reverse complement.
ACTAGAAGTCATGCGGTGTGATAAAGATGGCTAAAACGCGTGATGCTATTTCGGAAAAAATGATTATTTTTTTTTAAAAATAAATTGTGAAGGCTCCCACGGTGAGATACGGGAAATAAGATATTGTTAATTTATTTATGATTTGGGACTACGAGGCGGTACCTCGGGAGTGCCTTTATTGATATTGATTTATGGCCGCAGTTGCTTTTGATTATTTGTTGTGATTTTCTTAAAGTTGAAAGGAAATTCTGTTTTGATTCCACGAGATATTATTGCCATTATTTTGTGTAATTAAATAGTGATATGCTACTTGATTCATTTTCATTATCATTATATTTTATTATATTGTTAAACATTTTACCATGCAATTATTATTTTCTAGTAGGGCCTGACCTGACCTCGTCACTACTTTACCGAGGTTAAGCTTGGCACTTACTGGGTACCGATGTGGTGTACTCATACTACGCTTCTACATATCTTTTTGTGCAGATCCAGGTACACCTTATCAGACCAGGCATCAGTAAACTAGCTATACGAGGAGACTTCGAGGTATATCTGCCAGCGTCCGTAGACTCCGGAGTCCCCTTCTATCTTACTATATTGTCTTTCTTATTTGCTTTAGACTATGATGTATAAAGTCATAGAGAATAAATTCTTTGAAGCTTGTGACTTATTTCTACCGGATTTTGAGAGTTGAAATTAATTGAATGGTAGTTTATTTATTTCATATATTTATGATTATTCCGCATTGATAGGCTTACCTAGTCTTAGAGACTAGGTGCCATCACGACCTCCTACGGAGGAAATTTGGGGTCGTGACAACCACCTTGGTATAAACTGAGTTCCGCAAATAGACCCTTCAACCATAAAACTTCTTTGATTGCCTCGGTCACTGCCATATATTCTGCTTCGGTAGTAGATAAAGCTACTACATGTTATAATGTAGCTTTCCAACTAATATCGCAACCACCGATGCAAAATACATAGCCTGTCAGTGATCTTCTTTTGTCAAGATCACCTGCATAATCTGAGTCTACAAAACCAACCAAAGTGTTAGTATTTCTCCCAAACTCCAAATATGTGTTTGAAGTACCTCGCAAGTATGTGAGAATCCATTTCACAGCATGCCAATGTGCTTTATCAGGGCAAGCCATATACCGGCTTACCACGCTCACTGCTTGTGAAATGTCTGGATGTGTACAAACCATTGCATACATAATATTGCCGACTGTACTGGAATAAGGAACCTGTGCCATGTACCTCTCTTCTTCCTCTGACTGCGGAGACTGAGCAACTGATAACTTAAAATGAGCAGCAAGAGGGGTACTTACTGGTTTAGCATCTTTAATGCCAAACCTCTCCAAGACTTTCTCCAAGTACTTCTTCTGGGCCAGGAATAACTTTTTGGCTTTTCGATCTCTTTTGATCTCCATGCCAAGGATTTTCTTAGCTGCTCCCAAATTTTTTATCTCAAATTTACTTTTCAGCTGACTTTTCAAGTTGTGAATTTCTGTTAAATCTTTAGCAACAATGAGCATGTTATCAACATATAATAATAGGTACACAAATGAACCATCATTTAACTTTCAGAAGTAAACACAACTATCATACATGCTGCTCGAATAACTATGACCCAACATAAATGAATCAAACCTTTTATACCATTGTCTTGGAGACTGCTTTAATCTGTACAAGGATTTCTTCAACAAGCAAACATGATCTTCTTTTCCTTCAATTTCAAATCTTTCGGGTTGATGCATGTATATTTGTTCCTCAATTTCGCCATGTAAGAAAGTTGTCTTAATATCAAGTTGTTCTAATTCCAAATCACACGTGGCAACGAAGGCAAGCAAGACACGAATAGAGCTATGTTTAACAACATGTGAGAAAATATCATTAAAATCAACTCCTTGTACCTGACTATAGCACTTTGCAACTAATCGTGCCTTATACCTCGCATCTTCAACCCCTGGAATGCCATCATTTTTCTTGAAGACCCATTTGCAACCAACAATTCTTTTTCCTGATGGTGGCTTCACAAGAGACCAAGTACCATTCTTGTGGAGAGACTCAATTTCTTCATTCATTGTAATCAGCCACTTGGCTGAGTCAACACCAGAAACTGTTTCTGAATATTTTGATGGTTCTCCAATTTCTTCAGTTTCCTGTGTAACTGAAAAAGCAAATGCAACATAATCTCCAAACCTTAATGGTTGTTTACCTTCTCTTCTTGGTCTATGTTTGGCTATAGAATACTCCTCTTCTTCTGGTTCAACTTCAGGAGTCTCAACTTCAGGAATTTCAGCTTCTGTCTCAACTTCAGGAGTTGTCAACTGTATTTTGCTCCAAAGTTGATGAGCTTGGCTTAGAAGGAATGCCAATCTCAATCTCCACCTAGTTCTGTGTACTCTTTCCTTTATCTGTATTACAAGAACTAGAAGACTCTTTTCTGGAATGTAACATAGAGGATTCATCAAAGGTTACATCTCCACTAATTATAAATTTTGGTGCCATGAGATCAGGATACCATAGTCGATATCCTTTCACCCCAGATGCATACCCAAGAAAAATGCACTTTTTAGCCCTTGGCTCTAATTTTCCATCATATACATGCATGTATGAAGGGCAACCAAATATCTTTAAATCAGAATAATTAGCAGGAGTACCTGACCATATTTTCTCTGGAGTCTTAAAGTTCAAAGGTGCAGAAGGAGCTCGATTGACAATATAACAAGCTGTAGAGATAGCTCCTGCCCAAAAGGCATTTGTCAACCCACCATTTGAAATCATGCAACGAGCCCTTTCCAAAAGAGTTCTATTCATCCTTTCTGCCACACCATTTTGCTGAGGTGTCATTCTCACAATACGATATCGAGCAATTCCTTCATTCTTGCAATATTCGTTGAATTCATCATTAAAATATTCCAAGCCATTATCTGTTCTAAGCTGCTTAACCCGTTTTCATGTTTGCTTCTCAATCAAAACTTTCCATTGTTTGAAATTTAAGAAAACATCACTTTTATTTTTCTGGAAATAAACCCAAACTTTTCTTGAATAATCATCAATGAAAGTTAACATATACCTGGCACCAACTTTTGATGGGGTACGTGAAGGACCCCAAAGATCTGAATGAATGTAATCCAAAGTACCTTTTGTTCTATGAATCGCTAGAGATTTGAAGCTGACTTTTTTCTGCTTCCCGAACACACAATGTTCACAGAACTCCATATTTTCGGTACTTTGGCCACATAAGAGACCTCTTTTGCTGAGGATGGAAAGACCTTTTTCACTCATATGCCCCAATCGCATATGCCATAATTTGGTGATATCAGAATCTGATTTATCTGATATTGAAACTGCAGCAGCACCTGTAACTGTAGATCCCAAAAGAGTATACAATGTACCAAATCAGCGTGCTTTCATGATCACAAGAGCACTATGAGAAATTTTCAGAACTCCACCTTTACCTGTGTACTTGCACCCAAGATATTCTAGAGTGCCCAAAGAAATGAGATTTTTCTTCAAGCTAGGAACATGTCTAACATCGGTGAGAGTTCTAACCACACCATCGTGCATTTTGATTCGAACAATACCTTTTTCAATAACTTTGCAGGCAACATTGTTGCTCATCAAGACAACTCCACCTCCAATAGATTTATATGTGGTAAATAAATTCCGGCTGAGACGCATATGATAAGAACAACTCGAATCTAAAATTCACTCATTGTTAGATTTGAAACTATTATTAGTTGCTAAAAAAATAGTTCCCTCAGTCTCATCAGCAGCTACACTTGCTTCGGCAGTGTCAGTATTTTTGTGTTCATTTTTCTTTTCTGTATGCTTTTCTTTGTTTTTCAATTTAAAGCATTCAGAAATAATGTGACATTTCTTATGACAATATTTGCACATGATATTTTTGTATCTGGATTTTGACCTTGATTTAGGTTTCTCACTACTTGAATCTTTCTTATTGGATCTACCTCTTATGAATAAGCCTTCCCCTTGGTTCCCGCTAGTTTCTCCAGTAATATCTCTATCTATTTGTTCTTTTGATTTCAAAATAGATTTGATATCTTTATAAGAGATATTATCCTTTCCATAAAGCATAGTATCTCTTATATGTTTAAACGTCTGGGGTAAGAAAACAAGCAATAACATAACTTGATCCTCATCTTTGATTTCATCATCTATGTTACTTAAATCTATAAGAAGAGAATCGAAAGTATCAAGATGTGTAAGTATAGAGGTACCTTCAGCTATACGAAAAGTGTAGAGTTTTTGCTTTAGGTAAAGCTTGTTTTCTACTGTTCTTTTCATATATAGGGTTGTAAGCTTTTCCCATATGACTTTGGCTGAGCTTTCTGCTGCAACTTCACGAAAAATCCCATTTGAAAGATTTAAAATAATACCTGCTTTTGCCTTTTTGTCTATAACGGCAAATTCCTCGTCCGTCATTTTATCCAACATCTTCTCTTTTCCTTGCAGTGCCAAACCTAAGCCATCCTGAATTAGGATAGCTTCCATCTTTAATTGCCACACTCCGAAGTTTGCACTTCGGTCAAAATTTTCAACATAAGACTTTGTTAGAGTCATTTTGGCTATTTAAACTAACCCGGTTAGATCTGGCTCTGATACCAATTTGTTAGGATCGGGAACCCGGGTAGTGCGGAACTTAGCCAAACAACGGTATAATGACAATAACAAAGACAATGCAAGTTGATAATAACGGCAATTAAAGAAGATAAAGAAGACACAAATTTAACGTGGTTCGGTCAAGGTGACCTACGTCCACAAGCGGAGAGGAGCAATTTTACTATACCAACAAGAGTACAAAAGAGAGTACAAAATTAGAGTAAATACTCTAATTAGTCCCAAATACCCCAAGAGAATAACCTCACAAGATCACTCCAAAGAAACGGTTCACACAAGTGTTTCTCAACACTCACTCTCTTACAAAATACTCTATAATGAAATACAGGAGGAGAAAGAAAGACAAGAGTGAAAAGCTCTTGAATTGGTGTGTTTGCAAATGAGGAGAAACTCCTCTATTTATAGAAAGAAATTCTTGGCCTAATAATGGATATTATGTCATGACAAATATCATGATCCACAAATTTTGTTATAATGGATATTATGTCATGGCAAATATCATGAAAATTTGGCCATATTACACTCACCTTAATTTATAACTTAAGCATAATAACCATAATAAATTAGTATAGTTTGACATAAATACAGAATACAGTTCATATATTCATAAATCCAATAAGCTATCACCCCAGATTTCGAGTTTGTGAAAGCTAGTCTTATTGAAAAGTTAGCTGCGTGTTGATCATTGATCAATTTGCCTGATCTCCGTATAAACGTAAACTCATGATACATGAAAGTAAAATAGTAAATACAAGTTTAAAACAAAAACATTTATGCACATTAATTAAGAAGTGGATCTACTATCTTTAAATTTTGAATTTGCACCTATTGCTCTTTAGATATCGGCTGGATCTACCCACATCATCGTCGTTGATTACACATTTGAAGATCCAATGATATCACGATTGATCACTCAAATTTTTACGTTATTGTACCAAAGTTACTAAACTTTTTTGGACATCTGAAAATTGTGTATTCAATTTAGATAGAGTGCTTGAATTTCCAGAAGGAAGCACATAAACTGTTAAGGATCTGATTTCATTGGAAACATACCAACTAGGATCGAAATATTACCATCGAGTGTATCTCTTTCAACTCCCATCTAGATTCTAGAGGGACATTTTGAACTTGTTATTTTGACAGGCTGCCGAATTAGATTTGCACCCAAACCCTTATTTGAATCTTCAATAAACTATGAGTCTCTAGGAGTTTTCACCTAATTATAATTTAAAACAGGCAGACTGAGCTTCATTTTCTGAAACAGTTATTGCTTTATTTATCCAAGGGACTCCTCGTACTTTTTTGACATCAAACACAAGATATATTACTATAATGCTTGCAGTTTGCTTCGCATTACTAATTTTTGCCATAATTTTTATTTAAGAGAGTTAAATATAAAGAACTAGACGCACGAAGAAATCAAGGAATTCAACATATAATATATTTATGTTAAAAAATTATCTAACTATACAATAGTACAATTAAACTCCTTCAACAAAGGTGACTCCGCCTCTGGTTACAAGCGCCAATCACCTACAAATTAAAGGTCAAGCCGTCAAGGGTATCAATGAAATCCGAAACGGACGGTTTGCTGACATCTTTGGTACAGAGATCCATCAATTCAGCCCATGAATCCAAAGGAAGGGCCATATCACTGCTCCTCTGTCTATTGTCGTAGCCCACGGAAATAAGAGCAAACATCTTGACAATTAGCAGCCCGTGACAAAATATAAATATAAATATAAATATTTTGGATGATATTTTTCTCATATCGCATTTGAGCTAGTTTGAACACAACTCGCCCACTCTATTAACTATCAGCTAAAAAATCAACTATCATTTTTGTATTTCTTGAGATTTTAATACTGATCTTTCATAATTTTTAGTCATTTCTGTTGAATTTTAAGCTTGTGTAGCTTAAAGAGAGTGAATGAGAAATGGAGAGAAAATGAAATATTTGAGTTTCCCTCCTTGGCAAAGGGACATTGTCCCATATTGGAGGAAGAAAAGGCTTTTGATGGGTATATATATAATTGCTCTTCTTCTAACTCTTAAAGAGTTAAAGAAGAAGGCAAACCTCGCGTCGTCGTCGTTGTCGCTCGTTCGGCTTCAGATTTGGATTTGGTCAAAGATTGATTGATTAATCTTTATGGACAAAATTTCTTTTAATTATTTATTTAATTAATTAAATAATTAACGAAAAATTCAATCCGGAATAACTCATGACCCGCGATCGGGTCCGGTCAGGCCCGTTTTCTTTCCCGAATTATTTTAAATTGTCCCGCAATATTTCAAACAACCTGTTCCAACAGCCCAAAATTTTCTAATCTTCTTCTTCTTCTGCACAAAAATTCCAATGTGTTTTACAGCCTTCGAGTGGCTCGATGTTCACCGATGTTTTGGTACCAACACTCCGGTGAGTTAAATCGTTCTATCCTAGGAGGATATATTCCAGCACCTCGGGTACTTGAGGGGAATAATTTCCTTAAGGACACACTGTGTATTCAGTGGGCTCGATTTATTCCTACACTGCTTTTTCAGAATTTATTTCTTTAAACAAGTGTTACTAACTTCTGTTTTGTTTATATATTTCAGAAAGTTTAATGATTTAATTGTTTATTATAGCAATACAGATTTATAACAATCTTAAGAAAATTAATTTATTATATTCTGTATTTTGTTTGTGGAGATTAAAACCTGTGTGGTTTTCTACTCCTTCTGAATTTTACTATTCTGATTTGAAGATATAAAAAACTTCATCAGAGTATTGAAATTCATAAAACGATTTGAAGAACATAAAAATTTTATCGTTTTTCTTTGAAACAGTATATAAAAACTTTGGTTTTATTTATTATACATACTGTTTTTTGTTAATAACAATATTGTTTACTGTTCTAATTTTGCCATTAATTAAATTCTTCTGTTATTTACAGTGAGAAATGGCAATTGATAACGGAAATTCTTTTGCGACTGTTGCGGCAACGACGATAGCCTCGTCAAGCCGGACTGTTGTTCCACCGGTAGAGAAATCGGGGAAATTTTCCGGAGCCAACTTCAAAGGATAGCAGCAAAGGGTGTTCTTCTGGCTTACCACACTTGGTATGCAGAAATTCACTAGTGAAGAACCTCCAGTGCCTATTGCGGACATGTCGGACAACGAGAAATTCATGATTGTTGAGACGTGGAAACAGGCAGATTTTCTTTGCAAAGGCTATATCTTAAGCGCTTTAGAGGATGACTTGTACAATATGTACAGTGCGATGAATACTTCGAAAGAATTATGGGACGCACTTGAGAAGAAGTACAAGACTGAAGATGCATGCTTGAAGAAGTTCGTGGTTGCCAAGTTTCTAGACTATAAAATGATAGACAGTAAAACTGTTGGAACCCAAGTTCAGGAGCTTCAACTTATTTTTCATGACCTTATTGCTGAAGGTATGGTCGTGAATGAAGCATTTCAAGTGGCTGCAATGATTGAAAAATTGCCTCCTTCGTGGAGAGATTTCAAGAACTATCTTAAGCACAAGCGCAAAGAAATGAAGTTGGAAGATCTTGTGATTCGTCTCAAGATTGAGGAAGACAACAAAACAGCCGAGAAGAAGTCTCGTAGAAATTCAACGATCATGGGAGTTAATATCGTTGAGGAGACTGCTCCAAAAAGTAAGAAGAGAAAGAGATCTTCTAGACAGACTAAGGAGCAGAACAAAAAGAAATTCAAGGGCAGCTGCTACAATTGTGGAAAAATCAGTCACAAAGCTCCTGATTGTCGTCTCTCGAAAAAGTATAAGAAGAAGGGACATGCCAACATAGTGGAGAAGAATGATGACATTGATGATTTGTGTGCAATGCTTTCGGAATGCAACCTAGTTGGAAATCCGAAAGAGTGGTGGATTGACTCTGGAGCCACTCGACATATTTGTGATGTCAAGGAAGCATTTGTGACTTACTCTACTGCTGGTCCCGAAGAAGAGCTTTCCATGGGAAATACTGCAACAACCAAGATTGAAGGTTATGGGAAGATATTCCTGAAGATGACTTCCGGCAAGGTGTTAACGCTCAACAACGTTCTTCATGTTCCTACTATTAGGAAGAATTTAGTTTCTACTTCTTTGCTTGTTAAGAATGAATTCAAATGTGTATTTGTTTCTGATAAAGTTGTTGTAAGCAAGAATGAAATGTATGTTGGAAAGGACTACCTCACAGAGGGCCTCTTCAAACTAAATGTAATGGTTGTTGACAGTATGAATAAAATTTCAGCTTCTTCTTATTTATTGGAGTCAAATGATTTATGGCATATTCGTTTAGGACATGTCAATTACAAAACCTTGCGAAAGTTAATTAATTTAGAAGTATTACATAAATTCGAGTGTAATAAATTAAAATGTCAAATATGTGTTGAGTCTAAGTTTGTAAAACATCCTTATAAGTCTATTGAAAGGAATTCAAATCCTTTAGACTTAATTCATACTGATATTTGTGATATGAAGTCAACACCATCTCGAGGTGGGAAAAAGTATTTTATTACTTTTATTGATGATTGCACTCGATATTGTTATGTTTATTTGCTTAATAGTAAGGATGAAGCAATTGAAGCATTTAAGCAATACAAGAATAAAGTGGAGAATCAATTGAATAAAAAGATCAAAATGATTAGAAGTGATAGGGGTGGAGAATATGAATTTTCATTTGCAGAAATATGTTTGGAATATGGAATTATCCATCAAACTACTGCACCTTACACACCTCAATCCAATAGAATTGCGGAAAGGAAAAATCAGACATTAAAGGAAATGATGAATTCTTTATTAATAAGTTCCGGATTACCGCAGAGTTTGTGGGACGAATCTATCCTTACAGCTAACCGAATACTCAACAGAGTACCCCACAGCAAAACGCAATCTATTCCATATGAAAAATGGAAAGGAAGAAAACCCAACTTAAAATATTTCAAAGTGTTGGGGGTGTCTAGCAAAGGTACAAGTTCCTTTACCTAAAAGGGTTAAAATCGGATCAAAAACTATTGATTGCATTTTCATTGGATATGCTACAAACAGTAAAGCATGTCAGATTTTGGTTCATAAATCCGATAATCCCGAAATTCACGTTAATACGGTAATGAAATCGATAATGTTGAATTCTTTAAAAGCATATATCCGTATAAAACTGAATGTGAATCGTTAAGTGAAAGACCTAAATGACCTCGGGAAGAACCAAAGGAAAATACTCCAAGTATAGAAGATCCAAGGCGTAGCAAACGTCAAAGAACATCTACTTCCTTTGGACCAGATTTTGTGACATTCTTGCTTGAAAATGAGCCTCAAACTTTTAAAGCAGCTATGTTATCTTCCGATTCAGCGTTTTGGAAAGAGGCAGTCAATAGTAAGATTCAATCAATTTTGAATAAACATACATGGGAATTGGTAGATCTTCCTCCGGGAAATAAGCCTTTAGATTCGAAATGGATCTTTAAATGGAAAGTGAAAGCTGATGGCACTATTGACAAATATAAGGCAAGACTTATTGTCAAAGGTTATAGACAAAAGGAAGGTCTTAATTACTTTGACACTTACTCGCCAGTAACGAGGATAACATCTATTAGGGTGTTAGTGGCACTAGCGGCCGTGTATGGTCTTGAAATCCATCAAATGGATGTTAAAACAACTTTCTTAAATGGAGAATTAGAGGAAGAGATTTACATGGAACAACCTGAGGTTTTTGTGGTAACTGGTAAAGAAAAGAAAGTGTGCAAACTTGTTAAGTCGCTTTATGGACTTAAACAAGCACCCAAACAATGGCATCCCAAATTTGACCAAACAATGTTGGCGAGTGAGTTTAAAATCAACGAGTGCGACAAATGTGTTTACATAAAAAATACTCCAGGTCATGAAGTCATTGTTTGTTTATATGTTGATGACATGTTGATAATGAACAAAAATCTGGCAGATATAAATGCTACTAAGCGCATGTTGGCTAGCAAATTCGATATGAAAGACTTAGGAGTTGCTGATGTGATCTTAGGAATCAGAATTCACAAGACTCTACAAGGTCTAGCATTATCACAGTCTCACTACATTGAAAAGGTACTTGACAAATTCAAGTATTTGGATTTCAAAATTGCCAAAACTCCAATTGACGTGAGTTATGCACTTCAAAAGAATGAAGGTGAAAGTGACTCACAATTAGATTATGCAAGAGTATTGGGAAGTTTGATGTATATCATGAATTGTACGCGACCAGATATAGCATGTGCTATTAGTAAACTGAGCCGGTTTACAAGTAATCCCAATCACATACATTGGATGGCAATGAAACGAGTTTTGGAGTATCTCAAACATATCCAAAATTACGCTTTGCATTATAACAAATATCCCTTCGTGATCGAGGGATATAGTGATGCAAATTGGATCACTGGATCATCTGAAGTTAAATCCACGAGTGGATATGTTTTCACAATTGGGGGTGGAGCAATGTCTTGGAAATCATCCAAACAAACGTGCATCGCCCGTTCTACAATGGAATCTGAATTCATAGCTTTAGATAAGGCCGGTAAAGAAGCTGAATGGCTCCGGAACTTCTTGGAAGATATTCTATTTTGGCCCAAACCTTTGGCACCTATTTGTATACATTGTGATAGTCAAGCGGCAATAGGCAGGGCAGGGAGCGTTATGTATAACGGAAAATCTCGTCATATACGACGGAGACACAATACCGTTAGACAACTACTCTCTAGTGGTGTTATCACAATTGACTACGTAAAGTCAAGAGATAACGTGTCGGATCCACTTACAAAAGGCCTATCTAGAGAGGCAGTTGAAAGATCATCAAAGGGAATGGGGTTAAGGTCTAGGACAAGTCATCATGGCGGTAACTCTACCTAGCAGACTGGAGATCCCACGAGCTAGGTTCAAAGAGATCAAACAAAGTTATGAATGACGGTTCAACATTGTCAAATAACTCAACACATTCTCGTGATGAAGACAATGTTCAGAAATCGAGGTAAAGAATTAAGGCTTTTTGATGAGTCAACAAAGCTTAAAGGTTTTTTAATAATTTGCTAAGTCTGGCAGGATATGCCCATATAGTGTGTATATAGGATTACACGTTTAGAAATCACCTATGTGAGTGTGAAGTGTAAGCCGCTTCAAGGGGTATGAAAGTAAAGGCCCATTCTCTAAGCACTCATGAAACCAGGCGGTGTTCATGGCTGAAACGAACACCACCATGAGAACCATAGATGGTTAAGGATTGATTGTGTGACTTATGTTGTCTAGGTATACAACAAAGCTCGACGGTTCAAAGATATCAAATCTACCAATTGACCGAGTATATCCGATATAAATTCACTACGGAAAGTTCAAAGGGAAACCTACTTATCCAGATACAATTAATTCTGCAATCCTTTATTTTATATCCATTCCCTATTCATGTGGGGGATTGTTGGAATTTTAAGCTTGTGTAGCTTAAAGAGGGTGAATGAGAAATGGAGAGAAAATAAAATATTTGAGTTTCTCTCCTTGGCAAAGGGATATTGTCCCATATTGGAGGAAGAAAAGACTTTTGATGAGTATATATATAATTGTTCTTCTTCTAGCTCTTAAAGAGTTAAGAAGAAGGCAAGTCTCGCGCCGTCGTCGTCGTTACTCACTCGGCTTCGGCTTCGGCTTCGGATTTGGTCAAAGATCGATTGATTGATTAATCTTTTTGGACAAAATTCCTTTCAATTATTTAATTAATTAATTAAATAATTAATGAAAAATTCAATCCAGAATAACCCATGATCCGCGACCCGGTCCGGTCAGGCCCGTTTTCTTTTCCGGATTATTTTAAATTTTCCCACAATATTTCAAACAACCTGTTCCAACAGCCATGGCTGTTTCTGAAAGGTTGCAAACCTTTTCAGAAACAATGCAAGCAACTCTATAAATATACTGTGAATCTCAGAATCTTTCCTTACGAAATTTTCTGATCTTCTTCTTCTTCTTCCTCTGCATAAAAATTTCAGTGTATTTTACAGCCTTCGAGTGGCTCCTGTTCACCGGCGTTTTGGTACCAACACTCCGGAGAGTTAAATCGTTCTATCCTGGGAGGATATATTCCACCACCTCGGATACTTGAGGGGAATAATTTTCTTAAGGACACACTGTGTATTCAGTGGGCTCGATTTATTCCTACACTGTTTTTCTAGAATTTATTTCTTTAAACAAGTGTTACTAACTTTCTGTTTTGTTTATATATTTCAGAAAATTTAATGATTTAATTGTTTATTATAACAATAAAGATTTATAACAATTTCATTGATAGTAGATCGCACCCTTTAGGGTGAAATGACTAAGATTATCTTGACCCGTTCTAGTGTTAATCAAGGAAAGCCACAAAGGAAAGCTAGGAACTTGCCGTTACATCAAGGCATCAACCAATTAAATAAAACAGACACGACACGTCCACTTATTTTTTGTTCTGTCGATTGATCAACGCTGTTTGTTTTTCCCATTAAAATTTTCTCTGTATTAATAATAGAGCTGTCTCTTTTAAGTTTTAACCATCTTAAACAATGCTTCTAATTATTATTAAAAGGCTTAAATGTAGACTACCACAGCTTATAGTTCACAATTTATGTATTAGACACACTTAAAAGAAGTTCAGCGTGTAAGAAATATTTCGTATGAGATGTGTCAAAGGAATTTGGTCTTAAGTTCAGATGTAAAAAGATTAAGGGGTTTTCTGTCCGACTGTAAAGTCCAAGGAAACCAGATGATAATAAAATAACGTGCATAAACAAAATAGTCATTTTCAGTTTCTGATAAGTCGTCGAATTTCCTCTCTAAATAATTTATTTAATCAGTGGGTGTCAACATCAATGGTAAGTGTTAGCATTAGCATATGAGACTTGCTCTTTGTGGGGTAATCCTACTCTCTTTTTTTGTCAATTTAGTCGCCTTACATTTTGTCCTTTTCAAAGTTCACGATAATGACATTAACAAATTAACCATTACGTTTTTTAAATGTGATAATCCAAAATCCTTACACTTGTTTAGTTACAGCTAGTACTAATTAGATGACCTCTCCTTCCAAACTCGCCAAACATCGTAAATAAAGTTTATTTGGTTTTGCATGTCTCAATGCAAATCTATCCTATGCTTTTGATTTTCCAATATGAAAATTGAGTAACACAGAATACTTACTCCACACACTAATACCAAAAAACTATAGTTGGTTGTATTGAGATTCGAGAAACAGACTGCGATTCTAAAGAATGTTAATCATTCAAAAAACTTTATTCATTTTATTTATCTTTTCATGGATAAATCCGTCGAGGCCAATCTAAGAAGAATATTTAAAATGAATAAGTGCTTATTGTTGAGGTTTTTTGTTTTTAAGATGAAATATTCTTAAAATGAGGGTGAATGGGAAATGGAGGAAAATGAAATTTTTGAATAAAATTTTAAGTTTCCCCCTCTTGACAATGAGACATTGTCCCATATTGGAAGAGGAAGAGATTTTTGGTGGGTATATATATAATTACTCTTCTTGTAGCTCTTAAAGAGTTAAGAAGAAAGCAAGCCTCTCGCCGTCGTCGTCGTCGCTCGCTCGGCTCGGCTTCGGCTACGGCTTATTAACGTCTGCATTTGTAACGGATATTTTCCAATCCGTGCCTAATGTTCTTCCCACCATGATTGTGCTTGCTCCACAAACAAGCTAATGCTTGCTCCACTATGGAGGGTGGACGATTGTTCTTCTTCAACACTGGCTGCTATATATATGTGCAGCAGCTGTTGAAGAAAGACACACAACACACAAGACACAAACTGAAATCGCTCAACAGATTTGGCTATACATTGCACTCCTTCCTCTCAGTATTTCCATATGATTTTCTGAGTTTCTACTCCCTCGTTCTGCATTATTTTTAACTTCAAACAAAGCAACTGTAAGTGTGATTTGCTACCGAACTTTGTGTTCGCTTAAACACTGGGGTTTGAAATATCGCTACACCAGTGTGTGATTCGTTCTATCCTGAGAGGAAATAATCCATTACCTTGGGTACTAGGAGGGGATTAAATTCCTTAAGGAAACACTGTAAATTCAGTAGGCTCGAATTAATTACTGTTTCATTACGTTAACTTATATTTTGTAGAATTATTATTTACAAATACAGCAATATTGGCGGGACTAACAATCTTAAGGAATTTAATATTTATTTCTGTATTTGTGCTATTCTTATTATTCTGCAAACTAAAACCTTTATGGTTTTGTGTACTCCCGTTTTGGAGAGTAAAGCCTTCGTGGCGTTTTTGACTGCCAAAGCATCGACAAGCCGAACACCGGCGTTGGCACCGGCAGAAAAACCCGAAAAATTTTTCGGGATTGATTTCAAGCGCTGGCAGCAGAAGATGTTCTTCTACTTAACTACGTTATGTCTACAGAAGTTCATCAAGGAAGATGTTCCTGATCTGCCAGATAAAACTCCAGAGAATGAACGCTTTCTCGTGATTAAAGCGTGGAAGCATTCTGATTTTTTATGTAAGAATTATATTCTTAGCGGATTGGATGATAATCTGTATAATGTATACAGTAGTGTGGAGACGTCAAAAGAATTGTGGAATGCGCTTGAAAAGAAATATAAAACTGAAGATGCCGGGATGAAGAAATTCGTTGCTGCAAAATTTTTGGACTACAAAATGGTAGATAGCAAGTTTGTTATTACTCAAGTCCAGGAATTGCAAGTAATTATTCATGATCTACTTGCTGAAGGTCTTGTAATCAACGAAGCATTCCAAGTAGCAGCAATGATTGAGAAGTTGCCTCCGTTGTGGAAGGACTTCAAAAATTATTTGAAACACAAACGAAAGGAAATGTCCCTTGAAGATCTCATTGTTCGGTTGAGAATCGAAGAGGACAATAAAGCTGCTGAAAGGAGAGGCCGTGGAAATTCAACAATAATGGGAGCAAATATTGTTAAAGATAACAAAAAGAGGAAGAAGGCTTCTGGTCCGAAATACAACCCAAGCAAGAAGCGGTTCAGTGAAAACTGCTACAACTGTGGAAAAACCGGACATAAATCTACGGAGTGTCGTACTCCGAAGAAACACAAGAAAAGGGGTCAAGCAAACATAGTAGTAAAGCATGATGATGTTGATAACTTGTGTGCCATGCTTTCTGAATGTAACTTGGTGGGAAATCCTAAACTGTGGTGGTTTGATTCAGGAGCCACTCGCCATGTTTGTGCAGTTAGAGAAGCTTTTGCTACTTATGCTCCTGTTGGACCCGGAGAGACAGTTTATATGGGAAATGCTTCAACAGCAAAAGTTGAAGGATATGGGAAGATATTTCTGAAAATGACTTCTGGCAAGGTCATGACTTTGAACAATGTCCTTCATGTTCCCGAAATGAGAAATAATTTAGTCTCTACTGGACTTTTTGTTAAGCACGGTGTTAACTGCGTTTTTGTGTCCAACAAGGTTGTCATTAGTAAGAATGAAATATTTGTAGGAAAAGGTTACCTCACCGAGGGCCTTTTCAATCTGAATGTAATGGTTGTGGAAAACAATAATAATATTTCAGCTTCTTCTTACTTACTTGAGTCAAATGATTTATGGCATGTACGTTTGGGTCATGTCAATTATAAAACCTTGCGAAAAATGATTAACTTGGAAGTACTGCCAAAGTTTGAATGCGAAAAATTAAAATGTCAAACATGTATGGAATCTAAGTATGTTAAACATCCTTATAAGTCAGTTGAAAGGAATTCAAATCCTTTAGACTTAATTCACACAGATATTTGTGACATGAAGTCTCGCGGTGGAAATAAGTATTTCATAACTTTTATTGACGATGGTACTCGATATTGCTATGTTTACTTACTGAATAGTAAAGATGAAGCAATAGACGCATTCAGGCAATACAAAAATGAAGTTGAAACGCAACTTAACAAGAAAGTAAAAATGATAAGAAGTGATAGGGGTGGTGAATATGAATCTCCTTTTGAAGAAATATGTTTAGAATATGGAATTATTCATCAAACAACAGCCCCTTACACGCCCCAATCTAATGGGATTGCGAAAAGAAAGAATCGCACATTAAAGGAGATGATGAATGCGTTGTTGATAAGTTCTGGTTTGCCACAGAACTTGTGGGGGGAAGCCATTCTTACGGCTAATCGAATATTAAATCGAGTGCCCCATAGCAAAACACAATCCATTCCATATGAAAAATGGAAAGGAAGGAAGCCCAACTTGAATTATTTTAAAGTGTGGGGGTGTTTGGCAAAAGTACAAGTTCCTAAACCCAAAAGGATAAAGATAGGACCGAAAACCGTTGATTGTGTTTTCATAGGATATGCGACAAATAGTAAAGCATATCGATTTCTGGTTCATAAATCAGAAAATCCCGACATTCATAATAATACGGTTATAGAATCAGATAATGCTGAGTTTTTTGAAAATATATATCCGTATAAAAAGGAATGTGAGTCATTTGGTGAAGGATCTAAACGACCTCGGGAAGAAACAAAAGAAAGTATATGTAATCAGGAGGATCCAAGACATAGTAAACGTCAAAGAACGTCTACTTCATTTGGATCAGATTTTGTGACTTTCTTATTGGAGAATGAGCCTCAAACATTTAAAGAAGCTATGATTTCTTCGGAATCATTGTTTTGGAAAGAGGCAGTCAATAGTGAAATAGAATCCATATTGAACAACCATACATGGAAATTGGTTGATCTTTCTCTTAGAAATAAACCTTTGGGTTCTAAATGGATTTTTAAGAGAAAAATCAAAGATGATGGCACTATGGATAAATTCAAGACAAGACTCGTAGTCAAAGGGTATAGACAACGAGAAGGTCTAGACTACTTTGATACATACTCTCCAGTTACAAGAATTATGTCCATACGGATATTAGTAGCATTAGCTGCAGTGTATGGTCTTGAAATTCATCAAATGGATGTTAAGACGGCCTTCTTAAATGGAGAGTTGGAGGAAGAAATTTACATGGAACAACCTGAAGGGTTTGTGATTCCAGGTAAAGAAAAGAAGGTATGTAGACTTGTTAAGTCTCTTTACGGACTAAAACAAGCACCCAAATAATGGCATGCGAAATTTGACCAAACAATGTTGTTAAATGGTTTTAAGATAAATGAATGTGATAAATGTGTGTACATTAAAAATATTCCAAATCACATAGTCATTGTTTGCCTATATGTGGATGATATGCTGATAATGAGTAATGACATTGCCAACATAAATGCTACTAAGCGTATGCTCAATAGCAAGTTTGATATGAAAGACTTGGGAGTTGCTGATTTAATTCTGGGAATTAAGATCCATAAGACTCCTCAAGCTCTGGCATTGTCACAATCTCATTATATTAAGACAGTACTTGAAAAATTCAAGCACTTGGGCTTTAAAGTTGCAAAGACTCCAATTGACGTGAATCTTGCATTAGCAAAGAATAAAGGCCAAAGCATATCACAATTGGATTATGCTCGTATGTTGGGATGCTTAATGTATATCATGAATTGTACACGACCAGATATAGCTTGTGTTATAAGTAAACTGAGTCGATATACGAGCAATCCAGGCCAATCTCATTGGATGGCAATGAAACGAGTTTTGGGATATTTAGAACATACCCAGAACTTTGAATTGCACTACAGTAATTTTCCTGCGGTGATTGAGGGATACTGTGATACAAATTGGATCACCGGTTCAACTGATTCTAAGTCCACGAGTGGATATGTATTCACTATTGGTGGAGGAGTGGTATCTTGGAAGTCGTCCAAACAAACATGCATTGCCCGCTCTATAATAGAGGCTGAATTCATAGCCTTAGATAAAGCCGGTGAAGAAGCTGAATGGCTCCGAAATTTCTTGGAAGACATTCCATTTTGGCCCGAACCGTTGGCACCAATATGCATACATTGTGATAGTCAAGCGGCAATTGGAAGGGCTGGGAGAATTATGATAACGGTAAATCTCGTCATATACGACGAAGACATAAAACCGTTAGGCAATTACTCTCTAGAGGAATTATCACGATTGACTATGTAAAGTCAAGTGATAATGTGTCGGATCCACTTACAAAAGGCCTAACTAGAGAAGTAGTTGAGAAATCATCAAGGGGAATTGGGCTATGGCCGAGAACAAGTCATTGTGGAGGTAACTCTACCTAGAAGACTGGAGATCCCAAGATTTAGGTTCAAGGAGATCAAATAAAGTCATTAATGACGGTTCAACATTGTCAAATAAAATTTTAGTCTGTTCTCGTGATGAGACAATGTTCACTACCAAGGATAAAACATTAAGGCTTTTTAATGATTTCTAAACTTGATACGGGGTATATCAAATAGTGTATCTACAAGATGACACGTTTAGGAATCACCTATGTAAGTGTGAAGTGTTAGCCGCTTCAAGGAGAACTTTGTAAGGCCAGTTCTCTACGCACTTATGAAACCAGACGGTGTTCATGGCTGAAACGAACACAACAATGAGAACCAAAGACGGTTAAGGGTTGATTGTATGACTTATGGTTGTCTAGGTATACACCAAAGATCGACGGTTCAAAGATATCAAATCTACCGATTGACCGAGTATATCCGACATAAGTTTACTACGAAAAGTTCAAAGGGAAACCTACTTATCCAGATGCGATTAATCCTTGCTTGTAAATCACACAGTTTTTCCATGCATACTTCCGTAATATAGACATTTCCCATTCATGTGGGGGATTGTTGAGGTTTTTTGTTTTTAAGATGAAATAGTCTTAAAATGAGGGTGAATGGGAAATGGAGGGAAAATAAAAATTTTGAGTAAAACTTTAAGTTTCCCCCTCTTGACAATGAGACATTGTCCCATATTGGAAGAGGAAGAGATTTTTGGTGGGTATATATATAATTGCTCTTCTTGTAACTCTTAAAGAGTTAAGAAGAAAGCAAGCCTCGCGCCGTCGTCGTCGCTCGCTCGCTCGGCTCGGCTTCGGCTACTGCTACGGCTACGGCTACGGCTTCGGCTTCGGATTCGGATTCGGATTCGGATTCGGATTTGGTCAAATGATCGATTGATTGATTAATTTTTTGGACCAAATTTATTTGTTAATAAATATTAACGTAAGATTATCCGCATTTGTAACGGATATTTTCCAATCTGTGTATTGACCACAAGGCAGCCGCCTAATGCTCTTCCCACCATAATTGTGCTTGCTCCACAAACAAGCTAATGCTTGCTCCACTATGGAGGGTGGACGATTGTTCTTCTTCAACACTGGCTGCTATATATATGTGCAGCAGCTGTTGAAGAAAGACACACAACACACAAGACACAAACTGAAATCGCTCAACAGATTTGGCTATACATTGCACTCCTTTCTCTCAGCATTTCCATACGATTTTCTGAGTTTCTACTCCCTCGTTCTGCATTGTTTTTAACTTCAAACAAAGCAACTGTAAGTGTGATTTGCTACCGAACTTTGTGTTCGCTTAAACACTGGGGTTTGAAGTACCGCTACACCAGTGTGTGATTCGTTCTATCCTGGGAGAAAATAATCCATTACCTTGGGTACTAGGAGGGGATTAAATTCCTTAAGGAAATACTGTGAATTCAGTGGGCTCGAATTAATTACTGTTTCATTACGTTAACTTATATTTTACAGAATTATTATTTACAAATACAGCAATATTGGCGGGACTAACACTTATATTCCATCTATCTATTCATGTATATTTCTTTTGATATATTATGATTCACACATCACTATTACGATGAAATTGATGGAAATGGTCTAACATAAAGCCAATTTGGTAATGAGCTGGTGATGGAATTATACAGAAGAAAACAACGAATAACAACAATAGATAATGATGGTCAAAATAGTGATTGATTACACATGAAAATCAAATAATAAACCATTAATGACATATGACTTGTTAATTAGGTACCGACCCTTAATTTGCCTCCAATCAGCATGAGTCGCGAATCAATTCGCCCAGGTTCAATTCATGCCTAATAAACAGTTCATTTTCTCTCTAAATTATGTTTTTTATTTCGTCTTTTCCGTTGTTTCCTTTACATTTATATTTGTGTGTGACTGCTCGGTTCTAGAAAAATCCCAAACAAAAAGATTTAACAAAAAGCTCCCTGTGCTTTAACCATTTAGTTTCCAGAAAAATCAAGATTGTTATAAAAAGAAAGGAACAAAAAGATAGGAAAACTGGATTTGGAAAACAAAAAGGAAAAAAGAATCATTACTATGTGAAAAAGAAATATACCAAACTCTAGAGTAGGGGAAGTGATCAATTCTTACGTTTTATCATTTTTCTTTGTCTAGGATTACACAAAGATAAAGTTTAAGTCTTTAGGGTGTGTTTGGTACGAAGAAAAAATATTTTTTAATTTTTTCATGTTTGGTAGGTTTAAATGTTTTGGAAAATATTTTCCTTTTAAACTTATTTTTCTCCAATTGGAGGAAAATATTTTCCCTATTAAGAGAGAAAAAAATTTCCAAAACTCTTTTTCAACATTCCCCACCTTATTCCCCATCCTCACCAACTCCTACTATCCACCCCCACCCTAATTAGAAATATTAATAATAGTACTTTCTTTTCATGTTATAGATAGAGTATTTTTTTTCATTTTAATAAATGAATATTTTCTTTTCATGATATAAAAATATATTTTTTAATCATTTTTTAAAAAAAAACTACTTTCTTTTCATGATATAGAAAAAGTATTTTCTTTCATCGCAACAAAATGATACATTAAAAAGTATTTTCTTTCATTTCAATAAAACATGTACTAAAAGGTTATTTCTTTCGTTTCAACAAAAAGAATATTTTATTTTCATGATCTAGAAAAAATATTTTCTTTTATTTCAACAAAATGAGTACTTTTTTACATGTCGTAGAAATAGTACTTTCTTTTTTCACAAAAAAAGAGCATTTTTTTTAGTTATGAAACACAAATTTTAACGTTGTTTTTGCGTAAAAAAGTAAAGCAGCACATTAGTTCCTTTGAGTTTGTGTGAATTTTTAGAAGAATAATTAAATTCTTAAAGAAAATAGAGTCCTGAAAATGTTGGGTTTGGGGGGGGGGGGTACAAGAAATATGGTGACTTGAGGGAAGGGGGTGAGAGAGTAGTACAGAAAATTATTTTCTTAAAAATTATTTTTTATTCTCTAACCAAACACTAAAATATATTTTTCGGAAATAGTTTTTCACTCACCAACCAAACAAGGAAAAATAAGTAATAAAATCACTCATTTTCCATGAAAATATTTTCTAGAAAAATATTTTTTTATAGAAAATATTTTCCTTCGTACCAAACACACCCTTAGTGTTTGATGCTTAAACTGGCGCAGTCACTCAATATGGTTAAAAATGCCCGTCAAATATATATATATATATATATATATATATATATATATATATATATATATATATATATATATATATATATATATATATATATATATATATAAAAGCTAAAAAATGACGACTGATTTTAAGTTAACGTTGGACATAGATTTGGTTGAAACTTGAAAAAAAAGTTTTTGAAATTGTGTTGAAAGATAATTTTTGGAAGTTGAAGTTGTGTTTGGACATGCATTTTATTTGAAAAAAAATTAAAGTTTTGTTAATGTGAGATAAAATTTCACCCAAAAACTATCCTAAATCAGTTTTTGGGAACTTGAAATTCTTGAAAAAACTTTTTCCAAAACATGATTATATTTGATAAACAAACAATATTAAAAAAAAAATTGAAAAAATGAAGCCAAAATCTATGGCCAAACGGGAGCTAAGTTTTGTATGGGATAAAATATGTTCATTATTAATGATCGCATGAGAAAGCGACACGTGGAGCCGAATACAGAAGACAGTCGGGTCCGAAGACAACGATCTCGAAGAGAATGGTATTCATAAAGGCGAATTAAACACATGTCACCCGGTAGCACTTAATGAAAAATATTCTATAGCATTAAGTGCACGGTCCGTTACAGACAATGTGACATTCACTGCCTACTGTTACAAATTCTTCAATGGCCCTCATAATTGTCATTTAAGAGGAGCTTGATCTTAGACCTTGTTCCCAAGGTATAACTATAAATAGTGAGCTCACCAACCACTGTAGAGGACATGAATTTTCTAACAAGCATATAAGATACTCTGTTAAAAGCTGAATACAATTTTACTTTCTTGCTTATTCAGATTGTTATTACTGTCTCTGGAAGCTCTGCTCCCGGAATCACGATTTTTACTGTTTTCTCTCAACTTCAAGGCTAAGTCTTATATTTTTGTCTAATTTATTTATCATTCTTGGATCAAATCAATTTACTTGTCTATAAACCACGTATAAATTCAACTGTACTGTTTTACAGGTAAACAGTTTGGCGTCCACCGTGGGGCCTAGACAATTGTGTAATTGAATTGATCCTTGCATCAATTATTAACTTGTTTGATTCTTTGTTCTAAGCAAAAATTATTAAAAATGGCAGATAACGATGTTAACATCGCACATAATATTGAGGACCAAGGAAATCAGTCTCAGCATGAAGATTTCATTAGTGATACCTGCAACGAGGGGGATTGTAATGACCC
Source organism: Nicotiana tabacum (assembly GCF_000715075.1). Lineage (NCBI taxonomy): Eukaryota > Viridiplantae > Streptophyta > Magnoliopsida > Solanales > Solanaceae > Nicotiana > Nicotiana tabacum. The sequence continues at coordinate 89,693,198 of NC_134096.1, read as the reverse complement.
AACCGGTCATTTTTAACTTTTAGAACCCTGTTCCCTAAAATAAAACTTTTCGTAGGTGCTTGTAATGATTTATGACTTGCGGGGATAGTTGGTTCGGGATTTGGAAGTGTTTGAGGTGAAACCGGAACACTTGATTCCTTAAGTTGGCCTTAAAGTGCTAAGTTTGACTTCGGTCAACATTTTTAGAAAACGACCCCGAAATAAAATTTTGATGATTCCAACAGCTCCGTATGGTGATTTTGGACTTAGGAGCGTGATCGAAATTTTATTTAGAAGCCCGTAGTGAAATTAGGCTTGAAATGGCTAAAAATAAGAATTTAAGTTTGGAAGTTTGACCAATGAGTTGACTTTTTGATACCGGAGTCGGAATCCAGTTCCGAAAATTTTTATAGCCCCGTTATGTAAATTATGACTTGTGTGTAAAATTTGAGGTCAATCGGAGTTGATTTGATAGGTTCCGACATTGGATGTAGAAGTTGAAAACTCTTAGTTTCATTAAGCTTGAATTGAGGTATGATTCATGGTTTTAGCGTTGTTTGATGTGATTTAGAGGTTCGACTAAGTTCGTATGATGTTTTAGGACTTGTTGGTATATTTGGTTGAGGTCCTGAGGGCCTCGGATGAGTTTCGGATGGTTAACGGATCAAAAGTTGGATTTAAAAAGCTGCTGCAATTTTCTCTTCTGCTGCATATTCTGGGCTGTGATCGAGCCCCAGATCGAACCTAGATATCGAGCCCACGATCGAGGCCTGAGTCGAAGCCAGGGACGAGGCTCAGTATCGAAGCCTCGATCGAAGGCAAGGCTCGAGGGAATGATCGAGGCTCAGTATCGAATCCTCGATCGAAGGCAAGGCTCAAGGGCATGATCGAAGGTAAGGCTCGAGGGCTAGGATCGAGACCCATGCTCGATGCCCTGATCGAAGGCTCAAGCTCGATGCCATGATTGAGGCTATGATCGAAGGCCCAACCTCGATGCCCTTATCGAGGCCATGACCGAGGTCCAGGCTCGAGCTTGTGATCGAAGCCCCGATCGAGGCCCAGTTCGAGGACCAGTTCCGAAGGCTGCTGGGCAGTTTTATAAAAAGAGGGCATTCGTCTCATTTGCCATTTTTGACGAACTTGAGCTTGAGCAGAGGCGACTTTTGACAGATTTTCAAGGGAAAAATATTGAGGTAAGTGATTCTAACTCGGATTTGGTCTACATATACAAGTATATCATTGTCTTCACAATTTAATTAGTGTTTTGAGATTGAAATTTGAAAAAGTTTAGAAATCTCATAGAAACGAAATTTTGAGATTTCGGTATCGATTCGGAGTCGGATTTGAGTGAAACTGGTATGGTTGGACTCGTAATTGAATGGGTTATCGGATTTCATAACTTTCGCCGGATTCCGAGATTTGGGCCCCGCGGGCGAATTTTTAATTAATTTCAAGATCTTTTCTTTAAAATATAGTATTTTCTTATAGAATTTATTCCTATAATATTTAGTGATTGTATCGAATTATTTTGGCTAGATTCGAGCCAGACGGAGTTGGATAATCATGAAAAAGGCCTTATAGTGGATTAAATTGGAGCAAGACGAGATAAGTCTCTTGTCTAATCTTGTGAGAGGAAAATTACCTCATAGGTGATTAAAATTAAATAATTGTTGCTAATTGTGGGGGGCTACGTACGCACGCGGTGACGAGAGTCCGTGCGTAACTACGATTAAATGCTAAAGTCCGGATAGTTTAGGACTCAAAGTATGCCTTACTTGTGAAAATTGTATTCTTTGATTTATTTATATTAATTAATATCTATATGAATATATTGTGAATTGTTAGATAAAGATATTAAAGGATCGAAATCTCATAGGCCTGATTGTTTGTTTAAATCAATTAATTATTAAAAGAAATTATTCTCTTCCCGAATTTACCTTATAATAAATATACTCTCCTTCCGAAGGCGCCTAAGAAAATGTCCTCCTTTCTTGTGGAGCGGGCCGAACGCCTCGGCAAGATAGATGCATCTATGGATCGTGCCGCACGTCTCTCGGCAGTGTACACGACACTCTGGATCGGGTCGTACGTCCTCGGCAAAAATCGTGCTTAATAATAATAATAATTACACGATACTTTAATAATTTATTTTAGCTTGTGAAGCTAAGTAATAAATTAAAAATCCTTGGAATTTAATGAATTATTATTGTTGCTTGTTTAGGAATTAATTGTCACTCCTGTAAATGAGATATAATTGATAAATTAAAATTTATTTGAATTGAAGGAATTTAATTAATATATTGAGAATTGTTACATTTGAAGGAATTTGATTATTTCCGCTGATTAAATAAATTATTTGTAAATTCTGTAAATCATGCTAATTTGAATATCCTAATTTTATTTCAATTAGTATTGACCCATAGTGAGTGTCAAAGTCGGCCATCTCGTCTCTACCACTTCGAGATTAGGCTTGATACTTACTGGGTACACGTTGTTTACGTACTCATACTACACTTGCTGCACTTTTTGTGCAGGATCTGAGACAGGTACTGGTGGAGGACCTATCATCACATACCCACGTCATCCCGAGGCATAGTGGTGAGCTGCCTTTCTGCGCCGTTCTGCAGCTACCAGTGTCTCTTCTGATATTTATATTCTGTCTATTTCATTTCAGACAGTATTTGGAGTTTTGTATAATCTACTAGATACTCATGCACTTATGACACCGGGTCTTGGCACTCACATTGGTAGAAATTGGTATTTTATTATCTTCTTGGAATAAAAGTTTAACCAATGTATGTTTGACTTATTAGTTGGCTTACCTAGCTGTAGTGTTTTGCGCCATCACGACCTATAGGTGAAATTGGGTCGTGACAACATGGTATCAGAGCACTAGGTTCACGTAGGTCTCACAAGTTATGAGCAGACCTAATAGAGTCTTGCGGATCGGTACGGAGACGTCTGTACTTATCTTCGAGAGGCTATATGGTGTTAGGAAACTACCTTTCTTCATATTCCATCGTGCAATTGATGTAGTACTAAATATCCTTCTCTTATTCTCTCACAGATGGTGAGAACACGCTCTAATGAGATTCCAGACCAGGGAAGAGCTACTCCCCCAGTTGCTAGAGGCCGAGGGAGGGCTCCAGCCCGTGGTAGAGGGCGAGGACGTCCCAGGACTATTCCGGTTATGCCGCCAGTGGATCCAGCAGAGAATCCCATTATTGAGGAGCAGGGTGAGGTGCCTGTGGCTGAGCCAGCTCCGGTGGACTTCACATCTGCACCGGGATTTCAGGATGTCATGGGTCGTATGCTGTGATTCATGGACAATATGACTCAGGCCGGTTTATTTCCGGCAGACCCAGCCACATCTCAGGCGGGCGGGGGAGCACAGACCCCTACCGCGCAGGCTCATGGACAGACAGCTGTTGTATATCAGACCCAGGGTGCACTAGCCGTGGGTGGAGTCCAGCCAGTGGCAGCAGCTACACCTGAGCCCAGGCCAGCTGTAACCGCCGATCCTCAGAAACTATTAGACAGATGGACTAGACTACATCCTCCTGTCTTTGGGGGTGAGCGACATGAGGATCCACAGGATTTCATTGATCGTTGCAAGGATAGACTATACAACATGAGGATATTGGAATCCCATGGGGTTGATTTCGCTACTTTTCAGCTAGAGGGTAGAGCCCGTAGATGGTGGCAGTCTTATGCTCTTGGCAGACCAGCAGATTCTCCTCCCATGACTTGGGACAGGTTCACCCGTATCTTCTTGGACAGGTATATTCCACCCTCCCAGAGGGAAGAGTTGCGGTTTCAGTTTGAGCAGCTCCAGCAGGGTCAGATGTCAGTGACTGATTATGAGGCGAGGTTTTTTGAATTATCTCGCCATGCACTAATGATACTCCCTACTGAGGCGGAGAAAGTGCGAAGGTTTGTAGCCGGTTTACATACTGGTATTCAGGCTACTATGGCTCGAGAGGTTGAGATGGGTACATCTTATGAGCGAGTTGTGGAGATAGCCCGGAGGATTGAGGGTGTACGTCAGTGGTGCCGAGAGCAGATTATGAGAGATAAACGGTTCAGGTACTCTGGAGAGTTCAGAGGTGGTCTGTCCGGGGGCAGAGGTCAGTTCGTGAGGGGACAGTCCAGCAGACCCCCATATCCAGCACCACCACCTCCTCGAGGTGCTCCAGTGCGAACTTATCTCAGTGCTATCCCAGAGAGTTCTTACCGCCCACCAGCTATTTAGGGTCCTCCCAGTGGGTATTCAGGTCCCCAGGGCCAGACACTTAATCAGCAGCCCATCGCACCAAAGATTTGTTACGAGTACGGGGATCCCAGTCACATGCGGAGGTTTTGCCCCAGGCTTCGAGGTAGACCAGTACAGCAGGGTCAGCAGCCTATGCTTACCGGACCAGTTGCTCCACCAGTAGTCCGACCACCCAGAGGTGGAGGACATGTGGGTAGGGGTCGTCCTAGAAGTGGAGGTCAGCCAGGCGGAGGCCAGAGAGTTGGCGCTCCAGCTCGGTTCTATGCTTTTCCGGCTAGACCAGATGTAGAGGCCTCAGATGCCGTGATTACAGGTATTATTTCTGTTTGTGGAAAAGATGCCTCAGTATTATTTGATCCAGGATCTACGTATTCATATGTGTCATCTCTATTTGCTCCATTCCTGGGTGTTTCTCATGAGTCCTTGAGTACTCATGTTTATGTGTCCACTCCTGTAGGCGATTCTGTTGTCGTGAACCGGATCTACCGGTCCTGTATTATTACATTCTGTGGTTATGAAACTAGAGCAGATATCCTATTGCTTGAGATGATCGATTTTGAAATTATTCTGGGTATGGACTGGTTATCTCCATATTATACTATTCTAGATTGTCATGCCAAGACTGTTACCTTGGCTATTCCAGCATCGCCTAAGCTGGAGTGGAAGGGTTCGCATGTTAGTTCATTTAATCGAGTTATTTCTTTTATAAAGGCTCAACACATGGTTGAGAAGGGTTGTTTGGCTTATCTAGCCTATGTTCGGGATACTACTAAAGAGACTCTTGCTATTGATTCAGTGCCTGTAGTTCGGGAGTTCCCCGATGTATTTCTGTCAGATCTTCCAAGTATGCCACCTGATCGTGATATTGATTTCTGTATTGACTTGGCTTCAGATACCCAGCCTATATCTATCCCACCGTATCGCATGGTTCTGAAAGAATTGAAAGAATTGAAAGAACAGCTTGAAGAGTTACTAGCCAAAGGGTTTGTCAGACCGAGTGTATCGCCTTGGGGTGCACCGGTATTATTTATGAAAAAGAAGGATGGAACAATGCGGATGTGTATTAATTATCGCCAATTGAACAAAGTCACTATTAAGAACAAGTACCCGTTGCCGCGTATTGATGATCTATTTGACCAGTTGCAGGGTACTAGGGTATTCTCTAAGATCGACTTGAGGTCGGGGTACCATCAGTTGAAGATTCGGGATTCGGATGTTCCGAAGACTGCTTTCCGTACTAGATATGGTCATTATGAGTTTCTGGTAATGTCTTTTGGTTTAACTAATGCCCCGGCAGCATTTATGGATCTGATGAACAGGGTATTCAGGCCATATATTGACTCATTTGTCATTGTCTTCATTGATGACATTTTGATCTACTCACGTAGTAAGGAGGAGCATGAGCAGCATATGAGAGTAGTGCTTCAGACATTGCGGGAACAAAAGCTATATGCTAAGTTCTCTAAATGTGAGTTTTGGCTAGAGTCTGTAGCATTTTTGGGACATATCGTATCGGGCGAAGGTATTAAAGTTGATCCCAAAAAGATTGAGGCAGTTCAGAATTGGCATCGTCCCACTTCGGCGACGGAGATCAGGAGTTTTCTGGGTTTGGCAGGTTATTATCGTCGATTCGTGGAAGGTTTTTCATCTATTGCAGCACCTTTGACCAAATTAACCTAGAAGGGTGCTCCATTCCGATGGTTCGATGATTGTGAGGTGAGCTTTCAGAAGCTCAAGACATCATTGACTACAACACCAGTGTTAGTGTTGCCTTCCGGTTCAGGGATGTATACAGTGTATTGTGATGCTTCGCGCGTTGGCTTGGGTTGTGTATTGATGCAGGAAGGGCAAGTTATTGCATATGCTTCACGTCAGCTGAATCCCCACGAAAAGAATTATCCGGTACATGATTTGGAGTTAGCTGCGATTGTTCACGCTCTTAAGATTTGGAGGCATTATCTTTATGGGGTGTCTTGTGAAGTTTACACTGATCATCGCAGTTTGCAGCATTTGTTCAAGCAGAAGGATCTAAATTTGAGACAGCGCAGGTGGCTGGAGTTACTGAAAGATTATGATATTACTATTCTGTATCATCCGGACAAAGCAAATATGGTTGCAGATGCCTTGAGCAGAAAGGCGGAGAGTATGGGTAGTTTGGCTTTCATTTCAGTAGAGGAAAGACCATTAGCCTCAGATATTCAGTCTTTGGCTAACAGACTTGTGAGGCTGGATATTTCAGAGCCCAGCCGAGTTCTTGCATGTGTTGTGGCACGGTCTTCACTATTTGAACAGATCAAGGCTCGCCAGTATGATGACCCACACCTGGTGGTTCTTCGTGAAACGATACTACGAGGTGGTGCCAAGGAAGTCACTATTTGTGCAGATGGTGTTCTACGACTCCAGGATCGTCTGTGTGTTCCTAATGTGGATGAACTGAGGAAAAAGATCCTGAAGGAGGCACACAGTTCTCGATATTCTATTCATCCAGGTGCTACGAAGATGTATCGTGACTTGAGGCAGCATTATTGGTGGAGACGAATGAAAAAGGACATAGTTGAGGATGTAGCTCGGTGTCTAAATTGCCAGCAAGTTAAATATGAGCACCAGAGGCCAGGTGGCCTACTTCAGCATATGACCATACCAGAGTGAAAATGGGAACGAATTACTATGGATTTTGTAGTTGGGTTGCCGCGGACCTTGAGGAAATTTGATGCAGTTTGGGTGATTGTTGACAGGTTGACTAAGTCGGCACATTTTATTCCTGTTGTGACTACGTATACTTCAAAGAGGTTGGCTCAGATTTATATTCAGGAGATAGTTCGGTTGCACGGTGTGCCAATTTCCATCATATCAGATAGAGGTCCTCAGTTTACTTCACATTTCTGGAGAGCAGTACAGAGTGAGTTGGGGACCCGTGTAGAGCTCAGCACAGCCTTTCATCCGCAGACCGATGGACAGTCAGAGAGGACAATTCAGATTTTGGAGGATATGCTCAGGGCATGTGTGATTGACTTTGGAGGTCAGTGGGATCGTTTCCTGCCTTTGGCCGAGTTTGCTTATAATAACAGTTACCAATCCAGCATCGAGATGGCTCCATTTGAGGCTTTATATGGTCGGCGATGTCGTTCACCTATCGGATGGTTTGAGCCAGGTGAGGCTAAGTTATATGGTACTGATTTGGTAAGGGATGCCTTGGAAAAGATAAAGTTGATTCAGGAGCGACTTCGTACAACACAGTCCAGACAAAAGAGTTACGCGGATCAGAAAGTGCGTGATATATCATTTATGGTAGGTGAAAAAGTTCTCTTGAAGGTTTCGCCAATGAAGGGAATTTTGAGATTCGGGAAGAAGGGCAAGTTGAGCCTAGGGTTTATAGGCCCATTTGAGGTGTTGAAACGAGTTGGGGAGGTTGCTTATGAGCTTGCATTGCCTCCCAGCCTATCGGGAGTTCATCCGGTTTTTCACGTATCTATGCTCCGGAAGTATCATGCCGACCTATCACATGTGTTAGACTTCAGCACAATTTAACTAGATAATAGCTTGGGTTATGAAGAGGAGCCAATTGCCATTGTTGATAAACAGGTTCGCCAGTTGAGATCCAAGAGGATTTCTATAGTAAAAGTCCAGTGGAGGGGCCAACCTGTCGGGGAAGCGACTTGGGAGGCCGAGGAAGACATGTGGAGCAGATATCTACACTTATTCAGCACTCCAGGTACAATTCTAAACTCGTTCGAGGACGAACGTTTGTTTAAGAGGTGGAGAATGTAATGACCTAACCGGTCATTTTTAACTTTTAGAACCCCGTTCCCTAAATTAAAACTTCCCGTAGGTGTTTGTAATGATTTATGACTTGCGGGGATGGTTGGTTCGGGATTTGGAAGTGTTTGAGGTGAAACCGGAACACTTGGTTCCTTAAGTTGGCCTTAAAGTGCTAAGTTTGACTTCGGTCAACATTTTTAGAAAATGACCCCGGAATAGAATTTTGATGATTCCAACAGCTCCGTATGGTGATTTTGGACTTAGGAGCATGATCGAAATTTTATTTAGAAGCCCGTAGTGAAATTAGACTTGAAATGGCTAAAAATAAGAATTTAAGTTTGGAAGTTTGACCGATGAGTTGACTTTTTGATACCGGAGTCGGAATCCAGTTCCGAAAATTTTTATAGCTCCGTTATGTAATTTATGACTTGTGTGTAAAATTTGAGGTCAATCGGAGTTGATTTGATAGGTTCCGACATTGGATGTAGAAGTTGAAAACTCTTAGTTTCATTAAGCTTGAATTGAGGTATGATTTATGGTTTTAGCGTTGTTTGATGTGATTTAGAGGTTCGACTAAGTTCGTATGATTTTTTAGGACTTGTTGGTATATTTGGTTGAGGTCCCGAGGGCCTCGGGTGAGTTTCGGATAGTTAACGGATCAAAAGTTGGATTTAAAAAGCTGCTGCAATTTTCTCTTCTGCTGCATATTATGGGTTGTGATCGAGCCTCAGATCGAGCCCCAGATCGAACCTAGATATCGAGCCCACGATCGAGGCCTGAGTCGAAGCCAGGGACGAGGCTCAGTATCAAAGCCTCGATCGAAGGCAAGGCTCGAGGGTATGATCGAAGGCAAGGCTCGAGGGCATGATCGAAGGTAAGGCTCGAGGGCTAGGATCGAGACCCATGCTTGATGCCCTGATCGAAGACTCAAGCTCGATGCCATGATTGAGGCTATGATCGAAGGCCCAACCTCGATGCCCTGATCGAGGCCATGATCGAGGTCTAGGCTCGAGCCTGTGATCGAAGCCCCGATCGAGGCCCAGTTCGAGGACCAGTTCCGAAGGCTGCTGGGCAGTTTTATAGGGCATTCGTCTCATTTGCCATTTTTGACGAACTTGAGCTTGAGCATAGGCGAATTTTGATAGATTTTCAAGGGAAAAATATTGGGATAAATAATTCTAACTCGGATTTGGTCTACATATACAAGTATATCATTGTCTTCACAATTTAATTAGTGTTTTGAGATTGAAATTTGAAAAAGTTTAGAAATCTCATAAAAATGAAATTTTGAGATTTTGGTATCGATTCGGAGTCGGATTTGAGTGAAACTGGTATGGTTGGACTCGTAATTGAATGGGTTGTCGGATTTCATAACTTTCGCCAGATTCCGAGATGTGGGCCCCTAGGGCAAATTTTTAATTAATTTCGGGATCTTTTCTTTAAAATGTAGTATTTTCTTATAGAATTGATTCCTATAATATTTAGTGATTGTATCGAATTATTTTGGCTATATTCGAGCCAGACGGAGTTGGATAATCGTGGAAAAGGCCTTATAGTGGATTAAATTGGAGCAAGACGTGGTAAGTCTCTTGTCTAATCTTGTGAGAGGAAAATTACCTCATAGGTGATTAAAATTAAATAATTGTTGCTAATTGTGGGGGACTACGTATGCACGCGGTGATGAGAGTCCGTGTGTAGCTACTATTAAATGCTAAAGTCCGGGTAGTTTAGGACTCAAAGCATGCCTTACTTGTGGAAATTGTATTCTTTGATTTATTTATATTAATTGATATCTATATGAATATATTGTGAATTGTTAGATAAAGATATTAAAGGATGGAAATCTCATAGGCCTGATTGTTTGTTTAAATCAATTAATTATTAAAAAAAATTGTTCTCTTCCATTTACCTTATAATAAATATATTCTCCTTCCGGAGGCGCATAAGAAAATGTCCTCCTTTCTTGTGAAGCGGGCCGAACGCCTCAACAGGATAGATGCATCTATGGATCGCGCCGCACGTCCCTCGGCAGTGTACACGACACTCTGGATTGGGTCGTACGTCCTCAGTAGAAATCGTGCTTAATAATAATAATTACACGATACTTTAATAACTTATTTCAGCGTGTGAAGCTAAGTAATAAATTGGAAAATCCTTGGAATTTAATGAATTATTATTGTTGCTTGTTTAGGAATTAATTGTCACTCCTGTAAATGAGATATAATTGATAAATTAGAATTTATTTGAATTGAAGAAATTTAATTAATATATTGAGAATTGTTACATTTGAAGGAATTTGATTATTTCCGCTGATTAAATAAATTATTTGTAAATTCTGTAAATCATGCTGATTTGAATATCCTAATTTTATTTCAATTATTATTGACCCATAGTGAGTGTCAAAGTCGGCCATCTCGTCTCTACCACTTCGAGATTAGGCTTGATACTTACTGGGTACACGTTGTTTACGTACTCATACTACACTTGCTGCACTTTTTGTGCAGGATCTGAGACAGGTACTGGTGGAGGACCTATCATCACATACCCACGTCATCCCGAGGCATAGTGGTGAGCTGCCTTTCTGCGCCGTTCTGCAGCTACCAGTGTCTCTTCTGATATTTATATTCTGTCTATTTCATTTCAGACAGTATTTGGAGTTTTGTATAATCTACTAGATGCTCATGCACTTGTGATACCGGGTCTTGGCACTCACAGTGGTAGAAATTGGTAATTTATTATCTTTTTGGAATAAAAGTTTAACCAATGTATGTTTGACTTATTAGTTGGCTTGCCTAGCTGTAGTGTTGGGCGCCATCACGACCTATAGGTGAAATTGGGTCGTGACAACATGGTATCAGAGCACTTGGTTCACGTAGGTCTCACAAGTTATGAGCAGACCTAAACTCCCGGTGATGCTGAAGACGAGCGCGTCGTTGAAATAGTAAGGATCCTATGGGAGAAACAAAAGGCCATTATGTGCCATCTCTCGCGGCAGGATCAGGTCATGACGGAATTAAGGCAGGCGTTATCAGGTGCTTCCAACAACGCGAATGGACGAGGTCCAGTTCCTCGTGATGCTCCCGCAATTCAAACAACGTAAATGGTCGACAACAATACCCCGAGGGGAAAAGTTGGCTTCAATAGGGCCGGGGGGAACGGTAGCGGATCCGGTAACAACAATGAGAATGATACCTTTAAAACTGAACTCATGCGGTTTATGAGGGAAATAAACGCCCGAATGGATCAAATTCTGGGTGCACCACCAGTATTGAAAGGACTAGATTCAAAGAAGTACACCTAACTGCCGTTCAAATCAAGTGCAGCACTAGAGTTGATCCCGAAGCAGTTCAAAATGCCAGACGTTAAGAAGTATGATAGGACTTCAGATCCTCGGGAGCATATCACCACCTATACAACGGCGGTGAAGGGAAACGATTTGGCTCTACACGAGATTAAGTTAGTCTTATTGAAGAAATTCGGAGAGACCCTTACGATGACATGGTATTCACTCTTGCCCGAGCATTCCATAGATTTCTTTGAGATGCTCGCAGATTCTTTCATTAAGGTCCATGTCGAGGCCAAAAAGGTACAAGCTCAAAAGGCCGACATATTCGGGATTGCACAAGGAGAGTCCCAATTATTGCGGGAGTTCGTGATCTGATTCTAGAAAATAAAATGATGCTCTCGGCCGTACTAGACGAATGGGCAGCAGAAGCATTTACAAAAGGGTTGAATCTGAGAAGTTCTGATACCTTCAAGAAATTGAAAGAAAGTCTGCTCGAGTTTTAGGCAACAACATGGGCGGATGTTCACAACTGGTACGAGTCAAAGATAAGAATTGAAGATGATCAGCTCGCTTTCCAGCGTCAACCAAAGGCCGGGACCGGGAAAAGAATAAGGAGAAATTGAAGGATAATTTTGACACAGATCGACGGTCTTCAAGGGGTCAGTTTTTGACCTATGAGCGGGCCGAAGGACGCGATATAGGTTTTTGATGAGCGGATAGATTTGCTACCGATAGGAGAACTGATCGCAGATGGAATAATAGGTCATTGCAGGACAAGGTGACATCGGGTTCTCGAGATTCTTCCTACCCCAGGCTTTCTGAATACAACTTTAACGTCATCGTAGTGTAGATGGTGTCGGCTGTGAGGAACATTAAATAAGCACGGTTCCTGAAGCCAATGAAATCTAATCCCAGCCAAGTAGATCTTAATTTGTGGTGCGAATACCATGGGACCAACAGTCACCAGAGAATTCTTGAGTGTTCAGGCTAAAAACAAATACGGTTGCAATCGCGATAACGCGGAGCCTTCGAAAGCAGGAGAGGATCCCCCACGTTTGACAATCAACATGATTTTCGGGGGGAATGAGATTAATGGTGTAATATTTTTGGCAACAAAAAAGACAAAAGTGTATGTGACCCACAGTAAGAGACTCCGGGAAGTCGCTGAGAACGACATTACTTTCATGAATGAGGACGCAGATAGACTGCTTCTACCGTATAACGATGCCCTAGTAATCTCTCTAAATGTCTTAGATTTTAAAATTAAGCATGTTTTGGTGGACCGAGAAAGTTCGGCCAATATTATCCAGTGGAGAGTGCTGGAGCAAGCCAAGCTCACCAGAAGTATCATTCCGGCCACAAAACTCCTCGTCGGGTTCAATCTGGCAAGCGTGACAACCCGGGGAGAGATCTTGCTCCCCACGAATGCCGAGGGGTGATGAAGACGACCCTTTTCGAGGTAGTAATCGGCGATATGGGTTACAATATTATCTTGGGGAGACCATGGTTGTACGAGATGAAGGCCGTACTATCAACATATCACCAATTGTTAAAATTTCCAACTCCCAAAGGAATTAAACAAACAAGATGAGACCAACCGGCGACAAGGGATATGACTGCAATCTCAGTTTCCAGTAGCAAAGGGAAGGAGCATGCAACATAGCAATTACAGGAACCGGCGCTTGTTCCCAAACTGAGCGAAGTTAACCAGGGGGTGGAGTCACCGGAATCCTATCAGGTACCAAGATACTTCTAGGTACCAGAAGAAACGGATACAACAAAATCCTCAACGGAGGAACTCGAATAAGTAGCATTGTTCGAAAAGTTTTTGGAGAGGAAGTTCCACTTGGAGACAGGACTGAATCCTGAGTTCAGGTCAGGATTTATCGACTTTCTTAGATTTAATGTTGATTATTTTGCGCATGCGGATATGACAGGTATCCCACCAGAAGTGGCCGTGCATAAACTAAGTCTCGACCCCAAGTTCTATTGCTCAGGTCAGAAACAAGTTCGTCAAAGAAGAGGTAACTCATTTACTTGATATCGGTTCAATCTGAGAGGTAAAGTATCCTGACTAGTTAGCTAATGTAGAAGTTATTCCAAAGAAGAGGAATAAATTTCGCATGTGCGTAGATTATAAGAATTTAAATAAGGTGTGCCCAAAAGACTAGTTCTCACTGCCAAATATCGATCAAATGATTGATGTGACGGTCGGGCATGAGTTAATGAGTTTCCTTGATGCTTACAATGGGTACAACCAAATCAAGATGAACCCATAGGATCGGGAAAAAACTTCATTCATAACAAACTTTGGCACATATTGCTACAATGTGATGCCCTTTGAGCTTAAAAACGCTGGAACCACTTATCATAGGCTCGTGAACAAAATCTTTGAGAAACAAATAAGGAAAATTATGGAGGTTTACATAGATTATATGCTAGTTAAGTCTTTGAACGTATGTGATCGTCTTAAACACTTGCAAGAAACCTTTGATATCTTAAGAAAGTATAACATGAAGCTTAACCCCAAGAAGTGTGCATTCAGGGTCAGCTCCGATAAGTTCCTGGGATTTCTGGTGTCACAAAGGGAGATCGAGGTTAACCCCGATAAAATTAAAGCTATCGAAGACATCCAAAGAGGTTCAAAGATTGACAGGGAGACTGGCCGCTTTGAGTAGGTTTATTTTCCAGTCTTTGGAGAAATGCCATCATATCTTTTCACTACTCAAAAAGAAGAATAAATTCGAATGGACTACGGAATGTCAGCATGCTTTCAGAGATTTGAAAAGGTATTTGTCAAGTCCTCCATTATTGTCAAAACCAGAGGAAGGCAAACAACTATTGATCTACTTAGCAGTCTCGAAGGTAATGGTAAGTGCCATTTTAGTCTGTGAGGATGAAGGTACACAATTTCATATTTATTGCGTTAGTAAAATTTTAACGGGAGAAAAAACTCGCTACCCACATCTGGAAAAATTGCCTTAGCTCTCGTAGTCGCCGCTCGAAAGCTTAGGCCTTAATTCCAATGTCATATGATAGCATTGGTGACCACTTTTCCCCTGCGGAATATTCTTCATAAACCTGAACTTTTAGGTAGGCTGGCTAAGTGGGTCGTCGAAATGAGTGAATTTGACATAAAATATAACCTAGGACTCTGATCAAGTCGCAAGTTTTGGCCGACTTGGTGGCCGATTTCAGTCCGGGACTGTTACCTTTGGCTACCAAAGAAGCAGTGATGGTGTCAGAGTCGACATCAGGAGTTTGGACCTTGTTCATGGATGGAGCTTCCAATATAAAGGGGTACGGGCTCGGCATAGTGTTAACCACACCCTCGGGAGAAACCCTAAGGCAGGCCATAAGAACTGTTCTTGTGACTAACAATGAATCAGAGTATGAAGCTTTGATTGCAGGGCTCGAAGTTGCCCGGGGACTGGACTCCGAGGTCATAGAAATCAAATGCGACTCCCAATTGGTAGTAAATCAAATCTACGGGATCTTCGAAGCCAAAAAGGAATGCATGCAACAATACGTAATGAAAGTCCAGGGTCTGCTTGCTCGGTTTCGAGAATGGTCAATTACGCACATCCCGAGGGAAGAGAATGCAGAAGCAGATGCACTAGCCAATCTTGGATCGTCCACAAAATGAAGGGATCAGACTCTTAAATTGTCGTACAACTTATGCATTCGGTATTGGACGCGGATAGCTATTACGAAGTAAACACGACCAATTTGGTCTGGGACTGGAGAAATGAGATCATTGACTATCTTGAGCACATAAAACTGCCTGAAGATCCTAAGGCATCTTGGGCGCTGCGCACTAAAGCAGCTCGATACAGCTTCAAGGGAGGTCAATTGTACAGAAGATCTTTCCAAGGCCCGTTGACCCGATGTTTGGGAGCTTCCAAAGTTAACTACGTTATGTGAGAAGTCCATAATGGGATCTGTGAAAATTACTCAGGAGCGGATTCCTTAGTATTAAAATTAATTAGGGAAGAATACTACTGGCCCCGGATGGAACAAGACGCCAAGGCTTATGTTCAAAAATATGATAAATGTCAACGTTACGCACCGTTGGTACATCAACCGGTAGAACCACTACAGTTATTTTTGTCACTATGGCTGTTCATGAAGTGGGGGATGGATATCGTCATACCGCTGCCCCCGCCCCCCGGTAAGGTAAGATTTCTTTTGATTTTAACTGATTATTTTTCTAAGTGGGTTAAAGCATGTCCCTATCAGAAGATCAGTGAACGCGAAGTCATCGATTTCTTGTGGGATAATATAATCTGCAAAGTTGGGATTCCAAAGGAGATAGCATGCAACAACGGGCCACAATTCATAGGCGCCAAGGTCACAAAGTTCCTTGAAGATTTAAAAATCAAAAGAATCACATCATCACCATATCACCCGAGTGCAAACGGTCAAGTAGAATCTACAAACAAGGTGATTATCCAAAATCTCAAGAAGAGATTGGAAGCGGCCAAAGGCAAATGGCTCGAAGAGCTGCCAGGTGTACTATGGGTGTACCGGACAATGTCCAAATCAAGCACGGGGGAGACTCCTTTCTCTCTTGTGTACGAAGCAGAAGCCATGATCCCAATTGAAGTAGCAGAACCTACCCTAAGATATTTTCGGGCGGATGAAAAAATAAACAATGAAGCAACGGTTGTCAAATTGGAGCTGCTTGATGAATGCAGGGACTTGGCGCATATAAGGATGGCAGCCCAAAAACAAAGATTGGAAAGATACTACAATCGAAGAGCCAACCTCCGTTATTTCAAAGTAGGAGACTTAATTTTAAGGAAAGTAACTTAGAACACACAAAAGCTCAATATGGGGAAGCTAGGTCCAACGTAGGAAGGCCCCTATCGGGTTTCAGCTATCACTGGGAAGGGGTCGTACGAGTTGGAAAATCAAGACGGAGAAAAGTTGCCAAGCAACTGGAATGTGGCACACCTCAAGAGATACCATTGTTGATGAGCCTCGTCTATACTGAAAGTATGTGCTGCACTATTTTTCCCTTTGTCAAGTTTTTGTCCCAATTGGATTTTTTTGCAAGGTTTTTAACGAGGCAGCAACGAAAAGCATACTACGAAGGAAGTTTCGTCAGCAGAAATAAGACCTTTAAATGACAAGGCACGCAAGCAAAGAGCCACTACGGAGCGATTAGATAGTCTTTTGCTCGGTAGCAAAGTTTCTACCCAAAAATAAAGTTTGTTGTCGAATAAAGATTACCCGACCGTTCACAAGTGCAAGCCACCGGGGATTGTTAGATAATCTTTGGCTCGATAGCATAAATTCCTAAGGGGAAGTGAAGTTTGCTATCGAACTAAAGATTATCTAACCATTCACTAGAGGAATCCTCAAAAAAGGTGCAAAACATCTAGTGTTCAAATTCGCATTCTTCGCATTTGAACACTGGGGGGAATGATATGAGGATGCAGCAACAATGATTGCCACATCGACCGGAATATGAAACCCGCAAATAAAGTTGTATCATCGGGACCGAAGACTGTGCGGCCAGGCCCATAGAAACAATCTATACAAGTTAGCCACAAGTAATGTCAATTTATTTTTAGCACAACGAATGCTTATTTACTTTTAGAAAATTGAATGAATAAAGTAAAGTCCTTTTATTATTATCTTGTTTCTTGTCCTATCGATGAATTAATTTTATCATTTGAAAGTTAAACAAGTACTTCAAATGCTAGTGCTGTAATGAACATGAGATATTCTCTTCAAGAGCACCGTAAACATGAGAGGGCCCTCTCTTATGAAACCTTCACGTTAAAGGGTTGATTTCGGAAGAACTAGTGCCCGGAATCCAAATACTACCGGCAAAAAAATACACCCGAAGCCTCACATATCTTAGCGCGGAAAACTTGTGAGAATACTTAAACAAAAAGAACACAAAAAGGAAAACTTGCGCAATACTTTAACAGAAAGTACACAAAGAGAAAATCTTGCACGATACTTGAACGAAAAGATGCTTCTATTCACAATAAACGTGCCAAACAACACAAGTACAAAGATATGAGAAAGAAAAAAAAGCAAAAACTAAGCTGCTGCATCTCCGGAACCCGGAGGAAGAGAAGCATCTGCACCCCTAGGAGAAGTGGTGGATCCTCCGCCAGTTCAATATCTTGGCCTTCACCATTTTGGCCTTCAACATCATCACCTTTCGGTTCTTTTTCAGTTCCCAAGAACTCGGAATAGGAACCAGAAGAGTCGGTAGCATCAGGCCGGACTGGAAGATCCCTTTGGGCAGTTGACTCCAACTCACGGGCCTTAGCAATTTCGGCATCGAAGTCAATGACATTCGCTTTGGCCTCTTCCAAGGTTTTTCTCCTCATGTTGTACATAGAATATGTTTTTCAACAATAAGGGAAGCCACTCAACACTGAAGTTCTTCTTTAAGCTGGTCAACCTTGACAGAATGGTTGTCCTACTCGGATCTGGTGGCCCAGAGGATGATATCAAGGTCACGGACAGTGGAGCTAAAAACCTTATTGTGCTCTATGACCCTCTTATGCCTCTTGTCATGACCCAAATCTCACTATAGGCCATGATGGCGCCCAACATCGCCGTTAGGCAAGCCAACGGTGAACTACCAACTTGATTATGCATTTTATTATTTTCAAAATCATTAATTTTATTAGATAAAGAAATCAACGCATTAAAAGCATGAAAACTTACACTTTAAATAGAATAGATTATAAAAGTGTGTAATTGTTAAGTAAAATCACAACAATATCTAGAACATCCCAAAATCCGGTGTCACAAGTGCATGAGCATTTGCTAAGGAGTACAATAACAATACAATATTTGTCTAGAATGTAAATAATATAGGATAGAGAAAATGGTACGATGGAGACTCTGTGGGCTGCGATACGTAGCCTGGAATGCAGCTCACCATAAAGTCTCTTCAATAGCTGCACCTACGCGCCACGATAACCACGAATTAAACTTGTCAGATCCTGCACATTTAGTGCATAAGTGTAGCATGAGTACGTAAATCAACGCGAACCCAGTAAGTATCTAGCCTAACCCCGGAGATGTAGTGACGAAGGGCCGACATCGACACTTACTAGAGGTCCAATAAAGCAGTATGCTAAATCCTAAAACGATATGAAGCACAACAGTAACCGTGAAATAAACGATAACTAACATAATCTTTCAAAATTTCTTTTAAGGATATAAATTTCTCTAACTTGTATTCTATCTCAACAGCTCAAAAAATATCAAGTGCCAATATCAAATGAATAAGGAATACCATATGAAATGTCATGCATCAGTGGAAAGGATAATCTCGTGAATATTCGGACTACTAGTGAAATAACGCACGATTCAGACTACTAGCCATGTGGACTGTTGCTGTGGAGACTCAAGGTAAACCTGTCGCTGCGTTCGCAGGCTTCAGAGTCACCTTCAACTTTTCGTTTTGCACTGTTTATTTTTATTTCTGGATAGTTGTATTTAGAAGTTTTCTAGCAAACACTCTGTAGAGCTTATGACTTGTACTACCGATTTTGGAAATTTTAAGAGATTCTATTTAAATAATATTGTTGTTTTAATTATTGTTAGGCTTACCTAGTCCCTAAGACTAGGTGCCGTCACTATACCCAAACAGAGAAAAAATTGGGTCATGACACCGCTTCTCAGGCGTCATTTCACAACACCCTACTCTGAAGGCAAATCAAGAAGATCATAACACCGACGAACCTTAATGCGTTCAAATAAGGACGACGACATCACATCACACGTGAGAATTCTACCACGCTCAAAAGTATCAAGTCTCGTTACTCCATCAACCAAAGCCTGAACATCCATAGTCTGATTGCCTTTCCTCCGCTGGAATTAAATGCCAAACCTCTAAACCATGAACCGAGAAATCCTCCTTTCGAGTCATCCACTGTCGCGACCCATAAATGAGCAATCTACCATTCACAATAACACAACATGATAACAACGCACGAACATCATAACAATCTATGCATAACCTCAAAACCATAGGCAATACCGATACAGGGCTAGAACGATAGAACCTCTTCCACAAAATGACGATAATAACTCACTCGAATACGCTGGGAGAAACATCTTGCACCACGTCTACAGTACCACTACAACTCCTCGATGCCGAATTGATAACAAGCGCTCCACGTCGCATAAGATTGAGTAGGAAGGAAATAAAGGCATAAGCTCCAATGGAATCAAACCGCACGAAGAGGAATAAAGAAGGGAAGTGCTCCTAACAGCCTTGTAGCCTCTCAAAGATAAGTACAGACATCTCTGTACCGATCTGCAAGACTATACTAGACTTGCTCATGACTTGTGAGACCCAAGTGAACCTAGAGCTCTGATACCAAGTTGTCACGACCCAAAACTCACTATAGGCCGTGATGCGGCCAACATCGCCATTAGGAAAGCTAATAGTGAACTACCAACTTGATTACACATTTTATTATTTTCAAAATCGTGAATTTTATTAGATAAAGAAATCAACGCATTAAAAGCATGAAAACTTACACTTTAAATAGAATAGATAATAAAAGTGTGTAAATGTTAAGTAAAATCAGAACAATATCTAGAACATCCCAAAACCCGGTGTCACAAGTGCATGAGCATTTACTAAGGAGTACAATAATAATACAACATCTGTCTGAAATGTATATAAGACATGGTAAAGTAAATGGTACGATGTAGACTCTGTGGGCTGAGATACGTAGCCTGGAATGCATCTCAACATAAAGTCTCCTCAACAGCTGCGCCTACGTGCCAAGATAACCACCAATTGAACCTGTTAGATCTTGCACATTTAGTGCAGAAGTGTAGCATGAGTACGTAAATAAACGCGTACCCAGTAATTATCTAGCCTAACCCCGGAGAAGTAGTGATGAGGGGCCGACATCGACACTTACTAGAGGTCCAATAAAGCAGTATGCTAAATACTAAACCGATATGAAGCACAACAGTAATAGTGGAATAAACGGTAACCAACATAATCTTTCAAAATTTCTTTTAACGATATAAATTTCTCAATCTCGTATTCTATCTCAACAACTCGGAAAATATCAAGTGCCAATATCAAATGAATAAGGAATACCATATGAAATGCCAGGCATCAATGGAAGGATAATCTTGTGAATATTCGGACTGCTAGCGATCTAACGCACGATAATGCCGAGGTCGTACGGCCTGATAAAGAATAATGTGAACATTGCCGAGGGTCGAGCGACACGAACCATTGATGCATCTATTATACTGCCGAGGCGTTCGGCCCGCTCCACAAGAAAGGAAGAAACTTATGAAATCACGAGGCGCGTGCTTACAATACAGATGTACGTGCATGATAGTGAATATACCCCTTTATGTTTATCAAATATCTTGGCAACAACTCAAGGTGATAAAGCTACGCATAATATATATATATATATATATATATATATATATATATATATATATATATATATATATATATATATATATATAATCAATTTCAATTGTAATTTCAATTAATTAAGCTAGCAAAATGAGTCAAAACAATTCAAATATTATATGATAAAGTCCTAAGTCTACCCGGACATAAACATATTTTAGCTACGTATGGACTCTTGTCACCTCATGTGTACGTCGCACCCACAACTAGTACCACATAAAAATTACATCACCTAGGGGGTAGTTTCCCCCTCACAAGGTAAGACAGACGACTTACTTCATTCTGAAATTTCATAACCGGCTCCACTGCCTCTCTAACTCTTCAATTCAAAGCCAAACGATCCGAAACTAGTCAAACAATGTGTAAATCAATAAAAAATATACTCAAATGCGTATAATTTAACAATTTATAACAATTTCCAATATCGTTCGAAAAGTCAACAAAGTCAACCCTCGGGCCCACATACTCAGATTTAAAAAAATTCTTGAAGATAATTATTACCCATAACGTGACGAACCAAAATATATAATTTATTCATTATTCCATGTCCAATTTTGTGGTCAAAATCCAAAATTTCAAATTCTAGGTTTTCTACCAAAATCCCCACAATTTCTACCCATATCCATGTTTAAATCCATATATAACTCGTGTACTTGGCTCATAATGTGTAGAAGTTCCTTACCTCAAGGTAGATGATGAAGTTGGCTCCTCCAAATCGCCCAAGCAAGAGAGGAATGAGTGAAATGAGCAAAAATCCTGATTGAGCAACATATATTCTGCCCAGGCGTCTTCACACCTGCGGGCACCCCAGCCGCACCTGCGGCTCCACTTTTGCGAAAAAATGTTCGCTCCTGCGGAAGTCACTTAGGCCCCGACCAGACACACCTGCAACCCAAGGCTCGCACCTGTGAGGGCGCTTCTGCAGCCCTCCCCTCGCTTCTGCGCTTCCGTGCCTGCGTGATCCCATCCGCTTCTGCGAAGCCGGCCACACCTCTCCAACTCCATATCTGCTGAGCCTTGTCGCATTTGCGAGCTCGCAGATACGGAAATCCCCCTCGCACCTACGACCACTGCCCAGCTTAGCTAGAACTGCTTTTGCGACCATAAACTTCGCAGGTGCGATCACACCAGAAGCCTTAAGCTTCAGCAATTCCTTAAGTCCAAAACTCAACTCAATTCCAATCCGATTCGCACCCGAGGCCCCCAGGACCCCATCCAACCATACTAACGCATCCTAAAACATAATACAAACTTTGTCGAAGCCTCAAATCATGCTAAACAACATAACAATTATGAACCGATGATCGAAACCTTTTTTTGTACTTTCAAACTTTAAACTTCGCCGAACGCGTCTGAATTATATTTAAACATCCCTGAATGACGCCAAACTTTACGCACAAGTCACAAATCACGATACGAACCTATTCCAAGGCTCGTAATCCTGAACGGACATCGATAACACCAAAGTCCACTTCAAACCAAATTAAGGAATTCTTAAACTTTCAAAATGCCAACTTTCCAAAATGAGCGCCGAAATGATCCCGGACTACCCGATACTCAACCTGAACATACGCCCAAGTCCAAAATCATCATACAAACCTATTGAAACTTTCAAATCCAGATTTCGAGGTCATTTACTTAAAATTTAAACCTTAGTCAACTCTTCCAACTTAAAGCTTCCGAATTTAGAATTTTCTTTCCAAATCAACTCCGAACTTCCCAAAATTCAACTCCGACCACACGTACAAGTCATAATACCTGAATTGAAGCTGCTCAAGGCCTCAAACTACTGAACGAGAGCTCAAAACGACCGGTCAGGTCGTTACATCTCTCCTCCAATCGGGCATACTTCTCCTCGGCAATAGTAACTTCTTCAGCTTTGGAGTTTAAGGCTGTCTCCAAATTACTCAATCTTTCAGGAGAGGCAGCCTCATGACCGAATGCATCAAGGACAACATTATGGACTTCAACCCACTTAGCCCTAGCTTCTTCAAATTGTACCTGTAACGGGGCGATCTCTTAGCTAAGGGTCACTACCTCTTGCTCGCTTTACTGCAACCGAGCCCCCAACTCAGCAGCCTCAGCAGCTCGTGCTTCTAGTTCCAGAAGGTAGGCAGCAACCTGATCCTGCTCGGCCAACAATTGATCCTGCTTGGAGGTATGTTCCTCCTTATCAAGAATCAACCTTTGAAGGCCCTCGAAAGGAAGAAAGTTAGCCTGTAAAATAGAAATACAAACTCAATACCTTGACATAACAACGATAGAAGAAACAACAAAGGAAACAAAGATTTTAATGGCG
Organism: Nicotiana tabacum; assembly: GCF_000715075.1. Taxonomy (NCBI): domain Eukaryota; kingdom Viridiplantae; phylum Streptophyta; class Magnoliopsida; order Solanales; family Solanaceae; genus Nicotiana; species Nicotiana tabacum. The sequence goes on along the minus strand of NC_134096.1, from coordinate 89,670,166 downwards.
TTGCGTTGTGCATAGCATTATTCAACAAATACTCTCCCGAGAGAGTTTGTATTTTATTCCTATCTTTTTCTAAGATCCATAGGCTTCAGATAATTAGCAAGTTCCACCGGCCGGGACAACAGATGGCATCCGGTAAAAATCGAGAGGGTGACGTTTCTCCTCCTTTGGGGATCTTCGGAGGGAGCAACATAAGTTTGCCCCAAATTACCATGAACTGGGGACTGGGGAAGAGGGACATCCTCCTCTCGGGCAACTACGACCGCTGGAGATGATGTAGCAATTGTTGGTGGCAAAGGCAAAGTTGGCGAAGAAGGAGATGAAGCTGATGGCGTTGTAGATTGAGAAACAGCTGCGACAAATATAGTGCTAATTATTGGTTGCTCATCAACCGATGACGGAAAGGACCCGGTACTCAGCCTCATGGTACCGGGCACAACAAATGGGACTCAGAAGCGAGAGTTAGTATTTTCTACCATATTATACTCCCCATAGTGCCGAGGCGTCGTCCTCGGTTGGCATAACTAGCTTAACAGATTGAGCATTCTGTTGAGCTGATGAAGGTCGTCGTCTTCTATGTAGAGAAGCCTCCTCATCACTAGCTTCTCCATCATCGTCGATCACCACGGTGTCTATGGCCGGCTCGGGCGCGACGCTCATCACCACAACATCCGGGGATGGTTCGGGCGCTGCATTCTTTGCTTTTCTATTTTTCCCCCTGTCGCGGAGGAGCATCGTCTTTTTTGTTGCTTGTTCTCCGATCGGGGACTCCAAGAAGAAACACTTGCACCGGATACAATACCGACTACACCCGTTCGGGCAAAGGCCTCCTGCAACAGTCTCGCTGCGTCTGAATGATCAGCCAAAATAACCTCTCGGGGATGACAACTGAGCCTTAGGGTAGACGTGAATTCAACAGGAGAAAAAGGTTAATTAGTTTTCTTATACGAAAGGTAAAAATAAGATGAGTTCAACCTACTAAGATTTTTGACCTTCCACCCATATTTAAGGGCCAGTTCTTTCCACGTGTGGGTCTTAGGCGTAGTGACATCCAAAATCATTTGGACCCACTGGTCTAAGCCTTCGACCCTCGGTGGAGTCCACCGAGTTGCTGAAAAAAGTGAAATAAGAGGGATCAGTAACAATATGGGGTGATATTTAACTAGAAGAAAATACAAACGATGAACTTACGAGTCTGGTTCAACAATTCTAGAAAGGATGGAGTCGTGACCGGAATGATGTCCCTGGTGGAAATTACAACGAACCTTTTCATCCACCCACAGTTGTTATCATCATCTATACTGGTTAGCAGAGCATGGTAGCCACGTTTGCTGAAACTTATCATTCCCCGGCGAAAAATCTTGGGGGAATAAAGGTTCATTAATCGAGCCAAGATCAACTCCTCGCCCGTCTCCTGGCATAGACACCGAATACAAGCGATTGTCCTCCACACAGAAGGGCTTACTTGTGCCTGACATACCTGGTAACGGATGCAGAACTCTACGATAATAGAGTCAATCTTCCCGCTCAAAGAGAACGGTCCCAAAGTGAAGGGATACGTATAAAAATACGTGAAACCCTTCTTAGGTAATGTTATCCGCTCCACCAGGTCAAGAGCGATGATATTTAAATCATGATAGTGGCAGTCTTCCTTCACAGCGGGAATGCTGGAAAGACGGACGGAATAAGGATACACACCAACAGCCCATGTGCGAGGGTTAGTGGAAGGATATTTCTCTTCGAAGTCCTTAGTTGTGACAAGACTTCTTGGAATAATGGTGCTCACCGTAGGAAGAGCATCATCATCAGATTTACCTTTATTCTTTGAGGAATCAGGGTTTCTGGAAGAAGAAGCCATTGTTATCATAATGGAGAAAAGGATTTTCTCTAAAGAAGAAGGTTAGAGAAAGTTGAAGACAAATACGAGTTGAGTTTGAGAGAGTTTGTAAAATTATGAAGTGTAAATGAAGAAGTTTGATGCGTATAAGTAAGAGAATAAGCGGCTAAAATTGTGGTCATAATTACCTCGATAACCGGCATAAGTGGTGCTGAATTGTGGGGTGGGGTGACGCGTGTTTGGGGCATTAAATGCGGAGAGACATACGTCTAATCAACCGTCAGAAATATTTCAGAGGGGGTTAGAGAATTTTTCGCCAAAAACGGTATCTCTACCAACTTTCTGTGGACATAAGGTTATCCCACCATAAAGTAGGGGGACTATTTGTATGGGGTAAAATATGTTCATATGTAATGATCGCATGAGAAAGCGACTTGTGGAGCCAAAGATAGATGACAGTCGGGTCCGAAGATAACGATCTCGAAGAGAATGGTATTCATAAAGGCGAACTAAACACCTGCCACCCGATAGCACTTAATGAAGAATATTCTATAGCATTAAGTGCACGGTTCATTATAGAGAATATGACAGTCACTGCCTACCGTTACACATTTTTCAATGATCCTCATAATTGTTATTTAAGAAGGGCTTGATCCTAGGACCTTGTTCCCTAGGTACAACTATAAATAGTGAGATCCTCAACCATTGTAGGGGACACCAATTTTACAAGCATATAAGATATTCTGTTCAAAACTCAATACAATTTTACGTTCTTGCTTATTTAGATTGTTATTACTATCTCCGGAAGCTCTGCTCCCGGAATCACGATTTCTGTTGTTTTCTCTCAACTTCAAGGCTAAGTATTACATTTTTGTCTAATTTATTTATCATTGTACGATCAAATCGATTCACTTGTCTATAAATCATGTATAAATTAAACTGTACCGTTTTACGGGTAAACAAGTCTAGTGAAAAAAAACTTTTAACTTTCATATTTTCCGTGCTCGTTTTACTCTTTTTTGGTGGCTTCTGAACGAGATAGTTAATTAGGAAAGGTAAATAATATAAATTTGAAAGTTACTGTCAGGTAGAAAGGGGAAAAAAAGGATGAACGCTAAATTTAATATTGCCAGTTGATATAAGCATGGTAAATAGTTATGTAATTCACACGTCAACGTTGAGAAATGAAATATTACTGTATTCTCTCGGTTACCTATCCCTACAATATAATATGTTAATTTATGTTGTATAAACATAGATTCTGAAATAGTAGCTAATGCTTTATTGTCCTCATAAATCGTAAATGATGGCTCTTCCTAGAAAAGGAAAATAAAGCTATTATCTGGTCCGGATCAATCCTTTTATTTTTTACTTTATCTTTTGTATCTTTAACAAAAAAGACCGATTTCTTTCATTATGCTATTCGAAATTTGAAAAATAGTTCGCCATAACATGCAAAATAAAAATGGCCCGAGCAGGGATTACATACTATTACGCGGATAGTAGGGGTGTGCATACTACTTAGTAAATAATACGGGAAATAAGGCATTATACTTTGAAGATGGAGAATGAGACGTTCTGTATCCTAATACGAAGAGGCTAGTAAGTAAGAAAGCTTGAGAGGGTAATTCTCAAATTCTAACTTCTATAAATGATATAAGTTAAATAAAAATAAAATTTACGTATATATAATTACATAAAATATTAAATATTTTGACTTTTTCGATTTTTCAATTTCTATTTTTCTAAATCCCAAACTAAAAAACTCAAATTTTAATTTCTCAAACCGAAAAACTAATCCAAATTAAAATTCAGTTTGGTTTTGTTTGAATTTTCGATTTAATCAAAATAATGCACACTCCTAGCGGATACGATTATTGCTCGAAGTTTATTAGCTAAATTTCGATATGTAATGTTTTACACATAGAGAGTTTTGAGAGAAATTAGCTCCTTCTTTTTTCAATTTGTATCTTGCAGTTGAATCTCTTTAGTCAAAAAAATTTATTGTACAAATAGGGTAAAAATTATATGTATCCTTCGTCAAAAGAACTTCAAATACTTATTGGGATTCCTGGCTCCACCATTAATGTATCTAGCCCATCAGCATTTTCCTTATTCTTTTTCTGTTTTTTGATCAATAAGAACCAACCACTTTTTCGTGGTTTTATTTTGAAAAAGAAAACAGTAAGCACATTTTAGTTGGCTAGACGCAACCTTAACTATATTACGATAACGTGCAAATTAAAAGGCAGTTAATGGATTTAAAATTTCAAACGAAAAAGATGGAGCATTACATTAGCATAGGCCAGAACTTGAGGTAAAAAACTAAAAAGGAAATATATTTTCCGAACGGTTCACGCAATTAAAAATAATTCGAGTGAGGATATGGTAGTTAGATACTTTCGATTTTGCGCGTTCGAATTGTGTGTGTTAAGTGGTTAAATCTGACGCATGTTTTACACGAATAGCACATATTTTTAATTATTTATGACGAGAAAATACTACAAGAAAGAGAAGAAAACTTCCAGGAAATTTCAGATCAATAGTTTGGCTTGCACCTATCCTTTTGACTTGCACGTATCCATTCAATTATTTCATTGATATATAGCACATCCAACGCCATTCTATTGTTATGTATTGAGTTTCCCTTACCATTTTCACTTGAAAATGTAAACTTTAAAATTCGTTTGTGTTTCTTTTAAGTTTTCCGATACTACAATTTTTTGAAGTAAGTGTACTTAGAACACTTTTTTTAATACCAACTTACTTTATAAAGAGCACTTACAAAAACTAATACAGCCAAGCACACACCTTTTTTCTAAAAGAAACTACAAATAATTTCCCCAAAAGAATGTTCAAACGACCAAATCAACCTTCAGATTTTTTTGTTAACTGGTCAAGAACAGTTGTCTCTAAATTCCTTTTCTCTCTTAATCTTCACGCCGTTAACACAACGTAATATATTAATGTCCATGTTGTGTCTGATGCTGAAAATAATACTCATATTACAAAGAAATCTTACAGCAACATCGACAGCTGTGAGCCTAAGACAATCCCGTAAAATTCTAAGACCTTAAACGGGATTTTTTTTAATTAAAAGAATTTTCGTTCTATATTATATTAGAAGGCGATATATTTAAATACTAGAAAAAGGTAAATTATACCATTCAGAATTGGAAACGGGAAAGAGATTCCTTAAGTGCATTGATTGATAATAATGTAAATTAATTTAGTGTTGGTGCATGGATTCTTCACATGGCTATCGTATTTTGCCTAAAAAGATTAGAGTCAATCATTCAATAATGATGCCATTCTTGCCTGCTGATAAGAACGAAAAGGTAATCATAACATTTTACGTGGCCATAAGTTTGGTCGTAGAGTATGAGTTGGGGGTAGAGATAAAAGTTTCATCACAAGAATAATAATTGATGTAACAATACAATTTTAATCCAATATATATTATATAGTTTCTGTTTTTTAAGGTTATGCACTTTTATAATAAAAAATTAGCAATTTTAACTATAATAATATTTGTTAAATATTTATCTTTTTTAAATGTCTCACTTGATTAATACTTTAACTAAATTTAAAAATGAAAAAAAATAAAAAGAGTAATCAATAATTTTTTTTCTTTTATTATTAAGGAAAACTCAAATTCAAGAAAGAAACAATTTCTTACTCATTGCAAACGGTGTTTTAAAAGGCGTGGGGCGTAAGGCGAAACATTTTACATATGCCTCAACGAGGCGTAAGTCCCGAGGCATGGGCGTAAGCCCCATATGTATTTAATTTTTAATATTTTTTAAAATAATATAATGACAGTAAATATTTATAAACATGTAAAATATATATATATATATATATATATATATATATATATATATATATATATATATATATATATATATATATATATATATGTGTGTGTGTGTGTGTGTGTGTGTGTGTGTGTGTGTGTGTGTGTGTGCGCGCGCGCGCGCGCACCATCCCCACAAAAAACTAGTCAAACAATCTATTATACGCTACTTACAAGCAATATTTTAAAAGGCGGGGGCGTGAGGCGGGGCTAGGCGTAAGCCTGGAGGGGGGGGATAAGCCCCATGGATCTTTAAAATTTTTAATTTATAAATTAATAAAATAACATAATAACACAAAAATATATATATAATATAAATTAAAAGTTAAAAATTAAAAGAAAATTAAAGAAACTCATAGAAAATAAATATCTAGCATAATTCTTAAGTATAACTAATGCATACAAATCACGTATAACGTCTTTAACTTTTAAATAATTAAAAACTTACAATTTCTTTAAAAAAATTATCAAACTCCACATTTTACCTTCCTAAAAGTAAATAATTAATAAAATTTTATTAGTACGATAATTAAAATATTACTCCTTCATGAATAAATACAAATTAGTTTAAGATATCAAAATAAAAGTGTATAATAAGGAGAGACAAATGAACTAAGACACGACCAATAACAAGTGAAGATATAAATTCGCAATACTATGTCTCATTATTAGAGTTATGCTCAATCTTCATATTTCTATCAATGAATAGAACTTTTACCATTAATTTGTTAAAGAATTTTGAAGGTCAACGATATTAATTAGAAAATTCGACATGTGATTTGCGTTAGAACTGTTAGGCGAGCCCCGAGCGTTGGGCGTTAGGCGTGTTTAGGACGCACGGTCGGGTGCTTGGGGCGTAAGCCTCACAGAACTAAGTCTCATACATGAGTCGCAGGGTATTTTGCAAATGCCCCGCCCAGCGGAGAGTCTCAGAAATGCATTTTAAAACACTAATTGCAAATAATGATTTCAACTACAGTTTATGTCAAAGCAGAACTAATTGGACGGAGAGAGAATTCAAACACGGAGCTTTAGGCCCACGTGAAATCGCTACTCAGAATTGAACAATTTTGCAACGAAAAGCGAGACAGAGAAAGTGAAATTCCAAAATCTCTCCACTATCTTTTTAATTACTATTCTTTTTGGAGTCATCTATTTGTGTTGAATTATGAGCAGTAGATGATTAATATATTAGTATTTTCGATCCACAATAAATGATCAATTTATCTTAAGCATACTTATTAAAAAAATATAAAATTCTAAATAAAAATAGTTAGTGTGACTAAACTATATTTAATTAAATATTACATTATAGTTAATGTGAGGAGTATAAGATTTTTTAAGGATACGTACATAAGAGTAATTTTGAAAAAATAAATTAATTTTTTTCTTGATTATATAAATGGACACTTATTTTGGACCAAAATAAAAAAGACAAATTGATCACTTATTGTGGATCGAAGGGAGTATTACTTCATCCGTTTTAATTTATGCAAACTTATTTAAGTGAATACAGAGTTTAAGAAAGAAAAAAAATACTTTTGAACTTATGATATAAAATGGAACACATATATTTTGTATGTTTATAAATTATTTTATTTTCAAATATAGAAATAAATTATTTTTTATATGAACTGAAAAAGAAATAAATTAACATAAATTGAAACGGAAGGAGTATCTTATATCCACAAATTACAATTATCTTTTTTTTATTGAATATGGGCACTAGTTGGTTAATAAAATTATTTTATTCTATTCATATCAAATCATTCTTTATTTTGTTTTCCTTTAACCTACCACGACCCTATTTTTATTTTTATTTTTATAAAAGTAAATACTCTATATTTCAGTTTAAATAAAAATATTTCTTGGGAACACGTTATGACTTATAACTCGTAAGAAAAGCCAAATCTAATTAAATTATTTTATTTTCAATAATACAAAACTTTTTAAAGTAGGACCCACACTTCAGAGTCCTCCTCCTAGAGCCTATTACAAATTACGATAACTTGGGTATTCAAAGCCCCCACAATTGGCATATGATATTTTGCTCATTGGGGATTTCAACAATTGTCCATTCTTTGTCAAAGCGTAACGCTAAGGCACCACACCACGCCCTTTGCTCTTCTCTCCCCCAATTTGTCCCTTCTAATTCTCTCACTTTTACTTCACTCTCTGTATTTTCCCCTCTCAGGAAAAGTATTGGTGATGAATTAAAGGGTGTTTGGTGTTAGAAATGGGTTCATGTGCTTCAGTGCATAAAGATCCAAAATCAGCGATGAAGTTCCGTCTTGTTTTTGCCTCTAAAAATGACAAGCTTGTCAGTCCATCACCCCTCAAAGATAAACCTCTTGATAATGGTGATATCAAACTCCCTGATCCTCAACTCAAACCTCAACGTTCGCCAGTCGTGCCAGTAACCAGTTTTAGCGACTATGGTACGATCTTCTTGCTTTACCCTTTCGTTTTTTATCGCAATAATTTTTGGGCTTTTTTTCGGTGTTGTATGCGCGGTCTTCTAGTTTAAGCATGTTCTGTTCTTTGACGTTGATTCACTTTCTGTTAACCGCTTTTTGTGGTTTTTCTGTAAAAAAAAAAAAAAAAAAACAAGGGTGATATTGCTTCTTTTCCTGCTGAGCTCAACAATTTTTTCAAGTTTTAAGTTTTCAGTAAGTCTGGTGTTTACGCTAGTTTCTTAAGTTTGTTATATAATTGTTAGTCTGGTTTTTCTATGTTTGAGAAAATTATAGAGGTGTTCTATTTAACCTGATTCAGTTGTCAAAGGCGCACTTAATTCGAGGATCATGTTAAGCTCTTTGCCTTATTTTGCTGACGCTTAGTGTAGCATCAAGACTCAAGTCATACTTTTCCTTGTAATCTTGACAAGGCGACACTAAACCATTGATATTTCATTTTATCATAATTTTTTTCATTTATTCATGCTTATAAATATTGGCATTGGACTGTATATACATATTTTTACTTTTTTCAGTTGCGCGTTTTTTTATATTAATACCCATGCTTTATTTGCGGGTTGCTGATAAAGCCTCAACATACCTTATAGCTTTTTTGCTTTTTTCGCCTTTGATAACACCGATCTGATTGACATGATGCTCATGATTATGTTTCAAATTAGTCGCTAATGAAACCGAGATTTAACTGTTTTTATAAAAAAGCAGTTAAAGTTTGTGGCTTGAAAATTACAATTTTAATAAGTTATGTTTGCTTTCCCCTTTTTCTTTTGTTATTAGCTGTCCATTCTATTTTTGCAATTAGGAAAGATTGACTAACGAGTTATTGTTAAAATCTTGTGCATTGGCAAAATTCTTTTATTGATGGGGCCATCTGCAGCACATGTAGTCATGGCACTACTACTATTTTTTATTTTGCTGGAGACAACCTCTCATAGAACAACTTAAAACCTCACCTAACTAATATAAGGAAAACAAAAACATCCCGTAACTTAATATGAATAATTCAATTGCAGAGTCATTTTCAATATTCCTTATACTTGATGAAGATGAGCTTGTCGTCAATAAAGAATAACCAAGGTACAGGAACAATGAGTTTGCATATCTGATATTATCATTGTGCTAACCTCACTGTTGAGATTAACATGTCAAATTGTGTTTATTTCAGACTTTTTCTTGTTTAGTAGCTGAAGGATAGTCCTCTAAAAATTAGTTGCATATTGCCAGTGGCCTTACATGTAATTCCCTTCTAGTCATGCGAGTTTATTATCTTAGTTGGGGTCCTACGTTGACTACTTTCAAGCATCCCAGTGCATTGCCTTGTGTTTTCAATACTTGTCTGATATGAGCACTCTCTACTGTAAATTAAGTTTTGTTTTTGTGTATCTATGCAAACAAACTTTTGTGCAATTTTTCACAGTGAAGATATAATGCCTGCTAGTTTGCTAATAGAAGTTCCTAACTAATTCCGGTTTCTTATTTGTTTGAAATGGATGGATTTATTTTGAATGTGATGTTTTGGGATTGTGGTGGAATAATGAATGATCAAAAGGACATAATATGTGCTTTCTTTCAGTTTTCTTCTTTTGTTTCTCTAGTATTCTCAAAAAGCTTTCAATATTTTTATATGCCAGGGGTGTTTATGGATATATCGTGATCAAGTAATTGTGCATTGTCATTATAATTTGTAATCTGTATACATTTCATCTTATCTGATAGCCTGCGGCATTCCTTTGTTTTAGGTAGCAAAGAGGAGGCCTTCTATGATTCCCAGGCCTGGTTGGAGTCAGATTGCGACGACGACTTCTTTAGCGTGAAGGGAGGTAAGAGGAACCTCCAATATCTGATGATTGTCCATAATCTCCCTCCATCTTTTTTTTGTGTTTCTATATTCATAAACTAGAAAATTCCCTATTTAACATTGCGTTGAAGTTAAATCACCAGTAATGACTGACAAGTCAATTGGAGAAGATCCAATCTTGAAAATCTAGTACTATGAAGCTACATGAGTTTTTTGTTTAAGGAAAGTGCTCACCAACTAAATAGTTATTGCGAAGATAGCAACATGCTTCTCAGCAAGAATTGGAATCTCAGCACCAAAGATAGGGATTGAAGTGTTCGGAACAGTTGTTCTTGTTGCTTAGCAGCCACTTTCTATTCACGCTTCTAATCTTATAGTCTCTCTTGACTTAAATGCAGATTTTACACCATCACTTGGAAACACTCCTTCACGTGGAAATACGCCTGTGCATCGAGGTGTTTTGGCTGGTAATAGAACCCCTTTTGTAGAAAGACCTCCTGCTTCTTTACCGCAATCTTCTCCAAAACATAAGAGGAAGAATCTACTTGAGCTTTTCAAAGAAAGCTCAAGAAACCGGAATCCCAATGAACAAGATGCTGAAGGCAACCAAAATGGACTTGCTGCTGATCTACAGCTACCATCCAAATCCACATCTAGCACACCATATGCGCCGGTGTCTAGTGGCAAGAGAACCCCTAATGGGGAGCTAAAAACTGAGGCCAACTCACCGAGGTCAGCACAATGTTGTCTTCCTAGGTTGCGAAGTGGCAGCTTTAGGGAAAGGAGGAAGAGTATGAGTCCTCCAACGCATAGCATCAGCTAATAACTACAACCTGGCTCTCATAAGTTCTCTATGTATGTATGTGCAAGTGCATCTGGAGTTCTGTACATTTTGACTTTTAAGATGTGCAATTTGACCATCAGTGGTCAACCAAACTTGAAGTCCGTGAGATCAGGCGTGCATTGACACAAACATATATTGCTACTATATGTAAGTACTGTATAAAGCTATAGAGAACAGCTTTGTTAATTAATTAACCTGGGCGTTGTCCTTATACGTATATGTTTTCCAGTCCTCTGTTATCTGATTGACATTTCTCATTTGCTGCTACGGGAGAAGGCAATTCTTTCTGCCATGGCACTGGAGGTGGGACGTAACCTGTTGAAATGTACCATTCCACTATCATTTCTTTTGAAACTACCTATTTAAACTATGCCATGTTTCTCCTTTTGTGTGTTTTTTTTTTTTTGGGGGGGGGGGGGGGGGGGGTGGTTGCCCGAAAGAATTTCTTACCTCATTGCCTTAATTTCTGACCATCAAAACTTCCTTGCTTGGTAGGGTCCGAGCCTGACCTGGAACCATTAATTTAAATAAAATTGAGAAAATCAGAAATCGGACAATATTTACTCGGTTTAACATGGTCCTTATAATTTAATATCCCCGTTGAATTCGGGCACTTCGTTTTGTTGAGCAAAACAGGGTATTTGATCAGAGTAAAAACATCCAAAAGTTTCATATGATTTTTTCCCATCATTTTCCTAGTATTTTCATTACTATTATTGTTACTATTGTAATTGTGTCTTATGTGTACTGGGTTTTAATCTTGGGAACTTCTCGTAATGTGAATTGTGTCCTAAAAGTTACATAATCATGAGTCCATATCTAACGGATTCCATGTATTATGGCTCCTGGTACAATTGCTTTGACGTATGGACATTTGCCGATTGCAACATAATCCGAACTCCGTTTCCTTTTTCTTTCTTGTGATATATTTTTTGTTCCATCTAATAAAAAAGTTCAGCTAGCATTGGTATTAATTGCGTCACCCTTTCAATGAGTTTTATATATCCCTTGTTATTTCGTATAGTATGGGCTGCCTTCACAACTTGACAGTAGAAGCCAAGCAACAGCCAAATATTTTATTATATACACTTACAACAACGAAAGATTTTTATCACTATCAGTGTAGTTAAACTTGTGATAACATGTTACCATTTTACTAGATTACACGTTAATAAATTTTCATGAAGATTTACCTAAAAAATGACCTTATTTACCATCAACGCATAATACTTAAACCCTATTTTCTATCGTTTTCTAGTAGGTAATTGGTAAACCAAAGGAACGTCCAAATCCAGTCCCTCCCATTTGGTCACTATCTTCAAAAGCAATCACAATATTTTGGGACAACAATTTGCATTTATGATTTAATTAGTCGTTTATTTGTATAATAATAGGCAATTGATGCTAAGTTATTGTGCAAAGGTCCAACTGAAAAAAAGAAAAAAAAGTCATGCAGATAACATAACAAAAATGTCCGTCTAACACATTATGTGTTTGCTTATTCCTACGCCTTTGGAAATTACCTTAACGGCTATGAGATCATTCGCCCTCGTGAGACTATGCCTGCGCCTAAAATAAGGTTGTCATCATAAGGCAATAGAGGCGCAGAGGGATGATTATATAGCCAAGGCATAGAGGCAATACTATTGTCGTTTTTGCCCTCCTTACTTGTACTATTCCTTTGTGATTTTTTCTTTTATTATTAATATAATAACTACTAGGCAGCATGCCTAGTAGTATAATTTGCCAAAAAAAATGTCCGTCTTAAACCATTTTTTGTTAGTCTTCTAGTAATTTACAGAAATGCAGAGTAAGGCTGCGTACAATAGACCTGTGGTCCGACCTTTCCCCGGACCCCGTACATAGTGGGAGCTTAGTGCAGTGAGCTGCCCTTTTCTAATAATTTACAGAAACGCGTGCGAGGTGTTTGGCTAGCATAATCCAATTTCAACTGAAAGAATGCCTAATTAGTTGATGAACTTAGATGATTGGAAGAGAATGTTAACAAATAGAAAATGCCATGCCTGGTATTTATGTGTAGTTAGCGAGAAGAATCAGAAGATATTTAGTCTACTATCATTATAGATAAAAGATGGTTCAGTTCAAGGACTAACTACGTCGAACTAGTCAAAGCTGTAAGATCACAAAGTCACGTTAAACGGTTATTACAAGATGAGATGATATATTCAGGTGCATCTTCTAAACAAGTGGAAAACCTTACAAGTTGCAATACATATACCAGTCTTGAGATTTAGCTGGATTTGCGCACATATCTAAACATCAACAAATACATAATCTGCCCACTGTATAGCCCTACTATATATATGGCGTTATACAAGGATCTAAGTAGAAAAGTAACATGTGCCCCATATTCTCGGTATGATATGTAAATTCTGCCAACTGTAAACCCAGTTAATCTCTACATAAATTGAGCAAATTACACTAGTGAAATTAGTTCGATTCAAAATTGTTAACAGTAATTCGTTGACCTTCAACATCAAGAAAGCACCCCATTCCTGACTGACGTTCTACATTACTTGGCCTGCATGTTAATACTGATCAGTTACGTTGATCAAAAAAGGAGATAAGCAACGCATAAAAAATCCAGAATTTGGTGGGCTCCAACACCCATTCCCTCCAAATTCACAGTTCCCACTAGAAACTGGTAAAAGAACTAGCGGGAGAGAAGCAAAGTGACAAATTCACCACACCTTTTCGAAAATCAAGAAATCAGAAACAAGTTTGTCCAGTTAGTCAGTTGACAAATCAAGAGAACAAAGAAGAAATCGTTTTCCCACGTACCTTCTCCTATTAACAATTCCCAGTTTTTGGCGCATTGCTAATTGCTCTGTTTCTTTCCGTCTATAAATTATTATTCTTACTTTCAAAGCATCTCAATTTCACACACTTATAATACCTGATAATTTTACTAGCAACAGTAAAATGGCGCTCCACAGATTGTCGAATTTAGACGTTTTAGGATTTGTGACATTAATAATCTTAGTGTTTGAGTCTCATCAAACATTTGGGTCCAGCACGAGAGGTCCTTTTGTCTTTTTTACTGATGATAATGGCGTGAATGCTGCAGTACCAAGTGGTATGTGCGCCACTTTTGTGATTATTCATGGTTATAAATGCCAGGAATATGAGGTAATTAATTGCCAATTGATTTCAGGCTCTGATCTAATCTGTTTTTGGCGTCAATGGCCACATCAAAATGACATTGTCCACCAGATTAAGCAATGGATTTTAAATGTGTTTCTTCAATTTGGGATTTTTCAGGTTACTACTGATGATGGCTACATATTAAGTGTGCAAAGAATTCCGGAAGGGCGCGTAGGTGGTGGTGGGCAGAAGGCGAAGAACAGGCAGCCAGTTTTATTGCAGCATGGGGTATTGGTGGTAAGCACGTTGGAACTTAATTCCTCCGTTTTAAAAAGATTATCTTAGTTTGACTTACATAAACTTTAACAAACAAGATAAGATTTTTGAGATAGGTGTTCTTAAATAAGCCATAACATTTGTGTGGCGGTAAAACTTTTGAAACTTGTGGTCAAACATGACATAATATTTGTGTGGTTATATATGCTTCCTATTAAGAAAATATTTAAATGTGTCAATCTTTTTTAAACAGACTAATTAAGAAATAGTGCCAATCTTTTTTGAAATAGAGGGGGTAACTTAGTGGGCGTTTGGACATAAGAATTGTAAAATTCTAAAAAAAAAATAAAAAAAAAAAATTTCAAGTGAAAATGGTATTTGAAAATTAGAGTTGTGTTTGGACATGAATATAATTTTGGGTTGTTTTTGAAGTTTTGTGAGTGATCTGACTGAAAGTTTTGTGAGTAATTCCTATTCCCTATTTAGTTTATTTAATGTAGATTTGTGGCTGTTGTATCCCTGTTTCCCCGGCAGAAATACTGCAATAAAATATTTGCTTAAATATAGCTTAAAGAAAGGCTTATCATAATCTCTTAGGGATCGTTTGGTAGGGTGTATAAGAATAGTGCGGAATAAGGTGTATTAGTAATACATAAATTAGTAATGCATGAGTTAGTAATGCAAGCATTAGTTATGCAGATATTATTTTCTATCTATTGTTTGGTGTGGTGTATTAAAATTATAATGCATTGCATAATTTGTAAGAAAAATAGTTGTTTACAAAAATGCCCTCCATATTCTCAAGCTTTAAGGGACTTTAAGGATAATTTTGTCTTTAACTATACTAATGTCATGGTTTTCTATACATTACCTATACATAGGATAATACCAAGTATGATGTATAACTAATTAATACAAGTATTAGTTATACACATATTGAAAAAATATACCAAACAAGATATTAGTAATGCATAGAGCTAATACTTGCATTATTTTTTCTAACGCCTCCCGCCAAACGACCCCTTAGTGAGAGAGGATTTGAGGTGTGAAACCTAAAGGATTTTGACACAAAACAGTAATACTGCGCGTATTTCCTCGTCATCTATCATTAACTCACTAGATGTACAATTTTCTTAGGTACAATTTGGCCAGCTTAGCAAATATCTACTAGAAATTCGTTGTGATAATATAAGAACAATATTATTACTATCCATTACTCTTTAAATAAGAAGAGGGAAAGATGAACCCTCTTTCTTGTATAATGTATATCACTATTAGAACATAACAGAATTAATGATGTCAACCTGCAGAAATGAAAGCTCAGTTTGGAGCTCCCTCCATTCTTATCCCAAAATTAAGATCTTCTTGTTAAGTAGGTACTAGTAGCTAGCCGTACGTATGTACCTTAAGCTTTGCCACGTAATGATGAGGGCACAAAATTCCTCATTTTGTCTTGGACCCAATCCCATAGAATTTAGTCAAATTAAGCTGATATACTCAGATATGGCCTGGCTTATTGGCCTTTTGCGTACCTGCTCACGGGAAGGTAACTTACAAAACATTGATTTATATGCTTATCCGCATAGGCACATCACATAAATTGCATTGCACAAACAATTTTGTAAAAATATGCAGAAATAACTATGTAAAAATGCATGTGACTCTTTATTTAAAGGTGTAGCCAATCAGTTATTTAAATATGTAAAAATCATAAGAGACTAGGGTTTAAATCCTAACAGAAACCTAAAAAAAAATTATAATATTTTCTTATTTGACTAAATTTTAATGGACAAAGTTATCTGATATATATGTTAGATAAAAGATAACGGATACTTAATGAAATAGCTATAATGGGTAAGCCATACCTTAAAGACGCAAAGTTTATCTCTGGGTAAATACGACAGATTTTACTGTTCGAAACCGAATAGTACAAAAGTTGGACACGTACGGTTAATATTTCAAACTAAAATGTTAGTTGTAGGTGAAGCAAACAAAATTTTGGACATCGTTTTGCAGGATGGAGTAACGTGGCTACTAAATTCACCAGAACAATCACTAGCAATGATTTTAGCAGACAGCGGTTTTGATGTTTGGATTGCCAACACCAGAGGAACTAGATTCAGTCGTCGTCATGTGTCTCTTGATCCTAATAATCCGGTATTTCTTTCAATTCCACGTTAAGCAATAACACGTTTTAATCCTTCAAATTAATTTTATGGTTTTGTGTTGTCATTTCCAATGAAAAGAGGTATATATATATATATTAGGCTTGTTAAAATAATTTTTAATCTTTAAAATATCTTATTTATCAAGATTGTGGTATACAGGACTACTGGAATTGGACATGGGATGATCTTGTGGTCCATGACTTGCCCACTGTCATTAACCTTGTTTTCAAACAAACTGGACAGAAGACTCACTACGTGGGCCATTCATTGGTAAGTTTAGAACACAAAGTCAGAAACTAGTCTGAACGAACTCATGTAACAACTAAATTCACTAGTGAATTATCCACTTTGAACGTATGCCTGCAGTGTTTTAAAAACACGTCACTAAAATTTGATGTGTTTTCTTAATATATATGGTATCCAATATTTCTAGTATATTATTTTCACGTGGGACTTGCGTAAAGTGGTATGTCGAAGACTTTCATAAAGGAATTATACTTTCAACTTCTAGTATAATTTATAAACAACTAATATGGTTGAATTATGAAAATTATAGGGAACATTGATAGCTTTGGCGTCATTCTCAGAAGGAAGACAAATAGACAAGATAAAATCAGCAGCTTTGCTCAGTCCAATTGCTTACTTGAGCCATATGACCACTGCACTGGGGGTCGTTGCAGCCAGATCATTTGTTGGCGAGGTAAAAGCAAAATTAATTAAATCATCTTTTCTAATTGCATTTATCTTTAGTGGAATTCATTCAATTAAACTCGATGATACTAATTTTGCGTATCAATGTCAACAGATCACTACAATATTTGGTCTTGCAGAATTTAATCCAACCGGGTAAATCACTTATGACTAGCCAGCTAGTAGTCATTTTTTATTTTCTCCTCCTTCTCAATTGATAACAATATTTGTTATTTTTCAGTCAGCCTGTGTCTAATTTTGTCAAGGCCTTGTGTGCTTACCCTGGAGTAGATTGTTATGACTTCATGACTGCACTTACTGGTAATAAATCTGATTAATTAGACATATTCTTCAATAATTGACAAAGTCATTTGCATTTGCTACATTTTTTAACTTTCCACATGGATACAGGGAAGAACTGTTGTCTAAATGCCTCCACTGTCGATCTTTTCTTGAAAAACGAGCCTCAACCCACATCAACTAAGAACCTTGTGCATTTGGCTCAAAGTAAGTCTCTTCAATTATGTGTGTTCTAACACCTTGATCCTGGTATATCTGGTATGCCAAAATTTATTTTTTATGAAAAAAAGTATTTTCTAATATTTACTCGTCAAAAAATTAGAAAAATATTTTTCATCATCAAAAGGGAGTATATGATTTCCCTCAGTGACGTATTATTTTTAATTTACTACAGATAACTAATATTATTATTAATTTGATATAGAACTTTTCTAGAAAATATTTTTTTTCACTCACCAACCAAACATCAAATGATATTTTTTATGAAAAAATGACTTCCGTCATATCAAACATGATTATAAAGCTGAACCATTTACTTAATCATGTTGCTACTTATCTTAACAATCATTAATTAAATGCAGCTGTTAGAGATGGTATTCTAAAGAAATATGACTATGGGAGCAGCAACTACAATTTGGCGCATTATGGTGAAGCTAAACCTCCACAGTATAATTTGGCAAATATCCCTCGGGACCTTCCCCTGTTTATCAGTTATGGAGGCCAAGACGCACTATCTGATTCTAAAGATGTGGAGACGTTGCTCGATTATCTCAAACTGCACGATGTTGACAAGTTGCATGTTCAATATGTCAAGGATTATGCTCATGCTGATTTCATTATTGGAATCACTGCTAAAGATATTGTCTTTAACCAGATTGTGAACTTCTTCAGAAACCAACACTAAGCTAATCATCCCTTTCATCAAACGGCGTTTGATTATCAGAACGAGAATCTCCTCCCATCTGCCCCTTTTGGGGGAAAAAAAGGAAGAAAAGATCTTTAGGCAGAGAGATTTAGAAAGAGAGAAAAGAAAAAGAAAAGAAAAGAAAGGGAATGATGGAGTTTTTGTATGTACAAAAGTTAGTTTGCATGTTCAAGTGTTAAATGAAAAGATTTTTACAGTTGCAAGGCTCAATCTTCTATTTTTTAATGGGTGGGTCAAAATCTTGTGAACTACACAAATAAAAAAGACTGGGTAGGTGGGGAGGGGTAATTAATACCACCTCTTTCACGAGACGAAATTGTTGAAATTCAATTAATGTAAATTGTATGATTAGCTATCGTTCTAGAAGAGCGCGAACAATGACCAATTATATTGTTTATCCGAAAAATGGATAACGTTGAATTTGTACGTAGTTCTAAGGATATGTGGTATAACTTAATACAAACCGTAAGGATGAATAGAAAAATAAGTATGGATTGATAAGAATGCAAAGTAGACAAGGTTGCAAGGAAGATAATTGCTAGGACTAAATAAGTTGAATCAATTTATGAAGCTTGAAAAAATAATTCTTCACTGTAGGGGAATATGATGCTTGAATTATAATATAAGCAAAAACTTAGGCCTTACAGAAATGATAATCATACCCTTTATAGTAGGGAGATCTTACTTTAGATACAATTAAAAATACATAGTGAGAGACCCATGATAAATCAGTTTTTCCACAATTCCTACCAAGATTCTCTCCTCTAGTGGGATTGCAACGGCTCTTGTCTATGAGCTCGATATTGACTCGAGTTTTTGATCTTGACTCGAGCTCTTGATCTTGACTCGAGCTCTCGATCTCGACTTGAGTTTGATTCTTACTCGGATCCCTGAATTGATTCGGGGTCGATGTGGGTCGGTCTCTGAATCACAAGTTCGATAACTTTTCTTTGCATCATAGTTTGATTTGGATTCGAGCTTGATAATGATATCGAGCTCGACGTTGATCGATCCCTCGGGCTCGAAGCTTGTTTGTTCCATCTTCGGAACCCATCACAGAGCCCTATTTCGATCCATTATGTTTTGATTTCGATCCATTATGTTTTGACTTCAATCCATTATGTTTTGACCTCGATCAATCGTATGAAGGTTGAAATCTATTTCGACCGCATACAGATAGTCCCCTCATTTCTAGGGAAGGATGTGGTGAGAAACGATATGATTTTTCAACGGCTCGATCGGATTATAAGCTGACGTTTACATTGGGCTCGACCATGACGCATATGATGGTTGTCCCGTCGATTTAGTCTTTCAAGGCATTTAATGCATGTCAGATGGTGGTCGGCCACCGCTGATTCTGAACCGCCATTGCTTTAACCTATAAATAGCCCTTCCTTTTATCATTTATCACTTTTACATCTTCAGTCTTCCAAATTTCCTAAGTTCTTTTTCGTATTCTTTGAGCTCATTCGCAAATCTGTGATTCTTCTTTGCAAAATTCTTCTTCTAAATTACCAAATCTTTGTCACCTTCTTTAAAATCAAAATGGTGAAGATATCAAAAACCTCCCCCCAAAAGGAAAAAGCTTCTTCTTCCCAATCCGCCGCCGACAAAACACCGGTGGATCCACGTCCTGAGGAGTGTGTTCCGGCGGCGTGTGTTGTTACCTCCGATTTCAAACTCGATAAAGGTTCGCCGGTTCCTGGCCGATGTGAGCCCGTATCGAGATATATTTGTTCGATAACCCGGGAGCACATCGAGCGGATAAAAAAAGATTGTAACTGGGAGAACAAAGAAGTGGTAGTGACGTCTCCCGAAGAGGACATTACTACTCACGTGAGAGGATTCTTAAGCGTTTATACTTACTATTTCACGTTAGATGCCCTCGACCTTGTTATCATAGACTTTTATTGTAAATATCTAATAACGCTAGGCCAGATACATCCTTCCTTTTGGCGGATCGTTATTTTGATCCGATATTTTATGAGTAAAATCAAGGGGATGCCTTTCACCCTCGATCATCTTATCTGATTATACCGTCCTCGCCTTTTTCGAGGAGAGTTAATAAAACTCCAACGTTGAGATACCAAGGCTCTGTTCTCGAGTATAGACGAGGATAAGGATCGAGGCTGGATGAGCAGGTTCGTTCGAGTAAGGACTTCGGACCTGATTCCGACCGAGAATATACATTTTTCCGAGGAGTGAAACATGAAGCGTAAGTGTAATTCTGTTGTTATCTCCTATTATTTTGTTCTTTCATTTCTTTTCTCATCTTTTGGTAATCCGAATACCTTTCACACACTTCAATAAAAAAATTCGTATGCAGGTGTGGGCAAAGATGCGGTTTTGAGGCCCTCATCCGTCGAGGAAGAGGCTTCGGCCTCTGTCCCAAAGCCAGTGAAAGATAATAAGTGGAAAAGAGCCCCCGTCCTCGATGATCAAAAATCTAAGAAGAAGACGGCTCGTAAGCCGAACAAGAATATCATTCCTTTGACCGTGGAATCAGTTCTGCGTCTAAGGGATGAAGAGAACGATGGGTCTGCGGTGGCAGCCTGAACAAAGAAGACCACCAACGTTCCACAGACGGCTGGATCGATGGTGATTCATAAGGCTCCGCCTCGAACTGAGGATATATCGGAGAGAGATTCGGGCAGAGTCCCCGAGTTGCTGGAAATCGAAGACACTTCCCATCGAAGCCAACGGATGGGGGATATGTCTGAAGGGACTCTTTTCGAATCTTTTTGAACCGAAGAGAATCCCCCGGGTGATTCGCTTGGGGCAGTAGCAATCGAAGACTCGCCCACCTTCCCTGCTTTTTCCGTAGGGGCGATTCGGGAGGCCAAAGTTTTGGGACCCCTCGAATTAGATAGGCCTCATGATGGAGAGGATCCTTTTCGTGACCTGTTTATCGGTGTCGAGGACACTATCGGTACGAGTGACGGATCGGATATTTTTCACGGAGTGCAGCAGGCTTTGAATCAGGTAAGCCTTAAATTATATGGCGTTACTTTTAAGTTTGCTTTTCTTCTCTAACTTCGTTTCTTCTTTCTTTGCAGGCAGCGGCAGTTCATCGAGAATCATGTTCTCGGTCCCGAACCGAGCTGCGTCGATATGAGGCCGAGCTTCAACGGGTTACGAAGGAGAGGAACTCCCTAAAACTCCTCTTAGGCCAAAGGAGGGAAGAAATAAAAGACCTTCAAGCTGAGTTGGCCAAGGCTTACCAAGATCAGATCGATCTGTCCGAGCAGGTAATAATACTTTTAAAATCCTATGGGCTCGATACCGGAACGATGGCTAATTTTTCGGTCTCACAGCTGCAACAGAAAATTGAGATGATCAGAAAGCTTCGTGAAGAAGTCGATGTGATAAAAGCGGAGTCTTTGGAGTGGAGAGAAGGAATGGACCGCTTTGCTGCAGAGAAAGAAACTGCTCGAGCCCAATTGTCATCGGCCGAAAACCAACTTCAAAAAATGAAGGAGAAAAACTTGGCCCAAACGAGAAGAATAGAGGAGCTCGAGGCTCGGTTGGCCTCTGAACTTACAAAGGCCGAATCTGACGCCGAAAAGGCAAAAGCCGATGCGGATGCACTCGTGGCCGTCTATCGGGCCGATGCTGAAGCTGCCCAGGTCCAAGCAAGAGAGGCACCCTAGACCGCCGATACTCGAGCATATTGGGTCGCTGAACTTGCTACGTGCCGATCTCGGAGGGAGACCCTTGAGGATATCCATGCTCGAGGTTTTGACCTCGCTGAAGAGATTAAAAGGGCCAAAGAACTCGAAGCCCAAACTGAAGCCTTGGTTTCTGATGATGATAACGATGATGATGATGGGAGTAAGAGCGGGTCCGAGAATGGGGGGAGCCCGATAGGGAAGAGACCGTTCCTGGGGATAACCAAGAAGCTTAGTCCTCAATTTTTATGTTGTAATCAATTATGTAAACGATTTTGTATATAATAATATCCCTTTTTTGCCGACTTGCTTCTGTTCTGTTTCCTGTCTTGTGAAGATTTTATTTATGCCTTATGAATATTTTCACAAGGATTTAGGCAACTTGATCAAATTTGGACTTCGTAGCTTTTGTAACCGAGTGAGCGCTTACTCAAACTTGAAGCGATGTAGCCTTTAAGCTTAGTAGTCGAGTGAATGATCCGAACTCGAAGTAATGTAGCACGTAGGCGTAATGGTCGAGTGCTTGCTCGAACTCGAAATAAAAGTAGCCCGTAGGCGTAATGATCGAGTGAATGATTCGAACTCGAAGTAATGTAGCTCGTAGGCATAATGATCGAGTGCGTGCTTCGAACTCGAAGTAATGTAGCCCATAGGTGTAATGGTCGAGTGAGTCTTTGCTCGAACTCGAAATAAAAGTAGCCCGTGGGCGTAATGGTCGAGTGAATGATTCTAACTCGAAGTAATATAGCCCGTAGGCGTGATGGTCGAGTGAATGATTCGAACTCGATCCTGTTTGCATAATAAATCTCGAAATATAGGAGTTTTGCTTGGATATAAGATATCGGTATAGAAGATAACTTTTCTTTGCAAGTCATTATACATGTGTTTATGTTTTGCGTCAGGGCTCGGGCTAACTACATGAGCATGGTTCGTTTTGACCATTTGGCTCTTACAACTTTTCCTATTGGAACCCTGTTGTTACGAAATATCTTTCTTGCCTCAGAACTTGATATATATTTGAGGGCTAATGCCCCCCCAGTATTCGAGGTTGATTATGAACAAACCTCGGATACTGTTGAATTGCCCTCAGGTAGCACATAGTTGTTGCCTCATTAAAAACCTCGCCGGGAAAACCCATTTGGGATAAAAGCCGATCTAAGGGGGGAAAGAGTGCAATGCGTACTTTAAAACCTGAGGTCTCGATGTCTTTGATCGAACTCCTGCGTCGGGTTAGATTCGAATATGTATATATGGGCGAAAGGAAAAGAGAATCATACCTTAACAATAATATCATTTGAGGAGTGATATGTTCCAGTTGTTCGATAATGGCTTGCCATCCATCGTTCCGAGTTTATAAGATCCTTTTCCGACTATATCGAGGACCTGATAGGGTCCTTCCCAATTTGGGCCGAGCTTCCTTTCATTAGGATCTCGAGTATTGATGGTGACCTTCCTTAGGACTAAATTCCTGATTTTGAAATGGCGGAGGTTGGTTCTTCTATTGTAGTACCTTTCGATTCGTTGTTTTTGTGCAGCCATTCGAACGAGTGTAGCTTCTCGTTTTTCATCTAATAATTCGAGGCTAGTGTTCATTGCCTCATGGTTTGATTCCACCGATGCATGTCGAAACCTTGCGCTGGGTTCTCCGACTTTGACTGGAATTAAGGCTTCGGATCTATACACTAAAGAAAACGGAGTTGCTCCTGTACTGGACTTCGATGTTGTTCGATATGCCCATAGGACTTCGAGCAGAATTTCTCTCCATTTCCCTTTGGCTTCGTTCAACCTTTTCTTCAAGTTTTGGATGATAGTCTTGTTTGTTGATTCGACTTGTCCTTCCCACTGGGGTGATATGGTGTCGATAATATCCTTTTTATTTTATGATCTTTGAGAAATTTTGTTACTTTACTGCCGGTAAATTGCTTACCATTATCGCATCTTATTTCTGCGGGTATCCCGAATCGACACACGATGTAATCCCAGATGAAATCTATAACCTCTTTTTCTCTTACTTTCTCGAACGCCTGTGCTTCAACCTATTTAGAGAAATAGTCAGTCATAAATAAAATAAATTTAGCTTTACCTGGGGCCGATGGTAGGGGGCCGACGATATCCATCCCCCATTTCATGAATGGCCATAGGGATATGACTAAATGAAGTTGTTCCCCGGGTTGATGGATCATTGGTGCAAACCTTTGACATTTATCGCATCTCCGAACAAACTCCTTAGTGCCCCTTTCCATGCTATCCCAGTAATATCCTGCTCTAATGATTTTGTGAATCAGTGATTCGGCACCGGAGTGGTTACCACAAGTGCCTTCATAGACCTCTCGTAAAATATAACCGGTGTCTCCTGGTCCCAAGCATACTGCCAATGGTCCATCGAACGTCCTTCTGTACAATGTTCCATCTTTAGCCAATGTGAATCGAGCAGCTTTGGTTCGTAGTGCCCTTGACTCTTTAGGGTTCGATGGGAATTTTCCGTTTCCCAAATATTCAATATACTTATTTCTCCAATCCCAGGTTAAGCTTGTGGAGTTTATCTCGGCGTGCCCCTCCTCGATTACGAACCTCGAGAGTTGAACGACAGTCCCCGAATCGATCTCATCTTCCTCGGCCGATGATCCAAATTTGCGAGTGCATCGGCCTCACCGTTTTGTTCTTGAGGCACATGCTGCAAAGTCCATTCCTTAAAACGGTGCAAAGTTACATGTAACTTGTCCAAATACCTCTGTATTCTGCCTTCTCGAACCTCGAAGGTTTTGTTTACTTGGTTTACTACCAGTAAAGAGTCACATTTAGCTTCAATCATTTCTGCTCCCACGCTTTTTGCCAGCTCGAGACCTGCAATCATGGCCTCGTACTCGGCCTCATTATTAGTTAACCTAGAGGTTTTGATAGACTGCCTAATGATGCCACCCGTGGGGGGTTTCAACATAATGCCAAGCCCGGACACCTTCACATTCGAAGCACCGTCTGTGAAGAGGGTCCAAACCCCCAATGATGTACCCGATTTTAACAAGAGTTCTTTTTCAACTTCGGGTACGAGGGCTGGCGTGAAATCGGCCACGAAGTCTGCTAAAATTTGAGACTTGATGGCCGTACGGGGTTGATATTTGATATCGTACCCGCTGAGCTCGACGGCCCATTTGGCCAATCGGCCCGATAATTCGGGCTTGTGTAAAATATTACGAAGTGGGTTAGTTGTTAATACACATATGGGGTGACATTGAAAGTACGGTCCTAACTTTCTAGAGTCGCTTATCAGTGCAAGTGCCAATTTTTTTAGGTGTGGGTATCTAGTTTCTGCTTCTCCTAAATTTCGACTTACATAATAAACGGAAAATTGCGTACCTTGATCTTCTTGAACTAGGACACCGCTTACCGCGATTTCCGATACTACCAAGTACAAGTAAAGTTTTTCGTCCGTTTTTTGAGTATGAAGCAGTGGTGGGCTTGATAGATATCATTTTAATTCCTCTAACGCCTGTTGGCATTTCGGGGTCCAAGTGAAATCATTCTTCTTTTTGAGGAGAGAGAAAAATTTATGACTCCGATCTGACGACCTCGAAATGAATCGGCCTAAGACTGCAATCCGTCCCGTTAACCTATGCACGGCTTTTACACTGTCGACGATGGTGATGTCTTCGATTGCCTTGATTTTATCGAGGTTAATCTCGATCCCTCGATTTGATACCATGAAGCCGAGGAACTTGCCCGAACCGACCCCGAAAGCACATTTCTCGGGGTTGAGATTCATGTTGTATTTCCTTAAAATCTCGAACGTCTCCTGCAAATGGGTCAAATGGTCCTCTGCGCGCAGGGACTAAACTAGCATGTCATCAATATAAACTTCCATTAATTTACTTATTTGTTCCTCGAACATTTTATTTACTAGGCGTTGGTAAGTACCCCCTGCATTTTTTAGCCCGAATGGCATCACATTATAACAATATGTTCCATACTTGGTGACAAATGAAGTCTTTTCCTGGTCTTCTGAATTCATTTGGATTTGATTATACCCGGAATAGGCATCGAGAAAAGTAAGGATCTTGTGGCCGGCCGTGGCATCGATCATGCGATCGATGTTGGGCAGCGGAAAGGAATCTTTGGGGCATGCTTTGTTCAAATCCTTATAGTCTATACATATTCTAAACTTGTCCCCTTTTTTAGGCACTACAACTATATTGGCTAACCATTCGAGAAATTTCACCTCCCGAATGGACCCTATCTTGAGGAGTTTGGTTACCTCGTCTTTTATGAATGTGTGATTTACCTCGGATTGGGGTCTTATCTTTTTCTTCACCGGTCTGAACCTAGGTCCAAGCTTAGCCGATGCGTCGTTATATCCGATGAGATTCATGTTATGTCTAAATGGGACCAGACAAAACAATCTACGTTATCGATAAGAAATTGAATAAGTTTTTTCCTGAGCTCGGGGGTCAACCCCGTTCCCAGGTATACCTTCCGTTCGGGCCAGTTCTCGATTAGTGTGACTTGCTCCAACTCCTCAATCGTTGATTTGGTAGCGCCGGAATCATCAGGAACCATGAAGGATCGAAGGGTCCTTTGATCATCATCTTCTTCGATCTTCTGATTATCTGGTCGGGTTAAAGCCGATGTCTGTGATTGCTATTTGGTATCTCATTCCCCTTTTGAGCCCAAACCCTGTATTGGCGAAGGCGAGGATATTGGATTCGCTTCTTCGACGGCAAACATTTATCTTGCGGCCGGTTGTTCTCCGTACACTATTTTAACTCCCCTCGACGTTGGGAATTTAAGGACCTGGTGTAGGGTCGACGGTACAGCTCTCATGTTGTGGATCCATGGCCTTCCAAAAAGGGCGTTGTACCTCATATCGCCTTCGATCACGTGGAACTTCGTTTCCTGGATGGTCCCGGCCACGTTTATCGGTAGAATTATCTCGCCTTTGGTGGTTTCACATGCCATATTGAATCCGTTTAGAACCAGGGTTGCAGGTACCATCTGGTCCTGTAGGCCGAGTTGTTCTACGACCTTCAATATGATGATGTTGGCCGAGCTACCTGGATCAATCAACACACGCTTAACTTTTGTTTTATTCATAGGTACGGATATTACCAGTGCATCGTTATGAGGTTGTATGACTCATTCTGCATCTTCATCATTGAAGGACAAAGTTCCTATGGGTGTGTAATCTTGAGTTCGAGATCGTTTTTCCCTCGCAATCGATGTCTTAGTGCGTTTAAGCATCGGTCCCTGAAGGGTATCGCCACCGATGATCATGTGAATGACATGTTATGGTTCTTCTTGTTCGTTTTGCTTGCCGAAATCCCTATTTTTATAATGGTTCTTCGCCCTATCGCTTAAAAATTCTCGAAGGTGCCCTTTGTTGAATAACCGGGCTACCTCCTCTCTTAGCTGCCTGCAATATTCCGTTCATTGGCCATGGGTGCCGTGATATTCGCAAATTTGATTAGGATTCCTCTGGGCAGGATCGGTCTGCATGGGTCAAGGCCATTTAGTGTCCTTGATGCGTCCGATAGCTGACACGATGACGGATGTATCGATGCTGAAGTTATATTCCGATAACCGAGGTGCTTCCTTAGATTCGGCAGGCATGTCGAACCTACTTCTGTTCATCAGCCCCCCGGACCTTTGACCTGGATCACTTCTTTTGTTATTCTGCCCGGGGCTATGTCACGATTCACTGATTCTGCGGTTTCCGTTATACGGTCGGTATCGATCACCGATCGGACCTTGTTCTCGATTAATATCCCTTCGAGCAGCGGGTTCAGACCCCAATTGATCATCTTCGACCCTAATTTTTGATTGATACCGATTGTGTACGTCGGCCCACGTGATGGCTGGGTATTCGATCAGGTTATGCTTCAACCGTCGTGAAGCCGTTGAACTTCGTTCGTTTAAACCTTGAGTGAAAGCCTGAACAGCCCAATCGTCTGTGACTGGTGGCAGATCCATCCGTTCCATTTGAAAACGGGATACGAACTCCCTCAGCATCTCGTTATCCTTTTGTCTTACCTTGAAAAGGTCTGATTTCCTTGTTGCAACTTTTATGTCACCGGGGTGTGCTTTTACAAAAGAATCCTCTAACATGGCAAACGAGTCGATGGAATTCGGTGGTAGGTTGTGGTTCCAAATCATTGCTCCCTTCGAGAGGGTCTCTCCGAATGTTTTTAACAACACAGATTCGATTTCATCGTCTTCTAGATCATTGCCCTTGATGGCACACGTATAAGAAGTGACGTGTTCGTTGGGGTCGGTCGTTCCATTATATTTGAGAATTTCGGGCATACGAAATTTTTTGGGGATTGGTTTTGGGGCTGCGCTCGAGGGAAAAGGTTTTTGCACGAATTTTTTGGAATCCAACCCTTTTATCATTGGTGGAGCTCCCGGGATCTGATCGACCCTGGAGTTATACGTTTCTATTTTTTTATCGTTGGTTTCGACTCCTTTGTGAGCTCCTCGAGCATTTTAGCAATTTCGGAAGTAGTCCCCGATTCTTGCTCATTTGACCTCACTATGGCCGGCTCCGTTCTGTGGCTGATTTCTCGAAGTGGACTGGGCTCCGGTCTGCTTGGTAGTTAGGTTTGGCTCTGTAACTGAGCTATTGCTACTTGTTGAGCTTGCAACATTTCAAAAATCATGCGCAGGATGACGCCGTTTTCCTCGACGTTATGGGTATCTCGAGTTGCAGACCGAGTGCCACCATGAATGCTATTCTCAGGTTCAGGATGTAGGTTCGCCTCAATGGCCATATGCGAATTGATATCTATCGGCACTTCGATTCGAGCTTCAACGGCGTTGACAAGTGGTCTTCCGGTACTGGGTGTCAAGTTGTTGTTCTCATCTTGAAGACCGGTTTCGTTGTCGATAGGTAAGGCCATTTGATTGGTAGTCAGTTGTTGCTAATCTGAAATGCTTTCGGAAACAAGCGCAAAATGGTGTGTTTTTGCATATTCGTATCAAATAACCACCGTTATCCTTAGCCCCACGGTGGGCGCCAAACTGTTTACCCGAAAAACGGATAGCATTGAATTTGTACGTAGTTCTAAGGATATGTGGTATAGCTTAATACAAACCGTAAGGATGA
This sequence comes from Nicotiana tabacum, assembly GCF_000715075.1. Classification (NCBI taxonomy): domain Eukaryota; kingdom Viridiplantae; phylum Streptophyta; class Magnoliopsida; order Solanales; family Solanaceae; genus Nicotiana; species Nicotiana tabacum. The sequence goes on along the minus strand of NC_134096.1, from coordinate 89,641,135 downwards.
ATAGAAAAATCAAGTATGGATTGATAAGAATGCAAAGTAGACAAGGTTGCAAGGAAGATAATTGCTAGGACTAAATAAGTTGAATCAATTTATGAAGCTTGAAAAAATAATTCTTCACTGTAGGGGAATATGATGCTTGAATTATAATATAAGCAAAAACTTAGGCCTTACAGAAATGATAATCATACCCTTTATAGTAGGGAGATCTTACTTTAGATACAATTAAAAATACATAGTGAGAGACCCATGATAAATCAGTTTTTCCACAATTCCTGCCAAGATCCTCTCCTCTAGTGGGATTGCAACGGCTCTTGTCTATGAGCTCGATATTGGCTCGAGTTTTTGGTCTTGACTCGAGCTCTCGATCTCGACTTGAGCTTGATTCTGACTCAGATTCTTGAATTGATTCGGGGTCAATGTGGGTCGGTCTCTGAATCACAAGTTCGATAACTTTTCTTTGCATCATAGTTCGATTTGGATTCGAGCTTGATAATGATATCGAGCTCGACGTTGATCGATCCCTCGGGCTCGAAGCTTGTTTGTTCTATTTTCGGAACCCATCACGGAGCCTTACTTCGATCCATTATGTTTTGATTTCGATCCATTATGTTTTGACCTCGATCAATCGTATGAGGGCCGAAATCTATTTCGACCGCATGCATATATATTTTCGCTAATGATTTTGACTTTACACTTGAGGAAAGCTAAGATTAAACGGGCAAAATGTTGTATTATGATTTCAAAAGAGTCATGTGTTGGCCTACAAATATACAAGTCTTTCGACTATTAGTTACTAAATCCAAAAGTAATCTGTTTGCCAAAATTCTACTGAAAATAAGCTTCATTTCGCGTGTGATGATGACACCAACTAATTACGGAATATTTCTTTGGTTTCTAGAGATCTATTTCATCAATAATAGGAAATCAATAGCACCTAACTGACATTAAAAAAGTAGACTGGTTACTTAGATTAGAACCCAAGTTTCCGAAATATCAGTGTACCAACCAGAATTATTTGCTTAGCGTCCCCTATCACACTCAACTAACTAAGTTTGTTCATAAGCCCATTCTCCTATTTTTGGACAATCAGACACCAAATTGTGTGAACATGATCAAGCAGATAAAGAATAAACGATTGTTATCATTACATGCAGTGCTCCAACCATAAGATCACTTGTCACAAAAGTTTGAAATTATAAACATTCTTGAGATTCAAGATTGATTGGTACCAAATCAATAAAATGGCAATCATGTCAGTACGTACAGCTTTTAAAAACTGTATTTATTCCATTGTAACTTCTCCTTATTTGCTAAGCATTTATATACATCAGGTTCATCTTTTTTAGAAATAAACTAGTACTAGTACCTATAATAAGCTTTGCAAGCGAGGACAAAATCACTTTTTTAGCAACATGGAGGCTCTACGAAAATCTTTGTTGATTTTTGCTATTGTTACAGTAATAATCCAGAATAAAGCAATGGCGGCACAACATGTTGTTGGGGGGAGCCAAGGATGGGATGAATCCACTGATTTCAACTCCTGGGCGTCTGGTGAGACATTCAAAATTGGAGATACACTAGGTTCGTTCATTGCTTTTTTCTTGTTCATATATACCAAAATTAGGGATAATAGCACTTTCGGTCTCTCAATTATTGATAAAATTTTGATTTTGATCTTTGTCTAAGTACAGTCAACCTTTAATTAAAATGTCCATCTTTTATCCTTTATGTAGAAAGTATGTTACATCTATACTACATATAGGACTATATTACCCTCAAATATGGAGTAAAAATGCAAATTTAATGTACACGTGGGTAATTAAATGGTACATGGTTAAGAATTTACAAAATTTGTGAAGATTCACGAGCAGAGTGATCAGACATACATGTTTCAATTAATTGAAGTTTAGATATATTTAGCCAGATATCATAACGTCCAATCATCAATATGCTCAAGTTTCAATTTTTCAATATATTTTGCAGTATTTAGGTATAATCCAGGCCTTCACAGCGTTGTCGAAGTTGAGGGTGAAAGTGCATACAAGAGTTGTGATACAAGCAGTTCAGTGAACTCAATGAGTGCGGGTAACGATGTTGTTAAACTAAACAAACCAGGGACTCGATATTTTGCTTGTGGAACAGCTGGTCACTGTGACCAAGGAATGAAGCTTAAGATCACAACTGTTACTGGAAATGCACCTTCTAATCAGGCTGCTACTTCTTCCACCCCTAGCTCCTCTTCTGCAGCGCCTAATTCCCGTCGTTTTTCTACTGTGTTCTTCACTTTCATAGCAGTAATATTGACTATACAAATGGCTCTAGTCTTCCAGTTCTAAGTCAAACTTTGCTTTATTTGGTTCTATGTTTTGCACTTGATGAGGCGGAGTAGCTTGTATTTATAGGGAGTGGAGCACTATGTTAATTTTGTCTATAAGTTGTTCATGTGATGTATTGTGATTCTGTTACTTCAAATTTTGTAAGGAGATCAAATAATGACAGCCATTTGTTTCTTTTGTTGTTTCACATTATTTTTGCCGTACCTATTAATGCTTTTCTTAATGAAATCATTTTCCTGTGTTGGTTACCCTGAATTGTTGTAAATGTATTGTTTGTATGAGCTAACAATTTAGTTCTATCATGTTCAAATTAGATGAATGAGAATATGCTGTAGTCTCATAACCTAAAGTTTGAATTTTGAATTTGTGTCAACTGTAACTGAATTTTATATAAATTAATGACAATGAATAGTTTTTATAAATCATTTCTGTCGACTTATTTACATAATTTATGCTGCAAAAAAAATTTCTTTGATATGTCTCTTACCTGCTAGAGGAAGTGGAATTGATGGTGAAGTGGGCTGTAGGATTCCTGTCATTTACTTCTGCTGTCTCTCTTCCAAAGTATTGCAAGAAAAGTAGGAAAGATTGAAAGATCAGTGCCCCTTTTTGCAGCGCTTAGACTTTGCTAGATGGGGAAAGACATTCAAAATGTTGCAGGCCCTTAAGTCTTGTCTGGTCAAGATTCCAACCACCGGAAATACCTACAGAAGCACGACACAAATTAGTTATACTACTTCTGTTGCAAAATAAACTTAACAAAGCTCTATTAATACCAACTTGTTTGGGACTGAGGCGTTGTTGTTGTAGTAGTTGTTGTTGGTGGTGTTGTAAAGTTCTTATATACTCACCCCTGCTGCTTGGTATTTGGGTACAATGATCATGTGTAGCGCCACTTGCCTGAAAACCACCATTACCTTTGCTACTGACATACTTTCCACCGCGGTATAAGGAGTTGTGTTGATCAAGGGATGCAAATCAACATACATCTCCATTTCATCCTTTGTAACTGCAACATCTGCAATTTTGCCCCACTTTTCTGCTAAGTCAATCCAAGTGAATTTCTCCTCTACTTCCCAATCCTCTCTTCTCCTACTCTTCTCATTCAAGAACCACTTCTTTTTTAGCACCAAACGAAGGTGAGTTCTTAAGACAAGTTCATGCAATTCGGGTATTGCTCCATCTACAACAGGAAATCCATTGTGTGTGGTGTTCTTTAAAACCTCTATGATTCGTCCCACTTTCTCAATTCCCTGAAGTGTAATTACTGGTGGCTTTACATCAGCAAGCTCACCAACTGTCGGTCAATGGCATGACATGTGTGTATTTTGAACGGATGGACGAGGGAGTTTAATAAACATCCCAAAAGAGAAACTCAATCTGCAAACCTATTGGGTAAATAAAGGCGAGTAAACTAGATTCGTCTTAAATATATCAGTTTACTTATACATGTTAGATGAATACATATAAATACTCAGATATTATAGCCATTTTATATAAGTTAAATCGAAAGAAGCAATAGAATTATATTTTCCTCGATCTACACGTATTCACAAGAAAATGATTGATTGAGATTGTTTCTCGGGTGAATTTTCAACAAACCATCCTCTCAGTCTCCCCCATCGCTCGTTTGGTCCCCGCGAATAATGTTCCAAGTTTCATAGGATATTACCACTATGCTACCGAAGTTTGTACTATTAATACACACAAAAAAAGTGTCATTTATTGATGTAAAATGATGTTTTAGTCAGCTAATCTCCAAGGATCCTGGGGGCATGTAACCTGTTAAACATTAGTATTCCTGCTTCTATTCAGTTTTAAATAAGATAAGATGTTGATTCCTGGGGCATGAAACATGTCAAACATTAGAAAACCTATTTATATGTAGTTTTAAGATACACCTTTTTTTTTCCAAAACCAATACTTTGCCTTACACCAGCAAAGGGAGTTGTTAACAGACGTGATCAAGCAATCATATCTTTAATGTATTCGACCGTCCAAATTTTTATCCTAAAACTCCCTCCGTTCATCTTTACTTGTCCACCATTAACTTTGCACACTCTTAAGAAATAATAAATAAAGTGCATAATTTACCATGATACCCATATTAATTAGTGTATAGTCTTAATGGATTTGAAATATGATTTGGAATGAGTTATTAATGCTAAGGGCAAAACAGGAAAAATAAATTATTTTTTTCTTGATATGCAAAAAGTGACAAGTAAAAATAAAAATTTATTTTTAGAATACTTGACAATTAAAAATGAACGGATGGAGTAATAAAATACCATATAACCAAAAACACAGATAAGCCACACAGCCTCCCCCAACCCAAAAGAAAAGAAAAGTAAAAATAGAAAGAGTAGAGAGCAAACATCCACCACAAGATCTGAAATCACCAACAAAGTCTAAAAAGTTCGTTCTATAAGCTGAGTGCTAATCTGACAATAATTTCATTTTTCAGGTTTTCCAGCTTCATAATCTTATGACTATCAGAAATTATTTTCTGCAATACCTGGTTCATATATTCGGTATATACCATCAACAGGCATTCATGACCAAAGATAAATCGTCACAATACCTTAATCCAATTTGTTCTCCAATTCAATTTCAGGATTGTACGTGCAGTGTTTTTGGCACATAATAATTTGTACAGTCTAAAAGTTACCTTCTTACTTGAACTGCACAGACCCATCGCTAAAAATTTTATAAACCAGAAATGGTTGTTTTCAACTTAAAAACTCCGTAGACAATGGGTCACCTCTCTACCATTCTCCACTTAAGTACCAGACTTGTGTAACAAATTTTAACTTGTAATGTGCGTCAATTGCATATAGCATATAGCATATTGCCCGATGTATTACCTTTGCCAGGTGAACAAAAGCCTAGGGGCAAATGACCAATAGCTACCATGCCACTATCCTTGCACTTTGAAGTGAACATCAAAAAACTTTTTCACCAATTAAACCTGCTGCTTTTTTTTTTTGATAAAGTAAGTGATTTCAATAGATGGCATCCAGAAGATGCAAGAAGTACATGATTTGGCATTTGAGCTTACAAAAAATATTCCGGCTTCTATACTTAATTGGCTAAGCCAGAGCTAAGGAACTAATGAAATCCAAAAGTTGATCGATATTATTGATAGGGTAGAGTCTAGACCAACAGTACAAATTTGCAATACACATAGCCTTTAAAGAACCTATAGAAGTTGAGTTTCCATCAAAACATCTCTTGTTTCTCTCTGTCCAAATGCACAAGAAAATACAAGCAGGGACCATTGACCAGATTTTCATGATGGCTTCATCAACTCTCCATAAACTCCAGCTCTTATAAGCGTCCTTGACTGTGTAAGGGATGACACATTTGAGACCAAAATGGCAAAAAAACATGTACCATATGTCTGAGGCCACCTCACAGTGTAGGAGCAAGTGGCAGGTACTTTCAGCTTTCTTTTGACACATGTAGCATATGTTAGGTAACTGGAAGTTCCTTTTCATCAGGTTATTTTGTGTGAGGCATGCCTCATATAATGTTGTCCAGGTGTAACAGATAACCTTTGGTGGCAGCTTGGTTCTCCAAATAAGTTTTCAGGGCCAGTTATCTATCATGGGATTACTAGAACACATCTGTTGATATCCCACCTTGACTGTGTAGATGCCTCCACCATGATTCCCCCATTTAAGTCTATCCACTACTTGGGAGTTAACATTGCTTTGTTGTAGTCTTGCATAAAGGTCTAGCAACTCGTTTATTTCCCAATCATGCATGTCCCTTCTGAACTTCAAGTTCCAATTGACCCCTTCCCTATATGCAGCAATAACCGCATTAGGATCTTGGGCTATGGTGAACAAGTTAGGGAATGCAGCTTGGAGGGTTGAGTTTCCAAGCCATTTATCCTTCCAGAATCTGATGTATGTACCATTCCCAGCTTCAAAGTGGATGTTCTGAGCAAAAGTACTCTATAATTTGCTGATGCCTTTCCATAATCCCACACCGTATGGGGCATTTGAGACTTTTGAACACCAGTGATTCAGCTCTCCATGTTTGGCTTTGATGACAACTTTTCAGAACCCAGAATCCTCTATATTGTATCTCCAAAACCACTTCATCATCATGCTTTTATTGTGTGTTGCTAGATCTTTGATTCCCAATCCCCCTTGAGTTTTTGGTTGTGTAACCTTTTTCCACTTGATCAAGTGAAATTTATGTCGTTCATTATTGCCCTCCCAGAGAAAGTTTCTTCTTAGTTTATCAAGTTGCTTCAAAACCTTTGTTGGGATGGGAAATAGAGACATGTAGTAAGTAGGTATGTTGTCCAATACACTGTTGATAAGTGTTAATCTGTCCCCAAATGAAAGATATTGCATTTTCCATGATGCAAGTTTCTTCTCAAACTTTTCTATAATCCCGTTCCAAATTTTAGTGGATCTAAATTTTACTCCCAAAGGTAAACCAAGATAAATAGATGGAAATGAACCAATTTTACATCCCATAATACCAGCCAACTCAGCCAGATTTGGGACTTCATTAACAGGATAAATGGTACTCTTCGACATGTTCATGTGCAAACCTGAAATAGCTTCAAAAATGAACAAAGTTAGGTTTAGTTGGATCACTTGAGACCTCTCAGCTCCACAAAAAATCAGTGTATCATTTGCATAAAGTAGATGAGATACAGCAGTTTGAGTCCCAACATTCCTCCCAATTTTAAAAGCTTATATCCACTGTAACTGACTGGCTTTCTGCACCATTTTACTAAGCCCTTCCATGGCCAAGATAAAGAGGAACTGTGAGATAGGATCGCCCTGTCGGATACCTCTTTGTGGAGAAAAGAAACCCACTGGACCCCTGTTCACTAAGATCGAATACTTAACAGTAGTGATGCTGAACTTGATCCATCTTATCCATCTTTCCCCAAAGCTCATGTGCCTCAGAATTGTGACCAAGTATGACCAGCTCACTTTGTCAAAAGCTTTCTCAATGTCCAGTTTAAATAACAACCCTGGCTCTCCACTCTTAAGTCTCCAATCTAGTGCCTCATTTGCAATGAGAGTAGCATCTGTGATTTGTCTCCCTTTTACAAAAGCATTCTGACTCCCCGATACCAATTTTCCAATGACTGTTTTAAGCCTTTCAGCCAAAAGTTTAGAAGCAATCTTATAAACACTGCTTATAAGACTGATTGGTCTATAATCCTTGAGCTCGGTTGCGCCTTTCTTTTTAGGAATCAGAGCAATAAAAGAGGCATTAATAGATTTAATCATGTGACAGTTGTGGTGAAAATGATTCATTGCATCAATAACTTCCTTTTTGATAATCTCCCAAGCATGTTGAAAGAATTCCATAGTAAAACCATCAGGTCCTGGAGCCTTATTCCGAGCACATTTTCTAATAGTTGAAAGAATCTCCTGTTTCTCAAACTCCCTTTCCAACCAGTTTCTCTCAGCTTCTGAAATCCTAGCTAGATTGTCAAATCTAGATGTCGCCTCCAAGGTTCATTCTCTGTGTACAACTGCTGGTAGAAGTTCAGGATTTCACTTTTGATTTCCTCCTTATCTTTAATGATGACTTCCCCCATCTGTAGCCTATCAATGCAATTGTTTCTCCTATGAGCATTAGCCATCTTTTGGAAGTATTTTGTATTTCTATCTCCATCCTTAAGCCATAAGCATCTTAATTTTTGTCTCTATGAAACCTCTTCAATCTTTGCTAACTGCTGAATTTGTGATTGCAGGTTGATCATTTGAGCTTTCTCAACTTGTGTTTGAACTCTGCCTTCAGATGATTGTTCCAGTATAGTTAGTTCATTAAGTGCCTTACTTTTTTGAGTTTCTAATTTTCCAAATACCTCCTTGTTCCAGCATGAGATATCTTTCTTCAGGTTTCTCAGTTTTTGAGTCAAGATGAAGTCTGGACTGCCCACTACCTGATAACTGGACCACCATTCTTTAATTGAGTCCATGAATCCCTCTGCTAGCAACCACATATTCTCAAATTTAAAATAAGACGAATTGGAGTCCCAATCCCCACATTCAAGCATTAATGGCTTATGATCAGACTCTACTCTGGGTAAAGCCACCTGCTTTATTACATTGAAGCTGTCATTCCACTCAGATGAGATTAAGAACCTATCAATTCTAGAAGCCTGAAGTTGTTCTTCACCTCTAGACCATGTATATTGAGCTCCGTGTAGGGGTAAGTCCAACAGTTCCAATTCCAATATAATATCAAAGAAAGATTTCATTGCTCTGGACCTTCTAAGACAGTTGAATTTTTCATGCTCATATCTGCATACATTAAAATCTCCCCCTATCACCCAATGCTCATCCCAAATACCCTTTATTGCTGCCAATTCATGCCAAAGATCCTTTCTTGCTGCATTTGAATGTCGCCCATATACCCCAGTGTAACACCACCTGAATTGTTCTTGGAGACTTTCTAGAATGACAGAAACCGAGTATATACCTTGCTGAATGTTAATGCTTTTCCACAACCTCCTGTCCCACAAAATGATAACCCCACCTCTTGTGCCATTTGCTTGCAAATCTGCCCAGCTAGCCCATCTATTTCCCCATAAAGAACCTACTAATTGTTGTGACCACTCTTCAATTTTTGTCTCCTGCAAACATACTATATCTGCCTTCCACTTCATCAACAAAGATTTGATGATCCCCCTCTTCTTACTCTCATTCAACCCTCTAACGTTCCAACTAAGGATTTTTACTTTCATCCCAAATGAGCTTTGTGAATCCTGCCCCTTACCCTACCTTCCCCTTTACCCTGGCTTAAATTCGAAACTAATTTTTTCAATTCTGTCACATCCTTTCTTCTTTTTTGTCTTTGAACAACCCCCTTCTGACTCCCTTTGGTGCAATTTAGATTGTCTTCTCTGGTCCATTCTTAGAATCATATTCAATAATTCGTGTTCAAAACCAGTTGCATTAACCCCAAATGCTTTGCATGCCTTCACCATAACCAGCTTTGTCCATTTTGAAGTGGATATAACAAAAGGAGTATGAACAATTTGTTGATTAGAAGAGTTATCACTGTACCAAGGAAGGGATAGAGTATCACTGTGAGATTGAGAAGAGTAATCAGATTCTGAGCCAAACACTGGTGCTAATTCCCTGATCCGTGGAGGAATAGAAGGAAGTTCTATATCCTGGGGCAATTTTCCTTCATTATCAGCATCGCAGAGGCTCAGGCAAACACTCCCTTCTAAATCAGACATCATACGCTTAATTTCCAGAGCATGGAGTTCTATGGAAAGGGGATCAAGATTATGTGGTGGAGGTGAAGAGTGTGTTTTAAGAAGGCATGGGTCTTGGGTTCTAGCCTTCCAGATCTGTAATATCTTATTTCTTCTTTTTGGGCATGTGTTGTTATAAGCCTTATCTGTTTTCTTTGTGTTTGAAGGCCCAACTTCATTAATAATGCATGCCCCTTTGTTTGGTTTCTTAATAATAATTATTTTAGGCCCAACATCCTTAATAATACTGGCCCATTTGGCTGGATTATTAAACCTAATATAGGGCCCCACCTCATTGGCATATGACAATTTTGAATTAAAGGCTAAAGGCATGTGCTGTCCTTGTGGCCTATCTACTGATTTGACAGCTACAGACCTCGAAGCCCTAACCCCTTCTTCTTCAATGAAACCCTTGCTGCTGCAATCCACCCCATCTCCGGCGACCCATAATTTAGTGTGAGCATCTGAAAACATTTTAGAATCAGACATCATATGTTTCCATTAGTAAATTGCAACAAAAAAAAAATTGGTAGAATACAGTAAGGAAACAATCCCCACCGGATATAACATGAGTAGAAAGCCTCTACATGATTGAAAATAAACCACAACCTACCAAGATCCAAAAAGAAAAAAGAGCTGAAAATTGCAGTTAATTGGGGATACCTCCATCAGGAAGTTCCCAATTATCTCCATCACCGTCATTCCTCTTGTTCTTGGATGTCTCTTGCTTATCCTGTCCAAAATTTCTTGATGGTGGTGGCCCACGTCTGTTCCAGTAAAGGACGTGATGTGAGGTTGATAAATATGCACATAAAATTAGTGCATTCAAAACATCTGTTTCGAATCGTTAGGTAAGTAGGTTCATAAGATTTGAACTAGCAGATAATGCAATCGAAAGAGCAACTTAACAAAGCTCACATATTAGTAACCTTTTGGATCTCATACATCGCAAATCAAGCAAACGCTACAGTGCATAAATGATCCACAATCTACATAGCTTTTTCCTTTCAAGATTAAATGAGCATAATCTTTGGCAAGAAACACATGCTAGTAGAACTAAACTCTAATGTCAGAGGCGCAAAAAACATAGAGCGCATAGTGTAAATGTTGTCTTAACAGTGGCAAAGATTTCAACTTTGAATCTTTCAAAATCACTTGCGGGGCATATTTAGCTACCTCATTCAAGCTAATGACATGATAGTTAGATCGAGTGCAATGCAACTTAACTAGAATTTGACCTATCTACAGTCAATCAATCAATCAATCATCATTGTCAAATTAACTGAAGCTGTATAAATCCTTTGTATCCATTTTGCTCTATTTCAGTATCAGAAGATTCATCATAGTTAGATTATTGCAATGGCCATCAACCTACGTAATCATCATCCTTTATCCAGACGTGGACTGACTATACTTTACCAATCAGGCTTAGACAGAGTTAAAATTGCATCTATCTATGCATTCAAATAATACACAGGAGCCCAAACAAGTTCAATTTCCTCTGCTTGTATAAGTTCTCTTCATAAGCATTGATGATCGGTTTAAAATAGTAATTAACCTGCTATCAATGTATATAACTTGAATCCTTCTAGCAAAGCTACACTACTCTACTAACAAGATTCGAAGGAAAGTAAAAACAAAACAAACAAAAACAAAACAGAAAAGCCAAAAACACAGAGTAAAAAAAAAAGGAGAAGAGATAATCATAATCACCTTTGACGATTACGCTTAGCAGCCTCACGGGTCTTGTGCGTTCTCAAAAAATCTCCTTCGCTTACATTCCTGGATAACTCCAGCTTGTTGAGGTTTTTGTTATTTAAGATGAAATAGTCTTAAAATGAGGATGAATGGGAATTTGAGGGAAAATAAAAATTTTGAGTAAAATTTTAAGTTTCCCCCTCTTGACAATGAGACATTGTCCCATATTGGAAGAGGAAAAGATTTTTGGTGGGTATATATATAATTGCTCTTCTTGTAGATCTTAAAGAGTTAAGAAGAAAGCAAGCCTCGCGCCGTCGTCGTCGCTCGCTCGGCTCGGCTTCGGATTTGGATTTGGATTTGGTCAAATGATCGATTGATTGATTGATTGATTGATTATTTGGACCAAATTTAATTATCCGCATTTGTAACGGATATGTTCCAATCCGTGTATTGACCACCACCTGCAATAGCAGCCGCCTAATGCTCTTCCCACCATGGCCAAGTGCTTGCTCCACAAACAAGCTAGTGCATGCTCCACAATGGAGGGTGGAGGGTCGTTCATCTTCAAAGCTGACTGCTATAAATATGTGCAGCAGCTGTTGAAGAAAGACACACAACACAAAAACTGAAAACGCTCAACTTTGGCTATACATTGTACTCCTTCCTCTCAGCATTTCCATACGATTTTTTGAGTTTCTACTCCTTTGTTCTGCATTGTTTTAACTTCAAACAAAGCAAATGTAAGTGTAATTTGCTACCGAACTTTATGTTCGCTGAAACACTGGGGTTTGAAGTACCGCTACACCAGTGTGTGATTCGTTCTATCCTGGGAGGAAATAATCCATAACCTTGGGTACTAGGAGGGGATTAAATTCCTTAAGGAAATACTGTGAATTCAGTGGGCTCGAATTAATTACTGTTTCATTACGATAACTTATATTATTATTTACAAATACAGCAATATTGGCGGGACTAACAATCTTAAGGAATTTAAATATTTATTTCTGTATTTGTGTTATTCTTATTATTCTGCAAACTAAAACCTTTGTGATTTTGTGTACTCCCGTTTTGGAGAGTAAAGCCTTCGTGGCATTTTGTTGGAGATTAAAATCTACGTGATTTTTACTCCAGTTTGAAAACGTTTATTAAACGTTTGTTTGTGTCATTCTTTTACAGAAAAAATGACGACTGAAAGCGAAAACCAAGCTATTCCGATGGTGACTACCAACGCATCGACAAGCCGAACACCGGCGTTGGCACCGGCAGAAAAACCCGGAAAATTTTCCGGGATTGATTTCAAGTGCTGGCAGCAGAAGATGTTCTTCTACTTAACTACGTTATGTCTACAGAAGTTTGTTCCTGATCTGCCAGATAAAACTCCAGAGAATGAACGCTTTATCGTGATTGAAGCGTGGAAGCATTCTGATTTTTTATGCAAGAATTATATTCTTAGCGGACTGGATGATAATATGTATAATGTATACAGTGGCGTGGAGACGTCAAAAGAATTATGGAATGCGCTTAAAAAGAAATATAAAACTGAAGATGCCGGGATGAAGAAATTCGTTGCCGCAAAATTTTTGGACTACAAAATGGTAGATAGCAAGTCTGTTATTACCCAAGTTCAGGAATTGCAAGTGATTATTCATGATCTACTTGCTGAAGGTCTTGTCATCAATGAAGCATTCCAAGTAGCAACAATGATTGAGAAGTTGTCTCCGTTGTGGAAGGACTTCAAAAATTATTTGAAACACAAACGAAAGGAAATGTCCCTTGAAGATCTCATTGTTCGGTTGAGAATCGAAGAGGACAATAAAGCTGCTGAAAGGAGAGGCCGTGGAAATTCAACAATAATGGGAGCAAATATTGTTGAAGATAACAAAAAGAGGAATAAGGCTTCTGGTCCGAAATACAACCCAAGCAAGAAGCAGTTCAGTAAAAACTGCTACAACTGTGGAAAAATCGGACACAAATCTACGGAGTGTCGTGCTCCGAAGAAAGACAAGAAAAGGGGTCAAGCAAACATGGTAGTAAAGCATGATGATGTTGATAACTTGTGTGCCATGCTTTCTTAATATAACTTTGTGGGAAATCCTAAACTGTGGTGGTTTGATTCTGGAGCCACTCACCATGTTTGTGCAGTTAGAGAAGCTTTTGCTACTTATGCTCCTGCTAGACCCGGAGAGACAGTTTATATGGGAAATGCTTCAACAGCAAAAGTTGAAGGATATGGGAAGATATTTCTGAAAATGACTTCTGGCAAGGTCATGACTTTGAACAATGTCCTTCATGTTCCCGAAATGAGAAAGAATTTAGTCTCTACTGGACTTCTTGTTAAGCACGGTTTTAAGTGCGTTTTTGTGTCCAACAAGGTTGTTATAAGTAAGAATGAAATATTTGTAGGAAAAAGTTACCTCACCGAGGGTTTTTTCAATCTAAATGTAATGGTTGTGGAAAACAATAATAATATTTCAGCTTCTTCTTACTTACTTGAGTCAAATGATTTATGGCATGTACGTTTGGGTCATGTCAATTATAAAACCTTGCGGAAAATGATTAACTTGGAAGTACTGCCTAAGTTTGAATGCGAAAAATCAAAATGTCAAACATGTGTGGAATCTAAGTATGTTAAACATCCTTATAAGTCAGTTGAAAGGAATTCAAATCCTTTAGACTTAATTCACACAAATATTTGTGACATGAAGTCAATACCATATCGCGGTGGAAAGAAGTATTTCATAAATTTTATTGACGATGGTACTCGATATTGCTATGTTTACTTACTGAATAGTAAAGATGAAGCAATAGACGCATTCAGGCAATACAAAAATGAAGTTGAAACGTAACTTAACAAGAAAGTAAAAATGATAAGAAGTGATAGGGGTGGTGAATATGAATCTCCTTTTGAAGAAATATGTTTAGAATATGGAATTATTCATCAAACAACAGCCCCTTACACGCCCCAATCTAATGGGATTACGGAAAGAAAGAATTGCACATTAAAGGAGATGATGAACGCGTTGTTGATAAGTTCTGGTTTGCCACAGAACTTGTGGGGGAAAGTCATTCTTACGGCTAATCGAATATTAAATCGAGTGCCCCATAGCGAAACACAATCCATTCCATATGAAAAATGGAAAGGAAGGAAGCCCAACTTGAATTATTTTAAAGTGTGGGGGTGTTTGGCAAAAGTGCAAGTTCCTAAACCCAAAAGGGTAAAGATAGGACCGAAAACCGTTGATTGTATTTTCATAGGATATGCGACAAATAGTAAAGCATATCGATTTCTGGTTCATAAATCAGAAAATCCCGACATTCATAATAATACGGTTATAGAATCAGATAATGCTGAGTTCTTTAAAAATATATATCCGTATAAAAAGGAATGTGAGTCGTTTGGTGAAGGATCTAAATGACCTCGGGAAGAAACAAAAGAAAGTACATGTAATCAGGAGGATCCAAGACGTAGTAAACGTCAAAGAACTTCTACTTCATTTGGACCAGATTTTGTGACTTTCTTATTGGAGAATGAGCCTCAAACATTTAAAGAAGTTATGACTTCTTCGGAATCATTGTTTTGGAAAGAGGCAGTCAATAGTGAAATAGAATCCATATTGAACAACCATACATGGGAATTGGTTGATCTTCCTCCTGGAAATAAACCTTTGGGTTCTAAATGGATTTTTAAGAGAAAAATCAAAGATGATGGCACTATTGATAAATTCAAGGCAAGACTCGTAGTCAAAGGGTATAGACAACGAGAAAGTCTAGACTACTTTGATACATACTCTCCAGTTACAAGAATTACGTCCATACGGATGTTAGTAGCATTAGCTGCAGTGTATGGTCTTGAAATTTATCAAATGGATGTTAAGACGGCCTTCTTAAATTGAGAGTTGGAGGAAGAAATTTACATGGAACAACCTGAAGGGTTTGTGGTTCCAGGTAAAGAAAAGAAGGTATGTAGACTTGTTAAGTCTCTTTACGGACTAAAACAAGCACCCAAACAATGGCATGCGAAATTTGACCAAACAATGTTGTCAAATGGTTTTAAGATAAATGAATGTGATAAATGTGTATACATTAAAAATGTTCCAAATCACATAGTCATTGTTTGCCTATATGTGGATGATATGCTGATAATGAGTAATGACATTGCCAACATAAATGTTACTAAGCGTATGCTCAATAGCAAGTTTGATATGAAAGACTTGGGAGTTGCTGATTTAATTCTGGGAATTAAGATCCATAAGACTCCTCAAGGTCTGGCATTATCACAATCTCATTATATTAAGACAGTACTTGAAAAATTCAAGCACTTGGGCTTTAAAGTTGCAAAGACTCCAATTGACGTGAATCTTGCATTAGCAAAGAATAAAGGCCAAAGCATATCACAATTGAATTATGCTCGTGTGTTGGGATGCTTAATGTATATCATGAATTGTACACGACCAGATATAGCTTGTGTTATAAGTAAACTGAGTCGATATACGAGCAATCCAGGCCAATCTCATTGGATGGCAATGAAATGAGTTTTTGGATATTTAGAACATACCCAGAACTTTGACTTGCACTACAGTAAATTCCCTGCGGTGATTGAGGGATACTGTGATGCATATTGGATCACCGGTTCAACTGATTCTAAGTCCACGAGTGGATATGTATTCACTATTGGTGGAGGAGCGGTATCTTGGAAGTCGTCCAAACAAACATATATTGCCCGCTCTACAATGGAGGCTGAATTCATAGCCTTAGATAAAGCCGGTGAAGAAGCTGAATGGCTACGGAATTTCTTGGAAGACATTCCATTTTGGCCCAAACCGTTGGCACCAATATGCATACATTGTGATAGTCAAGCGGCAATTGGAAGGGCTGGGAGCGTTATGTATAACGGTAAATCTCATCATATATGACGAAGACATAAAACCGTTAGGCAATTACTCTCTAGAGGAATTATCACGATTGCCTATGTAAAGTCAAGTGATAATGTGTCGGATCCACTTACAAAAGGCCTAACTAGAGAGGTAGTTGAGAAATCATCAAGGGGAATGGGGCTATGGCCGAGAACAAGTCATTGTGGCGGTAACTCTACCTAGAAGACTGGAGATCCCAAGATCTAGGTTCAAGGAGATCAAACAAAGTCATTAATGACGGTTCAACATTGTCAAATAAAATTTTAGTCCGTTCTCATGATGAGACAATGTTTAGTACCAAGGATAAAGCATTAAGGCTTTTCAATGATTTCTAAATTTGATACAGGGTATATTAAATAGTGTATCTACAGGATGACACGTTTAGGAATCACATATGTAAGTGTGAAGTGTTAGCCGCTTCAAGGAGAACTTTGTAAGGCCAGTTCTCTACGCACTTATGAAACCAGGCGGTGTTCATGGCTGAAACGAACACAACAATGAGAGCCAAAGACGGTTAAGGGTCGGTTGTGTGACTTATGGTTGTCTAGGTATACACCAAAGTTCGACGGTTCAAAGATATCAAATCTACCGATTGACCGAGTATATCCGACATAAGTTCACTACGGAAAGTTTAAAGGGAAACCTACTTATCTAGATGCGATTAATCCTTGCTTGCAAATCACACAGTTTTTCCATACATACTTCCGTGATATAGCCATTCCCCATTCATGTGGGGGATTGTTGAGGTTTTTGTTATTTAAGATGAAATAGTCTTAAAATGAGGGTGAATGGGAAATGGAGGGAAAATAAAATTTTTGAGTAAAATTTTAAGTTTTCCCCTCTTTACAATGAGACATTGTCCCATATTGGAAGAGGAAAAGATTTTTGGTGGGTATATATATAATTGCTCTTCTTGTAGCTCTTAAAGAGTTAAGAAGAAAGCAAGCCTCGCACCGTCGTCGTCGTCGCTCGCTCGGCTTCGGATTCGGATGATTTGGATTTGGATTTGGATTTGAATTTGGATTCGGATTCGGATTCGGATTCGGATTTGGTCAAATGATCGATTGATTGATTAATTTTTTGGACCAAATTTATTTGTTAATAGTAAATATTAACGTAAGATTATCCGCATTTATAACGGATATGTTCCAATCCGTGTATTGACCACCACTTGCAATAGCAGCCGCCTAATGCTCTTCCCACCATGGCCAAGTGCTTGCTCCACAAACAAGTTAGTGCATGCTCCACAATGGAGGGTGGAGGGTCGTTCATCTTCAAAGTTGACTGCTATAAATATGTGCAGCAGCTGTTGAAGAAAGACACACAACACAAAAACTGAAAACGCTCAACTTTGGTTATACATTGCACTCCTTCCTCTCAGCATTTCCATACGATTTTCTGAGTTTCTACTCCTTTGTTCTGCATTGTTTTAACTTCAAACAAAGCAACTGTAAGTGTGATTTGCTATCGAACTTTGTGTTCGCTGAAACACTGGGTTTGAATTACCGCTACACCAGTGTGTGATTCGTTCTATCCTGGGAGGAAATAATCCATAACCTTGGGTACTAGGAGGGGATTAAATTCCTTAAGGAAACACTGTGAATTCAGTGGGCTCGAATTAATTACTGTTTTATTACGATAACTTATATTATTATTTACAAATACAGCAATATTGGCGGGAATAATACAGCTCTCATCACCTCCCTTCGAAACCGTCCAATAAGCTTCTCTTCGTGCGCATTATCATCCACAATTACCTGAACATTGTAAGCCGATCTGAAGAAAAGGGTGTTTGCGTAGGCAAGTGAGGGACAAACTACAGAAGTAATATCAGAATTTGAAGACGATGATGATAATGGTAAAGGGGTGTGGTTATTATGGTCGTTGGTTGAGATAAGAGGTAGTAATAAATTACCCTCCTGGTTGGGGCTTGAAGAAGAAGAAGAAGAAGAAGAAGAAGAAGAAGAGAGGGAATCGGTGCAGAATTGGAGGAGAGTAGTTTTGGGCGTGGGTGGTTTTGAGGGAGTGAAGAAGGAGAAGAGATTGGCTATGGATGAGACCGCCATTGGAGAGTATAGAAATGGCTCACAACGAGCTTTCCCTTTTGGATAGAAGGGGATAACCCAAATAACTGAATTGAAAAGACATTTTTTAAACTACGTTATTATGTTCCAAAATGGGTCCAAACTTCTAATGGGAGTAACTCCTTTTTCTGGTCCGTGAAAGTTGAAACTATCTAAAAGAATTTTGTTTTCAACTGCAATTTTTTAAAGATACGAGTAATGATCGAACTTTGTACGCCTTTGAAGATATAAGATAGCAGCTGACTAGTAGTAATAAATTAGTACTGCTAATTCATATTTCTAATTTCGTTTTATTGGTGAGAAAGCTCAGAGTAAGAGATTCTTTTGTGAAAATGAGTTGTTAAGTCAGAAAAGATTAAGTTTGGACTATGGACCTATAGCCCGTTTGGAGTCAAAATAACTTTTAAGTTAATTTGTAGTATTTGGATAAAGTAAAAAAATGCTTTTAAACACTTGTTTTTAAGCTAAAATGACAAAAACAAGCCAAAAGCTAGAATTCTTAACTTATGACTGAAAAGCTATTTTAGCTTAAAAGACATTTAAAATAAGTCCAGCCTCCTAAACTATAATCCTATAAGGAAATACAGGAGTCAGGACATATAACTTTCCAACAAACAGAAAAGAGAATGGAAAACGGGAATCTCAAAGCATCTTTTATACGGTAAAATATCAAGCACAAAAAACTTTACTGTGTGCACACTAGTTGTGTGAGGCTTTATTTTGTCTCACAACAAAATAGACCCAAGGTGTGTGTCAGTTGTGTGAGGCACAAAATAAAAAATTTCACCTAACACAAAATCAAGAATATCATAAGGATTACATATATTTAGAAGATGTCATTGAAACACACAAGATCTTACAAAATGTCAGTTTAATAACAATGCAATGGTCAACTGAAACTCTTTACACGCAAATACAGAGATTCAAGAGACTCTAAAAAGAACAAGAAAAAAGGCAAAAGAGACTGTAAAACGAACACGAAAATAGAAAAATGTCCTAGAAAGTCCTTGAGTATTTTCTGATCTCATACATTATCGATGAAATTGAAACAAGATCTTTGTTCAAGGTAGACCCACTATTTATCCTCTTTATACAATCTGAAAGCCTCGTATAATAAAGAAGAAGTTGAGTTAATGCAGCTCTTAGAATGTCCATTCCACACAGGAAATTGCTGAAAGAAGTAATGACATCATTGTGCATAAGTTCAATTGCAGCTTTCCATCTGCTTGCAAAGTCCTTTACAATCGGTTCGACTTCAGCAATAGTTATAGGCCTTTCAGTGCCAATACTTGGATCCTCAGCTGCAATAAGATAATATTCAGGGCATCTGAGAACGTTGGAGATAAATTGATATGCATATTGTTAACACTTACACCCTCTCGTCTTTACAAACTTGATAAGATCGCTAAAATGCTCCAAAAGCAATTCTTCCTGCAATAAAATCAAACATAAGAACAAACCCTTCAACTGAAGTTTATGATTGTAAAATGCTCGAATATCGATTGTAGAATCAGGTAAAACAGGCTTGACATGAAAATTGTTCAACAAATCCCCTACATATGTTGCTCTTAACGTTAATTAGAAATCCTACTTATGCCATCTGTAATAAGAAAACTCATCTAGGAAAAGGTATCCACTATTCGTGATTGCAATCAAGACCAAATATTTTCTCGGTAAATCAAGTATCCAACAACAAATATAGATGAACTGTGTTACTGGTTCAATCTATTTCAAAGCTGATGTTTTCTGGAAGGACATAATGGAATTTATTTTCAACAGATCACTAAGTCTACTTTGGCACCTAACTGATAGTCAAAGCAATAATAGAAGTGGGGTTCATTTTTGTCAGAGAAATATACTGCGCCTCATTCCCAAACAAAGTTGGGGTCGGCGATATGAATCATCACTTCTTTCTTTAAGCTCAACTGATATCATCATCAGAGATATATAACTACAATTAATTCAAACATTCTTGGATTGCAAGAATTGAAGTGTGTGCTCACCACGAATATGGATGTGTTATTCTTTAGAAGCTCTTCAAAGTGCTGCTGGATCTTCCCACCATCTGGACCAGCTTCCTGAAAGCAAATGAAAGATTGCTTGGTGTTTTAAGTCTTTAGCAGTAAATAATAGTATAAATTAGACTTCCAAATTATGTAAAATCTGCTAACAATGGTATCAAATGTTCAGATAGGAATTAATCAATACTGTTACACTTACAATTTGATGGTTTGCAAAATTTCAGAGTAAAGGAATTACTGCCACTGACATGCCACTATCCAGATTTGCAATGTAATAAGAACAGGAATCATGACTTTGATATCTCTTTTCATTTGACAGACAAGGAGGCCAGGGAAATGGTCTGATAGACCCCCATTTTCCTTTACAATTCATCTTTCTTTTCATTGGAAATTTATCAAACTAATACATGAGCATTACCCATATAAATTTATTCAACTTTTCATGACTCATGTCCTGTTGATCAAAGAAAAGGAAAATATAGTAACTTCGTACCTTCAGAACCGATATTATCATGTCATAGTTGTTTATAAGGAATACAGTTTGCTGCTTTTGTTTAGCGAACATTTGTGCTAGCTTGACAAGCAAGTCATCAACAGTCATTCTGAGTCTCTCCAGATTCAGTTCAAGCTACAAAAATTAGCAGCCAGCATGAAAGAAAATTTGGTGCAAGTAAACCATGAAGTAAAAAGTGGACCTTCATGTTCTCCAACCTGCCCATCTCCATATTCTACATTAAGGTGAATAAGGGAGGCAGTAAACTCAGCATAGCGCCTTATGACATAATGTGGGTGAACATCATCTTCCCAGAGAGTCCTGATATTGGCATTTCGCAGGCTGTTGAGGTGCAAGTCAAAGACCATCTTGAAACGTGGCCATAAAGCAATATTGACCTGCCCAGATTCATTAAGAAACAAGTTGAAAGCAGTCCATTGTAAAGGCAAGATAACTAGGAGAAAACATTTTATCTTTAATGTTCTTTTGGTCCCAACATCATGTTAAACTTTCTAAAAGACCATAAGGAGTTGTGGTACATTTATATTCACCTTTTTTAACCTTTCTAGAATTATGAATCCTAATTCCTTCTTCCTCGTTTTAAAATGGTCCACCTGACCATATTCTATTAGTAAGCTGTTTAATTTTCTCTTTTTACTGATGCTATGTAGTCCTGCCAAACACCATGAGTCCCAAGATGAGACTTTATACCCCAAATTCAATATATTATATACTTTCAGCACATGAAATCCTGCATGTCCCAGCTATGCTTGTGCAATTGTTCTTTTTCCACATCACAGTAATAACAAATGGGAAATAACACAAGGACAAACATCACCCCAACAGAAGGCAATAGGTGAAAAATAAGTATCTGATGAAATTAACTGCCAAATCCTTTAAGTTCGTTTAGACACAAGTATCCCACATGCATGTGCAATTGCCATTGATGCTGGTGACTTAGGTGGTAAAGTGAATTAGATGATACATACCTTGTCTAAGTATGAATCCAGGCATGGAATTCGGCGTCTGGACATTACAAGCTGGAAAATAAAAGCAGTCCTTTGATAAGAAAAGATTCCAGCAATAATTAAGAGCCAAAAAGGACCCACATTTGCTGTCAAGTTCATAAACGCGATTTGGCATGCTATACGACCATCATATACGTGCATTAAGCAAATGATTCCTCAATGAATTTTCTAATGAGACAAATATTTCTATAAGCTTTAAATTAAACGGAAAAATGTAAAAAAGAATATCTGACACATTTCATTTGCTTTTTATCAAAAAGAAAAAAAAAAGAAACATAAAAATGTAATAGAAGAGGACTGAGGTAAAATTGGTGCTTATTGCTAAAGTGTGAAAGATTGGTCATCAAAAGGTCCAATCTATAGCCCATCGCGAATTATATTTGAAATACCCAATTAAAGATTTTGGAGAATTCACATTGTACGATTCAGAAAGTAGATATCTCTGCTTCCACTGTCTATTTAAAGATAGAAAAATTTCCAGAAAGAGGAATATACAATACACGCTTAGAACGATTCCTACTAAGCAAATCCATTAAAAACACACAAGTAGGATTTCTGCTATCATTAAATGCATTTTAAAACGTAGGAAAGGAAGTTCAAAAAGTAAGGGCCTCTATATAATGGATTATTTCACCGCATGCAATTAGTATCTCTGATAAATCAATTTCATCAGTAACAGTCATTGTTTGGTTATCATATGAGAAAACCAATTTTCGAACTTAAGCCCACATATTTCCGTGATAAGCTTTTAAATGATTATTCAGTAATGTTAATTTGTTTGTAGTAAGGACAACTTTACAGTGAAAAGCCAGTAGGTGTTAGATTCTGGTGCCAATTATTGAAGATAGACAGACACCTGGTGATTTAAGCTTGAGTACATTGCACTATCCAATTGGCTCACAATGACAGAACAGTTGTTTGTTTTTCTTCCAAAGGACTTCAAAACACAATGATCAAGAGAATCTTGGAACTTCACCAGACACAAATTTCCCCTTTTGATGATTTCAATTCTTCTGAAGCATTATAGGATTTTAATACTAGCTGCATTTATTCTGAAAAGTAATACCAGACTAGAAGCTTAGGAATATACCTGGTGCTGGTGTATGATGCGAATCATGAGCATTAAGCCAATTGCATCAAAACTATTGAGAAGGAATGTACCGAAATGCTCATCAATTACTGAAAATGGGCCTGATATCATACAAATGTTTATCATTAATCTCGTTGAAAATCCAAGAATTTGCATTATTCCTATCAAGTTAGCAAGTGCAAATTTCAGTATGTACTAAAGGTGTTTGAAAGATCTCAACTTAATGTAACAGATTAAAGGTAACATGAGATATAATTGATAATCCGAAGAACTGCATATACAACTTCTGCTAAACAGGCTAATCTGGAGTTGAGAAGATACTTTTGAAATCTGAGTTTTATTTTACAGATAATACTCTAAGAAGCACAACTGATATTTTCTGCAGCAAGGTGCATGACAAGGAAATGTTTAATCTAACTCACTACCTCCCGTACCAGCAAATATATCATAAAACATGGTCTGCTCTCCAAAGAAATCATCACAGAAAAGGTACCTAATCAAATAAAACAAAAAAGCAAGTTAATACATATTTAAAAGGAAAGCTACCACTCTTTTATCAGTAGGAAAGGTATACTGTTTCAAAGTGAATTACAAATCAGAAACTTGGAATTCAAATAGAGAATATCGTAGAGTACTCCGAAGAAGTAGTATCCATGAGCAGCTTGTGCAAACTCCTGAAAAGGACCTCATACGGATATTTTTTTGAGCTGGCTTCAGCGATATGTGGAATTAATGGAGGCTCATCAATCTCCTGAAGTGGAAAGTATAAACCGTCAATATTTCATCTAATCATCATGAACAATACTACAACACTTTCTTATCTCCTACCAATGGGGTGGACCAGACCAAATCAAGAGTTAATAGAAAACTGAATATGTACATAGTTGATTCTTGGAATAGATAATTCTACCAGTTTTACTTGCAGTTATCTTTTTAGTGCTAGCTGAACATAAGTAGCGGCCTTTGTGCAACACCCAAAAAGCCTTGGTATAATGGGATTATTTGGATTGTTCACAACCTCTAGCAGATGGCTCCATGGCTAGTACTAAAAGAACCTATTTCACCAAATAGTGCTAATTTTTTTCCTTTTTTAGAATGGCTCCATGGCTAATCTATTGAAATCTGGTAGCTCAGGCTTTGTACCTTTTGATTATAGTGTGGTACTGAAGGATACTTTATTTGTTTCCACATATCACCAGGTGTTTATGGAAGATAGAGCAAGTTCTTCTAGTAATATGTTGCATATATTCAATCGCCTTGAAACTTGGACCAATAGATTCAAAATGGATCAGAGATGCAGGTTTTGGATGATCTTAATCTAAACAGGTTTAACCCGGGCAAAACTTTGTATAGAATTTTTTTGATAAGGTAAATTGTATTAATCAAAAGGGAGAAAAAACTCCCGTATACAAGAAGTATACCAAAAAGTAGAGAATTTACACCAAAACATGATTCTCTACAAAAGACGAACTTTGTATAGAATTGTACCAAGTAATGAACCTAGATGCAACTCATATGGTTCTTGGAGCTTAATTTTCCCTGGTCTTCATAGAACATTTCAAAGAGAACTTCCTCCCTAACAAGAAAAGCTAATACTTAAAGTATGATTATTTTTTTTTATAAGCAAAATAAATAAATAAAAGATGACATTCTACAGAATTAAAAAGCCCGAGAACCAAAGCAGCATAGAATATATGATTTTCAGCAGTCATTAGATAGGTTCCTTCACTTACACGAGCTTCACATCATTTCCATTACGTATCCGCTATATAAAAGGAGCTAAGACCATACGCGTCTGAAGCTATCATTGATGAATTAGTCAGTAGACAAATATATTCACTCCACTATCAGGCAGTCCATCCTCTAAACGCACTAAATCAAAGTTATATTCAAACTAAAAAGTAATTCTATCAGAGTGAAAGTTGCAGATACCTTTAAACCTGAACAAGCTAAAGCACACTAACATTCAATAATGCACAAGATTCACAATCCCAGCACTCCGCAGAATTCTAAAGTGGCAAAATCTTTTTGGTCATAAGATCAAGGCTCTAAGAAAGAAGATGAAGACCTTGAGAATGTTTATCCTTTCTCCAAGAGCAAAAACTGCAGACCTGTTCTTCAATGGTTCTCTTCCCCTCAAGAAAAGACCTGTGCTTCTGGTCTCGACACCTATCAGATCATTAGATGTTGCTATATCTAACTGAAGCTTTTCTAAAGCTTGAATATAAGCGCGGAACTGTGCACTCAGAACCTGTGATACAAATTTTCGCTTTAGTATTCATGAAAGAACACAATCTCTTGTTAACCAAAAAGCATATTATGTCGCTTATCACTTGTAGATGTGATAACTGATAACTATGATTGATAACATTCTCTAGAGCTTAGAGGATGAAAGGGAAGCTCCAATTTTAAATATAACAATATATTAGGCAACTCTCAAGAGACATCAGGTGTTGTACCCACTTCCTTACACCATGGAGAAACAATTACAACTCATAAACAAACATTTAGAGCCCGTTTGGACATAAGAAAATTTTCCTTTTTTTCCAAAAAAAATCACGTTTATCCGAAATCAGCGTTTGTTCGTAAAATTTCCAATTTTCACTTCAAGATGCATTTTGGAAATTTTCGAAAATTTGAAAAACTCCAAAAAACTGTTTTTCAAAATTTTCACTCACAAAACTTCAAAAACAACCCAAAATTATATTCATGTCCAAACACAACTCTAAATTTCAAATACCATTTTCACTTGAAAAAATTTTCCCCCTATTTTGGAATTTTACAATTCTTATGTCCAAACGCCCACTTAATGTCTTCAACTTCAAGGATGGGCGCCAAAGGAACAGTCAATTTAAGCACTCATGGACCTTAAGGATATTAAATCTCTTTCTGAACTTGCAAGTCAAGAGCTACCACATTGATCTCATGAGTTAGACATCTAGGAAATCAAAAGCATTTACTTTTGTTTCATCAATCATCTAAGCTGGCAAAATTATCCAAAGTGAATTAATAATGTAAAACTTAACCTTGTTCATTGTGTCAGTGTATGCAGCTCGAACCTCAAGATACACCTCCTTGCCATGCTCCTTGAGAAAGGAAAGGATATACCTGTGAAAGTAATTGCAAAGATAACTTTAAATCCAGGAAATTCAAAGGTGAAAAGGAAATTGGAAAGAAGCTTTGAGGCTGATGATAATCAAAATTTTAAGTTAGGGACCTCTTAAGCTTGAAATCATTTAGGTGGAACACAATAACAATAAAAGGTATTACCCCCAAAACTCCAAGATAGCCATAAGTTTGGCTTTCGTTTGTACATAGATTTTAGATTTTTTCTAAGTTTTTGAAGAACCTGCTTTGTTTTTAAAAAAGAACCTGTTTGTTTAAGTTTTTTCCCAAACAGCTTTTTCAAGTTCTTCCAAAGAAATTATCTGTGAAGAATAACAATGAAGCACCTTCCCTTAAAGAATTCTTCTTCCACACACAAAACACTTATAGATTTTCAGTACTCACAAAACCACAACTCTTTAACCATGTCTTCTTTTTGCACATACTTTTTCTACAATTTCTTTTCCAAAGAAACGGCTAAAAAAACGAAAGAAGTTTCTCAAGTGCCAAAATTTTGATGTCATTGTTAGGTTAAAGTAAATTTGTTCGGAGATTCTCCAATGTCCTGACAGCTGACAAGGAAATAGTAGCTAAACAAAACAGAACTGCAGTCGGGAGCACGAAAAATGCTGCTATCTATGTTATGTTTAACACAAAAATTTATATCGAGGGTTCTTCTTGGATGCAGTCATTCAAGTAAATTGTAGAGAAGCAAATGTGTTGTGAACAAACAAATTAGCTAGTTTTCAGTAGTCAGGAAGAGAGTAATGAGCGATACAGTATATGATAGAAACCAGAAGAAGACGCAACTCACTTATATTTTAGAAGGACACTCTGCTGAAGGATCTGAATATTAGTTTTGGGTTTCCTTAAAGCGTATAGCTTCTGAACCATGAAATCAAACACCTAGATAGGAACGGGAAAGTGGATTAGATGAGACATGACTAAAATGCAGCAGGTGTAACAGTTAGGAAATGTGGAGAAACGTGCTTGAGAGACTAAGCCAGACAAGGAGGTTCACATAAACAGAGGGCAGCAACGAAAATTACACGCAGCTAAGCAGTGTTGTAAATAGCGAACGCTACGTCGCTAATAGCGAGTAGCGATGCGAGGCTGTGTCGCCATTTTGCTCTGTTGCGTTGCGATTTACAGAAAGCACTCGTCTTTGCCTGTGTAGCGAGAGGCGATACTGTAGCGTCGCTTTTTTTATTAAAAAAAAAAAAAAAAAAAAAAAGGCAAAGACTAAAGAAAAGGGTCGCGATTAGGGATTGAGCTCTCAGAAGTTTCTTTCTTCTTCAACCTTCGAACAACAGAGCAGCCAAGGAGATTTCGACCAGCCCAGCCATCTTCTTCATCTGAAAGCTTCAAGTTTCTGCCAAGTGTCATCGTCTTCTTCATCAAGTTTCTGCCATCTGAAAGCCCAGGTATGCTTCTCTTCTTCTTCGAGTTTCCTTTCTTTCTTCTTCTTTCTTCTTTCTTCTTTCTTCTTTCTCCTTCTTCTTCTTTTTTTCTTCTCTTCTTCTTTCTATTTTTTTGCAATGTTTTTTGTCGAGAACAACAGAAACAGAGTCTGTTTTTGTGCTCTGTTTTTTCTTTTTTGAGCAAGCAGCAGAGGCTCTTTCTTTCTTTCTTCCCTTCCTCTTTCTTCTTCTCTTATTTTTTTGGCTCTGTTTCGAGCAAGCAGCAGAGGCAGAGCGGAGGCAGTAGAGTCTTTTTTTAGGCTCTGTTTTTTCAGTTATAGACCTAATAGTCTTATAGAGTAGAATTAATTGCCTATTGACTTGATAATTTTTTTCTATAAAACAGCATTGAAATGGCGTCATCTGATACTAATTATGCTATACAAGGCTCATCAAGATCCGCAATTAAATGTGTGTTTTGTGAAAAAACATATCATGGTGGAATAACTCGTCACAAACATTTGATAGGTGGATTTAAAAATGTAGTACAATATCCTCTTTGTCCGCCCGAGGTTAGGAAGGAAGTAAAAGCATTTGTTGAGAAGAAAAATGTGACAACAACTCAAATGAATTATGAAGCATCGGTGAATCTAATTGATGAAGATGATGAAATGGGACCCCCCCCCCCCCCTCCAAACTCAAAAGAAATCTTCAAATAGTTCTAATGGGCCATCTACGGCGCGTACGGTGAAAGGTCTTCTCAATCTTTATTTCTCGGCAAAACATCAAGAAAAGGGAAAAGGTGATTCTGGTTCAGGTTTAGAAGCCAAGAAGATTTTGAGGGATCGCGCCGTAAGTGCCTTTGCAGCATGGATGTACGGTGCAGGGCTTCCTTTCAATTGTGTTAACTACAAAACTTTTGATAAATTCATTGAGGCCGTAGGACAATATGGCCCAGGAATGAAGCCTCCTAGCTATCATGAAGTTAGAGTATCTTAAAAAAGAGGTGAAGAAGATAGATAAAATTATTGAGGAGCATAAAGTGGAATGGAACAAGTTTGGATGTTCCATTATGATGGATAAATGGACCGCACGGAATGAAAAAATGATCATAAATGTGTTGGTGAACTCTCCAAGAGGGAGTGTTTTTCTTGAATCTTACGATGCTAGCAACTCTTCTACGGATGGAAGCAAAATGTACAGCTTGTTTAGAAAGACTATTGATAAAATTGGAAAGGAAAATGTTGTACAAGTTGTTACAGATAATGCTAGTGAGAATATTAGTGCGGGTAAGATGATGGAAGCTATGTATCCACACATTTATTGGACTCCATGTGCTGCCCATTATATCAACTTGATGTTTGGTGACATATTCAAGGAAAACCCATATGCTTCAGGTAACTTTAATATAGTTATCTTTAAAGCTTTAACTTTATTTATACTTATGTCCTAATTAAGTATTAACTATAAAATTGTTATTGTTACTTTTACAGTTTTCACTAAGGCCGTCAAGATATATTCTTACATCAGTCAGAGGCCGTTGTTGTTGAATTTGATGAGGAAATTCACAAATGAAAGAAATTTGGTGAGGCCGGCCAAGACTAGATTTGCAACGGCTTTCTTGACTTTGCATAGTTTTTACTTGCAAAAGAAAAACTTGAGAAAGCTAGTTCTTTCAAATGAATGGAAAGATAATAGATATGCAAAGGAAGCTGCGGGGAAAGAAACTGCGAAAGTTCTTATTTCTCCATCATTCTGGAATGACGTCGTTCGGGCTCTTAAAGTTGGTGGTCCTTTGATTAGGGTGCTTCGTATGGTGGATGGGGAGAGAAAACCACCAATGGGCTATCTTTATGAAGCTATGGATAGAGCCGAAGAGACTATTGAAGCGTCATTTGAGGGAGATGTTAGGAAATATGGGAAAGTTTTTGAGATTATTGATAGCAGGTGGTCGGATCAACTCCATCGACCTTTGCATGCAGCAGACCATCTTCTGAACCCGGGATTATTTTACAAGAATACTAGAGAAGACACTTTGGATTCAGAGGTGTAGGTTGGATACCATCAATGCCTTGAGAAGTTGGTCCCCGAAAAGGAATAGGCTTGAGCTATCGCGTTTCAATGATCTAGTGTATATTAAATACAATAGAACATTGAGGCGACGTTATGAAGCTTGCGATACCATTGATCCAATTTTGTTGGATAACATTGACGAGGCAAATGAATGGTTAACTGGAGCCCTCCCAAAATCATAAAGATGAACAAGTGTATGTAGGAGATGATCGTGATTGGGGTACTGTTTCTATGGCGGCTGGAGTTGAGGAGAATATCTATGGTCTCAGAGGAAGTTCTTCAAGTTCAAATTACAAGGGAAAGGGAGTAGCAAGTTCAAGCCGGTCTCTAATTGATGAAGACTCCGAGGATGAAGAAGATGATAGCCAATATAATACTTACATTCTTGAAGTTCTAGAATTTGAAAATCTTGAAGAAGAATAGATGTTGCTTGTTTTAGACTTTTAGACTTTAGTTTATGAATCTACTATGACTATCTAATGAGTTTTAAATTTTTGAATTGATATATTTATTAATATATTATTGTTATTGAGTTTTTAGTTTTATATATATATATATATAATATTTTATGTTTTTGTATAGATTGTCGCTTCACATCAAAAAGGCAAGCGCTTCGCTACGCGCCTCTCGCCTCAGTGAAGCGGGCCCTCGTCACTATTTGTCGCCGCATGCTATCCAAAACACTGCAGCTAAGGCTGATACAAAATTCAGAATATGATGGAAAAATGTCTCAAATCTTGATACATGTAAGAAGTCTTAGAATTAAACTGGGGGTTACTCATTCAGCAGTGAAAGGCAGTGTTAATGCATATGTAGGTTGGAACAGATGCTAGGTTTGCATCCCAATTTCATTGTTTCATCTCAAATTGTATTGTTTCTAACACGACTGGACATAGCCTGCTTATTCCAAATGATGTGCTAGGTTGGCATCCCAATTCATCTGTCTCATCCCAACTTAAATAACATCGTCGAATTTAGGAATATTGTCGAATAACAGGAATCACTATTGCATCCCAAACCATCTCAAAATCCGCTTGAGATGGTTTCCACAGACAAAAGTCAGGATAATGAAATCACAAGAGTGTTCAAGCACTGCATTGAGCAATACCACAGACATTCATGTGTTGGTTAAGCTATCTACAAGGTTTGTGTTTGAGCTCAAATGCTCCAATCAAATGGTAAAAGTCAAACCTAAACATGCTTAGACTATTCGGCATATACATACCTTGGAGACCGCTTTCTGCCTAAGTCTTTCTAGTTCAGGCTGAACATCTTTCAGAGCTTTTGATGTTTTAACCATGAGATCTGCATCCGAATACTTCAGCTTTTTACTCAAAATTTCAAGGGTCCTCATGTATTCCTCATTAACCTATAAACATCAGTGTTGCATGGCAGGTTAGAAGCCATGAGTGAACAAGGCATTTAAATATGAAATATTTGAAAATTAAACATCTGACAGAATGATGTCTACATGCTATCCAATAGGGAGAGGTCAATGCTTGGTAAGAGAATGAAAAAGAGATAATGCATAATAATTGCCCTGGTTCAGAAGAGCTTTTGAATAACTAGAAGAAGCTTTCCAAATAAAGCCCCATTATCAAATGTAGTACCAGCAGAGCCAAGACCAAAAATGAAATGAGGGGGGAAAATAGCAAAAGAAGGGAGAAGGAGAAAGTCTGTCCAGTGTTAACAGTCAACTACCGAAAAAGGAGAGTGTTTTATTGTAAGATTCGTATGCCAGGAGGGAAATGATGAAAAGAAGGGAGAAGCAAAGTCCAGTATTAACAGTCTACAACAGAGAAGAAGAGTTTTCTATTGTAACTCGATAAATTCATTAGCTATAAACCATAAAAAGTTAGATATAATAATCACTTTGAGAAAGAAAAAAAAAAGAATAAACCAAGCTACTACACAGTCTGTTGCCCCAACATGTCACATCATTGACTCACTATTGGATACAATGTAAGAATAAATATTATGACGAACAAACTAAAGAACCAAAAGTACCTCTCCATCAACAATTATGTCTATCATCCTTGGAGGAACAATAATATCCTCGACAAACTTTGCTAGCTTTGACTCTGCCACCTGCAAAATAACATAACCATTTAGCAAGTACACTACAAACATCAGAAAGTATCTTCCTAGCTCAACACTAGGACTCAAATACGGTTGTCATATCAAGTATACTGGACACCACTGCATGACTAATTTGCACTAGCATCCATCTAATAAGTCTAAGAAGAGGTATATCATGAAGAAATATAAGGAAGAAGTGAAGTTTCTGAGAGATTAAATTGAAATACTTTTTTGATAAGTAAGTTTAAAACATTTTATTAAAACTACCAACTGCGCTACAGCTGTGCTGAAGAAGCTTTAAAACAATGCAAGGCACTGATCAGATCAATGATATCATCCATATCTTTTACAAAAGAAAGTCTGCACCAAAAAGCTAACAAAAGGATGGTTCTATTCTTAAGGCTGAAATTAAATTGAAATTCGCAGTAAATTATTGTCAACATAACTGTGAACAGCTAATTTTAGAGTATTTCAGAAGTTCATGCAATAAAATAGACAACAATAAAATAGGGAATGGTATTCAACAAAATATACGAAGGACACATGCGATGATCCAAACACTAACAGTAACAATGCCTACGAAGACGACAACAGCAACAGCAAGAATTTATGCTTTCATCTATTCATTGTCCTTAAATTAGGCACCTCCAGGTGGTAATGATCATTGCCAAAAAGTACTAGAAGATATGAGAATTCGATTGATCTATATAAGGATGATCAACCAAGAGGTTTTTCTGTTTCCTTAGGGGTGTTGATGCCTTTTGAGAAAATATATATAGACAGAACTTATGAAAAAAAAATTTAGACAGACATTGCCATCCCTAACAGCTAAAAGGACATTAAAACCAAGGACTAACTTAGGATGATTTCTTTACTCTGGCATTACTACTGTAGCACGTAAATACTGTAGCTTTTACTCTGCAAGCAGAATAAGGAGAAACAAAAGTGCAACTACTGATGCAACTTGCAAAACAGCATTTCTATTGTTTGGTAAAGACCAACATACAAGATGTATACAGTAAGTAGCGAAGCCTACAAAGAAATGTGATTCTCCATAAAGAGTATTCAATAATCCACACCTGTTGGAATATTACATATGCTCTGGAAATGTATCAAAATAAAAATATTCCTCTGATGATTTCTACATAGGAGATTTCAGCTCCTTCAAATACGTTTATGTTCCTCTTTTTCCATGTCGTCTGTGTTAGAAAAGGAGCACAACCATCCATGACCATTACTCATGAGGTCTTTTACAGAAAATAAATGTAAAAAGTAGAGCAGCCAGAAATCTATTAGATAAACGAAATGGTCAATACCACACGTTCAGACCAGATAATAACTTCTTCACACATGAAACACAGTTAGTACACACTTTTTATTCATTTATATTTTATACTGATAATTTCTTCACATATGAACATTAAAATACATTTCAATAACAGTTGTCAGTATGAACATTGCTTCTGAATCAGAAGGTAGCATTATCTACAGATGTAACTTACATTTAACCAAATAAAGGAAGCTCAAGCCTAGACTGTAAACAGTAAAAGAAGGTCCATCCTATAACAATAATACCTTGCGATTCTTCAGCCTCAGTCCCATATCCATAGACTTCTCTTGGAGAATTTTGATATCTGAACTTATAGAACCTATCTCTCCCTGGCAGATAAAACAGTGAATATCAAGTTTAATGACAAAAGATATAGGCAACTAGACCTTTAAGATGTTATGTCGTTTTCCTTTAATTTCTTCCGTTTTCTTCTTTGTTTGGTGAGTGAAGTCAGAGACAAAGAAATCCTGTTAGAGATTTTGTCTCAAAATAAAACCGAAGTCATCCCAGCACGTGAACATGAATGATATTATAGAAAATATTACTAAAAGTGACACTGGCAAAAATTGTCACCCACTTTAACATGATATTGACGGAAAGTACCTGAAATCCACTGAGAAGAGTCTCCATTTGGGTAAGAATGATGTCGCAATCACGAATTTGATCATGAAGTGAGACTAGATTATCACTTTCCTTTATGTAATCCTATTAATTTGACGAAAGAGCACATATCATAATAATGTCATTATAACCAAGTTTACAAGGCACTTAAAGAAAACTAGCACATGAGTATGAAATAATCGATCATCATTATAACCCGAGTTCATTAGGTCTCACATGATTTTGTGTTGTGACAACTAGATTTATTGCGTCGGTTTCTGAAAAGAAATATAACTTTGACTAAGGATATACAGAAAACTCTAAGCTGTAGTGCACGGACATTAAGGAGGAACCGCTATGAGTGGAAACTAAGCAGTCTATTGAATCAGCTTAGTAATTACGAAGAAAAGGAATGGTTGAGAGACAGAAATAGTTCTCTGTTTTGGTTACACGGTAGAAGAGGCATATGCTCTGTGAAATCAGGATACAGAACAAAGTACCACCTAGAGTTGTACGCTTTGAATGGATGCAGTGAAATGATGCATGCCTAACACAAGAAAATTTATTAAAAAGATGTTTTGTGCCATGCAATAGATTCTATTGCCGTCAAAGTAACAGGACAGTGGCTGCCATTTATTTCTACATTGTCCACTGGCATGGAAGATATGCAGCATGTTTCTGAATCTATTCAACATCCTTGGCCAACTCATGGTAATGTGAAGGAGGTGCTATGCAGTTGGAGTGTGCAGAAGAGTAACAGAAAGCTTTGGTATTCAATTCCTTTCTGATTTATTTGAGTGATGTGAAAAGAAAGAAATAGGAGATGCTTCAAGTCAAACAGAGTAAAGTTGTGACATCTCAGTTCAGATCCAACTGCATATACTTTTTGTCTTTGGGGTGTGCACTGTAAATAACCTAGAGAAGTGACTAGATTTTATTGATTAAACTACACAGTTAAACAAGGAAGCCTTTGTATTTGTGAATACTTTTGTTATTAGCACTCACTGGGTACTAAGTTGAACGAAAATATCTTACCTCTCTTTCTAAAATTAGAAAATAAATAAAGATTCAGAAAGAAAAATGCATGATATACCTAAATATCAAAGCTGGAACAACTCGAAATCCCAAGTTATCAATACAGACAGAACAATGCTAATGTATTAGTAAACCTGGATAGAATCCAATTCAACTTGCCGCAAATTGTGTTCAACGCCTTTAGCGTATTCCCGCAACGTTGTACCTTTAGAAAGTATGTTTGCAACAACCTTTGTATTCAAATAAGCCAAATTTAGACCCATCATTAGTGTCCCTCAGAGGGGATAAAACTGGATCAAATTGTAACAAATATCGATCTTTAATAGAAATATATTCAGCTGTTACTATGAGTGAAGTGAAATAAATACGATATCCTTACATCATCAGTTTTACATTCCTGTAACTCTTCCTCAAGCCCCTCAAGGGATATATCAGCGCTGGAAAGAAAGAAGAGAAAGGTCCTAAATTTCTTCATATATAGAGGATCAAGAATGAAAAACAAACAAGCGTTATAGCAAAATTAGCAAAATGAGGCCAGGAAATGAAACCACACCTGGCAGTTTCATCATCAATATTCAAATCGCCAACAAAGGATCCCAAATCCAAGAAAAATTTCTGCCCATTATTCGCATTGCCCTAAATTCACATATGTAAGGCAACACAATGAAGGATATGAAAATGTGCACCAACTAAAACATGAAACTTTCTCGGAAATGAGAAAAACAAGTGTTTACCGATGTGTTGCCAGCCACCTCCGCCATAGCAACTTGAGCAAACCAAGAACTTTTTACAGCGAACAGCTATCTAAGAGTGAGCCAGATCAAGCATTTCTACATTATTACTTTTTTTAAATCAGGATCAAGCATTTCCATATTACGAATTGAAACACAAAACAAGAAGATTCTCTAAAACCTGCTTTGTGATGATGTCTTGGTAATAATCTAGAGATGGTCTTTAGAGTTCAACGACTATGTTCCGACTTCCTTATGGCCAGAAAAGATACAAGCTTTACTGCATGCAGTACAAATACATTGAATGTTACACGGGTGATTTTGCTAACAACACCCTGGAATACAATTATTATTATTATTATTATTATTATTAATAATAATAATAATAATAATAATAATAATAATAATAATAATAATAATGTAAGTATGATGTTTCTAAACAGATATTTGCAAGATGGCAAGCTTTATTAGCTCCATTTGATTTTGAAATAATTTATAAAAAAAGGGTCTGATAATAGTCTCCCTGATTTTCTTACTAGAGAATTTCTGAGTTAACAACCATTTGTTCATCTTTGACAGGATGAGACCCAATTTTAACCCCTCTTCTAATAGAAGGGGAAGAGGAAGAACAAATGCAGGCAGAGATAATATTCTTGTCCAGATGGGAAACCAGAAGCTAATAGCTTCAAATATTGCAAATACATCTGGTTTTAATACAGACCATCCAATGTATAAAGATTTTGTGGATTTTATAAAATCCAGGCAGAAGGAAGATAATAGTTCTCCATCATATTCTGCAACCCTCATGAATGACAGTGAGGAAAATACAGAGGTATATGATAAAAATACCTAAGGGTTCTAAATGAGGAAAATTATATTTCCTCGGATGATCACTGTGG
This sequence comes from Nicotiana tabacum, assembly GCF_000715075.1. Lineage (NCBI taxonomy): Eukaryota > Viridiplantae > Streptophyta > Magnoliopsida > Solanales > Solanaceae > Nicotiana > Nicotiana tabacum. Next base: position 89,604,968 of record NC_134096.1, on the reverse strand, counting down.
ACCTTGCAAGCAGAATCAGTGTTGTAATAACAACACAGATGATGAGTTTTCTGTTGCGGGGGTGAAGATACAAATAAGCTACATTAAAAAAATTACTATTTTTAAGTACATGCACTCAAGATATATCCTTCTAGAAAGGACCTAAGGGGTCGTTGATCGGAAACAAGTTATCTCGAGATTAGTTATCCTCGGGATTGTTATCTCACCCTCTCATAAGGATAAAAATAACACTACAATCCCGAGATTAGTTATACCACGATTTTATCCCAATCAAACATGGGATAAACTCATTTCAAATTTAATCCCGAGATTAATAGTCCCTTATCCCTCGTACCAAACGAGCCCTAAGGCTCATAGTTAGTAATTAGAAAATATTTTGATTGGAAAATTATCCATTTTTCTCTTAGACAAAAAAGAAGATATTGAGGTCAGGGTTAAGATCGATACCAACAGTAATCCAAATACTAAAATTGGTATTAATAATTATCAAATAATTGAGAAAATTGAGAAAAAGGGCCTTTTTTATCTTACGATTCAATTTAGGCCAATAACCGCCAGACTCTGATCGAGTCATGGGGATTAGGTTGAGTGTCCCGCCGACTCCTCAATTAGCAACCCACTTCTCCTCAATGGAGGCTCCGATTGGATTTGGAGTCCAAGAGACCAAGGTCCTATAAGTAGGATGGCTCTCGAATGAACGAGGGACAATCAGTTACGAAGTATTCACTCTCACAAGACAACCAGACTTTATCATTGCACTTTTGTATTTTCTGACATTCTCTTTATACTTAGCTTTCTAGAATTAATTTGATCCTAAGCTATTCAAAGGAAGCCTTGTACGATCATGGATATGGAGTTCTAAGAAAATCATGCACTTGCTCTTCCTCTTATTTACTTGTCTTTATTGTTTGTCATTTCAATTAATTTACACCCATTGCTGGTCCCCTAAACTATAACAAGCGACAGTAGAGAATTTCCCCTCTACAGTATCTCTTTTGAAAGTCGGACAATTCAAGGCACCGCCTTAATCCAGGCAAGGCTAACCCCTTTAACATTAGAAAACAATCCCGTTTAACATAAAAAAAAATAATAAGAATAGAAAACAGAATTCTTGTTTCTGATAATGTAGAACAGATGCATTTCAAAGCAAACAAATCATAATAAATCGACAGCATACAACCACTTCAAAACCACAAGATCCTATTGTAGAAATCAGTACGCTACACGTAAATTATCCAAAAAGAAAGGTAGAAGAAGAGACCTACCTGATAGTTAGCCAAAAAGAGATCTAAAGTTTTGGAATTGGGATTTAGGACTCTCTCTTCAGCTTTGGACTATCTTTCTCCTCTAAAGTTGTGATTTAGGCCAAAAAGAATTGGAGAGATAAATAATTTGGAGCCTATTTAAAAATGGGATTTTTACATCATATAGTACCTATAAACTTTATTACAAGTTTTAACTTAATTACATGGGCATATACAATTTATCAATTATATATAAATTAGTATTAATGAGTATCGCTTTATATTAGTATTATTTCCCCAATTTTTCTTCCTTCATTTTTTCTATGCTTTTTATCTCTCTTTTTCCAGGGTATTCATCAAAAAAAATTAATTGATTTAATATAGAGTTTTAACTTAGCAATTTTTTATCATGTTTTACAATTGTTGTTCAAATTGAAATTGTCAATCAATAAATTTTGAAGTTGTTTTGATTCTCCACCATTGACACCCATTAAAAAGTTCAAAGCTTTGAATTCGAATTTGGATTTTCAAAAATTATTGTTTGTTTGGATTGGTTGTTGTTGCAAATAATTGAGAATATAATGTGGGGTTTGTATCTCCATTTTGAGGGTGTTTGGCGAAGATTTGACTTGATTTTGGCTGAATTGCAGATTAAAACTATATACTTATGAAATTATATTAAAGTTGTATGTAAATTATATTTAAGTTATATTCTGTTGTAATTATATATATTTTTATTTAAATATTCTATGGGAGTTGAAAAATAGTTGTGTAATATATGAATTGTTGTATGAAATTTGTATTTAAATTATATATACTATCTTTTTACATAAAATTGTTGATATGTATTAGAATTATTTTAAGAGATAAAGTTTTGATTGGAATTTCAAAAAAGAAGAAGAACACACCACATACAAAATATATGCAAATCATATACAAAATACATACAAAAGACATATTGTCTAAAATTTGTATGAAAATTGTATTTAAGTTGTATGATGTTGTAGTTATATTTAACTGGGTAAAATAATGTATGAAAGTTGTAGATAAATTATAAATAAGTTTTATAGTATATAATTAGTTATATAAAATACTCTTTTTAGTTTATATGTTATTGTAGATGTATCAAAGTTGTACGATTTTTATTTTTTATTTGTATGTTGTACCATACAAATTGGTATGGTGTTGTTGTCACTTAAAATATCGTTTATCGCATGATTTTTTTTATTTATTTCATTAATAAGTGGTAGAATAAAATGAAAATAACCTTCTCGCACGATGATGTTTTTGAATAACTAAATATTGTGTAACTAATGGATAAAAAAAATACCAAAAAATAAGAAAGAATTATATGCAATACAATTAATTAACTTTGTCATTCTTTTGAATTTTACATGCATCATTCAAACATAATACATTTAATTCCTTTTCATAGAAAAAATAATATAATTGAGAAAGCAAGAATAAAATGCAAGGACGGAGTGCTAACGATGTATAGCACAAGAACAAGCTTCTTGTTGGGAGAAAACAAATGAAAAAACAGAAAAGAAAAGAACAAAATAATGAGGAGGGAAAATAAGTGAATATACTTATTAAAAAGAGGGGAATCTATAATGGAGAAAACGATGAGAATCAAAAAGTTTTGAACGTTATTTGAGTATATCACAAAAATTTGGGTAAGAACAATTCATCTCCCATAATTGAGGCAGAAAAATAAGGAAAGAGGAGAGGAGAAAAAAAAAAGTGTAATTGAATCCCCTAATTTAAGGCATTAATTATGGTTGTATATAATTTATAAGTAATCCTTGTTTAGGGTGGGTAATATACAAAACTAGAATAATTTTGATAAATAAGTTTCAAATATTGTATAGGAAGGAAAAAATTCCTATAAAAATATATTCATTATTTATAATATATTTAAAGATTAGTCATTTAAAAATATATCAACAACTTACAATATAATTAAAAATTATCCAATTCATCCAAATTTCATGACTAAGTATCCTAAAGTCTATATCCTGGATTTTTGAGTTGCTAATTAGAAATTCAAGATTTAATGTCCTAAATTTTTAAGTTGCTAATTTGAAAATCGAGACTAAATATCCTGAATTTTTTGAACTGCTAATTTAAAATTCAATACTAAATGTTCTAAATTTGTGAACTACTAATTTAAAATTCAGGACATAAGATCTGAATTTATGGAGAGGTTCAAAATTCAGAACGTTGTGTCTTGAAATTTGTTCGAATTGGCTAATCTTTAAATAAATTGTAAACTATAAATATATTTTAAACAACATATTTAATAGTGACTACTTGTTGTCATCTCCACTCGTGTAATATGACTTGGCGGTATATAATAGAGAAAACTATCCTCTATAGCCCCTCAAAATTTTAATAGCTCATGTTTTTTCTCATTGACACGAAATAGCCCTCCGACCCAAACATATTACATCTAATAGCGCGAAATGTCTATTTTGTATATTTTTTGTATAGTGATAGTCTATTGTATATAAATTGTATAGTGGCAGTCTGTTCTATATAAATTGTATAGTGGCAGTTTATTTAGTATATTTTTGTATAGTGACAGTCTATTTAGTATATTTTTGTATAGTGACAGTCTATTTAGTATATTTTCGTATAGTGACAGTCTATTTAGTATATTTTCGTATAGTGACAATCTATTTTGTATATTTTTTGTATAGTGACAGTCTATTTTGTATAGTGACAGTCTATTTTGTATATATTTCGCATAGTGACAGTCTATTTTGTATATATTTTGCATAGTGACAGTCTATTTAATATATATTTTGTATAGTGACAGTCTATTTTGTATAGTAACAGTCTATTGTATATAAATTGTATAGTAAAAGTTTATTTAGTATATATTTTGTATAGTGACACTTGAAAAATTAGATCAATGGGCTAAAATACACTGATATGGTATATATTTTTAAGTATATATGAGTTAAATAATGTGTAATCAGATACTCAGAAGCCCAAGTCTTCTTTACCACAGTTCTCTTCCAAATTCTAGGCCTTTCTATGCCCCAACTACTTGTTAGGTCGGGTTGAACGCTAGCTTACTTGGTGTATTTTTATTTTTTACGATTGAGATAAAAAATTCAAACTCCATTAGTATCGTGGCATTCCTTTCTTCCTCCCCTGTACAACACATTTGGGTACCTAAAGGTGAGCGAAACTGGAGAGCATCGAAAATGAATAAAGTGAAGAAAGATAAAACTTGGGCGATTTGCAGAATTGCACCTGAAGGAATTTACCAAGGAGGGAAGACTCCTTCAAAGAAGGAAACTCATTATTTATAAAAGGAGCAGTAATCAAATGTTGTTAAGTCTACTTTATGTCATCGTTTTATCGGCCAATGAAAATGAATTTGAACTCATGAGTCATAAGTGGGGTTTGTTGGATCTCTTGACGTAAAGACTATAAATAAAATTAAAATATTAAACACTCACCGAGAAATAAATGTAATAATTTAATTGTGGATTAATAGACAAACGGTCCTTCTCCGTGTATAACGCCTGCTTAACCCATTAACTAATTAAGCAAAAAAAAAAAAGACATGCAACTTCGTGGTTACAACTTGAAACATCCTTCAGTTCATTATTTATGGACTCGCTTCTATTAAAAATAAAAGATAATTGTTTGAAGGGTAATAATTTGTAAGGGGAATTATAGGTGGCAGAATAAGGGGAAGGTATGGATTAAAGTAGGTTATGGAATTGAAAAGTTCAAAATTTGAAGGGGAAGAGTGGCTGTGGTTTTGGGCTAGCCCTTGTAATTGGTGTTGGGCTATTAATCGTATAGTTTATTATGTGGCTACCTATTGCCATTAGTTTTTCCGAGATGGCTACAAATGAAGTTTCCTCTATATAATACCCATTTTGCTTCATTGTCACCCCTTGTATAACGAAAATCGAAGACTAGCATAACAGTATTATCCATATTTTCATAATTAAATATATAATAAAAATAAAATCTTACATAAAAGAATGTTCATTTAATTAACAAAATTTATTATTTGAAGCAGAATAATAAAAATAAGGATTTTTATAAATTAAATCTTAGTATATTATTAAACAATACAAGAAGCTTATATGTTCAACTAGAGGAGGGATGGCCCAAATATTAGTATTTATACTATATTAAAAGCACGAATGCCTTTAGCGAAATGTCGTTCGCCTTTTTTACCCTTAAAAATTAAGTTTACACCAGACAAAATAATAATTTTATTATTTTTCTAATATTTAGAAATAGTTATTTAATTCATTCCCTAAAATTTAGAACTTCAAAATCAATTAAAGATTGTGTACCAAATCCTTCCTTATTTGAGCCATGTAATACAACATATCTGTAAAAAAAAATTGTACGTTTCATTAACATGTAAAAATCTTTGGATGGAACACTTTCAATTCCTAAAGTCATATTAGGAAACGTATGAGCACTTTGGAATCCTTTTAGCTATAGGAGTCCTTTTTCTTAAACATTAACCAATTATATTTCTATAAATATTTTAGGCAAAAGTTTTGTTAAGTATAATATTTTACCTTATGTAAAATATTTTACCTTATGTAAATTGTACTAATTGACAATACATCCTTTGTGGAATACGTATAAAATCAAGATGAGAACAATGGCGACTTCAATTAATTTATAATTATTAAAAAATGGAGACATAAAATCACATACATTAAATTAAAATTATTTAATACAATAACGTCTAATTATATTTCAATGCAGAATATTTAAATATGTGTTTTAAGTATTCTTATGTAATCATATAAAGTAATTAATTCATGTTCAATTAAGCACCCAAAATAATTATTTAATGTCATATTTATTTATAAAAAAATATACAAGCCTAAATTTATCTATATGTATATATATCTATACTATATTAAAAGCACGAAACCCATATCGAAATGTCGTTCGCCTTTTTTACCCTTTAAAAGTTAATTTCACACTAAATAAAATAGTTATTTAATTATTTTTCTAATATTTAAGACCTCAAAATCAAATAAAATTTTATTTAAGAATATCCTAATATTTATGTCTTCAAATTCAATTAATTTACCTTATTAAATTTTTTTCCTTATTTGACTAGTTTTTATAAATATCCTTTTGGAGTTTAGTACGTGAATGTTAAAGTTTTTTTTTATTTTTTATTCTTAGCCTCTAAGGTATATAATAGTACTTTTTTCTCCAAATTGCCAATAATTGATTACCTAAAAATATGGAACATCCGTTAGCAATGTATGTTCGCTTTTTCCTGTTAAATTTTTAAGAGTTTTAATTTAATCTTAACTTTAAATTTTTAGAAGTCTGAACTAATATGGTGTTAATTTAGAAGTAAATTAAGCTACAATCATACTATGTGAATTTGCAACTACAGTTAATTTTTTAAATTTAACTTAAACTATTTTTTTTTTGGAACCCTTGAAATAACTATAAATTTGTCACCTTCCCCCCCCCCGATAATTTTGAAAATTGACCTCAACATTGTGAACTGTTGAAATTTCAAAATTGTTATTAGCAGAGCGCATTCAAAGTGAGTTTAGGATATTATTGATTTTTATTTGGTATTGGATGAACGTGCAAAGAAGAAAATTTAGACTTAAATCAATAAGAATCCATGCAACGTTTTTACACAAGAAGAGGTTCATTTGGCTATAATTTTGATTAACTTTGAATGAAGACATATTTTTTTGTATAACAACATTATGAACGTAGAGTTTACAAAGAGATACTAGATGAGATACAACAACATAGCATATTTGTATCTTATATAATAAAATATTTATAACTATAAATACTATAGAACTAATTACAACTAATTGTCATTCAGAAAATGTTTAATTCAGCTATATATTATATCAATTAGGGGTGTACAAATCGAACCGAAGAACCGCACCAAATCGAAAGGTCAAACCAAATCGATTAAAAAAACCGATGATGTTTGGTTTTAACTTGGTTTGGAATTGAGTAAAAATAAATCCGAACCAAACACGGGATATAAATATATAATTTTTATATATACTTTTAAGACTTTATATATAATTTTCTTTAAAAAATATCTATAAATATTTGGGATTCTATTATGAGATGTAATATTATATAGAATATGACGTGCTCCATTTTTATTAACTTTAAATAATATGTTGTATGATCACTTTCTTATCAAATGTTATTGAAATGTGTCAATCTTTTTATTTTTCCATATTCATATGTCAGGATCTATTATATTCTTATATCTTTTTCGAATTTGAAGTGGCATTTCGATAATTGAAAATTAAATAGAACATATCATTATATAGGTATCATATTGATATTTATATTTAATTATTAAATTTAATTAACTTTGTAAGTGTATATTTACGAAAATTTATTGTCAGACAACTAAAAATATAACTATCATGAGTTACTAAGAAAATTCTCCCATAAGAATATTTTAATAGATCATATATTTGTCCATTTTTTTTAGTTTTTATCAAATATATATTTACTTATAAAATTTAATAAAGTAAGATAGACATATTATTCATGTAATAAAAAAATTCGAAAAAGCCAAAAATATCCGACAAAACCTATTTCTTTGTGTAGCAACCCCTTTGGGAGGGTGCTACTTACGAAACAAATCTAATTTACTACTTACAATATTAAGAAGATATTAATTAAAAAATATTCAGAATAATTTAGTAGCGGAAATAGGCTCATGCAATGAGGTCCAAAGTGCAATATTTTTATTTTTGAAAATACTCTTCATAATTTTTATTTTATTTTTTAAAAATAAAATACAATGTCAAAATTTTAACATAAGGTGATATAACCCTTCTTGAATAATCAACACGTTAAAGCAACTTCCTAACAAAATTATACTTTCATTCGACATCACTGCAGGTTTGTATTGTACATAAATTTCAAACTATCGGGTATAAAAAGAAAAATTAGTTTTCTCCTCTGTACATATATATAAGACAAAGTGTAAATTTAACATATTACAAGACTTGAGTTATTAACACACCTTAAAACAATAAAATAAGTTACCAAATTCAAGTTACAAGATTTTGGTCTTAATATCCAAGCCTCCAAATAACATACATAAGTGTGACATATATATCATGTACAAGTCCCAAAACTATACAAAACCATGATGCATATGCAAATGTGATCTCCATAAGTGCTCCCAAAAAGACTACTTCATAAGGCCGTCTTCAAATTCCATCCCGTACATTACCTACGATAGAAAACAACTATCGCTAAGCATAAAGTTTAGTGGCATATAAACTTTGGGGGCTTAGAGTCATTAACTTCTCCAATTCTCATTTTTAGTCATAGGTAGCTCAAATGAAATATAATTTAAAACAAGTGAACAAATATATCAAAAGTATCAAATATCAACCCTTGAAGTATTTCCAATTATCAATAACTATGTTCAAGATTCAAGAGTTGAGAAAGCGTATACTATCAATCCAAGAAAGTTTGTCAAATATTTATTTTTCGCCCAATATGTACGTCATGCCATCACACTAAGCAAAATCAGATATCAAGACGGACCGAAGCCCAAAATAAAGTAGAATCAAAACCCAATAGTCAAGAGAATCAAGAACTATATTAAAAATGGCTTCCTAGTTCGTACTTAACACGGACAAGTTCCATAATTTAAGATGAACTACAAATCCAAAGTCAAGATGGCAAAAGATCCAAATCAAGAGGCATGCCAAGACGAGTGACAAAGTCACTGCCACAAGAAGGACAAAGTCTCAACAAGAATGCAAAATGATCAAACAATCCGTACGAGTGGGTGATTTAATAAATATCTTGCAATACTTGATATAACACGAATACAATACTATTAATTGAAGAGAAAAAAAATAAAATATCAAGTTATTTCAAAATATTCCAACAAGTAAAAGAGTACAAAGTTTATACACAAACCTTGGTGTTTTATCACAAAATAGTTCAACCACAACTTGAGGACGTTCGAATCGTCTACGCCCTAGACAAACCAAATCCGTCCACTTCCTCAAATACTTTCCCTTAGCTTTTACAAGGATATATATACCTTAAATACATAATAAAATATCTATATAAGTTCAGTGATTTAACATGTTAAACTAAACATGATATTGGTAAACAACCCAAAATTTTTGAAACATAAATTATAGACAGTATCACTGCCTCGTGTTGTGACTCAGATTTGAAGATGAAAAATGACAAACTAGACTGTGTGGTCTTCTTTACAGTTGTAGATATGTGTCTTAGAGTTTCAGAACATTTTGCATAACCCCCATATCAATTTTGTACAAAAGGTTATGCTAAACTTACTAACAGTAGTACAGGGAGGGTTTGTAAAATAGAAAATCTGGGCAGTACCCTCCCTATACTTCATCACCTATTTCTGGGTAAATAAAAGACAAACTAGATTTTGGTTCCTTCATAAGAGTTATAGATCTATGAAATATCTTTCCAGAAAGTCTTATATCACTTAAAACAGAGCTTTATACAAAAAGATATGAAGAAAACACTAATAGCTGTCTAGTGTAAAAACGGGTTTAGTAACTTACCACAAAAGAGATGAGCAACTTGAGCTTCACCAAGAATGAATTTTGCTGGTTGGTTTAGTGAAAATTTATGGTAGTTTTCATTAAGTTTTCAGGTGATAAGAAGTAGAGAGGGTAGGGGTATTTTTCTTTTTCTTGAAAGAATGAAAATGGGGAGTTTATGGAAGACTAAGTCAATCAAGGTTGTCTTTAAGAATTTAGGATAAATATGAAATATAAATGGCTGCCCAACTACTAAATATCCTTATATAAATACAAAAGAATGGCAACCAAAAAACTTAATTATAATGTATTTAATAATAATTCATCAAAACAATATTAAGTGTTACGCATAGCAACACCATGTAACTTCTTTGTTAGTATTAACACAACCTAGAGTAAGGAATATTCATGTATTGTAAATTTCACGTTTAGGAAGTGCGAAGTAAATTTTTTTTCTCATTATAAAGATGCTCAATCGAAAATATAAATATTAGTAAAAATTTGGGGTGTTACAAATACAAAAGGATATAAATAGTTTGGTTTGGTTTTAACAAAAATCGAACCAACCCGGTCCATGTACACCCCTAATATTAATATACTAATACATTTTTTATCATTTAAACACATATTGCATTTAGTTTTACCTCTGTTGCTATTTTTTAATAATTTGTATATATTTTATATTGATTAACGTGATACACGCGTGCAACGTACGTACACTATAACTAGTATTATTAAACAATACAAGAAGCTTATGTGTTCAACTAGAGTAGGGATGGCCTATGCTGAGCATGGGCCCAACATTTTATTACAACAATAATTTCCTTGATTGTATTACTCCAATTATTTTGCAAAGATTTTTTAATTAATTTAAATAATATATTTAAATATGGATATTTCATATACATCTTTATTCAATAAAAACTATTGCATTTTTGAGTTAATCATTTGATTTTAAACATATTTTGTTGGGATTAAACATCAATGAAGAATGAATAAAAGGTGAGCAATATTTCATCAACTTACTTTTCTTTGTGTTTGTGCGTTGTTATTTCCTCATATTCTATTTTTGGTTGAACAAAATTCACAGGCAACACATTTTGGTAGTTTCTTAGCGCGTATATTTAAGAAAAAAAATATAATTTATTTAAACTTCGTCAAGTTGTGAATAATCAAAGAGTTTGCATTTTTCTTCATTGATAGTTCATTTGTTGATAATATTAAATAAGATGAGATGTCTTACATGTGTTACATTAGAAGTGAACCTCGAAATATAGAAACAACTATTTCTAATGGAGATACCAATTCTCTGCTCTTTCTTTTATAGACTTTTCTCATTAAGTGCTTAAATTAAAGACAAATGTTTGAGCAATTGTACCTTGAAATGTTTACTTGACATTCAAAATAGTCATGAAAATTCAAATGATAAAGTTATTACAGTTTGAACAGTAATATCATGAGTTTTAATTTGAGTCTGTGTTTTTTCCTGATCAGATTACTCTTTTCTTGTTATATATACAAAAAAAAAAAATTATTATTAATATTTTGAATTATAATAAAAAATTACTTAATATTTTGGTTTGAAATGGCACAATAATATTAAGGATTAGCATTTTATAAAAAAAATTGTATTTTGCTCGATTATAGTAGTTAATATTATGCTTGGTTTTGTTTTTAATATTAAATAGAATATTAAGGCAAAAAATATTCTTCAATCGCCTAACATGGATGGCATATCAATGCCCACCTCAAATTTTCTATAACACATCATTAAAATTTTAATTATTTATATTATTTAAAAAATTTAACCTGTCTTTTTCTATTTTCTATTTCATTATCCTACCCGCCACTTCCTCCCCCCCCCCCCATCTTTATTCTCGACCATTCACCTCACCTTTACCACCACCTTCAAACAACCTACAAATGATAATATTCAAATAGTACTTATCTGTTTCACCTGTTCCAATTTGATTCTATATGTTCGCTCTTTATTAATTTATTTGAACCTTTTTTTAGTCTGTTCCAATATTTTTTTTTAAACTTAGAAATAATTTAACTTAAACTTAGTATTTTGCCCTTAATGATAAAAATATTGTGACATGTTTACCACCATGGATTTCAAAAATTTTATAGCCACACAAGTTATTAAATATTTAAAACCACCGGTTTAAAAGTCTTCATTTCTTACAAATTTTGCAAATCAAACTAATTATATTTAATAAAAAATTTATATAATATAATTAATTTATGTACTTTTTCTTCTAAATATTATTGGGAACGTAATAAAAGTCAAGTTGTCATCGTATGAAAATAGAAGCGCCCATTAAAAGCATTATCATAAATAACCCTTGATATTATTGCGTTCTTAGCCCTTGCTACTAATTTTATTTTTTTAATCTTAAATCTAAAACACTCCCAAAACTTTAGTAATTAATGGTGGTTTCTACGGCTGTTGCTGGGAAATGCAACACAATTTTTTGAAGAGAGCAGAAAACGACTTCTTAATTTATAAAAAATTAAGCAAGTTCAATTTGAAATTCTTTTTCGGAAAGTTGACCCAGGGATTAGTCTATAATTCTCATCAATTATCAAAGTTTATTAGTTTGGCACTTTTTTGTTGTTGCTATTTTAGTTTATTTGTTCATAACAGATTAGATAAATTAAGAGGGAGAGACAGTAAAAACTATTTGAAAGCAAAAAATTAAATGGAAACTATTTATGCCAGTTTAATAATTCTAAAACCCATGCAATCGGTCTTATTTAACTCTCAAAAAAAAGAAATTTTAAAAAATGTAGTAATAGAGAAATAACTTAACATGGGAAAATGAAAGAACATAAATCAAACGTTTGCAGGCCACGTGGTGGACTCTTACTTCACATCACATGCAAGGCAAAAGGTGATAGGATGACATTTTGTACACTTTTAAGGGCATGCGAAGTTGCCTTAATTACCAAAATGTAGGATGGCAACTCGAGTAATAATAGACCAAATCAGGGTTGAAGTTTGAGAGAGCATCTGTCCTTTTCAAGCCACAGAAGCACAAAGCATTAAAATTTTCAAAGTACCCATCTCCTTACCCAAAACATAACCGGATGCACCTCAATTTATATTATAGGACAAATAAAAGAATAAAGTGAGATATCATGGTTTTTTTGTCAATTCACATTGAACAGAAACTCCTCTCCTTCTCCCTTATTTTCAGTAGTAAAGTAATAATAAAGTAAAATGCAAGGAAACTGCAAATAATTGATATATCTTATTATGTGTTATGAAAATAATTATATTGTGGATGTCCATTTATTACTCCGTTATAGATAATCTTCCTGAAGAAGATTATCCATTTAGTACTCTGTTGAAGTTTATCTACAAGCAGCTGATGCAGGCAGGTTGCAAGCAGTTCAATGAAATGATTTGCATCAGCTTCTTATTAAACAAGCATGTTGCAAGCAGCTCATGCAGACAGCTTACAAGCAGCTAAAGAAAAGCCTTGCAGCTACTTCCTGAAAAGCCTCGCAGCTGCTTCCTTTCTTCTATAAATAGAAAAGTTTTCAGTTCATTATGTACATAAGTTTGAAGTTTGAATAATATATCAGTTTCTCTCTATACTTGTCTTTACTTTACAATTTTTATTTTATAACACGTTATCAGCACGAGACTCTGCTATCTCGAGCAACTACTTTGAAAGTATCACATGTACAAACTTTCTTTTTTTCTAAATAATGTCAAATCTTTCTAAACTTGAATTTGTAGCCTTGGATGTATCGGGCAAAAGCTACATATCTTGGGTGCTTGATGCCGAAATTCATCTTGATGCGATGGGTCTGGCAGACACCATCAAGGACAAAAACCAGGCATCAAACCAAGACCGTGCCAAAGCAATAATATTCCTACGCCATCACCTTGATGAGGGCCTTAAAATAGAATATCTTCCTGTTAAAGATCCAGTCATACTGTGTGATAATTGGAAAGATAGATATGACCGCCTGAAGATGGTCGTTCTTCCACAGGCACGTTATGATTGGACTCATCTAAGGCTACAAGATTTTAAATCTATCAGTGAGTATAATTCTGCTATGTTCAGAATTATTTCCCAATTGAAACTATGTGGTGATAATATTACTAATCATGATATGTTGGAGAAAACTTTTACCACTTTTCATGCCTCGAATATCGAGAAATGGGATTCAAAAAGTATTCTGAACTTATCTCACATCTTCTTGTAGCCGAGCAACATAATGGGCTATTAATGAAAAATCATGAAAGCCGACCTACTGGTTCTTGTCCATTCCCTGAAGTGAATGAGACGAACTTCCACCAAGCTAAGCGTGGAAGAGGACGTGGCCCCGGTCGTGGTCATGGCCGTGGTCGGGGAAGAAACTCTAATCATGGTAATAATAATGCACCAAATAACCCTCCTCACCACCAGCAGTGGAAAAGGAATGAGCAAAAGCATGAAGCGGTGCAAGCAGCAAAGCTAGAAAAGGCATGCTATAAATGTGGAGGAAAAGGGCACTGGTCACGTACATATCGTATGCCAAAGCATCTGGTTGAGCTATATCAAGCCTCCCTGAAAAAGACAAAGAAAAATGTTGAAGCAAATTTTATTTCTGAAGATAATTTAGACTTCATGCATTTGGATGTAGCTGATTACTTTGCACTTCCAAAAGGAGAAACAAGTCATGTTATCGGTAGTGAATATGTAGAGATGTAAATATTTTAATTTTTATTATTTATAGTAGATAGTATGGTTATGTAATAGTTGTACATAAATAAAAGTTATGCTTTGATAATACTGTTTACTATCATATTTATTTTGTTTATGTCATTTTGAAGAATATGGATAATCCTCAAATTATGTTTGGATCAAAGACCAATCATGAAGATATTTGTGTAATTGATAGTGGAACAACTCAGGTCATATTCAAAGATCAGAAATACTTTTCTTATTTGCATAAGGAAAAAGCAAATGTTTCTACAATTTCTGGTAATATAAGATTGATTGAAGGCTCAGGAAGAGCTATTGTATTTCTGTCTAAGGGAACAAAACTTATTATAGACAATGCATTATTCTCCTCCAAGTCTCGAAGAAACTTGTTGAGTTTTATGGATATCCGCCGAAATGGGTATCATGTTGAGACGGTAGATGAAATGAATATGGAATATCTTTGTATTACAAAGAATGTTTCTGGCCAGAAGTGCATTGTAGAAAAGTTACCAACTTTATCTTTTGGCTTATACTATTCAAAGATTAGTACAGTTGAAGCACACTCTATCGTTAATCAGAAGTTTACTGATTCAAATACTTTTGTGCTTTGGCATGGCCGTTTGGGCCATCCTGGATCAATAATGATGAGACGAATTACCGAAAATTCGAGTGGGCATCCATTAAAGAACCTGAAGATTCTTACAAATGATAAATTTTCGTGTGATGCTTGTTATCAAGACAAAATGATCACTAGACCATCACCAATGAAGGTTAGCATTGAATCCCTTACCTTTTTAGAACGTATACATGGGGATATATGTGGACTTATTCATCCACCGAGTGGGTTGTTTAGATATTTTATGGTCCTAATAGATGCATCTTCAAGATAGTCTTATGTGTGCCTATTATCATCTCGCAACCTGGCGTTGCAAAGATATTACCCCAAATAATTCGATTAAGGGCACAATTCCCAGATTATTCTATAAAGGCTATTCGCATTGATAATGTTGGAGAATTCTCATCTCAAACTTTTGATGATTATTGTCTATCAGTTGGGATAAAAGTTAAACATCATGTAGCTTATGTTCATACTCAAAATGGCCTTGCGAAGTCATTTATTAAACGCCTGCAATTGATAGCAAGACCACTACTTATGAAAACAAATTGCCTACTACTGTTTGGGGCCATGCTATCTTGCATGCAGCATCACTTATCCGTCTCAGACCGACACATTATAATAAATATTCTCCGTCACAATTAGTTTTTGGTCATGAACCAAATATTGCCCAGCTACGAATTTTTTGATGTGCTGTATATGTGCCAGTAGCACCACTACATCGCAGTAAGATGGGCCTGCATATAAGGTTAGGAATATATGTTGGGTTTGAATCACCCTCTATTATTCGCTATCTTGAACCATTGACGGGAGATTTATTTACTGCTCGATTTGCAGATTGCCGATTTGATGAAACAAATTTCCTACAATCAAGGGGAGAGAAAAAGGAAATCAAAAGAAAAATTGTGTAGAAAGTTTTATCATTATCTCACTTTGATCCACATACCCATATATATAATCAGGAGGTCCAGAAGATCATCCATTTACAAAATATAACAAATCAAATGCCAGACGCATTTACTGATTTGAAAAAGATAACTAAGTCACATATTCGTGCAGAGAATGTGCCTATCTGAATTGATATCTCAGCAGGATCATCTACTAGTATGAGAGCTAGTGAACCTAAAGCACACCTGAAGCGTGGCAGGCCTTTGGGTTCTAAGGATCGAAATCCTAGAAAAATAAAATCGACAAATGATCAAAATAATATTATGAAGGGATCACCTCAAGAGACCCAAGATCTGATTAGTTATGAGATTCCTGAAGAAATCGCTGAACCCGAGACTCAAGTGAGCGAGGAACTTTTAATAAGTTCGACTAGTAATGGGATTAATTTAAATCGATTTGAAATAGTAGTGGATAATATTTTGCTTATAATATTGCACTTAACATTATGCAAGACAGTGAGGATTTTAAACCCCGGTCTGTCGAAGAATGTCAACAAATATCTGATTGGCCAAAATGGCAAGGGGCAATTCAATCAGAATTGAACGCACTTGCTAAAAGAGAGGTCTTTGGACCAGTAGTCCAAACACCTGATGGTATAAAACTAGTTGGTCATAAATGGTTTTTGTGCGAAAAAGGAATGACCAAAATGAAGTTGAAAGATACAAGGCTCGCCTTGTCGCACAAGGATTCTCACAGCGACCCGGAGTCGATTATGAAGAAACATATTCACCCGTTATGGATGCCATAACATTTCGATATCTCATCAGTTTAGCATTACATGAAAAGCTTGAAATATATATGATGGATGTGGTTACAACTTATCTATACGGGTCACTTGATAATGAAATTTACATAAAAATCCCTGAAGGATTTAAAATATCTTAAGCATATTCAAAATCTCGGGAAATGTATTCAATCAGATTACAAAGATCTTTGTATGGTTTAAAGCAATCAGGGCGCATGTGGTATAATCGCCTTAGTGAATATTTACTGAAAGAGGGTTACATAAATGATGTTATTTGTCCATGTATTTTTATAAAGAAAATAACATTAGAATTTATTATACTTGCTGTTTATGTTGATGACATAAATCTTGTTGGAACTCTAGAAGAGCTCCAAAAGGCAATTAAATATCTTAAGAAAGAATTTGAGATGAAATATCTTGAAAAGACAAAACTTTGTCTTCGACTGCAAATTGAACATTTAGCAAACGGGATCTTTATGCATCAATCTGCCTATACATAAAGGGTTTTAAAATGCTTTTACATGGACAAAGCACACCCATTGAGTACACCAATGGTTGTTCGATCACTTGAAGTGAATAAAGACCCGTTCCGACCTCCAGAAGAGGACGAGGAACTCCTTGGTCCTGAAACACCCTATCTCAGTGCAATTGGTGCACTTATGTATCTTGCTAATGCTACAAGGCCTGGCATGACATTTTCTGTTAATTTACTAGCAAGATATAGCTCTTCTCATGCTCAGAGACATTGGAATAGAATTAAGCATATTTTGCGATATTTAAAGGGAACTCTTGATATGAGTTTGTTTTATGCTAACAAGGGTAGTGTAGATCTTGTTGGTTATGCAGATGCAAGTTATTTATCTGATCCCCATAAAGCTCGATCTCAAACCGGGTACGTGTTTACATGTGGAGGTACTGTCATATCATGGCGCTCCACAAAGCAACCAATTGTTGCTATTTCTTCAAATCATGCTGAGATAATAGCTATTCACGAAGCAAGTAGGGAATGCGTATGGTTGGGATCAATGATTCATTTTATTCAAGAAAAATATGGTTTGGAGTGTGATAAAAGATCCCAAATATTATACAAAGACAATGCTGCATGCATAGCCCAATTGAAGGGAGAATTTATAAAAGGAGATAGAACGAAGCACATTTTACCAAAATTATTCTACACACACGATCTTCATAAAAATGGTGACATTGATGTGCAACAAATCCGTTTAAGTGACAATCCGACAGATTTATTCACTAAATCTTTGCCAACTTCAACTTTTGAGAAGAGGGTATACAAGATTGGAATGCGGAGACTCAAATATTTAAAACAAGGTTTTCATCAGGGGGAGTAAAATATGCGATGTACTCTTTTTTTCCTTACTAAGTTTTTTTCCCACATGGTTTTCCTTATAAGGTTTTTAATGAGGCAACTAGAAATGCGTATTACTAAATATGTGTACTCTTTTTCCTTCACTAGGATTTTTCTCACTGGATTTTTCCTAGTAAGGCTTTAACGAGGCACAACCTTTTAATGAACATCAAAGGGGGAGTGTTATGAAAATAATTATATTGTGGATGTCCATTTATTACTCCGCTATAGATAATCTTCCTGAAGAAGATTATCCATTTAGTACTCTGTTGAAGTTTATCTACAAGCAGCTGATGCAGGCATGTTGCAAGCACCTCAATGAAATAATTTGCAGCAGCTTCTTATTAAACAAGCATGTTGCAAGCAGCTCATGCAGACAGTTTACAAGCAGCTAAAGAAAAGTCTTACAGCTACTTCCTGAAAAGCCTCGCAAGTGCTTCCTTTCTTCTATAAATAAAGGAGTTTTCAGTTCATTATGTACATAAGTTTGAAGTTTGAATAATATATCAGTTTCTCTCTATACTTGTCTTTACTTTATAGTTTTTATTTTATAACATTGTGTAAATTGTGGCCATTTCCTTTGTTAGAGTTCTGAAACACGCGTTAGAAAATATTTATTCTATTTTTCAGTTACGTGTATGAAAAAAAAATGTTAAAAAATTCATAAAGTTATTTGTAATTTTAACCCGTCTTCTAGTTATTCTACTTTAATATACTTAGCTATGGATAACTATGGTTTTTTTCTTCTTCTTCATAAATTCGAGTTAGAAGGATCATTTTTTCTTAATTTTGAACGGATAGAATCAATAAAATTTCTTTGTAACCAAATGTTACGTGCTTAAAAGTTGCCAAGGAAGGTATAGAGGAAATTCTTAATCATACTTTAAATCACTGGACAACAACTTTCAGGAGTTATTGAACAATTGATGTTCAAGATGATAGTAGCATATGCTCACCATATGGCAACTAATTCACTAAAATATGTGATTCGAGATAGATATGATGTTCTTTATGAATTTATTTATGTATGAATCTTTGATTTATAAAATATATTATTATATTTAAACGTATCCTTTTAGTTTCCAAGTTCACCTTGAAAGCAATATTGTTCGTTTTTGAGAATAATGCTTCACTTATTTTTTCTAACATGTGAAAATATTAAAATTAGCACATGTTGACAATTGGTTGACAAGAGTGGGTTGCCTAGTGGTGATCACCTTCCACTTCCAATTAAGAGGTTGTGAGTTCGAGTCACCCCAAGATCAAGGTGGGGAGTTCTTGGAGG
Organism: Nicotiana tabacum; assembly: GCF_000715075.1. Classification (NCBI taxonomy): domain Eukaryota; kingdom Viridiplantae; phylum Streptophyta; class Magnoliopsida; order Solanales; family Solanaceae; genus Nicotiana; species Nicotiana tabacum. The sequence continues at coordinate 89,585,497 of NC_134096.1, read as the reverse complement.
GAGGGAGCCGAGGGTCTATCGGCAACAGCCCCTCTACCCCAGTGTAGGAGTAAGGTCTGCGTACACACTACCCTCCCCAGACTCCACTAATAAGATTATACTGGGTTATTGTTATTGTTGTTGTTGTTATTGTTGTTGACAATTGGTTGATTCTAAAATGCCAAACTCAACAATCCTAGTAACAATACTATAACTTTTTTGAATTGAACTGTCCTAAGTCCAAACCAATGCTTATATGAATATAATCTTAGTGCAAAAATTGCACCCATTAAAATAAAGTAAAGCAAAAATTGATAATTTCAAATAATTGAGAGTCAAACGTTTATTTATAAAAAATGTATTTCGCAATAGATAGTTCTAGCACCGGAGCTACAATTAAATTTTTCTTGATGAAAGTAAAAGTTGAGAGAGTTTCATGACCAAAAGCTTACTAGTTACAACTTACAAGTTAAAAGTAGTATTTTTTTAATTATTATGAGAAAATAAGAGACTTGTGTAAGACGTAGAGAAACATCAGGGACGTATCTGCAACTAAAAATATCTTTGAATAAAATACTTATACCTGGCATCAATTATCCACGAGGAAAAATGGCGGGAAAGGAGGACAGTACCCAAAATACGGCACCGAATTCGAAATCGGCGAAAATGGAGGACGAAAAATCGGAGGTATCATGGAGGAAAGAAATTGACACGAATCTGAAGAGGCTCCACTCAATGCTATTTGGAGCAGAAGTAGCTCTCGAAAAGAAGGATTTCAGTTCCGCAACAGTACTTGGATTAGGACTCATCGGCTTCCTCGATTCGCATTCTCATTCCGACGTCGACGATGCCTTCATTCGTCCAATTCGCTGTGAAGCTTTGTCTAAGTTTGATTCTGCTCGACGCTCTCTCATTACTGAATCCGATCGGTACACTTTTTTTTGGTAGTTTAATTATGCAAAATACTAGTATATATATTATATTATATATATTTATGTAGATCCTGTAAATCGTAGTAGTAGAAAACAAATTCAGAAATTGATATCCGGATTCCAACAATAAATTAGATATGTTGAATTTCGTACCTCGGTTGACTAAAATGCGCGCGTCGATTTGGAAGTTAATTTCTCTGACTTAAAAATCTGTTATGATTTTAAAAAGCTGCTCCAGCAGACCTGTTTCTCGTGAGCAAACTTTAATTGAATTTTAATTTTTTTGAAATATCGTCACAGTTTAGTAAAGTTGAGGAGAGAACATGAATATTGATGTGATTCCATTTTTCCTTTTAACTGAATTTTCTGTTAGCCGTGCAAATGTTTTGAAATATCAGCGCACTTTAGTAAAATTGAGGAGAAAACATGAAGAGTGATGCGATTCTATCTGTCAAATGAACCAACAGTAAATTAGAACATTCAAAACAAAGAGTCAATTGAAGTAAAGCATCTGACCGAAAAAAAGAAGAAAAGCAAGCGTGATATTACTTCAGTGAACTATTAATCCTCTGAAAAGGATATCTTATTGCAATTGCATCATTGATTTTTTTTCCCTCACAAATTGAAGATAAACAGAATATTACAAGTATTTCATTGGTTTCTTATTCTTTTTTCCCCCCAATTAGAACCTGACAAGGATAGTGCATTTTGTTCCTCATTTAATCATTCACTTTTATTAGCTATATAGATAATTTGATTAGCCAATGCATTCTTACATGTTGAAGTTGCTGATCTTCACTGTATATCTTCAGCCACGCCTTTGAACAAGCAGGCAGAGATCCAGGCTGCATATTTACCAAAGAAAAAGATATTGATGTTGAGAAGATTAAGCAGTCCAAGTACTTTCTTTCTCTTTTTCAGCAACACGAAGGCATAACTATAGGTGAACAGGTGTGTGGACTAAATAATTTATTAATTTTCTTTGCTTTTCTGTCATCAGCACTGATAATCCTATTTTACATGCTTGTTGGTCTTTCTATGATTTTCCGTTTCTCTTGAATTTACTATATCTATTCGAGTTACTTTCCATTGCTTGTGAATAAAGTGTGATCGTTTTTGTGGAATACATGAAGTCATTTCAAGTGTATTATCTTGCAGGGGAATCAATTAAAAAGGCGTGACAATGTGGGTAGCAGGACCTGGAAAACGCCTGCACAAACGAGTCCGAGAGATTTCTCCATGATGAAGAATAGAAGCTTTGCAAATGATAGTAGCCCAGAGGTTCGCCCTGTTGAAAGGTTTCTCACAAAGCATAACTACCTAAAGCATCAAGTCGTGGACATTAAAGATGAAGAGGAAGAAAGAACCTGTAACAATGGTTCCAAAACAAGACGGTTGCACAGGGAAAGCAGTGGCTCTAGAGATGAAAACATTTCATCCCCCTTGTGCGCTGAAGAAACTGATGCTGATGCTTCCGCGAGTGGATTTGTTACTGCTAAAACAAAGCTGGTACTTTTCGTGGAAGCTTCTTGAATGTTAAGTTTCTTATGTCATCATATGCTACCACTTTCTGGAACAATATGTTTTAGGATTTTATTTGCCTAGTTAAGACTTGTTTGCTTAAATGCACAGCAAAATGTTATGTGAAAGTTCAATTCACAGTTCTTTGTTCCCTAATTTAAAACCCAGAAGTATTCAGGTTAAATCTTTCCCCCAAGAGGAGGGGGAAAAGAGTTAATGCAAAGCAATATAAGCTTTTCTTATTCAACAGAAACTTTGTGTGCTATATACAGTCAATTTTAGATCCAAGAGGAACAAGAGTATATGTCAATAACAACTAAGAAGATTGGTGCAAGAGGAGAAATTTTTTATGGGCTTAGCTTTTTGATAGAAAAAGATGGCTGATCAATGCCTTAAACCGAAGCTGAAACTGCACCAGTTGTTATTTTTTTAATGCCTTTTTTTCCAAAAAGCTTCTGTCCAAAAAAAAGATATGCACTTTCCGGACTTAACTGATCATTTTCAGGTGATTTCTGTAATACTAGAATTGCTCCGATGTTTCCTTTGGCTTCAAATTGTTTTTGATGCAGGACACTTTTAGTTCTTCTGTGTCATTTTATAATCAAACTGTTGAGGTTTTATTTTAAGATGTAATATTTTTAAAATGAGGGTGAATGGGAAATGGAGGGAAAATGAAATTTTGAGTAAAATTTTAAGTTTCCCCCTCTTAACAATGAGACATTGTCCCATATTGGAAGTGGAAGACATTTTTGGTGGGTATATATATAATTGCTCTTCTTGTAGCTCTTAAAGAGTTAAGAAGAAAGCAAGCCTCGCGCCGTCGTCGTCGTCGCTCGCTCGGCTCGGCTTCGGCTTCGGCTTCGGCTTCGGATTGATTAATTTTTTGGACCAAATTTATTTGTTAATAGTAAATATTAACGTAAGATTATCCGTATTTGTAAACGGATATTTTCCAATCCGTGTATTGATAATTTGGCAGCCGGATAATGGTCTTCCCACCATGAAGTGCTTGCTCCACAAACATGAAGTGCTTGCTCCACAAACATGTAATGCTTGCTCCACCATGAAGGGTGGACGTTTGGTCTTGCACTCCTTCTTGGCTGCTATATATATGAGCAGCAAATGTTGAAGAAATACAAAACTCAACATACAATTCGCTCAACAAATTGGCTATACATTGCATTCCTTCCTCTCAGAACTTCCATACGTTTTTCTGAGTATATACTCCTTCGTTCTGCATTGTTTTTTAACTTCAAACAAAGCAACTGTAAGTGTGATTTGCTATCGAACTTTGTGTTCGCCGAAACACTGGGGTTTGAAGTACCGCTACACCAGTGTGTTATTCGTTCTATCCTGGGAGGAAATAATCCATTACCTTGGGTACTAGGAGGGGATTAAATTCCTTAAGGAAACACTGTGAATTCAGTGGGCTCGAATTTATTATTATTGTTTCATTACGTTAACTTATATTTTGCAGAAGTAATATTTACAAATACAGCAATATTGACCGGGAATAACAAGCTTAAGGAATTTAATATTTATTTCTGTACTTGTGTTATTCTTATTATTCTGCAAACTAAAACCTTTGTGGTTTGTGTACTCCCGTTTTGGAGAGTTAAGCCTTCGTGGCGTTTTGTTGGATATTAAAATCTACGTGATTTTTACTCCAGTTTGAAAACGTGTATTAAACGTTTGTTTGTGTCATTCTTTTACAGAAAAGATGATGACTGAAAACGAAAACCAAGCTGTTCCGATGGCGACTGCCAACGCAACGACAAGCCGAACACCGGCGTTGGCACCGGCAGAAAAACCCGGAAAATTTTCCGGGATTGATTTCAAACGCTGGCAGCAGAAGATGTTCTTCTACTTAACTACGTTATGTCTACAGAAGTTCATCAAGGAAGATGTTCCTGATCTGCCGGATAAAACTCCAGATAATGAACGCTTTCTCGTGATTGAAGCGTGGAAGCATTCTGATTTTTTATGCAAGAATTATATTCTTAGCGGATTGGATGATAATCTGTATAATGTATACAGTAGCATGGAGACATCCAAAGAATTGTGGAATGCGCTTGAAAAGAAATATAAGACTGAAGATGCCGGGATGAAGAAATTCGTTGCCGCAAAATTTCTGGACTACAAAATGATAGATAGCAAGTTTGTTATTACTCAAGTCCAGGAATTGCAAGTAATTATTCATGATCTACTTGCTGAAGGTCTTGTAATCAACGAAGCATTCCAAGTAGCAGCAATGATTGAGAAGTTGCCTCCGTTGTGGAAGGACTTCAAAAATTATTTGAAACACAAACGAAAGGAAATGTCCCTTGAAGATCTCATTGTTCGGTTGAGAATCGAAGAGGACAATAAAGCTGCTGAAAGGAGAGGCTGTGGAAATTCAACAATAATGGGAGCAAATATTGTTGAAGCTAACAAAAAGAGGAAGAAGGCTTCTGGTCCGAAATACAACCCAAGCAAGAAGCGGTTCAGTGGAAACTGCTACAACTGTGGGAAAACCGGACACAAATCTACGGAGTGTCGTGCTCCGAAGAAAGACAAGAAAAGGGGTCAAGCAAACATGGTAGTAAACCATGATGATGTTGATAACTTGTGTGCCATGCTCTCTGAATGTAACTTGGTGGGAAATCCTAAACTGTGGTGGTTTGATTCAGGAGCCACTCGCCATGTTTGTGCAGTTAGAGAGGCTTTTGCTACCTATGCTCTTGCTGAACCCGGAGAGACAGTTTATATGGGAAATGCTTCAACAGCAAAAGTTGAAGGATATGGGAAGGTATTTCTAAAAATGACTTCTGGCAAGGTCATGACTTTGAACAATGTCCTTCATGTTCCCGAAATGAGAAAGAATTTAGTCTCTACTGGACTTCTTGTTAAGCACGGTTTTAAGTGCGTTTTTGTATCCAACAAGGTTGTAATTAGTAAGAATGAAATATTTGTGGGAAAAGGTTACCTCACCGAGGGCCTTTTCAACCTAAATGTAATGGTTGTTGAAAATAATAATAATATTTCAGCTTCTTCTTACTTACTTGAGTCAAATGATTTATGGCATGTACGTTTGGGTCATGTCAATTATAAAACCTTGCGGAAAATGATTAACTTGGAAGTACTGCCCAAGTTTGAATGCGAAAAATCAAAATGTCAAATATGTGTGGAATCTAAGTATGTTAAACATCCTTATAAGTCAGTTGAAAGGAATTCAAATCCTTTAGACTTAATTCACACAGATATTTGTGACATGAAGTCAATACCATCTCGCGGTGGAAAGAAGTATTTCATAACTTTTATTGACGATGGTACTCGATATTGCTATGTTTACTTACTGAATAGTAAAGATGAAGCAATAGACGCATTCAGGCAATACAAAAATGAAGTTGAAACGCAACTTAACAAGAAAGTAAAAATGATAAGAAGTGATAGGGGTGGTGAATATGAATCTCCTTTTGAAGAAATATGTTTAGAATATGGAATTATTCATCAAACAACAGCCCCTTACACGCCCCAATCTAATGGGATTGCGGAAAGAAAGAATCGCACATTAAAGGAGATGATGAATGCGTTGTTGATAAGTTCTGGTTTGCCACAGAACTTGTGGGGGGAAGCCGTTCTTACGGCTAATCGAATATTAAATCGAGTGCCCCATAGCAAAACACAATCCATTCCTTATGAACAATGGAAAGGAAGGAAGCCCAACTTGAATTATTTTAAAGTGTGGGGGTGTTTGGCAAAAGTGCAAGTTCCTAAACCCAAAAGGGTAAAGATAGGACCGAAAACCGTTGATTGTGTTTTCATAGGATATGCGACAAATAGTAAAGCATATCGATTTCTGGTTCATAAATCAGAAAATCCCGACATTCATAATAATACAGTTATAGAATCAGATAATGCTGAGTTTTTTGAAAATATATATCCGTATAAAAAGGAATGTGAGTCGTTTGGTGAAGGATCTAAACGACCTCGGGAAGAAACAAAAGAAAGTACATGTAATCAGGAGAATCCAAGACGTTGTAAACGTCAAAGAACATCTACTTCATTTGGACCAGATTTTGTGACTTTCTTATTGGAGAATGAGCCTCAAACATTTAAAGAAGCTATGACTTCTTCGGAATCATTGTTTTGGAAAGAGGCAGTCAATAGTGAAATAGAATCCATATTGAACAACCATACATGGGAATTGGTTGATCTTCCTCCTGGAAATAAACCTTTGGGTTCTAAATGGATTTTTAAGAGAAAAATCAAAGATGATGGCACTATTGATAAATTCAAGGCAAGGCTCGTAGTCAAAGGGTATAGACAACGAGAAGGTCTAGACTACTTTGATACATACTCTCCAGTTACAAGAATTACGTCCATACGGATGTTAGTAGCATTAGCTGCAGTGTATGGTCTTGAAATTCATCAAATGGATGTTAAGACGGCCTTCTTAAATGGAGAGTTGGAGGAAGAAATTTACATGGAACAACCTGAAGGGTTTGTGGTTCCAGGTAAAGAAAAGAAGGTATGTAGACTTGTTAAGTCTCTTTACGGACTAAAACAAGCACCCAAACAATGGCATGCGAAATTTGACCAAACAATGTTGTCAAATGGTTTTAAGATAAATGAATGTGATAAATGCGTGTACATTAAAAATGTTCCAAATCACATAGTCATTGTTTGCCTATATGTGGATGATATGTTGATAATGAGTAATGACATTGCCAACATAAATGCTACTAAGCGTATGCTCAATAGCAAGTTTGATATGAAAGACTTGGGAGTTGTTGATTTAATTCTGGGAATTAAGATCAATAAGACTCCTCAAGGTCTGGCATTGTCACAATCTCATTATATTAAGACAGTACTTGAAAAATTCAAGCACTTGGGCTTTAAAGTTGCAAAGACTCCAATTGACGTGAATCTTGCATTAGCAAAGAACAAAGGCCAAAGCATATCACAATTGGATTATGCTCGTGTATTGGGATGCTTAATGTATATCATGAATTGTACACGACCAGACATAGCTTGTGCTATAAGTAAACTGAGTCGATATACGAGCAATCCAGGCCAATCTCATTGGATGGTAATGAAACGAGTTTTGGGATATTTAGAACATACCCAGAACTTTGAATTGCACTATAGTAATTTCCCTGCGGTGATTGAGGGATACTGTGATGCAAATTGGATCACCGGTTCAACTGATTCTAAGTCCACGAGTGGATATGTATTCACTATTGGTGGAGGAGCGGTATCTTGGAAGTCGTCCAAACAAACATGTATTGCCCGCTCTACAATGGAGGCTGAATTCATAGCCTTAGATAAAGCCGGTGAAGAAGCTGAATGGCTCCGGAATTTCTTGGAAGACATTCCATTTTGGCCCAAACCGTTGGCACCAATATGCATACATTGTGATAGTCAAGCGGCAATTGGAAGGGCTGGGAGCGTCATGTATAACGGTAAATCTCGTCATATACGACGAAGACATAAAACCGTTAGGCAATTACTCTCTAGAGGAATTATCACAATTGACTATGTAAAGTCAAGTGATAATGTGTCGGATCCACTTACAAAAGGCCTAACTAGAGAGGTAGTTGAGAAATCATCAAGGGGAATGGGGCTATGGCCGAGAACAAGTCATTGTGGCGGTAACTCTACCTAGAAGACTGGAGATCCCAAGATCTAGGTTCAAAGAGATCAAACAAAGTCATTAATGACGGTTCAACATTGTCAAATAAAATTTTAGTCCATTCTCGTGATGAGACAATGTTCAGTACCAAGGATAAAGCATTAAGGCTTTTTAATGATTTCTAAATTTGATACGGGGTATATCAAATAGTGTATCTACAGGATGACACGTTTAGGAATCACCTATTTAAGTGTGAAGTGTGAGCCGCTTCAAGGAGAACTTTGTAAGGCCAGTTCTCTACGCACTTATGAAACCAGGCGGTGTTCATGGCTGAAACGAACACAACAATGAGAACCAAAGACGGTTAAGGGTTGATTGTGTGACTTATGGTTGTCTAGGTATACACCAAAGATCGACGGTTCAAAGATATCAAATCTACCGATTGACCGAGTATATCCGACATAAGTTTACTACGGAAAGTTCAAAGGGAAACCTACTTATCCAGATGCAATTAATCCTTGCTTGTAAATCACACAGTTTTTCATGCATACTTCCGTGATATAGCCATTCCCCATTCATGTGGGGGATTGTTGAGGTTTTATTTTAAGATGTAATATTCTTAAAATGAGGGTGAATGGGAAATGGAGGGAAAATGAAATTTTGAGTAAAATTTTAAGTTTCCCCTCTTAACAATGAGACATTGTCCCATATTGGAAGTGGAAGACATTTTTGGTGGGTATATATATAATTGCTCTTCTTGTAGCTCTTAAAGAGTTAAGAAGAAAGCAAGCCTCGCGCCGTCGTCGTCGCTCGCTCGGCTCGGCTTCGGCTTCGGATTTGGATTTGGATTTGGATTTGGTCAAATGATCGATTGATTGATTAATTTTTTGGACCAAATTTATTTGTTAATAGTAAATATTAACGTAAGATTATCCGTATTTGTAAACGGATATTTTCCAATCCGTGTATTGATAATTTGGCAGCCGGATAATGGTCTTCCCACCATGAAGTGCTTGCTCCACAAACATGAAGTGCTTGCTCCACAAACATGTAATGCTTGCTCCACCATGAAGGGTGGACGTTTGGTCTTGCACTCCTTCTTGGCTGCTATATATATGAGCAGCAAATGTTGAAGAAATACAAAACTCAACATACAATTCGCTCAACAAATTGGCTATACATTGCATTCCTTCCTCTCAGAACTTCCATACGTTTTTCTGAGTATATACTCCTTCGTTCTGCATTGTTTTTTAACTTCAAACAAAGCAACTGTAAGTGTGATTTGCTACCGAACTTTGTGTTCGCCGAAACACTGGGGTTTGAAGTACCGCTACACCAGTGTGTTATTCGTTCTATCCTGGGAGGAAATAATCCATTACCTTGGGTACTAGGAGGGGATTAAATTCCTTAAGGAAACACTGTGAATTCAGTGGGCTCGAATTTATTATTATTGTTTCATTACGTTAACTTATATTTTGCAGAAGTAATATTTACAAATACAGCAATATTGACCGGGAATAACACAAACTTGCTGTGAAGACTCCTAATTGGAAAGTTAAAATGTCTTTCAATCAATGCCGAATTTCCAACATACTATTAGCGTAAATGGTAGTGTAATGTGCATGTAGCCATGCCTCCAAACATGAAGGTCGTAGCTGTTAGCAAGTGTATCTATTGTTGCAAACATCTTTATGTTTTCTTGCGAGAGGCATGCGTCAATGATATCATACCTTCTATAATCCAGTCAGCAGCACTGGTTATGAAAAAAGAAAACTGATTTACTCTCAGAAAGCAATCATAAAATCTGATAGATGTGTTTTAAAAATTATGGAAAATTTTACGTTACTTTATAAAAAAGATGTGTTTTAGATTGAGCAACAAATTTGAGCTGTATTATCAATTTGCCATGTTTATTAAGGACTGCTATTTTTGAAACTTCTCAGATTTGTAAATCTTTTGTTTTGCTTTTTGTCTCTTCTGATCATTTCATGCTGTAGGAAATGGACACAAGACAGAGGCGAGGGTTGAGTAGATCACCAAGTGCTTCAATCTCCCCACAAAGTGATAACACCTTGACGAACAAAGGCTGTGGAGTCAGGTCCTATGGTTTTCCACGACGTGGTGTACGAGGCAATTTCGTTCCTCCTATCAGAGGTAGTAGTGGCAATAATGTAGGCAATGTTAGTTCTCGCAATGCTGGGAAAGGAGAAGATACATTAGATGACTCAACAAGGAGATGGTTAGTTGACTTAGCTTGTTTTATTTCAGTATACATCTACTTTGAGCTCACTATGCTCTTTAATTCAAGTTATATTGCCTTAATCTATCTTATAAAAGATGATTGGCAAAAGATTGAAAAAGGTGCTTCATAATGTGAGACACTCGTCTTACTTCTTCATATTCTGTACATTCAGTTTGGAAATGTTAGTTGGTCCTGATGGTGAGCTACCTGAGAAATTGAGGAATATAGAGCCTCGGCTTATTGAGCATATCAGCAATGAGATTATGTACCGCGATCCCAATGTGCGGTGGAATGACATTGCTGGCCTGGAACATGCTAAAAAATGTGTGACTGAGATGGTCATCTGGCCATTATTACGTCCAGACATATTCAGAGGCTGCCGATCTCCAGGGCGAGGTCTTCTTCTGTTTGGTCCACCAGTAAGTTCTTAGTCCGCCTAGTCAAGATGGGTTCAAAAGAAGCAGTTTCAACTTATAACTCTCTCATGCTTTAGGGAACTGGCAAAACAATGATAGGGAAAGCTATTGCTGGCGAGGCAAAAGCGACCTTCTTTTACATATCTGCCAGCTCTTTGACAAGCAAGTGGGTATGTTGTTTTTTTGTTTATATATGTTATTCTATGGAAAACTGAAATGTACTTGCTTGTCCAGCTATCTTGGAGTAGACATCTATTCAAAGGTGGATGGAATTGTCTTGAAAAATGAAGAAATGTCTATTGAGTTTGAATTTGTGATTGTAGATCGGAGAGGGGGAGAAGTTGGTGAGGGCACTTTTTGGAGTTGCCAGTTGTCGTCAGCCTGCTGTTATCTTTGTTGATGAAATAGATTCTCTGCTGTCTCAGGTATGTACTCTCTGATACTTCACTGTGAAGAGAAACCTTTCCCTTAGTGCATGATTTCTGCAATATTTTGAAAAAGAGCATATCTTGTAAATTGCGTGCTTCCTTTCTGAAAAATGGAAATCTTGGATTTGATCAGAATTGCTTTTGAGCCCTGTACTGACGAGGAATTTATTTCTTGTCAACTCTTCAGCTAGCTGATATAAAATTTGGTATTATACCTAATTTTTACTCCCTACTGTTTTGGGACTTTGGGCATTTTGGAAAAAATAGTTTAGAATCATTACAGAAAAAGGAAACAATAGGGTGACTCAAAACATAAAGAAAGGTGATTTTTAGTGCAGAATTCAGTGTTCTCTACTTAATTTCTGGAGTGACATTGTGGTCGAAAACTTGATAAGGCTGCAGCACAAGTTAGAAGGTAAAGCATCAATCATGCATGTAGAGGTGTGCATATTACAGAATATGTTTTTAGTTTCTTGGCTGGACGTTACTTCTCCACAAGCTGATTGCTAAGTAGGGATATAGAGACCTTTCTAAAAGAATTTACATGGTTGCAGCGCAAGTCAGAAGGTGAACACGAATCTAGTAGGCGCTTGAAGACACAATTTCTGATTGAGATGGAGGGCTTTGACACTGGGAGCGAACAAATTCTTCTTATAGGTGATTTCTGGATCCCTCCAAGTAACTTGTTCTAATTCCAAACCTATGCCAACTCAAAAGTTCCTTTGTTGCTTTGTTTGACCAAGAGGTGTTGATTATGGATGAATCCATGAGTTGTAGTTTGTATACTGAGCAATTCAATGAGATATTTAATTTGCCAGATTCCTTTTTACTGCAGAAAATCCGTAATTTAGTTACTTGCAGTAGAAAATTAATAATATGATTCATGGAAACAGGTGCAACAAACAGGCCCCAAGAACTTGATGAGGCTGCAAGGAGACGACTTACTAAGAGACTTTATGTTCCACTTCCTTCCTCAGGTGCAAGTGATCTTTTGTTTTTCGTGTGTGATTAGGAATGGACTACTGTGACCAGTATAGTTGACCATATGTCTTGGATTGCAGAGGCAAAAGCTTGGATCATCAAGAGTCTATTGGAAAAGGATGGGTTATTTAAGCTCTCAGATGAGGATATTGTCTCCATTTGCAGATTAACGGAAGGTATTCGCAACTCATGTTGCTAGCATTCGCAAATATCAAGTCCCAGCTGATGAGGCTGTAGTTTCGTTCATTGTTCCTATTTTTCTTTTTCCTTTGTTTGCGGATATTTTGATTATCCTGTTTGCTTAAACTTTCAGGGTATTCTGGGTCTGACATGAAGAATTTAGTGAAGGATGCTTCCATGGGTCCATTAAGGGAAGCTCTTAAGCAGGGTATTGAAATTACAAAGCTAGAGAAGGAGGACATGAGGCCCGTAAATCTTCAGGTAATTTTTCAGGCATGGGAAAAACAGATGTCAGATGCTGTAAAGAAAACAAAAAAGAAAGAGCTAAAGGCAGTTGCCTACTTGTTGGTAATTTCTCATGGCAGCATTTTTAATATGTTGTTTTACACAGGACTTTGAGGATGCGTTACAAGAGGTAAGACCTTCTGTGTCTTCGACTGAACTTGGTGCATACGAGGACTGGAACAAACAATTTGGAAGCTTAGCAATTTAGTAGCCAGAGGAATAATTACATCCGAGAAAATATTGGTAGTTGCATGCCTTTTACATTTTCCGCGAGAGCAATTGAATTCTCTTTTTCGTTCTGCCATGTAAATTCCTCTGTTACCTTAATGACCCATCCAAAACAAGAATCCTCCAATACACTAGGCGATTTAGGAGGTCTGTTGCAGCACTAATCGATGTCACCTGTTCAGAACACTGGTCTTGAGATGGGCGTCTGGAGTTACATTTTTGTTTCGGATAAGGGCCATATTTATCCTTCTACTATCGAAAATAAGTTATATCTATCCTCCGTTTCAATTTCTTATTAAAAATAACCTTACCGTTGTACTTTGGGATTATAAGTAACCCCATAAGTTAAATCCCTCTTCAAATCTTAAAAATCACACGTGGCACAATCTAATTGAATGTAAAAGATCCACTCCACCTTTCATTTTAAACAACCCGACCCAACCAAATAACTCGCCCCGCCCGAAGCCTCTCACATTTCTTTGTGATTTGTTTACAGCTTCTGAATTGGGATGATGATGAAAGGTCATTTGCTGCTGGTATAACGCCTTGTTTACACATTCGCTGATTTATTTACAGCTTATGAAAGGTCGTGGTGCTCGTTTTGCCAAGTATCTTGCTGCCGAGCTCTCAGATTTGAGAGTGGAAATTGAGAGGGAAAGGCATATGCTGAAAGGCAATGAAGAGCAGCATTTCACCAGAAAAGATTCTAAGCAAATAGTTTTCTAAATATTTGGCCAAGATGAATTAACCAGTAGGCATGTATTGAACCTCCAAAATTCAGTTTCATCTGAACGAAAGAAGATATTGAGAATGAAAAGAGACACCAAATATCTCAACAGTAGTGCCCACGGATGAATATTTCTCTTGTAAAGGGTTTTCCTTGATTAACAACCATTTTGGCTTCTTTGCCTCCGTTTTTCATGGTAAAACTATCATTTTTAAATTCTACAATTGCTTGAAATATAAACAAATTCAAGATTATTTTATTCTTAGGTGTTATAATGAAAGTTAGTGCAATTCAATTTATCTAAAAGACCAACTCCAATGTTATTGTGAAAGCAGGCAATTCTTTTATACAGTACATATTTTTTTCTTAACCTTTTAACACGAACTTACGAATTTGTTTACCCATAACTTTCTAATGTATATTTGCAATGGATTAAAGAAAAAACAGAGATGAAAAGAAGATGATAAGAATAAAACTGAGACTGGGAATAAGTGATGATTTGATGCTCTCGTGCTGGTACGATTTCATTCTGTTGACCCATATCCACAGAGCTTCGTCAAAGTGATAGAGAAAGAGTATTCGCCGGAGAGCCACCTGAATATTAGGAATTCAATGTGAGAACAAGTGAGACAAGAGGAGGTTTACATTTTTCAGATAATTTTTTCAGATCGTACTATGTGTATTTTTAAAGTTTTGAAAAAGAATTTAACATCTAGGGTAATTTTAATCCCAAAGTATAACGGTAAGGTTATTTTTAATAAAAAATTTAAACAGAAGGTAGATATAACTTATTTTCGATAGTATAAGGATAAATATTCCCATTTTCCGTTTTTGTTTTCTTCTCCCGATCGCACTATCATTTTCAAAATAGTAGTTAGCTTATTGGCACTTGGTTTGCGTCTTTTAAAGAGGGCAAAAAGATATACTAACATTTTTACCTTTTTTTATATTTAAATTATACCGAGTATAAACCTGACCTCTTTGATACAATACATACGACATGAGCCTTATTCTCAACCATCACTAGAGGTGACAAACATACTGCTAGCGCAAAACAATACAACAACAAAAAAGATCTTATCACCTCTACTTCTACAGTGAATATTCAACTAACTCTGAAGTTAGCTTTCTCATATCTGATTCAAAGAGAGGGTAATTGCCATTTGTCAAACTGGAAAGGGCCTTTTGCCTCTGTGAATCATATCAAAAGATTCTATAGCAAGGGCCTTTCTTGCTAGCTCGTTAGCGCTCTTTTTAATTGCAGCTAGGACACCCCTTCTCAAAGTAAACTTTCTCGCTTGTTAGTCAAACTTTGAAGTCCCTATTTTGTTTAGATTTATGGGATATTTGAAGAAACGACAAGAGTGAGTTGGTCTAGTAGTGAGCACCCTCCACTTCCAACCAACATGTTGTGAGTTCGAGTCACCCCAAGAGCAAGGTGGAGAGTTATCGGAGGGAGGAAGCCGAGGGTCTATCGGAAATAGCCTCTCTACCCCGGGATAGGGATAATGTCTGCGAACACACTATCCTCCCCAGACCCCACTAGTAGGATTATACTGAGTTGTTGTTGTTTGTTATGGGATATTTGAAGAAGCCAGGTTTTCCACCCTATACTTATACCCTTGGCTGGTCTCGCTCTTGCTTGGTGGTACCCCTTTCGATGATTTTTGACTCAACATTGATTTCGTGCTTGAGTTGGAGGGCTCTTCCTCCATCCCTCGAGTCAAGTAATTCGCTATCGAAAATTGATCTGCCACCTATCTCATGCCATGCTTCTTTCTCCTAATCGGTTCCTAGTGTCAGTCAAGAGCCTTAACTTTAGGTTAGGTCGGTCTCATCATTCATGCAATTTCCCCTTCCATCGGTTGATAAGAAGACATAATCATGATCCTGACTAGTAGCTAGTTTAGCTAGAAAGTCTGCAACTTGGTTTGCCTTTACGTAACAATGAGATACATGAATTTTTGCATTAGCCATCAACTGCACAATTTCCTCAATTTTCTTGAGCTTCAGATTTGTAGTATATCTTTGTTTTGAATCATATTGCATATAACATAATCTCCAGAATGAACTGTGAAAAGCTAAGATTAATACACCATTTAGCACCATAATTGACAGCTAGTGCTTCTGCTTCGTTGTTGCTCTCTGTAATATGGCCATTAATTTGGTTTCTTCTCAAGTGGGACTAAATTTTCATGACATGACATAATATCTACTATAACAAATTTGCGAATCATGACATTTGCCATGATATAATATCCACTATTAGGCCAAGAATTTTTTGTTATAAATAGAGAAGTTTCTCCTCATTTGTAAACACATCAATTCAAGAGCTTTTCACTTTGTCTTTCTTTCTCCTCATTTATTTCATTATAGAGTATTTTGTAAGAGAGTGAGTGTTGGGAAACACTTGTATGAACCCTTTCTTTGGAGTAATCTTGTGAGGTTATTCTCTTGGGGTATTTTGGACTAATTAGAGTATTTACTCTAATTTTGTACTCTCTTTTGTACTCTTGTTGGTATAGTGAAATTGCTCCTCTCCGCTTGTGGACTTAGGTCACCTTGACCGAACCACGTTAAATTTGTGTCTTCTTTATCTTCTTTAATTGCCGTTATTATCAACTTGCATTATCTTTGTTATTGTCATTATAACATTATTTTGCTAAATTTCGCACTACCCGATTTATCGATCCTAACCCTCTCATATCTCACGGGACAAGAGAAGCAGCTTGATGTTTGGCATATTTCGATATGTGTTGATATTACTTTACCCATGTTTTAACCACTTTTTGATGTTATTTGATCTTTAAAATTCCCAACATGGTTTAATTATTGGTTTTATGACTAATTAAGTTATGTGTGACGATTTAAGGTGTTTGGAGTGCAAAATATGAAGAAAAGGTGGTCTAGCCAGAGGAAGAAGGGTTGGATGCGTCGCATCCAACCTAGAAAAACATCATCTTTCGTGCACCCTTAGCAGTGAAGTCGGCCCATAGCGTCCGCCATAGCATCCGAGACTGGGAAGTAGAAGAGAAGGGTGGATGCGTCGCATCCACCCTCGCATGCAAAACTGGGAAGTAGAAGAGAAGGTGGATGCGTCGCGTCCACCCTCACATGCAAAGTTAAGAAATGGAGGACGAGGTGGATGCGTCGCATCCACCTTAGCATCAACCCCTGAAGCCGATTTGGACTAGGGTTAGGAGAACTCTAGCCCACGACTTTTGGACGCAATATATAAGCTTAAAAACGCCTCTTTTAGGGCGGATAGATTGGAGAAGGAAAAGAAGCTATAACCAAGTTCTAAAACCACGGAATTCGTCTTGAGTTCTTATTCTCTCTTTCTTTTATTGATTCTTATGCACTCTTATGAAATTTTGGATGATTGCCTGAATATGAGTGGCTAAGAACCCTATTGTTCTAGGGTCATGGGTATACATGAATGTTGATGTTTGAAGTTTAATTTGACGACGTTGGGTTTATCATAATGGGTTGTTTATTTAATTCTGTTTTTAATTATTTTGCTGAGTAGCTAACAGTGAAATACTATCTACGAATCTAGAGTTGAACTCGAAAGTGGGAACCCTCGATTGCATATAGAAGTAAATAGAGTAAGTTCTCATACCCGGGCATCGGGGAACGGATTCGCGATTAGGATAGACATATACCTAATTGCCTTACTCGGTTGCAATACAGGAATTGTAAATGCGTTCTTGTTAAACTTAATTCCATAGACATATAGGTATTAAGTTAACTTGAATAGGTTTGTAAGAACTCGACAGATTCTTACTAGTGAAATTAACCCTGTGAATCAACAATTCAGATAAATCATTTAGTTATTTTAAACCAAGAATGCAACATGAATGTTAGATGACCCGTGACCCTGGAATATTATATCCTATTGATTGTTATTCAAAACTATTTAAGTATTGTATTTATTTCTTAGCAATTCATTATTTGATAGTCTTTAGGTAGTAATTTAGAAAATTATATATTTTGTTAGAAATATCTTGAATCAATAAGCTATTCGAGTTTGAATTAGTCAAAAGTTAATCATAAGTCTTCGTGGGAACGATACTTTATTCACTACTTTATTACTTGATGACCACGTATACTTGCGTGAGTGTGTTTGGACCCGATAAGTTTTTGTCGCCGTTGCCGGGGACTTAGAAATTAGCTACGTGACTAAGTTAAGCTTTTATTAGATATTTGTTCAAGTTTTAATTTTCAGTTTGCCTTGTTTGTATCAACGCAGGATCTTCTCTCGAATGCAGAGGAGTATAAGTGCAAACAACCTCATTCCTCTTGATCCAGAAATCGAACGAACACTACATAGAGTGAGAAGGGAGCTCGAAGCGAGAACGAGATTAGAAAGAGAGTTGGACATCGCAGTTCAACCACAACCAATAGAGATGACAGGCAATGGAGAGCGTCCGGTGATTGAAGCCGCAAGGCCCAATCTTGCGAATATGACTCAGGCTATTGTGAAGCCTGATATCACTGGGCATTTTGAACTCAAACAGTACATGGTACAGCTGATTCAGTCCACAGGACAATATGTGGGTCTATCTCATGAGGACCCGCAGAGGCATATTCAGAACTTCTTGGAAATTACGGACACTTATAATTATCCGAACGTTTTCAAGGACTATGTCAGGCTGACACTATTTCCTTTTTCACTGTTGGGGGAAGCTAAGGAATGGTTGCAAAAGGAGCCCGCGAACTCTATCCACACTTGGGATGATCTAGCAAGGAAATTCCTGATCAAGTTTTTCCCAACTAAGAAGACAAAGTCGCTGAGGAGCCAAATTCTTGGGTTCCAACAACGGGATGGCGAGACACTTCGTCAAGCTTGGGAAAGATACAAGAAGCTACTCAGAGACTGCCCGCATCATTGTCAAACTGATGAGGTATTGGGTCACACTTTTGTTGATGGGTTAGATGAAGCATCAAAGATGAATCTTGACTCAGCTTGTGGGGGTAGTTGCATAGCAAGGCCGTATAGTGAAATACAACTCTTGCTAAATAACTTCACTGCTAATGACCATAATTGGCAAGGAGAGGGGGATTCAAGAAGGGGAATTAAACAGAAGGCAGCCGGGTTGATTGAGCTTGATGACTGTTCCGCCATGAGAGCCGATATAGCAAAATTGGCAAATCAGATGAATAGAATGACAACACAACAAATGCAACATGTACAGCAGATGTCTATTTGTTGCGAACTATGCGGAGACAGTCATATGATTGACATGTGTCCAACGAATCCTGAATCTATATACTATGTGGGGCAACAAAATAGAGGTTCTATGAATCAACATGCACAATATGGGAACACTTACAACCCAAACTGGAGGAATCATCCTAACTTCTCATGGGGCGGAAATCAACAGAATCAGAATCAGTATAGACCTCAAGGGAATTTCACTCAACCTCAGAAGCCACCCCAACAAATGGAAGAAAGTACGAATGACTTGCTGAAAAAGTTATTGCTAGACAATCAACAGCTCAGGACCGATTTCAGAAATCTTGAGAGGCAAATGGGGCAGTTAGCACCAAACCAAAATACTAGACCTACAGGCTCACTTTCCAGTGATACAGAGAAGAACCCTCAAGTTAATGCAGTTACACTTAGAAACGGGAGGGAACTAGAGGAAGTGCCAAAGAAGATAAAGGAAAAACCTATACCCGAGGGGGAGCTGACACCTAAGGCAATAAAAGAGTCAAAGGAAAATGATGCAAGTTCAGAGCGAATGGAGGTTACAAGGCCACCACCACCTTTCCCCCAAAGATTGCAGAAAAAGAATGACGATCGCATGTTCAACAAATTTCTCTCTATGTTGAGTCAGGTTCAATTAAATATTCCATTAGTGGATGTACTTCGTGAAATTCCAAAGTATGCTAAGTACATAAAAGACATAGTGGCTCACAAGAGGAAATTGACTGAGTTCGAGACGGTTGCACTTACTGAGGAGTGCATATCAAGGGTCCAAAACAAGCTTCCTCAAAAGCTTAAGGATCCTGGCAGTTTCACCATTCCAGTGCGAATCGGTAATATCGACGTGGGACGTGCTCTTTGTGATTTGGGTGCAAGCATAAATCTGATGCCTTTATCCTTGTTTAAGCAATTGGGTCTGGGAGCTCCGAGACCAACTACTGTGATGTTGCAATTAGCTGATAGGTCCATAGCCTACCCCGAAGGAGTGATTGAAGATGTGCTGCTGCAAATTGGAAAATTCATCTTCCCAGCTGACTTCATTATTCTAGACTTCGAGGCTGATGAACAAGTTCCAATCATATTGGGATGACCTCTCTTGGCTACTGGTGATGCAATAATTAAAGTGAGAGAAGGGAAAATGATTATGAGGGTGGACAACGAAGAAGCAGTCTTCAATGTCTACAGAGCAATCCAACTTCCCCGCCACTATGAGGAGCTCTCTATGATATCTGTTATGGAGGTGGATGAGAAACTTCTTGACACGAGTGTATATCTAGACGATTCTCTAGAAAAAGCAATCATGATGTTTGATAGCTTGGAGATGGATGATGAGGTTGAGGAGATGATGCATATCCTAGATGCATCATGTGCTTACATGCAAGGAATAATCCCGTTTGAGCCCCTGAATAGGCCAAGTGGCCCCCCATCAAAGCCGTCAATTGAAGAAGCTCCAAAATTGGAACTTAAACCCCTACCCCCTCACCTTCAATATGCTTATTTGGGAAGTTCTGACACTTTACCTGTTATTATTTCTTCTCACTTGTCTAAATTACAGGAAGAAAAGCTATTAAGGGTGCTACGTGAGCACAAGCGAGTAATTGGGTGGACAATGTCTGACATTAAAGGCATTAGTCCAGCTTTCTGCATGCACAAAATCCTCATGGAGGACGGACACAAGCCAAGTGTAGAGCACCAACGCCGACTAAATCCAATCATGAAAGAAGTGGTAAGAAAAGAAGTGATTAAGTGGCTTGATGCAGGTATTGTATTTCCAATCTCTGATAGTAAATGGGTAAGCCCCGTTCAATGTGTGCCGAAGAAAGGGGGATAACCGTAGTAGTTAACGAAAATAATGACTTAATTCCTACAAGAACTGTCACTGGATGGAGAATTTGCATAGATTATAGAAAACTGAACAATGCCACCCGGAAAGACCACTTTCCCCTGCCCTTTATTGACCAAATGCTTGATAGATTAGCTGGCCAGGAATACTACTGTTTCCTGGACGGTTATTCGGGGTATAATCAGATTGCTATAGCCCCAGAAGACCAAGAGAAAACTACATTTACATGTCCTTATGGCACGTATGCGTTCAAGAGAATGCCCTTCGGTCTTTGTAATGCACCTGCGACTTTTCAAAGGTGTATGATGGCTATTTTTACTGACATGGTTGAAAGATTTGTAGAAGTATTCATGGACGATTTTTCTGTGTTTGGATGTTCTTTTGATAGTTGTTTGATGAACCTTGATAAAGTGCTTGCTAGGTGTGAAGAGACGAACTTGGTGCTAAACTGGGAAAAGTGCCATTTCATGGTACGTGAAGGTATAGTTTTGGGGCACAAGGTTTCAAAAGATGGTCTACAGGTGGATAAAGCAAAGGTGGAGACGATTGAAAAATTGCCCCCACCGACATCCATTAAAGGCATTCGCAGTTTCTTGGGTCATGCAGGTTTTTATCGTCGTTTCATTAAAGATTTTTCGAAAATTTCTTCTCCTTTGTGCAGGCTTCTAGAGAAAGATGTTACCTTCAAGTTTGATAATGCATGTCTGAAAGCATTTGAGGAGCTGAAGGGAAGATTGGTGACTGCACCAATTATCATTAGCCCCGATTGGGCACAACCATTTGAGTTGATGTGCGATGCAAGTGACATAGCAATTGGAGCGGTGTTGGGGCAAAGGAGGGATAAAATCTTTCACTCCATTTATTATGCGAGCAAAACTATGAATCCAGCTCAGATGAATTATACAGTTACTGAAAAGGAGTTGCTTGCAGTGGTGTGGGCGTTTGACAAGTTCAGATCCTATCTAGTGGGAACCAAAGTCATCGTCTACACAGATCATTCAGCTATCAGATACTTATTTGAAAAGAAAGACGCCAAGCCGAGGCTGATTCGTTAAGTCCTCCTCTTGCAAGAATTTGACTTAGAGATCCGAGATCGAAAAGGGACAGAAAATCAAGTGGCCGATCATTTGTCCAGATTAGAAAGTCGGGACCATGTAGCTGAAGGAGGGTCAATCAAAGAAACATTTCCGGATGAGCAAATATTAGCAGTCTCCTCGGGTGAAGCCCCATGGTATGCAGATTATGTGAATTTTATTGCAAGTGGGGTGACGCCACTAGAATGGACACCTGATAATAGAAGAAGATTCTTACATGATGTAAGGTTCTACATGTGGGATGAGCCATTCTTATATAGGCAGTGTGCAGATCAGTTGGTGAGAAGGTGTGTTCCTGAGGAAGAGATGAAGGCTATACTGCATGACTGCCATGCTTCGCCATATGGAGGTCATCACGGCAGGGATAGAACCGCCCAAAAGTGCTACAATCAGGTTTCTATTGGCCAAAATTATTTAAGGATGCACATGCCTTCGTTAAAAGTTGTGATAGATGCCAAAGAACCGGAACTATCACGAGGAAGCACGAGATGCCCTTGCAAAATATTCTGGCAGTAGAACTTTTTGATGTTTGGGGGATTGATTTCATGGGACCATTCCCATATTCTAACGGGCACAGATACATCTTGGTGGCGGTTGACTATGTTTCTAAGTGGGTAGAGGCCATTGCTCTTCCTACTAATGACGCAAAGGTAGTGGTAAGCTTTGTAAAGAAGCACATCTTCACACGTTTTGGGACTCCAAGAGTGTTGATAAGCGACGGGGGAACTCACTTTTGTAACAAATTGCTGAATAATATTCTTGCAAAATACGGAGTTAAGCACAAAGTTTCCACTGCCTATCATCCCCAAACGAGTGGTCAAGTAGAAGTTTCCAACAGAGAGGTAAAGCAGATTTTGGAAAAGACAGTAAGTATGAATCGAAAGGACTGGGCCGGGAAGCTGGATGACGCATTATGGGCATATCGCATTGCATACAAGACCCCAATAGGTACTTCTCCGTACAGGTTGGTTTATAGGAAGGCCTGCCATCTGCCCGTCGAGCTTGAACACAAAGCATAGTGGGCGATTAAAAAGCTAAATATGGAGATGGACTTGGCCGGTGAGAAGAGATTGCTACAACTCAACGAGCTTGATGAGTTTCGATTGCATGCGTATGAAAATGCCAAATTGTATAAAGAAAAGACCAAAAGATGGCATGATAAG
The DNA here is from genome assembly GCF_000715075.1 of Nicotiana tabacum. Taxonomy (NCBI): domain Eukaryota; kingdom Viridiplantae; phylum Streptophyta; class Magnoliopsida; order Solanales; family Solanaceae; genus Nicotiana; species Nicotiana tabacum. The sequence goes on along the minus strand of NC_134096.1, from coordinate 89,562,652 downwards.
CATATCCAACATCGTGAGTTTGAACCAGGTCAAGAAGTTCTACTGTTTAATTCAAGGCTAAAGCTTTTTCCAGGAAAGCTTAAATCTCGATGGTCGGGTCCGTTTGAAGTGGTTAGTGTGAAACCTCATGGTGCGATAGAATTGTGTGATAAGGGGTCCAATGCGACATTCTTGGTAAATGGCCAAAGAGTAAAACACTATTGGGGTGGTGACATTTCACGTCACAAGACCACGATGGATTTAGTGGAGGCATGAAGAACATATTGCGTCGTGCCGCGACGTTAAATCAGGCGCTTCTTGGGAGGCCACCCAAGTTAGTTAGTTCATTGTTTTGTAGGAATTAGATCTTGTATGTAAAAAAAAAAAAATAATAATAATAATTCCAGATATGGGAAAACGAGGCGGATGCGTCGCATCCCCCTCAGCATGAAAAAATTGACGGGCCAATTGCTTAAGGCAGTGAAGTCTGCCTATCGCGTCCGTGTCGCGTCCAACAAATTTTGAAGGAAAAAGAGGGGATGCGTCGCGTCTAAGCTCGCACGCACAGGTAAGTACTATATATTTTAACACATCTTAAGAAAAAAGTCAGGCATACAAACGCATACAAATTCGTTAATCGAACTTGCGACGCGGACAAACGCATACAAATCTCTTTAATTCAACTTGCAAGCATACAAACGCAATATGTACTCATCATCTTCTTCGTTCTTTCTTTGGCTTCTCTCCTAATTCTTCTCTCTTCCCTCTCTCAATGGTAGCAACAAGTAGGTTTTGCAATTTCAAATATCACACATGTAAAAGCCTGGGGTTTAGGGCTGTCGTTCTTGGTAGTTGTAATGGTTGCGAGATGATAAACTATAATTCCCTTCATCTCGTCAAATTTTGGGAGGGTAGTCGCATTACCCAACTGATAGAATGAACTAGGAACACTTGTTGCATATCACATGTTCGACGAATTGTCCATGAGGAGAATTTAGGCGTTGGTGAAGTCTGAGTAACCGAGCAACATTGGTATATGCTTGAGAATAGGTGTGGGGTCGAGTGAGGTGCTATGTGAAATTGACCGTGGTTAGTGAGCGTCGCTAGGATAGACCTCATGTTGAGCATAACGATATCTATATAGCGCAATGCTTATTTGTAAAATTGAAGAGAGTTATCACATACTTGCTGAAAGCCATGAGCTATAACTCCATGAAGTATTGACTGGCATGACTTTACGAATAATTGGAAGTGCAAGCTGTTGCAACAGCTTTAAAGCTGAACTTCACTGTTTCATATGCTAATTGTTGATTTCTTTGCATTGCAGGTACTTATATTCGTAAAATGACAGCAACGAGTAAACCGTCCAAGCAACAAGACAAAGATGGTAACAAGCAACCGCCCAAAAGGCCTACCGGAAGGGCAGCAGGCGGCCCAAATCCACAGAAAAAAAGAAGCGGACGGAGAAGGAAATGGAACTGCTGCCTAGGCAGTTAAGTGCTGATTCAGAGCAAGAGGAAGAGGAAACATTAGTCAGGAGGACAGTGAAGAAGGTTATTACACCAAGCAAAGGAATAGAGATAAGAGAGCCTGTGACATACCAAAGAAAAGCCTCCAAAAAGAGTGATCCGACTGATAAAGGGAAGGAGAAGATTACTACAGAATCTGAGTCCGAATCCGATTCGGATAATGACCTCCTACATGCCGACATGAGTGATGAAGACGAGGGTGAACCCATAGACCGAGTTGATTGGGAGAAAAACTTTGTTAATGAGAAGGCATTCCGAGCCTATAAGAAGATACTGTTTTCAAAGAAGTATATTCCGGAAAAGCCGATCAACATCGGAACACTTAAGAAAAAGTACTCAGAGTTTCTAAAATCAATTCGAGAGGTGCAACAATGGGGACCCATCTTGAAAGGTCACGGCAAAGCCAACCTCACCATTGTTAGAGAGCTTTACGCCAATTGGCGTCACGCCAAGGGCAACATTATGCGAGTAAGAGGGGTAGATATTAATGTGTCAGCTGAAGCTCTGAATAACTTCTTAAGGGTGCCACACACACTTACAGATAGGTTTGACTCCATATGCAAAACACCAGATTATGCACACATTAAGTCTGTCCTATGCCCTACCAGGAAGGATGCAGAGTGGAAGCATGGGAGTATGGAGTACCATTCTATAGCCAAGGAATTCATGAGTGCGTTAGCACGTGTGGCTCTAAATTTCATATGTAACCGCCTGATGCCATGCCAACACAAAACTGATGTCCCTCGTCACCGCGCACTAGTATTATATGCTTTATTAGAGGGGATACCGCTCAACTTAGGAGCCATCATGCATGATCAAATGCAGCGCACCAGGATGAATTACAAGTGGAGGCTGTTCTTTGCTAATACCCTATCAGCTTTCTTGACAGAGATGGGAGTACTATGGGACAAGGAGAATGACGACATTGAGGCTAAAGCTCCAGGACCATACGATGTCACTCATGTTCTAGAGCCGAACAAGGGAAGGTCTTTTAAGCTCACCATTCAACAATTATTTGAGCAGATGCAAGCAGATATGCAAGAGAACAGGGCTGAGCTGATAGCGACTCGTGTCGAGTTGAGTGCCACCAGGGATGAATTGAGACAGACTCGTGCGGATCTAAGCCGAGTTCAGACCGAGCAGGCCACGATGATGAAGGAGATATCATTACTCCTCAGAGCTCTGGTTCAATGTGCAGGTACAGACATCTCACAGCTGATTGCATCATCCACTGCCGGACCATCCACTCCTGTTCCTCCTATAGTCACTGAGGCTCCACACAACAGGCCTACTGAGGTCGCTGTAACACCTGCTACAGAATCAGCTCCAGTTGTTGATGATAGGACAATGACAGCTCTCCCTATGCGTGAGGATGATGTTGAAAGGCCGGAGGGGGTCCTGATGAATGCTATGGATGCAGATGCTCTTCCACAGACTGCGGATGAGCCCTCCACCTTGACTTGAGGGAGTTCTTCTCACCCTACTCTACCTTGTTTGTGTGCATTGGGGACGACGCACAGTCCTAAGTGCGGGGTGGGGGCTTTCATATTTTGTTGTATGGATGAATGTACTAAAATATTCACTGGACTAATGGCATATAATAGCAGTAAATTCATCTATATGGAGTAACTCTCAGTTTATTCTCGAAGTTAATTATCAAAAAAAAATAAAAAAATAATATATATATATATATATATATATATATATATATATATAGTATCTTTGTAGATAGTAATAACCCCCTGTGATTTTTCTTTGTGCATCGATTCTTTTCCATGGGATGTATTTTGAACCGGGTAGAAACTTTTTCTTTTAGAATAGATTAGAGTTAGAAAATAAATGGAGGAAGAAATATGAGATTCCGAGGGGGCTACTGACTTATTTGATAGTAGCATAGTCAGGCTTTGGCATATGTAGGGCCTCTCCTATGTTTTGAAATTGATCATGAAGCCTTCATGTATTGGATAGCATGTTTGTGATACCTATGTCTCGTTTACATGACTTATGTTCACTTTGCGCTTAATGTTTAATATCTCGTGGCTTCCTGAATACTTGCATTGTTTGAGAGTCGGAATGTGACTGTCCTTAATGAGTCATGTGCCATGTGTGGTGAGATTTTTTTTGTGTAGTCCATGTATTGTACTTGTGTCTAGAACTTGCCCGGTATGTGAGTTGAAGCGAAATTTTAGGTGATGCTCGGTTTGAAAAAATCATTTTAGGCTTTCTTTGATCTTTTTGAGCTTATTGCTCATCACAAATAAAATCTCTCCCTAGTTAACCCTTTTTAGCATGTAGACCTGTTATTTGGTACCCACATTACAAGCCTATACCCTTTTTATTCCTAATTGACATTGTTTGGATCCTTTTACCTCTTAAAGCACTTTAATTGTTAGATAAGCGCTAAAAGAAGTAAGAAGGGACTAAGTGTGGGGTGACTTGTGAGTGGAACCAATGAAAGAAAGAAGGGTGCACTTATTTTGTAAAATAATACACCATTAGCGGAAATTGAAAAAAAAAAAAAGAAAAGAAAAGAAAAGAAAAGAAAAATATAGATGAATAAATTGTTATTTTGTTCTTGCTAGTGGGTATGAATTAAAGTAATGCTTAAAGAAGGAGGAAATATTGTTGAGGGTGATATTATTTGTGAAATTGAAGTAGGGTTGAAGAATTTGCGCTTAAGTTATTTGGTGATGTGTTAAAGTGCTTAGGAGGTTGAGCCACTATTCCTAAAATATATCCTACCCGTCCCTTAGCCCACACTACAACTATGAAAAAGTCCTAATTGATTTTAGATCGAGCGAGCTTACATTAGTAGAGATTTACATTAAGGGCAAGCTTATGGTACCAATTATACATGCATGTGACTTCTTTTGTGAGAGTGAGCGATTTTTGTTGATATATGGCATGAGATTCGAATGTGTGGATTGAGTTGACTTTCTTTGTTTTTGTGAGGGAACATGGTTTCAAGAGGGATATGTAACATTATTAGACTTCTCTAGGATGTTGGGTGTTCAAGCCACGAGTACATTGTGACAATGAGTCGGTTTTTGAGGCTAGGATTGTTATGAGCATGTTGACTTGTTTGAATATTTTTGAAGAAAGGCATAAGTAAAGGGAAGGGTATGTGATGCATAGCCTAGAGCCTAATTGTTGCAAATAACCACGGTCATAGGTGCGGTGTGTTTTGAATGATAAGAGCTAAATGTTGTTTCGTCTACTATGGGATGGTTTGTTCGAGGACGAACAAAGGTTTAAGTGTGGGGTAGTGATGTTTGGCATATTTTGATATGTGTTGATGTTATTTTACCCATGTTTTAACCACTTCTTGATGTTATTTGATCTTTAAAATTCCCAATATGGTTTAATTATTGGTTTTATGACTAATTAAGTTATGTGTGACGATTTAAGGTGTTTAGAGTGCAAAATATGAAGACAAGGTGGTCTAGCCAGAGGAAGAAGGGTTGGATGCGTCGCATCCAACCTAGAAAAACATTATCTTTCGTGCACCCTTAGCAGTGAAGTCGGCCCATAGCGTCCGCCATAGCATCCGAGACTGGGAAGTATAAGAGAAGGGTGGATGCGTCGCATCCACCCTCGCATGCAAAACTGGGAAGTAGAAGAGAAGGTGGATGCGTCGCGTCCACCCTCACATGCAAAGTTAAGAAATGGAGGACGAGGTGGATGCGTCGCATCCACCTTAGCATCAACCCCTGAAGCCGATTTGGACTAGGGTTAGGAGAACTCTAGCCCACGATTTTTGGACGCAATATATAAAGCTTAAAAACGCTTTATTTGACGGCGGAGAGATTGAAGAAGACAGAAGCTACAACCAAGTTAAAAAAACCACGGAATTCGTCTTGAGTTCTTATTCTCTCTTTCTTTTATTGATTCTTATGCACTCTTATGAAATTTTGGATGATTGCCTGAATATGAGTGGCTAAGAACCCTATTGTTCTAGGGTCATGGGTATACATGAATGTTGATGTTTGAAGTTTAATTTGACGACGTTGGGTTTATCATAATGGGTTGTTTATTTAATTCTGTTTTTAATTATTTTGCTGAGTAGCTAACAGTGAAATACTATCTACGAATCTAGAGTTGAACTCGAAAGTGGGAACCCTCGATTGCATATAGAAGTAAATAGAGTAAGTTCTCATACCCGGGCATCGGGGAACGGATTCGCGATTAGGATAGACATATACCTAATTGCCTTACTCGGTTGCAATACAGGAATTGTAAATGCGTTCTTGTTAAACTTAATTCCATAGACATATAGGTATTAAGTTAACTTGAATATGTTTGTAAGAACTCGACAGATTCTTACTAGTGAAATTAACCCTGTGAATCAACAATTCAGATAAATCATTTAGTTATTTTAAACCAAGAATGCAACATGAATGTTAGATGACCCGTGACCCTGGAATATTATATCCTATTGATTGTTATTCAAAACTATTTAAGTGTTGTGTTTATTTCTTAGCAATTCATTATTTGATAGTCTTTAGGTAGTAATTTAGAAAATTATATATTTTGTTAGAAATATCTTGAATCAATAAGCTATTCGAGTTTGAATTAGTCAAAAGTTAATCATAAGTCTTCGTGGGAACGATACTTTATTCACTACTTTATTACTTGACGACCACGTATACTTGCGTGAGTGTGTTTGGACCCGATAATTTTTTGTCGCCGTTGCCGGGGACTTAGAAATTAGCTACGTGACTAAGTTAAGCTTTTATTAGATATTTGTTCAAGTTTTAATTTTCAGTTTGCCTTGTTTGTATCAACGCAGGATCTTCTCTCGAATGCAGAGGAGTATAAGTGCAAACAACCTCATTCCTCTTGATCCAGAAATCGAACGAACACTACATAGAGTGAGAAGGGAGCTCGAAGCGAGAACGAGATTAGAAAGAGAGTTGGACATCGCAGTTCAACCACAACCAATAGAGATGGCAGGCAATGGAGAGCGTCCGGTGATTGAAGCCGCAAGGCCCAATCTTGCGAATATGACTCAGGCTATTGTGAAGCCTGATATCACTGGGCATTTTGAACTCAAACAGTACATGGTACAGCTGATTCAGTCCACAGGACAATATGTGGGTCTATCTCATGAGGACCCGCAGAGGCATATTCAGAACTTCTTGGAAATTACGGACACTTACAATTATCCGAACGTTTTCAAGGACTATGTCAGGCTGACACTATTTCCTTTTTCACTGTTGGGGGAAGCTAAGGAATGGTTGCAAAAGGAGCCCGCGAACTCTATCCACACTTGGGATGATCTAGCAAGGAAATTCCTGATCAAGTTTTTCCCAACTAAGAAGACAAAGTCGCTGAGGAGCCAAATTCTTGGGTTCCAACAACGGGATGGCGAGACACTTCGTCAAGCTTGGGAAAGATACAAGAAGCTACTCAGAGACTGCCCGCATCATTGTCAAACTGATGAGGTATTGGGTCACACTTTTGTTGATGGGTTAGATGAAGCATCAAAGATGAATCTTGACTCAGCTTGTGGGGGTAGTTGCATGGCAAGGCCGTATAGTGAAATACAACTCTTGTTAAATAACTTCACTGCTAATGACCATAATTGGCAAGGAGAGGGGGATTCAAGAAGGGGAATTAAACAGAAGGCAGCCGGGTTGATTGAGCTTGATGATTGTTCCGCCATGAGAGCCGATATAGCAAAATTGGCAAATCAGATGAATAGAATGACAACACAACAAATGCAACATGTACAGCAGATGTCTATTTGTTGCGAACTATGCGGAGACAGTCATATGATTGACATGTGCCCCACGAATCCTGAATCTATATACTATGTGGGGCAACAAAATAGAGGTTCTATGAATCAACATGCACAATATGGGAACACTTACAACCCAAACTGGAGGAATCATCCTAACTTCTCATGGGGCAGAAATCAACAGAATCAGAATCAGTATAGACCTCAAGGGAATTTCACTCAACCTCAGAAGCCACCCCAACAAATGGAAGAAAGTACGAATGACTTGCTGAAAAAGTTGTTGCTAGACAATCAACAGCTCAGGACCGATTTCAGAAATCTTGAGAGGCAAATGGGGCAGTTAGCACCAAACCAAAATACTAGACCTACAGGCTCACTTTCCAGTGATACAGAGAAGAACTCTCAAGTTAATGCAGTTACACTATTGCCTTACTCGGTTGCAATACAGGAATTGTAAATGCGTTCTTGTTAAACTTAATTCCATAGACATATAGGTATTAAGTTAACTTGAATAGGTTTGTAAGAACTCGACAGATTCTTACTAGTGAAATTAACCCTGTGAATCAACAATTCAGATAAATCATTTAGTTATTTTAAACCAAGAATGCAACATGAATGTTAGATGACCCGTGACCCTGGAATATTATATCCTATTGATTGTTATTCAAAACTATTTAAGTGTTGTGTTTATTTCTTAGCAATTCATTATTTGATAGTCTTTAGGTAGTAATTTAGAAAAATATATATTTTGTTAGAAATATCTTGAATCAATAAGCTATTCGAGTTTGAATTAGTCAAAAGTTAATCATAAGTTTTCGTGGGAACGATACTTTATTCACTACTTTATTACTTGACGACCACGTATACTTGCGTGAATGTGTTTGGACCCGACACAGCTACAAAATCACCATTATTGTCTCTGATCACTCCCCCAGAGCCTGCCTTATATAACACTTTTACTTCTCATAGAAAATTGATGAGTTGAAACCTGCGGATAGAACAAAATAAATTGTTTGCACGAGCAACAATACGTGTTCTTCTCCATTGCAAATTGAAAGTCACTTTAGCTGGAAATTGAGGTATTTGTGCAGCCATCCTTTTGTGGTTTATCGAGGAGCTGCAGATGGAAATACATGCTTCAAATAAAAATGATACTTAAGTATTAGTAAAAATACGGTAGCACATCATACCCCACATTATAATGGGAAATAATATTAGTAAAATTTAATAAACATATTGTTGGGTTTGAGTTAATGTGTGGAAATAGCCCAACAGTTTAAAGAGGTGAAGTCTCGGGATCCGCTCTGGTCGAGTTGTTAGATGTCTCTCTCCTACATTCTATCTTTGAAATCTGACTTTACCTGGACCGCTTCTCGACCGAGATCCCCTTTCTCAAACTTTTCTATAATATAAGGTAAGCTTTTTGGAACCCCCGTAATGTAAGTAACTCAGTGCTCCATATGGGGATCAACAAATAATAAACATTTCACAAGAAAAGAAAAGAAATTCTTTTTGTTTAAAAGACTGATGTGGCATTCCCGACTTGAAAAGGGTTGGTAGACTTCAAGCTGGGTCAGCTAGACTTAAGTAAGTAGGCATCGAAGGAGGATTGTTGTGGAGTCATTCCCGTTTGAATGAAAAAGGTACTAAGTAGCTCGGTGTCGGCTATGCTTGTTGGCGGAGGATGAAAAGGGTTTCCTGCAATGATAGCTGAACTAATCAGATGGGCTGCCCCAAACCTTACGCTTAGATTTAAATAGAACTCTGTTTTACTAAGGAGCTTTGTTCCCCATCGGAAAATAGAAAGAAAATCCTTGTGCTTATATAGAGAAACACTTCTTGTAGCTATTAAAGAGTTGATAATAGATCAAACCTTGTGAAGTCGTTTGTTGAAGTTCTGTAATTTTTATTGTCTCCATTGCCAATAGAGGAGGAATTAATCCAACAACCTTAGCTTGGACAACAATAAAGAGATTAAATTCCTTAAAAAAATTGTAATTTTTCTCGTTTCCTAATAAACAGATTTTAACACATGCTGTTAATATGGACTCAAGTAAAAAAGATATAATTAAGCTGCTTGCCGCCAGGAATATATTTGAGTCAGCAAGGTCAACGCAGACAGGTTTGGATTAAACAAGTTCGATGCGTTTGAATAAATCAATAGAAAATGGCGTCTACTTTAATTTGTACTTCTTGCAATAAAAAGAAAAAAGAATTGCTTATTGCATCTGGCTTGGTTGCAATATAATAACCAGTAATTACCAGCATAAAAGCTTGATAATATTTTTGTAGCGTGCAGATAACGCTTGTGTCTCCCGATTTGACAAGAAAATAGTTTTTTTGTTATATAATAAAAGGAGTAGCATGCAGTTGACGCAAGCTGGAATACGAGTATATGCTAAAATTATAACAAATTTAATAAATAACTTAGATAAAATGGAAATCAGATTGGTTTTCAACTCTCACCTAATTGGTACTTAAAACTTAGAAACTTGTATATTTATATTTCTTGTTCGGTGTTCTTTTCCTTCCAATTGGTACCAGGTTTAGAGAAGTGTACGTTCCTTCTTTTAGTCTTAGCATGCGGCTATACCTTTGGGTTTTATGTAAATATACGTATGTTATACACATTATTTATTTGATTACTGGTATACATTTGTTTCAAGAAGGGGCTGAAGAGGAGAAAAATTGAACAGGAAATATGTCACAAAACACTTTCATCTTTTAAAACAATTTTCTCTTGGTACATTCTAAAGACAATGAAGTATTTCAATTTCTTCGTTTCTTTACTTCTCTAGTTAATTCTTTTGCTCTCCAGCTTCTTCGTTCCAACCGAAGTGTAAATAAAATATCACATGGAAAATTTTAAAAAATGTGAAGGGGAAAATTTTCGTGGCCAGTAGAATCTTTAGACAAAGTTGAAATAATCCTTAGAGACATGGCGACGTCATAAAATTCAATAAGGGTGTTCAAATTTTGAATATTCTGTTCCGGTGGGCTATGTAAGAGTGTTCAAAGTCCATTTTATTTACCTATAAGAAATAGTAATATATTAACTTATACACATTATAATTATTGGCGAAGGATGTTACCACCCTTGCCCATACATAGCTTCGCCCGGCGCTAGCGCCTGTTCTATCAAAGTAATTGATCTCGTCATACAAATCAGGAAGTAAAACCCTTAAACATTTCATTTTCATTTCATTCCCTGAGTTGGATACCTCCTTCAAAAAATATTTTTGATACGATCCGCAGGAATTGAATCCTAGCTAGGTAGAATATGAAAGCTCTTCTATAAAAATATACATTAATTTGAGACTCGAGATTGGAGGATAGCTCACATGGTCTGAGCCCCTTATCCTTCACCATGTGGTGACGCGAAAAAATCGTTTGAGACCTTGGAGAGAGCATTGAATAAGGGTTCCGGGGAACCCAATAACTCTTGCGTATGCCCTGTATTTATATTAAGAAATTTACTAAATATTTATAAATATCTAACGGTGAACCTAATTATTATTGCATTTTAATTTGAAATTACAGCAGGAACCCATGAGTCTCAAATTCTGGATAGCCAATGTCGGACATAATGCTGTTGGCTGTTGGAAGGAGAACTAGTCGAAGCATGTAAAGATCATTGAAAGAGGAGACTTATATACGGAACATCTAATTGTATTTGGTTTTGTGGACAAAAACCTTAAAACCACCAGCCATATGAGCTGTTAGGAGTGGCAGAAAAACAGGAGGATCTGAACAAGCTGGTCTGATCTGGAAACGCTTCAATATTGAAGCTACAACATACTTCATTTGAATAAATGCCAATTCTTTCCCAAGGCAAACTCTTGGACCTGCTTGAAAAACAGGAAACTTGTACAAATTTGATACCTGCTCTGTTCCTTCTTCCTCTGATTCTTGCATCCATCTCCTTGGTTTAAACTCGAATCGATCCTTTCCCCACAAGTTTTCCATCCTCCCCATTCCATAAGGGAAGTATGTCACTCTATTCCCAGCTTTAATACGAGTACCATCTGGCAAAATATCATCAGAAATGGCGTGCTTCGAATCCCATGCAACTGGTGGATAAAGTCTCATTGTTTCACAGAGACAAGATTTCAAGAAATTCATTTCTTTCAATATCTCATACTTGGTTAGTGTTTCAGCTTCTATAAACCTCAGCTCTTTGGAAACCAATTCATATTCTATCTCAGGATGGAGAGAAAGTAGATAAAAGAACCAAGTCATTGCCGCTGATGTTGTGTCTCTTCCTGCCATAATGAAGCTTATCACCATATCTCTGACTTCCTCCTCATCAAAATTTGCTGCCAATATCATCTTTGAAAGAAGATCTTTATTGGTCTCTTTCTGGTTTTCTTCTCTGATCTTAATCTTTCTCTCGCGGATGATATCATCGATTGATGAATGGATTTGATCAACGGCTAGTTTCAACTGTTTTTCAGATCCAATATTTAACCATCTTTTCACCTTCCATACAACAAATATTGGTGCAGCTCCTCTCTCAGCACATATCTGCGAAGCCCTTTCAAAAGCATCTAGTAAAGGCGAAAATGAAAGAGATTCATTGAGGCAACATGGATCAAAACCCAAAGAAACTTTACAAACCACATCAAATCCAAGTCTTCTTAACAAATCTTGCAAGTCAAATGCTCTATTTTCAGCCTCCATTAATTCCAGTATAGGTAACAACTTGTTCTCCACCTCTTCTTTGAGCGCATTCACAACGTAATCTCTTAAGGACCTGGCAGTAAACTCATGACTGACCATCTTGCGCTGTTTGTACCACATTTCTCCATCCACATTGAATATACCATTTCCAAGAAAATCACCAAGAATTTCATTGAATGGCTTGCCTTTAGGAAAATTGTCAAAGTTGGTTTTGAGCATGTATTCTACATTGTATGGATTAGCTGTTACTATAGTTCTCCGCGCTCCTAATCTATCTATCACAATTGTTTGAGTTGGGGACTTAGAGATAAGATGAGTGTACCAATCTAGTAGTCGATATCGGTTCTTGTAAAAAGGAATCAAACAACCTATGATGGGGTAAGTTGGGGGTCCGGCAACGCCTTTAGGACGTTGCTGGAATTGTTCAACAATGGCATATGATAGATACAGAATTACAGTTAGACAAAGGAATGGAAGAATGAAAGGGTATATGGTGAAGAGGGAGAAGAAGGTAACCATGTCTTTTAAATTTTTTAAACAATGAAAACTGTCAACGTATATGTACATATATAGGTAATAAACTAGATGGTTCATATATTAAAATATTTATATACGCACATGTATAAATAATACAATAGCAGTGATTGATCTGTCTTTTGGATATTAAAAACTCAGAGTAGGTGGTTCTAAGTCTTCGCTTGGATGCTTTTCTTCGAAGCATTATATTGTTATTGGTACCTATGGATGCATTTGTCCATTTTGATGGCGGTTTTCATGCAGTAAACTATAAATATTATTATCTTTTCAGTTTCCCTACCGAAATAAGAAAGATATATTGAGGGTGGGAATTTCCAATATGTACCTTTTGAGTGCATATAACGTCGATGGGGGCTATGTTATTCAACTTTTAAAAGTCAGACGCTCAAGACACTCGTGATAGCTACGTTGCATGTTGTAAAGCACATATATTTTATCTCCAAATTGTTATACCTTGTTTGTTGAGGGAGCAAAGGGGGGAAAAGGAAGGAGAATGGAAGCAAAAGAAAAGGTCGAGGGAGCTAGTAATTAAATAGACTTATATTCTTTGTTTGGATTGTAAACAAAATGAAAGGGATCCCCCTAAGACTTCAACTAGCATCAAGACGGGGGATTTGCATCTATACCCAGTTTTTGGGTCACATTTTAACCTATACCCGCTTTGCAAAAAGAATTGCAAGCGTACCCACTTTTCGAGTAACTTCAGGCATACGGGCCTGAAGTAACAAAAATTTATGTCTGAAGTTTGAACTTCAGAATGTTTTGCGTGAAGTGTAGCCTTATCAAAGCAAAATTTCAGATATTTTTGCCTGAATTTTGGCCTGACTTACAAAGGCAATCGCGCAAACTTCAGTTCATAGTACAATGGAAAACTTCAACTCAATAATTGCTGAACTTCAGCAATTTTGGCTGAAGTTTTTGTTTTGTAATTGCTGAACTTCAGCATTCTAGGAGCTGGAGTTTGTTTAGTATCTGCTGAACTTCAAGATTTTAGGAGTTGAAATTTGTTTAGTATTTGCTGAACTTCAGCTCCTAGAGGATGCACTTCAGTTCAATAATTGCTGAACTTCAGCAATTTTGACTGAAATTTTTGTTTTGTAATTGCTGAACTTCAGCATTATAGGAGCTAAAGTTTGTTTAGTATCTGCTGAAGTTCAGCATTTTAGGAGCTGAAGTTTGTTTAGTATTTGCTCAACTTCAGCTCCTATAGGATGCACTTTAGTGCTTGGGTCCTTTTGGGTAATATTCCAAGCAGTCAACTTGAACTTCCCGTCGTCCATCCTCATACCAGGAAGGAAGGTATCAGTGGGTTCATCAAAACTTTGCCATATGGGCTTCCCTGACAAATCACCAATTAAACCAAGTTTCATGAATCCAAGAGCTTCGCTTTATGTGAAGAATAATAATATGAATAATAATATCATAATAATGTCACCCGAAGAAGAAGAAGAAGGAGGAGGAGGAGAAGGAGGAGAAAGAGGCCTGAAGTTGTTTAAAAAATAGGTACAAGTTAAAACTTTTTTAAAAAGTGGGTATAGGTTAAATGGGGGCGACCAAATAGGGCGCCCCGTGCAATTTTTACCATCTAGACCAAAAGAACTAATAGTCCATTTGGCCAAACTGCAAAAATAAGCTTATTTTGAGAAGTGTTTTTTCTCAAAAGTACTTTTAGTGAGAACCAGTTTGTGTTTGGCTAATTAATTTGAAAAACACTTATGAACAACAATTAGTGTTTGGCCAAACTTTAATAAACTACTTCTAAGTGTATTTATCTCAAAAGTGCTTTTCAAAAAAGTGCTTTTGGAGAGAAACTATTTTTTCCGCTTCTCCAAAACTGCTTCTGTTTTTCTTCAAAAATATTTTTTTTCCTTTCAAAAGCTCGGCCAAACACCTTAATTTTAGAAAAAAATACTTTTGACAAAAAAAAAAAAGCACTTTTGACTCAAAAGAAGCTTGGCCAAACAGGCTATAATACTATACACTATTTTTTCTAACTTACTCTTGAGAAAATGCCTTGTGGTAGAATGACCCAAATCAAATATCTGTCCTAGTATAAAGCGATATTCCGGCCCTCAAGCAGAAATCCTTCCTAAAACTCAAACATAGTGAATAACATATTAAATGTTACGTACATTTTTATTTACTAAAAAATAAGCCATGGATGTCTTTAACTCAAAATACCAGGTGCAACAACCCCACCGGATTCACATATACGTGGTTTGTTTGGTATTCTCGTTCAAAGGCAAAGCACGCGACCATCTCAAGTGGGGACGCGAAACCAGAATATAAATCTTATGACTCGAGATTTTTGTTGTTATTGAATTCTAAATTAATAATTTATATATATTTAATTTAATATTTATTTTATTATATAAATACAAAACTTTGACCAAGAATTTGAACCAAATTATTAGATTCGATCGAAACCCGTAACTCATATTCTAACTCTGCCCCAACAAAATATTTAAAAAAAAAAGCTGCTAGATGGTTCAGTGAGGCAGTTATTCAGATGACATATATAGTTGAGGCTACGAATTGACATAGTTATGACACAACCACACAGATGGCATTATTTATTATCCTCTTTTAGGCAATGTCTCTAATGTCTCTGCCCCATCCACACAGCCAAAAGTAGTATATATTGATGAAGTATAAAAGACAAATGGCATTGTTTACCCCCCTTTTAGGGAAATGTCTCTGCCCCATACACAGCCAAAAGTAGTAGTATATATTGATGAAGAAGAGTATAAAAGGCAGGCATGCAAAAGATAAGATTCACATTCAATCACGAGGCCGAGGGATAAATCCAACGGTTAGGCCTGTTTCTGGGGCCATAACTTATCCTGCTTTCTGCTCTTCAATAGAGACATGTGATGGCATGCTCATTGCTTAACGAGGGCAGTCGCCTACCCATTCAGTTAGTCTACATCTATCCTTAACAATCACTAATTATTTTTTTTATAACAGTGATTTTTGAGTTAATTTGCACGCACCTTAATTAAATTTATAAAATATATACTTTTATACGCCAAAATTTGGACTGATAAACAATAATGTCTATAATTAGTCAAATAAGTTTCTTGTCCGTCTAAGAAGATAATCAACTAAGCTTAACACGACTATATGAAATATATATTTAACTTTTTGGTTCAGGCTCATTTCATTTCAATGCTCCCTCCCTCCAGTCCATTTTAAGTGATTTTTTTATTCTTTTCACACATATTAAGGAATTTATCTTTTAGTATTAATTAATAATGGAATTGACCATATTAATCTTAATTTGCTCTTTAGAAATATAACAAACTACTCCTAGGCTCTTTACTCCAAGAGCAACTTTGAAAAAAAGAGGTTAATTCCTTCTTGATAAAAATCAAATATTGTGGACCACAAAAAATCACTTAATGTGGACAGAAGAAAGTACTAAATACATTTAATTTTTAAAGTGTGTTAACAAATTCCTAAAAGTAGAGGTTCTTTGAACTCACACTTTACCTGCATAACTTTTAACAAGAATAAAAGAT
Organism: Nicotiana tabacum; assembly: GCF_000715075.1. Classification (NCBI taxonomy): domain Eukaryota; kingdom Viridiplantae; phylum Streptophyta; class Magnoliopsida; order Solanales; family Solanaceae; genus Nicotiana; species Nicotiana tabacum. The sequence goes on along the minus strand of NC_134096.1, from coordinate 89,546,666 downwards.
TGTTAACAAACTCTGATCCTTATGTGAGAGTAAGAACATCAATTAAACTTTAATGCTTGTAAGTTTGTGGCACCTATATGAATCATTTACTTCATTGCGTTTTCCCCACTAAAAGTTGCATTGATTTTGAGAAAGATTATACTAGTACTTTCAACTTTCCGTTTAATCTTAGATCTATATTATCCCCTCTTACAAACTCGTGCATATAGATATCTATGTAAGAAATGGCCCAGCCAAACAGTCCGATGCATCTTCAAAGACGTATGAAAAGAATTTATAGTATACGAAAATAAATTGTTATAGATTTTTCTTATTTTAGATTTGCGTTTATTTTTATCTTTTGGTTAAAAATAATGTCTCGAATCTTTCGGTCAATAAGGTACTCACTCCGGTCCACTTTAAGTGATTTTTTAACCTTTTTTTGTGATCCACAATATTTGATTTTTTCAAAATATCAAGAAGGAATTAACTTCTTCTTTCCAAAGTTACCAAAGTTGCCCTTGGAGTAAAGAGCCTAGGAGTAGTTTGTTATATTTCCAATGAGCAAACTAAGGTTAATATGATCAATTTTATTGTTAATTAATGCTAAAAGATATATTCCTTAATATGTGTGAAAAGAGGGAAGAGAATAATACATTAGTTAGAGGAATCTTATCTTTTAGTTGGACATAAGACCTTATCTATTAGTTTGAGTTAGTCTTCGTTTTTTAATTAGGAGACGGTCCTAATTGTTTTAAGAGCTTTGACTTGTTTAGACTTAGCTAATAGCCTAATACGACTGGTCCGCTACCTTACACCATAAGAGTCACTTTACTTTATTAATTATCTTCCTATTGCATATTACTTCAATAACACTTATTCGTTTCAGCTCTACTATTTAAATATTTATATTAAATTTTTACTATCATGTCATTCACCTGAAAGAGTAAATCTAAACAGCCGCATCGTTTAATTTAAGCACCTCAAACTCATCTCACCTCACTTCACCTTCCTCCTTTTTGGAGGGCTAACCAGTAGGGTACACAATATTTCTATTGGTTAACTTATCCATATCTACAAAAAAGGAAGCAAATGCTCAATTTGAGTGGGAAAGAAAGCACTTCCACGTGATGGTTGAGGCGACTAGCAGATACAGTTTTCAGCTGGCGAGGACTTCATAATAAGAAACCAAAAAACAAAAGTGTAATGTAAAAATAGCCACTCACAAAGTAAAATAGAACCTAATAACCAATTTCCTATATATTCTAATAGCTGTAATTGGATTTTGTCTTGCTTTCAGTACTTATATGTCATCCTAAAACTCATCATCCAGTGACAAATAATTAGGAACTTGTCCAGATCAAACTCCAAAGGAAAATAAAGAAAGATACATACTGGGGAAAGAAACACAACCGCTTTTCAAGCTACAATCGCTTCCAGATTATTATTGTTATTTCCATTAGTATTTGAGACAACATCAAGAAAACATGCTATTTTCATTTTAAGCTAGGAAGATACAAACACAACCATTGCCTTTGATGCTGAATACTGTCATCCGCCCAACACATGAAACACATCCTAAAGATTTGCCTGGCCAACTCGGACTTGAACCCGATGCCATGAGGTGTTCAGGATTCCTCTCAGATTCCAGATAGAATCTATACTTTCAGGTTGGACATTTGCAGCTATATCCACCTATTAAGCATACAATATCAACTGAGAACAGGAGCAGGAAGCATAGTGAAGTCTTCAGCGTAAAATAACATGAGAGAGCAATTTCGTAATGTATTGCAGCAAATTATGGGCTTGATAGATGTAACATTATACTTTTTCTAAAGACACACATCACTCTAAAATTAGACTCATCAGAAAAGAGTTGAACCTTTTTATTCTTTGAATAGAAAAGCAGGAATTTTTTACAGAAAACTAGTTACTTACCGCTTTAGCAACTATCTCTGCACTCTGTGGAATATTTGCCTCTGCTTCAAAAAAGACCCATGCCCATTTGTCACTATTTGAGTCATCAGCAATATATGGAATATCGGTTCTCTGGTATCTGGTGGCTTCCACCCAAGTTTTACCACCATCAATAGACACGTCTACCCTTTCTATGCCACGCCCGCCTCCTGATACTGCGTACCCCTTGATGGTTATCTGAAAACAAATACTAGAAGCTAGAACAACCTAATGAAGTACTATGATTGCCTATATACAGCACTACAGAACAAAACTGCATAACTGGACCATGCAAACTCATCTACACGAGTATATGTAGAAATGCCCATAAAGGCATAAGATAAACGTCAAGATAAGCTTGAACATAAAGTTTACCCATATTACAACTGACCTTTCCATGCTTTACAACACTCACATCTTCCAGGGAACATATTGCGCACTGTAAACAGAAAAGGGTATTAAGTAACTGTCAGCAATTGACAAATTTTAAGAAGTCGTAAGCCATGTTGGCATACAGACAGATATAATTGCCAAATCAGGCCAGACCAATATCTCAGATCTGGAAATTAGACACCCTTAAAAGCAATGACAAGGGTTTCTAGTTTCTAGAACCGTCGTGTAAATAATTCTATTGGTAACACTATATCTCAGGGACGTCAATACTTATTACACAAGAAAAGAAAAGTTTTGACATAGTGCAATTACAACAACAACAAACCCAGTAGTTTCCCACAAGTGGGGTCTGGGGAGGGTAAGATGAACGCAGCCTTACCCCTACCCCTGGGAGGGAAGGGAGGTTGTTTCCGATAGACCCTCGGCTAGAGAACGACTGAAAAAGAAAAGGTAATTGCAACAAATAGGAATAACAACAAGATGAAATAAGATTGAATCCAAGAATACGGTCAAACTCTAGGTAGTAATAGCCATCTATGGATAAAAGATATCATACTAACACTAATGCTAGCGAACTGAGTAAGACAAAGAGAAACGCTCGACTACCTACGAACCTTCTACCCTAATCTTTGACCTCCACACCCTCCTGTCTAGGGCCATGTCCTCAGTCAGCTCCAGCTGCGCCATGTCCCGCCTAATAACCTCTTCCCAAGACTTCTTAGGCCTACCTCTACTCCTCCTGCTACCCACCGAGACTAACCGCTCGCACCTTCTAATCGGGGCTTCTATACTTCTCCTCTTAACATGCCCGAACCATCTCAACCTCGCCTCCCGCATCTTATCCTCCACAGGGGCCACTCCCACCTTTTGACATAGTGCAATTGCAAATTTGATAAGGAAATAAGTTGCAACACTAAAAAACCCAGTTGTAATATTCTATCAAACAAATTAGGAAAACATGCAGAAACTATATAAACCAGTTGTCATTTTCTATCAAGTGTCTCTCTCAAGTTCAAACACTGTATTCTCTCTCTCTCTCTGTGTGTGTGCGCGCATATATATAATTTGTTTGGACTAAGTATTCTTTGGACAAAATAAGAGTTAAATCTGAATAAAAAATTTCTATTTGAAGTTGAAGTTCCTTTTGCACCTAACTTCACTTCCAAATAAATTTGTAAAAATTGAGATTTGTGAGTGGAAGTTGAAGATTTGAGAAAATTCACTTGCAAAACATCTTCAAACCAGAACTAAAACTTATGGTCAAACTTCAACATGCCAATGCTGCTTCAGTATTTGCAAATGAAGTTATGGCCAAGCAGGTTTTAAGTGTCTCCAAGTTCAGAACCTGGGAATAATGAGTACTCTTGAAGTCTGAATCTACCTATATACAGGATAGGTAAGTTTATATCAAAAAACTAAAAGAACCCCATCGAAAACGTACCGATGGAGAGAAATTTAACCAATTACCTGAACAGGGAAGTCCATCTGCGGTCTCCTAGTAGACCAGTTGATGTTATCCCAGTTCACTGTTGGTGGAAACATCTTGTAGTCTTTTTGCATAAAGAAACCCTGTCCAACAGATATTGCTTAACAACTTTAAAAGAAAATGTTTCATCATTCTGAAGTTACTAATACACAAATAGCAACCTGGCATTCTTCAGCAATGATCTTGATGGAATCAAGCCACTTAACTGAACGGGCACCTATCACACCTGGGACAACCACACGCAGCGGATAGCCATGATCCCTATTAAGTGGCTTCATGCGTGAATCCAGTAAGGTTAGTATAGCATGTTGCAAGTTGAGCTATCAACTAGTCAGACTTTAAAAGGGAATTGCCAGGGCCAAAACAGACGTTTCCAAGGTGGCATTCGAAACGCTAGTGTTTTCATAAGCATATCGAGCGAAGAAACAGAAATTACAAGTAAATTTAGAGTAGCATGCTCAAAATTCCATTTTTATTAAGAAGGCTCAACATGCAATCAGAAGTATAAATATCTGCCAATCAAACATCCCCCACTTTCTTCCCACTGATTGCTCTCTGATGGACTGCTCAACCAAATAGATGACATTAATTTTAAATGGAAATGTATTCAGAAGGTCACCCCAGTTGAAGCATATAAAATGACACCTTAACAATAAACTCTCATGATACCATCCAACAAACTTGAAACACAGAATTAAGCAACAATGCTGTCTGATATTGAGAGCACTCATCACGAGGTTACAATTGATTGATGCACTGAAAGTGCCTATATACTAAAGTCGATCACTCAAAATTAACATAATGTTCATCCCTATAAGAAACCAGACAACCCACAAGGTTAGAGCTGAAGGACGAACCAATTGAATAGGTTGTTATATTGGATTCGTATGTGCTAAAGATTGTTATTATGTCAAGTCAAGACCCAAATAATAAGAAGAAATACTCAAACAGTTTCAAGTATAATTCTTTGGTTTGACTTTTAACGAATTGTATAGAAACTTATAAGCTGCACTGTTAATGTTTGACAAGGGAAATATGGGCCCACAGGAAAGTTCTCTTTTTAAGTATACAATAGGAAATTCTACTGAGAACAGTCTATGTGGTCTCCTAAAACTTTTTACAACAGTTAAATCATTTTTAGAAAAGTGGATATTATGCTGACACAGGCAGAAAAAGGTATACATCAATTTGAAGAACAGGTACCGCTAGTTGAATCATTTTGAGATGTAAATTTTTTACAACATAGGTGGAGCTGAATAAGGACAATAGGTCAAATTAATGTAAGACTGAAGCTACACACAACATTGAATCTATTGCATACCATCTTACAAAACAATAAAAGATGAAACTGAGAAAACAAACATATTTAATAATAATTTAAGAAAAAACGCGACTTGTATTACCTCGCCATTCATCTCATAAGCGAGTAGAACATCAGCTTCAGGGTTTGTAGCCTGACTCAATGGTATTGATGCCTTGTAAGGACCTCCCTTTTCCTCCTAGAAACATAAATATGTTGTTGAGCCAGGAAAATTTTACAGCTAAGTATATGTTTCTAGTAAAGAAAGGTAAAAGAAAAAAATAAGGGAAAAAAGAAACAACCTTACACTTGTCAATGCTCACAAATTCAACATGTTTTCCTCCAGATTGTGTGATACTTGTCAAATAAGGTATTCCAACTAATTTTAGAACATCTGCCAATTTCGCTCCACCCCAAACAGCTGAAATGCACAACAATGTAATTAGTTAAATGTAAATCTATTTTGTTTTATAAAAATTGAAGCATCAAGAGCATTTTAAGTAAACATGTTTTTTTGTCCCAAAAAAAATAAAAGGAAACCATCCTAATGCACATCACCTGGAAAAGTGGTTTCTGGTGGAGGGAACGATGCATCAATATAACGTAAAATTCATAACAACTTCGAAGTTTAATTAATTCTTTACCATATGCACAAGACTATGAATTAGATTAGAATAAAACATAAATTCATATACTCCTTTCACTCAATCATTACAAGTTCCACAACCTATAACTCCATCTATTCCAGTTTATGCGACTAGGTATAGAGCTTAAGATGTTAATTTGACTCTTTTATAATATAAGTAGTGGAAAAAATATTGAAATAATAGCAGAAAAGTTTTGATACAGAAAATATCGCATTTTCTATATGATTTTTGAGGTCTTGAAAACTGTGAATATCATATCAAAGAAAACTATAAGTTGGAAAGTCACACATTACCATAGTAAAGTGAATAGAGATACTCTAGTACAATTTTTGGTTCCTGTGTTAAATATTTTTCAAATTTAAAGTCCCAAGTCTCACATATTTTCTTAATAATAGGTCCCTAAGCCTCTCAGAGGAATGCAGAAACTAGAATATCTATTAAGCCCTCTTGGCTAAGTCATCCAATTTTATTTACATCTGGTGCACATGACCACTTAACTGTACGTAACAAAAAGAAGTCTTTTTCTTTGCGAATTGGAACTTATCATCCCACTAGACATACTTCATTGAAGTAATGTAAGGACCATTTCGCGATAGGTAACCAACTGGATCATGAACTTAGTTCCTTTTTTGAGAAAGCAATCATGAACTTAGTTCTAATTGATATTATATAAGCTCGTTGGAATCTCTCAAGTGCTAATAAAACACAAACCCATCATCTGTTATACACGTGTCGAGGCGCAGGACTTGATTAAGTTCCTCGAATGAATTCTTTTAGAATACCAAAATAATGACTAGAAATTGATTCCATTGGTCAGAGACATTCCATGTAGTAAAGTAATACTCACATCAGACACTGAATCCTCCAAGGAGAGCTAAACGAAATAAGTGAGTAACAAAGAAAAAAATAGAAAGGCAATTAAATTATGCAGCATCTTGAAATCAGCAGCGAGACATGTAAATGTATAGGAAGTGGAACCTCTCATAAGTTGAAGAAAAAGGAACAACCCATACGAAGCAGTTAAAGCAATCGCATTTTACCAAGTCTTGTATTACAACAAGTTAAAGTAATATGGGGGAGCTACAAAGGGGGATTGATGGTGATCTCCTTTAAACTACTTGATGTCTATGGTAGTGTAGCAAGTCTACCAAGAAAAAATCCTTTAACTCTATCGACTTCAATGAAATTGCATTAACAGAGATTACCTTTAAAATTGTATTTGGCTACTTAGGGAAGAGTGTGCATACATGATCACATGTAGATAATGAAAAGAAGTGGAAACTTACCCACACAGAAATCTTGAACTATGTCTACCTATTTGCAAATTCTCCATCCAATCTATTTTATTTCCCAAGTTTTCTATGATGGATGCAATGCAGGTTTAACCAATAGACATCAAAATATGCTTGGATGACCCTAGATGAAAGGTTTCATTTAATTTTCACAAGAGGCCAAAACAAAAAAGGAATATACTTCTTGATAGGCAAAGAGTAGAGAAATCAGATAACTCGGCAAGAAATCTGAATCAACTTACCATTTCCTATAGCAGAAATGTCCCAACCAACTCCTCTCACTGTTCGACTCTTGCTCATAGCAGTTCTTCTGTTACCAGCACACTAGAGAAGAATTAAACAAATTAGTTTTGCAAAAAAACTGAATGATCTACAGTAGTGCATATTTCTCTCATGAGAATGTTATAAGATATGGCTAGAAAAATTCTTTTTCGTTTTTCTCATTTCCCATTGCCGCGAACACAATGACCTCAGAAGCTGATCCTGGATTTGAACAGTATGTGTTTGAATTTTGGATTCTACTACAATTCATTTGATTTAATGGGTTCAAAATCACTTTTTTTTGTATATATTTAGTGAATTTTTGAACACATAGACGAGGTGGTCCAAGCCAAAGCTACTAAGTTTGGATGAACACATACCTGTATGACCTAGAGCCGGAGAATTTGGAATTTACCTGTAAAGTGGCAGTAACAGTATACTTCGGAAGCTTCCTGTTATTTATATTTATACACAAAAAATAAGTCAATTATTTCCGTCAGTAGCTTGAAAATTGAAGTATCGATATAAGGGAGTATGCACAGTAGAGTCTAGTATGCTCACCAAATATCCTTCATAAATAGTTCATTGGAATTTTCAATAAGACCACACACAGATACAGAATACCTGCAAACAGGCTCAGCACTATAAGCAAGAAAACTCTAAAATATAACAAACCATGAAAGGATTTTACAAAAATTACGCCAAGGCATAAATGAAACCTCTCTATGTCATCGACTACTGGTATGGGTCCGTGGTTTCTCTTGTAAAAGAAATCAACAGGAGTGATATAAGATGATATCAAATCAGAACGAGTTGGCTCAGCATTAAATGGTTCCTACACCCCAAAAGAAAATTGACAATTCCCGTAATAATTTGATCAGCAGATAGTCTTCTAAACCAATAAGCAGAAAATCGCAATAGAAAATCCGAAATAACGATGATAAGAACAACTAATTCATAAGCACTAAGAATGTATATAAGAGTAACCTTGGCATTAATTTTGAGGCAAGGATGGCGAGGGGGTTCTCGAGAATAATCGGAAGGTCCAATAATCCCAGGCATTTTTCTCACTTCTCAGCTTCTTCTTCTCCCGCCGGCTTCTCTGCTATGCTAAGGGGTGTGTTGTGTGCAGAGAGATGAATGAATAAAAAAGGGATCTTTTGAGGTGAATTCCTAAGTCAGGAATTTTGCAGCTAGAAAGAAAAGTTTTTCTGAAAGGGTCCCACGTTATTGGAAATCTAACGGTGATTAAGGGCGGTGTGAAATCTGATGTGTCAGAACATTGTAAGGTCTGAGGTCGCCTCGATAGCCACGGTGGATTAGTTGGAAATTGGAACAAGTGTGGCACTTGGAGAAAAGTTTTATTCTGTGAGATCTTTTTTATTATTATTTTACAATTATATGGTATCAGAATTTTATGGACCAAATGTGTAAGATATGAGTACTGAAATGTGTGAGATAAAAAGAAACAATTAATGTCAATTGTGTGAAACACTACGCTTTCGCATGTTGTCTATTCATCATACCATGTCCCCAGCCCATTGTTTTTGTTAATTTTTGTGTTGAAGCCGATTAAGGCACCTTTGTCCATTAAAAAAATTATTTGTCCACGAAATTTTACAAGCTTTTGAAAAGAAAAAAAAATAAGTTTTTCAAAAATTAAAAAGTGATTTTGACCACTTTTTCAGAAAAAAATTTACTCACAAAATTATAATATTTTTTCAGGTGAAATGCATGTCCAAATATACTTTTTAAATTTTAAATATCATTTTTCTACTTAACTTCAAATATTAATTTTTTTCAAAAAAATACAATTTTTATGTAGAAACGCCTACTAAAGTCTCACTTTCAAACACAAAATCTTTACTTAAAAGATGAGAAAGTAGTCACCAATTCAACACAAGTCCTAATGGTCCATTGTTTTCCTTAATGCTTTCCCTTTTCCCTTTCTTCTTTTAAGTCCGATATATTTTAATTCCAATTAAAAGGGAAGATTTAGGATGATTTGAGGCAACTATCGTCTACGAAAGTTTTGTAAACATAGTCCTAGCGCTGCACAATAGAAAAAATGGAAAAATTATGCCTGGTTAATTGCACAAATATTGTTGGGCAATCACAATTTGGTATTATTTCAATTTTATTTATTTTATTAAATTATTCATATATTTCCTGGATGGACAAATTTTGCACATTTGTTCAATTGTTCACAAATTCAATCGGTTGGCAAACACTATCCGGTACTATTTTCATTCTATTTATCTTCTTGTTAAATTGTTCACAAGTTTTGATGGATGGACAATCTGTTTTTTTTTAAAATATCTCCCAAATTAGGAGTATCTATAATGTTTTCATACTTTACTCCAGCGTGACTCGAACTCAGGACCTAACGGTCGTGGGTGGAGGTGCTTTTACTAACTGAGCAAGCCTCACTTACCTACTATATTGTGCAATTGTTCACGAGCCTTGATCGGTAGCCAAAATTTCATATTATTCATTCTACCTATCTCGTTAAATTGTTCAGAAATATTGTCACAGACGAATAAATCTTATAGCTATTGTCAATTGTTCAAATTTAGCAAAGGCATACAATGACGTGGAATCAGGATTTCAAACTTATAGGTTTAAATTTTTTTAATACTTTTAAGTTACTGTATTTTAAATGTATATTTAACGATTTTTTAAGACAAATATATAATTCGAAACAAAGCTAATCACTCTTCCATCCCCATAAATACTAGTGTCCCACCATGAAGACTCGGTACTATATGTAACTGTATGTATGACAAGGAGGATGTTCTCAATAATGGTCCCGCCAAAATGGAACCTCTTCAAGTTCAGGCGACTCCATAGCAGGCACCTCTGTACTATCACCGTTGGTCCTTATTCTCCTCCACGCTTGTCTCTTCTAGCCGACCAATGCACTTCAATGTACCAACTCAAGCAAATCCATGCCCAAATGATCATCACTGCCCGTATCCACGACAATTATGCTGCCAGCCGCTTACTAACCTTCTGTGCTCTTTCGGAATCCGGTAACCTTTCTTATGCCTTAAAACTTTTTGATAGTATCAATGAACCCAATTCATTCATGTGGAACACTCTCATTAGAGCTCAAGCTGGTAGCTCAACTCCCCAACAAGCCTTGCTCCGTTATGTAAAAATGCGAAGGCTTTGCGTCAGTCCCGGCAAACATACATTCCCTTTTGTACTCAAGGCTTGTTCTAACTTGATGTGTATTTCTGTTAGTAAACAAGTGCATTGCCATGTCATTAAATTCGGGTTGGATTTAGATTTGCATGTTGTTAATGGTTTGACCAGAGTATATTCTGTTTGTCGTGTATTAAAGGATGCACGGAGAGTGTTCGATGAAATTACTGAGCGAAATTTGAGTATTTGGACGACGATGATTTGTGGGTTTGCTCAGAATGATAGGTATAGTGACGCTATTCAGTTGTTTGAGCGTATGCTTGCAGATGGAATCGAGCCCAATGGAGCTACCTTGGCTTCTGTTTTGTCAGCTTGTGCTCAGTCGGATAGTTTGCAATTAGGAGAACAGATTCACGTATATATGGAAGAAAAAGGGATAGAATTAGGAGTGATTCTTGGCACGGCGTTAGTGAACATGTATGCAAAGAATGGTGCCATAGTAGAAGCAAAGAAGTGTTTCAGTGCTATGCGAGAAAGGAATATTGCAACTTGGAATGCAATGATTTGTGGTTTAGCTGCTCATGGGCATGCGAAAGAAGCAATTAACTTCTTTAAGAAGCTAGAACAAGAAAAAGTAAAGCCAAATGATATTACACTAGTTGGGGTTCTGTCAGCATGCTGCCATGCCGGATTGTTTGACTATGGTGAAGGAATATTTCACTCCATGAAAGAGTTGTATGGTATAGAGCCCAAGATTGAGCATTATGGATGTGTGGTTGACATCCTTGGGCGTAATGGGAAACTGCTAGAAGCTGAGCTGCTCATAAGAGGAATGGTTTTGAAGGCTGACGTGGTTATCTGGGGATCCTTATTACATGCATGTCAGAGCCATGGAAACATAGATATTGCAGAACGAGTTGTGAAAGAAATTCTGCTTTTGAATCCAAATAGTCATGGTGTTTATGTTGTTTTATCTAATATGTATGCAGAGGCTGGAAGATGGGAGGATGTGGTAAAACTAAGGAAGCAGATGAAAGAGGGAAGCTTAAAGAAAACACCGGGTTGGAGCCTTGTAAATGGTGCTACATAAGTTTGTTCATCATTTATAGAATATTTTGAAGGAGATCGTAGTTTCGGATTTCACGGCAATTGCCATTCGGACCTGTATGTATCACATCTGTGTGTAATACGACCATCAGATAAGTTCCTTTAGGTGGACTGGAGTTTTTGGATTAAAGTGAATATCAAAACAAGTCTTACCTGAAGCATGAACCTTCTTGCGTCCTTATTCAATCTTTGTTGAATGGGCTTCCTGTAACCAGAATGACATGGCAACATTAGCACTTTCTTTGACATTCCTCAGGCAGTATTACCTCTCTCAGGAAAACTTTTTAGGCTCCAACGGCTCCGTCCAAAATTCTGGAGGAGGATTCACATTAATAATGTTGAAGGTATTCACTTAGATTGGAAATAGAGCTATTCTTTACTTTTCAATATCTTTTTATCAATGTGCTGCAGGGAGAGTGAGGATACTACTTCATAGTCGTTTCTGCTTTTCTTCACTTCAGATGACAATATCCTATGACGGATAAGAGCTACTTGAGTAGAAGACATATACAAGCAAGTCTCAGAAAGAGGATATTTTGAAGACCAAGGGATAATCCACAGCAGCTTTAATTTCTCTTGATTGTAAAGAGAACCATACCTGGGGGCGCTCCAGCTTTCTGCTGCTGGATACGAGCATTATTGCAGGGACAAACAAGCAATGCTGCCGGTTCAAGAAATTACGATGAAAAAATACTTATTTTAAGTGGTACCGCAAACATAAAACTGCTTACTTTTTCTCAGTTCCCTGGCTCTTCAGATTGCTCCTGATAATGGTATTACTCTTTGAAACATAGGTATAATGAGAATCCGGGAAATCCGTAGATATTCTAGATAGTACAATTCAGACCTGGGATTGTAATCGAGGAACTTTTCCCAAAGGGCAAAGGCACACCTGATATCATTGCTGGGAGCCACAAATGTGTGAAAGAAAAATCTGATTAGGAGGGTTCTGTTGCATTAATCTGCTTAACTTAGCATGTCGCAGCAATGGAACCAGGATGGCAAATTGTCATCGAATGACAGTGGAAAGTCAGGATGTCCCACAACATTTAGCTTCCAAAGCCAGACAATAAAGGTGCTGTCTTTCTTCCTCATCAGATATTGATGTTGCTTTAGCACTTCTGATGGAATAATACGACGTACTGTTCTATTTTTTCTACGCCTTGTAACCTTCATGCATTTACATCTTGCTGTCTAGCTCCATGCATGAAATGATACTTTGGCTCAACCAATTGGACATACTGTACTCCATTTCAATCAAGAACCTTTGCTGTCTGCTCCACTTCTGTTCCCATTCTGACAGTCGGTATTCCAGTCAGATGTTTTGGTTGAGTACTACTAACATCTTATTAATGCCGCAAGAATTCGCATCCGACAGAAGTTTATACTATCAATTTTAAACTGGAGAACATTTGATTCAGCGAGGAAATATTACCCTGTAAAGTTGGTCAGTGTTTGGTATTTCTACTTGTTACTGCTGTTTACAAGGAACACCAAATTGCAAGTTGTGCAGTCTGTCCAAACCAAACACTTAAAAGTAAAGTTTTAACACAATTATTTTGGTACATGTATCTAGATTGTTAGTCGGACGTACTATATGTTAGCATTTCTTTAACATGACAGCGATATTTGTGGGGACAGTTAACGGTCCCACAACTGCTTTTCATACTCCATATGAGCGGCGGAAGGACCATTCACAGTCCCAGCCAAACAACTGCTTTTCATACTCCATATGAGCAGCGGAAGGACCATTAACAGTCCCTGCCAACATTGGGTACGGCACGTTAATCTATCACTGTTCCCTAATGAGCCAAAGATAGCCACATAGTTTCTGCAGAAACTTGTCACTGGATACAATTTCACCACCAACCCAATATTCTCATGACAACCCGCACCAAATTCCTGGTGGATAAACACTAGCATCGCCAGAAAGGAAATAAATTTTAAGAATTCAAGTGGAACAAATTGGATGAAGCAGAGCTCAACTATAGATAAAGAAACACATTCTATCTTGACGTGTTACGTAATCTTCTTACTCGTCTCAAGTTTACAGTAAGATTACATGGCTAAATTTGTGAAGCTAATCTGCGAACATCTTCAGAGATAAGCATTAAACTTATTTGGCTTACACAAGCTAATCCTAAATTTAGAACCGCTTAACCAGACTTGCCCCAAAAGCTTGCGCTCCAGAGAATCTACAGGCAGCACACTGCTGACATGCACCACAAACCTATAACATACACAGCCTACAATTCCTTTATGCTTATTAGTACAGGACACCAGCTTTTTCACAGAGATCTAGCAAGTCCAAAGTCTGCAAAAAACGGTAAGGTTTTAGGGGATAAAAATCTGTAGCCCCCCCCCCCCAATAACAGGTGAATGGCACTTATACGTGAACAGAATCTCATCTTACCTCAGGCACAGAGAGCTCCAGGCGGAACTTGGGGCCATCATAATGATGTAAAACTGGTCTAAAAGCATCTTCCTCCAAAGGCTTACAGACTTCCCGGACACGGATCCTTACCTAAGCGTTAAGTACATGAAACTAAATAATCAATACAGATTTCTTCAAAAGCCTCAATAAAAAGTGAGCTGTAATTCATAACCTTACCTGAGCAGGGAACCTTGACTCCCCTTTGCACTTTTTATCCTCCCAGGCAGTTGGATCAATGTTGGAACCTCCAAAACTCGATGCCTGACCAGATAATTTTAAAGAAAAAATCATGGCGCATGTTGGAGAGACTCCATTGAATTGAATCCAACTTTTCTATAACAACTATGCTTATTGCATAAAACACAATTGGAGAAGTAACAAGATAGGCCTTCTACTGAAGCTATTCTAAAAGGCTCTAGTGCTCATATTTAACAAGATACAGTAATCAGAACTCATTTCTTGACTAGAATTAAGAGGCCAGCAAGTTAATGCTCAGGGCAAAAGCAGCAAAACCATAAGGTTCCCCATGAAGTATAGAGCACATCAAAGCCTCAGACCTAACCCTAGGTGAGAAAATTTTCTAACCACAAAATTAAGAAAAAATGATAAGAGAAGAAACGGATATTCTTTGTATGACTAAAAATCTTATGCTTCACACTGCACGACATGCAGCTTCCAACATGAGATTTGATGTTAATTACTCTTTAGTTACAGAAATATAAAACAGTTGATATTATCACGGTTTTGAGCTCACACCAGTATAACCAAAAGCTAAGTTACTGCAACTAACCTCGAAGATACCATGCAACTGGTGAGTAGTGTAGTTATATAGGAACAAAGGTAACCCTGGAGTTATAGCCCTGACAGAATCTCTGTATCTAGGAGGTAGGCCTGCAAAGAAGTGATTGGAGTTTAGAGGTGATAGCAATTCGAAGAAATTTTCTAGCCATCATCTACTTATCAATAATTTCAACTTTTGTTGGTACTTTGCTATGTTGTGATTGGAGTTGAGGATAGGTGAAAGATTTCTGAAAAACATAACTGATTTCTACTTTGTTTACAGTTAGCTCTGCTGGTACAAATTTAGTGGAACAAGCTAAAATGTTCTATCAAATTAGGGTATGAAAATACTTCTGCCAGCCCTGGAAACTAAAAAGTCACATAAAGTTACATGCACAGAGGCTGAAAATCAAACAAAGAATAGTCTACTAGGAAGATGGAGTAACAAAGTTGGAATTCATTTTCTTCAATTGTTGGCTAGTTGCTCTTCAGCTTCTAGCATAAAAAAAAGGGCAGCCCGGTGCACTAAAGCTCCCGCTATGTACGGGGTCCGGGGAAGGGCCGGACCACAAGGATCTATTGTACGCAGCCTTACCCTGCATTTCTGCAAGAGACTGTTTCCACAGCTTGAACCCGTGACCTCCTGGTCATGGCAGCAACTTTACCAGTTACGCCAAGGCTCCCCCCTTCTGGCATAAAATATAGAGTAAAATCACTGGTTGTTAAATAAGCACGTTCACCATGTAGTTTGTTCCACTAGTAACAAGAAATAAGATCCCTGGCTATCCAATACCAAACACAACAGTCCACTTGGGTAGAAGATGTCTAACATGATAGGGAAAAGGTAATTACCGAACAGCAGGCGCTTTAAGTCTTCCTGCATAGTATCATTGTTACAAACAAATATATATCCACCAAGAACCTCATTCTTCGGCAGTGTCTCAGCAGAAGGCAGAGTCTTAAACCTTTTGTCAACAGAGTTATTCCCATTGGCGCTTTCGATGCTGTTATTGTTATTCTTGCCAGGTTCCTTGGTGTAGTTGCTAACATTGAACTTGCTTAAAGACGTATTTCCCAAACTGTTAAAATTGGGCTTAAGATAAACTGGATTCATATTGTAAATGTCATCCGCAACGCGATTCTTGCTCATATTTTCAGTCATCTTGTTATCCAAATTTAACATGTTGAAGTTAAGGCTTTCCCACTTGTTATCTTCCTGAAAAACATAACTACCCCTGGGCCTAATTTCAGCCGAGCTCTTTGAAAGGTCAAGGTTATTCCTTCGTTCACCCTTGTACTTCATCTGCTCAGACAATTTTAGAGCAGCTGTTGACCATTTATGATCCTCTATGACTTTTGATTGCCCTCGAAGCTCATCACCAAATTGCCAGTAGCTGTGCATATTCTCCATATTGCAGTATCTGATTATAGAAGTATATGCCTTGAGAATTGCCGGAAAATGCATTTTTTAAAGAAGCAAAAATCAGGTCCAATGTACTCATAATAAGTGAGTCAACCACATCAACTCATACTATATGAACGCATGGTAAAAAGAAGAGACAAAACAAATACTAACTGTCTAAATCAACAAGTAACAATATTTGAACTTGATAGAGATCATCTAATAGCCTCAAGAATATCAATGTCAAGGCAATTGCAGCCCAAATTATTTAACAATAGTAAATCACCTAACTCTGTGGAAAAAGGAAAAGTACAGAAGAATATGGTTTGCTGGAATAAACAAAGAACTTGGAAAAAGTACAAGTATGCAGTGTTAAGAATCTATGCACTAAAAGAGAAAATTTTATGGCTTAATTATATAAATAGCAATTAGCAGCATTTTTATAAAACACAACAGCCAGTTTTAATCTAATAAAGTTGTACATGAATAACTCCTCCAGCAAAGAAGACTTCATTCCACAAAATTACCAATAAAGTTACTAATTTAACAAGGTAAAAGAGATCATAGAAACAAAATGAATATAAACATGCAAAAGAACTTTAAAGACAATAAGTTGACTAAGATATTTAAAATATTAAACTATCTTGATCCAATGAATCGAATATCAGAAAATCAAATTGGAAACACGTACTGAAATGCAGCAAAATATAAGTCCGAAATTAAAGCTTACTACAAAAAGTCGAGGGCTAAAGCCTAAACAAGCAGATCATAGAAACCCTATATTTTTGGGATTCAAAGCTAAATATATAGAACAGCAGAAAGAGTGAGAGTGAAAAAACAAATTTAAAAGTAAATAAATAAATAATCTACCTTTATCGCTTCGGCAGCGAAGACCAGGAAGATGCGACGGGGGTGAAGGTAGTACAGATTTTTGGATATTTATACCTCCAATTTCAGCTGAGATGCCCTCACTTTTTCACCTAATTACGTTACTACCATGATATTTTCAAAATAGTATGGAGCTCTATATAAAAGTGTGACCGGGATGTCCGTTTCAATTTAGCACGCGCGACATGCGGTGAAATTTAGTGTTGTCGGTCGAGAGACCCCGAGTTGGACTAGAAAAGGAATTTGATCTCTTTAAGTAGGCGTTTGGATATAAAAAATTCTGATTTTTTTAAAGGTATTTATTAGAGTTAAGTTGAAAAAAAATTAAAATTTAAAATTATGTTTAGATATGTATTTTACGTGAAACTGTTTTTCAATTCCGTGAGGAAATGAAATTTTACATGATTTGAAAATTCATCTTCAAAAAGAATTAAAAATTCAGTCCAATGTATAACCAAATAAATTTTTAAAAAATAATAAATAAATAAATTTTGTATGGGAAAACGGGTTATGGGGGCGATTTGATTTGTCACTCGGCATCGAAATTTATTTTTGGATCGAATTAACTTGAAATCGATTTGGGTAATACTCATCAAAAAAGAAAACGCTTGCTATAAAAAAAAAATTCAATCATGGCTTGAATTCAACGTTTTTGGTTAAAAATAAGATACTACATCTATCACACTATAATTTTTAATGATCATTTTGAAACTTTGATTTACATTTTTTGTTTATGTAAGTATCAAGATCTAAATTTATAGATTTGCCTTTGAATTTGTAATGGGAGAATGAACTTTCTTTTTGCTGTGACTTAGACTAGTTCTATATTTCTATTTACTTTTTTAAATGGTAGTGGCCTAAATTGGATAAAGAATGATTCCGACAACTTCAGTTTGGAGAGCTTTTTTTCTCAAGAACTCTGCAATATTCGGACCACATTCATTGTTTCTCGTGTTGGGTACCTATCTATAATAAATCCAAATTGTTTATGAGCATACTAATGGAGTTTTAGTTGTGATGTTTCCTTAGTTGTAGACCATGATATTTTGAATTTGAATTACACCATCTGCAATCATTGTTGTAGATTCTATTTTTTTTTTAGGGTAATAAGTTTCTGCTTTACACATATATCTCTCGCTCTCTTGCTAGTTATTAAAAAATAAAATAAAAATATTTTCTTCCTTCAACTTTATATTAAAAATAAAACTTTTTATCAAACTCTAAATAATAAACATATTTCAAGTCATTTCTCAAAATATGCCGCTAAATCAAGTAAGAATTTTAGAAATTGAGACAACACCACTTTACTCTTCCGATTGTCAAGTTGTTCTTCTACGTCAATTTTTTCTCGATATTTTTTATGTATGATTTTTTTTGTTGTTGTCTTTGTGAAAGAAAGCAAATTGAAATTCATAATCTTTTTGTATCGCATAATTGCGTGTTTGTGTATCTACCGTCTCTGTACATACATGTTTTGAGTGAATAAACATTCGAGTTAGATTTCGAAGTAAAACTCTTTAATTTATCATAGTAGACTTCAAATACTAATGGTGATTATAATTTTATGCCACATTGACTACAATATTTAATCGGTGGACGGTATTTATGAACTGGTAAAGTTAGTGTTTGATTTTAGGATAGCGAACAACGCTACTCCTTTCTATTTGAGCTTAAACACTTAGTAATTATGATTATATATTCCAAGCTAATTTCCCCAGTTGTACATCAGAGCTTGGTCTTTTAACTCCAGTTGTGCAATCAAGATAACAGAAAAACCAGAATATTCACGAGTAAAAAGAAAAATAATATTTTAGTAAAATTATAAATATAATAATTGAAAATACACCAATTGTAGAGTCGCGAATTAGACCCACACAAAAAAAAACCTTCCATGTGATAAACTAATAAATATCAGTTGTGTTATTAAAGAAGTTAGAACACCAATTCGAGCAAATTTAAATTACAAAAAAAAAAAATCGAAATTACTAAAAAAATAAGGAATCCATGGTTCGTGACTGAAACTTGACCTTTTGAGCACACAACTTATCATAGAATATCTTCTAAGTCGGTATATCATAGCAATAGTGACGTTATCCTAGAAGAACCTTTAAACAAAATTGTGTATATATGAATAATAATATCTATTTTACCAATGAGATAGAAGTTCGCGATGAAAATAAAGAAACTCTAGCAACCTATTCTCCTGTATGTTTGCCCGTAAAACGGTACAGTTGAATTTGTTCGCGGTTTCTAGACAGATGAATCAATTTGATCCCAAAGATAATGAATTAATCGATTTAGCTGTAAGATACTTAGCTCAAAATGTAGATGAAATGATAGATTCGAAGAGCCCGGGAACAAAGTTTTCCGGACACAATGATAATAAGATTAACAAGGGAAAAAAAGAGAAAAAAAGGTATCAGATTGCTGTATAGAATTTAGTCAATGTATTCCATAAAAACTGTATCTTACAATGATAGTTGAGCCTATTATTTATAGCTCAGTGGGCGTAATGGTCGGGCCCACCACTAATGATAATTATTAGAGTGTGATAATGAAAACCTAATGGTAAACATAAATGCTCATATTTCTTTAATGAGTTGTTACTCTTTAATGCTATGAAATATTCTTCATTAAATGTCATCAGACGCAGCATACTTAATGCCCTTATGAACTTGCCTTTCTCGGTGACACACGAGGTAGTTGTACCTGATTTTTTATCCTCCCGATTTTGATTCCACGTATCCCTTTCTTAAGTGGCCACGTAGCATAACGTATTTTACCCAATACAGATAGTCCCCCTACTTTCTGGTGACATAACTTTGTGTTACCGAAAAGTTGGTGAGAATCCTCTTTTAGCGGAAATTACTATAATTCCTTTTCTAGGTTACTTACGGTTGATTAGACGCATGTCTCCCCGCATTTAATGCCTATAACAGGCGTCCTCCTATGATTTAGCACGCCTTCTGTCGGTTATCGAGGTAATTAGAGTCAAGTATTTTAGTCGCCCAAAAATTTACCTATACGTATCAACTCCCTTTTTCCTTTTGGTCTTTCCAGTTGCTTGAACTTCCAACTTGCATTCTTGCTCTTCATCTCTTCTCTAATTTTTTCCAAACACAGAATTTCTTCTTCCCCTCTTCTAATGGATTCTTCATCTAAACGTTCTGGTTCTTCGAAAAATAAGAACAAAAATGAAGATTCTGCTCCTCCAACAGTAAGTTCCATAATTCCCAAAAGACTTAGTATTTCGAGGAGAAATTTCCTTCTGATAAACCCCGTTCATGGGCGGTTAGCAGGTACCCATCTTTCATCTGTCCTTACAGTATCCCTACTGTGAAGAAAGATTGTCGCTGCCCAAATTTGGACATCAATGCTCCCGATCTATCGGAGCGAGTGACCCTTCCCAGAGAGGGTTTCACATATTTTTATACGTACCCTTTTACCTTGGGTACGTTTTCTTTGATTGGTGTCACGACCCAAAATCTCACTAGTCGTGATGGCACCTAACCCAACCCGATAGGTAAGCCAATTAACAACTATCCAATTCCAATGATATTTAATAAGACAGTTAAGTAAAAAAATTATATGAATCTTATACATTCTCAAGGATTGGTAATACAAATCATGAGCTTCTAAGAATAGAGTTTACAAAGCTGAAATGAAGTAAATACATTATCTGTTTGAAAAGTACATAAACAGAGTTTTATAGATCTAAGGCTACCATGAACAAGAGGCAGCTACAACCGGGACGCAGGTACATCTTCAGTACTGGCTCCCGTCGATCGCAGCAACGTCAGCAGTCAATATGTGCACGCAAGGTGCATAAGTGTAGTATGAGTACAACCGACCACATGTACTCAATAAGTAACAAACCTAACCTAAGGTTGAAAGTAGTGACGAGCTAACACAAAAGTCGGGTCCAACGCCAATATTTCACAACAGTTCATAACAACATAGTACAAGTAACAAAAGAGGTATCTCAGAAATAAAATGCTCAGTTCATTCACAGTTCCAAAAAAAATAGACATTTCTTTTCAAGTATCTCAGTGAAAACCCATATCTTTTACCGAAAAAGCCAAAATACGAGTAAGTTTGAAAATTGTGATTTTTCCCAAAAATCCTTTCAATAATGATTAAGATGTCTCATTTTATTTCCAAATATCTAGTGTAAAACAAATGCATCACTATGCACATATGTCAACATATGTGAGAAGTCATAAACGACGTGATACTATACAACATGAGGAAAAATGCATCTCTATGCATGTATGTCAAGTGTGCATGCTAAATGCGATGCAAATCAGTGATAAAGATCATATGCATACTCTCAGAGTACCAATTCACTCAGTCCTCCCAGTCATTCACGCACTCGGCACTCGCACTCAGTAGGTACCTGCGCTCACTGGGGGTGTGCAGACTCCGGAGGGGCTCCTACAGCCAAGCGCTATAATCCGTACGGACAACTCACGTTCAATAATATCAATATCCGAAATAGCACGGACAACTCACGTGCTATGGTAAGTCAATCTGACCCGCTGCGGCATGCAGCCCGTTCCCATAATCGTCCTCACAATCAGGCCCTCGGCCTCACTCAGTCATCAATCTCTCCAGTCTCTCGGGCTCACGATGTCATGATACTAGCCCGACAACAATGATATTATGCATCAATAAATAACAACGGAGACTGAGATATGATATGCATGTAAATGCGTATGCTTGAGTATGTAATGCAATAAAAGCAGATTACTCAACAACAGAAATAACCTCAGTGGGTCCCAACAGGATAAACATATAGCCTAGACATGGTTTCTAACATAATCACAGCTCGATAACTCTAGTACGTAGAGATTTCATGATTTCAGACAAGTTCAGTTAACTACACAGTACCACATAAATAATGGAAATCACAGTTCACACGGTGCACGCTTACACGCCCGTCACCTAGCATGTGCGTCACCTCAAAAGCAAACACATAACACGTATATTAAGGGTTCATACTCTCAGCTCCAAGATTAGAAGAGTTACTTACCTCGAACATGCCAATACCTATGCCGAGCAAGCCAAGCGATGCTCCAAAGATGCCATTCCGCGCGTTCTGACTTCCGAACGGCTCGAAACTAACCAAAAATAATTCAAATACATCAAACAATGCTAAGGAACCAACCCCGATTGAAAAAGATCAAATCTTGAATCAAAGATCCAAAATTTGCGAAAAGCCCAACCCGGGGCCGTACCTCGGAACCCGACAAAATTTACAAAATCTAATAATCCATTCAATTACGAGTCCAACCATACTAGTTTCACTCAAATCCTACTCAAATTCGATGTTCAAAACTCAAAAATTCATATTATGAAACTTTAGGCTAAAACCCCCAATTTCTCTTTAAGATTCATCAACCAATGCCAAACAAATAAAGATAGATTCATGAAATACGATCAAAACTAAGTGTAGAATACTTACCCCAATCCTTGTGATGAATATTGCTCCAAAAATTGCCTCAATCTGAGTCCCACATCTCAAAATATGATAAAAGAACCAAAGCCTCGATTTAAAGCATTCTACCCAGCATTCTCGCACTTGCGGCACATTAGTCGCTTTTGTGGCGTCGCTTTTGCGACCAAAAATACGCTTCTGCGGAGAAGCACTGGAGGTTTGCTTTCGCACATGCGGTAGAAACTCCGCTGCTACGCACACAGGTGCAAGTCCAAATTGCACTCATGCACTGACGTTCGCTCATGCGCCGTTTCACACCGCATATGCGCCTTCGCAGATACGAATGAATCCTCCGCTTCTGCAGACTCCTGCTCCCAGCAATACCTCCGTTACTGCGACTCCATTGTCGCTTCTGCGACCATCGCACCTGTGCAAACCAACCGCAGGTGCGATCACACCAGACCCAGCAGCCTTCAGTAAGGCACTATGCAACGAAAGTGATCTGAACCTCGCCCGAAACTCATCCGAGCCACTCGGGACCCCGTCTGAATATACCAACAAGTTCAATAACATAACACGGACCTACTCGAGGTCTCAAAACATACATAACAACATTAAAATGATGAATCACACTTAAACTCGAAATTTATGAAACTTTGAACTTTCAAATTCAATAACTCGTGCCGAAACATAGCAAATCAATCCGGAATGACTTTAAATTTTACACACAAGTCCCAAATGACAAAATGAAGCTATTCCAATTACCAGAATCACAATTCAAATTCGATATAAAAAAGTCAACCCCCCTGTCAAACTTCCCAAAATTCCAACTTCCGCCATTTCAAGCCAAATTCCACTACGGACCTTTCAAATTTATAACTTCTAGTTGAGAATCATTCTTCCAAATCAATTCCGAATAACCTGAAAACCAAAACTGATGATTCACATAAGTCATAATACATCATACGAAGCTACTCATACCCATAAACTACCGAGCGAAGTACAAATGCTCAAAACGACCGGTAGGGTCGTTACAATTGGGGAGCTTGATTCCGTGATAGCGTAATTTTGCCTCCGCTACCATATATGTTTGGAACATGTAAGCCCCTATGTGTGGAGGACGGTTTCCTGCCTTCGGCGCTTGACTTTTGACTGGAGAAGTGCTGACCTTGGCCCACATGATGAATTTGTATTCCCCCAAGATCTTCCGCGGGGGTATGATATATCTTTGCAAGCATGGTCACCATGCTTTGATATCAAGCATGAATGATGACAATGACCGAGAGTGGATGGAACGATTTGTTGCAATTGCCTCCGGTAACATCATTCCAACAATGACTTTATCCTTTCCGGTTGCTTGGAACTGTTCCCGTAAGTTTCTCTCAATACCTTATCCTCTCCAAAATGCTTTTTACGCATGTATTGATCTTTTAAATCTTGTATGCTATAGAGAACCGATGGGTCCTACCGGCGGTAGGAGTCTTGGATCAGTGGGTTCAAAAGAATTTGGACATCACCATGCCCGAAATCCACTTGTGGAAAGAACTGTCCATCAAATATGGGTGAAAGGCCAAAAATCATGGTAACCGTAATTTGCTTTGCTTTAGTTTTTGTATATGTGAATTTTGGATGAATCCCCTGACTTGTTTGCCAAATTAGGTCTACCCCCGGGCTCAGTTGAGATCCCCGAAGAGGGATGTTTTGGTCGAGCCTACTAATGCGGCAATGATGCTCCACGAGGCGCTTACTCGAATGGGTGCCTCTTGTTCTTCTCCGAGTTCCCGGCCAAAGAAAAAACGTTCCTCTGCGGCCGGGGAGAAGAACAAGATGGTAAAGGTTGATGCCCCTGAATCATCCCCGGTGGCGACGTTGGCCGGTCCTCCCCCGAGCACGTCGTAGACACCGTAGTGATTGATGATGAAGAAGATTATGATGAGGAAGCTTCTCTACATAGAAGACAACAATCCTTATCCTCTCAACATGATGCTCAACTGTTGATGCAGTCACATCCGCCGAGGACGATGTCTCGGCTCTTTGGGGAGAGTTTGATTTGGTGGAAAATACCAACTCCCATTCTCGGGCCCCAATTGATGTGCCCGGTACTATAAGGCAGAGTACCGGATCCTTACAGTCCTCGGTTGGTGAGCTCTCAACAATCAATGTTGCCTCTAATGCAACTATTTCCCGCTCTTCTCGCTTACCAGCTTAATCATCACCTTCTTTACCACCAGCAGTTGTTGCATCTTTTCCATCTTCGACCACACTTCCAGCAACAACATCATCTCCAACGGCTGCATCTGTCTGTACTGAAGGCATTCCTCTTCCCCAATCCCCCGTTCATGGGAATCTGGGGCAAAATTATGTTGCCCCTTCAGAAGATCCTCAGAGAAGGAGAAATGTTACCTTTTCAGTTTCTACCGGGTGCAACCTTCTTTTCTGGCTGGTGGAGCTTGCAAACTATCTCAAGCGCTTGGCTTCAGAGAAGGACTGGGAAAAAATTCAAACACTCTCAGGAGAGTGTTTGTTGAACAATGCCATGCATAATACCGTAGCGGTATGTTTCTTTCTCTGATATTTTTTCAGCTTCCGAATAAATGTGTTTTAAGTCTTACCTCGTCTTATCTTGTAGGCCAATTTTCTTGCTTCCGAGGGGATTCAAAGATTAATTCGTGAGAAGGAGGAGCTCTCTTCTGAATGGGACCAACTTTTGGCAGAGCGGGACCAGACTGTCCTTCGCCTCTCGGAACTGGAAACTAGGGCCATTAAGGCCGTCGTTTTGGAGGCCCGCTTATAGCAAAGTGAACAGGAAGTAGAGATCCTTAGCCATGATATAGGGCCGCTGAGGACTAGCTTTGATAAAGTCAAGGCTAAATGGGTTGAGGTTCAGGATGTCATTCTTGCTGCCAATGACCGTGAAGTTGTTGCCGCTGAAAGGGTGTCTAACTTAGAAGCAACCTTGAATTCTAAGGGCGAAGATCTTACTGCTGCGGAGGCAAGATATGCCCGGTTGGTGGAAAAGAATAAGAAAACTATTGAGCACAACAAGCTCTATAGCTCAACTGTCCGAGATCTTGATGTTAGTCTTCGATCTGCTAGGTCCTCCCAGGATACTCTTTCCACCAAGATCACCAAGCTTAAAGAGAAACTCGAGTGCCAAGAGGCTTCCTTCGTTGTCGAGAAGACTTACGCCATGTACGACATGAGGTGAAAAACCTTGGAAGAAGCCAAAGCTGGCACTATCAATTTTGATGCCGAAATTGCTAAGGCACGTAAGCTTGAGTTGACTGCAAAATGTGGACTCCCGACATGATCTGATGCTCCAGGTTCTTCTAATTCTGGTTACGAGATTTTGTATACTGAAGAGGAGTCGGAAGGCAGTGATGCCGAAGACCCAGTTGGAGAAGATGTCGAGCCATCGGTAGCACCACCTACTGTTCCCGGGGATGCAGATACTTCTCTTCCTCCCTGTTCCGGTGATGCTGTGGTTTAGCTTTTCCTTTCTCTATTTTGTATTTCCTTTTGGTACATTTTTGTGAATAAAGACGTGTTGTTTCTTAGATATTTGGCCGAGTCCTACTTTTGCTTGGATATTTGTGCAGGTTTTTTAATCCTTGTGCATGTTTTCTTGCTTTTCTGCATGTGGTCTCGGATATATTTTCTTTGATGCACTTTGTTTCCGAGGGAACCCTCTTTTCGAGAGGGTTACAATAGATATTCGGACAAGTCTATTTTTTGAGTTTTTTTCATATGTGGTTGCGGGTGTATTTTTCCATTTTGATTCCGGGCATTCATTCTTCCGGGATCAATGTTACACCCCATGTTTTCGTACGTGAAAATACGCCATAAGTAAATTGATGAAAGCTCGGAAATGAGATGTTACATCCCATATTTTCGTACGTTAAAGTTTCATTGTAAGTTAATCGACGTAAGTTCAGGAATGAGATTATTTTGAGATTATAAATATTATGCTATTTCAAACAAGTGATAAGTAAACTCGTGAAGGTGAGAGGGTGAGCGAATCGAAGAAAATGAGTTTCGTCGAAGTTTGACATTTTGAGATAAAATACGGTTCAAGCTATAATACCCCGTATTTATGGACTAGTGCCATACAAGTTACCACATGATCATGATAGTAAGATGTATAAAGTATGTTTAAGGTGGGTAGTATTTTAAGTAATTTGAGATAATTTTTAATTATGTAGGTACTTAATTAATTATTAGTTAATGGGAGATTAACTAGTTAATTAAGGAATTGGGGGGGAGGGGGTAATTAATTAAGGACTTTGGATAATTATTAGGGGAGGCAACAATCCACGTGGGATTATGAAAGTGTGGCAGCAAATTGCCAAATTAATCTTATACTTAAGGAGGTGGTGGCACCATTTAAATCCATATGCACCTTCTCTTATTTTTGGTTGAAAGATGCTATTAAGAAAGGCTCTCTAAATTCACAACTTGGAAAGGCTTATGACTACAAAGTATGGATGAGGTTATAACGAATATTTAAACGAGATTTCTTAGTATCTTAGCAACGTTATTGAATTTCTCACATCTTAAGAAGAAGGCTTCAGCAAAGATGATTTTGCAATAGCAATGTTATTGCTTCAAGCATTTCTACGAAGTTATACTGCGTAATAGCAACGGGATTTATAATTTAAGAGAGCACAGTATAATCTTTCTCAAGAACATCATACAGATTTTTCCCTACTTCGATCCGCTGTTACGTGTCTTTTTCGCATTTGACATATGTTAGATGGATTGTCAAGAGAATCGGCTCATATATGTTAAGGCTATCCCTTCTTTCTTTTTGGCATGATTCATACGATACAAACAAAATGAGTAAACACATAATTTTCATAAATGATTCTATTCATAGAAGTACTAGGGATGTCTATATTCTTGATTTCCCATGTGAATTATTATTATATCTTCTGTTCATGGGTCTCAGAAAAATACGTATTTGATAATGTTTATCCGAAAAGCATATTGATTTTATAACATTTCGAGAAATCTTATTAACGTATTTCTTATGCATTTCATGCATTTATACATGTACGTTGACCCATGACCAGATGGCGTTATATACGAGTATATTATATATATATGGGATACGAAAAAAGGTTACGGCGTTATATACGCACCACCACCTGATCAGCTGGTATACGTTGATGATTTGCTCACAGTGGCCGAGATGATATGATGGGATGCCCTCGGAGGCTTGAGTATGTTATGAACGCATATACCTATGCATGGTATGACATTTATACGCATATGCATGACACTGTAAATATTAATGATTCACAGAGTTATTCAGACTTACATGTTGAGTCTTTTACTCCATGTTTCTCTCATGTCTATTATTTACTAATTTTCATTCCTTACATACTCGGTACATTATTTGTACTGACGTACCTTTGCATGGGGACGCTGCGTTTCATGCCCGCAAGTCCCGATAGATAGGTTGAGAGCCCTCCAAGTAAGCTATCAGCTCAGCGGAAGGTGTTGGTGCGCTCCATTTGCTCAGAAGTTGCCTATTTGGTCAGTATGCATTGGACACGTATTGATTGGTATGTCGGGGCCCTGTCCCGGCCTTATGACATTTATGTACTCTTAGAGGCTTGTAGACATATGTCATGTATATGAAAGATTGTATGGCCTTATCGGCCTATGTTTAATGTACGAGTAATTATTTTTGCCTTGTAGGCCCGTACGTCATATATATAAGTCGGTATATCATGTTGGGTAATCCTATGTTGAGTATTTCCTTATGTTTTATTCTACTTATCCCACGACAGCCTCTCCGGCTCATTTATCTATGATAGTATGATATGAAAGATAGTTTACGTTGGTATTCAGTTGAGTAAGGTATCAGGTGCCCGTCGCGGCCCATAGGTTTGTTTTGTGACAATCAACCCTTTAACGTGAGGTTTTTTTTTATAAGAGAGGGCCCTCTTATGTTTACGGTGCTATTGAAGAGGACGTCTCATGTTCATTACGGCACTAGCATTTGAAGTACTTGTTTAACTTTCAAATGACAATGTTAACTAATCGTTCGGACAAGAAAAAAGATTTTAGTAAAAAGGGTTTTACTTTATCCCTTTTGTTTTCTTAGTTTTACATAAGCATTTTGCTATACAAAAACGAAATTGCCATGACTTGTGGCTATGTTTTACAATTTGTTTCTACGGGGCTATCTGTGCAGTCCCTGGTCTCGATGGTACATTTTGTTATCGGATTTTCATTCCCGATAGATGTGGAATTTAGTGTTGCCGAGTATGCATTTTGTTGCCGGATTTTTGTTCCCGATAGACGTGGCATTCAGTGTTGCCGAGTATGCATTTTGTTGCCGGATTTTTGTTCCGGTAGACTCAGTATTGTCGAGTATGCATTTTGTTTCCGAATTTTTGTTCCCGGTAGACGTGGCATTCAGTGTTGCTGAGTATGCATTTTGTGGCTCCCCCCAGTATTCTCATGTGATGAATGTGAATTGGAACACTGGAAGTCTTGTTTCACCAACGGATTTCTAGGTAATCCCTCCATTTGATAACATATGTTGCTTCCCCTTAGGATTCCATGCCATAGAGCAGAAGGATACCCAACAGCCCTTTAGTGGTCTATGCTCGTGAACGATCGACAATATCTGTCCGGTAGCAGACTTTACTTCCCGGTGGGAATCTATTATCGAAATGAAGATTATCCTATCGTCCCCAAGTGAAAACTTGTTTATTTGCCTTGTCATCGATGGTCCCACTGCTTCTGTCTTCGTACTATGTTTTTCCGTTTGCTTTCTATTTGCCAGCAGTAAAATTTTTTGAGGTGAGCCATGTTCCAGTTGTTGGGTAACTTATCTCCGTTGTGGTTTTCCAAATTGTATAACCCTTTACCGATGATAGCTAAAATCCGGTAAGGGCCTCCCATGTAGAGGCTAACTTGCCTACGTTAAGTTCTCGGGTGTTTTGAGTCACCTTCCTTAAGACCAAGTCCCCTACTTTGAAGTAACGAAGGTTGGTTATTTGATTGTAATACCGCTCCATCCTCTGCTTTTGAGTTTCCATTCTGACATGTGCCAGGTCCCTACGTCCCTCGAGAAGTTCTAAGTTGATTAGCATTGCCTAATTGTTTGATTGTTCATTATCTTGGGAATACCTTAAAGTGGGCTCCCCTACTTCCACCGGTATCAAAGCTCATGCGCCGTACACAAGGGAAAACTGAGTTTCTCATGTGCTTGATTTGACAGTTGTTCGGTAGGCCCAGAGTACCCCCGGTAATTCCTCGGGCCAGCGGCCTTTTGCTACTTTTAGCATTTTCTTTAGATTTTGCACAATTATTTTGTTTGTTGACTCTGCTTGTCCATTCACACTCGGATGGTACGGTGACGAGGTAATCCTTTTTACCTTCAAATCTTTAAAGAATTTTGTGACTTTTGTGCCGATAAACTGTGGCCCGTTGTCACATGCAATCTCCTTAGGAATTCCGAACCTGCATATTATATTCTCCTACAGGAAGTCGACCACTTCGCATTCTCCGATCTTTTGGTAAGGACCTGCTTCCACCCATTTGGAAAAAGAGTTAGTCAAAATTAAAAGAAATCTTACCTTTCCCGGAGCCGGTGGTAGCGGTCCGACAATGTCCATTCCCCATTTCATGAATGGCCACGGGGACAGAATTGAATGTAGTGGTTATGCTAGTTGATGTACCAGTGCTGCGTGGCGTTGGCACTTATCACATTTTTGTACAAAGTCCTTGGCATCTAGATCCATACGGGGCCAATAATACCCTGCCCGGACTAATTTCAGCACCAAACAATCTGCGCCCGAGTGGTTGCCACATATACCTTCAAAGATTTCTCTCATGAGGTAGCTGGCTTCATACGCTCCTAAGCATCGGGCCAGCGGACCTTGGAACGATTTTCTGTATAATTGGCCTTTCTCGAAGCTCTATCGCGCGGCTTTGGTGTGCGACACTCTTAAGGCTTTGGGGTCTTTGGGTAGTTTCCTGTGTTCGAGATAATTGATTATCTCGTTCCTCCAATCACAGACCAGGTTGGTCGAATTAACCTCATAGTAACCATTCGTGTCTAAGGCTGAGTTCATCAGTTGAACTACCGCCCCCGATTCTGGTCCCTGAATTTTTGTTGATGAGCCCAGATTTGCTAAAGCATCTGCTTCCGCATTTTCTTCCCTCGGGATGTGGGTTATTGACCACTCCCGGAATTGTGACAACAAGGCCTGAACCTTTACCACGTACTGTTGCATTCGCTCATCTTTGGTGTCAAAAATTCGGTAGACCTGATTTACCACCAGTTGCGAGTCACATTTGATGTTGTTTGCTTCGGAGTCGAGCCCCCGGTCCAACTCGAGCCTTGCAATCAAAGCTTCATATTTCGTTGCATTGTTAGTTAAAGTAATTGTCCTGATGGCTTGCCTTAAGGTTTCCCCCAAAGGCGTGACCAGGACTATTCCGAGCCCGAACCCTTTCACATTTGAAGCTCCGTCCGTAAATAAGGTCCAGACTCCCGATGTCGGCTCTGACACCATTATTGCCTCTTTGGCAGCCATGGGCATCAACCCTGAGCTGAAATCGGCTACGAAATCAGCCAGGACCTGCGACTTAATCGCAGTCTGTGGCTTATACTCTATATCGAACTCGCTCATTTGAACGACCCATTTGGCCAATCTACCCGAGATCTCAGGTTTATGGAAGATATTCCTCAGAGAAAAAGTAGTCACCACCGCTTTCGGGTGTCACTGGAAGTAGGGTCTCATCTTTCGGGCGGCTACCACGAGGGCTAAGGCCAATATTTACATATGTGGGTAGCGAGTTTCTGCTCCCGATAAAATTTTGTTAATGTAATATATAGGGAATTGCGTACCTTTTTCCTCCCGGACTAAAACTGCACTTATCGCAACTTCTGAGACTGCCAGGTAGATCAGCAATGTTTCTCATTCTTTAGGTTTCGAGAGCAAATGAGGGTTTGACAAGTATTTCTTCAATTCCTTCAAGGTTTGTCGACACTTCAGCGTCCACTCGAAGTTATTCTTTTTTTTTAGCAGTGCGAAGAAGCGATGACACTTTTTCGATGATCGGGAAATGAATCTGCTCAAAGCGCTAATGTGTCTGTGAGCCTCTGTACTTCCTTTACGTTGAATAGTTGATCCGGGATATCCTCTATGGCCTTAATTTTGTCGGGATTCACCTCGATTCCTCTTTGTGAGACCAAGAATCCTAAGAATTTACCTGAACCGACCCCGACCGCACACTTCTCGGGGTTAAGCTTCATATTGTACTCCCTCAGGGTGTCAAACGTTTCTTGCAGGTGTATCGGGTGGTTACCTGCATCCAGAGACTTAACGAGTATATCGTCTATATATACTTCCATAGTTTTTCCTATCTGTTTTTCGAACATCTTATTCACGACCCGTTGGTAAGTGGCTCCAGCGTTTTTTAGTCCGAAGGGCATTACATTGTAATAGTATGTACCAAAATTTATAATAAATGAAGTCTTTTCCCTGTCTTCCGGGTTCATCTTGATCTGATTGTACCCGGAATAGGCATAGAGGAAACTCATTAACTCGTGCTCGTCCATAGCGTCGATCATTTGATCAATTTTCGGCAATTGAAACGAGTCCTTGGGGCATGCCTTATTAAGATCTTTATAATCTATGCACATGCGAAATTTGTTGTTTTTCTTAGGAACTACTACCATATTAGCTATCCAGTCTGGATATCTTACCTCTCGGATTGAACCAATCTTAAGTAGACGGGTTACCTCTTCTCTAACGAATTTATTCCTTGCTTCTACAATAGGGCATTTGTTTTGCCTTACCAGAGGTATGCTCGGGTCCAAGCTTAACTTGTGCACGGCTATCTCTGTTGGGATTCCTTTTATATCCTTGTGCGACCATGTAAAACAATTGACGTTAATTTTAAGGAATTCAATAAAACCTGACCTGAGCTCCAGGTGTAGTCCTGCTCCCAAATGGAATTTCCTTTCTAGGAATTTTTCAAACAGTGCAACCTCCTCTAGCTCTTCTGCCGTGGATTTCGCTGCGTCCGTTTCTTCCGGTACCTGAAAATACCTTCGTACATGATATTGCTCCGACTCTCCTTCCCCCAGGGAAACTTCTTCAGACTTGGGGTCGGAAGTCGGTTCCGGTAACTACTATGCCGTAGGTTCCTTCCCCTTGCTATTGGAGACCGAGATCGTATTCATCTCTCTTGCTGTCGGTTGATCACCCTTTATCTGGTTGATCACCCTTTATCTGCTTGATCCCCTCGTGTGTTGGAAATTTCAGCAATTCGTGGTACGTCGAAGGCACAACTTTCATCTCGTGCAGCCAGTGTCTTCCCAGAATAATATTATATCCCATGTCCCCATCTACTACTTCGAAGAGAGCCGTCTTCGTTATTCCCTCATCATCCGTAAGCAGTAAAATTTCCCTCGGGCTATCACACTTGCGAGGTTGAATCCAGCAAGGAGTTTTGTTGTCGGGACGATGCTCCCGGTGAGTTTAGCTTGATCTAGAACTCTCCATTGTATGATATTGACGGAACTTTCTGGATCCACTAAAACACATTTAATTTTGAAAAGTAACACATTTAAATAGATTACCAGTGCGTCATTGTGTGGCAGTAGTAATCCATCTGCATCTTCATCCGTGAACGTGATATCATCCTCCCGGAGTCACTTACTGTAGGTTGTCGATTCTCTGTGTTATTTGGTTTGTGGGAACAACGAGAGGAACTGGATCTTGCCCGTTTGCATTATTTGAAGCGCCTGATAGCGTCTGTTTTAACTCCGTCATAACCTGATCCGGCCGCGTGAGGTGGGCTAGAATGATTGCATGTTGTTCTTGCAGGATCCTTACCGCATCTGTTACGTGCTCCTGGTCAGCATTTTCTGGAGTCACCTCCCGTACTTGTCTGGAGTACCGCCCGTCATACACCGGCGTGGCATATTCCCCCTCATTGCGAGTGTCGCAGATCGAGTCCTCAAAATGTGGATTTTCCCCTTGAACCATATGATTGCGAGGGTTATCAATGGTATTGATTGCCATTTATGTGATTTTCCTAAGACAAGAATGATCAAATCTTGTGAGTGAAAGAAGTAAGGATCAACTTAATCACACGATTATCTAGGGCCCCACGGTGGGCACCAAACTGTTTGCCCGTAAAACGGTATAGTTGAATTTGTTCACGATTTCTAGACAGATGAATCAAATTGATCCCAAAGATAATAAATTAATCGATTTAGATGTAAGATACTTAGCTCAAAATGTAGATGAAATGATAGATTCGAAGAGCCCAGGAACAAGGTTTTCGGACACAATGATGATAAGATTAACAAGCGAGAAAAAGAGAAAAAAGTATCATATTGTAGTGTAGAATTTAGTCAATGTATTCCAGAAAAATCGTGTCTTACAATGATAGTTGAGCCGATTATTTATAACTCAGCGGGAGTAATGGTCGGGATCACCACTAATGATAATTATTGGAGTGTGATAATGGAAACCTAACGGTAAACATAAATACTTAGATTTCTTTAATGAGTCATTACTCTTTAATGTTGTGGAATATTATTCATTAAATGCCATCGGACGCAACATGCTTAATGCCCTTATGAACTTGCCTTTCTCGGTGACACACGAGGTAGTTGTGCCCGATTTTTTATCCTCCCGGTTTTGATTCCATGCGTCCCTTTCTTAGGTGGCCACGTAGCATAACGTATTTTACCCAATACACCGTGCAAGATCAAATTTGAACAGAATCAAACCACATGATTTATATGATAAGCAAGAAACAAGCAAAACTTAAAAGAAAAAAAAAACTTAAAGAGAATGAATGAGATATCGTACACTTGAGATACAACAAATTAAACTATAAGAAGAAGAAAAAGGAAGTTAACCATGATCCAATTTTGTCAAATACGTACAAAAGGAACGGTACACCAATGATTCAATAATTTTAAATATCTTACGAACTAGAGAATTAAATATCAAGTGTATAACAAAGAATAACTGAATCATAATTCATACATATTGCTGTCCAAAAAGAATTAGGCTATTATCCTTTGAACCATGCATATTGGAGGTGGGTAATTGTCACGACCCTAAATCCATTAGTCGTGATGGCACCTAACCCAACCCGCTAGGTAAGCCAATTAACCACTAACCAGTTCCAATAACAATTAATAAAGCGATTAAGTAAAGAAATATTTGAATCTTATACATTTTCCAAGGACTGGTCGTACAAATCATGAGCTTCTAAGAATAGAGTTTACAAAGCCGAGATGAAATAAATACATAGTATGTTTGAAAAGTACATAAACAGAATTTTATAGATCTAAGGCTACCACGAACAAGAGGCAGCTACAACCGAGACGAAGGTCCATCTTAATCCAGCTCTCATCGAACACAGCAACATCAGCAACCAACATCTGCACGCAAGGTGCAGAAGTGTAGTATGAGTACAACTGACCACATGTACTCAATAAGTAACAAACCTAACCTTAGGTTGAAAGTAGTGAGGAGCTAACACAAGGTTGGGTCCAATACCAATATCCCACAATAGTTCATAACAGCATAATACAAGTAATAAAAGATGTATCTAAGAAGTAAAATGCTCAGCTCGTTCACAGTTCCAGAAAAATAGTCATGCTTTTCAAGTATCTTAGTGAAAACCCAAATCTTTTACCGAAAATGCCAAAAATACGAATAAGTTTGAAAATTGTAATTTTTCCAAATATTCTTTCCACAATAAATAAGATGTTTCATTTTCTTTCCAGATAGCAAGTGTGAAATACCTCTCTATGTCCACATATTAATGTATGTAAAAGGTCATGAATGACGTGATACCATACAGCATGAGGAAAAATGCATCCCTATGCTTGTATGTCATGTGTGCATGCCAATGCCATGTATCTTAGAGATGAATAATGTACTCACACTCTCAGAGTAATCAATCTCAGTGTCTCACACTTTCCACTCATCATGCTCAACCACTCGGTACTATATATGGCCCATACGGCCCATGGAAGCTCCATCCCAGAATATATACATCACTGACCATCAGTCACTCAGTACCGAGGAAGGCCAATCCGGCCACATGGAGAAGATCCATCTCCAGGTATATAAACGTTTCGGATAAGGTCCATGTACATGGAAGATCCATCCCGCAATATAATCAACTGCGCTCACTGGGGGTGTGCAGACTTCGGAGGGGCTCCTACACCCCAAGCGCTATAATCCGCACGGACAACTCACGTGCTATAGTATCAATATACTGACAAACATGACCCCGACCTCACTCAGTCGTCAATCTCTCCAGTTTCACTCACAGGCTCACAATGTCATGAAACTAGCCCGACAACAATGATATGATGTATCAATAAATAACAACTGTGACTGCGATATGATAAGAATGCATGAATATGACTGAGTACAAAATACCAATAAAATCAATGAAATGACAGCAAGAAACGACCACTATGGGTCCCAACAATATCGGTATAAAGCCTAAACATGATATCTAGCATGATTGACAGCTCATTTACTTTATCGCACGGTGAAAGCACGGATATTAACAAAATAGGACTACTATACAGTGCTATGGAAACAACAGAGTCCTAATTCACTTGGTGCATGCCCACACGCATGTCACCTAGCATGTGCGTCACCTCAATATCAATCACGTAACACGTATTTCAGAGTTTCATACCCTCAGCACTAAGTTTAGAAGAGTTACTTACCTCGAACAAACCAATTCCAACACCGAGCAAGCCAAGCGATGCTCCAAAATGCCATCCCACGTGTTCCGACCTCCAAACGGCTCAAAACTAACCAAAAACAACTCAAATACATCAAACAATGCTAAAGGAACCAATCTCGATAAAAAAAAGATCAAATCTTGAATCAAAAGCCCAAAATCGGCCAAAAGTCCAACCCGGGCCCGCACCTCAGAACCCGATAAAATTTATAAAATTCAACAACCCATTTAATTATGAGTCCAACCATACTAGTTTCACTCAAATCTGACCCCAATTCGATGTTCAAAACTGAAAAATTCATATTATGAAACTTTAGGCCAAAACCCCCAATTTCCTCTATAAAATTCACAATCCAATTACCAAAAATGAAGTTAGATTCATGAAATATAACCAAAACCGAGTAGAGAACACTTACCCCAATTCATATGGGGGAAATTGCCTCAAGAATCGCCTCAATTCGAGCTCCATAGCACCCAAAATAAAGAAAGAACCAAAACCATCGATAATATAGCTTCTGCCCCAGCGATTCTGCATTTGCGGACTAGTTTTATGCTCATTAAATAAACTTCAAAGGAGAATTCTTTTTATTAGTCGCATCTGCAACCACCGCTTCTGTGGTAAAAACTTTGCTTCTGCGAAAATAGCCTTGCCCAGCAAACCCCGCACCTGCGGATATCAAATTTCGCTTCTGCGAAGATTTTCGCACCTGCGCTTCGAGTCTCGCATCTGCGCGCACGCAGGTGCCTACAAAAATCCGCTTCTGCGATTTTCCTCACCCAACCTCTTCTCGCTTCTACGACTCCACTAACGCTTCTTCGACCATCGAACATGGGTAATACCAGTCGCAGGTGCGGAACACCAGAACCAGCAGTTTAGCAAAAATCCAAAATGCAATGAAATGATCTGAACCTCATCTGAAACTCACCCGAGCCATTCGGGACTCCGTCCGAATATATCAACAAGTCCAATAACATAACAAGGACCTACTCGAGGTCTCAAATCACACATAACAACATCAAAATGAAGAATCACACCACAACTCGAAATCAATGAACTTTGAAACTTCAAACTTCTACAACCGATTTCGAAACCTATCAAATCACGTCCGATTGACCTCAAATTTTGCACACAAGTCGCAGTCGACATTACGGACCTGCTCCAACTTCCGAAATCGGAATCCGACACTGATATCAAAAAGTTCACTCCCGGTCAATCTTTCAAAAAATCCAACTTTCACCATTTCAAGCCAAATTCCACTACACACCTCCAAGTCTCAATATGGACGCGCTCCAAAGTCCAAAATAACCCAACGGACCTACCGAAACTATCAAAATTCCAATCCGAGGTCAAATGCTAAAAAGTCAAACTTGGTCATCTCTTTCAAATTTAAAGCTCCCTAGTTGAGAATCATTCTTCCAAATCAGATTCCGAATAACCTGAAAACCAAAACTGACGATTCACATAAGTCATAATACATAATACGGAGCTACTCACGCCCGTAAACTACCGAGCGAAGTGTAAATGCTTAAAACGACCGGTCAGGTCGTTACATTCTCCCCCACTTAAACATACGTTCGTTCTCGAACGTGTCCGGAGTTGTTCTCAAAGCCATCAAACCACCGTATAACCTTGCCGTGCACATACCCTGGGGTGATCTCATGTCACCCTATCCCATACGAGCCCGACAACATAACATAACTGTACTTTCTTAATTCAACCTAGCACATAAACCTTAGAATCCAATTTCCAACATCCGAAATTTCTTATAAGATCAGAATATCACATCCTACAACCTGTATAAGTCTGAACCAGCTGTACCAAGCCACAACCATAACTCAAGATACAATCGCATGATATAACACATTACACAGATACTCGAAGGAATGATTTCTAATCACAGTAGTTGCTCAAAACAACCTAATACTGGTAATAAACCTCATATCAAATAAGACTCCATTTTGAAATCTTCGTACACTACTGATGATGAAAGGAACAAGCAAAAACTCATAACCATTCATCAGATCAACCAGTCATGGAACTCCCTCTCCTTCGACAAGAACTATAACAAATTTCTAACCCGACTTTCGATATTATCCTTCCAACCATGATGTAATCTATTCCGATAGTATCCATTCTAGGTCCAATGACCTCATCTCATCCAACATGACCACTCTAGTAACATGACATATCAATACAATCTAAAGACATAACCCGTGCAATCCGTGCACCAGTAAGCAACATTCCAAATATACTCAATCATGGGGAAAAATGACTCAGACGAAAGAACTGTCCTGCAAGCTCAACAAGTACCACCACAACGCAATGTTAAGAACCTATCACACATCGTAGAACCAAAACACATGAATCTAATACGAAGGATCATGTCTCAACATAACTCTGCCGCAATGTGCGACCCCATCCAAACACTTGCCTATATGAGACACCTCGAGCCACCATGCTCAAAATCAATAGCCACGCGAAATTCGACATCAAGTACCCAAAATGCATTACCATAACCATGGAGAAGCAGATGACACAATGCCACACAAAACCCGAAAGAACATAACCTATACGCCATCAACCATGCAATACCCAATTACTCATCTCGCTCAAATTCTGCAATAAGCCCAAATAGAACCGCACCAGGTGTGCATACAACCAACGAATCACAACCCCTCGTGGCATAGAAGAGTAACTCACATAATATATCAGAACACGAATAAGCTCAACACCAACCGAATGGCACATCCCTCAACAATAGCAATATGGAGCCAACCAATTCGGCTCGGTGTAGAATACATATCCTAATTGGGCATACCAATGGACCCCAATCAACTCCGGGCACCCATAAATAGATAAATAACCCTCTTAAAGCCCACAATGACTGAAGCGTAACACATACTATCATCTAGCTAGCTTCGGCCATGACTTCACAGTCCACAACCATGAAACAATCCGCTCCTGAGAACTCCCAGTCTACAAATCTATAGAACACACGAATCACCATAGCTTATCCCAACTCCACCGCCAGAATGTCTAACACATCTCCCATACACGATCATCTTACGAGGTGTACTTCTAAAATTCTTCCATTCCACATAGAAAAATTTGAATATCAGCAGTCGATCAACCAGGAGAGTGCCGCAATACCAATGAAGTATCCATAAATTAAAACATATTGCCCCTTCTGAAATGTACACTCTCATCAAGCCATACCAAATAGTAATATCATTTACATAGTCATTTGAAACCGTCCATGTTGCTTAAGAATTTTATGACCTTCCCTCAAAACTGAACTGTGACCTCACTCAGGCAAATCTCAATCCCACACAACACACCGCATATACCATGCCATCATATGAAAAATACGAGAACTTCATAATCCACTCCGAGTCACAAGCAACTACATATTCAATTAGCCAAGGCCCTTCCATTTGATTCCATCCAGGAGAAAATCATTATGCACCACATGCTCCTCATGCCAGTAGGAAATATACTCCTCGAACCGTGGTAGAAACTATTGAGAACCCTTCGAAGTCCATTTGCACATAACCAAGCTATCAGAACCGAATCTCTCTAACTCAACCCAGCCACACAGGTCGCCAAAACCCAAGAACATTGCCACGAAACACCTTTAGAGACTAGCCACATCATAAGTACCCAAAGAACCGATTATATCCATTACTGTGCTGATCCAGCCTACTACCACACTGTCATATTTCTCCAAGTCCCTTCCAAATTGCCTTCAAATTGATACCGCTCCTTGCTAGAACACCACGATCCTTAACCAAAATTCACGACACAAGAGAACCTAGTATAAAACCACAACGCCCTAAGGCCCATAAGCCGCTGACTTCTCTCTTAAGCACCCCAAAGCACCACAACTGCGACACCCACTCTAAAGAGACCTTATGTGAACCTAAAATTATTTCCTTCACCTTCTTGATACTGAAATGCATAATCCACAATGATATAAAAATGCCACAAGTCTCGATACCATCCCATGAAAACATCAGATCCTAGCCATATACCAATCCGAAATTCTCAATTTCTACATATAATTCTTGAATCCATTAGAACCATTCTCGAGAGTCATCCGCTCTGCTCAAATCTCAATTGCACCATCCCAAACGGGCCAAACGACTGGTGCCACATTGGCACGACGACACCCAAAGGAGTAACCCCACCTTAACGGGACGAAGCAAATTCCTACTCCATGCACACTACATCTTTCATGACTAACCACTCAATCATTCCATAATTCCCATATACCCATAGAGTGTAATACAACCCGTATCCAGAAATCCCCTTACTTGAGTCATCCTCAATATCAACCCCTGCAGTCATAGCTGATTCACCAGTATACCTCAAATCGAAATCAATACAACACACAGCCGTGCAATCAACTAATCAATAGCAGACTCCCCCACTTGGCTCAAAGCCAATGAATAAATCATCTAATAACTTACAATATCCACTCCCATACTGGCATAATACCGCAATAGGATTCAACTAAATCCTTCATAAGCTCATGGAACACAAACTATTTAATACCTCAAATCGCACAAATATAACCCACTGGTAGAAAAGAAAGCTTCCACACAACATCATAAAATCACACATCTGTAGATTACCTCGCAGGTTATAACCCACCTGTTTTGCCTCAAGCTGACGTCTCTCTATACTCCTCCACAATCATAACTATTACGCAATTACTTAATCTTCCTGTGTCTGAACTCATAACACGACATGAAATCTACTACACTCCACAACTAAACAACAGGAGAGGTCCTTCAACATACCCATAACTCGAGGCCATACGCCAAATCAAGACAGAAATCAAATACCCAATAGTTCTTGCTATATCTCAAGTAACCTCTTCTCGTCACATTCAAACCATATGAACACATCTCGCAGTCACATCATACTCATCATATGCCATCCAGCCACAAATTCCACTAATAGGGACACTACCAGACATATATATCCTAAATTTCCTGTAGCCTTTCGAAGATAGGTATGGACGTCATCATACCAATCCATGGGACTCTACTAGACACTTGCTCATGACTTGTAGAACCTATGAACCTAGAGCTCTGATACCAACTTGTCACGACCCTAAATCCACTAGTCATGATGGCACCTAACCCAACTCGCTAGGTAAGCCAATTAACCACTAACCAGTTCCAATAACAATTAATAAAGCGATTAAGTAAAGAAATATCTTTATCTTATACATTTTTCAAGGACTGGTAGTACAAATCATGAGCTTCTAAGAATAGAGTTTATAAAGCTGAAATGAAATAAATACATAGTATGTTTGAAAAGTACATAAACATAATTTTATAGATATAAGGCTACCACGAACAAGAGGCAGCTACAACCGGGATGAAGGTCCATCTTAATCCATCTCTCATCGAACACAACAACATCAGCAACCAACATCTGCACGCAAGGTGCAGAAGTGTAGTATGAGTACAACCGACCCCATGTACTCAATAAGTAACAAACCAAACCTTAGGTTGAAAGTAGTGACGAGCTAACACAAGGTCGGGTCCAATACCAATATCCCACAACAGTTCATAATATCATAATACAAGTAATAAAAGATGTATCTCACAAGTAAAATGCTCAGCTCGTTCACAGTTCCAGAAAAATAGTCATGTTTTTCAAGTATCTTAGTGAAAACGCAAATCTTTTACCGAAAATGCCAAAAATACGAGTAAGTTTGAAAATTGTAATTTTTCCAAATATCCTTTCCACAATAAATAAGATGTTTCATTTTCTTTCCAGATAGCAAGTGTGAAATACCACTCTATGCCCACATATCAATATGTGTAAAAAGTCATGAATGACGTGATACCATACAACATGAGGAAAAATGCATCTATATGCTTGTATGTCATGTGTGCATGCCAATGCCATGTATCTGAAAGATGAATCATGTACTCACATTCTCAGAATACTCAATCTCATTATCTCACACTTTCCACTCATCATGCTCAACCACTCGGTACTGTATATGGCCTATACGGCCCAGGAAAGATCCATTCTGGAATATATACATCACTCACCATCAGTCACTCAGTACCGAGGAAGGCCAATCCGGTCCCATGAAAAAGATCCATCTCCAGGTATATAAATGCTTCGGACAAGATCCATGTCCAGGGAAGATCCATCTCTCAATATAATCAACCGTGCTCACTAGGGGTGTGCAGACTCCGGAGGGGCTCCTACAGCCTAAGCGATATAATCCGCACGGACCACTCACGTGCTGTACGGACAACTCACATGTTATAATATCAAATCTGTATCCGCACGGACAACTAACGTGTTACACGGAGAACTCACGTGTTGCACGGACAACTCACGTGCTATAGTATCAATATACTCACAAACAGGCCCCCTGCCTCACTCAGTCATCAATCTCTCCAGTCTCACTCACGGGCTCACAATGTCATGAAACTTGCCCGACAACAGTGATATGATATATTAATAAATAATAACTGAGACTGAGATATGATAAGAATGCATGAATATGACTGAGTACGAAATACCAATGAAATCAATAAAATGATAGCAAGAAATGACCACTATGGGTCCCAACACTATCGGCATAAAGCCTAAACATAATATCTAACATGATTGACAACTCATTTATTTTATCGCATGGTGAAAGCACGGATATTAACAAAATAGGACTACTATACAGTGCCATGGAAACACCAGAGTCCCAATTCACTCGGTGCATGCCCACACGCCCGTCACCTAACATGTGCGTCATCTCAATACCAATCACGTAACACATATTTCGGGGTTTCATACCCTCAGCACTAAATTTAGAACAGTTACTTACCTCGAACAAGCCAATTCCAATACCGAGCAAGCCAAATGATGCTCCAAAATTCCATCCCATGCGTTCTGACCTCCAAACGGCTCAAAACTAACCAAAAACAACTCAAATACATCAAACAATGCCAAAGGAACCAATCTCAATCGAAAAAGATCAAATCTTGAATCAAAAGCCCAAAATCGGCCAAAAGCCCAACCTGGGACCGCACCTCGGAACATGAAAAAATTTACAAAATTCAACAACCCATTCAATTACGAGTCCAACCATATTAGTTTATCTCAAATATGACCCCAATTCGATATTAAAAACTCAAAAATTCATATTATGAAACTTTAGGCCAAAACCCCCCAATTTACTCTATAAAATTTACAATCTAATTACCAAAAATGAAGGTAGATTCATGAAATATAATCAA
Organism: Nicotiana tabacum; assembly: GCF_000715075.1. Taxonomy (NCBI): domain Eukaryota; kingdom Viridiplantae; phylum Streptophyta; class Magnoliopsida; order Solanales; family Solanaceae; genus Nicotiana; species Nicotiana tabacum. The sequence continues at coordinate 89,503,124 of NC_134096.1, read as the reverse complement.
AACTCAGTATAGAATACTTACCCCAATTCATATGGTCAAAATTGCCTCAAGAATCACCTCAATCCGAGCTCCATAGCTCCCAAAATGAAGAAAGAACCAAAACCCTAGATAATATAGCTTCTGCCCCAGCGATTCCGCATTTGCGGACAATTAGTCGCATCTACGACCACCGCTTCTATGGTAAAAACTTTGCTTATGCAAAAATAGCCTTGCCCAGCAATCCCCGCACCTGCGGATATCAAATTCCACTTCTGCGAAGATTTTCGCACATGCACTTCCAATCTCGCATCTGCGCGCACGTATGTGCGCTACAAAAATTCGCTTACGCGGTCTTCCTCACCCAGCCTCTTCTCGCTTCTACGACTCTACAAACGCTTCTGCGACCATCGAACCTGCGCAATACCAGTCGCAGGTGCGGAACACCAGAACAAGCAGCTTAGCAAAAATCCAAAATGTAATGAAATGATCCGAACCTCGTCTCAAACTCACCTGAGCCACTCGGGACCCCGTCCAAATATATCAACAAGTCCAATAACATAACACGGACCTACTCGAGGCCTCAAATCACACATAACAACATCAAAATGATGAATCACACCTCAACTCGAAATCAATGAACTTTAAAACTTCAAACTTCTACAACCGATGCCGAAACATATCAAATCACGTCCGATTGACCTCAAATTTTCCACACAAGTCACATTCGATGTTACGAACCTTCTCCAACTTCCGAAATCGGATTTTGACTCTGATATCAAAAGTCCACTCCCAGTCAATCTTTCTAAAAATCCAACTTTTGCCATTTCAAGCCAAATTCCACTACGGGCCTCCAAATCACAATCCGGATGCGCTCCAAAGTCCAAAATCACCCAACGGACCTACCGAAACCATCAAAATTCCAATCTGATGTCAAATGCTAAAAAGTCAAACTTGGTCAACTCTTTCAAATTTAAAGCTCCTTAGTTGAGAATCATTCTTCCAAATCAGATTCTGAATAACCTAAAAACTAAAACTGACGATTCACATAAGTCATAATACATAATACGGAGCTACTCACGCCCGTAAATTATCGAGCGAAGTGCAAATGCTCAAAATGACCGGTCGGGTCGTTACAGTAATAGTCCAAAATGAATGTTAAGTATAGTCCAAAATGAATGTTAAGTCATAAATTGATTAGATATACGATTTCAGCTATGTAGAGTAGTAAATTACGGTTGTCATATGTGTAGTTTAACTCGGAAAAGAATTTCCTGCTTAGGTAATATATTGAATATTATAATTATATCCACCGTTAACACAAATATTTAAGGGCGTAGAAGTCGAGTAACATCTCAGGAATATTTTAGTCGTATAACATTTAGCGTGTAACATTCGTGCTTTTATAATAATATAGATTTAATGTAAATATCTTGTGTAGATAAAATAAGTACATAAAAAATTTACTTGCACTTAGTGCTTGCTTGAATCATGGAATGCAAGATACATATTTATATATATATATATTTATTATTTAATCATTCTTAAATGATATATACTTTTACTTTAGTTTTTAATTAATAAGTTTGAATTTGTTGATTTGATATAAATACTAAATGGAATAAGAATTTATCTTATTGCATTGTTGTTTACCCGTAAAATGGTACAGTTGAATTTATACGTGGTTTCTAGACAAGTGAACTAATTTGATCCTGAAATAAGATAATAATTGAAAAAATGTATAATACTTAGCCTTGATATGTAGATGAAACAACAGAGAAAACAGTTTCGGGAACAAGGTTTCCGGGTACAGCAATGATGAGATCAAAAAGCAAGAAAATAAGATTGTATTAATCTTTGTATGAAATACAGTGTATATTTTTCCAGAAATATCGCGTCACTTACAATGATCACTAAGCTCATTATTTTATAGCTATGAAGAAGGTACTAGGGTCGTGACCTTCTTTAATGTCAATTATGAGGAGTATTGATGAAGATGTAAAGGTGAACATAAATGTCGAATTCTCCGTAACGGGTCATCGCTCTTAATGCTGCAGAATTTCTTATTAAATGTTACTGGGTGCAGAGCATTTAATGCCTTTATGAACGTTATCTCTTCCGATGACAAACAAAATAGTTGCGTTCGGTCTTCGGTCATCCCCGTCTTAAGTTCCACAAGGGTGGCCACGTGCCATAACATATTTTTACCTAATACAGATAGTCCCCCTGCTTTTCGGTGATATAACTTTATGTTACTGGGAAGTTGGTAGAAACACACTTTTGGCGGGAATTACTATAATTCCTTCTGAAAGCTACTAACGGTTGATTAGACGCTTGTCTCTCCGCATTTAATGACCCGAACACGCATCTTCCCATGATTTAGCATGCCTTTTACCGATTATCGAGGTAATCCTGGCCAAGAATTTAGCCGCCAAAACTTTTACTTATACGTATCAACTCCTACCCTCCCCATATTTCATAACTTTTCTAGCTTCCTTAATCTAATATTGCATATTGTGTTTTCACCTTTTTCCTATTTCACTTCAAACGAAAAAACCTTTATCTTTTTCGATAGTTTCTTCCTCAAAGCGTACCGGTTCTTCAAAAAGTAAGAACAAAGCCGAGGACTTTGTCTCTCCAACAATGGGCTCCATCATCCCAAAAAGACTCAGTACCACAAAGGACTTTGAAGAGAAATTCCCTTTTGATATTTCTCGTTTATGGGCTGTTAGTATGTACCCTTCTTCCATCCATCCTTCCAGTATTCCTGGTGTGAATGAAGACTGTCGTTGCCATGAGTTGTATATCATTGCTCCTGATCTATCGGAGCGAGTGACCCTTCCCAAGGAAGGTTTTTCATACTTTTATAGGTATCCCTTTACTTTTGGTGCGTTTTCTTTGAGCGAAAAGCTTGATTCTGTGATTGTGGAGTTTTGCCTTCACTACCAGGTGTGTTTGGCACAGATAAGTCCTTCATTGTTGAGGACGGTTGCATGACTTCGACGTTTGTGCCAGGAGACTGGAGAAGAGCTAACACTAGCTCATATGATGAATCTCTACTCCCCCAAGATTTTCCGAGGTGGTATGATAAACCTCTAGAAACGAGGTCACCATGCTTTGTTGACTAGCATGGATGATGATAACGATTGCGGATGGACAGAATAGTTCTTAGTAGTTGCCACTAATAATATCATTCCAACAATGGCTTCATCCTTTCCGGCCGATTGGAACCGCACTCGTAAGATCTTTATTTAATATATCTTCTTACATTAATATCCTTCTATGGCAGTATCGACCCTTCATCCCTCGTATGTTTCAGCAACTCGATGGGTCCCACTGGTGGTGGAAGGCTAGGACTGGTGATTTCAGAATATTTTGGACGCCACGACACCCAAAGCTCATTAGTGGAAAGAACTGGCCCTGAAATACGGGTGGAAGGCCAAAAATCATGGTAATTTGAACTTACATTGCTTCCATTTTTCTTTGTCTTGTATATGGAGAACTTGATTGAACCATTCTGGCTTGTTCACAAAATCAGGTCTACCTGCGGGATCTGTTGTTGTCCCCGAGGAGGACGTTCTGGCTGATCCTGTTGATGCAACGAGACTGCTTCAGGAAGCACTTACTCAAACAGGTATATCCGAGCATGTTTCAGGCGCAAACACTTCGTCACGGAGTCCCCGACCGAAAGATAAGCAACCAAAGAGAAGACGTTCCTCCGCGGCCGGGGTAGAAGAATAAGAGGGCAACGACTGATGTCCCCGAGCTATCTCTGGTGACGATTAGTCCTCCTTCCGGGCCGGTCATAGACACCATGATGAGGGAGCTTCTCTTCATAGAAGGCGACGATACTCATCATCTCAACAGGATGCTCAACCTATTGAGATAGTTAAACCAACCGAGGATGATGTCTCCGTACTTTCAGGAGAATTTGATTTGGTAGATAATGCCAACTCCTATTCTCGGACCTAATTGTTGTGTCCGGTACTGCGAGGCCGAGTACCGGGTCTTTGTCGTCATAGGTTGGCGAGCATCCAACATCTAACACTGCTTTTGACGCAGCTGCTTCTCACTCTTCAACCCCATCAGCTTCATCTCCACCTTCACCAACACCAACAATTGCTTCATCATTTCCATCTTCATCCACTCTACCACCAATAAGTGTTATATCACCTCCATCGGCCACATCTAACCATGAAGAAGGCATTCCTCTTCCACAGTCCCCAGTTCATGGGAATTTGGGGGGAAATTATGATGCCTCTTCTGAAGATCCACAAAGGAGGAGGAATGTTACCCTTTCGGTCTCTACCGGGTACAACCTACTTTCCCGGCTGATGAAGCTTGCTAACTATCTGAAGCCTTTGGCTTCAGAGAAAGATTGTGAAAAGATTCAAGCACTCTCGGGGGAGTGTTTGTTGAATAATGCCATGCACAATGCTGCAGCGGTGCGTCCTTTTCTTCCTTTGTTATTTCTTCTACTTTTGAATGTATTATAAGCTTTACTTCTTCTTGTTTTGTAGGCCAAATTTCTCGCTTCTGAGGGCCTTCAGATGTTGATTTGTGAGAAGGAGGAACTTGCTTCTGAACGGAATTAACTTTTGGTGGAACGGGACCAAACTGTTCTCCGCCTCTCAGAACTGGAAACCAAAGCCTCTGAGGCCGTCATTTTGGAAGCTCGTTTGCAGCAAATCGAGCAAAAAGTGGTAACCCTGAGCAAAGAAATTAGCTCGATGAGGGTTAGATTTGATGAAGCCAAGGCTAAATGGGCTAAAGTCCAGGACGCCATTCTTGTTGCAACCGAGCGCGAGGCTGCTACTGCTGAAAAGGTAACTAACTTAAAAGTAGCCTTGAACTCCAAAGTCGAAGAGCTTGTTGTTGTGGGGGCAAAACATGCCCAGCTAGAAGAGAAGTACATGAAAACTATCGAGCATAATAGGCTCTTTAGTTCACCTATCCTCGAACTTGATGTCAGCCTCAAATCTGCTAGGTCCGCCCGAAAAAATCTTTCTACCGAGATAACCCAACTCAAAGAAGAACTCAAGCGCCAAAAAGCTTCCCTCATTGTTGAAAAACTTATGTCATGTACAACACGAGGAGAAAAACCTTGGAAGAGGCCAAAGCTGATGTCATTGATATTGATGCCAAAATTGCTAAGGAACACGAGCCTGAGTTAGCTGCTAAGACTGGATTCCCATCAAGGTCTGATGTATCTGGCCCCTCTAGTTCTAGCTCTAAGTTTTCAAGAACTGAAAAAGAATCGGAGGGCAACGATGCTGAAGATCAGACTGGGGAAGACCTCGAGCCATCGGTGGAACCATCTACCTCTCCCAGGGGCGCGGACACTTCTCTTCCTCCTGGTTCCGAAGACACTGTAGTTTTGCTTCTTCTTTTTTCCTATTTTGTAATTTTACCTCTTTGGCACGTTCTTGTAAATAAAGACATATTTTTGCTCAAATATTGTTTGAGTCTTACCTTCGTTTGAATATCCGTGCAAGTCTTTAACCCTTGTATTTGCTTAAGGATTCTACGCACGTTTTAATGTTCACATTTTATTGTGTGTGATCTCGGATGCTTTTCTTCGATGCAGTTTGGTTCCGAGCATTATCCCATTTTAGGTGAGGGTTTCTATAAGTATTTGCACAAGTTTTCTTTTTGCGTACTTTTCATATGCGACTTCTAGTGTATTTTTCCCGATGACGTTTTTGATTCCGGACATAGATTCTTCTGGAACCAACCCTTTAATGTGAGGGTTTTTATAGGAGAGGGCCATTTTATGTTTACAGTGCTCTTGAATAGGACGTCTCATGTTCATTGCGGTACTAATATTTGAAGTACTTGTTTAACTTTCAAATGACAAAGTTAATTTATCGTTCAGACAAGAAATAAGGTAAAAACAAAAGGATTTCATTTTATTCCTTCTATTTTCAAAAAATACATAAGGGTTTGCTATGCAGAAAAGAAATTGCCATTACTTATAGCTATTTTGTACAACTTGTTTCTACGGGGCTGGTTGCGTAGTCCCCGGTCCTAATAATGCACTTTGTTTCTGGATTTTCATTCTCGATTGACGTGACAATTAATGTTGCCATTCTGGATTTTGGTTCCCCGGTTGACATGACAGTCGTTGTTGCAGTATCCTCATATCATCCCCCCAGTGTTCAAATATGAAGAGTGTGAATTGGAACACTGGAAGTCTTGTATCTTCGAAGATTCCACTAATGAATTGCTAGATAATCCTTAACTTGGTAACACAACTTTACTTCCCCTCGGGAATTTATGCTATCGAGCAAAGAAATATCTAACAATCATATAGTGGTTTGCGCTCGTGAACGGTCGGGTAACCTTTGTTCGGTAGCAAACTTAACTTCCCAGTTGGGAATTTGCTATCAAAGGTCTTATAGTTATTGTCTTCGTATTATGCTTTCTATTGCTGCCTCGTTAAAACACTTGTCCGAAAAACCCAATTAAGACAAAATTTGAATGAAGGGAAAAAGAGTGCAACACATACTTTCCGATCAGATAGTGTTCATCAGCAATTTGAGGTGTGCCATGTTCCAATTCCTGGGCAACTTTTCTACATTTTTGTTCTCCAGCTCGTATGAACCTTTCCCGGTGATAGCTGAAACACGGTAGATGCCTTCTCATGTTGGACCTAACTTGCCCGTGTTGAGCTCCGGGTTATTTTGAGTTACTTTCCTTAGGACCAAGTCTCCTACTTTGAAATAACGGAGGTTGGCTCTTCGATTATAATATCGCTCCATTCTCTGCTTTTGAGCTGCCATTCTTACATGCGCCAAGTCCCTGCGTTCCTCGAGCAATTCCAAGTTGATTAACATCGCTTCGTTGTTCGACTCTTCATCCGCCTGAAAATATCTCAAAGTGGGTTCACCCATTTCCACCGGGATTAGGGCTTCAGCACCGTACACAAGGGAAAAAAGAGTTTCTCCTGTGCTTGATTTGGTCGTTGTTCGGTAGGTCCATAGAACGCCGGGCAATTTTTCTGGCCATTTGCCCTTTGCTGCTTCCAACCTTTTCTTGAGGGTTTGAATAATTAATTTATTTGTTGACTTTGCTTGACCGTTTACGCTTGGATGATAAGGAGAATATGTAATCCTCTTTATCTTCAAATCTTCGAGGAATTTTGTAACTATTGCACCGATAAACTGTGGTCGATAACTATTATCTTCAAATCTTAGAGGAAATCGACCACTTCGCGTTTTTCGATCTTCTGATAAGGACCTGCTTCCACCCATTTAGAAAATTATTCAGTCAAAATTAAAAAGAACCTTACCTTTTCGGGAGGCGGTGGCAGCTGTCCGACGATGTCCATCCCCCATTTCATGAACGACCATGGGGATAGAACCTAATGCAAGGGTTCTGCTGGTTGGTGTACTAGCGGTGCGTAGCGTTGGCACTTATCGCATTTTCGTTCAAAGTCTTTGGCATCTTGTTCCATGCGAGGCCAGTAATATCCTGCCCATACCAACTTCAGCACCAAGGAGTCTGCACCTGAGTGATTGCCGCATATCCCTTCGTGGACCTATCTCATGACATATGTAGCTTCTGATGCTCCTAAGCACCAAGCCAACGAGCCTTAGAAGGATTTTCTACACAATTGGCCTCTTTTAAAGCTATAGCGTGCAACTTTGGTGCATAACGCTCGTGATGCTTTTGGGTCTTCGGGCAACCTTCCGTGTTTGAGATAGTTGATTATTTCATTTCTCCAGTTCCAGACCAGACTAGTCGAATTTACCTTATAGTAACCATCTACATCCAGGGCTGAGTTCATCAGTTACACTACCGTCTCGGATTTCGATCCCTTCATTTCCGTTGATGATCCTAAGTTTGCTAATGCATCCGCTTCTGCGTTGTCCTCCATTGGGATATGAGTAATTGGCCACTCCCGGAATCGTGTCAAAAGAGCCTGGACATTTACCATGTATTGTTGCATGCGTTCTTCTTTGATATCAAAGATCCCGTATACTTGATTTACCACCAGCTGTGAATCACATTTGATTTCGATATCCTCGGAATCAAGTCCTCGGGCCAATTCGAACCCTGCAATCAAAGCCTCATACTCTGCTTCATTGTTAGTTAAAGGGATCGTTCTGATGGCTTGCCTTAAGGTCTACTCTGAAGGCATAATTAAGACTATTTCGAGTCTAGGCCCTTTTACGTTGGAAGCTCTGTCTGTAAACAAGGTCCAAACACCCCGGTGTTGATTCCGACACCATTACTGCCTCTTCGGTTGCCTAAGGCAACAATCCCAGACTGAAATTGGCCACGAAGTCAGTCAAAACTTGCGACTTAATTGCAGTACCTGTTTTATATTCTATGTCGAATTCACTCATTTCGACGGCCCATTTGGCCAATCTGCCTGAGAGCTCGGGTTTATTGAGGATGTTTCGCAAAGGAAAAGTAGTCACCACAGCTATAGAATGGCATTGGAAGTAGGGCCTCAACTTACGAGCGGCGACTACGAGAGCTAAGGCCAGCTTTTCCAAATATGGGTAGCGAGTTTCTGTTCCCGTTAAATTTTTCTACCGTAATAAATGGGAGATTGCGTAGCTTCATCCTCATGGACTAAAAATGCACCTATCGCAACTTCTAAAATCGCGAGGTAGATTAGTAATGTTTCGTCTTCTTTTGGTTTTGAAAGAAATGGAGGGCTTGATAGGTACCTCTTCATATCCCTCAGAGCTTGTTGGCACTCCGGTGTCCATTCAGAATCATTTTTCTTTTTTAGCAGTGTGAAGAAGCGATGACATTTTTTCGACAACCGAGAAATGAACTTGCTCAAAGATGCTAATCTTCTTATGAGTCTTTGGACTTCCTTTACGTTCGACAATTGATCCGGGATATCCTCTATGGCCTTGATTTTGTCTGGGTTTACTTTAATTCCCCTTTATGAGACTAAAAATCCCAGAAACTTATCAGAACTGACCCCGAACGCGCACTTCTCGAGGTTAAGTTTCATGTTATGCTTCCTCAGGATGTCGAATGTTTCTTGCAAATGCTTAAGATAGTCACCTGCCTTCAAAGACTTAAAGAGCATATCATCTATATAAACTTCCATAGTCTTACCTATTTGTTTTTCAAACATCTTATTTACGAGCCTTTGATAAGTGGCTCCGGCGTCTTTCAACCCGAATGGCAATACATTGTAACAATATGTACCGAAATTCGTTATAAATAAAGTTTTTTCCTCATCTTCCGGGTTCATGTTGATTTGGTTGTACCCGGAATAAGCATCGAGGAAATTCATCAACTCGTGCTCGGCAGTGGCATCAATCATTTGATCGATATTTAGCAGCGGGAACGAGTCTTTTGGGCACGCCTTATTAAGGTCTTTATAGTCTACACACATGCGAAATTTATTGTTCTTCTTAGGAACTACTACTACATTGGCTAGCCAGTCCGGATATCTTACCTCCCGGATCGAACCGATTTTAAGCAAGTGGGTTACCTTTTCTTTGACGAATTTATTCTTGGACTCAGCAATAGGGTGTTTCTTCTGCCTTACCGATGGTATGTTGGATCCAAACTCATCTTGTGCATGGCTATTTCTGTCGGGATACCTGTCATATCCTCGTGCGACCATGCAAAAATAATCAGCATTAAATTTAAGGAATTCAATAAAACTAGACCTGAGTTCCGGGTGCAGTCCTGTCCCCAAATGGAATTTTTTTCCTAGGAATTCCTAGAATAATGTAACTTGCTCCAGTTCTTCTGCTGTGAAATTCGTTGCGTCCGTCTCTTATGAAACATGGAAATATCTCGGCACCTGATATTGTTCTGATGACTCTACCTCCGGGCTAACTCCTTCTATATCGGGAGTAGGTGCCGGTTCCTGTAATTGCTATGTCGCGCGTTCCTTCCCTTTGCTACTGGAAACTAAGATTGTATTCATCTCTCTTGCTGCCGGTTGATCGCCTCTTATTTGCTTGATTCTTTCGGGCATTGGAAACTTCAGCAATTGGTGATATGTTGAAGGTACACCTTTCATCTCGTGTAACCACGGCCTTCTTAGGATGATGTTGTATCCCATGTCACCATCTACTACTTCGAAAAGAGTTGTTTTCATTACTCCTTCAGCGTTCGTGAGCAGTAAAATCTCTCCCTGGGTCATCACGCTCGCAAGGTTGAATCCAACGAGGAGTTTTGTTGCCGGAATAATGCTTCTAGTGAGTTTAGCTTGCTTCAATACTCTCCATTTTATGATATTAGTCAAACTTCTCGAATCCACTAGAACATGTCTAATCTTAAAATCTAACATATGTAAAGAAATTACCAGTGCATCATTGTGTGGTAACAACAATCTGTTTGCGTCCTCTTCGTGAAAGTGATATCTTCCCGGAGTCTTTTACTATGAGTTATTGATACTTTCGTCTTCTTCGCTGCCGAAAAGGTGACCCCGTTAATCTCATTCCCCCTGAATATCATATTGATCGTTTGGCGTGGGGCTCTTCTTCTGCTTTCAAGGGTTCCACGTTGTCTATGTTACGACCATCATTATTTTTAGCTCGGTCGCTCAGGAATTCTCTGAGGTGACTATTCTTCAATAGTGTTGCCACTTCTTCTCGGAGATGTCGGCAGTCCCCTATTCGGTGGTCGTTCATCCCATGGTACTCACACCATAAGTTGGGATCCCTCTTCCTGGAATCGGATCTCAAATATCTCGAGAATCACGCCTCTTTAATGTTTCTCATGGCTCTCACCAATTCCATTATACTCACATTGAAGTTATACTCCGATAATTTGGGGTAAGAAATATCCCGAGACCCCGACGTCTCTTTATCCTGGAGTGATCTATTGTTTCGACCACGATCGATCCCTCTGTCAACGACGAACTTGTTTGTTGTCCGAAAGTTTCTGCCACGGCCTTTGGTCTGCTCGTAGGGCAAAAACCAGCCCCTCAAAGTTCGTTTGTCTACGTCGTAGTTATCCTTTGATTTATCTCTGCTCTTCTCCCGTCCTTTGGCCGATAATGTGGAACCGACCTGGTCATCTTCGATCCTTATCTTTGACTCGTACCGGTTATGGACATCTACCCAAGTTGTTGCTTGGAACTCAAGCAGGCTCTCATTCAGCTTTCGGGAAATAATTGGTGAATGCTTCAGCTGCCCATTCATCCGAGACAGCTTGGAGCAATATTCTTTCTTTCTGGAATCGGGTAACAAACTCTCGCAATAATTCGGATTCCCCCCGTGCGATCCTGAATATGTCGACCTTTAGGGCATGTAATTTTCTGGCCCCGTCATGAGCCTTGATGAAATAATCTGTGAGCATCTCAAAGGAATTTATGAAATGCTCGGGTAATAAGGAATACCACGTTAGGGCTCCTCTCGTGAGAGTTTCTCCAAATTTCTTTAGCAACATAGATTCAATTTCGTGAGGAGCTAAGTCATTTTCTTTTACCGCCATTGTGTAGGTGGTAATATTCTCCTCTGAGTCTGAAGTCCCATCATACTTCGGCACTTCAGGCATTTTTAACCGTTCCAGAATTAGTTTAGGTGCCGCGCTCGGCTTATACGGCAATTGAGTATACTTCTTCGAATTCGGGCCTTTCAGTATTGGTGGAGCGCCCGGGATTTGGTCCATGCGGGAGTTTACTTCTCTCATAAACCGTAAAAGTTCATTTTTGAATGGGTCGTTCTCGTTGTTGAGGCCAGATCTACTTCCCTCGGCCCCGTCAGAGCCAACTTCGCCCCTGGGAGTGTTGTTGTCGATTCTCTGCGTTGTTTGGTTTGCGGGATCATCGGAAGGATTTGGATCTCGTATGTTTGCATTATTTGAATTCCCCGATAGAGCCTTTTTCAGCTCCGTCATAACCTGATCATGCCATATGAGATGGCATAGAATGATTGCCTATTGCTCTTGCAGGACCCTCACCGCATCTACGACTTGCTCGTCATCAGCATCATCAGGAGTTGTATCTCGAACCTGTTGAGGGTACTACCTGTCACGCACATGCTTGATGTCATTCTCCTCATTGCATGTATCGCTGATTGAATCCTCGAAATGAGGCTGATCCCCTCGATTTCAAGGTTGTGCGTGTTGTTAACAGTGTTATCTGCCATTTTTTTATGATTTTTTCTAAGACAAAATAATCAAATCGCGTTAGTAGAAAAGGCAATGATCAATTTAATTGCACGGTGGGCGCCAAACTGTTTACCCGTAAAATGGTATAGTTGAATTTATACGTAGTTTCTAGACAAGTGAACTAATTTAATCCTGAAATAATATAATAATTGAATAAATGTATAATACTTAGCCTTTAAATGTAGACAAAACAGTAGAGATGACAGTTCCGGGAACAAGATTTCCGGACACAGGCCACAACAATGATGAGATCAAAAAGCAAAAAAATAATATTGTATTAAGCTTTGTATGAAATACAATGTAAGTTTTGCCAGAAAATTCGTGTCCCTTACAATGATCACTGATCTCATTATTTATAGCTATGAAGAAGGTACTGGGGTCGTGCCCTTCTTTAACGTTAATTACGAGGAGCATTGATGAAGATGTAACGTTGAACATAAATACTAAATTCTCCGTAACGGGCCGTCACTCTTAATACTGCAGAATATTCCTTATTAAATATTATCGGGCATAGAACATTTAATGCCTTTATGAATATTATCCCTTTCGGTGACAAACAGAATAGCTGTGTTCGGTTTTCGGCCATCTTCGTCTTGAGTTCCACATGTCCCCTTCTTGGGTGACCACGTGCCATAACATATTTTACCGAATACAATTGTAATGTTGTACATGGTATGCAATCAATATTAAAGACTAAGAACACCAAAAACTTTTATATGGACAATTGAAACACAACTTTTATATGGACAAAACTTAATAAGTGCATCAAAAACTAACAAAGAATAAGAGTTAGATGTACAAATATCATTTTCTAACCCTTCAAGGGTGCGTTTGGTACAAAGGAAAATATTTTCAAGATGTTTTCTTTGGAAACTATTTTCTTGAAAAAGAAGAGGGGTTCTTACTTATTTTTCGATATTTAGTTAGGAAATAATTTTTTTTTGAAAAATATAATTTATTATATGACACCAAATGGGGGGGGGGGAGGGAGGGGGGATTGGTTGGGGGGATAGTGTGTGAAAAGTTGAAAATGAGTTTTAAGAAATATTTTTTCTCCTTTTGGTAGGGAAGTTATTTTCCTCTACTTTTAAGAGGAAAATAAGTTTATGAAGAATTTCTTTTATAAATATTTAAGCCAATAAAATATTTGTTTAGCAGGACTAAAATAAAATACTTGGAGTACTAGTTTAGCGGCGTGACTCGAGAGGATAATATTAAAGTGAGGCTAGACACACAAGTCATACCCAAGAGAGATAGTTTTAAATATCTTGGGTCTATAATCCAAAAAAATGAGAAGATTGACGAGCATGTCATACATTGTATTGGAATAGGGTGGATAAAGTGGAGGCTCGCATCCTGGAACTTGCGCGACAAAAATATACCACCAAGACTCAAAAGTAAGTTTTACAGGACAGTGATTAGACCCAGTGGCCGATTTATATTTTGAGATATAGGTACTGAAGCGCTCATTGGCTTTGGCCAAATTATGTCATGTATTCATAGATAATTTTTAAAATTTTAAATAATTGACCATGACCATCCACTATGATCATGTTTGACCAATATAAATTTACACTAAAATTGGTGAAGCACCCACAACAATAAATCACGGATCCTCCACTGGTTAGACCGACTATATTGTATGAGGCGGAGCGTTGGTAAGTCAAGACCTCTCATGTTCAGAAGTTAAAAGTTGTAAAAATGAGGATACTGAGATGGATGTGTGGCCATACTAGGAGGAATATGATTAGGAATGAAGATATCCAAATGAGGTGGGAGTGGCCTGTGTGGTGGACAAGATGCGGGAAGCGAGGTTGAGAAGGTTCAGGTACGTGAAGAGGAGAGACACAAATGTCTTAAGTGAGGAGTGTGAAAGGTTGGCTATGGCGTGTCCAAGGAGAGGTAGAGGAAGGCCGAGGAAATATTTGAGAGAGGTGATCATACAGACCATGACACATCTTTAACTTACCGAGTACATGATACTTAATAAGATGGTGTGGGGTTGAAGATTATGGTTGTATGTTATTAAGTAGCTGAGCGCTTTTTCTTTCCAAGCTTGTACTTCTTTCTATAATTGTAGTACTAGTGTTATCTGTGTGTTCCTTTTTTTTTAGATCAATATTATTACTTGATATTTTCTCTGGTTCCTTCTTTATTTTGGTTGTTGCTACTATGTCACTTTCCATTGTTCTTTGTCATAATTGCTGTGATTTTGCTTTACTAAGCCGAGGGTCTTCCAGAAACAATCTCTCTACCTTCATAAGGTAAGGGTAAGGTATGCGTACATACTACCTTCCCCATACCCCACTTGTGGAAATGCACCAGGTGTACTGTTGTTGTTGTTATTGTTGTTGTTGTTGTTGTTGTTGTTGTTGTTGTATTTAAGCCAATCAAACATAAAAATTTGAAAATCATACCAAATACACCCCTAAATTCTCCTTATTCCACTACTTTCACCAAAACCGCTTGACAGCCGGCAAGGCAACATCTTGTGCTTGAGATGGAACTCCTTTCCATTTTCCATTATCTCAATTTTCCCAAGTTATCATTCAGAAGCGGTCATATATGGTAGGGAGAGGGATTACCGCTACCCATAAAATTCGGCAAAGACTCCATATATAATTGTAAATATCTTTAAAAAATAGTCAAATATTAAGATAGGCCCCATTACCAATTTTTATAAGCAATGATAAATTTATATTGACAGTAACAGTGCCCGTGGTCGTCGAATCTTGAGTCCGCCTTTATTATCATTGACACACTTTAGCGCAATTGATTCCAACAGATGACTCTGGTTCCATTGATCCATTGCCGTAGTATGTACTGATTGAGCTGATAAACTATTCCAAACCCTTCATATTATTCCTTCGAAAAGGCATCCACAAGCAATGTTATCACATCCCACAAACGCCTTCTCATCAATCACAACAATGCAAAACGTTTACACAATCTATTTTGTTTTACATGTGTTTTTCAGGTTAATAATCCTCACTTACTATTAAGAGCTACTTGTAGTTGGTTTTCACAGTGCAATGTGCGTAAACTTTTTTTGTTAGACATAATTTTTTGGGATCTTTACACAAAATAGCCGGCTATATTCATTGTTTACTTTTTCTAGCCATATACATAGCTTATATATTGATTATACATAATTATACACATATAATATATAAATTATGCATATATTATACCTTCACCGGCTATTTATATTTTAAGTGGTTGGGTAGACGGCTATTTGGGTTAATTCTATAATTTTTTTCTCTTGCAAAGACGAAGATAAAATATAATACGTGATGATAGAAAGGAATTTATCAGCAAATTAATTAAATAACTAGGTCATTCTTTGCAATTTATCCAACAACATAAATATTTTTAAGAAGAATTAACATAAATAGTTGGCCACCTAATCGCTTAAACTAAAATTAGAAGGAGGATGTATAATATATATATGTAATTGGTGAATAATCTATGTATATCGGTTAGAAAAAATAAATAATGCATCCGACCAGCTATTTGTGTAAAGATACCAAAGCTCATCAGCCAGCCTAATCTAATCTGGAACAGGCCCACATTTTATACAGTGTGGATTAGGCCCAGAGACCATTTACAAAGTCCAGTCCGGATGGGATTCGCTAACTTCACCGGCAAGTCCGCTGGGTGTTTTACTACTTACAAAAGGAAAACTAAGGGGACGAGGTTTCAGGTTGAAGCTTAGAACCCTAACTGATAAAGTTATCGCACGAAGCCAAATCGACAACTTCGGTAATGGAGCAAAACGATTTCGATCGCCTCCTCTTCTTCGAGCACGCTCGCAAGACTGCCGAAACTACCTATGCTAAAGATCCTCTCGATGCTGATGTATGTACACTTTCTTCTCTCTTTATGTATTATTTATTACTTTCGGGCAGTATGTACGTTCTTATGCTTATCGTATTAGTTTCATATAGCTCCAGCTTATATTAAATTGAGATTAGATCCCTAATGCCTAAGGATTGGTTTCTATTGTTTCCAATTACGCTTGCAGAACTTGACGAGATGGGGAGGTGCATTGTTGGAATTGTCACAGTTCCAGCCTGTCGCGGAATCAAAGAAGATGATTTCTGGTATTGAGTTTAGTACTAGTATTGTAATCCCTGCTAAAAGTTTCCTAGAATTGGTTCATTGGACAATCTCGAGTTATTGGGATGTTAATTTAATTAATTCTTCTTGAAGAATCAGTCTAAAGTATTAAGGTAATGAGTGTGAAGTGGACTAAAGACCTTTTAGACACTGCCTTTTCTTTTATTGATGGTTTCCGGGCCAGCTTGTGCACACCTCTAATATTCCATCACGTACCTATTCACAGCTTTATATGTGTACAGTAACTCTACCCTCTAAGATTTAGGTATATGGGAAGAAATCTCTTAACTATTTTAAGCACCTTGAATGCCCTTTTAAACTGGACGTGAGACTATATATTTCAACACTTCCCCACATATAACCAAATTGGGGTTCTCGTGTGGACTTTGCGAGTGTGAGAAGTGACCTGGGTTGGCTCTAAGACCAAGTCCATGTGAAAGAACTTAAAACATCCAACACAAAACCTAAGAGAACAAGTAGAGTGGCTAAGACATTTTTAAACACCTTGGATGCCCTTATATACCACTGGGACATTTATGGATTTCACAAAAGACATTTTCTATATCGTATTAGGGCGTTTCATGGGTGAGTAATCAAACAATTTTTTACGTCGCTCAAAGACAAAACTACTATGGCGTACTTACACTATTGAAGGAAATGGTTGGAAGGTGGTTGAAATATTGGGACCTCTGTTTAAATGAGTCGATGGAAATGAAGATAGTATTATCAGTTCTTGTCTTCTAATTGGCAATATATTGTTTAGATGCTATCTCAAAATTGGAGGAGGCTTTGGAGGTTAATCCACAGAAGCATGATGCCATTTGGTGTTTGGGGAATGCACATACATCCCATGCATTTCTAACTCCTGATGAAGATGAAGCTAAGATTTACTTTGACAAATCAGCTCAGTGCTTCCAGCAGGCTGTTGATGCGGTATATATTTCTTCAATGTAGATTCTGATATTTTTAGTGCTTATTGTGGGAGGCTTATTGTCATAACTTTTGTTCCTGTGAACTGTAGGATCCAACCAATGAACTTTATCGGAAGTCTTTAGAAGTTGCTTCTAAGGTAAAGCTGGTGTTTTTTAGCTTAGCTTTGATATGTTGAATGTGCTGAAGTTTTGTGTCGCATTTAAGAATTCCCCATGAGTGTCTGAGCAAGTAGTTCGACGTGCATAGGTGAAATTATTCATTGTCAAGGAAAAAGAATAAAATATTTGACAGCACGCTGCGCCGATCATTCAATAAGTAGAAAGCTCCTCGAAGTACACATGGAACTCCTCCTCCTCAAAAGTAGGCCCATCTATACTTTGAGGAGCTTTCCACTTATTGATTGATTGGCGCAGTGTGCTGTCACATTTTTTATTCCTTTTCCTTGGCAATGGATAATTTCACCTATCAAATGAAGTTCTGTGTGATTCAATGCATGGTTGCTGAAAAAAGTAATTGGTATGAGGCAGCCTTTTCTCTTCCAATATGCTAACGTGAGCACATGATCCATTCTTCTCGTAGTAAAGTGCCATATTTTTAAGGAGTTACCTAGGCTCACACAATACATTTGTAGGAGTAAAGGAATACATGAAACTAATTATTGCACGTGGAAGGGAAAAGCGTATGAAATCTATTTTTCAATGACTGTTGTACAAATTGACATCATTCAAAAGGTCCATGGGTTAGTCTGGGATTGGCCATCTACTAACGTGTTACTTATACAAGTCTGGGATTGGCCATCTACTAACGTGTTACTTATACAAGTCTGGGATTGGCCATCTACTAACGTGTTACTTATACAAGTCATTAAACTCTTGGTACATTAGGGTACATGATTAGGCAGCCGAAATTGGCTGCCCGAAGTATGATTTAGCAATTGTGCTGTGGCCTCACATTCAGAAGATACTTTGATTACTCACTTGCATATATTTGCCCATTCCTTGTGCATGTTTAGTTGTACAAATATATCCATTGAGAATGATGATCTGTATACTTTTTAAACGATAAATTCCAGTGTCATAATGTTTTATCTGATCCTTTCTGTTACTTAAACGCACTGCTAGATTCTTCGGATAGCTCATAGTCTCATATTTCTAAGGTGGCAAAGGAATTGAAAGAAATTTGATCTTGGATTTCATTGCATCTTATTTTGTGGAATGAATAGTTGTGCTGGATTCTGTTTATTGATATAAAGCTAATATGTTTCTAGATGCCCTCCTAGGTGATCTATACTGCTCGTGGTATTACTTTTGTTTATTCTTTTACAGGAACCAGTTGCTTCTTTTTAATCACTTTATCAAGCATGAATGGTCTTTTCTGTTATTTATTTATGTACTTGTACATTATATTTAGGCTCCAGAGTTGGTTTACATCCTCTGTGTAGTTTGCAGGCTATTACACAGAGAGAGGTTTACCCAGTGCGCACAAAGTGCTCACCTCACCACAGAGTGCTCACCCGAAGGGCAGAGGCTGTGGCGAGATTGTAGCGGCTGCGGGTTTCTCTCTTACCAAAAAAATTTAGGCTCCAGAGTTGCACGCGGAGATTCACTTTACCAGTTGCTTCTTTTTAATCACTTTATCAAGCATGAATGATCTTTTCTGTTATTTATTTATGTTCTTGTACATTATATTTAGGCTCCAGAGTTGCACGCGGAGATTCACAAACAAGGTGCCATGCAACAAGCTATGGGACCAGGACCTTCGACATCAACAAGTACAAAGGTATTATTGTCAGTTTTGCCCTCCACTCCGGTGCAAGAAATTCTTACCCATTAAGATACTAAGTATATTTCTAATGCTTAATGCTACTTCACTTTTATTTATTTTTAATTATGTTTATAGATCATGATCTCTTTTCTTCGAGTCTATCTCCTCTCTTTCATTTTGTATTGTGGAGCAGGATGTTTTTTCAAAGTGCAGATTGAGTGGCAGTCCCTTCTATGGCTACAAAATTAGAAACTTTATCCTTCTTAAAAAAATTAGAAACTTTATGTGGAAATTTGTCTTCTCGGAATTTTTGTGGTTTTGTTTGTCTTTTTGTTCTTTATAGACTTTGTTAATTTTTTCTGTGGTTATGGTTATGTTTGTTTGAATTATTGAAATTCCAGAAAAGTCTGCTCGTTTCATCCAACTTAATTTCACTGTCAACCGGATTTTGCTTAACCTTTCAATATCTGTCTGCTCTTGCATTCCAGGGTTCAAAGAAGAAAAAGAGCAGTGATCTGAAGTATGACATTTTTGGATGGGTAATACTTGCTGTTGGAATTGTTGCGTGGGTTGGTTTTGCAAAATCTAATGTGCCGCCTCCTCCTCCTCCAAGATAATGCCGCAATACAGTCTTACAGGCCCAAATACATGGAGTATTTTCTTGCATTAGCAGCAGGGCTTTTCGCAATTCATGCTTGCCATATAGCTAGGATTTACGTGTAATAGGGTTTTGAATAAGAGTGTCTTTTTTATTCTCGATTCTTTTCATAATTCTAACGAGGCTCTCCATTGTCTTCATATTATTTAGTACGATTTTCAGAAAATTGTGCGCTGTGGTTCCCTGGTTGACTTTTACCATTTGCCATTCTGAATTATAGGTCGTTAATTGTTGTTTGACACACTGATTTTCAGTTTAGCTTAGCAAATTTTAGAAACTACATTGCAGTTAAATTGGTGTTTGCTTTACAAGGTTTGGTAGGATATTGTTAACTGTGTTATCTTCCATTCAGTAGATCCAGCAGGGATTTACTTACCTTCATGTTTGGTCGAATAATCTCTTCTAAGAAAACTTGATATTTTAGTTCTTCAACGGACTCTTTATTTCCTTCATTCCTTCGGACATTATGAGTGGATATTTCCTCCCTCTTTTTTCTACCTAAAGAATATTCTTTAGCTTCGATAAGTTATGTAGTCGGTAGCAAATATGTTTGGTGGATTTCTCTAGTACTTTTATTAATTTGAAAGCCATTAAGATATCTTGAAATGTTTTAAACACCTTAGTGATATATTTTCAAAAGTTCATTACCAAGATCTGAAAACAACAGTTTTAAAAATGAACTACATCCAAACGTCAACATTTATTTTGCGTAGGTCAAGCTTAAATTTAACATAATTAATTCCGAAAAGCCAAATGAATACAAGTTTTATAGTCACCGTAAAGAATTGTCGATTGTTTTCTCAAAATAATACTTGATTAGAGAAAATTGCGTGCAGTCGATAGTACTTGATTTATCCATTTGGTCACAGCGACGTCGTTATATTTCCTCCCAGTAACTAACGAGATAAAAGCCCACTTTCTTCAGTTTTCTGTCTCATTCTGGAAAGGATCATTTTGGGAGTGGAAGAGATGTTATTGGAAGCTAGAGCACAAGGACACTGGGGAGTTGCCGGAGCAGTTCCTCTCACTTTCCGCCGCTCTCTGTGTTCAGTCCCCACTCGCGTGTCGTTCCACGGTGCTGCTCCTCCGCAAATCCGCCGATTCCAACCGTTGGCTGTTGTTAAGCGAAGTCCTAAACGTCTCAAATACTCGGCTCCTCGATTTACTAAGGTTTGTATCTCTCATCCTAAATCAATTTTATTTCATGTAATTATTCATAGTATGTTTCCCGGAAATTTGGCCAAGTGCATGAAATTTTTTATTGCAAACTGCAACTCTTTATAATCATTCAGTTTCGAGCTGCATTTATGGTGCTTCCTATTTTGTTTTGAAGCAGAATTTCAGAATTTTGATGAGACGTTTGATAAATGAATTATTGCTTTGTTCGTTTTTATTAATACTTGGAACGCGGTGGTAAGAAGATGGTTTCAGTTTCGAGCTGCATTTTTGGTGCTTCCTATTTTGTTTGCAGCTGAATCTCAAAACTTTGATGAGACGTTTGATAAATGAAGAAATGCTTTTATTTATTCCTTATTACTAATAATTTGGAACGTGGTAGGAAGATGGATTGCTGTATGTTCAAGTTGATCCATTAGGATCAGACTCGTGGAAGTTGGATCCAGTTGTTGAACTTCTTAAAGGAGGAGCTGTTGGAGTGATTCCCACTGACACTTTGTATGTTATATTTGTCACTCTTTAGTTTGTGTTTAAACCTGAACAGATGGACAGGCGGCTACACTCATTCTTATTTTTCGGGTATACTGTGCTTGTCATACTTGGTTCAACTTCTAGTTGGGTTATGTATAACAATGTCTGGTGTTAGGATTTCCTATCTTTTTTTTGTTCTACTTTTATTAGCAAACTAAGTCATCATATTTTACCTTTTTATTCTTTTCCTCAACAATTGAAGCCCGACTTTTAGGGTTTAGAAGATCATAGACTTGCTTGGCATCAAGCCTACTTCACTCAATTGGATTGAGGAATTATTGATAGTTTTGAAACATCTATATCCAATAATGCAATTTCGTTGTGAGATTAGATAGAGGGAGGTTGCTTTCAGTCTGCTAGGGGAAGAAAAATGTGTTCATCTTTTTTTCTCTATAACACGGGGAATAAAATGGATGCACTGCACAAAGCTATTTCAAGGATATCCGAGCACTCAAAATATAGGCTGTTAAATCATGCTTTATCAAACTTTTGTAATGCCATTACTGTGTCAAGCACCATTCTCTAGACAATATGGGCACTTAACATGCTCAATTAACTGTAGTATCTCCATTATCACTTAGGATCAATCATCTCCGAAAATAAGAAAAGGTGCACCCCTGTGGCTTAATGGATTTTCCAAGTTAAACATGACACTCAGTATAAATTTGGTTAACAAGTGTGCTTATCCTCGATTACAGTCTTCTTATATTCTAAAATTTGATGTCTTTTCAAACTAGGTATGCAATAGTTTGTGACCTGAGCAGTCATTCAGCCATTGAACGCCTTCGCAGGTAAAATATGTTATTACCTCACTGTTACTATAAATTCAAACTTTACATTGCTTTCTTGAGTCCCTTGATGTCAATTTCCATTTCTTTTTCTTTTGTTATTTTGGCCAGAATAAAAGAGATAGAACCTTCAAAGGCAAGTTGCATTGATGTTGCTGAACTGAGCCTTTGCTGAACTTATTGTCACCAGATAAAGCAACCTAGTGGATGTTGGAGCTGATACAATTGATTTTATCATTTCCTGGACTGCCTCTGTTTTCTCCATATTTGTCGCTTCCACTGTAAATTTATGTTGTCTTCTTTACGTTCTTCTGTGGTTTTTGCAGCCCCTTAGTATCATATGTCGATCCTTCCGGGACATAGATACATATACAACAGGATTTCCTCGTGGTAATGACCAAGGTCTTACAGACATTTTTCGAGCAGTCAAGCATTGCCTACCTGGTCCTGTAAGTGTGCATAACATATTTTTGGTAGAGACTTGCACTGTGAATTGTTAATACATCGAGAATGTAGGAAGTCAACTAACATCCTAAAGATTATATTATCATCAGGTTTTACTATGTGGGGTCTGAGTATTACTTTTATTGGTTTGATTCCTTGTCGGTCGTCACCTTACTTCATGCAGATTTTGATATCTTCAGATAAAGTTCTTTTTTCCTTTTATTCTTTCTGTGGGGGTTGACAGTATAATTGTTTGACTCATCAGCATTTGACATTTTGGGTACCCAAGTCTGGCTAGACATGTAAACTTCTTCAAACTGATAATGCACTGCTTGCCTATGTGGCAGTACACTTTCATCTTAACTGCTAGCAAACAGCTACCAAAACAATGCACGAGGTATGGGACTGCTACATCCAGATACGCTTCAAGGAAAAATGTTGGTGTTCGTATACCTGATGATCCGGTCTGTCAAGCACTCTTAGACAAGATCGATGGACCTCTTATATCCACAAGGTATGCTAGCATAGCTAAACGAGTGAGCTGATTTTTGCGCAGTAGCTGCTTTATTTTTGACTGACATGCCTAATGATAGTAATCCTGATTTATTTATCACGGAATGGTTCAGTGTCAAGTCACCAGAGGAGAACGAGTGGATACTGGATCCTGTCATTATAGCTGATGTATATGGTCCAGAGGTACTATTCTGCCAATGAGTTCAGCTGGTTTAGGCTGTTCTCCATACTTGCAAGCAAACCTCCCCCTTTCTTTAAATTTAGAAATAGAGAGGAACGGACTAAGTATTGTTTCTGGAGCAATATTCTCAGAGGTGTATGCTCCTTCATAATGGTAACGGTTGTGTGCAACTTTTCATCTATCAGCTTACTTATGTAAACTCCTACACCCTTGACTGTGAATACTAAGTAGGATCTCATTCATTCCATTCTGCTCTGACCTATGGATTTTATATTTCCCTTGTGTGTTATGTGTCTCTTAGATATGAATCTATAAATGCTGCAGTTGTAAGTTGGATATGTTTAATTTCTCAAATTCTGCTCATGTCTTACTTGTATATGTTTTTTCCTTTGTCATGGAGCTCTATTTCTGTATTTTGGTTTCCTACATGTTCTGGTTCACTAGAAAAGGTTTTGGTTGGTCAGTTCCCTGTCCTCTTGTGATTTCTTTTGGTTGTAATCTTTTAAATGGATTGAGTTTCTCTCTCTTTTCTTCTTTGATCATATAAGGGACTTGATTTTGTTGTTGATGCTGGTCTTCGGGTGGCTGATCCATCTACTGTAGTAGATATGACTGCAAGTTCTCCTCGTCTTATACGGCAGGGAAAGGTAAACTAGTGGTTTCTGGACCTGATGTCTTAGCACTCTGTTTACCTATATGATGTCATATGTTTTTAAATTTTAAATTATTGAAAGCTAGCTAGCAGTTTGCCACCTATTCAAAGTAGGAAAGTAGAGTGGCTGATTCTGAGTGCATATGCATGAATGATGTGTCAAATTGGAGGGTGTACAGATAACCTGGTAGCCCTTTATAATGAGAAAACCTTACTGCCCTATATCTGCATAAGCACCTTCTCCAATGACAACTGCAGTCTGGGTTGTTTTTCTACATTGTATGAGAGTCTGGTAACACATCAAGAATGTTTGAATTAGACAAAGCTGCCAAAGAGGCGACATTCCCTTCCCACTCTTAGTGAAGAGGATGAACTCATCTGATAAAATTGGAAAATAGACGATACTGTATGTGGTTGGGGTTTTCTAGTTTGGCAAAGAAAGTAATTTCTCTTTCTAAAATATGGGATACGTTTCTTGAGATACATCATGTTGTGTTGAGAAAGCTGCTTAATTAAGTACCAGCCAGGATTAGTAGAGTTCCTTTGTCTTAAAGGTTCAATGTTCATGAAACGGTTGAGAAGTAGCAAGGACATATATCATGTCAAATATCATTGCAACAAGCTTAAGGGAGATGTTAGATAGCAGTTTATGCATTGTTGGATTGTGCCCTTTAAAAAGTGATTTTGCTTCAAAATAATGGTCAGCAAATAGCTTATTACTGACTGCATTTTTGGTTTCTCATTCATTGTTGTATTCATAATGGTCACGGGTTCGAGCCGTGGAAACAACCTCTTGCAAAAATGCAAGGTAAGGCTGCGTACGATAGACCCTTGTGGTCCGGCCCTTCCCCGGATCCCGCACATAGTGGGAACTTAGTACACCGGGCTGCCCTTTTTTGTTTGTTTGTTTGTTGTATTCATAATGGAACACATGGTTGTTCTATTTGCTGGTAAGGCGATTAACTATGGATCAATTAGTTTTTCTCTTCTCTCCTGTCAATTCTCTGAACTGTGATGTTTGCATTCATTTTATGGTCCTCTTTTTGTTTTTCTTGTTTACCTTCCTTCAGGGTCCTAAGCAGCCTTGGATGATAGCAGTAGACGACGATTCTGCTCGGGATGGAAATTGAAAAGATCCCATTATTGACGCAGTTTAAGTAAGACTACTGCTTAAAATTCACACTGCCTAAAGCCAAAGCTCTTGTACAGCACACAGATAAAGATAGTGAATCCCTTTCAATCTGGATCATCGTCCATCAGTCTTTCATTAGTGTACATTGGTTGTAAATACTCAATGTGCTAGATCATGAAGCACATGTAATAATTTGCTTGTCTAAACTCTAAACTCTAAAGCATGCACTTGTCACACTGTCATTCAACGGTCATTTCTATTGTGTTTTCGCCTCGTTGTGCCAGAGGACTCTGCCTCTACTTTCTTTCTCGTTGTTGTCTAGTGAAGAGGAAGACGCTGTTTATACGTCCTCAGTCTGTTTGGCTTCGATGACTGAAACTGTTCCTAATCATTTGATATTTTTTTGTTATTAGACAAATTATTAAGGTAACCATCTTTATTCAAGTAATATTTGGTTATTGGCTCTACGATTTAACTTTTATTGTTACTACAACCAAAATTGGTTGTGATTAAATCAAGTAGAGTAGTAGACATGCCTAGAAATGAGCAAAATTGTTTCCGGACCACGAATAAAGTAAATCAAATTGATGAAGCTTGAGCCAGAAGTTTTAGGTTGGTGTGGAGGTTCCGCTCCCAAGTCCCAATGAGAAGTGTTGGCACTATGTAAACCACTAGCTAAATAATATGCTGGACAAGTGACAATTAAAAGTACAAAATTAATTTTTATCAGGCAAACATAATATGGTAATGTTATCAGTGAAATCTTAAAATGTACTTGGAAATCTAGATGCAAACTGTTAGCAATGACAGAGCATTAAAAAACAAACCAACGGCGGCCCATATTCAAGCACGTCAGAAATAACGTAGAATTTATTCGGTTGTAAATTGTAGTAAAAATTTCTTTTTCCCGCATGTAATAATTTGCGTAGAAAGGAAAAGTAAATATTGAAATATCTAAATAGTGGCGGCAAAATTTGAAACTCAAAAATTTGTGGTCCATTAGTCTCTTCAGCCAGTTGGATTATATTCATTCTCCCGCAAGCTTTTTTAACAGTTTTAACAAAAATCAAAATTCTCCCGCAAGCTTCTCCTCAAAAAATTCAAAAATCGCGCTCTCACCCTCTCATTCAAACCTAACCCCTCTTTGGCTGCCGCCTTTATATATCTTCTCATTCCCACCATTCTTTCTCAAGCCACTCATCTTTACAAAACCCTAGAAAATATCTTTCATATCCAATTTTCAGAAAGGAAAACAAAAATGCCTCTAATTCCAGAAGAGCCTTTGCTGGCCTCAAGCCCAGATCGGTTCTGTATGTTCCCAATTCAATACCCACAAATTTGGGAAATGTACAAAAAAGCCTTAGCCTCTTTCTGGACTGCTGAGGAAGTCGATTTATCTTCAGATACCCGTCACTGGGAAACCCTAACCCCCGGCGAAAGGCATTTCATCACTCATGTCCTTGCCTTTTTCGCCGCCTCAGACGGCATCGTTTTAGAAAACCTAGCCGGAAGGTTCATGAAAGAAGTCCAAGTTGCGGAGGCGCGTGCTTTCTACGGCTTCCAAATCGCGATTGAAAACATCCATTCCGAGATGTACAGTCTGCTTCTAGAGTCTTACATCAAGGACTCTGACGAAAAAAGCAGATTATTCCGCGCAGTTGAGACTATCCCCTGTGTTGAGAAGAAGGCGAAGTGGGCACTACGTTGGATCGACGGTTCCGAAACATTTGCGGAGCGTTTGGTTGCATTTGCTTGTGTGGAAGGTATTTTTTTCTCTGGAAGCTTCTGTGCTATATTCTGGTTAAAAAAGCGGGGGTTAATGCCTGGATTAACCTTCTCGAACGAGTTGATTTCAAGGGACGAAGGTTTGCACTGTGATTTTGCTTGTTTGCTTTATAGTTTGTTAAGGACGAAGCTTACTGAGGAACGAGTTAAGGGAATTGTTGCAGATGCTGTGGAGATAGAAAGGGAGTTTGTGTGTGACGCGCTGCCTTGTGCGCTGGTGGGAATGAATGGAGATTTGATGAGCAAATACATTGAATTCGTGGCTGATAGATTGTTGGATGCTTTGGGTTATGATAAGTTATACAATGCTCAGAATCCGTTTGATTGGATGGAGCTGATTAGTTTACAAGGGAAGACTAATTTCTTTGAGAAGAGAGTTGGGGAGTATCAGAAAGCTTCTGTTATGTCCAGTTTGAATGGGAATGGTGCTACTCATGAGTTCAAGTTGGATGAAGACTTCTAAATTTTAGTATTATTCTTGGTTCGTTTTTATTTTTTGGAATGGTAGAGTTAGGTTTGTGCTGTTCTTTTAAGAATCCACATATGTAGTTTGTGTGTTAAGTTTAATATCAGCACAAGTGTTGTGTAATAATTTTAATTAATGTTGTTTGTTCTTTGTCCTCGTATGGAAAAAGCGCCTTTAGGGTATATGAAATATCTTTCCATTTACTTCAGTTCTCTTTTGTAGCCGTCTTCATTTGAGCTCAAGATATTATAGATAGAATTTATTGTTGCAGCATTTTCCAGTTATTTTTGAGAAACAATCAAATAGGTCAGCTGAACAAAAATGGACTTGAATTCATATAGTGATTTTGCTTGAAATTGGAGCTGGCCACTATTTACTTTCCAACTACTTATAATGTGGTACCTGGATTACCTTGAGTACATTTCATAGCAGTAGCATCTAAAAGAATTAAGTTGGAAGGAGGAGCGTCTAATATACAATTTTCAATGTCTATATAAAATCCAACAGATCAGTTTATCAGTGTGGAGACGGCCAAGTTGGCAGGTAAGAATCTTTTCACTTGAATGAGATGTTATAATTAAACAATTGGATTTTTGTTGTTTGTTAATTGTCCTAGAATGGAAAGTGCAATCTTTTCTTTGATTGATAGATCAGTGAATTTTAAAAAGTTTGGGCATGACAGAATAAAGTTAAAGAGTTCTCTTGCTTACTGCAGGTTCTTGCAGCCACTGCTGATGAGTTTGAATAAAAGCAGGTGAGTGTTTTTCCTCAATTGTTGCAGTCTGAAAACTCCAACAAAGTGGTCAAAGACACGAATACATAACGAGTAAGCTGATTCAGAATCTTTGTTTCCATTAACAAAGTACCTATGAACTCCAGTCTCCAGATAGCAATTAACCAGCCAAAGAAATACTCTTTTTGGTCTTTTTTGAACAAGCTGCCACTCTTATTAGTCATTTTTGACAAGTATCAAAAATTAAAATTTTATTGTATCAGAATGTTTTAGTAGTCTTCCATAGCTCTTTCACATGTTCACCATCTTAATAGCAGTATCAAATTAAATGTTTTCCCCCATATATTCATCATATATAACTAAATTCAAAAGCAACAAAGTGAGTACTGTATAAAGGCTTTATGCTTTTCAGATGAAATTCACATCTAAAAATAATTAATTTTGTTGTATGAAGTCATGCAGCGGATTCAAGTAAACTCTCTTCTTATAAGGTGGGACCGCCCCTACTCCAGGGGCGTATGTAGTGTATTAATGACTAGTTCAACTGAACCCATAGTTTTTGACGTGTAGTAAAAATTTATATATAAAAATTCACTAAAATTGCATATATAGTAGATATGAATCCATAATTTTAAAATATAATTGGTTCAATATTAAAAACCTTAAAAGATGAACCCATATGCCCTACTCGCGAGGTAGAAAGCTTGAGTTACTAACAAAATGAACAGATGTGCATCCAGAAGATACTTGATTTACTAACATAATTAATACATGAATGACCAAACAACACTATATAAAATGAAAGTATCTCAATTACGCAACTTCAAAAGTCACTGCATTTCAAAGTAGTAGATAAGATTATAAGAATGACATTGTAACATGAACAAGGTGCCTCAATCTTACATGAGAGCCATAATTATTTTCAGACAGCCAACACAATTTAATGACCCAATTTCGGAGAGATCAAACTTTCCGTATAAACAGATTGAAAAGTACTTTTGTGATCAATGGTAACTACATCAATATCATTACAATCTAGAGGCCATATTCGATTGCTTAATCCCAGTAATCCATCAGATATTATCCTATATTCAATTCTTGTTAGTGTTCTCCAATCTCGATAGTTGAGTAACACTTCATCATCTGAAAACCTATATATCGGCATGATACGATAAATCTCGTTATTTGGTATAGCTAATACTTTTGTCCAAGATTCATTGACACCATAGTCTTTTATTACCCATAAATTAAAAGTTATCTTGTTATAATAAACACAAAGCATTCCTCCCGACACTGATAGGCCCACATCAACATCAACAATGATTTTGTTTAAAGGGAGCAGACACATCATCTCGGGCAATTGTATCTCTCGGAACATCTCATTTGAAATATTAAATGAAACCACAAAGAGCTTTGATAACCAGCCAAGCCAATGAAGAGCTCCATGTACATGTGTCAAACATTCCATAGTAGACAACAAAGAGATATTTGTCCTACCTAAAGTTTTATCAATTTTTCTCCAAGAACCACTTTTCAATGCCAGAATTTGTTTGTCATACCAACACATGTCAATCCTAAGAACTTTATAGTCATCACTAGTAGAGTCATATCCCAATCCATAAATAGTTTTCTCATCATAGTCATCACTAGTAGAGTTTTCCGAGTGAGGAAGTACTATTGATTCCCCTGTGGAGGGATTCCATACCAATATTATTGAAGGTTGTGCCAAATCACGATTACTCCAAATCCCGATGAGAAACAGGCCATCGCAACAACAATAGACTTTTATACCATCTGCTGGATTACAACTTGAAGGCCAATCAAATTTCCTGATATCCTTAACAAGTTGAACCAAGGATAAAGAATAACAATAGAAGTCAAAAACTTTATCCTTAGGGGACCATTGGGAAAAAAGCAATTTTTGGGAATTGGGTTGGTACTTGGCATGATTGAGATGTTTCTTCTTAAAATAAGGTTCAGAGATCAATGTATTCCAAGATTCTGAAACACACTTGAAACGAACAAGTGACTTTACTGGTAGCCTGGTGAGGATGTCAATAAGTATTTCATCCTTTTGTATGTGAATTTCCATTACCACCAAAATGCTTTGCTAGTTCACAGGTTGAAGACGTTAACTTCTATAAGGAAGATATACGAAAAAACGAAGAACAAAGACTAAATAGAAAGCTAGCAATTAGAGAAGTACCTCAAACGCACTCACTTTGTTGGAGAAGACAGGTAGCTGTGATCCAGTGAAAGATTATATAATGCTATTGCAGAGAAAGAAATAGGGTTAAGCGTTGATACAGTAATTGTATATATGTATAACTTTGCTTCCTTGTAGAAATAGAATTTGATTCCTAAAAGGATTGGAGTACATTTTGTGTTAGCATTGTAAAAGGATTCCACGTTCTATCAAATAGCCAGTTATATTAATTGTTTGTTTTTTCTAGTCATATACCTAGATTATACACAATTATATACATATAATACATAAAAATTATGCATATATTATACATTCACCGATTATTTTTAGTTTAAGTGGTAGGGTGGACAACTATTTGGGTTAATGCCTGGATTAACCTTTTCAAATGAGTTAATTTCAAGAGACGAAGGTATACTGTTTGCTTTAGAGTTTGTTACGGTTCACATAAATTGGAACGAAGTTATTCGTATCTTTTATTCCATTGAATAATACTAATTGAGGGATTTTCCTTTTGTTGAAATTACGAAGAAGTGAAAATGCTGAATGCCTTCTGGAGTAGGAAAAAAGGCAGAAGAACAAATAGAACTAGAAAGAAATAAAACATTTAATCTTACATCATAAGCAAGTACTTATACTAACTAATGAGAGTCATACTTATTGTTTAGACGGCCAGCACACAAATTAATGATCTAATTTTGGAGAGATCAAACTTTCCGTATAAATAAAACCATCCTCATAAATTCTGATTGCACCAATATCACAAGCTTGAGGCCATATCCGTTTGCTTAATCCAATTGGTCCATCGGATGTTGTATAAACAGGACTTGCTATCCAATCTCTGTAGCGAAGTAGCATTTCACCATCGGAAAACTTATATATGGGCCTGATAAAATGAATTCCATTACTTGGTATATTGAGCAATTTTGTCCAAGATTCTATGACACCATAATTTTTCATTACCCATAAATTAAAAGTTATCTCGTCGTTATAAAAAACACTAAGCATTCCTTCCACTACTGATACGCCCACATCAAAATAAAATGCCTCTGGTCCTGTCTCTGTCATTAATGGCATTGTCTCTGGCAATGGTATTTCTCTATACTTTTCATCTGAAATATTAAATGAAGCCATAGAGAACCCTGGTAGGAAACCAAGCCAATGAAATGTTCCATGTACGAATGCCAAACAATGCCAACTAGACAACAAATAGGAAACCTCCCAACTTGAGGTTTTATAAATTTTTCTCCAGGAACCATTTTTCAGTGCGAGAATTTCATCGACTGCTTGTTCCTCCCTGTCAACCCTAAACAGTATATAATCATCACTAGTAGAGTCATATCCCAATCCGTAAATAGATACCAGCTGTGGCGTTTCATGGGGAATTATTATTGATTCTCGTGTGGTGGGGTTCCATAGCAATAACAATGAAGGTTGATCGTCAGGTTTACTCCAAATTCCAATGAGAAACAAGCCGTCGCAACTAGCAAAGACTTTCATACGGCAATATGGAATTTCAGAATTTAAAGGCCAATCAAGACTCCTTCTATCCTTAACAAGTTGAACGGGGGATAAAGAATAACAATAGAAGTAAATAGTTTTATCCCTCCTACTTCCGGCAAAAAGCAATTTTTGGGAATTCAGTTGGTTCTTAGCATGATTGAGATGCTTCTTCTTAAAGTAAGGCTGAGAGATTATTATCTTCCAAGATTCTGAAACGCACTTGAATCGAAAAAGAGTCTTCACTGGTAGTCTGCTGAGGATGTCCATTACTATTTCCTCTTCTGGGATGTGAGTTTCCATTACCATACTGCTGAGACGTTTATATAATTTTTTTAGAAAAGATATATAAACTAAAAGACGAAGAACAAAGCAATTAGAGAAGAAAAGAGGTTTTAATTCAAATGCACTCACTTTGTTAGAGAAAGCCAACGACGGCTGCTAGCTGTGATCCAAAGAAAGAATATAATACTATTCCGGACAAAGAAATAGGGTTAAGCGTTGATCTAGTAATTCTATTTATAACTTTGCTTCCTTATAGAAATAAAATTTGATTCCTAAAAGGATTGGAGTACTTTTTGGTGTTGTCATTGTAAAAGGATTCCACGTTCTAAAAGAAAAGCTCTAAATAGTTATAATTCATGTTTGCTTAGGACGAAACCTACCGAGAATCACGCAAAAGAAGAAAACTTTGAAATTTGCACATAAAATAAATAAAGATGTGCAGGTGTGTCTTATGTAAGAGGATAATGGGGAGCTGTATATTTCATGGACTAGCTGTACACCAACTAGAATATAAGAATATTACACTAGTAATTAAGGTAAACTTACTTTAAATTGAATAACATATTTTTAGTTGAATAACATATTTTTAGTATTACAAGAAACTTGATCTTTAGCGACCACTTCTTAACGAAATGACATGAATCTGGTCGTTAAAAGTGTACTAATCACGACTAATTTTTTCTCCGGTCATTAAAGCCAATTTTTAGTTCAGCATTAATGAGGAGAAAATATTTGCTCCTTTAAAAGTATAATATCCGGCTGTAAAACTAAATTAATCAACAAATCATTAAGGCTTTTATTTTTCCCTCTCTTTTACTTTTCCCAACCCCATCCCACCACCCCCTCCCCAAATAAAGGAAAAAGAAACAGAAAAAGAACCCTAAGCCATTCTCTCTGTTTTCGAAGAGTAAATTATGCGGTTCAAACTGATTTGCTCATCACCTGTGACTGATAAAAAATCGATCTACAATTTTCTTCTCTTTCTATTCAAGGTAAGTCTCGCCAAATCCCTAAACCTGCAGTAGAAACTATGGAGTGTGAAATTGGGTGTTTTTTTGCAGTTCTGGCCATCTCTTTTTTGATCGTATTTATTATCTTTTACAGAAACTGCAATGGTTTAGTAATCTACTTTTGAGTATTATAATGGAAGTTCCTGCGATGGTTTGGCAATCTAACAGTTCTTTCGGTGTTGTTTTACTTTTCTGTTGTTGGTTATTTGTATTCAATAGTCTCCTCGAACCCTAATTTGTGTTTTGCATTGTCTTATTCATATTTTATCTCAATTCTCACAATTGCATAGTCTGTATCTATTTATGCCATAACATCTGATCCATTACCCCATGACACATCTGGAATCAATTGCCTCGACAGCGGTATTTTTATTTAAAATGCGAATGCCTTTCTTAAAATAGGAAAAAAAAAGATTTCTGGAAATTGAATTGTGTATGTGTTTGCCTCAATAACTCTATATTCCTTTATTCTCTAGGTAAAAGTCACCATTAAAGTGAAAGCATCAGTAATTATTTGTTTCACTTCATTTGGAAGGGCATCAAAGTAGAGTTTGTCATTATTACTATATTTCTTGGGATATTGATTCTCTTTCTTTATAAGAGTTGTAATTTATGCTCATGTAAATAGATTGATAGCTAAATATAGGCCAGCAATGCCAGTATTGTCTTTTGTCATTCCTCGACTCAAGATAAATCAACTGAAGTGGAGTGCTAGCGGTGCATTTGAGGTACAACCTAGGGCTCAAAGTTTTTTTAACTATCAAATCCAGCTCATCGGCCGATAGCCTGTTAAATGCATTAGTAGAGACTGAGTATTAAACTATTGCACCTTTGTTTACTTGATATTTTTCTGTTTCCTATTTAGATTTGTCGTTTGATTAAGTAGTTCAATTGATCTGTTCATTTAAACTGATATTATGTCATCCGTTGTTCGACTCCACTATAAATTACTTTAGTAATAATACTGAAGTTTGTGCTCCATTTTTTTTTTGTATCGACGTGATTATTCTATTTTTTCCCCTTCTTAACGATTGTGGAAGAGTTTTTTGAAATTTTTTTTAATTTTGTGTTTCAATTTGTCATTTTTCTTGTTTATAGCGAGTCCTATGGTAAACCTATTTGATGTAATTGCAGTATCTGACAGCTGAAATGTTAACATATCCTGTTGTATTTGACTTATTTATTTTGATCTATAATTTTCATTCTTCAATTTTATTATATGAAAATATCATAATGACAAAGATGTTTGAAATTGCAATGATTAGCTTTTGAAGCGTCTACACTATTTATCGATCACATCTTTCTAGTTTCACTACCAATGTAGTGATCTACTAGTGTCTCCTTGCTCTTTTACTTTATTTCATCTGCTTATTGTTTTTCCTCG
The DNA here is from genome assembly GCF_000715075.1 of Nicotiana tabacum. Taxonomy (NCBI): domain Eukaryota; kingdom Viridiplantae; phylum Streptophyta; class Magnoliopsida; order Solanales; family Solanaceae; genus Nicotiana; species Nicotiana tabacum. Next base: position 89,468,789 of record NC_134096.1, on the reverse strand, counting down.
TTAATTGTTTTTACGTAATCTTGTGTAACATTTTATTGACAATGAAGCTGACAGATCTTGTGTTTAATTTCGTCATATTCAGGCAAGGCAATCTCTTATTGTCTGAGGTCTTTTCCCAATGCTGGCTGATCCTCGACATCTTGTACGTCATCTCATCAATTTGGTATTTCACGTTTGTTGTTTGATTTATCTTGTTCTATTATTGGTATGGTTGATTACATTTAGGTTTTCTTCTTAGTTAGAGTACTTTGTTTTTTGGTTGGCTCCTGCTCTATCGGTTTTTGCTGTCTATAGATCCCATACAGAAACTTATATGGTTTCCCCTCTTCCATTCTTTCGTGTTGCTTATAATTCGTTAATAAGGTCATATTATATTCCATGCCTATTGCAAACTTGAAACTTGTGTCAATTTGAATGGCTTTATGTAGTTGAACAACTTTCATCCCAAATGTTCTTGATTGGATCTTCATATACTTCATTTTGGCTTGTTAATAGAACTAGCAATACTGAAAAAATAGAAATTTGTTTAATGGGTCCTCCCATAGTTCATTCATAGGAGTCAGTGCTCAGTATCCCTTCCAAGCGCTTTTCTAAAGCAGTGTGTTTTGGAGATGTTTAACTAATTTTTGTTGTGTTCATAACGCACCCAACAGAAGAATGACCATCAATGCCCATTTAAATATCAATAATAAAACCTTTAAAGTATGTTGTATTTAGCCGCTTTCATTTAGAGAGGTCAAAATTTATCCATGGTTTAGCTGTTCCACTGAATTATTAAGCCAAATTGATTATATTGTACCTCTCATCCTTTGTAACATAGTGATGTGGACACATGCCTGTGTATATGCTTGTCAAGATTTTGAAGTCTTTCTATTAATAATTTTTTTTTAATCTTTGTTCTTTCAGGAGATCAAGAATTTGAAGTTTAAAGAAATTTTCCCAGAAGAAAGTACAGAGCAAGTATAAACAACTGCAAATATTAAAAAACAAGTTGAAGCACAAGAGATACATGTTTTCTATTTTGTTTAGAGTTGTTTAAAGATGTTCTCACTTGTACATGAATTCTGTTCTCTTTTGTTAGGAGTTGACAACATACTGTCATACAAATTGGATAGGTATATTCTTGTAATATAACACTTTAGTTCTTTGTAATAGACTATGAAATTTATATGAACATATATAATAATGTCTTTTAAGATGTGTATGTGTATCTAAACCTTGAAAGATTCGGTTCGATTGTTGTGGAAGATTAATAAACAACTAGTTAAGGTGAAAGAATAACGACCAAATTTGTTGTCATAATTACAAGATTTAACGACCGGAATTACAAGTAACAAATGGAAATGTGGTCGCTAAAAGGAGCTACAACGACCGGATTTCTCTTGTTGTCGCTAAAGGTTCTTTAACGACCGATCTGAGATCCGGTCGTAAACTTTTAATGTCGAGGCTTTTAGCGACCGGTGACGACCGGCTTTTTCCTGGTCGTTATTGACTATTAACGACTGGATTAGGGCTTTTAACGACCGAATTTCCCTTCGCTAAAGGCCTATTTTCTTGTAGTGAAACTTACACAAAATACAATATTATTTGTGCATGAAAATAAGCTGCTTCAATCAAGAAGAACCATATCCAATCTTTTGATTTGCCTATATATTATATGTAAAAACACGAATGCCCTTTGACGAAATGTCGTTCGCCTTTTTACCCTTAAAAAATAGAATTCACACCGGATAAAATAGTCATTTTATTAATTTTCCTAATATTTAAAATTTTGAAATCAACTAAACTTTATTTATTGTAGTAGGAAATCTCAATATTTAGGACATTTAAATCAACTAAAATTTTCCTTTTATAATTCAAAATCCTAATATTTAGGACCAATTATAACAACTAATTTTGACGTTGAACTGCCATTTAGGAATTCAAATTTTCAATGTTTTAATATCTAACCACTAAACATTATATTTGTATTCAAGACATTAAAGTCAAAAAATGAAGAACTGCTATTACTTTTTAATTTGAAGAAAAGAAATACTATTATTGGTTCTTCCATTTTTTTTTTATCCAGTACTATTGTTTATACTAAAAGTAAAGTTAGACGGGGAATTAGAGTTAAAATAAGCTAATATACAACTAATATGAAGAATTAATTTTTACTCCTTCTGTCTCAAATTATTTATTATTTTAGAAGTTCAAGATAAAATTAATTATTTTTTTCTATTTTATCCTTAGTAGTAATTATTCTTGAAGATGTAGATGACACATAAATAAAGTAAATGTTCAATGAAGAGAGATTATTAAATACATAAATAAGGGTAAATAGTCAAAAAATCATTTTAATTAATATTTTTTTTAAAGACGTGTAAAAGAGAAATACAACAAATAATTTAAGACGGAGAAAATATTTATTAGTAATCAAGACTCAAGAATTAGTAATCAAGACTCAAGAGCCTTTAAATAGGTAGAAAGATGATGAATTATTAGTGTTATGAAACATTTAGTTTAACAACAAAAGCGTAACTCCAACCAAACAAATAATTGGTCAATGTCAGAAATCATCAATTGGTAAAAGTTACAATTACGGATTATTAGTACAAAAGTTACAGTAATCAATAACGTCACAAAGTTTACTAGCAAAATTAATTAAGTTTTGGTTGGTGGAATTATATTTTCTAAAAGTTGAAGGCAGCAAATTTTATTGGTATTTATCCTAAAAAAAATAGAAAAGAAAAATTTTAACTCACAAAATTAAAACTCTGTATTAAAATTATTCAAAGTCGCAAGTCGATCTATATTTTTCTAAATACAAGAGGACTAAAAACAAATAACATTGGATCTTTGATTAATATTAATTACTATGTATATATTATTTTCGTCAACAACTAAAAAATATACATGATATAAATCAATCTCTCTCTCTCTATATATCGATCTTTTTTAAAAGAAAAATGTGTTATGTAAATTGAAATAGAGGAAATAATATTTATATAAATTTTTAAAAATTTAACACTCACCGGTATATATACACGCGCAAAACGCGTATCCTAAAGCTAAAAGTTTATTTACAAATATAACCATCAAATACTGAGTGAATACTCTACCCTTCAGCTAAACATTACTTCAAAAATATTTTTGTACAAAAATGTAAATACATATTCTAATAAATATATTTAAAAAAATACTTATTGGGCATTTAAGAGTTCCTTCTAATAATCAGCAATGTTATGTTTGTCATTTATTTCATGCAATGTACGATTCAACTTATGCTTAAAAGTTCAAAAGTTACAATGTGAACCGTTTCCATGCATTTATTAAGAAATCCAAAAGCCTCATATCCCTTCGAAAGACATCCGATTAAAAGAAAAAATATTCTGTTTCCAACTTAGAACACACTTATTAAGTGTAGAAAAAGCGAACAACATTTCGACATGGGCTTCGTGCTTTTAATATAGTACTAGTTTTTAGAATATGTGTGTTACGCGTGTATCTCGTGCTAATGAGTACAATTTTTTTTTTTATAAAAAATAAATAAATAATTTTTATAGAAGATTGTGTTTGAGTTATTATAAAATAAAGATAACGAAAAAAGTATAAGTTTTTCAAAATAATGATAATTGTATCCTATTTATCTAATTAATCAATAAAGAAAAGAACACTACCCTACGTATTTTCCTTTAAATATGTGGTATTATGTGTGCGATTTTACTTTTAGGACTCCTATATTACATGTATAAGAATTAAGTGTTATTTAATGATTAGTTGTCGTTTCAATATTATGTGTTTATTCCAATTGAAGTATTTACATTAATGTTTAATTTTATATGTTTATTGCAAAGAAGTGGTAGAATCTAAATGGAATTATAAGTTTTAAATAATAGGACATCCTATCTAATTCAAATAACAAAGGTTCAATAAACAAAATTTAGTTACTAACTGCTACACAACAGAATGTCTAACCAAAATACCAATGTTGATTTTCCAGCACCCTTTAAACCACCCTCTTTAAAATATCCACCAACGTCCCCATCCCCCGTATTTTGTTCAATCTGCTAAGAAATAGAATTACTTTGATAAAGTCACTGAAAGTAATAAACAAAATCAAGAGTTTATAGTTGACTTATTGGATACTATCACATACAATTATTTATAGCTTGTGGTCGTGAATCACATGTGACACCCCAGGAATAAGAGCTTGAAGAAATACACGATGCTTACAATGTCCTTTTAAGTTGAAGTCAATACATTTAATATTGCATAATAAAAATTGCCAAATTTATTAGCTAAAATTAAATCAAAGCATCATAGTAAAAACCCATCCTACACAATCCACTAATCTACACAAATACAATTATATACTTAAAGAAATGCATTCAAGCAATCCAATACTTCAAAGTAAATAAGTAACCAAATTACCAATATATCAATTTACACCCTGTGAAGAATAAGTTAAGGTTAGAAAGATCAGAGAGGGGGAAAAAAGCTCAAACCTTATCCTAAATAATGCCAATAGTCAAAGCTTTATTATACGTTTACACAAAATAACCGTGAAGTTCTTTTATAGATGAGCAAAGAGGTTTTGAAAATTTCATTCAAACTGGAACCTATTTTGCTTCATAATGATTAATGAGCAGGAATGAGTCCATGACTTACTCAGATTTTAAAAATTAAGACTAGTGTTTATTTTTAAGATTCGTTCACAATTGTAGTCACTGCAGTAATACAATCTTAGAAGTAGTATTATGAAATTCATATTAAAAAATAATTTTAAAAATGATCTTTTAGTTAATTCTACCGATGTAAGTGTTTTAGTTTATATGTGTGTAAACGGTCTTGTCCTATTTAAATTAGGGTACCGTGGGAAGTTAATTTAGGTAAGGTTTTTTTATATAAATAAAGTTTTACTCGATTTAAATTCCTAAATATTAGGAGTTCTTACCTAATTATCTAGTTTAATAAGGAAAGATTTACTTTAGTTAATTTAAAATAGATATTAGAATAATAATTAAATTACAGTTTTATCCAATGTGAAATCTAGTTTCAAATGACAAAAAAGGCAAACGATATTTCGTTAAGGGTCTTCGTACTTTTAGTTTAGTATAGATAAATAGATAAATAAGTATGAATGTTACTATAAGTAAGACATTAAATTATTGAGATTTGTTGTGCTTTTAAAAAATAAAGTTGTACCGGACAATCACACCAAATAATATTAAAACAGACAAAGATTATGAATAGGGGTTTGGATTGCTAGGATTGGAGATAGAGATCGAAAGGAATGAAATCAAGCAAAGGAAAGAAAAAAAAAAGGCTGTAAGGAACATAATACATTTAATTGATTTTTTGCTTCTTCTCCTCTTCTTTTGTCTATTTCTTCTTTTTTTCGCTTGTTTCTAGTTTTTTTATTTATTCGACATATGAAAAGATTTAGTTTTGTATACGGTAAAAACCGATTTGAGTCAGTCGTACAGACTGCTCGAGATAATGATGTATCGATCAAAGGATATCTACATAACAAGTCCGGTCAAGGTACGAAGTAAGGACGTCGAGCTCTGAGCTCTAAGACCGATCAATGACAAGCTCGGTATCATTATCGAGCTCATATCCAAATCAAGCTACGAAGCAAAATAGAGATCATCGAAGATGCGTAGACTGACCAACACTCTCACGCCGAATACTGAGACCCCCAGGTCAGAATCGAGCTTGGACCAAGGTCGATGGCTCGGTCCAGTGCCGAGCTCGAACCAGTATCGAGCTCGCAGACAAGGGCCGTTACAACCGCACCAAGGAAGAGAATCTTGACGGGAATCAAGGAAGAGACAAATCATCAAAGGTCCTCCACTATATGTATTATTTTATTATTTTGTTGTAGATAGAGCAATGACCCTCTATTATAAAAGGGGGGTCCTTGTAAACAAAAAGACACATTGGAATAAACGGATCTTTTACTCATACACAAAGATATCTCATAATGTTTGTTTTACTCTATCTTGCCCAACTTTTCTGTTCATCTTTTCTATTCTCATAGCCTAAATACATGTATTGTTATCTTTGTATCAAATGATATTACGTATCCTTAGAACCATACATAAATTTAACGTTATCCGATTTTTCGGGTAAACAGTTTGGCGCCCACCGTGGGGCTAAGGATAACAGTAATTGTTTGATATAAATTTACAGTACACTCCAGCTTGCAACTTGAAAGTCAGCAATGGCTTTACCCATCGACCTCGAAGTCGGCCTTCAAGACGAAACCAACAACTTGACACCTAGGGCCGGAAGGCGAATTAACGATGTCACCGAAGCTCAAGTCGAAGTAACGCTAGATGTCAATTCACAAGTGGCTCTTGAAGTGAACAAACATCCTGAACCGGAAAAAGCATTCAGGGCGGTACTCGATCTATAGCTCGAAACACCCATAACGTGGAGGAGATCAGAATCAGCTTATGGATGATCTTCGAGATGTTACAAACCCAACAAAAAGCGATAGCTCAGTTACAGAGCCAAACTCATATACAGAGCAGGCCGGATTCCAACCCACTTCGAGAAATCACCCCCAGAATAGAACCAACCATAGTGAAGTCGAATGAACAAGAATCGGGGACTACCCCCGAAATTACCAAAATGCTCGAGAAACTCACAAAACGAGTCGAAGCCAACAAAAAAAGTGTAGAAACATACAATTCCAGGATCGATCAGATCCCGGGAGCTCCACCAATGATAAAAGGGCTAGATTCGAAAAAACTCATTCAAAAGCCTTTCCACTCGAGTGCAACCCCAAAACCAATCCCCAAAATATTTCGTATGCCCGAAATACCCAAATATAACGGAACGACCGACCCCAACGAGCACGTCACTTCTTACACGTATGCCGTCAAGGGCAATGATTTGGAAGATGATGAGATCGAATCAGTATTATTGAAAAAATTCGGTGAAACACTGTCAAAGGGGGAGATGGTATGGTATCATAATTTACCATCTAACTCTATTGACTCTTCTGCTATGCTTGCAGATTGCTTCGTAAAAGCGCACGCCGGAGCCATTAAAGTCGAAACCAAAAAGTCGGACATGTTCAAAGTAACCCAAAAGGATAACGAGATGCTAAGGGAGTTCGTATCTCGTTTTCAAAGGGAACGAATGGATCTTCCACCGGTCACAGACGATTGGGTTGTTCAAGCTTTCACTCAAGGTCTAAACGAGCAGAGCTCGATGGCATCACGACGACTGAAGCAAAATCTGATCGAGTACCCAGCTATTACTTGGACCGATGTGCACAATCGATACCAATCCAAAATAAGAGTCGAAGATGACCAGTTGATTTCCAGGTCCATTACGAAAAGAACTACCAAGCAAAAATCGACCAGAGATCGATACCAGCCATATAGCGGAAACGATACTACTGCTAAGTATCCGAGGCCTCTTTAAAATCAACCTCGTATACTGGGGGGCTTTACCATTGTACGCATATGTGATGATTATCAAAGTTCGGTGCAAAGGAAGTTACTTCGTTATTTCACGACAAACAGTGTCTCAACAAAACGAACCATGCTTATGTAGTTAGCCTGTGCCTGACGCAAAACATGAACACATGTATAACGACTTGCAAAGACAATATTCTTTATCGATATTTTACATTCAAGATTTATTGTGCAAACAGGATCGAGTTCGAGCAAGCACTCACTCGACCATTAAGCCTATGGGCTATTTTTCTTTTCGAGTTCGAGCAAGCACTCACTCGACCATTAAAAGCCTACAGACAACATTATTTCGAGTTTGAATCATTCCCTCGACTACTAAGCCTACATGCTACTTTTATTTCGAGTTCAAGCAAATACTCACTCATCTATTATGCCTACGGGCTACATTGCATCGAGTTCGAGGTCTTTCACTCGACTGCAAAGCCTACGGGATACTTTTATTTTCGAGTTCGAGCAAGCACTCACTCGACCATTAAAGCCTACGGGCAACGTTTCGAGTTCGGATCATTCACTCGACTACTAAGCCTACGGGCTATTTTTATTTCGAGTTCGAGCAAACATTCACTCGACTATTATGCCTAAGGGCTACATTGCATCGAGTTCGAAACATGCACTCGACTGCAAAGCCTACGGGCTACTTTTATTTTGAGTTCGAGCAAACACTCACTCGACTATTATGCTTACGGGATACATTGCATCGAGTTCGAATCATTCACTCGACTACAAAGCCTACGAGCTACTTTTATTTTCGAGTTCGAGCAAGCACTCACTCGACCATTAAAGCCTACGGGCAACGTTGTTTCGAGTTCGAATCATTCACTCGACTACTAAGCCTACGGGCTATTTTTATTTCGAGTTCGAGCAAACACTCACTCGGCTATTATGCCTACGGGCAACATTACATCGAGTTCGAATCATTTACTCGACTGCAAAGCCTACGGGCTACTTTTATTTTGAGTTCGAGCAAACACTCACTCGACTATTATGCCTACGGGCTACATTGCATTGATTTCGAATCATTCACTCGACTGCAAATCCTACGGGCTACTTTTATTTTCGAGTTCGAGCAATCACTCACTCAACCATTAAAGCATACGGGCAACGTTGTTTCGAGTTCGAATCATTCACTCGACTACTAAGCCTACGAGCTATTTTTATTTCGAGTTCGAGCAAACACTCACTCGACTATTATGACTACGGGCTACATTGCATCGAGTTCGAATCATTCACTCGCTTGCAAAGCCTACGTGCTACTTTTATTTCGATTTCGAGCAAACACTCACTCAACTATTATGCCTACGGGCTACATTGCATCGAGTTCGAATCATTCACTCGACTGCAAAAGCCTACGGGCTACTTTTATTTTCATGTTCGAGCAAGCACTCACTCGATCATTAAAGCCTACGGGCAACATTATTTCGAGTTCGAATCATTCACTCGACTACTAAGCCTACGAGCTATTTTTATTTCGAGTTTGAGCAAATACTCACTCGACTATTGTGACTACGGGTTACATTGCATCGAGTTCGAATCATTCACTCGACTGCAAAGCCTACATGCTACTTTTATTTCGAATTCGAGCAAACACTCACTCGACTATTATGCCTACGGGCTACATTGCATCAAGTTCGAATCATTCAATCGACTACTAAGCCCACGAGCTACTTTTATCTCGAGTTCGATCAAGCACTCACTCGACTATTACGCCTACGGGCTACATTATTTCGAGTAAAGCTACTCATTTCTCCGAATTCAAATGAACAGTTGACTATTTAAAGTTGAAGGATGTTCGAGCCCGACAAAGCAAAGTGGACTACCCACAAGGCAACAGAGATTAAAATTCAAAATATCTATTTAGCTCGAAAGGCTATTTTTTCAAAAGGAAGAGAGATTTATATTTACATATTTTTTATAGAGACATCTACTCTACCAAAAGGAAGTTCTTTATACAAAAACTGAAAGCGGGACCGAAAGAACACTGCAAACGACCTAAGGCCCTAAATGACTCAAATCTTCATCGGAGGCTGTATTCTCAGCATCGTCCTCATCTTTAGACTCCCCCGAGTCATCGGAGTCCTCCTCGGGAAAGGCCAACCTCCGAGCTTTATTCTCTTCCGCCCTGGCGACTTCAATCTCGGCCCCAATATCGAAGCCCCGAGCTCTTACCTCCTCGAGAGCCTCTCTCCGAACTTGCCATTTTGCATGTTCAACCATGCTCTCAGCTTTGGCTTTGTTAACCTCGACATCAATCCTGAACTGAGCCACCTTGGCATCAGCTCTTTTATTGGCCTCGATCATCTTAGATCTGACCACTTCAAGTTCTTTGGCCGAATTTGCTTTATCTGAAGTGGCCAAATCCAACCGATGCTGAAGCTCGTTCATCTTTTCAATCAGCCCCGTAGCGTTTTCTTTCGCCGATCGAAGTTGGGCATCAGACAGCTCTAACTGAGCTTCAATGGTTTCCTTTTTCGAGGCAAGGATATCCATACACTTTTTGAATTCTTCTACCTCGGCCAGTAGCGTATCTACCTGTAAGTTAAGCCGTCCAATCTACTCGATCTGCTGCCGAACCTGCAGAATCGGATCATTAGTAGTTATCTCTTTTTCATCTTCACTATCATGGAACATTCGGAATACCTGCTCAGCCATCTCCTAATGTCCTTCCCGAGCTGATGACAAGTCTGCTCGAAGATTTTCACTAAGGAGCTTGTACGAGTCGCTCTTCTCAGTGAGGCTCCGAACCTCGGCATCATGCTCCTCCCAGATATGAAGAAAGGCTTCGTGATGCAACACTGAAGCCTGCAAACAAAAAAAGAAGCATTAAAATTACCTACAACTCTATATGTAAAAGAAGCGACGAAAACGCCATTAGATTTACCCGATTCAAAGCATGTTGGGCCTCGTTGAAGAGACAGGCAGGCCCCACCGCATTCATCATTGATTGGTCCTCTTCGGTCACCATGGACCGAAGATAACTGGCGACCCCCACGGGGGAAGAAAATATTCAGGTATCCGTAGGTACGGAGAACACTATCTTCCGCCTCCGGTCAGGATCGATACTCGGGGCCGGAAATCGATCCACCAGTTTATAAACCAATGAAGGCTCGGCAGAACCCGACCACGACGCTTTTTTGGGTACCTCCATTCCACCAATACAGGTAACCTCCTCCGAGGCACCTGACTCGAGCCCCTCCAGAAAACTATGGATATCGGTCGACTCCTGAATACCCTCATAGGACCGATCCTCCAACATGACGGCCTCTCGAATCATGGTATCCGAAATCTGAGGGGATCCGCCAATGTCAACTGTCCCGAACTCTTCCCTTAAAATATCTTCTACTGCCCGAGAAAATCCACCCTCGGTATTCATTTTTATCATCTTAGCTCGAGAAGGGACAATCCCGGCTTCTTTTTGCTCAGGGATTATGGCCAAGGTTCCCTGATTTGCTTCCACCAAATTGGAAGACTATTGAATCACAACATTAGCCCGTACGCAGGTTAAATTCTCCTCTTCTTCTTCGGGCTCACCCCTTAAATGGCGGACCACTTCCGGAAGCACAACACCAGAGCCCCCCATCGGCTTTCGAGATCTCTTAGCCGGTTTCTTCTTTTCCTAGACCGGGGAACACGATACGTCTTTTCTCTTCCTTTCTTTTACCTGCTTCAGGACAGGAACTTCTTCATCACCAGATGGGGGCCTCATGACTACATATTTCCCAAGTCCTACAAAAGGGAAGAGGGAGATTTACCATATAAATCAATGTAGCAAGTCAAAAAGGGATTTACCATGACTGCGGCCCTCCCGTCGACCCTTTGATAATTCGACCCAAGCACGCTCGGAGTATGGTCTCTGCAACACCATACCTTCGACCCATTGTCTAAGGTTCGGTATTGGTTCTAGCGCTCGAGCTACGGCTGTGATTAGGAACAGAAAATGGATCAACAAAATAGAAGGCAATCACAAAATCAAAACGGGCAAAGAAAAACTTTTACTCACGGCTCATGTTCCATCTCTCGGGAAATGGCAAGTCGTCGGCAGGGATCAAGTCCGAGGTTCTGACTCGAACAAAGCGGCCCATCCAACCCCGATCCCGAGTCTCTTCTATGCTCGAGAATGGTGCTTTGGTTGCTCGGCGAGCAAGCTTGATCAACCCTCCTCGATAAAGTCGGGGACTATAAAGGCGCATAAGGTGATTGAGGGTGAATATACGCCCTCGACCTTGCTCGAGAAAAAACGAAGAAGAATCACTATCCTCCAAAAGGAAAGGTGGATTTGGCCGAGTGTCACGTCGTACCTCTTACAAAAGGCAACGATGACAGGGTCTAGGGGTCCCAACGTGAAAGAATAAGTATAAACACTTAAGAACCCTTCGACGTGGGTAGTAATTGATTCATCGGGCGATGGGATTACCACGAGTTTATTATCCCAGTTACATTCATGTATAACTTTATCGAGAACTTTTTCGGTAATCGAACATTGGTACGTCGACATCGACTCACACAGACCAGGTATCGGAGAAGGCTTTTCAATCTTAAAATCACCTACAGTCGAACAACCAATCAGAACGAATTCCTCAGGGCGGGGCTCTTCCACATCCTCGCCACCAGCAGGTCGAGATGAAGAAGCGAGCTCTTTTTGCGGAACAGATTTGGACGTTTTTGCCATTTAAAAATTTTGTTGACAAAGAATGGGGGTATTTTGGTGTTCTAAGGAAGAGTTTGCGGAAAACTCACAAAGGACGAAAAGGAACTTGGAAAATTTGGAAGATTGAAGACGTAAAAATGATGAAAGGAAATGCTATTTATAGATTGAAGCAATGTGGCCGATCACTGTTTGACACATTAAATGCCTCGGTAAAACCGAACCGATGGGACAACTATCACATATGTCATGGTCGGGATCGATGAGAACGTCAGTGTATATCTGATCGAGCTGTTGGAAAATCATATTGTTTCTCGCTAATTCCTTTTCCGAGAAACGAGGGGATTATCTGTGTACGGTAAAAACCGATTTGAGTCAGTCGTACGGAATGCTCGAGATAATGATGTATCGATCAAAAGATATCTACATAACAAGCCCGGTCAAGGTACGAAGTAAAGACGTCGAGCTCCGAGCTCTAAGACCAATCAATGACAAGCTCGGTATCATTATCGAGCTCATATCCAAATCAAGCTACGAAGCAAAACAGAGATCATCAAAGATGCGTAGACCGACCAACTCTCACGCCGAATACTGAGACCCCCAGGTCAGAATCGAGTTTGGACCAAGGGCGATGGCTCGGTCCAGTGCCGAGCTCGAACCAGTATCAAGCTCGCAGACAAGGAGCGTTACAACCGCACTAAGGGAGAGAATCTTGACGGGAATCGAGGAAGAGACAAATCATCATGGGTCCTCCACTATATGTATTATTTTATTATTTTGTTGTAGATAGAGCAATGACTCTCTATTATAAAATGGGGGTCCTTGTAAACAAAAAGACACATTGGAATAAACGGATCTTTTACTCATACACAAAGATATCTCATAATGTTTGTTTTACTCTATCTTGCCAACTTTTCTGTTCATATTTTCTATTCTCATAGCCTAAATACATGTATTGTTATCTTTGTATCAAATGATATTACGTATCCTTAGAACCATACATAAATTTAACGTTATCCGATTTTTCTGGTAAACAGTTTGGCGCCCACCGTGGGGCTAAGGATAACAGTAATTGTTTGATATAAATCTACAGTACACTCCAGCTTGCAACTTGAAAGTCAGCAATGGCTTTACCTATCGACCTCGAAGACGGCCTTCAAGACGAAACCAACAACTTGACACCTAGGGCCGGAAGGCGAATTAACGATGTCACCGAAGCAAGTCGAAGTACCGCTAGATGTCAATTCACAAGTGGCTCTTGAGGCGAACAAACATCCTGAACCGGAAAAAAGCATTCAGGGTGGTACTCGATCTGTAGCTCGAGACACCCATAACGCGGAGGAGATCAAAATCAGCTTACATATGATCTTCGAGATGTTACAAGCCCAACAAACAGCGATAGCTCAGTTACAGAGCCAAACTCATATACAGAGCAGGCCGGATTCCAACCCACTTCGAGAAATCACCCCCAGAACAGAACCAGCCATAGTGAAGTCGAATGAACAAGAATCGGGGACTACCCCCGAAATTACCAAAATGCTCGAGGAACTCACAAAACGAGTCGAAGCCAACGAAAAAAGTGTAAAAACATACAATTCCAGGATCGATCAGATCCCGGGAGCTCCACCAATGATAAAAGGGCTAGATTTGAAAAAATTCATTCAAAAGCCTTTCCACTCGAGTGCAACCCCAAAACCAATCCCCAAGATATTTCGTATGCCCGAAATAACCAAATATAATGGAACGATTGACCCCAACGAGCACGTCACTTCTTACACGTATGCCGTCAAGGGCAATGATTTGGAAGACGATGAGATCGAATCAGTATTATTGAAAAAAATCGGTGAAACACTGTCAAAGGGGGCGATGGTATGGTATCATAATTTACCATCTAACTCTATTAACTCTTTTGCTTTGCTTGCAGATTGCTTCGTAAAAGAGCACGCCGGAGCCATTAAAGTCGAAACCAGAAAGTCGGACGTGTTCATAGTAACCCAAAAGGATAACGAGATGCTAAGGGAGTTCATATCTCGTTTTCAAAGGGAACGAATGGATCTTCCACCGGTCACAGACGATTGGGTTGTTCAAGCTTTCACTCAAGGTCTAAACGAGCAGAGCTTGATAGCGTCACGACGGCTGAAGCAAAATCTGATCGAGTACCCAGCTATTACTTGGACCGATGTGCACAATCGATACCAATCCAAAATAAGAGTCGAAGATGACCAGTTGATTTCCAGGTCTTTTACGAAAAGAACTACCAAGCAAAAATCGACCAGAGATCGATACCAGCCATATAACGGAAACGATACTACTGCTAAGTATCCGATGCCTCTTTAAAATCAACCTCGTATACTGGGGGGCTTTACCATTGTACGCATCTGTGATGATTATCAAAGTTCGGTGCAAAGGAAGTTACTTCGTTATTTCACGACAAACAATGTCTCAACAAAACGAACCATGCTTATGTAGTTAGCCCGTGCCTGACGCAAAACATGAACACATGTATAACGACTTGCAAAGACAATCTTCTTTATCGATATTTTACGTTCAAGATTTATTGTGCAAATAGGATCGAGTTCGAGCAAGCACTCACTCGACCATTAAGCCTACGAGCTATTTTTATTTTCGAGTTCGAGCAAGCACTCACTCGACCATTAAAAGCCTACGGGCAACATTATTTCGAGTACGAATCATTCACTCGACTACTAAGCCTACATGCCACTTTTATTTCGAGTTCAGGCAAATACTCACTCGACTATTATGCCTACGGGCTACATTGAATAGAGTTCGAGGTCTTTCACTCGACTGCAAATCCTACGGGCTACTTTTATTTTCGAGTTCGAGCAAGCACTCACTCGACCATTAAAGCCTACGGGCAACGTTGTTTCGAGTTCGGATCATTCACTCGACTACTAAGCCTACGGGCTATTTTTATTTCGAGTTCGAGCAAACACTCACACGACTATTATGCCTAAGGGCTACATTGCATCGAGTTCGAATCGTGCACTCGACTGCAAAGCCTATGGGCTACTTTTATTTCGAGTTCGAGCAAACACTCACTCGACTATTATGCTTACATGATACATTGCATCGAGTTCGAATCATTCACTCGACTGCAAAGCCTACATGCTACTTTTATTTTCGAGTTCGAGCAAGCACTCACTCGACCATAAAAGCCTACAGGCAACATTGTTTCGAGTTCGAATCATTCACTCAACTACTAAGCCTACGGGCTATTTTTATTTTGAGTTCGAGCAAACACTCACTCAACTATTATGCTTACGGGCTACATTGCATCGAGTTCGAATCATTCACCCGACTGCAAAGCCTACGGGCTATTTTTATTTCGAGTTCGAGCAAACACTCACTCGACTATTATGCCTACGGGCTACATTGTATCGATTTCGAATCATTCACTCGACTGCAAAGCCTACGGACAACTTTTATTTTCGAGTTCGAGCAAGCACTCACTCAACCATTAAAGCCTACGGGCAACGTTGTTTCAAGTTCGAATCATTCACTCGACTACTAAGCCTACGGGCTATTTTTATTTTGAGTTCGAGCAAACACTCACTCGACTATTATGACTACGGGCTACATTGCATCGAGTTCGAATCATTCACTCGCTTGCAAAGCCTACGAGCTACTTTTATTTCGATTTCGAGCAAACACTCACTCAACTATTATGCCTACGGGCTACATTGCATCGAGTTCGAATCATTCACTCGACTGCAAAAGCCTACGGGCTACTTTTATTTTCATGTTCGAGCAAGCACTCACTCGATCATTAAAGCCTACGGGCAATATTATTTCGAGTTCGAATCATTCACTCGACTACTAAGCCTACGGGCTATTTTTATTTCGAGTTCGAGCAAACACTCACCCGACTATTATGCATACGGGCTGCTTTTATTTCGAGTTCGAGCAAACACTCACTCGACTATTATGCTTACGGGATACATTGCATCGAGTTCGAATCATTCACTCGACTGCAAAGCCTACAAGCTACTTTTATTTTCGAGTTCGAGCAAGCACTCACTCGACCATTAAAGCCTACGGGCTATATTATTTCGAGTAAAGCTACTCATTTCTCCGAATTCAAACGAACAGTTGACTATTTAAAGCTGAAGGATGTTCGAGCCCGACAAAGCAAAGGGGACTACCTACAAGGCAACAGAGATTAAAATTCAAAATATTTATTTAGCTCGAAAGGCTATTTTTTCAAAAGGATATCTACACAACAAGCCCGATCAAGGTACGAAGTAAAGATGTCGAGGTCCGAGCTCTAAGACCGATCAATGACAAGCTCAGTATCATTATCGAGCTCATGTCCAAATCAAGCTACGAAGCAAAACAGAGATCATCGAAGATGCGTAGACCAACCAACTCTTACGCCGAATACCGAGACCCTCAGGTCAGAAACGAGCTTGGACCAAGGCCGATGGCTCGGTCCAGTGCCGAGCTCGAACCAGTATTGAGCTCGCAGACAAGGGTCGTTACAACCGCACCAAGGGAGAGAATCTTAACGGGAATCAAAAAAGAGACAAATCATCATGGGTCCTCCACATCACATTTTATTAAAGGAAAAATACAGACGACATCTTAGGTTTACACCCCCATGTTTTTACATTACCTTTTCTTTTCTCTTTTTCATCAGATTTTATATCTTTTTTTTTGTCAACTAATTTTAGTTATTTGTTGCAATAGGAGATTGAAGAGGATGATGGTGATACATGTGATGTGGAATCAACCAACGGACGAATCAACTGACACATGGGAAGCTTGGTGATCATGTTAAAATCCAATTTATTGGCATAGATATTTTTGCTGAAATAGTTTAAAAATATTATTCCATGCTGTTGTAACTATGATGATTCTATGAGCAATATGAATATAGGCCAACATATTGTGCTTGAGTCTGTTTGTACTTCTAAAACAAATACATTCATGACCATATAGCTAAATTACAATGTCATACTTTATCATATTCAGGAACTTATATTCTATTGTTTTATAACTAATATTTATGTAATTTTTAAAATTTTATATCCACTTATATGTGGTATACGCACAACGTGCGTGCCCAGAGACTAGTCCCCTAACAACCAAGTAATTACTAGGAGTATTATGTACTAGAGTGTAAATTCATTTGTTATAATTATGTATCTTTTGTATACCGCTTTAAATTTTTTAATCGATTAAGATTGTCAATTGTCAAACATCGTTAAGTCTTTAAATATGATAAACTTGAGTCTTTGAATACTAGGTGGGGATGGCCCGAACCAACACATGCCCAACAATACAGATCAACAGATATATGATAAAAAATCAGAAATGACAAACTGACTAACGAAAAAAGCGATTACTCCAACAGATGATTGGTTCAAGAATGGATAAACCTGAAAATAAAAGTTCACGATTTATAGGAAGCTTTTACATTTAAACCTAAATCTTATTGTACAAAGTTATTATTTGAAAGATTACTAAAATATTCAAAGTACAAAAATGACAAAGAGGCACCTGTTCTCACGAGTTTTCCGATAACTACTTTTGCCAATTAACCTAGCAACTCGACTAAGCGCGGTGTAACTTTGCTATCCTTCTACGTCAATATTTTCCCCGTGTCTTGTGAGAAATGAAGTCATCTGCAAGCAAAAAACAAATAACAGGATAAATTAAAATTCTATTGATTAACTTACAAGTTTTGGTTCCAGGAAATTTTTCAATAATAACAAAGACCATAGTAAGGTTTGTTCTAGGTCAAGTCAGCAACCCAAGGTCTCATCTATATTTAGGCTAATGCTTGAGAAATGGATACAATTACGGTTAAAAATAATAAAAGCAACACTATAGTCTGTCAAAAAGGGGCTCCATAACTTCTTATGGAAAAAACTGCACATAAGAAAGTAGCTATCTATGATCAACATGGTTAAGAGAATCTAAGATCAAGGTGAGTATCTTTTTGTATTGCTTCACGCTGTTGCAAGCTTGATTTGAGTAATCGATATCGGGTAAATCCTGAGGAGAGCGTAGTTAACAAGAGAATATCAATGGTTTGCCATCTGATAACATTCAATGAGGGAATATTTACTAACATTAAATGAGCGACCGTTGCATAGAATATTTGTATTCATGGTCTGCCGTTACACGTTCATCAATGACTATTTTATTATCATTTAAGAGGAACTTGATCCTAGGATCTTGTTTCACTAGGTAAAGCTATAAATAACAAGCTCAGCAACCATTGTAAAGAGAAAATAACTTTCGGCGTACTAAAATTTTATTTTACTACTTTTGCTCTGAATTTAACGGTCGTATTTGCACTTTATAGTTATTTTCGCTATTGCTCTCAAAAACACTGCGCTCGGAGCCAGGCTCGTTATCCACTTCAATTTTAATCGTTAAATCTCAATTTTAATCTTATCTCTTTATTATTTTTTGGATCAAATCAATTCTCTTGTCTATTAATCACGTAACAAATTCAACTGTATCGTTTTACGGGCAAACAATTACCTCAAGTAGTTTTTTTCTTTTTGAATAAATAGGTTTTATAATCGCAACAATTTTTTGACCATTGTGTGAAAGTACATGTTAAAACTAATCCACACATTCCACAAATAAATATAATTATTACATAATTAATATTTAATAATCTTACTTAAACAACTAGACTCCATTTCATAATCCAAATCAAACATCTAAAGATTTTGTTTTTAAACACACTATTGAAAAAGCCCTATAGGACAACTCAATGTCCAAGAGATCACAAATTCATATTTGTGTCATATGTTTAGAATAATTCATATACTTATCGGAAAAAAAAACTTAATAGAAGACTTTGTTTAGAAAAAAATTAAAATAAATCAGAATGTCTAGATTTTTTACAAGGTGAAAATCATTTACCTCCCCAAATGATTTTTACCCTTTTTTACAACATGTGTCTCCATTAGATGGAATAAATATTAAAGTATTATATGTTAGCATACATTGCTCCCAATTTTTTTTTTCTCCCAACTACCTAAGCTTTCCTAACATGGACCCTTCCATGATAACAACGCATATCCCACCGGAACCACCGGACAAGCCCAACCAAATGGACATTGAAGTGACTCAACCAACTCACTCCTATAAGGAAATGCTTGGACAGACCGGCAAGCCATCAAAACGAATATTATGAGGATGACGTTCCCACAAACACAGAGAATGATAAAGGAAAAAACGTTGAAGGTTCAATCCCCCTTTCTTATGATGATAAACATCGCCTCTACCTCCCATGGTTCTACTCTGTAATCATAAAGGTCTTTAGACGTAGAATGCCCCACCACTATCTTCACTCTAAACTGATTGAACTATGAAAACCATCCGAACAGTTAATCTTGATTGACCTAGGATGGGACTTCTTCATAGCCAAATTCAGCTTAGAGGAAAATATGGTAAATGCACTACACCTAGGTCCATGGTTCATCTCAAGTAACTTCCTATCAGTATGGAAATGGCAACCTAAGTTTGTCCCACAAGAGGCCACTCTCTCATCCACTGCCATCTGGATTCGCCTGCCACAACTGCCAACAGAGTTATACGATAAAGAAATTCTAGAAAAAGTGGGAAGAAAGTTGGGCAAATTGCTGAAAATTGACCAATGTACCTCCTCCACCCTCATAGGAAGATACACTCGCATATGCATTCAAGTTCCCCTTGAAACCCCAGTGGAAATCTCAGTCATAATTGGAGATCACAAACAATTAGTGATCTATGAAGGGGAAGTGGCGTTTTGCACGTCTTGTGGCAGAATTGGACGCACCCCAAAGGGATGCAACTACCGAAAACCTCAACCCACAGCCCCACCAGGAGCACCAGAATCCTCCGGAAAAAATGTAGAACAAAGGAAGAAAATGGGTGGAAAACTATCACCTTCCCACGAAGGAAAAAACAATGTCATGCAAAACCAAACGACAAAAATGGAACTGTGTCAAATAGCCAACATCAAAATACACATGCTCAACATATTCGATGCAAATTCATGTTTCTTCAAACTCAAACTGTTCGGTATAATTCAAAAAATGCTAATCTCCACCCAAAACCGCAAAACAGGCCCAATGGCCCAAATAGTAAACCAAGTCCCACCCCTATTACCGGGCCACCACCCCAACACGTCCCCAGCCCAATACAAGTACAAAATGAAAAGCTGTACCGGGGCCCGATGAACATGATGCAACGCACTCCACTGATCCCAATCACGCCCCCCTAGACCAGGCTGTCATTTATGGCCCATCTATCGAAGCCACATACCCCAAATCTGCAGTAAGATATGATGGGGCGAGTCACGCCCGTCCAATAGGGCCCCCTACCCAACTAGAGGATGTCAGCCCAAATCACCCAAGCCCTCCCACCTACGCTTCCCCTACCACTTCCTCTGAGATAACTTTTAATGGGGATATCTCAACAGTCACCACGAACAATCAAGTGCTCTATCTGGAACCTCTCATTTCAGGTGAAAAAACACCCTCCGTCAACTCCAAAAGACCCATAATTAATACACAATCCCCCTCCCCCCCGGCACAATTAATAGCAACACCTCCACTGGCCGAGATTTCACACTAAAAGGCGTGATAATGGATCAGGCCCTTAAGTTAATCCCCCCACATTACCCAAAGTAGTAAAACCAAAAAGCACAAAAATGGAAAAAAAGCAAATGACAACTTTCGTTACCTCTCTGCCACTACCACCGGACCACCTACTGGCTTCTTGGCTGGAAGCGGTGTTACAGGTACAGGGCCTAACTTACAGTTTCACCCTGGGAAACCAGAAGTGACACTGATTGTCCAAAATCCAGCTCACCTAGCGAGGGTTACTGTGGAGGCCTTGAACAAATCCTTAGTTGCATTTGGTCCATGCCTATGGCAGACGATAGTGAACAAGGACAGTGCCTCACCATTGATCGACCCTCAAATACTCAACAACCAAATGTTCCAAACATTCTAGTCCCTACCTTTCTTCCCATATCTAATAACGGAGGACCCAACAGCGGACCCGATCTTTGTAACAATCGACCCCCAAACTCATCAAATGCCATCATCTTCTGCACCAAGAGAGATGAGCACTTCGCCTCCCCTCAACAACATAAAAATGGAATCAACAAGGCCCTAGAAATTCTAAAAAAGAAAAGCATGCCAGAGGAAGAGGGAACAATCTACGCCCCCCTACGAACAGGCTCGCTCCTACTGGAATCAGTCAGGGCGATCGAGTTCAGTCTCAACACCAGCGAGGTGTTAGTGATTCTGTGCCTAGATCGATGATCAAGTGCGGTCTGAGCCTCGTGTCCCTCTATACATATGGGCCCACCAAACCGTTACTGAATCTGACTCTAATCCTCATCCTCAAGAGGAAAACCCCACCATCTCCGACGAGGGCTCTGCAAGAAACGGGGAACCCTCAGGAAGGTCTCCACCAACCATCCCCACTACCCCTATTGAATTACATCATATGGAATGTTAGGAGTGGAAACCATGCTGAGTTCAAGGGGCATTGTATGGAGATGGTAAAAATTCACAAGCCAGCCATGCTCGTTATTCTTGAAACAAAAATGGCTGACACAAGAAGCTTGCAGAAGAGCTTCAGTTCAACATGATTATACAATCACCGGCAATCGGCCTTTTTGGAGGGGATAGTGATTATGTGGAAGGAGGACATTGTGAGTGTCGATGAGGTGGCCACCACACCCCAAGGTATCCATGCAATGGTGAAAGTAAGTCCAATCATACTACCTGGATTTTCTCTGCAATTTATGCAAGTAATCTGTTAGCTGATAGGAAAATCCTGTGGGATAACCTAATTTCAATCTCCAAAACTCTCACAAATAACTGGTTTGTGAGAGGAGACTTCAATAAAGTCTTAAAGGCGAGGTATTAATTTGGGGGCAATCCCATAAGCCCTAGCCGCAATAACCTAGTCTGGAACTGTATAAATGAATGCAATATACTAGATCTAGGTTACAAAGGAAGAAAATACACCTGGTCTAATAAGAGATACAGTAATAGGGCCTCCCTGATCCTTGAAAGAATAGATAGGTTCTTTGCCAATGAAAATTGGATCAAACAGTACCCTGGGGCTACTGTGTTGCACCTTCTTAGGACCCACTATGATCACTGCCTCATACAGGTTAATCTGGTAGGGACACCATCCAACAATCTGACTAGACCCTTTAGGTTTGAAACCATGTGGGCTAGCCACCCATCTTTCCCTTACATCATCAATGAGGCTTTCACTGAGCATTCCATTCTCCTCCAATCCACTGACTCTTTCAAAAGAATTGTTACTAAGTGGAACAGAGATACCTTTGGTAACATCTTCCATCAGAAAAGAAGAATTCTAGCTAGAATTGCAGGAACCCAAAAATCTCCTAATTACCAATTCAGTAGCTTTTTGTTAAACCTAGAAACCAATCTAGCCAGTGAGCTTAACTCAATCCTAAAAAATGAAGAGGATTTCTGGAAGTTCAAATCTAGGATTAACTGGCTCAATGAGGGTGATGTTAGCACTAGATTCTTCCACACTTCTACTCTCAACAAAAGAAGAAGGAATACAATCCTCTTTCTAAAAGAAGAGAATGGAAACTGGCTCTATGACCAACAAGATATCCAATCAGCTATTCTTGGCTTCTTCACAAACCTCTATACCTCCTCCCACCTCCTCACACTCCCAAGCTCCAATGGCCACCACCAGTCATCTTTCTATGTCACACACCCTTTCTGATTCCCAAAGGGATATTATGGACAAACCACTTGAGTTGGGAGAAATAAAAAGGGCAATTTTCTCCCATAAACCCTTCAAATCTCCTGACCCTGATGGACTCCACTCTTTCTTTTACCAGAAATACTAGAGTCTCGTAGGTAGTTCTGTCACAGACTTCTGCAAGAAATGCTTCTCTTCTAACTTCGTGGATGAAACCATGAACCAAACCATGCTATGCCTCATCCCAAAATACCCCCAAGCATCAATCTTGAAAAACTTCAGGCCAATTGGACTGTGTAACACAGTATACAAGTCCATCACCAAGATCATTGTCAATAGAATAAAACCTATGTTGCCTCATATAATTGGGCCTAGCCAAGCCAGTTTCCTCTCCAACAGAAGAGCTTGTGATAATGCCATCATCGTGCAAGAATACATCACTCACTTTAGGAAAATGAAAGGGAAACATGGCAACATGATCCTCAAAATTGATCTTGAAAAACCTTTTGACATGGTGAAGTGGTCTTTTATCAGGGACACTCTTCATGCCTTAAATTTATCTCCTGGATTAACCAAACTCATTATGTCATGCATTAGCTCTTCCACCATCTCTATTTTGTTAATGGTAGGAAAACTAAATCTTTCAAGCCATCAAGAGGCATAAGGCAAGGAGATCCAATGTCTCCCTACCTTTTCATAATGTGTATGGAAATATTATCCAGGTCTATTGATAAGGCTGTCATGGACATACTTTGGCAACCCATAAGTATAAGTAGAGATGGCCCAAAGATATCTCACCTATTCTTTGCAGATGACCTTACCTTGTTCGCCAAAGCAAACATCAGAAACTACAATATCATCCAATATATTCTGCAAACCTTCAATGAGAAGTCAAGCCAAAAAGTCAACCTTGCTAAGTCTAGAGTGCTCTTCTCCTTCAATACATCCCAGGATTCTCTAGAGAGACTCACCGACTCTCTGTCCATTCAAGCCACCACACCCTTTGGCAAATACCTCGATTTTCCCATCTTTCTTGAAAAATCCACCAGTGCAGATTTTCAATTCATAATTGATAACATGCAATCCAAACTGGATGGATGAAAAACCAGTTTCCTGAGTATGGCTGGCAGAACTATCCTGGCCAAGTCCTACTTAAACAGCATCCCAAGCCATGTCATGCAATATATTCATCTGCCCACCCAAGTTACCAAACAAGTTGATAAAATCCAAAGAAATTTCATATGGGGAACCACTTCAGATAAGAAAAAATGCACCTAATCAAATGGGATAAGGTCACTAAAAAGAAGGCTGATGGAGGATTAAGGCTTCAAAAATCTGACCTAAAGAACAAAGCAACCCTCACAAATCTTTCCTGGAGGACTTACCAAAATACCAATAGCTTATGGGAAAAAATCCTCATTCACAAGCACTGCAACCTCAGCCAAACACATAGAACAATGAGAACCACTAGATATCCTAGATACCCCAAATCCCCTACATGGTAGTGCATTCCGAAGGGATGGAACACTTGTAGTAAATCAAGCACATAGGTAGTTCACAAAGGAAATAGGGTCAGCTTTATGAATGATGCTTGGATACCAAATCAACCATCAATTAGGTAATTGATTGAGGGCCCGCTTTCCCTGAATGACCTAAATGGCAAGGTGAACTCAGTCTACAATTCAGGGGCTTGGGACCTATCCACTTCATCCATGGATCTCCCCCTAGCATCCTCAACTTGTTAAACTCTGTTTTCATTCCATCAAATCCAACAAAAGAGGACACCCTCGTGTGGGGATTAACTACCAATGGCTACTACTCAAACAATTATGCGTACTCTTTTCTTAGCAAGGCTAATAGCAGTTTTGAGACTAATGAAGAAGAATCCTTCAAATGGGTATGGAAGCTCCAAGCACCCAACAAAATAAAGAACTTCATCTGGCTTCTTACCCACAGAAGGCTTCCCACAAGGAGCTATCTCTACAAAATAGGTGTCAACTGTGACCCCCGGTGCTTTTACTGCAATAATGGTCAAGAAACAATCAACCACATCTTCTTTGAGTGCACCAATGAAGTACGCTTTTGGAACGACCTACTCTCCAAAGCATCTAGGGATATTAGACAGCAGAACCCAATCTTTTCAGCCCAACAATGGCCATCAACTTGGAGTTCAATTAGGAAAAAGCCTTTCATAGTCTCATTCTCTGGGAAAACATCATCCTCTTCTATTTCTGGCATATCTGGTTAACCAGAAACAACAACTTCTTTAATGACAAAAAATAGCTTGTCAACTCTTCCAACACCATCTCCAAAGCCACATAATACCTTATGTTGACTAAAAATGCTTCCACCCAAACAACACACCAAATCATAATCAATTGGGAGCCACCAAGGAGAGGATTCTACAAACTTAATACGGACGGAGCAACAAAAGAGAACCCAGGAATATGAGGTATAGGTGGAGTTTTCAGAAACCACAATGGAGATTGGATAAATGGGTTTATGGAGAATATCCCCCATACAACCAACACTATGGCAGAGCTGAAGGCCCTCCTAAAAAGACTTCAACTTGCAAAACAAAATAATTTGGTTCCTCTTGAAATTAATACTGACAAAGCTGAAACCATACAAATGCTAATAACAAGTAACCTCACTTACGATCCTATAATTGGTGAATGCAGGCCATTAATACGCAGGATGGATATGGTCGTGGTGAAGCACACATACCGGGAGCAGAATAGGGTGGCAAATGTTTGGCCAAGGAAGCAACAAAAGCAGTCTTTTTGAATAAATATAGCATATTAGCAATTCTTCCGATATTTGCCAATGATGTATTTTGGGCAGACATCCTAGGAATTGATTTGGTTAGATTTTTTGTGGGTTGTAATATGAAAATAATTCTCCAAAACATTGCTGCATTAGTGGTCTTACAGTACCCCCAACAATGACTTAACTGTGTAATTTTTTGCTAGCTATATAAATATCCTTTCAACCAAAAATAAAATAAAATAAAAGTACATTATCTACAAAAATATTTTCTACTACGCAAAAATGAAGCCACCTACCTCACATAATTACTACATTGCCACCTCAGTTATACCAAGTTGTTTCCTTTCTTATCTCTACCTTAAACCTAGAACTTTTTTATGTTGTCGTCTACATCCTCCTCTCTCTCTCTATAACTCCATTTCTTCCTCAAAATACACAAACTTTCTCTCACTAGATCTATATCTGTATCCACACAACTTCGATTCTAGCAAAAAAAAAAACAAAAAAAAAAAAACTTCAATCATATACTAATCACCCCAGAATTATCTCTTTTTCTTGTTGCTGTTTTCTTGGATCATGTAAAAAAGTACCCATTCGGATTTGGATCTTGTTTTTGGATTTGATTGGATCGGGTTACATCTGGGTTTTGATTGGAATTCGGGTTTTTTCAGCCATGACCCATCGGTGTTCACATTGCAGTACTAACGGACATAACTCAAGGACTTGTCCAAATAGAGGTGTGAGGTTATTTGGGGTCCGATGGACTGATGGGTTGATCCGAAAAAGTGCTAGTATGGGTAACTTGACCCATTTTGCTAGTAGCAGTGGTCCACTAAACGGTGACGTTCACGACTCACCTGGTGATGCACCTGATGACCCTGCTGTTGGTGGTTCTGCTGATGGTTATGTTTCTGAAGGTTTTGTTGCTGGTTCTTCCTCTAGCCATGAAAGGAAAAAGGGTTTGATTTTTTATTATATTTTAGCTTTTTTGTTAAGTTTTCTCTTTTGGGTCTGTAGAAATTGCATATTTTTTGTTCTTGGTTGGGTTATTAAATGTCTACAAATATGAGATTTGTGAATTGTGATTAAAGTTTCTATTTTTTAAAAGAGAAAAGGTGTGATATTTTGGTAATTTGTCTAAAAAGATGCAATTTTTTGGTACTATTTGTTGTTATAAATGAATGTGCAGATAAGAGATACTACTATGAAGATGTGTTTCAAGTTGATAATTTAGATCTGTAAGAGAAAAAAAAGATCTTCGGGGCTTTCAGTTTAACAAAGGTTTATCTTTTTCTCTATTCAATTTGCTGTCAAACTTTAAAAACAAAAGGGCAGCCCGATTCACGAAGCATCCCTTGTCACGCAGGGTCCGGAAAGTGCCGCACCCCAAGGGGTGTAATATAGGCAGCCTACCGTAATGCAAGCATTAGTTGCTGTCAAACTTTCGTTCAATCAAAATGAAATGTGTAAACAAGGTATGTGACATGTTTCTTTTGTTTCTTTCTTTTTTTCCCGGGATCACTTCATTGGCAAGGGGAAGTTATTGCAAAACTTTGCCACTTTTATGAGTTGGGATTTTCGTAGTTCCTTTTTTGAGAATCAAGTTATTTGTACTCTTATCATATTCCTCTTTCCTCAGTGACCAGACATAGCATAAGAATGACTGATCAACTTGTCACTTAACGCTAATTTATATGAGTTGCTTGAAACCTAGTTCACTGTTGTTTCAATGATGCGTTGGACATCCATTTGACCGCTCTTGTTTAATGCAGACTGAGAATTTTGTTGGTATAATGCTTGAGCTCCTTGCAATTTTTTGATCTCTTCCGGTGGCTTTTGGGATTTGAAATGGGTGGAGATTTGCACATTCTTAACTATCTGTTCTCATTTCTAGAGAGAGAGAGAGAGAGGAAGAAAGTTATTTGTATTTTCATGCTTAGTTGTATCAAACTTTCTTGATCTGCTACTCTTCTGTTTTTACAGATGCACTTATAGCAACAACAACAACAACCCAGTATTATCCCACAAGTGGGGATGCACTTATAGCAATGATTTATTTTTAAATTAATGGAACTTTTCTCTTCTTTATTGTGTGGTTATGTTTTCCAGAAGTGCCAAAGTTGATAAACTGCTGGTATTGCTTCTCAGGGGTTTATATTGAAATAGGGTTTCTTGCCATGTTGGTTCTTGAAATAACTTAAAACTTAATTGCAGGGGTTCCCTGGACTGAGGAGGAGCATATGATGTTTCTACTTGGTTTGCAAAAACTCGGTAAAGATGATATCAATGGATGCATTATACTTGCTAAATCAGGTAGGTCTTTTGAGTTTTGTACTCCTCCATCTCAATTTATATGATATTCTTTCCTTTTTAGTCTGTCCTAAAAAGAATGACACATTTCTATATTTGGTAACAATTTAACTTTGAACTTCCATTTTATCTTTAATGAGGTGATTTGTAGTATAAGTATCTACTACTTGTTTTAGACCACAAGTTTCAAAAGTCTTTCTTTCTTTCTTAAACTCCATGCCCAGTCATACACCATCACATAAATTGGGACGGAGGGAGTAACATTTCTCTCCTACTTTCTTTTTCTCCTATCTTTTGATATGGGGCGGGGGAGGAGGAGGGGGAGGCAGCAAGGAACATGAACATAAGCTGATTCCTATTGATTTAGCATCATCTAGGTTGAGCAAGCGGATGATGGTTTAGAGTGTTACATTTCCTATGTTCTGCTATAGAATCTGATTAAATGATTCTCCTTCCCCCTTCTCGGAACAGGTCTGGCTCATCACGATAACTATCATGAGTTCTGTCGGCTTCTTGGATGTTTTAAAGTCAATTATCAGGTATGAATGAAGCCTTTGCTTGGCCCTGTGACTAGTATTCAACTTTGTTTGGATTGTTTCTGCTCCTTAGTTATTCAGTAAGTTTTGTACATGAGCAGACACTCTTATGTTGTATATTTTTGCTATGCATATTCATGGTTCCTTTTAATGAAATTCTCTTACTTCATCCGAAAAAAAAAGGAAAAGAATGAAGCCTTTGCTACCTTACCTTCTTTTTCTTGATAATATGAAAAGTTAGTGCTAGGCATCCACAGAGGTTTGAATTCGACCTAACTCGCTTTGGGTTGAGGCGTTGTTGGTGTACATAGATGACTTTAATGTCTGAATCTGTGTTTGTGAATCTTTAGGGAATTCGGCTGAAGTTATGTCTTGTAAACTTTGGAATTTCCTTTGGGTATGTCCATGTTTGCTTAGAGTTGTGATTAAGAGAAGAGAGGAAAGTTTCATTAGGTTAGTGTATTAAAGCCAAAGGGGACCTATGTCCAACAAAGGGGATTCAACTGAACCCACTTACGAAAAATTTCACTTCAATTGTTATTAGAAAAGGTTACTTATAATGCATGTTGAGCCTGCTTGACAAATACAATGACTTAGAGTAGTGGTCAAGCGTCATTAAGATTAAAATTTGGAGTGGTGTTTCTAAATTTTTCTTTGCACCGGTCACTTGTTTAATTTTTATACGGAAGGCTTCAAAACACGCTTGTTTGTTTTAAAGAACCAAATAAAGGCTGTTCCTTGCACTCCTCACTCCCCTTGCTGCCTCTCTGCTATCTCCCTCTCCTTTTCTGCGTCGCTACCCAATCTTGCTTCTCGGCTCCTCCTTCAATCCTGGCCAGCCCAGGTGCCAGCACGCTTCATCCAGCTGCGGTCACAAACAAGGTAAGTTACACAATCTATGTACTGAGGAAAATCCCTGTGTTATACATGTCAATAACTGAAATTGCTGAAATATTGCATTGGGGGGTTTCATCATCTTACCTGAATGAAGCTGAAATTGCTTTTATTTTCACGCGATTTTTTTGATGAAGGGATGATTTTCCGTGGGTAATGAATTCAAATCCCGGAGGCAAAGGAATGATTGCTGAGGCCTCGAAAAACCTGTTAAAATTAAAGTCTCTAGCTACACTGGTGGACCTCCACTTTCTTCTTCATCAATGGTAATTAGGACTTTAACCTGCATATAGATGAACAACGTAACAGATGTCATAAGAGTTTAAATGAGAAAAGATATTTGGTATGACCCTCTTGGCGGGGAAAACCGAAAATTTTAAGCATAATAAGATTATTGAGAACAAGAGGTCTTTCTTGGGCTATTTTTTTCATCAATATTTGTATTAACCCTCTTTAGTTGAAATATTCCATTATAATCATATATTGGCCCATGTTCAATTATCATAACCAGAATTTATATATCTTTTTAAGGTTGGAGAGGGATCTGAAGTGTTATCAAGAATTTCAATCAATTCATAGCTTGCTCTTAAACAAGGAGAAAGGAAATTAAAAAATGGATAGAATAATGCATCCAATCTGAATTTACCAGTATTGTGTGTATTTGTGAATTTTTATTTTGTTATATACTAGTTATTATTACTATTTGTTATTTATATGTTTAGTAAGAGTGGGTTGCTCTAGTGGTGAACACCCTCCACTTCCAACCAAGAGGTTGTGAGTTCGAGTCACCCCAAGAGCAAGGTGGAGAGTTCTTGGAGGGAGGGAGCTGAGGGTCTACCGGAAACAGCCTCTATACCAGGGTAGAGGTAAGATATGCGTACAAAGCACCCTCCCAGACCCCACTAGTGGGATTATACTGGTTTGTTGTTGTTGTTGTTGTTGTCGTTATTGTTGTTGTTGTTGTTATTTATATGCTTAGCTTCCATATGTTTGATGTTTGTAATTTCGTGTTGTATTTATTGATATAGGGTTATATTATTATATTGTTTATATGATTACTTATTCGAGATTCTGTATTGTTTTTTTGTGAGCAATTGTACAATTTTTAAAGTTTGCTTATGTATTATGTAAAAATAAGTAAGTGTTTACTAATTGCAAAAGTAAAAAATAAAAACTAATTATTAGAAACTTTGGAGTAATAGATGAAAATTTTAATTGCCAAAGATTGAGATTTATTAATTAAATAGTTAAATTTGTTAAATGATTTTTCCGCTTAGGGTTTTAGCAATTACTTGAATCTTGCCCAGATTTGTGAATTAACTATAATATGAAAATAATCTCAAAGAGAAAAGTCGCAAAGTATGTTTTGTTTATATTTTGAAGATTAGTGTGTATCACAATTGTACCAGAAAGATGACATTCGAACCTAAAAGAACATTATTTAAAGTGAAGTAAAAACAATATTGTTTTTACTTCCACTTATTAAATATAAAAGACATAATAATATCAGTCGATATATCGCTTCACTTGAAGTAGAGGGTGTGATGTCCCTATTGGGATGGACACTTCGCATAAGGCCCCACCGTCGGGCCAATATGATCATGTTTTCATAACACTATCTTTTGTCTTCTCTATACTGTTTGAACCCACGTGTCTAAAATTCTCGCTAAGCTTCTTGGAGATGTGTCGTTAGAAGATTTTCACACGAACACCGAACAATATAGTGTTATTCTATGTTAGTTTATTGTTAAACAAAAATATGCTTGGATAGTTCACATGGTTGCAGCTATTGTTAAGACTAAGCAACTTAGTGGATACAAGTATTGCCAAACTCAGTGGATACAGCTATTGTTTACGGAGTCAAGTCAAATTTCCTCTGTATACTCAGCACTAGTATAGCTCTGAAATGTCTTAAAGTTTATGTCGTGTTCTCCTGTATTCTATAGAAATGCGCCAAAGCATATTAACGACAAATTTACAACCCTCAACAATTAGTACGCATCGGAAGTTATTCGTCTATCATTCCATCCGGGTCAGGGGATGGGGCAAGGAGTTCATTAATGTCTATCATTTGGTCAGCGTCATCAAAATCAGGAATTATGTCATCCTGAGGCTCCATGCCATTTGGTTCCCTGCATTTGTTTAATAATAATGTCAGTACATTCTTTATGAATAAAGTCTTATTATCCTTCTGTCATATACAGTGATAAGTTATGTAGCATACATTTTTTTTGGATGAAGTAAGTGGTATAATAATAACAAAAGCATCCAGAGGATGCAGAATTACAAAATAGGACAAGTATCAGCTCATAATGTAGACAAAAACAATCAGAGGATTATGGAGCTGATAAATTCCAAAAAGAGGTCATGATTATATACAGGGGTATGGTTAACCCAACTAAAAAGGAAAACTAAACATCTAGCCTTAAGTTGGCATCTGGCAGTTGAAATATCATCAAAGCATCTTTGATTCCTCTCAGTCCATAAGCGCCACAAAA
This sequence comes from Nicotiana tabacum, assembly GCF_000715075.1. Classification (NCBI taxonomy): domain Eukaryota; kingdom Viridiplantae; phylum Streptophyta; class Magnoliopsida; order Solanales; family Solanaceae; genus Nicotiana; species Nicotiana tabacum. Next base: position 89,436,934 of record NC_134096.1, on the reverse strand, counting down.
TAGAAGCAGGAGTCATGTAACTTACATATCAACTTCTTGAGGCGGTGGGCCACCTCCAGGGTGCTGGTCTGCAGGAGGAGGAGGAACAACCCTGCATTGACATTCGATTATTGAAATCAGTCTTCATATTCTTTGAATCTAAATCCATCCCAAAACTCAACCTTCTCCTCTTGCTCAACCTCAACTCACTCTCCAGTCTACACAACCCCATTATGTGTTTACACATCACAACCTTATCAAAATCAGGATCATACACCTGATCACAACACACTGAGCAATAAAGCTCAGCCATTTCCATGTCCACTGAAATCTCATGCCCAGCTTTACACTGACTATGCAAAAGGACATGGTTTGATTCAGGTGACAAACAACACAACACTGATGAACAGATCAAACACATGTAAAATCTACCCTCATATCCACTACAAATACTACATCTAGGTACCTCTGATTTGGACATGGGCATTTCACTATAGACAACATTAAGTTTTAAGGTTCAATAATTTTTTTGTTGTAGTTTTAGCTGGTGTTCTCATCTTGTTTGACTTAGGATTTAGATAGAATCATGATTGTGAGCTCCTGAAATTGGTTTTCCATGATCCTTCTCTTTGCTGTCAACCGTATTTGGTACATTTGTTCATTGCTTCAATATTTCTTCTAAACTAGTCATAAGCATGTACTAGGGTTGGTTTATTCATCTCAGTCATGTAACTTATATTTTTTTTGGATGAAGTAAGTGTAAGATAATAACAAAAGCATCCAGAGGATGCAGAATTACAAAATAGGACAAGTATCAGCTCATAATGTAGACAAAAACAATCAGAGGATTATGGAACTGATAAATTCCAAAAAGAGGTCAGGATTATATACAGGGGTATGGTTAACCCAACTAAAAAGGAAAACTAAACATCTAGCCTTAAGTTGGCATCTGGCAGTTGAAATATCATCAAAGCATCTTTGATTCCTCTCAGTCCATAAGCGCCACAAAATAGAAGCAGGAGTCATGTAACTTACATATCAACTTCTTGAGGCGGTGGGCCACCTCCAGGGTGCTGGTCTGCAGGAGGAGGAGGAACAACCCTGCATTGACATTCGATTATTGAAATCAGTCTTCATATTCTTTGAATCTAAATCCATCCCAAAACTCAACCTTCTCCTCTTGCTCAACCTCAACTCACTCTCCAGTCTCCACAACCCCATTATGTGTTTACACATCACAACCTTATCAAAATCAGGATCATGCACCTGATCACAACACACTGAGCAATAAAAGCTCAGCCCTTTCCATGTCCACTGAAATCTCATGCCCAGCTTTACACTGACTATGCAAAAGGACATGGTTTGATTCAGGTGACAAACAACACAACACTGATGAACAGATCAAACACATGTAAAATCTACCCTCATATCCACTACAAATACTACATCTAGGTACCTCTGATTTGGACATGGGCATTTCACTATAGACAACATTAAGTTTTAAGGTTCAATAATTTTTTTGTTATAGTTTTAGCTGGTGTTCTCTTCTTGTTTGACTTAGGATTTAGATAGAATCATGATTGTGAGCTCCTGAAATTGGTTTTCTATGATCCTTCTCTTTGCTGTCAACTGTATTTGGTACATTTTCTAATTGCTTCAATATTTCTTCTAAACTAGTCATAAGCATGTGCTCAGGCTGGTATTCTGGTGTTTAGGTCAAGGAAATGGGCGAGAGTAGTAGGCCTTCAGACTCAATCAAGGGATCTGAGTCAGCTGCTGAGAAAAGGTTTTGATTGGATGAAGTTGATGAGGCCCCTCAATGAAGAGAAAGATCACTGGGTTAGATATAATTCAACTGCTATTTATTTCTTTACTCTTTAGTTGCAGAATTTCCTTCTATTTCTGCTGAATGGAACTTGTGCAAGGATGTAAAATTGGCAACTCTATTTTCTCTTTAGCCCGTTTTTTCTCATGCAGGTTCCTGACGAAGCAGTTCGAAAGTGTACTGCTTGTGGGACCGACTTTGGTGCTTTTGTACGAAGGGTGAGCATTTATTCTAACCGTTTTTGTCTATATTGCGTGGACTCTCCAAATAATGTGGTCCTACCATATGGGGTTTTCTTAAAACATTCTTGGATCATATCGTACCCACTCAAACCATTTTTCACCTTGTAATATGCAAGATGCTTACAGGGATTTGGATTTTTATATAAAGAGTTACTTGAGCACATACTATTTGAATCTTGATCAAAAGAACATACAGTGCTATAAACTCACAAAATGGAAGAATTCAAATTCAAGAACATACAGTAAAAAAATTCAAGAACATACAGTACACTGATCCTCAAATGGAAGAAAAAAAATCACAAAATTGTGTAACATTTTTTCGAATTGTAATATGAACGTTTGTGGCCGATTTGGCAAACTCATATTTCCAGGAAAACCCAAGAATACTATAACTTATTAGGCTGTTAACATATAGTCCAGATTTAAAAAATAAAATAAAAATTTGCAGGGACATTCAAGATTTCAAAGGTCATATATTGTGTGTGATTTTCAGATGTCCTATCACTTACAAGTGCTGTAAATGTGTCAGTTGTTGCTATAATTGTTGAATTTCTTGCTGCAACTGATGATTTTCTTGCTGTAATTCAATTATCTCTTCTTCTCGCTCTTGGATTATTTGGTTTCTTAAATGAAGCCTCCAGGCACATCCCCCAATGGGATCAGCCTCATATAATCTTGCTTCTAAAACCCTGTTTTCAAAAAGTGCTGGCAACTGTGCGTCAGTTGTCGTCCTAAGCCATCGATTGATTAATATTTTTGTAAAAATCCTATGAACAACGGCGTAATCATGTGCCCTATGTGGAGGAAAAATGTGCGATAGCCTGCATCCTTGACAGTTTTGATTTCCTTCGTGGAAACAAGCTCCGCAGACTATAACATGTTCTTGATTGGCCATTATTTTGACAGACTGATAGGAAGATCCTGTTTACTGAATGACTGATTTGACAAGAAGCATTTGATTTTGAGAATCTTGAAGGAAAGTTGCTGATTTGATAGGGAAACTTACAAATAAGTAGTAAATAGCTACTTATTTGATATTTTTTCTTGACTTGCAAAGTAGGAATAAGTATTTACATATAAGTAATACTTTTTTTTTATTATTGTAAAGAAAAAATTGCATTGAAGTAGAAGAGTTGTACGTAACCGGATAATTTGATGATTTGATCTCTAATTTTTTATTATTCATTTCCAAGTTAATTTTTTATATGATTGTTTAGATAGATATATCATTGTAGGATAAGGTTAAATAGGATCGTAGAATCCTCTCTTTTAAATAAAAAATCGTATGATAGTATAATAGTATTAAGTAAAGAATAATGTAATAATTAACAAGAAATAAAAGAAAATATAAAGTTATAGAAAATCAGCTTAAAATAAATTATAAGACTTGCTTGAATTTGAGATGTCAAAGTTTTATATAATCTAATGAGAAAATTTTAAATTACAGAATTCCAAGCAACTCAATAAAATTTTAGAAATATAATAAATTTTTGATATAGGTCATTTTAATAACAATTGAAATTATAACTTAAAAATTATACTAAAAATAACATAGAGAGAAAATTTAGTTTCTAATTGTACGTGCTATTACAGAAACAATTACTTTCTCCGTTCCAGTTTATTTGAACCTATTTTCTTTTTGGTCAGTTCCAAAAAGAATGACCTCTTTCTAAATTTGGAAGTAATTTAGCTTAAACTTCAAATTCTACCCTTAATGAGAAGTTATTATAACCACACAAATACTCTGGACCCCCTTTTGACTTGTTTAGGATCATAAATTTCAAAGGTCTTCATTTTTGCTTAAAGTCCGTATTCAATCAAACATGTTCAGATAAATTAGAAATGACTAAAATAAATTCATGAAGTGCTAAAAATAATGCTAAAACAAAGGTAATGAGTTGTCATTTTATTCTCTAGAAAATAAATACTGAAGCAAAGAAAAGAGAAAAAAAGATGTAAAAAAAATATAAGTCATTTCAATAGGTATAGAGTTATAACAACTAAATTTAAACAATAATCAGTAAAGTTACAATATAATCAATAGTACATTAGACCACTAATAAATTATTAAGTCTAAGTTCCAAATCTATGTATCTATAAGGTATGCATTGAGAAACTTAAATACTAAAGAAAAAAAAAGGATAAACAAAGGTTTAAAAAAAAAATGGTGTAAGTCATTTGTCAATAACAAAGTGCATAAAATAATGCAATAGTCTGCTAAATAAGAGACGATTTTTGTTAAAAAATGGGTATATGAGTAACAGTAAAACTTATTATTCGGTAATATGCGGGTTAATCATTATAAGACTTATAAATAGAGTTACTGAAGCTAAGTTTCTTAGAAAACATATTGGACAAAAAGTGATCATTCCAATAATAATCTTGACTTCAAATGAATTAAAATACTTTTTAAATTCAAGGAAGACAATTTTATGTCACATTATTCGTTTATCATTCTTTTAACTCAAGACGAATTATTATTCTTATGAGACTACTTCTAAATAAAATAAACATGTGCTTACAAATGAACCACTCTATAACCTTCACCACTTGTAATAAGTAGGAAAGGATTGAAGATTGTGATAATGACGACCACAAATAACAAATGAAATTAAAAATATAAGTAATAAATAAAGAATTTTTTAGACTCATTTAATTATAGTATATTCTTATTAGTTTTGAATCATGTTATATTTTTAGATTATTTGTAGCACAACCTATATAATTATGATACTTGACAATCATTCAAAGGCTATTCGATGATTATATGAGTTGTTTAATTTAATTACATAAAACTTCTATTATTGGGTAGACAAGAGGGCAATAATAATTTTGTTAGACCGTATGATCTAACATACTCAAATAAATCAAATCTAATTTTGATATGACTAATATTCTTTAATAATACCGCACATCATGCAAGTACTAATACTAATAGATTATATAATAACCAAATTATATTATCGATTTAATAAGTAATCTTACTTTATGCTGTAGATGTAACTAGGCAAATCTAAATTGTGTGTTAAAGAGCATATGATAGAAAATAATATCACGTTGACATTTAAACTTGACTAGTTTAAATGAGTTTAAGTTCTTGTTTATAAAGATTGTATGAAATAATATAACGTGGATGAGTTCAATAGCTTTCCTTAAGTTATTCCGATATTATTTAGTGTAAATAACTCAATTCCATGAATTTTAGACCAAGCTCCATGAGTTATTCCGATGTAATCATGCAAACTAACTTTTTGCAATGGGCTCAGCCTGCTGTTTGAGGGCTGTTTCAGTACGAGGGATTAAAGATAATTAATTTCGGAATTAAATTTAAGATGATTTTTTTCATATTTGGTTAAGATAAAATCGCGGTATAACTAATTTCAAGATTAGTTATTCCGGGATTATAGTATTTTTTTTATTCTTATGAAAAGGTAGGATAACTCATACTAAAATATCTAATCCTAAAATAATTAATTATGGGATAACTTATTTCTTAATCATAGGAGAGAAGCTTTTCTTATGATCTTGATAAACGTTATGCAATCCAATATACTTGCAAAAGACAAAAAGTTCCCAAGTTCCAGAAAGTACCACCTTTTCAAATAAGCATTACAAAGGAAAAGAAAATAACTTGCGCACCAGATGCCCAAAATTTTATGACAAGAAAATCTATGCCTTCAGTTTCATAAAGTGAAAAGGGTTCAGTTTTCAATTCTTCTTTCATCTAATCCAAAACTGATTTTGATTGTCTTTGTACGAAAGAGTAAAAGAATCTGAAATACACACACATTCGAGCCCCCTCATATATGATATGCAATATGTCTTTTCGTATATTCTACAATTACACGTTGAACTATTATTCAACACGTCATTTTGAACTGTCAAAGCAATAATTAAGTGATTTACTAATATACACACTTTTCTGTTTCAATTTATTTTTCTTTCGATCCCTTTCAAAAGAATAATCAATTTTTAATTATAAAAATAAGTTAACTTAAAACTTTCAATTTTATCTTCGATGAGAAGCTTTTATAGCTATACAAGTAGTCTGGCATGTTTAACGCAAGTTTCAAAATAATTATAGCCATATAAATATTATAACTTGTTTAGGATCACAAGTTATAAAAGTGTTTGTTGTTTCTTAAATTTTATACTAAGTCAAATAGGTAATCGTAAATTAGAACCGAGAAAGTAGTTCGTAAAATGATCCGCTTTTATATTGAATAATACTAAAAAGTGTTTGGATTGACTTTTAAGCTCGTCAAATAACTTTTAAGTTTCAAAAAGTGCTTTAAAAAAGTCAATAAATTCTTAAAACAAATTAAAAGCTAAAAATTGGACAACCCCCAAGTGAGGGATCTTTCCTTTTGAGGGACAAATACAACTAGAAAGCAATAAAAAATTTAATTTTACATAAGCAAGTACTAGCTAATACTAATTAATGAGAAACATACTTATTATTTAGACGGGCAATACACAAATTAATGATCTGATTTCGAAGAGATCAAGCTTTCCGTGTAAACAAAGCCATCCTCATGAATTTTGATTGCAGTAATATCATCACAAGCTTAATGTCACAGGCCGACTTCCTTACGCTCGCCAGCGGCACCGACTCTACCGTGCGGCGCCCGCAGTTCCCCTCGCTGCAAGCCAGCCTAGTTCCTTTCCCAGGTTTTCAAGCACGATCCTGTGCCTGTTGGTGGGACTCACCCATGAGGCTCACCCCAACTTGTGCCGCTCGTAAGATGTCTAGGCACTTGACCCTAGACATGTCGTGGCGCTTCATCTTAGGATCACAATCCATGCGCGCCCTGGGAGATTGGCTTAGGACATGTCTTGTCCCTCGCCCAAGACTGAGCATCGCTCCCGCGCCCTGGGGGATTGTCTTGGGACAACTCTTGGTGAGTACTACATTCTCAAAGTCATAGCATCGCTGCATTCCCGAACAAAGCTCTTTGTTTTTCAACTGTCACTTCCTCAGCAAGTACCCAATGCTCACGGTAGTACTTCAATACTCGCCCTATAGACAGGTACTCTCTTGGTCCTGCTAGCACGGCTTCCCGGTTCAGTGTGCCTTGCACTTGGACTCTCAACGGTCCCCGATCATTCAGCGCACTCCTTTCCAGAATGATGACATCTTCCAACTTGGAAATTCGCCCAATTCCGAAGCTTCGCTATACCCTCGAATTCGTTTCCTCACCTTGGCAATGCCCTCAGGTAGCTCACAAGTCTATCCCGAAGGAAAGACACTCAATTGATGCGTTGCACGCACCCTTGGTAAGATCTCTGCTATGATCATGCCCAAAGTTTATAGTTCACGGCTCCCACTCTTTTGCAATATGGTTGCACGACCTGGCAAACATGGCCTTCTCTTGACCATCCGACTCATCGGCATATTACTTCATTGAGTACTGACCTAGACTTTTGAAAGACAATGGAATCACCCATTTCTTTCTTCGACTAGCAGTATCGGGTTCTCGATCTCTGGTGGCATATGAACATCAATCTCTGCTTTGACATGATCTCCGCACTGACATCCAAAATGCACTCGCCATATCCACCCTTGCCTTGACATTGTGCCATGGCATAGTATGGCCTTAACCAGCTTTGATACCACGTGTCATAGGCCGACTTCCCTTACGCTCGCTAGCGGTACCGACTCGCCCGTGCGACGCCCGCAGTTCCACTCACTGCAGGCCAGCCTATTACCTTTCCCAGGTTTTCAAGCACGATCCTGTGCCTGTTGATGGGACTCTCCCATGAGGCTCGCCCCAATTTGTGCCGCCCGTAAGATGTCTAGGCACTTAGCCCTAGACATGTTGTGGCACTTCATCTTAGGATCACAATCCATGCACGCCCTGGGTGATTGGCTTAGGACATGTCTTGTCCCTCGCCCAAGACTGAGCATCGCTCTCGCGTGCACAACCCAATCCTCAAGCTTGACACTCACCTAGTGCGTCCGCAACTAGCTCGTGGCTTGCCCGAGTAAGGCAACTTTTAGCTCTTGGCCATTGTCATGCGCATATTTCGTGCCATGCCCATACATAGCCCTCGCGACACACCTCCATCCCGAATAGTGCAGTGTTGCCTCATAACTGCACCTTTAGGCCAACAGACCCTTGCTTACATAGTTGAACCCAAGCCATTTACATAAGTCGACACATGATGCCCCTAAGATAGGTTAGTCAAGTATCCAATCGGCACATAGGTCTCCTTCCAACATTCGGCAGCCCGCGGGGCTGGCCGTCCCACACATCGAGCCTCCAGTGCCATTTTGGTGCCCAACGCTATCCCGAAGGCGTAACGTTGTCCATAGAGTTCCCAAACTCGTATGAATATCTAGGACACTCCTTTGAGTCATCTAGGCATGCCATTAAGTCGCCCCCAAGGTAGCTCGTTCGATACGGCTTGGTGGCAGCACGTATGGGGGAGGCAGGTCGGAGCTTTCATCACCTATACCCCCTTATATATGCTTAAAATTAAAAAGCCCAAGTTGCTCGAGTAGACAGATCTACGTTAGACAATCAGAAGAGCCTTTTCTCACAAGTTCTTTGCCGAAGTCACAATCCCAAGGTGCGGGTTGTGACATTAAGGCCATATCCAATTGCTTAATCCAAATGATCCATCGGATGTCCTATATACAGGACTCGTCATCCAATCTTGTAGCGAAGTGGCATTTCACCATTGGAAAACCTATATATGGGCATGATAAAATGAAACCTAGTACTTGATATATTGAGCAATTTTGTCCAAGATTCTATGACACCTAGTTTTTCATTACCTATTAACGAAAAGTTGCCTCGTTGTTATAAAAAACACTAAGCATTCCTTCCAATACCAATAATACACCCACATCAACGTTGCACGTGGATATGGGGGACAACTCATCTAACAATGGTATCTGTGTACTTTTCATCTGAAATATTAAATGAAATCACGAAAAAACCTGGTAGGAAACCAAGCCAATGAAATGCCCCAAGTATGAATGCCAAACATTGCCTACTAGAGTCTAGACAACAAAGAGCCAATCTTTCTACCTGAGGTTTTATAAATTTTTCTCTCGGAACCATTTTTCAATGCGAGAATTTTATCGAGTGCTTCTTCCTCCTTGTCAATCCTAAACAGTTTATAATTATCACTAGCAGAGTCATATCCCAATCCGTAAATAGATTCCACTTGTGGCCTTTCTGAATGAGAAGTACTATTGATTCTCTTGTGGTTCCATAGCAAGGTTAATTCTACCAAAGTACTGTATCAAGTTCTAAACATCATATATGTGATACCAAAATAAATCACTTCCTTAAAACCTCTTAATTGTTAGAGAATTATAACTAATCACACAACAATTAAAACATTCGCTTGGTAGATGTAAGTATTTTTCCCGCAACAGTTGCAGAATATTCCTCTCTACTCTTTTTGTTTCTTTTTCTTTGTTTTTGGTTTGGGATATCGGAATAACAGTTAGAGAGGAACATTGTGCCGGATGATGAGGATGCACTTGCAATTCTATTACAGTTACGTAATTTCAAAAAGCATATATAATTATATTAAGCACGAATATATATTCACAAGTTGAAGACGTTAAACTCTTTAGGAAGATTTACGCAAAACGAAGAACAAAGACAGAAAAGGAAATTAGATCTAGTAATTCTATTTATAACTTTGTTTCCATGTAGAAATAAAATTTTATTCCTAAAAGGATTGTAGTACTTTTTGTGTTGTCATTGTAAAAGAAAGCTAGTCAATTGGGAGAACTGTGGAGCGTCAAACGTACAATTTAAATAAAATTAGCTGAGCTGACTCAGATTCGTTTGTTCCATTAACAAAGGGGAAAATGGCACTACTCTGGCCTTGCGTTACATTTTAAAGCAATAAACCAGCCAAGCCAATTTTCCACAAGTTTGGATCGAGCTCATTAATATTCTAGAAAAAGGTTTTCTGCCCTCCAAAGCGTACCACTTTCTGCATACGCATATGTGAGAGGTTTATACAAGCTTTGGATAGATAAAAATACGATACACTTAGAGCAAGAAATAATGAGCATTGGTTAACATGTCAGAACCGGCATGAAATTTCATTGTACCCACTTTTCAATGCCAGAATTTGCTTGTCATACCAACATATGTCAATCCTAAGAACTTTATAGTCATCATCAGTAGAGTCATATCTCAATCCAAAAATAGTTTTCTCCTCATAGTTATCACTAGTAGAGTTTTCCTAGTGGGGAAGTACTATTGATTCCCCTGTGGAGGGATTCCATACCAATATTATTGAAGGTTTTGCCAAATCACGATTACTCCAAATTCCGATGAGAAACAGGCCATCGCAACAACAATAGACTTTTATACCATCTGCTGGATTACAACTTGAAGGCCAATCAAATTTCCTGATATCCTTAACAAGTTGAACCAAGGATAAAAAATAACAATAAAAGTGAAAAACTTTATCCTTAGGGGACCATTGGGAAAAAAGTAATTTTTGGGAATTGGGTTGGTAATTGGCATGATTGAGATGTTTCTTCTTAAAATAAGGTTCAGAGATCAATGTATTCCAAGATTCTAAAACACACTTGAAACGAATAAGTGACTTCACCGGTAGCCTGATGAGAATGTCCATAAGTATTTCATCCTTTTGTATGTGAATTCCCATTACCACCAAAATGCTTTGCTAGTTCACATGTTGAAGACGTTAACTTCTCTAAGGAAGATATACGAAAACACGAAGAACAAAGACTAAATAGAAAGCTAGCAATTAGCGAAGTACGTCACTTTGTTGGAGAAGACAAGTAGCTGTGATCCGGTGAAAGAATATATAATGCTATTCCAGAGAAAGAAATAGGGTTAAGCGTTGATACAGTAATTGTATATAATGTATAACTTTGCTTCCTTGTAGAAATAGAATTTGATTCCTAAAAGGATTGGAGTACTTTTTTGTGTTAGCATTGTAAAAGGATTCCATGTTCTATCAAATAGTCGGTCATATTAATTGTTTGTTTTTTCTAACTTATACACAATTATATACATGTAATACATAAATTATGCATATATTATATATTTACCAGCTATTTTTAGTTTAAGTGGTAGGGTGGGCAACTATTTGGGTTAATGCCTGGATTAACCTTAATTTCATGAGACGAAGGTTTACAGTTTGCTTTATAGTTTGTTACGGTTCACATAAATTGGAACGGAGTTATTTGTATCTTTTATTCCATTGACTAAAACTAATTGAGGGATTTTCCTTTTGTTGAAATTACGAAGAAGGGAAAATGCTGAATGTCTTTTGGAGTAGGAAAAAAGGCAGAAGAACAAATAGAACTAGAAAGAAATAAAACATTTAATCTTACATCATAAGCAAGTACTTATACTAACTAATGAGAGTCATACTTATTGTTTAGACGGCCAGCACACAAATTAATGATCTAATTTCGGAGAGATCAAACTTTCCGTATAAATAACACCATCCTCATAAATTCTGATTTCACCAATATCACAAGCTTGAGGCCATATCCGATTGCTTAATCCAATTGGTCCATCGGATGTTGTATAAACAGGACTTGCTATCCAATCTCTGTAGCGAAGTAGCATTTCACCATCGAAAAACTTATATATGGGCCTGATAAAATGAATTCCATTACTTGGTATATTGAGCAATTTTGTCCAAGATTCTATGACACCATAGTTTTTCATTACCCATAAATTAAAAGTTATCTCGTCGTTATAAAAAACACTAAGCATTCCTTCCACTACTGATACGCCCACATCAACATAAAATGCCTCTGGCCCTATCTGTGGAATTAATGGCATTGTCACTGGCAATGGTATTTCTCTATACTTTTCATCTGAAATATTAAATGAAGCCACAGAGAACCCTCGTAGGAAACCAAGCCAATGAAATGCTTCATGTACGAATGCCAAACAATGCCAACCAGACAACAAATAGGAAACCTCCCAACTTGAGGTTTTATAAATTTTTCTCCAGGAACCATTTTTCAGTGCGAGAATTTCATCGAGTGCTTGTTCGTCCGTGTCAACTCTAAAGAGTATATAATCATCACTAGTAGAGTCATATCCCAATCCGTAAACAGATTCCAGTTGTGGCGTTTCATGGGGAATTATTATTGATTCTCGTGTGGTGGGGTTCCATAGCAATAACAACGAAGGTTGATCGTCAGGTTTACTCCAAATTCCAATGAGAAACAAGCCGTCGCAACTAGCAAAGACTTTCATACGGCAATATGGAATTTCAGAATTTAAAGGCCAATCAAGACTCCTTCTATCCTTAACAAGTTGAACGGAGGATAAAGAATAACAATAGAAGTAAATAGTTCTATCCCTCCTACTTCCGGCAAAAAGCAATTTTTGGGAATTTAGTTGGTTCTTAGCATGATCGAGATGCTTCTTCTTAAAATAAGGTTGAGAGATTATTGTCTTCCAAGATTCTGAAACGCACTTGAATCGAAAAAGAGACTTCACAGGTAGTCTGGTGAGGATGTCCATAACTATTTCCTCTTCTGGGATGTGAGTTCCCATTACCATACTGCTGAGACGTTTATATAATTTCTTTAGAAAAGATATATAAACTAAAAGACGAAGAACAAAGCAATTAGAGAAGAAAAGAGGTTTTAATTCAAATGCACTCACTTTTTTAGAGAAAGCCAACGACTGCTACTAGCTGTGATCCAGAGAAAGAATATAATACTATTCCGGACAAAGAAATAGGGTTAAACGTTGATCTAGTAATTCTATTTATAACTTTGCTTCCTTGTAGAAATAAAATTTGATTCCTAAAAGGATTGGAGTACTTTTTGGTGTTGTCATTGTAAAAGGATTCCACGTTCTAGAAGGAAAGCTCTAAATAGGTATAATTCGTGTTTGCTTAGGACGAAACCTATTGTGAATCACCCAAAGGAAGACAACTTTGAAATTTGCACATAAAATTAACGGAAAAGTGTCATTCATATATGCTAATTAACTATACGAATTAGGAAAAATATGCCCGTCGTTAATAGTTTGGCACAAATATGTCCAATCCGTCCAATACTTGCTCATTCATGTCCTTAGTTTAACGGAACCATTATTTTATCTTTCTTAAATAATTAATAACCAGACCCAACTAAAATCTGCTGACCCGATCCGTTAGGACCCGACCCACCCTTATTTCAAAGATATTTTTTGATATATTATTTTTGTTTGATAGAGAAATTGTGTGATAATCATATTTATTTATTTGAATAATTTGATAATCGATTTTATTTTTGTTATACATCATTTCGGGAAGTAATCCTACTAAAAGTAGTAATTGATATTTATTTATTATTTTAATAATATAATATTCGAATTAGTTTGTGCTTTTTTCAATCATTTTACCATTTATTTTTATTTTTCTCAGTGGTGCTTGTTATGAAATAATATTTGTTATGAAATAATTAATTAATAAAAATGGAAAAGAAGCACCATTGTTTTAACAATTTATTACTTATTTCATAACAAATTTATAATGCAAAAAATAATCCAATAAACTAATAATCAATCATATAATGATCACTTATCTAAACAAAAAAACGGATCCATCATGGTAAGTGATAGTGAACATGGAGTTATTTATATTTGTATTGGTGAAAAATACAAATAGATTGTGAGAAAAATAAAAATAGATGATAAAATAATTGAAGAAAGCACAAACTAATTTGAATATTATATTATTAAAATAATAAATAAATATCAATTACTACTTTTAGTAGGATTACTTCCCGAAATGATGTATAACAAAAAAAAAAGATTATCAAATTACTCAAATAAATAAATATATTATCATACAATTTCTCAATCAAACAAAAATAATATATCAAAAAATATCTTTGAAATAAGGGTGGGTCGGGTCCTAACGGATCGGGTCAACAGATTTTGGTTGGATCCAGTTATTAATTATTTAAGAAAGACAAAATAATGGTTCCGTTAAACTAAGGGCATGAATGAAGAAGTATTGGACAGATTGAGTATGTCTGTGCCAAACTATTAACGACACACATATCTGTCCTAATTCGTATAGCTCACTAGCATATATGGCCCTTTTCGGTAAAATTAATAAAGATGTGCAGGTGTGTCTTATGTAAGAGGGATAATGGGGAGCAGTAAATTTCATGCACTAGCTGTACACCAGTTAGAATATAATAATATTACACTAGTAATTAAGGTAAACGTATTTTAAATTGAATAACATATTTTTAGTACGGTGAATCAAGTATCCCATAATAACCAAGTAATTACTAGGAGTATTATGCTCTTGAGTGTAAATTCATTGTTATAATTATGTATCTTTTGTATACCGCTTTAAATTTTTTAATCGATTGAGATTGTCGATTGTCAATTGTCAAACATCGTTGAGTGACAAACTAGCTGAAGGAAAAAATAATTACTCCAACAGATGCTTGGTTCAAGAATGGATAAACGTGAAAATGAAACTTGGCTTATAGGAAGCTTTTACATTTAAACCTAGATCTTAATGTACAAAGTTATTATTTGACAGATTACTAAAATAATACAACAACAATAATATATCCGGTATTATCCCAAACTGTAGGGTCTGGGGAGGATAGTGTGTACGCAGATCTTACCCCTACCATGTGCAGACAGAGAAAGCCAACGACTGCTGCTAGCTATGATCCAGAGAAAGATATAACGAACGCGTGGGTTTTTAAAATAGGTTTATTAATCTAAGTTTTCATTATAAAACAGAAACTAATTATATACTAATTGCGCTGTTTTATTGAAAGACGTAACTTCTTTATATGAACTATGACTAAAATTAAACAAGATAAAATTTGTCAAGTTTGAATACACCTAATTATTAATAAATAGCTGTAAATAGACTATAAGAGAAAAAATTCCGACCAACTTGAATTATAAACACTTGAGAACTAAAATGTTAATGCCACCTTTTAAATATCAAGCTTTCGATGCATGAAAAGGTTAATTCTACCAAAGTATTGTATGAAGTTCTAAACTCACTTATGTGATAAAAAATAAAAAAAATCTCTTCCTTAAAACATGTTAATTGTTAGAGAATTATAATTAATCACACTACAATTAAAACGTCGCTTGGTGGATGTAAGTATTTTTCCCACAAGCAGAGGCGGAGTCAGGATATGAAACTTATGGGTTCAGAATTCTAGTTACTTTAAGTTATTGGTTCTAAATTAATAATTTAAACATATTTAACATACTTCATAAGACAAATATAATGTTTGGACCAAAGCTACTGGTTTAGCCGAACCCAAAGGCTAACTCCGCCCCTGCCCGCAAGTAACAGTTGAAAAATATTCTTCTACTCTATTTGTTTCTTTTTCTTTGTTTTTGGTTTGGGGTCTCAGAATAACAGTTAGAGGTGAATATTGTGCCGGATGATGAGGATGAACTTTCAATTCTATTACAGTTGCGTATACATTAAGCACGAACATATATTCACAAGTTGAAGGAGTAAAATTCTTTAGGAAGATTTACGCAAAACGACGAACAAGGACTGAAAAGAAAATTAGAGAAGTATTTAAATACACTCACTTTGTTAGAGATGGCCAACGACTGCTAGCTCTGCTCCAGTGAAAGAATGTAATATTGTTCCAGAGAAAGAAAGAGGGTTAAGCGTTGATCTAGTAATTCTATTTATAACTTTGTTTCCTTGTAGAAATAAAATTTGACTCCTAAAAGGATTGTAGTACTTTTTGTGTTGATCTAGTAATTCTATTTATAACTTTGTTTCCTTGTAGAAATAAAATTTGACTCCTAAAAGGATTGTAGTACTTTTTGTGTTGTCATTGTAACAGAAAGCTAGTCAATTGGGAGGACTGTGGAGCGTCCAACGTACAATTTAAATAAAATTAGCCGGGCTGACTCAGATTCGTTTGTTCCATTAACAAAGGGGCAAAGGGCACTATGGCCTTGCGTTACATTTTAAAGCAATAAACCAGCCAAATAAATTTTCCACAAGTTTGGATCGAGCTCATTTGTATTCTAGAAAAAAGTTTTCTGCCCTCCAAAGCGTACCACTTTCTGCATACGCATATGTGAGAGCTATCCCTTCCATCTTTCTGGCAAGAGGTTTATACAACCTTCGGACAGATAAAAATACGATACACTTAGAGCAAGAAATAAAAGAGCATCGGTTAACATGTCAGAACCGGCATGAAATTTCATTGTACCCAATTTCAGTGGCAGGCAGATGCTCAAATGATCAGCTTCAAATTCTCTTTTGTAATACGGGTCTGATAACTTCCAGTGATTGTATGTTCCATTGGCATGCCGCTATTTTTGCGTTCCACCTGTTGAGGTGACTGGTCCTATCTGCCGATTTACAGCACGAGGCACAAATGACAATCCTCGAGCCCTACTACGGCCAAAGCTGATTGCTGAAGGAGAGTCTGAAGTGGTTAATTTTGATACTGCTGAAACGAGATTGTCCATAGTTTCATCTTCGACTTGCATTGCACTTGATGTTTCCTGAGTCTTGCGCGATGCTGGTTTATGGTGGATTTTCTGCCTCTGTTTCTTTGATGGACGAGCTTTTCTGAAGAACTCATAAGTTGCTGGAAATTTATGCTTGTCAACTAGATGTTGCTGCCTGCTTTTGTAGCTCTTCAACTTGACACCACATCCTTCCACCAGGCATTCATACTACAGAACAACAAAATTCTCAATAAATAGCTACATATAGACATTTCAAACAAGATCAAAACAGATATAGTGTTACTCTTAACTCTCTTTGAGCAGTCTCCACACATAAAAGTTCATCCAGACTTCATATATACAAGACACACCACGAGCAAAGAGCTGTTTCCACAAAACGGTTTCACTCAACTTCTATTTGGAAAGACATGCAAACATGAAAAACTTCTATCTCTTTGAGAGAGCCATGGGACGGGAGGCGCAAAATGATTCAAATTCAGGATGTATTATGTAAAAATCCCCATTAACCGAAAATATGCATGTAACCTCTTTGCATTTCTGCCTGCACAGACCTGTTCAGCCTTTTTCCTATACAGGCACTACACAAAGGATATGCAATGGATTTGCTGACATTTTCTACGAGACATCCTAGGGAATCTGCTAATTGAGAGAAAACATTACCATCGGAAATCCACGAGCTACTTTTGCCTGAAAAAAAGAATCATGTGCCTCTGATACATGTATGCTGAGCAGGCGTGATGTTGGGTAAACTCGAGAGCAGACAGAGCAGGATGCAGTATGTCGCGTAGCATAGTGGTCTTCAAAGTCATCCAGGGACCTCATCCGTGCACCGCAACCAACGATTGGACAGAAGACATTGCTGTCAAGTGTTTAACCAATTTCGATCTGACGTTAGTGATGTATTAACCGATTTCCCAATTTTCAAACATCATACTAGTTAATAAGACCAAAATCACCTCAAGGATGATAAATAATTACAAAGCTAGCCTTTACTTTCTTAAAAAATAATTATCAATTTAAAGTACACATAATTAGGATCTTAAAATTTTATAATAAGGAAAACAATACCAGCAGTAGATGTAGGTATAAGTGGGCACTATAAAATTGAGCAGGACCAAGAAGATATGAGAAAGTGATATAGTGAGCACTAACTACGTCATTACTCAACCTACGGTAAGCTTCCTGTCAATCAATATCCTGACTAGTAGGCGAAGTTAGCCGCCTCGCCTAGTTTCTTGTTAATTATCTCAGCTCCTCTAAATACCTAGACACAAAGGTGCAAAATCCATCTCTTACTTCTACATCCTCAATTTGGGGTAACCAAAGAACTGACAAACAGAGATAACCATTTCTTCCCCATGCTCATCTCTATTTGAGAATTCACAATAACTTGTTACTAAGTAACACACTGTTTTGGTGATTTTTTTCTCCCCATTTGATTATGTTCACTATCTCTCTTCTGCTTGTGCGCCTAAATTTCCTTGTCCAGGCACACCGCTCAACCTTTCCCTACACATTCTATTCCCTTCTGCTGCATATGTTACAATGTTAAATAAAAAAATAAAAAAATAAAAAAAGCTAACAATATTCAACAAAGCATACTCAGGCTAAATTCCTGATTATTACGACACCTTCGCAGGTTTCTGCATTAACAGGTATATTTAAACAATAGAAATCAACATCTCACCTATTCTAAATCAACAAGCAAGGCTCCGACATCAAACTCAACATTACAGCACCAAAATATTGACAAGCGTATTCTGATAAGAATTTTGCAACACATCCTAACGTATATATCCGAAATACTCCTACTTCTCTTTTGTACTTGAGACTATAAAAAAACACATTTGAAGCATAAATTTTCTTTTCACTCAATGAGAAAATATAAAAGTGTATTTCCCTCAATCTCAATAAAAAAAGACTCTCATTTTGCATATGAACATGATCCTGAATTCTGTTAAAATCATATTCAACATCATATAGTTTGACGACACTTTCCTTTGATGGTTCTCACTTATCAAAATCCAAATATCTTAAAATAGTAGTAACAGTTTAAATAAAGCAATAAATCTGGTAAACAAGGGAGCAGCTTGAATAATGATACCTGCTTTCCTCATCAGTGATATTTTGAACCAGCTGCTTCTCTTCTTCGGTCAAATCCAATGCAAGCTAAGAAATGAACAAAAAGAGAGTAAACCAAAGAGATCGCAAGTTCAAATTATGTACAGGGGAGAGGACAGAAGAAGGAACCTGCTTAGCGAAAAGCTCTCTTTGAATGTTACCGGCGGTGAAGAAGGGATCATCAGGATGAAACCGTCGACGAATTGGGCTCCAGAACGGAAACCCTAATTGAGATTGAGTTTGGGTTTCTACTTCCATCGCCATAATTTTTGAATTTCATTCCCTGGCTCCGCACCTATACCTTTTTGCTGCCCGACTTGCACCTTACTACATACTTTTTACTTGAAAGTCCCAAAATATTTGACACATTTTATTCTAAATAAAATATTTAAGCTTATCTTGAAACTTTAATTTTAATTATCAGGTGAAATTTTATTAAGCATTATACGTTTATTATCAATATTAGTATTAGTTTATTAACATGATTTAAGTTATATATAAAAGGGCAATCCATTGCACTAAACTAACGCTATGAACGTTTACTCATATTTTAACTTGTTATAACCGGTTGTTTATCATTTTTATCAATTCATCAATTAATGCTTATGATTGACTTACCTATACTTACCTATGTTACTCGCAAGTTCATAGAACTTAAATACTTATTAATATAGTAAAACAGTTAAAATAATTTTAAAAATTATATTAAATGAAATGAAAAGAGCATTTTCATTTACTCCATTCTCTAGTAGTGGCAAATTATATAAATAGAAAGTGCGTAATTTTAGGGGATCAAGATTGAATGAGTGAGTATATTTCTTTTTATTGTTTCTTTTTCTATCAAGTCATTAAACTAAAGCTTGGTTGTATTCTTGACATTAAAAAACACTAGAGCTTGGTTGAATAAATATTGCTGCCTGTATGCTTTCAGTATTTGTAATATTTGTCACAGAGTAAGGAAGTATTTCTTCATCTTCTTCTTCTTTGAGGTTTAAATCCATAACAATAGTTTAGCTGCAAATTGTTATACTCATAATACATATATTGACAAAGAATTAGTTGGAGTTGGTTATATGAACATGGTCTTAATTCCTTGATAGAAAGCAAATTCTATGAATTGTACGTGTGAATATTTAGTTAAAAGAGCGAACTCTGATCGAGTTTTTAAGTTATGCACTGATTACACTGGCAAGTGACAACCTTGACCTAGATCGTTTTAAAAGTTTAATTTGAGTGCAAAAAAATAAAGAAATTAAGAAATGCATCTATCAGAAGGCTGCTAAAGTCAAGAAATAAAGTTGGATATTAGAGGAATATGGTTGACGAGGAAATTGAAGAAGATGCACCTACGCAACTATAACTTGAAATAATCAAATATTCACCCTAACAAGTAACAAGTAGTAACAAGTAAACAAATCCAAGTTTAAAAGGTATATACATACGTTTTCACAGATATGATCCCTTTTTTTTTATTTATGGATTTTAAAAAAGGATTTGAGTAATACATTATTATACTGAAAATGTAAAGACGTTTTAGTCTTTTAGATATGTGAATAAGTATTGTGCATATGTGGCAAAATGGTTAAATGAAAAAATAGTTAGCCACCCATATATCCACTAAAAAATGGGTTGGATAATGAACTTTTAAAAAAGAGTCAAAAATGAACAAGAACCATATTATCAATTTAAAAAATGAATAACCAATTGATAACTAATGAGTTTAACTTTTAAATTTGCAAAACATCAAATTAGTGGTTCCTCAATTTTAGCAGATTAAGAATTCTCCTAAAAGCGATCATATTCATGAAACTATGGATATTATGGTTACCCATATTATCCGCCAGTTAACTTATTTTTTATCCATATTAAATATAGGTCGGATCGTATAATTTATCCATTTTTTCGTTACCCGTTTTCGAGCCGTCTAATATTCTATCCGACCCGCCAGTTTGCCACCGTAACTGCAAATGAAGTGTATGGTATCAAAATTCACGAGACTCGAAAAATAATCGCTAGAATCAAGTGCATTCTGTTGCGACCAAACACACTCACGCAAGTATACGTGATCGTCAAGTAATAGAGTAGTGAATAAAGTATCGTTCCCACGAAGACTTATGATTAACTTTTGACTAATTCAACTCAAATAGCTTATTGATTCAAGCGATTTCTTATAAAATAGATAATTGTCTAATTTACTACCTAAAGATTATCAAGTAATGAAATACTAGAAATCAACACAACACTTAAATAGTTTTAAATAACAATCAATGGGAGATAATATTCCAAGGTCACGGGTTATCTAGCAATCATGTTGCATTCTTAGCTTAAAATAACTAATTGATTTATCTGGATTGTTGGTTGACATGGTTGATATTACTCATAAGAATCTGTCGAGCCCTTACTCGCCTATTCAAGCTAACTTAATACATATATGTCTCTGGAATTAAGATTAACAAGAATGCATTTACAATTCCTGTATTGCAACCAAGCAAGGCAATTAGGTATATGTCTATCCCAATTGCGAATCCTTTCCCCGATGCCCGGGTTTAAGAACTTGCTCTATTTAATTCTATATGAAATCTAGAGTTTCCACTTTCGAGTTCAACTCTAGATTCGTAGATAGTATTTCACTGTTAGCTACTCAGCAAAATAATTAAAAACAGAATTTAATAAACAACCCAATATGATAAAATCAACTTCGTCAAATTAAACTCCAAACATCAACATTCATGTATACCCATGACCGTAGAACAATAGGTTTCTTAGCCACTCATGTTCATACAATCATCAAAAATAATATTTTCAAACATAAAATCAATGAATACTAGGAAAGGGATGGAAGAATTGATCAAATCCTTGCTTTCGAGTGTTTTGCGCCTCCCTCTTCTCTCTAAATCACGTCCTCCCTCCAAAAATAGGTTTAGGTTGGCTTTTATATTAGTTGGGGGCGTCTAGGGGTCGAAATAACCGAGTCCTAGTCGAAAAAGGATACTTTCCGTCTTGAACGTCCAGGGCAGCGTGGGGCGCTGGCCCTAGCGCTCAAACTTTTTGGCCTCTGTAAAGTGCGCCACAGCCAGCGCCCCACGCTAGCTGTCCCTTTTTGCGATTTTGCTCCAATTCGCGCCATTTCGTCCCAAATTGCATCCGAATGATTCCTATACATAGAAATACCAAAATTTAGCACAAATAATCATATTAAACATCTCAAATCGTCGAGACATGAGTAAAATGTGAGGTGATATATATTAAAATATGCATACATTAAGCCGATTATCAATACCCCACACTTGGACTCTTATTCGTCCTCGAGCAATAGAACTATATTAGCACCCCCAAAACGTACTTAGCACTATGAAAGAGGACCTCACAATTAATTCAATCAAACAACCTACCTTTTGACTATGATTGATGTCGGTAATTAGGCATGAACACACAAATTTTACATTCTTCCCGTTTTTAAATAGCTCAAGTATACTCAATGTTTTTCAACCAACTCAATCAACTCAAGCAACCTCTCCACAACCACCTTACCTCAAGAGAAGACTCGTTACCACTAAGCATTATCAACACAAGCACTTACCCAACACAAGAAAGTGTACAATTTTACCAATCCGTCATGAAATCAAATGCCCTAACCACAAGTAAAAGAGTGAATATCAAAGTAGTCGGCAAATTTAAATATGTCATTGAACATAAATTAAGGACATCACACAATTGAACAACATTCACTCACTCTCACAAAGAATTCATGTGCATCCTGTGGTCGTACCATAAGTTTGCCCGTAGTGTACATCTCTACTAATCTAAGCTAGCTAAATCTAGGATCAATTAGGACTTTAAGGTTGTAATGTAGGCTAAGGGATGAGTAGGATATATTTAGGAATAGTGACTAACCCTCCTAAGCACTTTAATACACTACACTCACAATTCAAGCGCAATATCTTCTCAACCCATTCACTTGTCATACACCATAACTAACATAGTCCTCTTTTCCATCAAGCACCTCTATGGATTCACTAGCACAAGTGAGAAAGATTAGGAGGTGTGTATCTTTCTACATTATTTGAACTTTTGTTTGTTTTTCTTGCGAAAATTTTCCTCTTTTTTTTTTTTTTTTCACACACTCCATACATTGAAGTTCATAGGCTAGTGACCTTTATTCACAATTTTAGTGCACCTTAAGGGCCCTTCCATGGTTCCACTCGAAAGCCACTTCCTAATCTCTCACCTTACGTCTTTTAGCGACTAAGTGCCTTAGGAGGTAAAGGTTCAACAATCTCAAATTAAGAACAACTGGGAGTACGACTTGTAATGTGGTTGCCAAGGAAACGGTCTATAGGCTCAAAGGGGCTAGCAATGGGAAAATTTTATTTGTCAGTGACAAACACCTTTATGGTCAAGCAAGAAACGCCTATGTCATCTCCTAGACTAGCACAACTTAATGATTTTGCGTTGATTAACACACAGGTCAAGTTCTAGACTACACAGGGTAGCACAGAATATCAACAATCCTTACACACACATGGCACTTGACTCACTCAAGACGGTTATGTGTGACTCTCAGGTCAAGCAAGCATATCAAGTTGAGAATTCTTTAAGCAACACTACACTAGGTGGCATACAAGTCAATCAACTGAGAAAAATGTGTCAAAGAGTAGGCTACTTAATTTACTTGGTCATTACAATTCAAATCATATATGCAGGAAGACAGAGCGCATGCCCTAACTTAACTTGCCAACACCAAACATGTCAACAGGTACCTCAGAGCAATCTCAGTTTTCTCCTTTATCCTACACCTAAAAAAATAAAATAAAACACCCGGTTCGAGCTACACCCTTGGAAAAGAACCGGCGTCCAAATAAAAACCAAGGGATACTACCTAACTATCAAAAATAAAATAAAAGAAAATCTTTTTGGTATTTTTAATTGGACTTTATTCCCTCAAGAAAATTGTCCAATAGATCCATCGTCGGAAAAAGTCCCAAGTTTTTGTTAATAATTTTTTTTTGATAATCTAGCTAATTAGACTATGTTAGTCTTAAACTAAGCTAAAAGGTGATAAAAGAGAGAGGAAAAAAAATTAATAACCCTCAAAATTATATACAATTCAAGGAGTATTATACAATTCAAGGAGTATTTCCTCCACCCCACACTTAAATAATGCATAGTCCCCGATGCTTAATAAATTCGAAAATAAGGTAAGGTGGAAAGAAAGAACTCCCTGTTAGTCGGAGTCTGCCTCATCAGGATGCCAACCAGCTGCGGCAATGGGCTCATCATCATCTCCAAAGGGTACCAAAGCCATTGGTCCCATAACTTCATCATCATCCGCATCCTCATTATTAGATTCTTCGTCAGTGTTTTCATCCTCAGATGGATGAACGGGACTGCCTGGTGCTATGCCCAACATCTCCTTAGAAGAACTGGAGAGATCACTTCGCAATTGCGTGCGCTCCTCATCTGACACCCCAAGCTTGCTCATAATAACATTGAGGGATTTGTAAAGATACTTGTTGAAATTTTTGTCCCTCTCATTCCTAGCAGCTTGGGTGAGCTTGGATGTGGATTCTAGCATGGATGTGATGTCTAACAATGCTGTGGGTGCCTCCACTACCTCATCATAGCCAAAGTACTCTGGTACCCCACGAGAGAGCATGTATTGTGTTAAGGTGTTGCAAAAAAAAAACTTTTTTATCCTTCCTCCAAAATGGGTGCGGGTCATCTCCCCAAGCATGAGCTCACCCACATTTATGGGGCGTCCGATCATCAAAAAGTAGATCACGCACACTCGAGCTTGAGTGCACTCAGTATTAAGTTCAACGGGCATTAATCTAGCTTGCACAAAGTTTTGCCAAACCTTGGCCGTTTTGTTGAAGTCGAAACAGAGCATTTCAAGGTGAATATTTCCCTTAGTTCACGTCCATTTTGCATTAGAATCAACGCCACAAAGTGTGTGATGTATTGCTTGGTAGCTTGGACTTTTGATGAACTTGTGAAGCCTTCGTGGGTTAGGACTATCAACTCCCAAAAAATGACACAAGGCTTCCCTATCCATTGGAATTTCCTTTCCTATGACCCACGACATGTCATTTTTCTCGTTCCAGTTGGCATATAACTCTCTTGCCATGCTGAGATTTGCCGGGCCCGGACATTCGAGGAGCTTATCCATCTTCTTTTCAATCAATGTAGCAAGTACATCTGGGAAGTTCCGTTCTAAAGCCTTCACATTTATCCCCATTTCAGACACATATCTCCTATATGGAACAAAAGTAGAATGCCATTTGATGGCGTCATCCCGAACAAGTTCTACTCGAGGCCGTGGTGGCCTCGTAGACCCGCTAGCCTGTTGCTTTCCCTTGGCTTGTAGGGAGGAGCTATCGCCTTGCTTGCGTTTCTTTGGAGGGGGAGCAGTAGTGGAGGACTTCCCCACCCCTTTTCCTTTAGCGGCATCATCACGATCCATAGCAACCTACACATGATAAACACAAAGTTGAGAATGAATCAAGAGATGTTACCTAAGGTCATCGTGAGAGGCAAGATGGCCCCACACTTAAAACCTAAGGCTATGTATAAGTGAATCATAATATTGATTCAATGTGCACCAATGTGTCATCACAAGGCTATAGGTACTTTGACTTCCCTATGCCATAAAATTCAATTAGTGTAACATGGCCGTAACTTAACTATAGTGCAAGCATAACAAAGCTAAAGTCTACATTACTACACTATTTTAGTACACTAACTATAACTTACAAAAGTTTACAACAAGAGACAATACCCCCACAACACCCCACACTTCACTCAAACTCATATACAACTACACTCGGCTACTTAGACTTCACCGGTGTTCAAATTTACTCTCTTAAGCATTTTAACAAATACCTTGTGGGAATCAATTGTGCTCTTCTAGTTCAACAATGGTGGGAGAAGGTGGGCCTCCCAAATTTACATGAAGTAGAGGGAATTATAGTTTACTACTTCAAACACAACTGCTCAACCAAATTTTTGCATAAATTTCGTGTATAATCATTCCACCCACAATAACATCCAAATATGTTTAAGAAACCTAGGGTGTTGGAGGATTGGGGAAGAAAGAAGACTACAACTACTCTAAGAACTTCCAAAATACAAGAAAAGAGATAACAAGAAGAACATACCTTAGAGTCTTGAGATGGAATTGAGCAAGAAATATTGAAGAATATTAGAATTTGAGAGAAAAGGGGAAGAGGAAGAAGAAGTGTTCGTGTGTTTGTTTTGTTTTGAAGAGAATGGTGGGGTTTTGGGTTGGGTTGTGAGTGTATATGGGTAATTGGGTAGGGTATTTTTAATTAAATAAATAAAACAAAAATTAAAACAAAACTTACTCACCTGGACCGCCAGCCTAGCGCCCCACGCTGGGGCTGGCGCTGAAGCATCGGGGATACTGCAAAGTGCGCTCCAGGCAGCGTGGGGCGCTGGCCTGGGCGCTCACTTCGCCGATTGTTTTTTTTAAAAATAATCCCGACTATCCGAGCACTCAATATATACATTACACACATTCCACACCATTTCAACCTACAAAGAAAAAATTATGGCCTACAAAAGAAAAAAAAAACTATGCTTCGAAAGCGGTAAAAATTGGGTAGCCTCCCAACGAGCGCCTAATTTAACGTCGCGGCACGACTCAACACATGTTTAAGCATCTGCTAAGTCCACTGAGGTCTTGTGACGTGCAATGTCACCACCCCAATAATATTTTATTCTCTGGCCATTTACCAAGAAGGTACCACTTGAGCTCGTATCACGCAGTTCCACCGCTTCGTGAGGCCTCACACTTACCACAACAAAAGGACCTGCCCAACGAGACTTAAGCTTTCCAGGGAATAGCTTCAACCTTGAATTGAACAAGAGAACTTCTTGACCCGGCTCAAACTCTCGATGTTGAATGTGCTTGTCACGCCACCTCTTCGTCTTTTCTTTATATAATTTGGCATTTTCATATGCGTGCAATCAAAATTCATCAAGCTCGTTGAGTTGCAACAACCTATTTTCACCAGCTGAGTCCATATCCATATTTAGCTTTTTGATCGCCCAATAAGATTTATGTTCAAGCTCGATGGGCAAGTGGCATGCCTTCCCATAAACCAACTTGTACGGAGAAGTACCTATGTGAGTCTTGTATGCAGTTCGATATGCCCATAATACATCATCCAGCTTCCCTGCCCAATCTTTTCTATACTTACTGTTTTCTCCAGAATCTGCTTTACTTCTCTGTTTGAAACTTCTACTTGACCACTTGTTTGGGGATGATAGGAAGTGAAAACTTTGTGCTTAACTCCATACTTTGTAAGAACATTATTCAGCAATTTGTTACAAAATTGAGTTCCTCCGTCGCTTATTAACACTCTTGGAGTCCCAAAGCGAGTGAAGATATGCTTCTTTACAAAGCTTACCACTACCTTTGCATCATTAGTAGGAAGAGCAATGGCGTCCACCCACTTAGAAACATAGTCGACCGCCACCAAGATGTACCTGTGACCATTAGAATATGGGAATGGTCCCATGAAATCAATCCCCCAAACATCAAATAGCTCTACTGCCAGAATATATTGCAAAGGCATTTCGTGCTTCCTCGTGATAGTTCCGGTTCTTTGGCATCTGTCACACTTTTTAACAAAGGCATGTGCATCCTTAAATAATTTTGGCCAATAGAAACCTGATTGTAGCATTTTTTGGGCGGTTCTATCCCCACCGTGATGACCTCCATATGGCGAAGCATGACAACCATGCAATATTGCATTCATCTCTTCCTCAGGAACACACCTTCGCACCAACTAATCTGTGCATTGCCTATATAAGAATGGCTCATCCCACATGTAGAGCCTCACATCATGTAAGAATCTTCTTCTATTATCAGGTGTTAATTCTAGTGGTGTCACCCCACTTGCAATAAAATTCACATAATCCGCATACCATGGGGCTTCACCTGAGGTGACTGCTAATAACTGCTCATCAGGGAATGTTTCTTTGATTGACCCTCCTTCAGCTACATGGTTCTGACTTTCTAATCTGGACAAGTGATCAGCCACTTGATTTTCTGTCCCTTTTCGATCTCGGATCTCTAATTCAAGTTCTTTCAAGAGGAGGACCCAACGAATCAGCCTCGGCTTGGCATCTTTCTTTTCAAACAAGTATCTTATAGTTGAATGATCTGTGTAGACGATAACTTTGGTTCCTACTAGATAAGATCTGAACTTGTCAAACGCCCACACCACTGCAAACAACTCTTTTTCAGTAACTGTATAATTCATCTGAGCTGGATTCATAGTTTTGCTCGCATAATAAATGGAGTGAAATATTTTTTCCCTTCTTTGCCCTAAAACAGCTCCGATTGCTATGTCACTTGCATCGCACATCAACTCATATGGCAGTCCCCAATCTGGGGCGATAATAATTGGTGCAGTCACCAACCTTCCCTTCAGCTCCTCAAATGCTTTCAGACATGCATCATCAAACTTGAAGGTGACATCTTTCTCTAGAAGCCTTCATAATGGAGAAGAAATTTTCGAAAAATCTTTAATGAATCAATGATAAAAACCTGCATAGCCCAAGAAACTGCGAATGCCTTTGACGGATGTCGGTGGGGGCAATTTTTCAATCGCCTCCACCTTTGCTTTATCCACCTGTAGACCATCTTTTGACACCTTGTGCCACAAGACTATACCTTCACATACCATGAAATGACACTTTTTCCAGTTGAGTACCAAGTTTATCTCTTCACACCTAGCAAGCACTTTATCAAGGTTCATTAAACAATTATCAAAAGAACACCCAAACACAGAAAAATCATCCATGAATACTTCCACAAATCTTTCAACCATGTCAGTAAAAATAGCCATCATACACCTTTGAAAAGTCGCAGGTGCATTACAGAGACCAAAGAGCATTCTCTTGAACGCATACGTGACATAAGGACACGTAAATGTGGTTTTCTCTTGGTCCTTTGGGGCTATAGCAATCTGATTATACCCCGAATAACCATCTAGGAAACAGTAGTATTCCTGGCCAGCTAACCTATCAAGCATTTGGTCAATGAAAGGGAGGGGAAAGTGGTCCTTTAGGGTGGCATTGTTCAATTTTCTATAATCTATGCAAATTCTCCACCCAGTGACAGTTCTTGTAGGAATTAATTCATTATTTTCATTAACCACTACAGTCATCCCCCCTTTATTTGGCACACATTGAACGGGGCTTACCCATTTGCTATCACAGATTGGGAATACAATACCTGCATCAAGCCACTTAATCACTTCTTTTCTTACCACCTCTTTCATGATTGGATTTAGGCGGCGTTGTTGCTCTACACTTTGCTTGTGTCCCTCCTCCATGAGGATTTTATGCATGCAGAAAGCTGAACTAATGCCTTTGATGTCAGACATCGTCCACCTAATTGCTCGCTTCTGCTCACGTAGCACTCTCAACAACTTTTCTTCCTGCAATTTAGACAAGTTAGAAAAAACAATAACAGGTAAAGTGTCAGAACTACCCAAATAAGCATATTGGAGGTGGGGGTAGGGATTTAAGCTCCAATTTTGGAGCTTTTTCAATTGACGGCTTTGGAGGAGATCCACTTAGCCTATTTAGGGGCTCAAACGGGTGTATTCCTTGCATGTAAGCACAAGATGCATCTAGAATATGCATCATCTCCTTAACTGTATCATCAATCTCCAAGCTATCGAACAACATGAGTGCTTTTTCTAGAGAATAGTCTAGATATATACTCGTGTCAAGAAGTTTCTCATCCACCTCCATAACAGATATCATAGAGAGCTCCTCATAGTGGCAGGAAAGTTGGATAGCTTTATAGACATTAAAAACTGCTTCCTCGTTGTCCACCCTCATTATTATTTTCCCTCTCTTACTTTAATTATTGCATCACCAGTAGCCAAGAGAGGTCGTCCCAATATGATTGGAACTTGTTCATCAGCCTCAAAATCTAGAATAATGAAGTTAGTTGGGAAGATAAATTTCCCAATTTGCAGTATTACATCTTCAATCACTCCTTCAGGGTAGGCTATGGACCTGTCAGCTAATTGCAACATCACAGTGGTTGGTCTTGGAGCTCCCAGACCCAATTGCTTAAATAAGGACAAGGGCATTAGATTTATGATCGCCCCCAAATCACAAAGAGTACGACCCACATCAATATTACCAATTCACACAGGGATGGTGAAGCTGCCAAGATCCTTAAGCTTTTGAGGAAGCTTGTTTTGGACCCTTGAAGTGCACTCCTCAGTAAGTGCAACTGTGTCGAACTCAGTCAATTTCCTCTTGCGAGCCACTATATCTTTTATGTACTTAGCATATTTTGGAATTTCACGAAGTACATCTACCAATGGAATATTCCATTGAACCTGGCTCAACATAGAGAGAAATTTGTTGAACATGCGATCATCATTCTTTTTCTGCAATATCTGGGGGAAAGGTGGTGGTGGCCTTGCAGCCTCCACTGGATTTGAACCTGCATCATTTTTCTTTGACTCGTGTATTACCTTAGGGATCAACTCCCTCTCAGGTATAGGTTTGTCCTTTCTCTTCTTTGGCACTTCTTCTAGTTCCCTCCCGTTTCTGAGTGTAAGTGCATTAACTTGAGGGTTCTTCTCTGTATCACTGGGAAGAGCGCCTACAGGTCTAGTATTTTGATTTGTTGCTAACTGTCTCATTTGCCTCTCAAGATTTCTAAAATCGGTCCTGACTTGTTGATTATCAAGCAACAACTTCTTCAGCAAGTTATTCGTACTCTCTTCTGTTTGTAGGGGTGGTTTCTGAGGTTGATTGAAATTTTTTTGGGGCCTATACTGGTTCTGATTCTGTTGATTTCCTCCCCATGAGAAGTTAGGATGATTCCTCCAACTTGGATTGTAAGTGTTCCCATATTGTGCATGCTGATTCATCGGACCTCTGTTTTGTTGCCCTACATAGTATATAGATTCAGGATTCGTGGGACACATATCACTCATATGACTGTCACCACATAGTTCGCAACAAATAGAAATTTGCTGTACATGCTGCATCTGTTGTGTTTGTTGCATTGTCATTCTGTTCATCTGATTTGCCAGCTTTGCAATATCTGCTCTCATGGCTGAGAAGTCATCAAGCTCAATCACCCCGGCTGCCTTCTGTTTAATTGCTCTTCTTGCGTCCCCATCTCCTTGCCAATTATGGTCATTAGCAGTGAAGTTATTTAGCAAGAGTTGTATTTCACTATACGGCCTTGCCATGTAACTACCCCCACAAGCTGAATCAAGATTCATCTTTGATGCCTCGTCTAGCCCATCAACAAAAGTGTGACCCAATACCTCATCAGTCTGACAATGATGTGGGCAGTCTCTGAGTATCTTCTTGTATCTTTCCCAAGCTTGACGAAGTTTCTCGCCATCCCGTTGTTGGAACCCAAGAATTTGGCTCCTCAGCGATTTTGTCTTCTTAGTAGGGAAAAACTTGATTAGGAATTTCCTGGCTAAATCATCCCAAGTGTGGATTGAGTTAGCAGGCTCCTTTTGCAACCATTCCTTAGCTTCCCCCAACAATGAAAAAGGAAATAGTGTCATCCTGACATAGTCCTTGGAAACATTCGGATAATTGTAAGTGTCTGTAATTTCTAAGAAGTTCTGAATGTGCCTCTGCGGGTCTTCATGAGATAGACCCACATATTGCCCTGTGAACTGAATCAGATGTACCATGTACTGTTTGAGTTCAAAATGCCCCGTGATATCAGGCTTTACGATAGCCTGAGTCATATTAGCAAGATTGGGCCTTGCGACTTCTATCACCGGACGCTCCTCATTACCTGCCATCTCTATTGGTTGTGGTTGAACTACGATGTCCAACTCTCTTTCTATTCTCGTTCTAGCTTCGACTTCCCTCCTCACTCTATGAAGTGTTCGTTCAATCTCTGGATCAAAAGGAAGGAGGTTGTTTGCACTTCTACTCCTCCGCATTCAAGAGAAGATCCTGCGTTAACACAAACAAGGCAAACTGGAAATTAAAACTTGAACTAATAAGTAATAAAAGCTTAACTCAGTCAAGTAGCTAACTTCTAAGTCCCCGGCAACGGCGCCAAAAATTTGTTGTGACCAAACACACTCACGTAAGTATACATGATCGTCAAGTAATAGAGTAGTGAATAAAGTATCGTTCCCATGAAGACTTATGATTAACTTTTGACTAATTCAACTCAAATAGTTTATTGATTCAAGCGATTTCTTATAAAATAGATAATTGTCTAATTTACTACCTAAAGATTATCAAATAATGAAATACTAGAAATCAACACAACACTTAAATAGTTTTAAATAACAATCAATGGGAGATAATATTCCAGGGTCACGGGTTATCTAGCAATCATGTTGCATTCTTGGCTTAAAATAACTAATTGATTTATCTGGATTATTGGTTGACAGGGTTGATATTACTCATAAGAATCTGTCGAGCCCTTACTTGCCTATTCAAGCTAACTTAATACCTATATGTCTATGGAATTAAGATTAACAAGAACGCATTTACAATTCTTGTATTGCAACCGAGCAAGGCAATTAGGTATATGTCTATCCCAATTGCGAATCCTTTTCCCGATGCCCGGGTTTAAGAACTTGCTCTATTTAATTCTATATGCAATCTAGAGTTCCCACTTTCGAGTTCAACTCTAGATTCGTAGATAGTATTTCACTGTTAGCTACTCAGCAAAATAATTAAAAACAGAATTTAATAAATAACCCAATATGATAAAATCAACTTCGTCAAATTAAACTCCAAACATCAACATTCATGTATACCCATGACTCTACAACAATAGGTTTCTTAGCCACTCATGTTCATACAATCATCAAAAATAATGTTTTCAAACATAAAATCAATGAATACTAGGAAAGGGATGGAAGAATTGATCAAATCCTTGTTTTCGAGTGTTTTGCGCCTCCCTCTTCTCTCTAAATCACGTCTTCCTCCCCAAAATAGGTTTAGGTTGGCTTTTATATGAGTTGTGGGCGTCTAGGGGTCGAAATAACCGAGTCCTAGTCGAAAAAGGACACTTCCCGTCTTGAGCGTCCAGGGCAGCGTGGGGCGCTGGTACTGGCGCTCAAACATTTTGGCCTCTGTAAAGTGTTCCACAGCCAGCGCCCCACGCTGGATGTGGCCCTCAAATTTCCCTTTTTGCGATTTTGTCCCGATTTTGCTCCAATTCACGCCCTTTCGTCCCAAATTGCATCCGAGTGATTCCTACACATAGAAATACCAAAATTTAGTACAAATAATCATATTAAACATCTCAAATCGTCGAGACATGAGTAAAATGTCAGGCGATATATATCAAAATATGCATACATTAAGCCGATTATCACATTCCAGTTGGGTTCTCAATATTTTGGTCAATAGATACAAACTTCCCCTGTTTCCCCCATCTTTTAATTTAATATTATTGCAACGGGAGGATAAATTAATAGCTCCCACATTTGTCTCTTCCAGGCCCCCGCTACACTTCATAAGGCGTAAAACAATTTCTTATTTAGAAAAACCTTGCTTTGAAACAGTGTCCAAAGTTGACATGAAGAAAGTTACTTACCAGCTGCAGATGCACGTCACATTTTGGCTCGTGCTATTATCATTAACAAGTTTTTTTACCTAGAGTTTAATTAACTTATACCGTCAATGGCCTGAGGTTCGATAAATTGTATGACTCTGCACTATAGGTAAATTCAGAATTTTGAGTTTATGAGTTTTGAATTTTTAAAACGATAGCTTATTTTGTTCCGGATAAATTGTTTATACATATACAAGATTTTGGCCAAAGCTACTAGATTATGCCGAACCAATAACTAAAACTCTAGCTCTGCCACTGCTCTACACCATAGTGTGATGTTCTGTTGAAGATGCCATTCTTGAATTGCATATGCTTTACATTTGATCTAAGGAGAAGAAAGGGCACTGAGATCTGGATACATCTTCCGTGTTAATTTATCTCAGATTATCGTCTTTCCCAAATAAGGATCGTTCAGATTATTGTAATCTGATTAGTTAAAGTGTCACTTTCTTAAAGTCACAATAACTTGCTAGTTGGGAGTAGATCAAATTGGGCAACAAAAAAGAAACTACCCTACATGTTCGATGTCACCAAACAACAGGGTTGAATTTTAATTTGCCAATAAGAAACATATTTAAACACTCAGTCGTCACACGCAAAACACGTAGACATTAGCAAGAATAATCAACTTACAAATTATAAAATCCTCAAATTCCAGTAAGAACTAGAATTTGTTTCGATAGTTGAAATTTCCTTTTCTCTCAGCCGTCAGATCTGACTGGTTCGATCATCCGCAAATTATTTACATTTTTTATAACACAAATGTAGTGTAGTGAAAAGAACTAGAATTAACCACTTATACTTAAGGAGGCTAATTAAGGAAATACATATGAAGTATGAAGACGGAAATAGTCACGTGGAGCTACTTAATAGGGTGAGCTGCTTTATTTTAAACGGAGCTCTACCCTCACACTCATTAAAAAATTACTCGTGTTTATACCAAACCACATTAGCTTACTACGATTAAGAGAAAGATTGAGGTGATACAATATATATTAAATAACCATGGTCAGTGACTAAAAGGCATAAAAAAGACAGGTTTCATGAGTTAATTGGTTCGGTGTACGTAAACACTTAGTATGAGTGAATAGAAACTAGGACGACTATAAATGTTAGACCTTTGGAACTTGGAACAAGTATAACGGCCTGTAACAAATAGTGTTACAAGAATCAGCCTTCACCTACCTTCCTCATTACTTTACTTTTAGTATATATGCACAAGTTTGTTTTGCTTTTACAGCCACTGGATGGTAGAGAGGGAAAAGTAAAAGAGAAACTAAAAAAGGGTCAAATTTTCAAAATGGAGAGAAGGAGGGGTTTGTATTTGTTAATTGTGGCAACCTTAAGTATTGTGAGTGGAGCTGAAGGGCAACTAGTAGAGAACTTCTACGGTTTTACTTGTCCAAATGTGGAATTCATGGTTCAGCAGGCTGTGTCTACAAAGTTCAGCCAGACTTTTGTCACTATTCCAGCAACTCTGCGTCTCTTTTTCCATGATTGCTTTGTTGAGGTAACAGCCTAATCTTCTGCTACAATTTGATTGTAGTGTTTTTCCTGCAGCGTCGTAATTTCTTTGTAGAATTAAAATATTGGCACGTCTCAATTGTAACATACAAGAGATCAAGAGAATTATTCTATACTTTGAATAGCTCCCACCACCAATATTCGGTGTCGTCCTGTTTTGGTGGGAAGCAAAAATGTATCTTCTATCAACAATAGGTTTTGCAGGATTCTAGGTGCAAGGAAGTCGAAATACTAACAATAATGCATAGTTTTTTTCTAACTGAGATAAGTATGAACAAAATACAAAGATAAAATTTTTAACACTTTCATCTTCACAAAATTGGTAATATCTTGTATTTGGATGATTATATAAAGCTCATTAAGGCGGTTTAGCTTTCAAGGTAAGAAGATTGGGAAGTTTTACGAATTCTGTAATAGGATATGCTGCTGAGAAAACTATCTCAGTATGTTAACAGATTTGGGATGTCCAGCACTAGAGTTTCAAGTGATCAAGATTTCTCTCTTTTGCATATTTGCTCAGGGATGTGACGCCTCTGTTCTCATAGCTTCACCAAATGGAGACGCGGAAAAAGATTCTTCAGATAATATTTCCCTTGCAGGAGATGGCTTTGACACTGTAATAAAGGCAAAAGAAGCAGTAGAGGCTCAGTGCCCTGGAGTAGTATCATGTGCAGATATTTTAGCCATTGCCACCAGAGATGTTGTAGTGCTGGTAATAAAAGACACAGAAACC
This sequence comes from Nicotiana tabacum, assembly GCF_000715075.1. NCBI lineage: Eukaryota > Viridiplantae > Streptophyta > Magnoliopsida > Solanales > Solanaceae > Nicotiana > Nicotiana tabacum. The sequence goes on along the minus strand of NC_134096.1, from coordinate 89,401,434 downwards.
ATTTTCTCTTTTCATTTACCTTAAAATGTAAACTGTCACTTGACTTACTGATTTCCTTTGGTGAAAACATTCAGGCAGGAGGCCCTGCATACAATGTAGAATTGGGACGTCGCGATGGGCTCATCTCCAAGGCTTCTCGGGTTGCTGGAAAATTGCCAGAACCTCACTTCAATCTCAATCAACTTACAACTATGTTTGCCAACCACAATCTCAGCCAATTTGACATGATAGCTCTTTCTGGTGCTCACACACTTGGCTTCTCTCACTGTGACCGTTTTGCAAACCGTCTCTACTCGTTTACCTCATCCAATCCCGTTGACCCTTCTTTGGATCCCGAATATGCTAAACAACTAATGCAAATGTGCCCTCAAAAAGTAGATCCTTCCATTGCTATAAACATGGATCCTGTGACTCCGAGAACGTTTGACAATGAGTATTACAAGAATCTGGTTGGAGGAAAGGGTTTGTTCACCTCAGATCAGGTGCTCTTCACTGATGAAGCGTCTCAACGCACTGTTAACGATTTTGCTAATAATGCTTTCGAATTTAATGGAGCTTTTGTCACTGCAATGAGAAAACTCGGAAGGGTTGGTGTCAAAACTGGTAATCAAGGTGAAATAAGACTGGACTGCACCAGGTTCAACTCATGAGGCCCAAGTTCTAGCCTTCAACGAAAGGAAAAAAAAAATGATACTTTGTAAATCCATGTTAGAAATGCGAAAAGTTGAAATAATTTGTTTTTGGCAATATATTTGATGTAACTGGCTAAATAAATCACGTGTTTTGAGTTTTGCAATAATTCTTATACCAGACACTTATATGAGCTGAGTGGAACCATATGAATGGTATAATTAGTGAGTTGAAACAAGTAACGGGTTTAACATAAAGATACCCTAATCCAATCTGTGTTACTGACTTTAATCTTGACCTGCACCTGGTGCAATAATTTGCATCATCCGCAAGCATGAACATAGTTATAGAATGTTTGGCCAAGCTTCTAAAATCTGCTTATTTTGAGAAGTGCTTTTAAAAAAAATACTTTTGGTGAGAATCGATTTGTGTTTGACTAATTAATTTGAAAAACACTTTTGAGCAGTAATTAATGTTTTGCCAAGTTTTTGAAAACTGTTTCTAAGTGTATTTTTCTCAAAAGTGCTTCTCAGAAAAGTGCTTTTAGAGAGAAACTACATTTTTCTGCTTCTCAAAATCTGCTTCTGCTTCTTCTCAAAAACACTTTCTTTCCTTCTAAAAGTTTGGCCAAACAACTCATTTTTTGGTCTAAAGCACTTTTGGCCCACAAAAAAGCTTGGCCAAACATGCTATTAATCTGCTTGTATCTCATGGTACTGGTTAGGGGTGTACAAACCGCACCAAACCGAAAAGTCAAACCAAACTGATTAAAAAACCCGACTAGATTTGGTTTGGTATTGATTAAAACAAACCCGAACCAAACCGACATATAAATATATAACTTTTATATATTTTTAAGACTTTACATAGAATTTTCTTTACTAAAATTCTAGAAATATTTGGGATACTCTTATGGGATGTAATATTTAATAGAATACGAAGTACTCCATTTTTATTAACCTTAAGTAATGGGTATATGATCATTTTCTTATCAAGTGTTACTGAAATTCATTAATCTCTTTTTTCTTCCATGTTTATTTGTTAAGATTTATTATATTCTTATATTTTTTTCAAATTTGAAGTGGTATTTCGACAATCTAAATTTAAATAGAACATATCATTAATTAGGTATCATATTGATTTTTTTGTTTAATTAGTAAATTAGTTTAACCTTGAAAGTATATATCAACGAAAAATTATTGTCAGGCGACTAAAAAAGTAACTATCATATGTTATTAATAAAATTCTCCCATAAAATTATTTTAATAGATCATATGTTTGTCAATTTTTTCAATTTTTACTAAACATATATTTACTTATAAAAAATTTAACAAAGTAAGATTGAAATAATATTCATGTAACAAAAAAACCCGAAAAACCCGACAAAACCGAACCAATCCAAACCGATATAGTTGGTTTGGTTTGGTTTGGTTTTAATAAAAAACGACCCGACCCGGTCCATATACACCCCTAGACTACTGGTATTTAGCTAGACGCCATTACCATCAGCTATCACGATTCATGACTTTCTTCAGAATAGCAAGCGGTCAATGGCACTGGACTACAACCTGTGCGTTGTGCAGTGTAAAGCATTTCACCCATTAAAAGAACTTGGTGCAAGGATAATCTACAGAAATAAAGTTTAAAAAATGGAAGATCTCATTCAATAAATGATGGTTGACAACCAGAATAAAACAATGTCAAGTTTCAATTACAATGCAAAATATACACCAATCAATAATTGCAATCAAACATTTATCTCACATTACGAGGAACAGCTTCTAACACCACAAAAGGCAGTTGCGCCATCTCCATTGTTGCTTGCTCTCATCGAGGAGGAAGTTTTCTGGTTATGGCTAACAATGTCACCTCAGTGAAAGGCTTGGATCCATAAGCTGGTTGAGAGTATCTGTGCAAACTACTCAAACTTCTATCCAAGCTTCACTTGACAGATGGATTATGTACGAGATTTTCCATAAAGCTGATTGTATACAGCCTTGGTTCGATAAACTAGAATCATGCTAAGACAAGCAGCAATAATGCAGAGTCCACATAGTATTAAGGAAGTCAAGAAGAAGCATATGGCACCTTCACACTTTAGAGGTTCCTCCACAGCTAGAAAACTTGACAAAATAGATGCCCCATTCCATTGGCTGGGATGACGCTCTTGAGCTTGCTTTGCAGCTTCACTGTCATATATGCTACTAGCAATAATACCTGAGAATACTAATGAACCAGCTGGGTTCGCAACAGTGAGGAAATTGTACAAAGCTCCAAAATTCTTTAAGCCAAACAATTCAGAAGCAGCAGCTGGCACAATAGCCCAATGAGCTCCATACCCGAGCCCGACCAGAAGAGTACCAATGTACATAGCCCCTGGCCAGCCCATAGCAAAGAAGAAATGCCCGAATGCCATTATAACTTGGGCAACAGCCATGGCTGCATGTCTTGGGTAGGCGTAATCCCTGTTTTGTCAATAGGACAAGGTCGTATAAGAAAAAAATTCATTGAAATGAAGAACATTGTAAAGTTCAGTCAATATCATCAATATGTAAGAAGCAATGTCATGTACCTCACAATTATTTCAGAAAAGTATCCACCCCCAATACGACCGAGGAAGTTCCATATGCTGATCATGGAAACAAATACATGTGTGTTATCATATCCTAAAGATTGGCTCATCTGACCCAAGTTATCAATCACAGTCAAACCAGATCCAGATCCTAAAAGTAGTGAGAAAAATATAATCCAAAGGTCTGCCTTTATCAAAGCCTGCATTAAGGTAAAGTCCTCCCCTCTATGGGGGCCCCGCCTTCTTTTGATCCTCACTGCTCCTTCTGCGGCTGCTTGAGCTAGTTTTGTTTGCAGTTGGGCAATTCTTTTTTGCCTTTCTAATGCTGGAAGCAAGTCTACGTCCTTAGGCTTCTCATCTTCAACCTCACTAAATATAATTTCCTGATCATCATTATGTTTAGATACACCAGGATCTTGTTTTTGTGACTCAGATAGAAGAGTCTCTTCTGATGGTCCTCTTGTCGCTTGAGAGAAGCTCAAGGAGATGGGAATCATCACCGGGATTACCAATAGAACGAATAAAATAGCTGTGAAGATTGTAGTGACGGTGTGACTCACGTCAACAAGGTCTTGAACAAGCATGACACCCATCAGGTAAGAAGCCAAAATAATACAAATGCTGTAAATTAATGAAAAGCTGAATCCATCAGAAGGTCTGACTTGTCTGTGGCCACCAACAGGCCTGATTAAAAACATGAGAGCAATAACCACCATTGCAGGTCCAACGGCAACCATAAATATAAGTGAAGCATGATCTGGGGAATGGATCAACGCATATATCTGAGTCATAATTGCACCACCCAAGCCAGCGAATCCCTTAAGTATTCCCACAACAGGACCGCGACTTTTAGGGAAATTTTGCACACATGAGACAAGTGCGGCTGTATTAAAGTAGGTTTCGCCATTTGTACCTATAAATATAAGAATGCACATCTGCAGAGAAATAGCTGAAATAAGTCAATTATCAGACAAAACTAGAAGTACACGCCAAGGTAGTGATCTAAAAGAAACACATACAAGTTATGCAAATATGCCATGGATATGGCCCAAATTGTTTATAGCAGTCAGTAAATAAACGATTTGATCCATCAAATAAAATTATAGTGAATAACATCTTCGGGTGAACTGCCAGACATACTTCGAGAAGGGCATTCAGCTACACAATAGAAAACAAGCATTGTTTTTTTTTTTTTCGGATAAGGAGAAAAGAAGCATTGTTCTTGCCCATGCATACTAGGAAAATGGTAAAAATTGGACATCGGTTCAGTTTTGTGCTCCTTCATTGATTCAAAGACATATGCAATCTTTGCCTTCACTAATTACACTCCGAGAGGAAATGATAGATGATGGAGTTTCATGCTGACAAAATCGTGAAGAGCAGGCAAGCTGATAATTATTTGGTTCACAAGTAAAACCCATTGCTCTTCAACCTTAATCCAGACTTGTAACTTTAATTATATTTGAAGTTCTTCAAAAATAGAAATGTCAGATTGATGAAACTCAATGTAGATAGAGCAGCAGGTTCTTCTTGCCTACCTGAGTTCAAGGCCTTAAATTTCAGAAAAAGCAAATCAAATACCCTAATAGTAAGTTGATGACTGTAACTAGTGCAATGGATTGCATAATTCAGGAGCACCAAGACCAAATTTGAACTGAAAGTTTGATACTCAAGAAGCAAAATTGCAATTCAGAAGACAGAAATGAGACGTCAATAGACTTATAAACCCCTGATATTACAATAGTAACCTCATAACTCGATTTGAGCATCGCGGTAGAGCCAGTAATTTATATAAGGAGATTCAAAATGTATTAGAATGTCATAATTGAGACTTGAACTTACGACTCAAAGCAACTTTTGGACCCCCTTTACCACTACACTAGAATTTTCTCCTATGCTAAAGGGGATTCAATGGTTTATATATAACCAAAAGATACATTTTTATCCATTCTGCACACTATAACCTTTTGATGAAGGGGATTCGATTAAACCCCTTTCTCCCTTACTAGCTCTGCCCCTGCTAATTACGTGAGAATTGACTACTACAAGGTGATCCAATATCAAATCAAAGGGTTTTACAATATCAAAGGGATAGCTAAAGGGACAGGGAAAGACCCTTTTCAATGAAAAAAAGTACTATAAATAAAGAAACTTTTGAAAAGTTTGAAATCAGCAACAAACAAATTGGCTAAAGAGATGATGAAAAGAGATAGGTACTCACAACCCATAAGGGAAGAGTAGGAGATCGACCGGTGACGATGAGCCAAACCCAGCCATAACCAATAAAATTCTGAATAGCACCCACAAGAAGAGTTGCCCATAACGGCAAGATTTCAGATAAAGTTCCAGCCAAAAATCCAACACTATCTCCCAAGTCCTTAGCCACACCCAAACGTGAAAGTTGCCTCTGATTATAATTAAGAGAGCTTTTAATGATCGGAGAAATGCTGCCGAATAAATATCCAATTCCAGCAAAACTCTGAATCCACATTGCTGCAACGAATACGAGCCATCTATTGTTGAAGAATAAACAGAGTTTCTCTTTCAAACGAACCATTTGAAACAATTAAGAGTCTTTCAGATTATCTCTAGAATCTCTCTTGGGGGAAGTCAAAGAACCTGGCTATGTTTCACCTTTTTCTTTTGTAATGAAGAACAAGCACGAAGGTCGGAGTATAAAATAAGATATATATTTTGGGTCCAATGATGTTTTGTATTGGATGCATAATGCATTTCGGTGATATAAATAAACCAATAAAAATAAAAAAGGCCAACTTGAGCAAAGAAAAATTGTCGCCCATTAAATTAAATAAGCTAAAAAAATATGGCAGGGAAGATAACGTTGAAACGTCACTCATTTCTTGTGAATTGTGATGATCCATGACCTTTCAAAGATAATACAGTAAAATGTTTCATTTTCAGTATAATATTTGTTAGAGATGAAACAAAATGGAGAGCACTATTGCATTCGCAAGACCAGTAGTGACGGCGGCACGGCGCTGTGGATTTGTGTTACGTCAACTTCATGCTGAGTTCTTGTATCGGGAGATTTGCAAATTTTGGGTAACTACTTATAAATTAAATAATTTATTTTAATAAATAAAATTAAAGTAAATATATAAATTATTAAATCATGATTATTTGATAACAGAATCAATATTGTTGAACCAAAAGCACCTTCATTCCTACATAAATGGTGGATGCACAAATCCACAATGTTTCATGTTGCTTTCTATCACATTGTCAAATTGGACATAATTTTGATTTTTATCATGCTATACTAGTATATGCATATAAAATATATTGGGATTATGACTTACGAAAAGAATCTTTTTGTTTGCTGGATATCTTATTCGTACATAGCTTCTTTTTTATTTTCGAACCTCTAAAAAGTAATAGATATAGTTAGAAAAGGTCAAATATTTAATGATTACAAATGTGTGTATGAAAAATATGTATCTTTTATTCATTGATTTGTTGCAACTATGAGAATTAATTTTTATATTGTGCATTACAGTATTAAAAAGCTATTTTCTTAAATGAATACTGGGATAAATATTTCTGCTTTAAGCTGTAAATCCAGCAGTATTAGGTCTATTACTTAACCACTACTCCTTATTACGGACACGAAATGTGGCAAAGAGACGAGCAGATCTTAAGATGAACTTTTATGTGGCTTGATCTGCTTCACTGACAAATAGTAAGCTGTATTGTCTGCCGTTAAGGGACATTTTTATTTGGGTATTAAAATTGGAGAGGAAACATGACATTAACGAGCCATTATACTGCCTCTTCTAAAATTTAGATGTTCTTATCAATGTAAAATAATTAAATTTTGTTGTATGCCAAAGAAAAAAGGTTCAAGTGGATCCAATGTATCATTTTTATTACAAATAAATTACTAAAAGATGTTAAGAAGCGTAAAGATTAAAAATATCTTTTAAAAATAGACATCATTGGGGAAAAGAAATTAGAGAATGAAATTAATTGGAACAAGGACAATATTAGTTTTCTTTGACCACGTGCAGCCGACAGACGTTCCAGAAAATAGAGGAATAAAACGTTTTATTTGGATCCGATGCCAATAATAGCATGTGGGTTTGATTAGCCGCAGCTTCCACTTGGACCCAAGCTGTCCCAACCACAGAAATACGATGGCACTCGTTTTCTGAAGGTTAGTGTTTTTTTTTTTTTCGAATGTTGGTTTTAAAGTGTATAAATTAGAAAATATTGAGATTGATTATTATATATTTTTTACTCTTTCATTTTAATTTATGTAATATAATTTGATTCCACACAAAATTTATGGAAAAAAAACTTTTAAAACTTGTTATTCTAAAGTTTAAAGAGTAAAAGCTTTGTGGTATCATATCATTAGTATGATTATAAATTTTTCTTATTAAAGTAATATAGATAAATAAAAAATTTAAAATTAAATTATTTTCAAATATATAACTGTATCATTCTTTCGAAAAAGAATTAATAAATAAAATGTGTTATATATATTAAAACAGGGGGGAAAGTATAATTTTCTTAGATAGATATGTATATTTGCTTTCTTAGGAATGTCATGAAATCAATGTTCGAATTCATACTGATAATTAAAATGTCTTGAGCCTCAGACTCGAATTTTGCATTCTTTTTAGTTCTAATTAATGTGTTATAGAACTTCTATAATAGAAGTAGCAACAGTAAGGTGTCCGATAAGTATTTAGGAAATTAACTTACAAAAATTTAGTACCCATTTCCCATAGAACTTCCAAAAATTATACGAGTATCTAATATTTGTCCACCCATTTCTGGTTAAAAGCACTTCTCCGACTCGTGTGAATAGTGATAATTAAAAATTGAGTCAAAATCATAGATAGGCTTAGATTTGGGACTTGGAGCCATTTTTATTTTTCTAACTTTTTTCGTTTAATTAGCAGTAGGACATGTATGTATGGAAAGGTTACGATCTTTCAAGCTTAATCGTCCCTAAGAATGTAATTCACATCCAATAAGTCGCTTTGGATAACTAGTAAAATGCTTGGCAGATTTTTCATCTGTCCAAGCTTGGTGGACATAGTTATTCGGTATCTATACTAATAAGAGATAGCGAAAACCTCATGAAATTAATTAAGATGCAAGTAAATTAGCCCGAATATCATAGTAATAATAACATGCTGCAATGAGAAAGTATTTCTACATGTCAAAACCCCTGTGTTTTACTGTGATTACGTTTCTTGTTTATTATTTTTCGAGCAATTAGCATGAAATTTAATTTTTAAAAATTAAACAAATTATTTAGGGGAAAATGACTCATTTGAGGACAAGTTTCAGTCCTTCGGGCTATTGTCCTTGAAAAGTATTTAGACACAAACTTTATAAAAGTCAGTTCTAAACTTTGAACTTGTTCAACTTATATTTCAATTCTATACGCTTTCACTTAGTTTTCAATTTGTTCACAAGTTAAATAACAAGCTTTCAAGTTGTTCACGACTTATTATTTATTCGGTCATTAACTTAAAAACGGATAACAGTTGAATTTATATGTAGTTTTACGGATATGTGGATTAATTCAATACAAGTGATTAATGACGTTAGATTAAGCAGATGAAAGACATAATAAATAACCAAATCAATGATAAGAGTGATCCCGGGCTCGGTTAAAGGCCCAATGAAGAACCTGCCTTCGATTCCAAGCTTGCACTTACGAAGAACTTAAGAACAAAAATACGAACTTTGAACAACAAAGAGAATTGAAGTAAATTGCTTTGGTATGCATGTTACAATGTGTTTGATGAATAATAGGCCTCCCCTTTATCTAGTAGGGAAATTTTACCCTAAGTACAATCCTAAGAAAGGTAAAAATCTTCCATTTCGCTAATCACTCATTTTCTGCCGATACGGGCCGATATTCACGTCGTGATATCTGGTTGGGCACGGACATCACAGCCCTTTGTTAGTCGTGTGCGGTTATCTGGTAATGCTCTCCGAGGTCTTGAGGTTCGAACCGGTCCCGGAGGACGTGGTCCCGATGCTCCCGAGGGCAGGTGTTTTGCTCGAGCCCTAATACGAGAGGCTCCTCATTCTAACTCCGATTCATTACGATCACGTTCCTGCTCCGTTTGCCTCACCGGAAACCTGGGATGCTCACTGGATTCGATTTTACCCATATATAGATAGTCCCCTTGTTTCTCAGAGAGTAGGCTTGCCGAAACGATGGAAAACGACAGATGACTCTGGTTCCTTCCTTCGTACGTTATGACGAATGAGCCGAAACGTACCGTCAGTCGCGTCGTTCTAACTTCGGACACGTGTCGCTAATCGACATGTTGCCCCCGAATGTGAAGCGTCGGCTGTTTCCCTATTAAAGCTTCCTCCCTTTGTTCTTTTTCTACTTTCCGACTAAATTACTACCTTCGAACTTTCTAGCCTTCATCAAGCCTTTTTCAAACCTTCATATCTTCATCCTTATTCTTCAATTTCCATAGTAATCTCCATATTTTCCTCAAATTTTCATACTGAGTTCTTCATCTTCAAAACCCGGTTTCCCAAAACTTTGTATTCTTTCCTCAAATTTTTAAACACTCCCCTCGATGACAATGGCCAAAACATCGAAAACCGTTCCTCAACAAGTTGCCTCTTCATCTTCTCAATCGGCCACTAGTACTGAAGCGGTTGCCCCTGAAGTGGTCGCCCTCGAAGTGGCTTCCCCCGTTGTGATTGCTAATGAACTGGCGACCGAGCCTCCCTTGACAGTGTTCATTCCCGGTGGCTGCTCAATTGCAGATGACTTTAAAGTCGAGAAGCCTTCACGCAAATAGGATCGGGGTGAAGAATTCTCGAAGTACATATGTTCTATGACTGAAGATGTTCTTCCCATAGTTCGTAAGGACTGCAATTGGGAAGGCAAGAACGTAGTAGTCCCCGGGCCCGAGGACGCCGTTACTACCCACGTGGATGGGTACTTAAGTGTTTATACTTATACCTTCACACTGGGCCTGGTGAACCCGATCGTACTGGACTTTTGCAAGAGGTACGGGGAGTGCCTCAGGCAAATCCATCCATCGTTGTGGAGGATTATGACCCTCCCTCGCTACTTCGTGAACAAGATTGAATCTCGTCGGTTCACGATCGATCACCTGCTCCGATTATACAATCCCCGAATGTTCCGAGAGGGACTGATCAAGCTTACCCACCGAGCCAGCAAGGCCCCATTCTCGAGTATCGACGAAGACCGAGACCGGGGCTAGCAGGGACGCTTTGTCCGAGTAAAAATCGAGGATTTGATCCCCCCTGAATACATGCCATTTTCTGAGAAGCGGAATGCGTCTCGTAAGTGCAACCCCTCTTTAAACATCAAAATTCTTTTTCTTCGATTTCTATCTTCTCATTCATGCTTATGATTGTATATCTGTTGCCCAGGTTCCGAATGCGGTTCCCCGGTTAAAGGATGGATTGAGGGCATCTGTACTCAGATGTCGTACTTCGAGCGCACATGGCGTGGACTCTCGAAAAGCTTATGTGAGGCCCATTCTCATGGTAAGGCCTCTTTCTGAGTAGCCAATACTACTTTTCTACCTTTTATTATACTAACTCCTCTTCCCTTTGTTATTGCAGGTTTGCATAAGACCACCAAGCTTAGGCCTTCGGAAGGGGATGAGGATGTGCCCCCGTCCATTGATCCCTTTGTTGCTGCCACGGAGGGAAAAAAGAAGAGGAAGAGAAAACCTTCGGGCTCCCCGGGCTCTGAGGTGAAGAAACCAAAGAAACGGGTGCTCTGCAATCCCATGAGGGGCTCCAGTTCCCGGGTGCCGGACTCCGACTCCCTTCTCCGGCTTAGGGACGAGCCGGAGGATGAATCTTTTTTTGTTACCCATGGGATGACCTATCCCGGGGACTCGGATGCATCCGAGGGGGAGACTCGTGAGATCGACCCCCCTAAAACTCAAAAGGCCGACGTGGATACCCGGGGTGAAACTCCCTAGGATGTCGGCTCCACTCCAAAGGAAGCGCCCGGTGTAATTGAAATCTTGGGGATGCCCTCTTACACTGAGTCCATGCTCGAGGAGGCCCAAGCGAGAAAGGAGAAGTCCAATGAGGGGGTCTATGGTGCGGAAGATCCCCTTCACTCCTTTTTCGACGGTGTGAACTTGACTGCTTTGGAAGACTTCTCCGGCATGCATGACCTGGAAGTTTCGAAGAAGGACACATCCTCAAAAGCAGGCAGGCCGAGCTCGAGCCCAAAGTTGATCGACCAGCTCCCTACTTCGAGTGTGGACCCAGGTTGCAAGAGATCGATTATACTGACCGTCCCGGAGGATGCCCGAGTTTTGTACGCTTCTGTAGGGGTAGCTAGCTACCTCTGATGCCTGGTGACCGAGGAGGACCAGGCAAAAATGAATGAGGTGAACGTGCATGCCTTTTCAATGAGGCGCAGCAGGCGCTGAACCGGATAAGCCATCGTTTCCTTCCATCGGTCTATTATTATCTGTGTTTGATGTTTCTCACATTTTTTGCCCTTTTGCAAGCCTCGGTACTTCACTATGAGAGTTTCCTTCGGTACCAGGTTGAGGTCAATCAACTCGAGCTCGAGATCAAGGAGATTGCCCAAAAAAGGGACATGTAAAAGCTTCTTAGTGAGCAACAAGAGGGGGTCGCCAAGAACCCCCAGGCCGAGCTGGATGCAGCTCAGAAAGAAGCATCGGCCTTATGGCAGGAGCACACTGACTTAGAGAAAAAGGTAAAGGTTTTTGAAGTTAGAAATGAGGGTCCGGTCGCAGAGGCTAAAAATAATACTTTGCATTCCAGTAGAAGATCGACAAGATCGACCAACTCCACAAGGAGATAGACGAGATGCAAGCAATGGCCGACGGGTGGAAAAACAAGATGGGCCTGCTGGCCTCGGAGAAGGAGACCGCCGAGGCCAAGCTGTCTTCGGTGGAAGTTCAGCTTCGGGTGGCGAAGGAGAAGACTGATACACGGGCTCAACAAAATGAGGATCTCCAAGCACGACTGGGCTCGGCCATCGCCGAACGGGATTCCCTTAGTAAGGAGCTCAAAGTAACAAGGTCCAGGTTGGAAGTAACCTCATCTGATGTTGACGAGATGGTGGCCCAAAACAAGGCCGATGTTGAAGCAACCGAGCCCCGCCTGAAGACTACTGCTGAGTACATAAGTTAGCTATCCCGAAGGGAGACCCTCGAATAAATACATGCTCGAGGCTTTGACCTATCTACCGAGATTGAGGAGGCAAAAAGATTCGAGGTCAAGTCCAAGAAACTAGCTGAACTCCGAGGTGAAGAGGGCTCCGAGGGCTCTGAAGAATCCGAAGGCCCCGACGATTCTGGTGACGAGTCGGGTTCCGGTGAAGACTAGGCATAGATGCCTTTAGATATTTGTTTTGTTTATGTATCATGTACATATATTTTGTCAAGACCGTTTTTATTAGGCCTTTGTAAAGATATTTCGGAATATATAAAAAAATTCCCTTTTGGAAATTTTCAAGTCTATTATCTTAGCATCTTATTACAATTGCAAACATTTCTAATGCCTTAGCACATAATCAAACGTAGTTGTTTTTCAGAGGTCTGAACAAAACCTGTCCTCGATGCAATTTTTGCTCGAAACTTGTGGAAACTCGGAGTGACCGGAAATTTCCCCAAGATGCTTGCTTATGTGTTTTTAGACTATATTTTTGCTGTGGGTAACCTTTGAACAAATTTAGAATTTTCTTGAAGGCCTTATGTTTTGATTATGGGTTTCGGACGTCTCCGAATCATTTTTCGGGTGGCCGTAGCCTTTTATGTTGAGGCACTGCCTAATAGGTTTTGTACCTTCGAGTTTCGATAACCCAAGCCGCCTAAACTTATTTCGAACAACAGTCCCCGAGTTGGGGTAGCCCTTTGGGCTCGGATAGGGGTGCCCCTTGGGCTCGATAGTTTTAAGAAGCAAAAGTGCGTATTAGCAAAGCAGAAACTTTCTTTCATTTTTGTGTGTAACATACAAGATTTTAAGCTTGTAAAAGCTCGTATTATGGCTAAGGTGGCCTACGCGGGCACGGTTCACTTGACCGTTTGGCCCTTACAATAAATCCTAACCACCGATCCTAGACTGTTCGAGCACAAAGTTTCCTTCCTTGCTATAAATCTTTGAACCGAGGGTGATGGCCCCCAGTATTCGAGGCCGATCTCAAGAGGTCTCGGATACTTTTGATGCGACCATTGACTCCGATTTAAAACCGTTCTTCGATTATAAGTTAGCACGATTTATTATTGCCTCGTTAAAAACCTTGATGAAAAATCCATTTGGGACAAAACCGGTTCAAGGAAAAAATAGTGCAATGCGTGCTTTCAGACCTAACAACCACATTTTCCTTTGGTTGTTGCCTACAAGTGTTAGTCCAATTCGTAATATTTTTAAAAAAGTGAATGAGATCGTACCTTAGCAGTAGTGCCATTTTAAGTGCGCCACATTTCAGCTGTTCGGTAGATGTGCACCGTTTCCTGCTGCGAATTTATATAAACATTTACCGGTAATCCCAATGACCCGGTATGGTCCTTTCCAATTCGGTCTCATCTTCCCTTTGTTCGGGTTCCGGGTGTTTAGTGTTACTTTTCTTAACACCAAGTCCCCGATATTGAAGTGTCGGAGGTTGGCTCTTCGGTTGCAGTATCTTTCTATCCACTGTTTCTGGGCGGCCAACCGGAGTAGGGTGGCCTCATGCCTCTCATCCAATAGTTCCAGGCTCGTGCTCATGGCTTCATCGTTTGATTCTTCGGTCGCATATCGGAACCCGAGGCTCGGTTCTCCCACCTCGACCAGTATTAGTACTTCGGCACCGTAGACCAACAAAAATGGATTAGCCCCTATACTTAGATTTTGAGGTCGTACGGTATGCTCACAAGACTTCGGGCAGAATTTCCTTCTATTTCCCTTTGGCATCGGTCAACCTTTTCTTAAGGTTTTGAAGTATGGTCTTGTTCATAGACTCCGCCTGTCCGTTTTCACTAGGGTGATAGGGTGTTGACAAGATCTTTTTGATCTTATGGTCCTCGAAAAATTTACTTACCTTGCTGGTGATGAACTGCTTCTCGTTATTACACACTATCTCGGCTGGTATACCAAACCGGCATATTATGTGGTCCCAAATGAAGTCGATGACTTCTTTTTCCCGGACTTTGTCGAATGCTTGAGCTTCGAACCACTTAGAGAAATAGTCAGTCATGAATAGTATAAATTGAGCCTTACCGGGTGCCCATGATAGAGGACTGACAATGTCCATTCCCCATTCATGAACGGCCAAGGCAACATAACCGAAAGTTGTAACTCCCCGGGTTGATGGATCATTGGTGCATGCCTCTGACAACCGTCTGATCTCCGTACAAAGTCCTTCGCATTTTTCTCCATGTCGATCCAGTAATAGCCGGCTCTGATTATCTTACGAACCAAAGATTTCGCCCCCGAATGATTTTCGTAGGTGCCCTCGTGAACTTCCCTCAAAACATATTCGGTATCTCCCGGCCACAAGCATATGGCGAGTGGGCCATCGTACGTTCTTCTGAACAGAGTACCTTCGGACAGGCTAAACCTGGCTGCCTTCGTGTGTAGAGCTCTCGATGTTTTAGGATCCGAGGGCAACTTCCCAGTCTTCATGTAGTCTATATACTTGTTTACCCAATCCCAAGTTAAACTCGTTGAGTTTATCTCGGCATGGCATTCTTCCACTACTAATTTCTTCCAAAGCTTGTTGGCACTCCGGGTCCACAAAAAGTTATTCTTCTTTTTCAATAACGAGAAGAACTAATAGCTCTTATCGGAGGACCTTGATATGAACCGGCCCAAGGTGGCTATGCGCCCGATTAGCCTCTGAATGGCCTTGACATTGTCAACCACGATGATGTCCTCTATAGCTTTGATTTTACTGGGATTGATCTCTATCCCTCGGTTGTACACCACGAATCCAAGGAACTTCCCGGATCCGACCCCAAATGTGCAATTCTCCGGGTTCAGCTTCATATTGTATTCTTTCAGTATGTTGAAGGTTTCTTGCAAATGTTCCAAATGGTCCTCTGCTCGCAGGGACTTGACTAACATGTCGTCAATGTAAACCTCCATTGATTTTCCTATTTATTCTTCGAACATCCGGTTTACTAGGCGTTGATAAGTGGCACTGGTATTTTTAGTCCGAACGGCATTACGTTATAACAATAGGTGCTGAATTTAGTGATGAAGGAAGCTTTTTCTTGATCACCCGGGTCCATCCGGATTTGGTTGTACTCAGAATATGCGTCGAGAAAGATGAGTATCTCGTGCCTAGCTGTTGCATCGATCATGCGATCGATATTAGGCAAAGGAAATGAATCCTTGGGGCACGCCTTATTCAAGTCTTTGTAATCTACGCACATTCTTAATTTATTTCCTTTTTTGGGCACTACTACTATGTTAGCCAACCAATCCGGGTACTTAACTTCCCGAATTGAACCTATTCTAAGGAGTTTGGATACCTCGTCTTTGATGAAGGCATGCTTGACTTCGGACTGAGGTCTCCTTTTCTGTTTAACCGGGTAGAACTTTGGATCCAAGCATAACTTATGAATGGTTACTTCTGGCGGGATCCCTGATATATCTGGATGGGACCAAGCAAAGCAATCCACATTAGCTATATGTAATTTAATGAGTTTTTTCCTGAGCTCGGGAATCAACCCCGTGCCCAGGTATACCTTCCGATCGGGTAAGTGTTTGATCAATATGACTTGCTCGAGCTCCTCGACCATCGAATTGGTGGCATCGGAATCGCCAGGGACGATGAACGACCTAGGAACTCCATAATCATCATCCTCACCTGCCTCTTACTTCTCCGATTCGGTCGGTGTCGGTGTCGGTGATTGCTATTTAGTTTCTTCCTTCCTAACCGATTTTGGGTTCTTTGATGTCGAGAGTGCGGACATCGGGATCACCTCATCAACTGCGGATATTTCTTTTACGGTCGGCTGCTCTCCATAAACTGTATTGATCCTTCCCGGTGTGGGGAAACTTCAATGCCTGGTGTAGTGTTGAGGGTATTACCCTCATGTTGTGAATCCATGGCCTTCTGAATAGAGCATTATATCTCTTATCCCCTTCGATCATGTAGAACTTCGTTTCTTGGATGGTTCCGACGGTGTTCACTGGCATAGTTATCTCCCCTTTAGTAGTTTCACATGCCATGTTGAATCAGTTTAAGACCCGGACTGCATGCACTATTTGGTCTTGTAGACCCAGCTGCTCAACGACCCTCGATCTGATGATATTGGCCGAGCTACCTAGATCAATCAACACACGCTTAACTCGAGATTTATTTATGAGTACAGAAATTACCAGTGCATTATTATGCGGTTGCATGATGCCTTCAACGTCTTCATCATTGAAAGAGATGGTCTCCTCCGGCATGTAATCTCGGGTTTGCTTTTCCCTTGTAATGGACACCTTAGTGCCCTTCAACATTGGCACCTAGGAGACGTCGACTCCACCAATGATCATGTTGATGACATCTGAGGTTCCTCTTGATCGGTCTGCTTGTTGGAGTCCCTATTCATGAAGTGATTTTTGGCTCGATCACTCAGAAATTTCCGGAGATGCCCGTTATTGAATAACTGTGCCACTTATTCTCTTAGCTGTCGACAGTCTTCGGTCCGGCGGTCGTGAGTGCCATGATACTTACACATCAGGTTGGGGTCTCATTGGGCAGGATCAGACTGCAATGGCTAAGGCCACTTGGTATTTTTGATGCGTCTGATGGAAGATACGATGTCGGTAACATGGATGCTGAAGTTGTATTCCGATAACCTCGGTGCCTCCCTGGCCTCGAGTGGCATGTCGAAACCGTTTTTGCTCATGAGTCTCCGGCTATTATGACCTCGATCATTTCTTTTTTCATTCCTCGCAGGGTTACGTCCGGATCCACTGCCCATTCGATCTCCACTATATGATTGATATCGATCTATGTTTGGTCTTAGTTTATGATCGACGACTCTTTTAGACCTGTCATTAGTTCTGATGGGATACACGGACCTAGAGGGGGCCCGAGCTGCCCATTCGCGACTCTGATTTTCGATTGGTACCTGTTATGGATGCCAACCCAAGTTACTGCCGGGTACTCTATAAAATTATGTTTCAGTTGCTGTGAAGCCAAGGAGCTTTGGGGTTAAGTTCTTGAGTGAATGCTTGAACGGCCTAATCATCTGCAACCGGGGGCAGGTCCATTCTTTCCATTTGAAACCTTGATACGAATTCCCTGAGCATTTCGTTATCTCTTTGTTTCACTTTAAAGAGGTCTGATTTTCTGGTCTCGACTTTAATGGCCCCGACATCAGCTTTTACGAAGGCATCTGCGAGCATAGAAAACGAATCAATGAAATTAGGGGCAGATTGTGATACCATATCATTGCTCCTTTAGACAGGCTTTCTCCGGACTTTTTCAACAGAACCGACTCGATTTCATCATCTTCTAAGTCATTTCCCTTGATGGCACACGTGTAGGAGGTCACGTGTTCATTCAGATTTGTGGTCCCGTTATACTTTGGAATTTCGAACTTATGGAACTTCTTTGGGATCGGTTTCGGAGCTGCGCTCGGAAGGAAAGGTTTTTGGACAAATTTCTTGGAATCCAGGCCTTTTAATATAAGGGGTGCTTCTGGGATTTGATCAACCCTGGAGTTAAAGGTCTCCACTTTTTTGTCGTTGGCTTCGATTTTCTTTTCTCCCGATTCCACCCGCTTTGTCAGTTCCTCAAGCATCTTTATTATCTCGGGGTTGGTCCCGAGTTCAACTTCACCCGGTCTTTATGTGGATAGTTCATTTATGCGGGTATTTTTTCGGGATGATTCGGGCTCAACTCTGCTGGGGGCGCAACTTTGGTTCTGCAACAGGGCTATCGATCGGGCTCCCCAGCGAACGTTGTTTTCGGGGTCGGTAGGAAAGTTTGCGTCGATGGCCACATGCGAGGTGGCATCGATTGGGTCTGCGAACAGAACTCCGTTAGGATCAACATGAAGCACCTCGTTACTGGGCACTACATTGTTGTTCTCGCCATGGTGGCCTGACTCAGCATCAAAGTTCAAATGAGCAAATTGAGAGTTTGGCATTTTTACTTTGACCTGAAATTAAAACCTCAAAGAACAAGCGTAAAATAGAGTGCGTTATGAAAATTTGTATCAAATTACCACTATTATCCCTAGCCTCACGGTGGGCGCCAAACTGTTTACTCTTAAAAACATATAACAATTGAATTTATATGTGGTTTTAGTGATATGTAGATTAATTCAATACAAGTGATTAATGACGTTAGATTAAGTAAATAAAATACGTAATAAATGACCAAAACAATGATAAGAGTGATCCCGGGCTTGGTTAATGGCCCAATGAAGAACCTGCCTTCGATTCCAAGCTTGCACTTTTGAAGAACTTAAGAACAATAATACAAACTTTGAACAACAAAAAGAATTGAAGTAAATTGCCTTGGTATGCATGTTACAATGTGTTTGATGAATAATAGGCCTCCCCTTTATATAGTAGGGGCTAAGTACAATCCTAAGAAAGGTAAAAAATCTTTTATTTCGCTAATCACTGATTTTCTGCCGATACGGGCCGGACACGGACATCACGGCCCTTTGTTAGTCGTGTGCGGTTATCTGGTAATGCTCTCCGAGGTCTTGAGGTTCGAACCGATCCCGGGGGACGTGGTCCCGATGCCCCCGATGACAGGTGTTTTTCTCGAGCCCGATACGAGAGGCTCCTCATTCTGACTTCGATTCTTTATGGTCACGTCTCAGCTCCGTTTGGCTCACCGGGAACCCAGGATACTCAGTGGGTTCGATTTACCCGTATACAGAACCTTAACAAAAGAGATAGAGTAATTGACTGATTCTTTTGTCTTATAAGTATTCAAGTCCCCGCAAATGCGAAAAAATAAGATGATTTCTTCTTGTCTGTAAGTTTTGGAACATAGTTATTATAGCTTTAATAAAGATCCACTCGAATGGTTCCGAACACCGCAATTAAAAAGAGGACCCTATTGAGGTTGACATGAGCTGACCCGTATTCACTTGTGTATCATGTACGGTAGTGGACGACCACGATTTGGGAAAAAGGAGGAGATACATTTTTAAAATTTTTTTTTAATGAGAAATGATACCAACAGCATACAGTTTTTTGTGTTTTATATATTGTCTCGACGAAATTTTCGTGCTACTCAGTACTCAGAAGGTAAAATGATGCTCAGTGTATATATATGAAATGAGATTTGCTAAGTCATTATTCATCCTTTCACTTCATACTCAGGGGACTTACATAATTAACGTTTTTCAGATTTTCCCGCTCATCATTCTTCATCACTGTGAATAATATTATGTTTATATATGTTTTATCTGTCTTCGGCTCTTATACAAATAAATTATGGCAACCTGAACCAAATGAAATCCACTGGATTATTTCTTTAGCTTATTAAATTTGTTATCAACTTTTGACTACTTATGTGGGGATTTTTTTTAAAAAAAATGTTAAGCTTACCTGGACAGGATAAGATTGCAATATTTGATATGTTGGGTCCTTGTCAAGTTACACAAAATATTCGGGAAATTTTCATAATTGCAACTTTTATAAGATTATATTCCATCATATACAACTGTTATTGGATTCACGTTTTATACAATATAAGTGCTTTCATATTAAATAAGTAAAGAGTGTCAGTTTTATTAAGTCACCCAAGAAATATGGTAAAATCCCTATAATTAAGGAAATCAACTAGCAATCAAATATTATCACATCAATGCAAATTTAAATTATCTCCATTCTGTTAAGAATATTCCATTTTTCATTTATTGATACAACTCACATTTATGATTCATCATGATTTATCATATCATAAGATATATTTAATACCTTATATGTAAGGAAAAATAAACATTAACATGAATTTTTAGTTGTAAAGAAAATCATCCATCACAGTGCATGGACATTAACAGGTTTTAAATACATTAATATATATATATATATATATTAAATACATTAATATATATATATATATATATATATATATATATATTTTTTTTTCCTTTATTTTCCATTACTTCTACTACATCATCTACTTTTATTTTAAATTTTGTGTTACTATTGGTTGCCATTTTTCCTATGAACCCTACACATATTAATAAATTATTTTCATTGTTCATTTCTTCATATCCCTTAGTCTGTATTCCTATTTTAATATTTTTTCCAAATTCTGTCATGTTTATCATAAAATTTGGGCTAATATAAAATATTCCTCCATTATTTGTCATATCTACTTCCGTTAAATCTATTATAGATTTTTTTAAGTCCGACCATTTGTCATCCATCATTAACATGTTTTAAATATATTAGTGCATTAATATATATATGTTATAAAATAAAGACCGTAAAGTAAATAAATTGATGACAAGTATAGAGGGAGATTGATATTTTTATTCAACTTCAAACTCATGTACATAATGAACTGAATTCTCCTCTACTTATAGAAGAAAGGAAGCTGCTGTGTAAGCTGCTACTGCAAGCTGCTGTGTAAGCTGCTGCTGCAAGCTGCTGTGTAAGCTGTTGTGCCAGATATAGATAATCTTCTACCATGGGTAATATTTATCCATAACGGAGTACCGAAAGTATAAGCTTCTTCAGGAGGCTTATTTCCAATGGAGTACTAAATAGATAAATATATTTACGGCGGAGCCTCATATAGATAAGCTTCTTCAGGAAGTTTATTTACAACGGAGTACTAAATGAACATCCATAATATAATATATTTATAACACCCCCCTTGGATGTTCATTAAAAGATAATGTGCCTCATTAAAACCTTACTAGGAAAAACCCCGTGGGAAAAAAATTCTAGTGAAGGAAAAAGAGTACACATATTTAGTAATACGCATTGCTAGCTGCCTCATTAAAAACCTTATAAGGAAAACCCTGTGGGAAAAAATCTTAGTAAGAAAAAAAGAGTACATCACGTATTTTACTCCCCCTGATGAAAACCTTGTTTCAAATATTTAAGTCTCCGCATTCCAATCTTGTATATCATCTTTTTAAAAGTTGAAGTTGGTAAAGATTTAGTGAATAAATCTGCCGGATTGTCACTTGAACGGATTTGTTGCACATCAATGTCACCATTTTTCTGAAGATCGTGTGTGTAGAATAATTTTGGTGAAATGTGCTTCGTTTTATCTCCTTTTATAAATCCTCCCTTCAATTGGGCTATACATGCAGCATTGTCTTCGTATAAAATTGTTGGTCTTTTCTCACATTCCAAACCACATTTTTCTCGAATAAAATGAATTATTGATCTCAACCATACGCATTCCCTACTTGCTTCATGAATAACTATTATTTCAGCATGATTTGAAGAAGTAGCAACAATAGATTATTTTGTGGAGCGCCATGATATGATAGTACCTCCACATGTAAAAACACACCCGGTTTGAGATCTAGCTATATGGGGATCAGATAAATAACCTGCATCTGCATAACCAACAAGATCTTCACTATCTTTGTTAGCATAAAACAAACCCATATCAAGAGTTCCCTTTAAATATCGCAATAAATGCTTAATCCCGTTCAAATATCTCCGTGTAGGAGAAGAACTATATCTTGCTAGTAAATTAACAGAAAATGCTATGTCAGGCCTTGTAGCATTAGCAAGATACATTAGTGCACCAATTGCAGTGAGATAGAGTACTTCGGGACCAAGGAGTTCCTCATCCTCTTCTGGAGGTCGGAACAAATATTTATTTACTTCAAGTGATCGAACAACCATTGGTGTACTTAATGGGTGCGCTTTGTCCATGTAAAAGCATTTTAAGACCCTTTCTGTATAGGCAGATTGATAGATAAAGATCCTGTCTACTAAATATTCAATTTGCAGACCAAGACAAAGTTTTGTTATTCCAAGATCTTTCATCTCAAATTCTTTCTTAAGATATTCAATTGCCTTTTGAAGCTCTTCTGAAGTTCCAACAAGATTTATGTCATCAACATAAACAGCAAGTATAACAAATTCTGAAGCCATTTTCTTTATAAAAATACATGGACAAATAACATCATTTATGTAACCCTCTTTCAGCAAATATTCACTGAGGCGATTATACCACATGCGCCCAGATTGCTTTAAATCGTACAAAGATCTTTGTTATCAGCTGATTGAGTACATTTCCCGAGATTTTGAATATGCTTCAGGCATTTTAAATCCTTCAGGGATTTTCATGTAAATTTCATTATCAAGTGACCCGTACAGATAAGCTGTAACCATATCCATTAGATGTATTTCAAGCCTTTCATGTAAGGCTAAACTGATGAGATATCGAAATGTTATGGCATCCATAACTGGTGAATATGTTTCTTCATAATCGACTCCAGGTCGTTGTGAGAATTCTTGTGCAACAAGGCGAGCCTTGTATCTTTCAACTACATTTTTATCATTCTTTTTTCGCAAAAAAACCCATTTATGACCAACTGGCTTTATACCAGCAGGTGTTTGGACTACTTGTCCAAAGACCTCTCTTTTAGCAAGTGACTTCAATTCCGATTGAATTGACTCTTTCCATTTTGGCCAATCAGATCTTTGTCGACATTCTTCGATAGATCGGGGTTCAAGATTCTCACTATCTTGCATAATGTTAAGTGCAACATTATATACAAAAATATTATCCACCACTATTTCAGATCCATTTAAATTAATCCCATCACCAGTAGAACCTATTAAAAGTCCTCACTCACTTGAGTCTCGGGTTCATCGATTTCTTCAGGAATCTCAGAACTAATCAGATCTTGGGTCTCTTCAGGAGATCCCTTCATAATATCATTTTGATCATTTGTCGATTTTCTTTTTCTACGATTTCGATCCTTAGAACCCAAAGGTCTACCACGCTTCAGGCGTGCTTTAGGTTCACTAGCTCTCATGCTAGTAGATGGTCCTACTGGGACATCAATTCGGATAGACACATTCTCTGCAGGGATATGCGACTTAGTTATCCTTTTCAAATCAGTAAATGCGTCTGGCATTTGATTTGCTATATTCTGTAAATGGATGATCTTCTGGATCTCCTGATTACATATAGGGGTACGTAGATCAAAGTGAGATAATGATGAAACTTTCCACACAATATCTCTTTTGATTTCCTTTTTCTCTCCCCCTAATTGTGGGAAATATGTTTTGTCAAATCGACAATCTGCAAATCGAGCAGTAAATAAATCTCCCGTCAATGGTTCAAGATAGAGAATAATAGAGGGTGATTCAAACCTAATATATATTCCTAACCTTCTTTGGGGCCCATCTTACTGCATTGTGGTGGTGCTACTGGCACATATACAGCACATCCAAAAATTCGTAGATGAGCAATATTTAGTTCATGACCAAAAACTAATTGTGACGGAGAATATTTATTATAATGTGTTGGTCTGAGAGGGATAAGTTATGATGCGTCCAAGATAGCATAGCCCCAAACAGTAGTGGGCAATTTTGTTTTTATAAGTAGTGGTCTTGCTATCAATTGCAGTCGTTTAATAAATGACTCTGCAAGGCCATTTTGAGTATGAACATAAGCTACATGATGTTCAATTTTTATTCTAACTGATATACAGTAATTATCAAAAGCTTGAGATGAGAATTCTCCTGCATTATCAAGGCGAATAGCCTTTATAGGATAATCTAGAAATTGTGCCCTTAATCGAATTATTTAGGCTAATAACTTTGCAAACGCCAGGTTGCGAGATGATAGTAGGCACACATGAGGCCATCTTGAAGATGCATCTATTAGGACCATAAAATATCTAAACATCCCACTTGGTGGGTGAATAGGTCCACATATATCCCCATGTATACGTTCTAAAAAGGCAGGGAACTCAATGCCAACCTTCATTGGTGATGGTCTAGTGATCATTTTGCCTTGATAACAAATATCACAAGAAAATTCATCATTTATAAGAATCTTCAGGTTCTTTAATGGATTCCCACTTGAATTTTCAGTAATTCGTCTCATCATTATTGATCCAGGATGACCCAAACGGCCATGCCAAAGCACAAAAGTATTTGAATCAGTAAACTTCTGGTTTACGATAGAGTGTGCTTCAACTGTACTAATCTTTGGAGAGTATAAGCCAGAAGATAAAGTTGGTAACTTTTCTACAATGCATTTCTGGCCAGAAATACTCTTTGTAATGCAAAGATATTCCACGTTCATTTCATCTATCGTCTCAACATGATACCCATTTTGGCGGATATCCATAAAACTCAACAAGTTCTTCGAAACTTGGAGGAGAATAATGCATTGTCTATAATAAGTTTTGTTCCCTTAGACAGAAATACAGTAGCTCTTCCGGAGCCTTCAATCAAACTTATATTACCAGAAATTGTAGAAACAATTGCTTTTTCCTTATGCAAATAAGAAAAGTATTTCTGATCCTTGAATATGGCATGAGTTGTTCCACTATTAATTATACAAATATCTTCATGATTGGTCTTTGATCCAAACATAATTTGAGGATTATCCATATTCTTCAAAATGACATAAACAAAATAAATATGATAGTAAACATCATTTTCAAAGCATAACTTTTATTCATGTACAACAGTTACATAACCATACTATCTACTACAAATAACAAAAATTAAAATATTTATATCTCTACAGATTCACTACCGATCACATGACTTGTTTCTCCTTCCGGGAGTGCAAAATAATCAGCTACTTCCAAATGCATGAAGTCTAAATTATCTTCAGAAATAAAATTTGCTTCAGCATTTTTCTCTGTCTTCTTCAGGGAGGCTTGATACAGCTCAACCAGGTGCTTTGGCATACGACATGTACGTGACCAGTGCCCTTTTCCTCCACATCTATAGCATGCATTTTCTGGCTTTGCTGCTTGCACCGCTTTATGCTTTTGTTCCTTCCTTTTCCACTACTGGTGGTGAGGAGGGTTCTTTGGGGCATTGTTATTACCACGATTAGAGTTTCCTCCCCAACCATGGCCATGACCACGACTGGGCCACGTCCGCTTCCATGCTTAGTTTTGTGGAAGTTCGTCTCATTCACTTCAGGGAATGGACAAGAACCAGTAGGTCAGCTTTCATGGTTTTTCATTAATAGCCTATTATGTTGCTCAGCTACAAGAAGATGTGAGATAAGTTTAGAATACTTATCCCATCTCTCGATATTGCTGCTGCAGGAGCATATTCGAGGCATGAAAAGTGGTGAAAGTTTTCTCCAACATATCATGATCAGTAATATTGTCACCACATAGTTTCAATTGGAAAATAATTTTAAACATAGCAGAATTATACTCACTGATAGATTTAAAATCTTGTAGCCTTAGATGAGTCCAATCATAACGTGCATGTGGAAGAACGACCATATTCAGGTGGTCATATCTATCTTTCAAATTATTCCATAGTATGACTGGATCTTTAACAGTAAGATATTCCATTTTCAGGCCCTCATCAAAGTGATGTCGTAGGAATATCATTTCTTTGGCACAGTCTTGGTTTGATGCCTGATTTTTATCTTTGATGGTGTCTGCCAGACCCATCGCATCAAGATGAATTTCGGCATCAAGCACCCAAGACATGTAGCTTTTTTCTGATATATCCAGACTACAAACTCAAGTTTAGAAAGATTTGACATTATTTAGAAAAAGAAAGTTCGTACCTCTGTTACTTTCAAAGTATTTTCTCGAGATGGCAGAGTCTCGTGCTGATAACGTGTTATAAAATAAAGATCGTAAAGTAAATAAATCGAAGACAAGTATAGAGGGAGATTGATATTTTTATTCAACTTCAAACTCATATACATAATGAACTGATTTCTCCTCTATTTATAGAAGAAAGGAAGCTGCTGTGTAAGCTGCTTGTAAGCTACTATGTAAGCTGCTACTTTAAGCTGTTGTGCCAAATATAGATAATCTTCTACCATGGGTAATATTTATCCATAACGGAGTACCGAAAGGATAAACTTCTTCAGGAGGCTTATTTTCAATGGAGTACTAAATAGATAAACATATTTACGGCGGAGCCTCATATGGATAAGCTTCTTCAGGAAGCTTATTTAGAATAGAGTACTAAATGAACATCCATAATAATATATATATATATATATATATATATATATATATATATATATAGTGTTTCCTATTAGGATTCTCATATAACAAAGTTTTTTTAAAACTTTCGCTATAATCCCAATAATTGAACTTTACCGAGACTTTCTGTTCTGGATGAGTATATTCTCTCTCCTTTAATGTATCCATTCCTCATTCATCTGAGGCTAGTACCTTCTTTATAATAATTTTAGAGAAATTATAAATTCTCTTTGTATTAGGTGGATAAAATGCTGAATTTCAGCTGAACCAGTAGATGAAAGAATTAGCTCATAATTCATTCTATACTTATAAACAATGGTAGCATATGATGTTGTATCAAAATACTTGGTCATGATTTGCCAAGGGTTATCCTTCCATTTTAGATCGGATTGTTCCAAAAGAATTATTAACTTTTTTCTTTCTTTCTGGTTATAAACCTCAATGTTATCATGGCTATCATCTGCCAATGCTGAGGAATATGATGGAGGATTGTTGTGTGTGTCTTGTTTGGATTTCATAAAATCCAAAAGGTCTTTAATAACCCTGAGAAGTACTAATAAACTATCATTGGTCAGGAAATTGACATTTATGTCCTTGAATTGAAAATAAATATTAAAAAACTCATCATATGTGTTGTTATTACAACACTGATCCTAATTCTGTTTACAGGGTCCACATTCATCATATGAAAGAAGGTATTCTTCCTCCTGTAGAGCCCTTAGATCTTCATCAGTTGATGAATCTTCTCTATCATAGAAGAATTTAACAGAATATTGTGTAAAGAGTCCTTAATATTATCATCTAAGTCAAGGTTCTTAATCTTATCCTTGACTTTACAATCCTTAGCATAATGGCCTACTCTGCCACATTTGTAATATGCATTAGGCGTATTGAATTTTGTAAAATCCTTTCTATGCTTATAAGCCTTTCTTTTCTTATCTTTCCTCTCAAATCTCTTATAAGAAGATCCTCTATTCTTCTTTTTATACCTATAAGGCTCTTTATGATCTTTCTTATGTCTATGAGACTTTTTATTCTTAGAAATATCTATGGCAAATTGTTCACATAATTCTCCTAACTGTTATTTTTTATTAAGACGATATTTCTTAATTTCTTGGCTTAACTTAATCTCATTGCATAAAGCTAAGCCTTCTTGTGTGCATACACTAATAAGCTTTTCATAGATATATCTATTATAATCTATACTCATTGTTGTTCCACAAAGAGTTTTTCTAACTCTTTCAGCAAATAGAGTTGGGAGTCCATCAATAAATTTAGACTTCCAGTGAGTGCTATTACACTCTCGTAATTCCATTACCCTGTATAAGAAAATATCCTTATACCATATAAAATTTGTTAGAGTATTACATCTAAGATTTTGGAGCATAGTCCTTAAGGTCTCACTATTGTCTGACCATCTTCTAGAAAAGTGTTCTATAATATTAAGAACTAAAGAATAGACAATGTTTTGAACATTCTGACCATCTTCTACTTTTCTGGCGCCCATAATTTCTGCGCGTTGTTCATGTCTTAAATAATTATCCCACTAACCTTTTAATTGGCCAGTAAACCCTGCCACTATCGTGTCAGCAATGGTTTTCTCAGAATTCTTATTAACCTTGCAAACAGTATTGGGTATAAATCTGTCGGTCAGTAAAACCATCTATGTTCCATTCATAGATTTCTATGCCACTATAGTTCTGGAAATAATGAGTAGCATCATGCTCCTCTATGAGAACATCTTTAGGAGTTGGCTTAGGATAATAAAATATCCTTTTGACCGGTTTGCGAGCAAACTTTTCTGAGATTTTATTAATCTCATCAGAAAGTTTTACCTTCCTCTCTTCATCAGATAAATGCTCTAAATTTAAAGGACTTATTTTAAATCCTTTAAATTTTTTATCTAATAAATTCTCCAGGTCCTCGAGACTTTTTATTTTAAAGTCTTTGACCTCGGGAAGTGGTTGGATACTAGCAGTAGCAATTTGCTCTTTACATTTTCTAGATATTTTTTGAACTTCTGTAATTAACTTGTCTAGTATTTCATTAATGGAAATAATTTATTCACCCAGAATACTAATATATATATTAGTATAATTATTCTGTGTGAGCATAGTATTCAAATTTCTAGCAGTAATTTTGCAGTATCATCATCAAACAATTTTGAAAATACAGTATAATAAATTACTTTATCCTTTTCTCCCATTTGAAAAGATATTTGTGTGGGAAATACAGATTTAGTAATTTCACCATTATTGAGTTATAATCTCTTTCTAACATGGAAATATAACCATCAACATATTTAGACATGAACCGTGGTACAAAAGTAATTATTTTATTGTAACCGCTAATGTCTTTATACTTGAAAGAATTTTATTAATTTTTCATCAAAATTATCAAAAAACTAATTTCTGAAAAGTTCTCATCTGGGTTTTTAAAATTCTTCAAAAATCATTTTTCTTCCTAATGATATTCATTAGAGAAAACTGTGTTGAACTTAGCACCTATTTCTACTCTTTCACATGGCTCTAATACCAAGTTAAGACCGGATCGCTTCGATGGATCTACAGGATAACATTTTACTGAGACACCAGCCCTATCAAGCCACAGTCCTGTCAAGCAAACCTTAAACAACGGTCCTCCTCATGACTCTCTCAACACGCACCTGGCTAATACGAGTCTTAAGGACCACCCATTATGTTGCCATAACCAAGGTTTACTGCCTGGACTGTTAAACTGCTTGGGCTCTACAGTCTCAACCTCAGAACCATCGGGTGATATAGTATAAGACTAGAAATAAAATATATTTTAAGAATAGACTAGTATGCATAAGTTCAACACAACACTATTTAGCCTATCATTTAGGCTAAATGAATATCTGAAACAGCCTCTCTACCTCCGGGTAGGGGTAAGGTCTGCGTACACTCTACCCTCCCTAGACCCCACTAGTGGGATTACTACTGGGTTGATGTTGTTATTATAAGAAACTAAATAAATTAAAAAGTACCTGAGACTGCCGAAGTTATGGCCAAGTAGCCTTTTCTTGTTTTATTTCAAATATAAAATTATTACAAAGGGAGATTTACAAAAGAAATTTAGAGAGAGGTGAGAGCTATATGATTATAGAGAGATGTGATAGCTATTTGCCGAAGCATGTCTCTAACTAAAGAATTGAGATCCTTATATAATGGATCTGTCTAAAAACAAACAAAAACTAAACAGTAAAATGGCCGACAAAATAAATACATTATGGCCGACAAAGAAAAAGCTAAAAGAGAAACGAACAATTTATTTTTATAAAAGTAGATTCCTGACAA
This sequence comes from Nicotiana tabacum, assembly GCF_000715075.1. Lineage (NCBI taxonomy): Eukaryota > Viridiplantae > Streptophyta > Magnoliopsida > Solanales > Solanaceae > Nicotiana > Nicotiana tabacum. Next base: position 89,371,795 of record NC_134096.1, on the reverse strand, counting down.
CTTCTCATGGTGGGGTCAGATATTTTATTAAAGTATTTCGTCTCTATTACCCTAATTATTCAATGATGGGGCATTCATTGTTTCTTCCAGGCTTTACCTTTTCCTTTATCATTTTTTACGGAAGATTCTTCCAATCCTTCCTTCATTTTCTTCGGGAATTCTTCAATTTCATCTAAATTGACATGTTCTTGTTGGCTTTCTTGGGCTTCTCCTGCCAACCATGTTTCTTCATCTGTGGTATTTCCTATTGAAGCCATTAAAACATCATCTGACATTTCAACTTCGAAATTTCTTACTAGATCTCTTTTTATTTCTTCAAAGTAAGAAGCAATAATTTCCTTCTTAGAAATAGATCATTTTTTCATTTGAAGCCGTCTAGTAACTTGGTGGAATGGACTCAATTCTTCCATTTCGACATTTGTCTTTTCTTGTGTGCTATAAGCTACAATCTTCTTTTTGATTTTCTTCAATAATCTCTTAACCATAAATTTTTCCTTGCTGTGTGTGTGTGTGTGTGTGTGTGTGTGTGTGTATATATATATATATATATATATATATATAGATTGTAGAGAGGTCATTTTCATTGTACACAAGATTCCCAATGTAAATTTCTTTCAAGACGGGGCGATGTATAGCCTCTTCTTTTTTCAGTCTTTCCATCAAACAAGTAAATGGACTTTGTAAATCGCATTTAGCGAATGTGATTTATAAATAGCTTTTTTGACGATGCGTGGGTTGATCTAGTGGTGAGCACCCTCCACTTCCAACCAAGAGGTTGTGAGTTCGAGTCACCCCAAGAGCAAGGTGGGGAGTTCTTGGAGGGAGGGAGCCGAGGGTCTATTAGAAACAGTCTCTCTATCTCAGGGTAGGGGTAAGGTCTGCATACACACTACCCTCCCCAGTCCCCACTAGTAGGATTATACTGGGTGTGTGTGTGTGTGTGTGTGTGTGTGTATATATATATATATATATATATATATATATATATATATATATATATATATATATATATATATATATATATATATATATATGTCACGACCCAAAATCCAACTAGTCGTGATGGCACCTAACCCAACCCACTAGGTAAGCCAATTAACAACTATCCAATTCGAATGATATTTAATAGGACAGTAAAGTAAAGAAATTATCTGAATCTTATACATTTCCCAAGGACTGGTAGTACAAATCATGAGCTTCTAAGAATAGAATTGACAAAGCTGAAATGAAATAAATACATCGTCTATTTGAAAAGTACATAAACAGAGTTTTATAGATCTAAAGCTACCACGAACAAGGGGCAGCTACAACTGGGACGTAAGTACATCTTCAATCCAGCTCCCATCGAACACAACAACATCAGCGAACAACATCCACACACAAGGTGCAAAAGTGTAGTATGAGTTCAACCGATCCCATGTACTCAGTAAGTAACAAACTTAACCTTAGGTAGAAAGTAGTGACGAGCTAACACAAGGTCGGATCCAATACCAATATCCCACAACAGTTCATAACAGCATAATACAAGTAATAAGAGATGTATCTCAGAAGTAAAATGCTTAGCTCGTTCACAGTTCCAGAAAATAGTCATGCTTTTCAAGTATCGTAGTGAAAACATACGAGTAAGTTTGAAAACTGTAATTTTTTCCAAATATCTTTTCCACAATAAATAAGATGTTTCATTTTCTTTCCAGATAGCAAGTGTGAAATACCTCTCTATGCCCACATATCAAATGTGTGTAAAAAGTCATAAATGACGTGATACGGTACATCATGAGAAAAAATGCATCTCTATGCCTGCATGTCATGTGTGCATGCCAATTCCATGTATCTTAGAGATGAATTATGTACTCACACTCTCAGAGTACTCAATCTCACTGTCTCGCATCCTCTATCACTATGCTCAATGCTCAACACACTCAATCCCTCAGCGCTGTACAATACCCGCTGTGGCGTGCAGCCCGATCCACATATTTATAGTCGACTGCGCTCGCTAGGGGTGTGCAGACTCCGGAGGGGCTCCTACAGCCCAAGCGCTATAATCCACACGGACAACTCACGTATTGCACAGACAACTCACGTGCCATAATATCAATATCTGGATCTGTACGGACAACTCACGTGCTGCACGGATAACTCACATGCTATAGTATCAATATCTGGATCCGCACGGATAACTCACGTGCTGCACGGACAACTCACGTGCTATAGTAGCAATACCCTCACAAACAGGCCTCCGGCCTTACTCAGTCATCAGTATCTCCAGTCTCACTCACGGGCTCACAATGTCCTGAAACTAGCCCGACAACAATCATATGATGTATCAATAAACAATAACTAAGACTGAGATATGATATGAATGCATGAATATGATAGAGTACTTTATACTTCTGCCCAGACATCCTCTTACGCGAGCGCGGTAGAAGCCTCGCGTTCGCGAAGCACAAACCCACACTGCCTCACTTTGCACTACGCGTTCGCGAAAAAACCCTCGCGAATGCAATGAAACACACTACCAGACTTCCGCGATGGCGGACAACTCACTGCGAACGCGATGAAGAATCCATATAGACTGACCAATCCCCGCTCAACACTACGCGAATGCATAGCCATGGATGCGGACGCGAAGACTACAATCTTTAATCCAGTGCGAACGCGACCTCAGAAGCACGAACGCGAAGAACAAATAGCTCTACTCACCAAACACCTTTCGCGATTGCGGCCAAGCCTTCGCGATCACGAAGAACGTTAGAAGCAACAGGTAACAACAGAAAAACTAGCAATGCAAAAACTATTTGAAATGATTCGAACTACATTTGAAACTCACCCGAGCCCCTCGGGACCCCGTCCAAATGTACCAACAAGTCCCATAACATAATACGGACCTACTCGAGGCCTCAAATCACACATAACAATATCAAAACGATGAATCACACCTCAAATCAAAATCTATGAACTTTGAAACTTCAAACTTCCCCAACTGATGCCGAAACCTAACAAATCACGCCCGATTGACCTCAAATTTTTCACACAAGTCACATTTGACATTACGGACCTGCTCCAACTTCCGGAATTAAAATCCGATCCTGATATCAAAAAGTCCTCTCCCGGACAAACTTTCCAAAATTTCAACTTTCGCCATTTCGAGCCATATTCAACCACAGACCTCCAAATCACAATCCGGACGCGCTTCTAAGTCCAAAATCACCCAACGGAGCTTAAGGAACCATCAAAATTCCAATCCGAGGTCAAATGCTAAAAAGTCAAACTTGGTCAACTATTTCAAATTTAAAGCTCCCTAGTTGAGAATCATTCTTCCAAATCAGTCCCGAATAAGCTAAAAACCAAAACCGACGATTCACATAAGTCATAATACATCATAAGGAGCTACTCATGCCCGTAAAATATCGAGCGAAGTGCAAATGCTCAAAATGACCAGTTGGGTCGTTACATCTTCCCTCACTTAAACATACGTTCGTCCTCGAACGTGCCAAGAGTTGTTCCCAAAACCATCAAGTCGCTGTGTAACCTTACCGTGCACATACACGGGGGTGATCTCACGTCACCCTATCCCATATAGGTCTGATAACACAACATAACCGAGATTTCCTTAATTCAACCTAGCCCAATAAGCCTTAGAATCTAATTTCCAACATCCAAAATTTTTATAAGATTAGAATCTCGCATATACATATTGTATAAGTTTGAACAAGCTGTATCCAGCCATATCCATACCCAAGATGTAATCGCATGATATACCGCATAACTCAAATACCCATAGCAATAATTTCTAATCACGGCAGTTTTCCAAAACAACCAAATTCCGGTAATAAACCTCATTTCAAACCAAACCTTATTCTAAAACCTCCGTACACTGCCGATGATGAAAGAAACACGCAGAACTCATAACCATTCATCAGATCAACCAATCATGAAACTCCCTCTCTTTCGACAAGAACTATAGCAAATTTCTAAATCGACTTTCGATATTATCCTTCCAACCATGCTGTAATCAATTCCGATAGTGACCATTCTAGGTACACTGACCTCATCTCATCCAACACGACCACTCTAGTGACATGACGCATCAATACAATCTAAATTCGTGCACCGATAAGCAACAATCCAAATGTACTCAATCATGAAAATGACTCAAACAAGAGAACCGTCCCGCAAGCTCAACGAGTACCACCATAACGTAATGCTAAGAACCTATCACATACCGTAGAACCAAAATGTACGAATCTAACACAAGGGATCATATCTCCAACATAACTCCGCTGCAATGCGTGAACCCCATCCAAACACTGGTCCATATGAAAGACGTCAGCCACCATGCTCAAAATCAATAACCACGCAAAATTCGACATCCAGTACCCAAAGTGCTTTACCGTAACCCCGGAGAACAAATAACACAATACCACAATCCGGAAAGAACATAGCCAACGCGCAAACAATCACGCAATACTCAAATACTCATCTTACTCAAATTCCGATATAAAGCCCAAATAGAACCACATCGTGTGTGCATATAACCCACGAATCGCAACCCCCCGTAGCATAGAAGAGTAACTCACAGATCATTTCAGAACACGAATAAGCTCAACAACAACCGAATGACACATCCCTCAATAATAGTAGTACGGAGCCAACCAATCCGACTCGATGTAGAATACCCATCTTAGTTAGGCCTACCAATGGGTCCCCAAATCAACTCTGGTCACCCACCAATAGATAAATAACCCTCCGAAGGTCCACAATGACTGAATCATAGCACATACTATCATCTGGCTAGCTTCGGCCACGACTTCACAGTCCGTAACCATGAAATAATCTGTTCCTGAGAACTCCCAGTCTCCAACTCCATAAGACACACGAATCACCATATTTGATCCCAACTCCATCGCCCGAATGTATAACACATCTCTCATACATGATCATCCCACAAGGAATACTTTTAAAATTCTTCCGTGTCACATGGCAAAATTTGAATATCAGCAGTCGATCAACCAGGAGAGTGCCACAACACCAATGAAGTATCCATAAATCAAAACACAGTGCGCCTCCTGGAATGTACATTCTCCTCAAGCAATACCAAAAAGTAATATCATTCACCTAGTCATATGAAACCGTCTATGATGCCTAAGAATTCAGGATCTTCCTTTCCAAAATCGAATCGTGACCTTACACTTGCAAATCTCAATCCTACACAACACACCACATCTATCATGCCATCATATGAAAAATACGAGAACCTCATAATCATTCTGAGTCATAAGTAGAATACATATCCGATCAGCCAGAAATCTTCCATTTGATCTCACCCTGGAGAAAATCACTATACACCACATGCTCCCCGCGTCAGTAGGTAATATACCCCTCGAACCGTGGTAGAAACCATTGAGAACTCTTCAAAGTCCATTTGCACATAACCAAGCTATCAGAACCGAATCTCTCTAACTCAACCCAGCATGCAGGTAGCCAAAATCCAAGAGCATTGCCACGAAACACCTGTGGAGACTAGCCACATCAAGTACCCAAAGAACCGATTATATCTATTACTGTGCTGATCCAACCTACTACCACGCTGTCCTATTTCTCCAAGTACCTTCCAAATTGCCTTCAAATTGATACTTCTCCTTGCTGGAACACCATGATCCTTAACCAAAATTCACCACACAAGAGACCCTAGTATAAAACCATAACGCCTAAGGCCCATAAGCCGCTGACTTCCCTCTTAAGCACCCCAAAGCACCACAACTGCGACCCCCACTCTAAAGAGGCCTTATGTGAACCTAAAACTGTTTCCTTCATCTTCTTGATGCTGAAATGCATAATCTACAATGGTATAAAAATGCCATAAGTCTCGACACCATCCAATGTAACTCTCAGTTTCTAGCCATATACAAATCTTGAAAATTCCAAATCGCTACATATAAATCTTGAATCCATTAGAGTCATCCACTCTACTCAAATCTCAATTAAACCGACCAAACTGACCGAACAACCTATGCCCCATCAGCACACCAACACCCAAGGGAGTAACCCACACTTCTAAACAACCGGGCAGATTCCTACTCCATGTACACTACATCCTTCACGAATAACCTCTTAGTTATTTTATGATTCCCATACACCCATAGAGTGTAATACCACCTATATCCAGAAATTCCTTTACCTGAGTCATCCTCGATCTCGACCTCTGCAAGTCATAACTGATTCACCAGTATACCCCGAACCAAAACCATTACAACACATAACCGTGCAATCAACTCGTCGATAGCATACTCCCCCACTTGGCTCAAAGCCATAGATCAAAACACACAACTCACAATGCACATACTCTATTACTGCCATAATACCACAATGAGATTCAACCAAATCCTTCCTGAGCTCTTGTAACGCAAACTATCTAATACTTCACATTATCTTCAAATCTCGCATTCACCCTTGTAATAGTCAAGCCAACTTCCACAAGCGATCCAAACTCAAATTGCAACATAAATCATTCATTGGTAAAAGAGAACTTTCTACAAAAACAACATAGGGACTGCACAACCTCAGGACACCCAGCGGAGGTAAACCCACCTGCTTTGCCTCAAGCTGACATCTCTCTATACTCTTCCACAGTCATAACTATTACGCAATCACTTAATCTTCCTGAGTCTGAACTCATAACACGACATGAAATCTACTGCACTGCACAATTAAACAACATGAGATGTCCTTCAACATACCCATAACTCGAGGCCATATGCCAAATCAAGACAGAAATCAAACACCCAATAGTTCTTACTACATCTCAAGTAAACTCCTCTCGTAACATTCGGACAATCTGAACACATCTCGCAGTCATATCATACTCACCACATAGTCATCCAATCACAAATTCCACTAACAGGAATACCACCGGACATATAAGTCCCAAAAGCACGTGCTCACACAATTGAAATATCCGTGCTCAAGCTACTATCAAAATCCGGCCTCAAGTCCTCCAGACTGGCCCATCATCAGAACGCCAAAATCACATCTCGCACCTCAACCATAAAATCACAAGTCGTCGTTGCACAACTGATACCGAACGCTCATATGCGCATACGAATGCGTGGAAGGAATTCAAAGGGTTATGCTTCAAGTTGAATCAATGTCGCACGATAAGGAAAGAAATATTGGAAGTATATTCTAAATGCCATGTAGCCTCTCGAAGATAGGTATGGACGTCATCATACATATCTGCAAGACTCTACTAGACACTTGCTCATGACTTGTAGAACCTATGAACCTAGAGCTCTGATACTACCTGTCATGACCCAAAATCCTACTAGTCGTGATGGCACCTAACCCAACCCACTAGATAAGCCAATTAAAAACTATCCAATTCCAATGATATTTAATAAGATAGTTAAGTAAAGAAATTATCTGAAGCTTATACATTTCCCAAGGACTAGTAGTACAAATCATGAGCTTCTAAGAATAGAATTTGCAAAGCTGAAATGAAATAAATACATTGTATGTTTGAAAAGTACATAAACAGGGACGCAGGTACATCTTCAATCCAGCTCCTATGGAACACAACAACATCAACGACCAACATCTGCACGCAAGGTGCAGAAGTGTAGTATGAGTACAATCGACTCCATGTACTCAGTAAGTAACAAACTTAACCTTAGGTTGAAAGTAGTGACGAGCTAACACAAGGTCGGATCCAATACCAATATCCCACAATAGTTCATAACAACATAATACAAGTAATAAGAGATGTATCTCAGAAGTAAAATGCTCAGCTCGTTCACAGTTCCAGAAAATAGTCATGCTTTTCAAGTATCTTAGTGAAAACCCAAATCTTTTACCGAAAATGCCAAAAATACGAGTAAGTTTGAAAACTGTAATTTTTTTCAAATATCCTTTCCACAATAAATAATATATTTTATTTTCTTTCTAGATAGCAAGTGTGAAATACCTCTCTATGCCCACATATCAATGTGTGTAGAAAGTCATGAATGGCGTGATACCGTACAACATGAGAAAAATACATCTCTATGCTTGCATGTCATGTGTGCATGCCAATTGCCATGTATCTCAGAGATGAATCATGTACTCACACTCTCAGAGTACTCAATCTCACTGTCTCGCATCCTCTATCACTATGCTCAATGCTCAGCACACTCAATCCCTCAGCGATGTACAATACCCGCTGCGGCGTGCAGCCCGATCCACATATTTATAGTCGATTGCGCTCATTGGGGGAGTGCAGACTTCGGGGGGGCTCTTACAGCCCAAGCTCTATAATCTCCACGGACAACTCACTTGCTGCACAGATAACTCACGTTCCATAATATCAATATCTCGATCCGCACGGATAACTCACGTGTTGCACGGACAACTCATGTGCTATAGTATCAATATCTAGATCTGCACGAACAACTCACGTGTTGCACGACAACTCACGTACTATAGTATTAATACCCTCACAAACAGGCCCCCGACCTCACTCAGTCATCAATCTCTCCAGTCTCACTCATAGACTCACAATATCATGAAACTAGCCCGACAACAATGATATGATGTATCAATAAACAACAACAGAGATTGAGATATGATATGAATGCATGAATATGACTGAGTATGCTATATCAATGAAATCAGTGAGATGACAGCAAGAAACGACCACTATGGGTCCTAACAATATCAGCATAAAGCCTAAACATGATATTTAGCATGATTGACAGCTCAGTTACTTTATCACATGGTGATAACATAGATATCAACAAAAATAGGGCTACTATACAGTGACATGGAAACACCGGAGTCACAATTCACAGGGTGCACGCCCACACGCCCGTCACCTAGCATGTGCTTCACCTCAATACCAATCACATAATACGTAATTCGAGGTTTCGTACCCTCATCACTAAGTTTAGAAGAGTTACTTACCTCAAACGAGCTAATACCAATACTGAGCAAGACAAGCGATGCTCCAAAGATGCCATCACGCGCGTTCCGACCTCCGAACGGCTCGAAACTAACCAAAAAAAACTCAAGTACATCAAATAAAGCCCAAGGAAACAATTCCAAATGAAAAAGGTCGAATCTTTAATCAAAATCCCAAAATCGACCAAAACGTCCAACCCGGGCCTGCACCTCGGAACCTGACAAAACTCATAAAATCCGATAACCCATTCAATTACGAGTCCAACCATACTAGTTTTACTCAAATTCGTCTTTGAATCGATGTTCAAAACTCAAAATTCACATTATAAAACTTTAGGCCAAACTCCCCTAATTTCCTCTTTGAAAATCACAATCCATTATTAAAAACGAAGATAGATTCATGAAATATAACCAAACCCGAGTAGAGAACACTTACCCCAATTCATATGATGAAAAATGCTTCAAGAATCGCCTTAATCCGAGCTCCATAGCTCCTAAAATGTAAAAATGGTTGAAACCCTCAAAATAGAGTACTTTATACTTCTGCGTAGGCATCCTCTTACGCGAACGCGGTAGAAGCCTCGCGTTCGCGAAGCACAAACCCACACTGCCTCACTTTGCACTACGCGTTCGCGAAAAAACCCTCGCGAATGCGATGAAACACACTACCAAACTTCCGCGATGGCGGACAACTCACTGCGAACGCGATGAAGAATCCATATAGACTGACCAATCCCCGCTCAACACTACGCGAACGCATAGCCATGGATGCGGACGCGAAGACTACAATCTTTAATCCAGTGCGAACGCGACCTCAGAAGCACGAACGCGAAGAACAAATAGCTCTACTCACCAAACACCTTTCGCGATCGCGGCCAAGCCTTCGCGATCGCGAAGAACGTCAGAAGCAATAGGTAACAACAGAAAAACTAGCAATGCAAAAACCATTTGAAATGATTCGAACTACGTTTGAAACTCACCCGAGGCCCTCGAGACCCCGTCCAAATGTACCAACAAGTCCCATAACATAATACAGACCTACTCGAGGCCTCAAATCACACATAACAATATCAAAACGATGAATCACACCTCAAATCAAAATCTATGAACTTTGAAACTTCAAACTTCCCCAACCGATGCCGAAACCTAACAAATCACGCCTGATTGACCTCAAAATTTTCACACAAGTCACATTTGACATTACGGACCTGCTCCAACTTCCGGAATCAAAATTCAATCCTGATATCAAAAAGTCCTCTCCCGGACAAACTTTCCAAAATTTCAACTTTCGCCATTTCGAGCCAAATTCAACCACGGACCTCCAAATCACAATCCGGATGCGCTCCTAAGTCCAAAATCACCCGACAGAGCTAACAGAATCATCTAAATTCCAATCTGAGGTCAGATTCTAAAAAGTCAAACTTGGTCAACTCTTTCAAATTTAAAGCTCCCTAGTTGAGAATCATTCTTCCAAATCAGTCCTGAATAACCTGAAAACCAAAACCGACGATTCACATAAGTCATAATACATCATACGGAGCTACTCATGCCCGTAAACTATCGAGCGAAGTGCAAATTCTCAAAACAATCGATTGGATCGTTACATATATATATATATATATATATATATATATATATATATATATATATATATATATATATATATATATATATATATATATATATATATATATAGAGAGAGAGAGAGAGAGAGAGAGAGAGAGAGAGAGAGAGAGAGAGAGAGAGAGAGAGAGAGAAATATCTATTATATATAATTTAAATCTACATAGTATATTACTGATATTTATAATGAAATGAATATTCATTCATGTATCATTGCAAATTTTAAAAAAATGCATAAGTCTTATTGCTTAAAGTAAATAGAAATTTTATTACTTAATTAGCAGAATTTGTTACTTAAATGTATTATTCATCCGACAAATTTGATTCACTAAAACACATCATCGTAATGTTATAAATATTCCCATTTTGCATTATATTGTATATGGTATTATATTGTATTTGAAGTATATGTACATAGTATATTACTGTAAGGAAAATATACATTAAAATACACAAATATTAATTAGTTGTAAGAATACATTAATTAACGTATATACATAGATATACCTTATATTTATACAGTATATTAATGACACTTATAAGGAATGCATATCTATTCATGTGTGATTACATATTTTGAAGGGGAAAAACCATGAGTGTTGCTTAAATTCATGTGTCATTACAGATTCTGGAGGGAAAAGAAACATGAGTGTTTGTTGCCTAAATTAAATAAAGCTTTCAATACTTAAAAGTGTTCGTTACTTAAAGGCATTATTAATCCAACAAAATTGATTCATACAAGCACACCATAGCAATTTTGTAAATTTTTTCAGAAAACTTCAAGCTACTCCATTATTTTCGAAATAACAAAGAACATAAAAATTACGGGTAGAAGAAAGGTTGGGTGATAAGATCTAAGAAAAATGGATTGGCCCTTAATAAGAAGAGGGAAGGAATTGGAGGAGACGACAATGGGGTTATCAGAGATAAGAGGCTTGGGATGGAGATATACCGGAGAGATATATGCTTTAAGTAAGAGAGAAGGAAAGAGAGTCGAGACACTACCATGTACTCTAGTACCCTTTAATGGAGAAATTTGGGGAAGTTGATAGTGACAATGGATATTTAAAAAGGCAGAATAGCCTAAGAGACACTTGTACTTATTCCGATATGATATTCCGCTCCTTGTATTCCACAAAGTTTCATCCAGACACCTCTACTTGATCAAAACTAGTATTTTAAACGTTTCTGACCATTGATCAAGCTTATGTGGCATTGAATATGGTGAGTTGGACGAAATGTGTGGAATGCACGCGTATAAAGCGAATGTAAATAATAAATTTGATTTTAGAAAAAAGATTAAATAAAAGAAAATTAAAAAAAAGAAAAAAAAGTTAAGAAATTGTTACTTTATTATTAAAAAGTTCCCCTCCCCTTCATGTTTCTTCTTCCCCCAATCCTGCAACCCTTCTTCGCTAACCCCTCCCCCCTCGTATACTCTTCTTCTTCCCCCTTCATACTTGCCTTCGTATACTGTTAAGTCCCAAGATGTACCAAAAAAATTCCTTTACTGGAAGTATGGTTTTCCCGTTGAAGATTTCAACAATTTAGAAGGAAAAACTAGTAAAACCTATTGGGAAAAATACATTTTAGTCGTGTGGTGAAAATCAATCACTATGCATATAGTTCTTACTCTACTGCTTCTAATGGTTGGCTAGTTCATCAATTTGATGTAAAAAATACATTCTTATATGGTACTCTTAGTGAAATGGTATCCATGGAAAAATCTACTGATTTGATTCACCCAAACATTTCTCTTCATGTTTGTGGGTTGAATAAAGATGTGGTTATTGTGTTACTTGTTTTGTAATGCTAAGTCTGTATCTGTCTCTCTTTCTTCTATATCCTCTTTAGACGCTAGTAATTTCTCTCATTTTTATAATCTCACTCAATATCGGAGCCTGTCTTCTACCTCACTTCTAACCTTCCTGATCTTGCTTTCGCACGCTCAATAAAGTGTCTTGGTTCATGTCTCTCCCTCGGGTATTGTCACGATCCAATTTTCCCACTGTAAGATATCGTGACGGCACCTAATCTCTACGACAAGGTAAGCCTAGCAAAGATGCGGAAATAACAAAAAAAATGGAAACAAAACTTAACAACTAACTGTAACAGATAACTAAATAACTTATAACAATGCCGCTTGACATTTACAACAACCAACACTCTAATAATACACAGTATTCCCAAAACCCAGAACATCATAAGTCACAAGCTACAAGAGGAAAACTAGTATCTCTATACACCAGAGTCTAATAAAAAAAAATAAGGAAGGTAAATGACATATGAGGGAATAGAGGGGGACTCCGAGGTCTGCGGACGCGGCAGATATACCTTGAAGTCTCTGTACAGCAGCAAGCACTCTCATCTAGTAGCGGAGCTGACAAGAAGTACCTGGATCTACACACAAAACATGTGCAGAAGATTAGCATGAGTACACCACAATGGTACCCAGTAAGTGCCAAGCCTAACCTTGGTAGAGTAGTGACGAGGTCAGGTCTGGGCCCTACCGGTATATAATAATAAAGCATATGCTATAATAAACATGAATTAAAAACAGAGAAAGACAACAACAAGTATTCACAAAGCAATAACAACACCGCACAATGATATAACGACGGGGGGCGCTCCCGAGATACCGTCTCGTGGTCCCAAAAGTAAATATGCAGGGAGAACTCCCGAGGAACCGCCTTGTAGTCTCAAAAGTTAATGTGCAGGGAGAACTCCCGAAGAACCGTCTCGTAGTCTCAAAATTAAATGTGTAGGGAGAACTCCCAAGGAACTATCTCGTAGTCTTAAAAGTAAATATGCAGGGAGAACTCCTGGGGAACCGCCTCGTAGTCTCAAAGTAAATATGCAGTACAGGGAGATCTCCCGAGTAAACGCCTTGTCCAAAGTAAACATGCAGCATATGAGGATCTCCCGGGATACCGTCCCGTAGTCCCAAAATAAATACGCAACTCAAACAAATGAATATAATAGTTACAGCAAGAAAACCTACAATTTAGGCTAAGTACAAGTCAAGAAAGAAACATGACTTACTAAACAAGCTGCAAAGAGTTCAAATAGGCAATTAGGACACGTAGACATGCTATTCTAGGCTAACAGGATAACTACACATGCTAGTATACTCAGATAAGATGAAAGCATGCTATTACTCAATAAAAATCAGGGGTTTTCCACAAATAGCCTGTGTACGCACTCGTCACCTTGCGTACACGGCGCTCACATATCATAACACACCAAATCCTAAGGGGATTTCCCCCACACAAGGTTAGGCAAGCCACTTACCTCGAACCAAGCTTAAATCAATTCGTAACAATGCTTTTTTTACGAATAGATGACTCTGAATGGCCCAAATCTAGCAAAAATCAATTACATACCATAAATACAACTATAAGAAATTAATCTAATTAATGGAATCAAGACTTTAACAAAAATTCCGAAATTCTTCCTAAAAAGTCGATCTAGGCCCACTTCTCGGAATCGGGAAAAATCACAAAATCCGAAATCTCATTCACTCACGAGTCCAACCATACAAAATTTATCAAAATCTGACCTCAAATGACCACTCAAAACCCAAAATCAAACTCTCCAAATCCCTAGCCTCAAACTCCCAAATTTCACCTTAAATACATACTAGCTAGGTGAAAAATAAATGGGGAAGCAAGATTATTGATCAAAAATAAGCACAAGGGACTTACCTCACAAAATCCCTCGAAAATGCTCTCAAGAAATCGCCAAATCCGAGCTCAAAATGTTTAGAATGAGCAAAAATCGCGAACCCTTGCATTTAAGTGTTATGTCCAGCATTTCCGCATTTGTGAACCTCTAGTCGCACATGCGATGCCGCACCTGCGGAAAAACCATCACATGTGGGGAAATGACTTAAGGAGGCTGGGTCCGCATCTGCGAGCAAGGGGCCGCACCTGCGCTCCCGCTCCTGCGGATATCTTCTGCTTCTGTGATCCTCACGCTCTAGGCCCCGTCCTCTTCTGCGGGCCAATCTCGCACCTGCGCCCATAGACCAAGCTTGACCAAACCGCACCTGCGCTCCTCTTTCCTCACGTGTGAGTCTGCACCTGCGGTCACCCCATCGCAGGTTCGAAAACACCAGGAACCAGAAACTTCAGCAATTTGCATAAGTCCAAATTCAATCCGTTAAGCATCCGAAACAGACCCGAGGCCCCGGGACCTCAACCAAACATACCAACCAGTCCTATAACACCATACAAATTTAGTCGAGCCCTTAAATCACATCAAACAATGCTAAAAATACGAATCACCCTCCGATTCAAACTTAATGAACTTGAAACTTTCAATTTCTATAACCGATGTCGAAACCTATCAAACCACGTCTGATTGACCCCAAATTTTGCACACAAATCATATTCAACATTATGGACCTACTCCAACTTCCGGAATCGTATTCCGACCCCGATATCAGAAAGTCCACTACCGATCAAAATCTCCAAAAATTCGACTTTCGCCATTTCAAGCTTAAATGAGCTACAGATATCCAAAACACAATCCGGACATGCTCCTAAGTTCAAACTAACAGAACCGACAGAACTCCATTCCCGAGTCGTCTTCACACAGTTCTAACTACGGTCAAAATTCTAAGGCTTAACCTTCGGTTTAAGGACTAAGTGTCCAAAAACACCCCAAAAACCAAAACAAAACTTCCTGGCAAGTCACATAATTTGAAACAGATACGGGGAAAGCAGTAAATAGGGGATCGGGGCTATAACTCTCAAAACTACCAGCCGGGTCGTTACATCCTCCCCCTCTTAAAACAATCATTTGTCCTCGAACGAGTATAGAGACATACCTGAAGTGGTGAAAAAATGAGAATAACGGCTGCGCATATCATGCTCGGCCTCCCAAGTTGCCTCCTCGACCGGCTGACCCCTCCACTGAACCTTCACAGAAGCAATGTTCTTTGACCTCAGCTTTCGAACATGCCTGTCCAATATAGCTACTGGCTCCTCAATATAAGATAGATCTTTGTCCAACTCGACTGAGCTGAAATCCAACACATAAACCGGATCACTGTGATACTTCCAGAGCATAGAAACATGGAATACAGGATGGACTCTTGCTAAACTAGGAGGTAAGGCAAGCTCATAAGCAACCTCCCCAACTTTCCGCAACACCTCAAATGGGCCGATAAACCTTAGGCACAGCTTGCCCTTCTTCCCGAACCTCATAACGCTCTTCATAGGAGAAACCCAGAGCAAGACCTGCTCTCCAACCATGAATGCAACATCGCGAACCTTTCGGTCCGCATAACTCTTCTATCTGGACTAGGCTATGCGAAGTCGATCCTGAATTACCTTCACCTTATCCAGGGCATCATGAACCAAGTCTGTACCCAATAATCTAGTCTCGCCTGGCTCGAACCAACCCACTAGAGACCGACAACGCCTACCATACAGATCCTCATACGATGCCATCTGAATGCTCGACTGATAACTGTTGTTGTAGGCAAACTCCGCAAATGGCAAGTACTGATCCCAAGCACCCCCAAAATCTATCACACAAGCGCTGAACATATCCTCCGGTATATGAATAGTGTGCTCGGACTGTCCGTCCGTATGAGGGTGAAATGTTGTGCTCAGCTCAACCCGAGTACCCAACTCCTGCTGCATAGCCCTCCAGAACCGTGATGTATACTGCGTACCCCGGTCAGAGATGATGGATAACGGTACGCCATGAAGCCTGACAATCTTGCGGATATAAATTTGAGCCAACTGCTCGAAAGAATATGTAGTCATCACAAGAATAAAATGAGCTGACTTGGTCAGCCTATCCACAATCACCCAAACTGCGTCAAACTTCCGCTGAGTCCGTGGGAGCCCAACAACGAAATCCATAGTGATTCGCTCCCATTTCCACTCTAGAATCTCTATCTTCTGAAGAAATCCACCTGGCTGCTGATGCTCATACTTAACCTGCTGGTAATTTAGACACCGAGCCACAAACTCCACTATGTCCTTCTTCATCCTCCTCCACCAGTAATGCTGCCTCAAATCCTGATACAACTTTGCAGCACCCGGATAAATGGAGTACCACAAACTGTGAGCCTCCTGGAGAATCAATTCACGCAAACCATCCACATTAGGCACACATAGTCTGCCTTGCATCCTCAATGCACCATCATCCCCAATAGTGACCTCCTTAGGATCACCGTGCTGGACTGTGTCCTTAAGGACGAGCTGATGGGGGTCATCATACTTACGCTCCCTGATACGATCATAAAGAGAAGACCGAGAGACCACACAAGCCAATACTTGACTCGGCTTAGAAATATACAATCTCACAAACTGGGTAGCTAAGGCCTGAACATCCAACACCATAGGCCTCTCTGCTGCTGGTAGATATGCTAAGCTCCCCAAACTCTCTGCCCGGCAACTCAAAGCATCGGCCACTACATTGGCCTTCCCAAGGTGGTACAAAATGGTGATATCATAATCCTTAAGCATCTCTAACCACCTCCTCTAACACAAATTAAGATCTTTCTACTTGAACAGATACTGCAAACTCCGGTGATCGGTGTAGATCTCACAAGGAGCACCGTATAAATAGTGTCGCCAAACCTTGAAGGCATGAAAAATAGTTGCTAACTCATGGTCATAGACATGATAGTTATTTTCATGTACCTTCGGCTGTCTGGACGCGTAGGCAATCACCGTGCCATCCTGCATCAACACCGCACCAAGACCAATCCGCGATGCATCATAATTTACAGTATAAGACCCCGAACATGTAGGCAATACCAATACTGGGGATGTAGTCAAGGCTGTCTTGAGCTTCTGAAAGCTCTCCTCACACTCTTCTGTCCACCTGAACAGAGCACCCTTCTGGGTCAGCCTGGTCATATGTGCTGCAATAGATGAGAATCCCTCTACAAAACGACGGTAATACCCCGCCAAACCAAGAAAACTCCGGATCTCCGTAGCTGATGACGGTCTAGGACAACTCTGCACTGCTTCCACCTTCTTCGAATCCACCTGGATCCCATCACTCGATATTATATGACCCAAGAATGCCACTTAGTCTAGCCAACACTCACACTTTGAGAATTTTGCATATAACCTCTTTTCTCTCAGGGTTTGAAGCATAGTCATCAGGTGCTGCTCATGATCCTTCCGAGTCCGGGAGTACACCAGAATGTCGTCAATAAACACAATGACGAATGAGTCAAGATAGTGCCGGAACACACTATGCATCAAGTGTATAAAAGTTGCTGGGGTATTCGTCAGCCCAAAAAGACATCACAAGGAACTGGTAGTGACCATATCGAGTCTTGAAAGCAGTCTTCGGGATATCTGGCTCCCGAATTTTCAACTGATGATAGCCTAAACGTAAGTCAATCTTGGAAAACATTCTGGCACCCTGTAACTGATCAAATAGGTCATCAATACGAGGCAAAGGATACATGTTCTTCACTGTCACCTTGTTCAACTGGCGACAATCAATACACATCCGCATAGATCCATCTTTCTTCTTCACAAATAAGACAGGAGCACCCCAAGGTGACATACTGGGCCGAATGAAGCCCTTATCAAGCAATTCGTGTAATTGTTCCTTCAACTCCCTAAACTCAGAGGAGTCATACGGTATGGAAGAATTGAGACGGGCTGAGTGCTCGGCAACAAATCAATGACAAAATTAATATCTCTGTCGGGCGGCATGCCCGGAAGGTTAGCTGGAAAAACATCTGGAAAGTCCCTCACTACTGGAACTGACTCAACTGTAGAGGTATCAATACTGATATCTCTCACATAATGTAGATATGCGTCACATCCCTTCTCAACCATTCATTGAGCTTTAAGAAATGAAATAACTCTGCTGGTATAGCCAGCATCACGGTCTTAGCGTGACAATCAAGAATAGCATAATGGGGCGACAACCAGTACATGCCCAAAATAATATCTAAGTCTACCATGCTGAGCAATAACAAATCGGCTCTGGTCTCAAAACCACTAAGAGAAATCAAACACGACCGATACACGCGGTCCACAACAAGAGAATCTTCCACAAGAGTAGACACATAAACAGGGGAACTCAAAGAATCCCGAGATACGCCCAAATACAGGGCAAAATAAGAGGACACATGGGAATATGTAGAGCCTGGGTCAAATAATACTGACGCATCTCTATGATAGATCGGGACAATACCTATAATGACCGAGTCGGAAGCAACTGCCTCTGTACGAGCATAATATCTGGCCTGGCCTCTCCCTCTAGGGCGACCTTGACCTCCCCGACCTCCACCTCGAGCTGGCTGAGCAAGTAGGGCAGTAGCTGGTGCTGGAATCATAGCCTGAGGACCCGGTGGAGCACGCTTGTGCCTGAGAAGTCTATGGAGGTGCACCCCTCCTAAATTTGGGGCAATCCCTCACTATATGGTGGGTGTCGCCTCACTCAAAACAAGCCCTCGGAGAGTGTGGCCGATTTGACTGGCTCGGGCCAGGTCTGCTGGACTGACCGATAAAAGCACCCCATGCAGGAGGTGTACTAGATACTAGCGGTGCATAATAAGGCTCCTGGGGCCTAGAAAGGACCGGAATACCACTAGCGCTTGGAAGTGCAGAATGAACGGGGCGACTCACATAACCCCTACCATGGCGAGCTGCTGGGGAACGAGCACCAGAATAAGAACCAGCCTCTCGAGACCTCTTGGCCTCTCTCTCCTATCTATCCTGGGCAAGCATACCCTCCAATATCCTGGTGATACTCACAACCTGCTGATAAGAAATATCCATCTCCAACTTCCTGGCCATACTGATCCGGATACTGGGGTGGAGTCCCTCAATAAACCGATGAACCCTCTCTCGAATTGTGGTAACCAAGGCCAGTGCATGTCGGGCCAAATCACTGAAATGAACTGCATACTCTAACTCAGTCATAGCACCCTGGCGTAACTGCTCAAACTCCGCGCGCCATGAGTCCCTGAGTCTCTGAGGGACATACTCTCTCAAAAATATGTCCGAGAACTGAGTCCATGTAAGTGAAGCTGCCTCAGCCAGACTATCCAACCCATAAGCATGCCACCACTGATAGGATGCTCCTCTAAGCTAGAAGGTGGTAAAAGAAACCCCACTGGTCTCCGCTATGCATATAGTACGGTGAATACGATGAAACTCCCCCAGAAAACCCTGAGCATCATCTGTAGCCAATCCGCTGAAGGTAGGTGGGTGGTACTTCTTGTACCTCTCAAGTCTGAGCTGCTCCACCTCAAAAGCGGTTGTCCTGGTCTCGTGCTAAACTGGGGCTACTGACTGCATCAGTATAATCTCTAGAACCCAGTCGGCCTGAACCCGCTGCTCTAGAGTATCGACAACGGGAGTCTGTTCTCCTCCCCCGGCCTGATATGTGGCAGGAGCAAGTGGGATCAATCTAGCCTGAGCTAAGGTGCTGAACATGCTCAGAAACTGGGCTAGGGTCTCCTGGAGAGCTGGTGCAGCAACAGGTGCCTCAGGTGTCTACCCTCCAGTTAGAGCTACTGGGGGCTCCTCTGTAGCAGCTCGTGCGGGTGCTCTGGCTGCACCATGTGGACGTCCTCTGCCTCTATCCCTACCCCGGCCTCTCAAGGCTCTAGCAGGGGGCGCGGGTGCCTGGTCATCTGATCCGCATGTACGTGTCCTCACCATCCGTGAGAGAATAGGATACAGAAGTTTAGAATTTCAAAGTCAACAATTTCGCACGACAAGGAATCAAATAAGTATAATCTTTCCTAACAGTTCCATAGCCTCTCGAAGATAAACGCGAGACTCTACTAAACTTGCTTGTGACTTACGACACCTATGAAACTAGTGCTCTGATACCAACTTGTCACGACCCAATTCTCCCTCCGTAAGATGTCGTGATGGAACCTAGTCTCTAAGACTAGGTAAGCCTAACAAAAATGCGGAAATAACAAAAAAATTTAAAACAAAACTTAACAACTAACTGTAATAGATAACTAAATAACTGATAACAATGCCACTTGGCATTTACAACAACCAACACTCTAATAATACACAGTATTCCCAAAATTCGAAACATCATAAGTCACAAGCTACAAGAGGAAAACTAGTATCTCTATACACCAGAGTTTAATAAAAAACATAAGGAAGGTAAATGACATAGAAGGGAATGGAGGGGGACTCTAAGGTCTGCGAACGCGGCAGATATACCTTAAAGTGTCCGTACGTACAACAGCAAGCACTCTCAGCTAGTAGCGGGGCTGATAAGAAGTACCTGGATCTGCACACAAAATATGTGCAGAAGAGTAGTATGAGTACACCACAATGGTACCCAGTAAGTTCCAAGCCTAACCTCGGTAGAGTAGTGACAAGGTCAGGTCCGGGCCCTACTAGTATATAATAATAAAATAGATGCTATAAAAAACATGTAGTAAAAATGGAGAAAGACAACAACAAGTATTCACAAAGCAATAACAACACCGTACAATGATATAACTACGGGGGCGCTCCCGAGATACCGTCTCGTAGTCCCAAAATTAAATATGCAGGGAGAACTCCCGAGGAACCGCCTCGTAGCCTCAAAAGTAAATGTTTAGTGAGAACTCCCGAGGAACCGCCTCGTAGTGTCAAAAGTAAATGTGCAGGGAGAACTCTCGATGAACCGCCTCGTAGTCTAAAAACTAAATGTGCAGGGAGAACTCCCGAGAAACTGCCTCGTAGTCTCCAAAATAAATGTGCAGGGAGAACTCCCGAGGAACCGCCTCGTAGTCTCAAAGTAAATATGCATTAGAGGGAGATCTCCCGAGTACATGCCTCTTAGTCCCAAAGTAAATATGCAGTACAGGGGGATCTCCCGAGTAAATTCCTCGTAGTCCCAAAGTAAATTTGCAGTACTGGGGGATCTCCCAGGATACCGTCCCGTAGTCCCAAAATAAATACGCAACTCAAACAAATCAATATAACAGTTACAACAAGAAAACCTATAATTTAGGCTAAGTACAAGTCAAGAAAGAAACAGGACTTACTAAACATGCTGCAAAGAGTTCAAATAGGAAATTAGGACACGTAGATATGCTATTCTAGGCTAACAGGATAACTACACATGCTAGTATACTCAAATAAGATGAAAACATGCTATTACTCAATATAAATCAGTTTTTTCCCACAAATAGCCAGTGTACGCACTCGTCACCTTGCGTACACGGCACTCACATATCATAACAACACCAAATCCTAAGGGAATTTCCCCCACACAAGGTTAGGCAAGCCACTTACCTCTAACCAAGCTCAAATCAATCTGTAACAATATTTTTTTCACGAATATCCGACTCCGAATGGCCAAATCTAGCCAAAATCAATTACATACCATAAATACAACTATAAGAAATTAATCTAATTAATGAAATCAAGACTTTAACAAAAAAATCCAAAATTCGTCCTAAAAAGTCGACCGGGGCCCACGTCTTGGAATCGGGAAAAATTACAAAATCTGAAAGCCCATTCACTCACGAGTCCAACCACACCAAATGTATCAAAATCAGACCTCAAATGTCCACTCAAAACCCAAAATCAAACTCTCCAAATCCCTAGCCTCAAACTCCCAAATTTCACCTTAAATACACACTAGCTTGGTGGAAAATAAATGGGGAAGCAAGATTATTGATCAAAAATAAGCACAGGGGACTTACCTTATGAAATCCCTCGAAATTGCTCTCAAGAAATCGCCAAACCCGAGCTCAAAATGTTTAAAATGAGCAAAAATCGCGAACCCTTGCATTTAAGTGTTCTGTCCAGCATTTTCGCATCTGCGAACCTCTAGTCGCACCTGCGGAAAAACCATCGTAGGTGCGGAAATAACTTAAGGAGACTTGGTCTGCATTTGCGAGCAAGGGGCCTCACCTGCGCGCCTGCTCCTGCGGATATCTTCCGCTTCTGCGATCCTCACGCTCCAGGCCCCGTCCGCGTCTGCGCTCCATCTTTCGCAAATGCGGGTCTGCTTCTGTGGGCCAATCTCGCACCTGCGCCTACAGACCAAGCTTGACTAAACTGCACCTGCGCTCCTCCTTCACACGTGCGAGTCCGCACATGCGGTCACCCCACCGCATGTGCGAAAATACCAGGAACAAGAAACTTCAGCAATTTGCATAATTCCAAATTCAATCCGTTAAGCATCTGAAACACACCCGAGGCCCCCGGGACCTCAATAAAACATACCAACCAGTCCTACAACACCATACGAACTTAGTCGAACCCTTAAATCACATCAAACAACGCTAAAAATACGAATCACCCTCCGATTCAAACTTAATGAACTTGAAACTTCCAATTTCAACAACTGATGCCAAAACCTATCTAACCACGTCCGAATGACCCTAAATTTTGCACGCAAGTCATATTCAACATTATGGACCTACTCCAACTTTCGGACCTACTCCAACTTCCGGAATCGGATTCCGACCCAGATATCAAAAAGTCCACTACCTGTCAAAATCTCCAAAATATTGACTTTCGCCATTTCAAGCCTTAATGAGCTACAGATCTCCAAAATACAATATGGACACTCCTCTAAGTCCAAAATCACCCAACAGAGCTAACGGAACCGACGAAACTCCATTTCGGGGTCGTCTTCACACAGTTTCAACTACGGTTAAAATCCTAAGGCTTAGGCTTCCGTTTAGGGACTAAGTGTCTCAAAACACCCCAAAAACCAAAACAAAACCTCCCGATCAGTCACATAAGCTGAAATAGATACGGAAAAAGCAGTAAATAGGGGATCGGGGCTATAACTCTCAAAACGACCGGCCGGGTCGTTACAGGTGTGCACAGTGCTGTAGAAGAATCGTAAAGAAACGCAAAAACATCAGATGTTTGGGGTTAGAGAGTAAAGGGGAGGAGTGAAGTGAGGTGAAAATAAAATAAAAAATAAAGTAGAATATTTTGAAATGAAGTAAAAGAACAATGATGTGGCATAAAGAATCTGAGGTGGACATTGATGTGTCATCCACATTGGATCGTTGAGGAACACGCGAGGTCGAAAGGGTTTAAAATACTAGTTTTGATTGAGTAGAGGTGTCTCGATGAAATTTTGTGGAGTACAGGGACCAGGATGTCTAACCGGAATAAGTATAGGTATCTCCTAGGCTATTCTAGACTGACCGAACTGTACTGCACTGAACCGATTTTTAGTTTTTTTTAAAAATAAAACCGTTGGTTTTATATAAATCTATAACCGTACCGATAATTAGTGTAGGTTTTTATTTTATGAAAATAAACCGAAAAAATACCGAACCGTACCGAATAAATTTACATGAAAAAAATATATTAATATATTAAGTTTAAAAATACATTTTTCTTGGGCCTTGAAATTATGAAAACGATTAAAAGCCAACAAGTAATTAAACTCAAAATCCTTATTCCCAA
Organism: Nicotiana tabacum; assembly: GCF_000715075.1. Classification (NCBI taxonomy): domain Eukaryota; kingdom Viridiplantae; phylum Streptophyta; class Magnoliopsida; order Solanales; family Solanaceae; genus Nicotiana; species Nicotiana tabacum. The sequence continues at coordinate 89,347,847 of NC_134096.1, read as the reverse complement.
ACCTATTATACTACTATTTAATGATCAGTATATTATTATTATTTTTATACCTAACATAAGTAAATGTTAACTAAGTTGAAGAGAACGTACATACCGTAAATGTCAACTTGATATGGATGGATTAGGTGAGAGAGAAAATCTTCATACATATATATTAGGGATATAAAAATTATTTATAATTAATTAAAATATAAAATTATAAAATAAATTGCATACATGTAATGTAGTTGTATTACTTTTAAATAAGTTTCAACTCCATACCCTTTCACATCCACAACTACTACGCCATCACTTAATCTTTCTGAGTCCAAACTCATTAACAAGACATGAGAATTTAATTTGCCCCACAATTTCACAACGTGAAAGATCCTTCAACACACTCATAACTCGAGACTATACATCAAATCAAGACAGACATCAAGAACCCAATGTCCCTCTTTTTTACATCTCAAGAAAACTATTCTCATCACAATCAAACCATCTGAACACATTCCGCAGTTACATCATGCTTATCATATAGCTGTTCAATCGCTCATCGAGCACAAATTCCACTCATAGGGACACTACCGGACATATGAGTCTAAATGTACAAGTTCAGATAACAGAAGCTACCGAGCCTAAGCTGCGGTCTAAACCTGGTCTCGAGTCCTGCAGACTAGCCCATCACCATAACACAGAATACACATCTCAAACATCGTTAATGGAATCACAAGCCGGTGATGCACAGTTGATACCGAGCGCTCACATGTGCACACGAATGCGTGGAAGGAATTCAAAGAGTTATGTTTCAAGCTGAATCAATTCCGCACGATAAGGAAACAAAGATGGAAAAATATCCTAAATGCCTTGTAGCCTCTCGAAGATAAGTATGGACGTCATCATACCGATCCGCAAGACTCTACTAGATACTTGCTCATGACTTGTAGAACCTATGAACCTAGAGCTCTGATACCAACTTGTCACGACCCAAAATCCTACTAGTCGTGATGGCACCTAACCTCACCCGCTAGGTAAGCCAAATAACAATAATCCAGTATCAACTTGTCACGAACCAAAATTCAACTAGTCGTGATGGCACCTAACCTCACCCGCTAGGTAAGCCAAATAATAATAATTCGATTCAATTAATATTTAACTGACTTTAATACACTCCCCAAAGACTGGTATAAAACAAATATATCATCTGTTCGAAATGTACATAAATAGATTTTCTTTATATATCTAAGGCTACCATGAACAAGAGGCAGCTACGACCGGAATACAGGTACGTCTCCAAATTCAGCTCTTGTCGATCACAGTAACATCAGCATCCAATATCTGCACGCAAGGTGCAGAAGTGAAGTATGAGTACAACCGACCCCATATACTCAATAAGTACTAAACCTAACCTTAGGTTGAATGAAGAGCTGGAACAAAGGTCGGGTCCAACACCAATAGCCAACAACAGTCCATAACAACGTAAAGCAAGTAATAAAAGAAGTAACTCAGAAATAAAATGCTCAGGTTAATCATGATTTCTGAAAATAGCTCTGCCTTTCAAGTGTATTAGTGAAAACTCAAGTCTATTACCGAAGTTGCCAAAAATATGAGTAAGTTTGAAAACAGTAATTTTCCCAAAATTCCTTTCAACAATAAATAAGATGTTTGATTTTCTTTCCACATAGCCAGTGAAAAATGCATCACTATGCCCATATGCCAATATGTGTGAGAAGTCATGAATGACGTGATATCGTACAGCATGAGGAAAATGCATCTTTATGCATGTATGTCAAGTGTGCATGTCAATGCGATGCAACTCGGTGATAAAACCATATGCATACTCTCAGAGTATCATTTCACTCAGTCCTCCAGTCACTCAATCCTCACAATCGCTCGGCACTCGCACTCGCACTCAGTAGGTACCTGCGCTCACTAGGGATATGTACAGACTGCGGAGGGGCTCCTTCTGCCCAAGTGCTATAATCTGCACGGACAACTCACGTGCTGCACGGACAACTCACGTGTTACACGGACAACTCACGTGCTATAGTATCAATATCTGGATCTACACGGATAACTCATATGCTATAGTATCAATATCTGGATCCGCACGGACAACTCACGTACTGCACGAAAAACTCACGTGCTATGTATCAATAACCTCAAAATCAGACCCTCGGCCTCACTCAGTCATCAATCTCTCCAGTCTCTCGGGCTCACAATGTCATGAAACTAGCCCCAAATGATGATATGATGTATCAATAAATAACAACAGCGACTGAGATATGATATGCAACAAATGAATATGACTGAGTATGAATTACAGTTTAAACATATAATTCGACAGCAGAAACGACCTCATGAGTCACAACTCAGTTTCTCTAACACAAAAATACATGAAAAATTACAAGTTAATTGACTATACAACTCTACGAAATCAACCGTGTCTCAATTTCTACAGTGCACGCCCACACGCCTGTTACCTAGCATGTGCAACATCTCCAAACAATTCACATAACACGTATAATCAGGGTTCATACCCTCAGCTCCAAGATTAAAGATGTTACTTACCTCGAGCAAGCCAAATCCAATATCGAGCAAGATGTACTATACTCTGAAAATTCTATTCAGCGCGTATCAACCTCCATACGCCTTCTTATCTCCTCCATTCAAGCCAAATGACTCGTATCTATTCAAACAACGTGCAAATTAATCACAATTTACTCTAATGCTTACAATTTAATAATTTACAAAAATTTCAAACTCCGCTCGAAATATTGATAGTGGGGCCCACATCTTGGAATTTGATGAAACTCACAAAATTCGAACACACATTCCGATACGAGTCCAACCATATAAAAATTATCAAATTCCAACATCAGATTGACCTTCAAATCTTCATTTTATATTTTTGGAAGATTTTATAAAAATCTGATTTTCCCCCCATAAATTCACGGATTCATGATGTAAATGAATATGGAATCATGAAATATAATCAATATAGGATAAGGAACACTTACCCCAATGTTTACCTGTGAATATCTCCCAAAATTTGCCTAAACCGAGCTCCCCAACTCTATTTTTGTCAAAAATGGCATAAAACCCCCGTTCATAGGGCTTCAGTTGTTTCGGGTGCCATAGATAGCGTGGGGCGCTGCCTATGGTGCAGTTTCCAGCATCCCAAAAATTCCCATCGCCAGGGCTAGCGCCCCACGCTACCCTGGGCGCTGGCGGCAACGGAAAATCATTCCCGACGCGGAAATGGGAATAACTCTCTCATACGATGTCCGAATTCGACGATTCTTTTTGCTATGGCTCCATAATTTTAATACAAATCTAATACTTCAATCAAAACTTAATTTGGAGTTCATTTGCTCAATGTGATACCACGTATTCTTGAAGAATCTATGTCGAAACATTCTAGGTTCGATGCCGAAACATAGCAAATCAAGTACGATTGACCTCAAATTTTGCACACAAGTCATAAATGACATAACAGACCTATTCCAAATTTCCAAAATAAGATTCCAACCCCGATATCAAAAGGTCAACTCCCCGGTCAAACTTCCAACTTAAATTTCCTATTTTCGCCATTTCAAGCCAAATTTAACTACGGACTTCCAAATAATTATCCGGACACTCTCCTAAGTCCAAATCACCATACGAAGCTATTAGAACTATCAAAACTCCATTCCGGAGTCGTTTTCACAAAAGTCAAACTCTGGTCAACCTTTTTTCATTTAAGCTTCCAATATGAAATTCATTCTTCCGAACTAATCGCGAAACACCTAAAAATCAAAACCAACGATTCACACACGTCATAATACATCATATGAAGCTATTCAAGACTTCAAATAGTAGAAAGGAGAGTAATTACACGAAACGACAAGTCGGGTCGTTACATTCTTCCCCCACTTAAACATACGTTCGTCCTCGAACGTGCCAAGAGTTGTTTCCAAGCCATCACATCACTATTTCATCTTACCACGCACATATCCGGGGGTGATCCCACATCACCCTATACCATGTAGGCTTGACAACACCATATAACTGAAAATTACTAATTTAGCCTTAGCCCATTAACCTTGGAATCCAATTTCCAACATCCAAAAATTTCTTTCAAGGCCCGAATCTCACATCTACACATTGTATGTGTCTTAATAAGTTGTATTAGCCCTTAACCATACCCCATATATAATCAGATAACATACTACACAACTCGCATACTCGCAGCACCATTTCCGATCACAGTAACTAATCAAAACCAACCTGGTACTAGTATAAAACCTCATATCAAACAAAACATCATTCCCAAAACCTTCGTACAATGCTGATAATTAAAGAAACATGTGGAATCTCATAATCACTTATCATATCAACTAGTCATGGAGCTCTCTCGCCCCAACCAGTACCATAATCACTTTTTAAGTCGACTTTCGATATCATCCTCCCAAATATACCATTATCAAATCTGATAGTACACATTCTATGTCCGATGACCTTATATTATCAAACACAACTATTCTACATAAGAGAACCATTTCGCAAGTTCAGCTAGCACCACCACAACCTAATATTTACAATCAACTCCTCAAATTTTGTGAAGAGGATAACCTAGGCGCATGTACACAATTCCTCAAATACACTGCTAAAGTAATTTTTATCCTAGAAGAAGGAAAGCAATGAAATCGGATAAATTATCAAAGAAATAAAATTCTCGCACACTGCACGGACAACTCGCGTGCCAATAATATGAATCGCCTAGCATGGTCACAGGCCTCCAGTCCCAGCATATCATACAGGAGCAATTAAACAAGTACATATTTATATAATAATGAAATAAGATTCTCATGCTTCGGGACTGGTATAAATAACACGCCATAGTGTAAGCATGTGCAAAGTCTGCTATCACAACTCAAATCGGCAAGTTAACGCAGAAATAGTAACTATCAATTTTATTCAGGGAATTAGCCTCTTTGAAATCTCAAGTATAGCCCAGGTAGTTCTCAACAAAGGTATGGATACGAGAAATGCTATAACTTTATGCTTAACAGTCAACTCTAGGCATATCATAGCCTAAGCATTCTTTCGAGCACGAATAATTGCCCTGGTGCTCGCACATAGGCTCAAATTCCATACATATGCGCACTCATAGCGTGTAGCTAGCATAAATAATTAACGCAAGTAGTGCCTCCACTGAGTTTAAATAAAATACTCACCTCAAACAGGTCGCAACCCTGAAACAATATGCTTCTAAGAACTCCTAGTCTTCAAATTCATAGGATACATGAATCACACAACTGATCCCAACTCTAGCATTCGAATGACTAACACATCTTTCATGCACGATCATCACACGAGGAATACTTCCACAATTCTTCCGTACCACATAGCAATAATTTGAATATCAGTAGTTTATCAACCAGGTGATGACCGCAATACCGATGAACATCTGTAAGTCAAAACACAATATGCCTTCTGAAATGCGTACCCTTCTTAGGGATTACCGAGCAGTTATAACATTCACCTAAACATCTGAAACTGACCATGTTGTCCAAAATTTGTGACTTTCCCTTCAAGACTGAACTACCAATTTGTACATGTAAATCTTAATCTCACACAACACACCACGTCTATCATGCCATCATGTGACAAGTGCAAGAATCTCATTATGAACTCTGAGTCACCGGCAAATTACATACCCGGTTAGTTAGAAACCTTTCTCTTGCTTCCTTCTAGGAGGAAATCACAATATACAACACGTTCTCCACATCGGTAGAAAATATCCAGTTATAACCATGGTAGAAACCATCAAGAACACTTTGAAATCCATTTGCACATAACCAAGCTATCAGAACTGAATCTCTCTAACTCGACCAAGCCACGCAGGTCACCAAACCCAAGAATATTGCCACCAAAACATCTGTAAAGTCTCACCACATCATAATTACCCCCTATAAATACCACAACCAAAACACCCACTCTGAAAATACCTTATTTGAGTCTAAAGTTATTTCCTTCACCTTCCTGATACAAAAATATAAAATCTATAATGATATAAAAAATATGCCACAAGTCTCGACACCATCCAACTTAAATCTCAGATTCTAGCCATATACAAATCCGCCAAAAATTCTCAGTTGCTACATATTAATATTGATTCCATTAGAACTTTCTCGAGAGTCATCCACTCTGCTCAAATCTCAATTGCACCGCCTAAACGGGCCGAACTACCTATGCTTAATTAGTACAACAACACCCCAAAGAAGTAATCATGCCTTAACAAAATCGAGCAAATTCATACACCGTGCACACTACATCCGGCACGAATAATAACTCAACTCATTCCGTGATTTTCATATGCTCATAAAGTGCAATATAACCCGTATCCAAGAATTTTCTTTCTCGACTCATCCTCCATCTTAACCTTTGCAAGTCATAACTAATCCACAAGTATGCCTCATACCAAAACCAATACAACACATAACCGTGCAATCAAATCAATGATAGCAGACTCCCCCACTTGGCTCAAAGCCATAGAACAAAATATTCCATAACTCACAATATCCATACTATATTACTGTCATAATACCACAATCAGTTTAACGAAATTTCTTCTCAAGCTCATGCAACACCAACCATAAAATACCTCAATCATCCTCTAAGCTCGCATTTATTCTCTTGGACAGTGTAGTCAACTTTCTCAACCAGATTCAAATTCAGATCTCAACACATACACCCTGCTGGTAGAAACGAAACTCTCCGCTCAACATTGTAAGGAACACACCTACGTAGATTACTCCCCAGGAGATAACCCACCTGCTTAGCATCAAATTGGCATATCTCCATACCCTTTCACATCCACAACTACTACGCCATTACTTAATCTTTCTGAGTCCAAACTCATTAACAAGACATGAGAATTTAATTTGCCCCACAATTTCACAACGTGAAAGATCCTTCAACACACTCATAACTCGAGACTATACATCAAATCAAGATAGACATCAAGAACCCAATGTCCCTCTTCTTTACATCTCAAGAAAACTATTCTCATCACAATCAAACCATCTGAACACATTCCGCAGTTACATCATGCTTATCATATAGCTGTTCAATCGCTCATCGAGCATAAATTCCACTCATAGGGACACTACCGTACATATGAGTCTAAATGTACAAGTTCACATAACAGAAACTACCGAGCCTAAGCTGCGGTCTAAACCTGGTCTAGAGTCCTGCAGACTAGCCCATCACCATAACACAGAATACACATCTCAAACATCATTAATGGAATCACAAGCCGGTGATGCACAGTTGATACCGAGCGCTCACATGCGCACACGAATGCGTGGAAGGAATTCAAAGAGTTATGTTTCAAGCTGAATCAATTCCGCACGATAAGGAAAGAAAGATGGAAAAATATCCTAAATGCCTTGTAGCCTCTCGAAGATAAGTATGGACGTCATCATACCGATCCGCAAGACTCTACTAGACACTTGCTCATGACTTGTAGAACCTATGAACCTAGAGCTCTGATACCAACTTGTCACGACCCAAAATCCAACTAGTCGTGATGGCACCTAACCCAACCCGCTAGGTAAGCCAACTTTCAATTATCCAATATCAACTTGTCACGACCCAAAATCCAACTAGTCGTGATGGCACCTAACCTCACTCGCTAGGTAAGCCAAATAACAATAATCCGATTCAATTAATATTTAACTAACTTTAATAAACTCCCCAAGGACTGGTAGTACAAATCATGAGCTTCTAAGATTAGAATTTACAAAGTTGGTATGAAATAAATATATCATCTGTTTGAAATGTACATAAACAGATTTTCTTTATAAATCTAAGGCTACCATGAACAAGAGGCAGCTACGACCAGAACACAGGTACGTCTCCAAATTCAACTCCTGTCGATCACAGTAACATCAACATCCAATATCTGCATGCAAGGTGCAGAAATATAGTATGAGTACAACCGACCACATGTACTCAATAAGTACTAAGCCTAACCTTAAGTTGAAAGTAGTGACGAGCTGGAACAAAGGTCGGGTACAACACCAATAGCCAACAATAAGCCATAAACAACGTAAAGCAAGTAATAAAAGAAGTAACTCAGAAATAAAATGCTCAGCTTAATCATAATTTCTGAAAATAGCTCTGCCTTTCAAGTGTATCAGTGAAAACTCAAGTCTTTTACCGAAGTTGCCAAAAATATGAGTAAGTTTGAAAACAGTAATTTTCCTAAAATTCCTTTCAACAATAATTAAGATGTTTGATTTTCTCTCCACATAGCCAGTGGAAAATGCATCACTATGCCCATATGCCAATATGTGTGAGAAGTCATGAATGACGTGATACCATACAACATGAGAAAAATGCATCTCTATGCCTGTATGTCAAGTGTGCATGTCAATGCGATGCAACTCGGTGATAAAATCATATGCATACTCTTAGAGTATCATTTCACTCAGTCCTCCCAGTCACTCAATCATCCCAATCGCTCGGCATTCGCAATCGACACTCAGCACTCGCACTCAGTAGGTGCCTGCGCTCACTAGGGATGTGTACAGACTCCGGAGGGGCTCCTTCAGCCCAAGCGCTATAATCTGCACGGACAACTCACGTGCTATAGTATCAATATCTAGATCCGTACGGATAACTCATGTGTTGCACGGACAACTCACGTGCTATAGTATCAATATATGGATCCGCACAGATAACTCACGTGCTACACGGACAACTCATGTGCTATAGTATTGTAACAACCCGACCGGTCGTTTTGAGCATTTATGCTCCTTTCAACTATTTAAAGTCTTGAATAACTTCCTACGAAATATTATGACTTGTGTAAATTGTTGGTTTTGGTTTAAGGTATTTCAGAGTTAGTTTGGAAGAATGAAATTCAAGGTTTAAAGCTTAAGTTAAAATAGTGACCGGATGTCGACTAATATGTAAACGAACCCAGAATGGAGTATGATTCCAATAGTTTCGTATGGTGATTTTGGACTTAGGAGTGTGTCCGAAAATTATTTGGAAGTCCGTAGTGGAATTTGGCTTGAAATGGCAAAAATTGATTTTTTGGAAAGTTTGACCGGGGAGTTGACTTTTTGGTATCAGGGTCGGAATCCAATTCTGAAAATTGTCATAGCTCTGTTATGTCATTTATGACTTGTGTGAAAAATTTGAAGTCATTCCGGATTAATTTGATGTGTTTCGGCACAAGATATAGAATTTGAAAGTTCAAAGTTCATAGATTTTGATTTGTGGTGTGATTCGTCGTTTTGATGTGATTTGAGGCTCGAGTAGGTCCTTGTTATGTTATAGAACTTGTTGGTATATTTGAATGGGATCTGAGTAGATCGATGAGTTTCGGAGTGAGTTTTGAGCGATGTTCGGGCATTTCGGCACTCTGATGTTGTTGTGGAACGTTGGAAGTGCGGACCACACAATTTTATGTGTTGAGGCACATTTTTGAGTGATGTAGGATATGAAAAAGTGCTGCAGCAGATGAAAATATGCGGACGCAGAAGAAAAATGCGGACCGCACAATTTTGTCTGCGGCCGCACTTCAGGGGGCTCTGCAGGTTTGATGGTCCGACTTCGGAGGCTTATATCTTTTAATCCACAACGAATTTGGAGATGATTCAAAAACAACAGTTGCATCCCTTTGAATCTAGTTTCCAGAAAGATATAGCATTAATTATTTGGACATTTGTATAGGAAGTTATGGGTATTTTACTGAAGCCTGATAGTGCAGAGTGTTGAAGTGCGGCCGCACAATTTAGAGTGCGACCGTAGAACCTGGAATGTGCGGACCGCACAAAGATTGTGCGGTCAGCACAATGAGGGGTTAGATTGTGTATTATAAAACCGAGGGTTTGGGTATTATTTCACATTTGGACTTTAGGAGCTCGGTTTGTGGCGATTTTTCGTGAGATTTTCAAAAAATTCATCGGGATACGTGATTCTAACTCAGATTTGGTTAATATACATAAATATATCATTGTTTTCATCATTCAATTAGTAGTTTGAGATGGAAATTTGAGGAAAAATTGTAGAAATTTCATAAAATAAATTTTTGGGATTTGAATGCCGATTCGAAGTCGGATTTGAGTGAAACTAGTATGGTTGGCCTCGTAATTGAATGGGTTATCGGATTTTGTAAGTTTCATCGGATTTCAAGATGTGGGCCCCACTGACAATTTTTGGTGTGTAATTTCGGATTTTGTGAGAAAATATTAGTATTTTAATCTAGAATTAATTCCTATATTTGTGTGGACTGAATCAAATTAATTGTGGCTAGCTTTGAGTCGTTCAGAAGATGATACGTGCAGAATGGAATTTCTGGAGCATTGGTTAGCTTGCTCGACATTGGATTTGTCTTGTTCGAGGTAAGTAACTCTTCTAATCTTAGAGCTAAGGGTATGAACTCTGAATATACGTATTATGTGAATTGTTTGGAGGTGACGCACATACTAGGTGATGGGCATGTGGGCGTGCACCATAGAAATTGTGACGTAATTGTTCCGTGGAATTTTTGTAGTCAAATAATCTTGGCATTTTCCATGCAGTTTTATGTGTTAAAGAAATTGAGCGGAGAATCATATTAAAAAACATGTTGAGGCTATGTGCCGGTATTATTGGGACCCACAGAGGTCATATTGCTATGAATTATTTATTTTAAATTGAAAATTCATACTCAGTCATATTCATGTCATTACATATCATATCTCAGTCTCTGTTGTTAATTATTGATACATCATATCATCATTTTCGAGTTATTTTCATGATATTGTAAGCCCATGAGAGAGAGACTAGAGAGATTGATGACTGAGTGAGGCCGAGGGCCTGATTGTCAGGATAATTATTGGATCGGGTTGCACGCCGCAGTAGGCCATATTGGCTTTATATACTTTATTATTATGGGATCGGGCTACATGCCGCAGGAGGACAGATTGCCTTATTATAACACGTGAGTTGTCCGTGCGGATACAGATATTTATACTATAGCATGTGAGTTGTTTGTGCAGATTATAGCGCTTGGGCTGAAGGAGCCCCTCCGGAGTCTGTACACACCCCCAATGAGTGCGAGTGCCGAGTGATTGGGAGGATTGAGTGACTTTGAGGCATGAGTGACTGTGAGGACTGAGTAACTGGGAGTATTGAGTGATTGGGGGGACTGAGTGAAATGATACTCTGAGAGTATGCCTATGATTTTATCACTGAGTTGCATCGCATTGACATGCACACATGACATACAGGAATAGAGATGTATTTTCCTCATGCTGTACAGTATCACATCATTCATGATTTCTCACACATGTTGACAGATGGGCATAGTGATGCATTTGTTTTACACGGGTTATCTGAAAAGAAAATGAAACATCTCATTTATTATTGAAAGAATTTTGGAACAATTATTGTTTTCAAACTTATTCATATTTTTGGCAACTCTAGTAAACGATTTGGGTTTTTCATTGATGTACTTGAAAGGTAGAACTATTTTCAGAAATCATGTTTTTGCTAAGCATTTGATTGTTGAGTTACTTCTGGTCTTACTTGTTTACGTTGTTATGGACTATTGATTTTGGACCCGACCTTGGTAAAATTTCGTCACTACTTTCAACCTAAGGTTAGGTTTGTTACTTATTGAGTACATGGGGTCGGTTGTACTCATACTACACTTCTGCACCTTGCGTGTAGATATTGGTTGCTGATGTTGTTGTGTTCGTTAGGAGCTGTATCTGAAGATGTATGTCACGACCTAAAATCCCACTAGTCGTGATGGCACCTAACCCAACCCGTTAGGTAAGCCAATTTCCAACAATCCAATTCCAATGAAATTAATTAAAAGAAAATATCTAAAACCAATACATCCCCAAGAACTGGTAGTACAAATCATGAGCTTCTAAGAATAGAGTATACAAAGCGGAAATGAAATAAATACATAGTCTGTTTGAATAATACATAAACAGAGCTTTTATAAATCTAAGGCTACCCTGAACAAGAGGCAGCTACAACAGGAACGCAGGTACATCTTCAAGTCCCGCAACCATCGAGCACAGCAACAACAACAGCCGACATCTGCACGCAATGTGCAGAAGTGTAGTATCAGTACAACCGACCCCATGTACTGAGTAAGTAACAAACTTAGCCGTTGATTGAAAGTAGTAACGAGTTTATACCATGGTCGGGTCCAAATCCACGAATCCACAACAGTTAATAACGACATAAAGAAAATAATACCATAAGTAACTGAGAGATAAAATGCTCAGTCACATCATGATTTCAGCAATAATAGTTCTTCCTTTCAAGTACATCACTGAAAACCCAAATCTTTTGCCAAAGTTACTAAAATGTGAATGAGTTTGAAAACATAAATTGTTCCAAAATCCTTTCGATAATAAATAAAATATCTCATTTTCTTTTCAGATAACCATTGTAAAACAAATGCATCACTATGCCCATCTGTCAACCTGTGTGAGAAATCATGAATAATGTGATACCGTACAGCATGAGGAAAACACATCTCTATGCTTATATGTCATGTGTGCATGTCAATGCAATGTATCTCAGATATTGTACTCATGTACTCACACTCTCAGAGTACTCAATCTCATTGTGTCGCATTCTCTCTCACTGTGCTCAGCACACTCAATCACTCAGCGCTATACAATACCTGCTGTGGCGTGCAGCCCGATTCCTGTTTATAGTCGACTGTGCTCACTGGGGGTGTACAGACTCATGAGGGACTCCTACAGCCCAAGCATTATAAGCACGGATAACTCACGTGCTGCACGGATAACTCACGTGCCATAATATAAATATCTAAAAGGATCTGCACGACCAACTCATGTGCAGTAATAATATAAGGATCTGCACGGCCAACTCACGTGCAATAAGAACCCAATAAGGCTTGCTGCAGGCTGGCAGCCCCGATCCATATAATAGTAATAATATATATAAAGCCAACATGGTATGTTGCGGCGTGCAGCCCGATCCCAAAAATATCCTCACAATCAGGCCCTCGGCCTCCCTCAGTCATCAATCTCTCCAGTCTCTCTCTCATGGGCTCATAATGTCATGAGAACAACCCAAAATGATGATATGATGTATCAATAAATAGTAACAGAGACTGAGATATCATATGTAATGACATGAATATGACTGAGTATGAATTTTTAATTTAAAATAAATATTTCACATCAATATGACCTCTGTGGGTCCCAATAATACTGGCACATAGCCTCAACATGATTTTTAATATGCTTGTCAGCTCAATTTCTTTAACTCATAAAACCGCATAGAAAATGCCGAGATTATTTAACTACAAAATTTCACATAAACAATTATGTTACAATTTCTATAGTGCACGCCCACACGCCCGTCACCTAGCATGTGCGTCACCTCCCAACAATTCACGAAATACATATATTTAGGGTTCATACCCTCAACTCCAAGATTAGAAGAGTTACTTACCTCGAACAAGCCAAATCCAATGCCGAGCAAGCTAAACAATGCTCCATAAATCCCATTATGCGCGTATCAACTCCCGAATGGTTCGAATCTACCACAATTAATTTGATTCAGTCCACACAATTTATAGGAATTAACTCCATATCAAAATACTAATATTTTCCAAAAAATTCCAAAATTGAGCCCCAAAAATCACCTGTGGGGCCCACATCTTGAAATCCGACAAAACATACAAAATATGACAAACCATACAATTACAAGTTCAACCATATTAATTTCACTCAAATCCGACTCCAAATCGGTATTCAAACTTGAAATTTTTGTTTTGTGACATTATAGAAATTTCCTCCTATTTCTCTTGAAGATTCAATAATCTTACACCAAAAATGAAGATTAATTCATGGAATATAATCACAAGGGAGTTAAGAACACTTACCCCAAGTTGTGTGGAAAATTTCCTCTCCAAAATCGCCCCATCCGAGCTCCAAAATCCGAAGAATAGGTGAAAATTACGAAACCCCGAATTTAAAGGGTTCTGCCTAGTCGATCCGCACCTGTGGACAAGATTTGCGCACCTGCGCCTCCGCTTGTGCGAGCAAAACATCGCATGTGCGGACTTCAGTTGCCTGCCTAGTTTGCGCATATGCGAGGAAACCATCGCATTTGCGAGGCCGCATCTGCGGGAAAGACATTGCAGATGCAAAACTCCTCAGCTTCCAGCCATCTCGCTTTTGTGCGCAATCTTCCACATCTGCGCTCACGCAGGTGCGGAATTTCCCTCGCACCTGCGACCAATGCCTCACATTCCCTGCCCGCATCTGCGCTTGCCAGGATCGCTTCTGCGAGCTCGCACCTGCGATGGAATTTCCACAGGTGCGATTGCATGAGATGGCAGAAAATTCAGTTTTTCCTCCTAAGTCCGAATTGATCCGTTAGCCATCTAAAACTCGCCCGAGCCCCTCGGGACCCCGTCCGAACATACCAACAAGTCCCATAACATAACACGGACCTACTCGAGGCCTCAAATCACACCAAACAGCATCGAAATGATGAATTATGCCTTAATTCAAAATCAACGAACTTTGAACTTTTAAATTCTACATCTTGTGTCGAAACACATCAAATAATTCCGGAATGACTTCAAATTTTGCACACAAGTCACATTTCACATTATGGACCTATTCCAATTTTGATAATCGGATTCCGACCCCGATATCAAAAATTCAAACCCCCGGTCAAACTTCCCAATAATTCAACTTTCGGCAATTCAAGCCAAATTTCACTACGGACCTCCAAATAATTTTTCGGACATGCTCCCAAGTCCAAAATTATCATACGGAGCTATTGGAATCATCAAATATCGAATCTGAGGTCGTTTACACATAAGTCCGCATCCGACTACTATTTTAACTTAAGCTTTAAACCTTGGAACTAAGTGTTCCAATTCCTTCAAAAACCTCACTGGACCCGAACCAATTACCCCAGAAATTCACACCACAACTGTAAAGTACAATTTGAGAACTAAATGGAGAAACTGGGTTGTATTACTCAAAACGACCGGCCGGGTCGTTACAATGTACCTGCGTTCTGGTTGTAGCTGCCTCTTGTTCATGATAGCCTTAGATTCATAAAACTCTATTTATGTAATTTTCAAACAGATGATGTATTTACTTCATACCAGCTTTGTAAACTCTATACTTAGAAACTCATAATTTGTACTACCAATTCTAGGGGAAATGTATTGGTTTTATCTATTTTCTTTTAATTAATTGCCTTATTAATTTTATTGGAATTGGATAGTTGGTAATTGGCTTACCTAGCGGGTTGGGTTAGGTGTCATCACAACTAGTTGGATTTTGGGTCGTGACAAGTATCAATAACCTCAAAATCAGAACCTCGGCCTCACTCAGTCATCAATCTCTCCAGTCTCTCAGGCTCATAATGTCATGAAACTAGCCTAAAATGATGATATGATGTATCAATAAATAACAACAGAGACTAAGATATGATATGCAACAAATAAATATAATTGAGTATGAATTACAGTTTAAACATATAATTCGACAGCAGAAACAACCTCAATGGGCTCCAATAATACCAACATTTACCTAAGCATGATTTTCTAACATGAGTCACAACTTAGTTTGTCTAACACATAAAAATACATGGAAAAATACAAGTTAATTGATTATACAACTCTACGGAATCAACCGAGTCTCAATTTCTACGGTGCACGCACATACGCCTGTCACCTAGCATGTGTGTCACCTCTAAATAATTCACATAGACGTATAATCAGGGTTCATACCCTAAGCTCCAAGATTAAAGATGTTACTTACCTCGAGCAAGCCAAATCCAATACCGAGCAAGAAGTACAATACTCCAAAAATTCCATTCCACGCGTATCAACCTCCATACGCCTTCCTATCTAGGGGTGGGCGTTCGGTTGGTTCGATTCAGTTTGAAAAAATTTGATTCGGTTATTTGGTTTTCGATTTTGTAAAGGTAGTAACCGAAACCGAACTGAAATAAGTTCGGTTCAGTTCGGTTTTCTAATTTCGGTTTGGTTTATTTCGAATCGGTTTTCGATTTCAACATTATCATATTGGGCTCCTTCTATGTAATAATAGGACTGGCGAATTTGTTTTTTTTTTTTCAAAACTTCGGACTTCTTGGAAATATTGTATTTATAAAAAAAATAGACTAAACTTTGCATACTATTATGGATCATAAAATTCAAACATAGTGTAAATTACAACTCTGTGTGAAATTCTCCCGGTATACTATCATATATGCTATGGAAGTTTTAATAGAGAGAAAGTCTTTAAGATTGGGAAGCTGATGGACTTACTTAATTAGGTTGGGTCTTTGATGGATTGAACCTAATAGTATTAATTTATTACCTATGGGATTAGCCTATATATAACTTAAAGAATCTATATGCTAATAATTCGGTTTTTCGGTTAATCGAACTAAATAAATTAATAACCGAAAACCGAACCGAAAAATAAAAATTTTAAGATTTTAAACCGAAACCGACCGAAAAAACCGAATAACCGAAACCGAAATAAAAATATTTTTGGCTCGGTCGGTTTCTTTGGTTCTTACCGAAATATGCCCACCCCTATACCTATCTCCTCAATTCAAGCCAAATGACTCGTATCTATTAAAAAAAGTGCAAATTAATCACAATTTACTTTAATGCTTACAATTTAATAATATACAAAAATTTCCAACTCCGCTCGAAAATTGACAGTGGGACCCACATCTCGGAATCCGATGAAACTCACAAAATCCAAACACCCGTTCTGATACGAGTCCAACCATATAAAAATTATCAAATTCTGACATCAGATTGACCTTCAAATCTTCATTTTATATTTTTGGAAGATTTTATAAAAATCTGGTTTTTCTTCCATAAATTCACGAATTCATGATGTAAATGAATATGGAATCATGAAATATAATCAATAAAGGATAAGGAACACTTACCCCAATGTTTACCCGTAAAAATCGCCCAAACATCGCCTAAACTGAGCTCCCCAACTCTATTTTTGTCAAAAATGACAGAAAATCCCCATTTATAGGGCCTCAGCTGTTTTGGGCGCCACAGGTAGCATGGGGCGCTGCCTGTGGCGCAGTTTCTAGTGTCCCAAAAATTCCCACTGCCAGGGCTAGCCCCCCACGCTACCCTAGGCGCTGGTGGCAACAAAAAATCTTTCCCGACACGAAAATGGGCATAACTCTCTCGTACGATGTCCGAATTCGATGATTATTTTGCTATGGCTCCATAATTTTAATACGGATCTAATACTTTAATCAAAACTGAATTTAGAGTTCATTTGCTTAATGTGATACCACGTATTCTTGAAGAATCGATGTCGAAACATTCTAGGTTCGATGCCGAAACATAGCAAATCAAGTCTGATTGACCTCAAATTTTGTACACAAGTTATAAATGACATAACAGACCTATTCCAAATTTTCAAAATCAGATTCCGACCCCGATATCAAAAGGTCAACTCCCCCGTCAAACTTCCAACTTAAATTTTCTATTTTAGTCATTCCAAGCCAAATTTAACTACGGACTTCCAAATAATTCTTCGGACACGTTCCTAAGTCCAAAATCACCATACAGAACTATTGGACCATCAAAATTCCATTTCGGATTCGTTTGCATAAAAGTGAAACTTCGGTCAACCCTTTTTCATTTAAGCTTCCAACATGAAATTCATTCTTCCAACCGTTGATAATTTGTGCTTAAATTTTAAATTCAAATACCGATTTAGTGATTTACTTTTAAAAGCTCAAAACTTCATTGCCACCTCAGGAAGTGTTAAAGAAGACAAAGTGGATATTCTTCATTTGGTATTATTTTACTAAATTGGTAATTAGGAATCGTTTGTCTTAGTATTTGGAAGCTTTGTTTCAAATTTGAGATCGTTTAGAGTAGATTTAGAAGGGTTGATCGAAATTAAAGTTGCAAATTCGAAAAACACTTTATTAAAATAACACAAAAACTTTATTCCAATCGGGTAGACTTTGATGAATAACTTAAAATATATGTTGACTGCAAATACCACAAAGTCACACTAATCTGATGATGTTTGGTGAACAATTGAGCAAGCACAAATTCATGTCAATCGGGTAAAGTTCATGAACAATTTAAAAGATAGGTAGAGTAAATATAGCATAAATACAAAGGAAGCTCAGACATGAACCAGGTCCATCCCTTGTGTGCATAGACACCGGCAGATTCGAGCATGTGGGATGCACGAGAAGGAGATAGGCTTAACTTGGTATAATTGATATCTCCTGATCGAAAAGGTTGCATAATTGATAAGGAAAAGGACTCCTTAATCTAAGAGAACACTATCCAAAATAAAGAAGGAGTTAGAAGTTGAGATCAACTAGAATTCTTCCACTAAGGAAGAGTAGCATTAGAACTCTAGTTATTTCTTCATCTACTAACTCTATATATTGTAGGATGTTCTCATTCTACAGGTATGCACAAAAGCAGAATTTAAACGTGAATTGAGATCAAAATAGCAAGGCATTTTGCAAGTAATTCGTATGTGATTCAAGTGTGCAAACCTGAAGCTACATGAACCAGATAGAAGAACCAGTTTCAAGTGTCTGTCTTTTATTCTAGTTCAGTTGTAGTAAGTGTTTTCATATTGTACCTTTCAGCTTTATCTAGAGGCAATTTTAATAGGTACTCAGAGTATTCAAGTTAGAGTTAACTTGAAGTTCTCGCAGCAGTTAGAGGCTAGTTACCACAACGGGGTTAAAGTTAATCCTAGGTTTACAAAAGTGTTTTGTAAATGCAATTTTTGGCTCAATGATTTAGTGGAGAGTTTTGGAAAACCCTACTGAGAAGTGGTCGTGATTTTTTTACCTTTTGAGCCAGGTGTTTTCCACGTAAAATACTTGTATTCTTTACTTTTCGCATTTACTATTTCAGTAATAGTAGGTTAAGGAATACTTAGAAGAACCAGGTCCTTCCATAATCAGTTTAAGCGAAAAAATGGACATCACACAAATCACCCTTCCCCCTCTAGTGTGGTATTGGAGTTAAAACATCAATTGGTATCAAAGAGGGTTATCCTTAAATAGGCTTACACCTTAGGAGAAGATCAATATGAGTGCACCACTTGGAAACTAGGAAGGGCAATCCACTACTAGGCCACCACTCTTCAACGGCCAGTATTACTCTTGGTGAAAAAACAGGATGAGAGATTACATCATAGGAGAAAACTATGAGCTATGGGACATTGTCACATATGGCCCACTGGCTACCATGAAGATAAATGCCGAAGGAGAAGAGGTGGCAAAGATAATAGTTGACTGCACTGCTGACGACTTGAGGAAATAGGAGAAGAATGCTAAAGCCAATAAATGGCTTGTTTGTGGACTCGATCCAGATGAGTACAGTAGAATCCAAAGTTGTACCACCGCTAAGGAAATCTGGGACATTTTACAAGTGGCCCATGAAGGAACACCTCAAGTAAAGAGGTCCAGAGGAACTCTATTGTATTCTCAATATGAGAACTTTACCATGAAGGAAGGGGAAATCATTCAAGAGATGTACACAAGGTTCACTACATTGACAAATGAACTAAAGTCTCTTGGAAGGATTATTCTTGAAGAAGATAGAGTTGAAAAGATGTTGACAAGGGTTCCGCCTGTTACTTGGGAGAGCAAAATCACTGCCATTCAGGAATCAAAGAACATAGCCACTCTCCCATTAGATGAGTTAATTGGATATCTCACTACTTATGAACTTAGGAGACAAACCATGAAAATGGATGTACCTAAGAAGGAAAGGAGCCTAGCACTCAAAATCACTGAAGGTTCTGATCTTGAAGATAATGAAGTGGCTATGATCACCAAGGATTTCAAGTACTTGAGTAGAGTAAAGGGTCCTTCAAGAAGTGGAAGCTATAGTAAATCAAAAGTTCCTGAGAGGCAAACCAATGATGGATGCTACAAGTGTGGAAAGACTGATCACCACATCAAAAATTGTCCCCAATAAGAAATTGAGTGGAAGAAAGAAAGAGCTAAATGAAGTAACAGGAAGAAGGAATAGGTTCAACCCAAAAAAAACAACAACAAAGGATCAACCAAGGCTATGGTCGCTGCTTGGGGAGAAAGCTCAGATGATGATGATGGGGATGAACAAGCACTTATGGCCATTGGAGAATCTGATGAAGAAACTGAGGTAAGTATAATTCATCTCAAAGACAAAATTAAGTTATTGTCTAAAGAAAGGTTGTCTGAGTTACTTATAGAACTAATTGATGAATCTGAGGATGTAAACAATGAAAGGGAACCGTTGTCTAAAGAATGTGTGATTTTGAAGGCTAAGTGCAAAACCTGGAAGAAAGGTGAGATCATTAGGGTTGGAAAGGTAGGTAAGATTGATTCTCACTCTATTGAGAATGTCTACTTGATAGATGGCTTAAAATACAGTCTAATCAGTGTATCACAACTGTGTGATAGAGGTAACTTGGTAGCATTCATCTCTACCAAATGTTTTGTAATTAATCTTACCACTGACAAGATTGTTTTGCATGGAAAAAGAGTAAAAAAAAGAGTGAACAATACATATATTGTAGATCTGTCCACACTTTCAGAAAATGAACTCACTTGCTTAAGTGTGTTGGATAATGATCCCCTCCTTTGGCACAAGAGACTTGGACATGCCAGTCTGAGTCAACTCAACAAATTAGTCTCCAAGGACCTGGTGATCGGGTTACCTAACATCAAGGTCAAGGATAACAAAGTTTGTGAGGCTTGTGCAAGGAGGAAGCAGGTAAGATCCTCTTTTAAATGCAAGAAAGTGGTAAGCACCACCAGGACGATGGAACTGGTCCATGTGGATCTCTGTGGTCCAATGAGAACATTAAGCAGAGGTGGTAAAAGATATGTGATGGTTCTTGTTGATGATTACTCTAGGTTTACTTGGACATTGTTCTTAACATATAAAGATGAAGCATTTGACATGTTCACTTCTTTTGTTAGAAAACTCAGAAACAACTAGGTAATCAACTTGCATCAATTAGGTCTGATCATGGCACTGAATTTGAAAATGCTAAATTTTCTGAATTTTATAATGAGCATGGCATAGATCATAATTTTTCTTCTCCTAGGACTCCATAACAAAATGGAGTAGTTGAAAGAAAGAATAGGACACTTGAAGATATGGCTAGGACTACGCTTCTTTCTAGTAAACTGCCCCATAGCTTCTGGGCAGAAGCTGTAAATACTGCATGCTACATCATAAACAGGTGCATGACTAGACCTCTTATAGAGAAGACTCCCTATGAGTTACCTAAAGGGAGAAAACCAAACATATCCCATCTTAGGGCATTTGTATGCAAGTGTTTTGTGTACAACAATGGTAAAGACTCCCTAGGTAAGTTTGATCCCAGAAGTGATGAGGGAGTATTCTTGGGATATTCTTCACATAGCAAAGCTTATAAGGTCGATAACAAAAGAACTATGTGTGTAGAAGAAAGTGTTCATGTGATTTTTGATGAAACTAACATTCTTTCTGAGAGGCAGGAACATGATGATGAAGTAATTGGGCTGGTAAGAAACTCAAATGAAACCACAGCTCAGACTGAAGCTACACTAGAGGAAGGAACAGGTGATGGAACAGGTTCTTCCACCCAGGGCAATATGATAGGGGGAATAGAACAAAGAGTAAATCATTCTCAAACCTCAAGGGAACTTGTCCATGAACCTGTTCCACAGCAACAAAACATTGAAGGAACATCAAGGGGAAACCAGTTGGTTGTGAAATCTTACAAGTATCAAAGTTCTCATCACATTGAGAACATAATCACTAATCCAACCTCTGGAATCAAAATCAGAAAGAGCACCTCAGGTATGGCACACTTTCTTGGCTCATGTCTTGTGTCTTGGGCCACCAAAAAGCAAAATTCAGTGGCCATATCTACTGATGAAGCTGAGTGTGTTGTTGTTGCTTCATATTGTGCTCAATTATTGTGGATCAAACAATAATTAATGGACTTTAGAATTGATGTTTGTTGTATCCCTATCTTTTGTGATAACACTAGTGCAATTAGTATGACCAAGAACCCGGTTCATCACAAGAGAACTAAGCACATAGATGTTAGGCATTATTTTTTTAGGGATAACTACGAAAAAGGGTTGATCACTGTGGAATTTTGTGCTACTGAAAAACAAATAGATGACATTTCACAAATGACCTAAGTAGAGATCACTTTGAAAGGAACATGTTAGAATTAGATATGATTAAGATCACCAAAAAGGACCAGTTCAAAATTCACAATGAAAAAAAAACAATTGGTTAGAAAATATGTAAATTGTGTATATAATAAGATTAAATTTTGCTCAGTCTCATACTTTCAATAGTATACTCTTGTGCCATGTGCTAAAATGACTCATTAATCTCTAATGATATTTTCTCTATTTTGGCAAATTTAGACTTACACAAGAGAATTCTCAGTGAAGAACCTGGTTCATCAAGATTATTTGGTATGTTTTCTGCACTCTGCATAATTTGAAATAATAATATTTGGATCATGAGAAGAGTCCTACATGTCACGCCCCAAACCTGGGGAGGCATGGCTGGCACCCGGTACCGTGCTGGCCCAAGCGAACCACTCTGTAAGTCATGATCGTTCGACCAAAACTAGAACATACATAGGTCGAGTTAACTGAACTCATGGGCCCACATGGCCACCACTCATAATGTGCAACTGTAAGTGGGAAAATACTGTATCAATGAACTATTTTTCTTAAAACATGAATACATATGGGACGTCAAGGTCTCTGACATACTGTACAAAATGAACCTCTATCTACAAAGCCTCTAAGATTATTTGACATCAAATGGAACAGGGTACCGGCCTACCCATAAGCCTGTAGCAAAACTATGACACGGTGACTCATAGACTCGGCTGCACTCCGAATGAGGTGGAGTCTTACTGATCCTTCGCTGAATGCTAACCTCGTCTACTATGAGGGCTCGTCAAACTGATTATCTATACCTGCAGACATGAATGCAGCGTCCCTAACAAAAGGACGTCAGTACGAATAATGTACCGAGTATGTAAGGTGGAACTGAAACATAACAATAAGTCAACATTTATTAAAGACATATAAAAATCAACCTGAATCTCTGAAGTGACACCGTATATACATACTTAGTATATGTATATATATAATTCTTCTCTTTGAGACTATTATACATATCGTATGATGCATGACTGCCCAACTGATCAGTGGTAACTGCCCGACCGGCCGTAGCGCGGTGGTAAATGCATGACTGCCCAGTTGGTCGTAGCTCAGTGGTAAATGCATGACTGCCCGATCGGCCGTAGCACGGTGGTAAATGAATATGCATGTCTGTCCAACCGATTGTAGCACGGTGGTAAATGTGTAACTGCCCAACTGGTCATAGCACAGTGGTAAATGAATATACATGTCTGCCCAACCGGCCGTAGCACGGTGGTAAATGCATGAAGATGCGTGTATCACTATATTATAAATATTAACATATTTTATCATATACCTCAATATAGACTTAGGAACGTACTTAAACATACTTGGATATAACTTTACAAGAATGAATAACATAGACATTCTTAACTGTTAAGAGTAGAGCCACTTATGGAATAACATTACGTTTATGTGTCGTTACTTGGATCATGCCAAAAGGAAAGAAGGGATAGCCTTAACATACCTGAGTCGATTCTCTTGACAATCCCTCTAACATACATCTTTTGCGAAAATATGTAACGGCGGATCGAAGTAGGGAAAAATCCGTGTGATATTCTTGAGAAAAATTGTACCGTGATCTCTTAGAATTACAAATCTCGTTGCTATTACACAGTATAACTTCGTGTGAAATTTTATTGAAGCTTCATCCGTCACTTGGCACACCTAGCATTATACCTTAATAAGGTAAGAAATCTCTTAAAATTGTTGTGCTTGAACCCCATCCGTAAGAAAATCTCTTAGCAAGTCTTAGTATCACTCTTAATAAGGTAAGAGATCAAGTCTTAAAGTTACATGTTGTGGGCCCCACTATTAGATGACTAAGCCACATATTCTCTAAATATGCCACCTATATATGAACTTAATGAGTCAAAATCATTGGCTTTGTTGGCTGCCATGTTAAGGTTTCCTTGGTCTTATCCAAGGTCCTAATTAATCATCCACTAATTCTTAATTAACTTGCTAATCTCCTATTAACCAATAATCCACATAATGAGAATTATCCCAAATTACTTAAAATACTACTCACTTTTAACATACCTCATACACCTTACTATCATGGTCATGTGGTACCTTGTATGGCACTAGTTCATAAACACAGGGTATTATAGCTTAGACCGTATTTTATCCCAAATTATCAAACTTCGACGAAAACTCACTTTTTTTATTCGCTTATCCTCTCACCTTCACGAATTTACTTATCACTTGATATAAATATCACAAGCACTTATAACCTCAAAAATAGTCTTGTCATTGAACCTATGTCAATTATCTTATGACAAATCCAACGTTGAAAAGTACGAGAACACTACCTAATTCCAAACTTCTTTGGGACTTATCCGTTACAAGTGAACCAGTTCCGTTCAAAAGAGTCCCAACCAAATTGAAGTACCTAGATTCTAGGGATACACTCCAACGTCTTTTCAAAACTGAAATTCAGTTTGATTAGACTTCTAAAAGTCTGAAAAGTTGTCGTTATCCCATTAATTACTCCTCTTTAAATTGATCAGCTTTAGTGCATTCCTCATTTCATCTCTCTCAAGCCGTCAAAATACTCTCAATCTTCTTTCATCTTCCAAACACAATCCAATTCTGTTCTCTTCCATACGCAAGCACAAAAATAGTTAACACTCCTGAAAACCCTTCATCACCACCATAAAAAACCACTTTCACACCCATTGTCACTCCTTCTAACACCCCAACTTCTAAGAAAAAAGTAAAAATGATGGCTCGCAAGGTTGTTGCTGGTGGAGAACAGATTCAAAAAATTAATGAACAACTGAAAGCGGGCAGGGAGGAAGAACCTCAAAAATCTGATGAATCATTCAAATCCGCTACTGAGGGGGAAGAAATTATTTCTTCCGAAACTGAACAGGTATCTTCCGGCCCTAAAGTTACTCCTGAGATAAGTTTTGAAGTTGGTACAAATTTGGAGAATAGGTTTGTGCTGGTAGGGTCTATAGCAGGTGTTGAAACTACAGAGTCTGGAGAAGTTGGTGGTAAAAATGAAAAGGGAAAAGAAAGAAAAAAAGAGCAAGGGATTTAGGATTGTTGTGAGGGGAAAGGGTAAAAGAGTGGTTGATTCTTCACCCCCTCCTGTTAGTTTAACCAAAGACACAGGTGCAATCGTTGTTTGGGGAGAAAAATCTGGTGGAGTAGAGGAGAGTGTAAAGAAAATAGGGGGAAGTGGGTCTTGCAAAACTGATGAAGGGCTGGTTCAACTTGGGAAAAATAGAGATGAACTTGTTTCATCTGAACAGGAAACCCTCGTAGACCTACTGAAAAGAGTAACTGAGAGTTATAATCCAAAGAAGAAAGAAAGTTCAAAGGCTAAAACCCCTAGCACTGCTACAGCAAACAAGAAAAAGGGAGGTTGCCCCTTCTGTTACTGCTAAAATTCCTCCCACAAGAGGAAGAGCCACAAGAAGTCAGCTAAAGCAGAATGAGGCAAAACTACAGAAATCCTTAGAAGAAAGAAGATGAAAAGCAGTTGCTAAGGGAAAGAAGAAGATGGATGAGCCTGTTGAGGCTGTTGACATTGATGAGATGGACCTGGTCCTTCGAGATAAAGATGAGACTAAAGAAGTGGAGGTTCTGACTCCCAAATCCAAGAAAGCCAAGACTTCCACTACGAAGTCTGTTTCAGAGTCAAAGTCTACTGAACCATCCACCTTGGCAAAAAGAACAAGGTCTGTTGTGAAGTCAAAACAAGTGAAAATTGTTGAGGAAGAAGAATGGAGTGGAGAGGAAGAAGATGATTCTGACACTGAGAAAGACAAGATGGCCAAGTTTGGCAAGAGGACAATTTTGAAGGGCATACTCCTTAGGGACTTGGAGGAGCAGTGAATGGTGTTGCTTTTGGAGAATATGGAATTGCAAGGCTGGAAGGACATGGTCCTTCGGATGGCTGGCAAGTTGGCCAGGAATGAAATTGTTGAGTTTATGGCAAATGGTGAGGTGAAAGATGGAAGGGTTACTAGTATAGTGAAAGGAGTTCAAGTCTCCTTCGATGTGAAGGAGTTGGGAGAAATTCTGGGTGTACCTGCTGAGTGGTACAAGGACTATACAAAGCTTAAGTGGTCAAGCCTAGAAAATCTTCCTGCTGCCCTTTCCATTACCAGAAAATTCAGTGACAATGAGAAGGAAGTTGAGCCCAAGGATGTGTACAAGAGTGAGATGAAGCCACTCCATAAAGTGTTGTTTGAATTTGTCAACAAATGTATTCTGCCAAGGCAGATTAATTGGCCTGGATTTATAATCCAGCTTCTTGATAGGGTTCTAAATGACACCAAGACTCATGCCATTTCCTATGGCTTCATTCTCACATCTGTACTTGCACATTTCAAGGTACCTATGAAGAAGTGGGAGGTTGGTACAAGCAAGGATCATTTTGGGGCAAATACTCTGATTGCTTGTGACTATGAAGTCCATGCCACTCCTAAAGAACCCGGTTCATCCAAGAAGGCACCAGTGAATAGCAAGGTGCAAGCCTTGGTGCAAGAAAGTGGGGCTAAGGATGCTGAGATTGAGAGGCTGAAGAAGAGGTTGGCAGAGGTGGAGATTGAGAGAGATGCTCTCAGAACTGAGATAGCAAGAGAAAAGGAGAAGAATAATGGCATTCTTCAAGATATGCTGAAACTCCTCCTAGCCAAAAACCAAGCACCTAGTTCTTCCCAGCCTTAAGCCTCCTAGCCTAATGTAGATCAACAGTGACCTAGTTCGGGAATTTTGTTGTTGTTGTTTTTGCTCATGCTTTCAGTGTTTTTATTTCTTCTTATGCTTTGTGGTAGAATCTTATCAATCATCAATGAAATTCACTGTCTTTTGCTCTAACTGTTGGTTTATATTTATTTTATGGTTAATATCCTTAGCTTGATCTATGATGATTAATCCATGATTGCGTTTGAAGTAGCCAGTGGCCATGAGTAAGTTAAAAAATCTGGTTATCTTACATATTTATGCAACTTTTCGATGATGCCAAAAGAAGGAAAAGGTTGTGCTTTAACTTTGAACAGTGATGTTTATAACCTGATGAACCTTGTCCTTGATGATAAGTGATAAAAAGGTAAAATATTTCTAACATTGTGTTGATGTTGAGCTAAGTTGAAACAGGGCCTAAGCTTATGAAAAAGTACATAGTTTGTCATCATCAAAGAGGGAAAATTTGTTGGCCCAAGTGAAGGTTTGTTTTGAAGATTGACAAAGGAAGCTCAGGCATGAACCAAGTCCATCCCTTATGTGCATAGACACGGGAAAATTCGAGTATGTGGGATGCACAAGAAGGAGATAAGCTTAACTTGGTATAATTGATATCTCCTGATTGAAAATGTTGCATAATTGATAAGGAGAAGGACTCCTTAATCAAAGAGAGCACTATCCAAGATAAGGAAGGAGTTAGAAATTGAGATCAACTAGAACTCTTCCACCAAGAAAGAGTAGCATTAGAACTCTAGTTATTTCTTCATCTACTAACTTTATATATTGCAGGATGTTCTCATTCTACAGGTATGCACAAAAGCAGAAGTTAAACATGAATTGAGAGCAAAATAGCAAAGTATTTTGCAAGCAATTCGTATGTGATTCAAGTGTGCAAACCTGAAGCTACACAAACCAAATAGAAGAACCAGTTCCAAGTGTTTGTCTTTTATTCTAGTTCAATTGTAGTAGGTGTTTTCATATTATACCTTTCTTTATCTAGAGGCAATTGTAATAGGTACTCAGAGTATTCAAGTTAGAGTTAACTTGAAGTTATTGCAGTAGTTAGAGGTTGGTTGCCACAACGGGGTTAGAGTTAATCCTATGTTTACAAAAGTGTTTTGTAAATGCAGTTTTTGGCTCAGTGATTTAGTGGAGAGTTTGGGAAAATCCTACTGAGAAGTAGGTCATGGTTTTTTCACCTTTTAAGCCATGTGTTTCAAACGTAAATTACTTGTGTTCTTTACTTTCCGCATTTACTATTTCAGCAATAGTAGTTTAAGGAATACTTAGAAGAACCAGGTCCTTCCATAATCAGTATAAGCGAAAAATTGGACACCACACAAATTACCCCCCTCTTGTATGGTATTGAAGTTAAAATATCAATGGCTAAAGTGGGCTATGTGGGCACGGTTCACACGACCATTTGTCCCTTACAATGAATCCTAACCACCGAGCCTTAGCTAATTTCTTCCTTGATAAAAACCTTAATCCGAGGGTAATGATCTGTAGTATTCGAAGTCGAGCTTGAGAGGGATCGAATACTGTTAATGCAAAATGAACGCCCATTGACTCCGGTTTTAGAGCGGCCTTCGAATCTAAGTTAGCACGTTTTACTGTTGCCTCGTTAAAAACCTTGTCGAAAAACCCATTTTGGGACAATACCGGCTCAAGAGAAAAAGAGTACAACGCGTGCTTTCAGACCTATTACCCACATCTATCCTTGGTTGTTGCTTGCAAGTGTTAGTCCGATTCATAATATTATTTAAGAGTAAATGAGATCGTACATTAGCAGTAGTACCGCTTTAAGTGTGTCACATTCTAGTTGTTCGATAGCTGCATATCGTTTCCTGCTTCGGGTTTGTATGAGCCCTTGTCGGTAATTCCGACAACTCAATATGGTCCTTCCCAATTTGGTCCTAGATTCCCCTCGTTCAGGTTTCAGGCGCGTAATGTTACTTTCCTCAACACCAAGTCCCCGATCTTGAAGTGTCAGAGGTTGGCTCTTCAGTTATAGTATCTTTCTATCCGCTATTTCTGTGCGGCCAACTGGACTACGGCGGCTTCACGCCTTTCATCCAATAGTTCCAGGCTTATGATCATGGCCTCGCCATTTGACTATGTAGTCGCATATTGGAACCTGTGGCTTGGTTCTCCCACTTCAACTGGTATTAAGGCCTCGGCCCCGTAGACCAACAAAAATAAAGTGGCCCCGTTACTAGACTTTGATGTCGTACGAAATGCCTATAGGACTTTAGGCAATATTTCCTTCCATTTCTCTTTGGCATCGGTCAACCTCCTTTTTAGGTTTTGAAGTATGGTCTTGTTTTTTTATTCCGCCTGACGTTCCCACTAGGGTGGTAAGGTGTTGATAGTATCTTCTTAATCTTGTGATCTTCAAAAAATTTATTTACCTTGCTGCCGATGAATTACTTCCCATTATCGCACACGACTTCGGCCGGTATTCCAAATCGACATATTATGTGGTCCTAGATGAAGTAAATGACTTCTTTCTCCCGGACCTTTTCGAATGCTTGAGCCTAGACCCATTTGTAAAAATAATTAGTCATGAATAGTATGAATTGATCTTTACCGGGTGCCCATGATAGGGGACCGGCGATGTCCATTCCATATTTCATAAATGGCCACGAGGACGAGACCGGGGGGAGTAGCTCTCTCGGTTGATGGATCATTGGTGCATGTCTCTGACAGTCGTCACATTTTCGTACGAAGTCCTTCGCATTTTTCTCTATTTCGGTCCAATAATAGTCGGCCCTCATTAATTTGTAAACCAAAGATTCTGCCTCCGAATGATTTTTGCAAGTGCCTTCATGAACTTCTCTCAAGGCGTACTCTGTATCTCTCGGCCCCAAGCATCTGGACAATGGGTCGTCGAACATTCTCCTGAACAATGTCCCTTCGACCAAGCTAAATCTAGCAGCCTTGGTACGCAGGGATCTCGATTCTTTGGGATCCGAGGGCAATTTCCCAGTTTTCAAGTAGTCTATATATTTGTTCATCTAATCCCAGTTTAAACTCGTTGAGTTTATTCTTCTATCACCGATTTCATGAGCTATATGACTTTTCCCGAACTGAATTCATCTTCATCAACCGATAACCCCAAGTTAGCCAAATTATCGGCCTCATTGTTCTGATCTCGGGGCACGTGTTGTAGGGTCCAGTCCTTGAATCGATGCAACGCTACATGTAGTTTGTCTAAATACCTTCGTATCCGTTCCTCCTTTACTTCGAACGTCCCGTTGACTTGATTTACCACGAGGAGGGAATCGCACTTGGCTTCGGCCACCTTGACCCCAAGGCTTTTAGCCAATTCGAGAACTGCAATCATGACCTCATACTCAGCTTCATTGTTAGTCAATTTCACAGTTCTAATAGACTACCTAACTATATTCCCCGTAGACGGTTTCAGAACGATGCCGAGCCCGGACCCTTTTGCGTTCGAGGCACCGTCTGTAAAAAGGGTCCAAATTTCTGAGGTAGTCCCCCGAGGTCAGCAATAATTCTCTTTCGACTTCGAGCGCTAAGGCCGGCGTAAAGTCGGCCACGAAGTCAGCCAAAATTTGAGATTTTATGGTGGTTCAGGGTCGATACTCGTTATTGTACCCGCTTATTTCGGCGGCCTATTTAGCCAACCATCCTAAGAGTTGAGGCTTGTGCATGATGTTCTTCAGTGGATAAGAGGTTATGACACATATGAGGTGGCATTGAATGTACGATTTTAACATTCTGGAGGCACTTAGCAGAGCTAGCGCCAATCTTTCTAGGTGAAGATACATTATTTCGGCCTCGCCTAGAGTTCTACTAACGTAGTAAATAGGGAATTACGTACCCTCCTCTTTCCGGACTAAGACTTCACTTACAGCCACCTCGAAACTGCCAAGTAAAGGTACAGTTGTTCATCCGTTCGGAGTGCGGAGCAGGGGCGGAGTCGAACGGTACCATTTGAGTTTTTCCAAAGCTTGTTGGCATTCCTAGGTCTAGGAAAAGTTATTCTTCTTCTTTAACAGTGAGAAGATCCGATGGCTTTTGTTTGAGGACCTCGATATAAACCAGCCCAGGGCAGCTATACGCCCGGTCAGCCTTTGAATGGCCTTGATGTCGTCCACCACGGTGATTTTCTCTATGGATTTGATTTTGTCGAGATTGATCTCGATCTCTCGATTGGATACCATGAACCCGAGGAATTTTTGGATCCGACCCCGAATGCGCACTTTTCCGGGTTCAACTTCATATTGTATCTCCTCAATATGTCGAAGGTTTCCTGCAAATGTTTCAAATGGTCCTTTGCTCGCAGGGACTTGACTAACATGTCGTCAATATAAACTTCCATTGATTTTCCTATCTGTTCTTCGAAAATCCGGTTTACTAGGCATTGATAGGTGGCACCGGCATTCTTTAATCCGAATGGCATTATGTTATAACAATAGGTGCTGAATTTAGTGATAAAGGAAGTCTTTTCTTGATCGCCCAGGTCTATCCAAATTTGGTTGTACCCGAAATAGGCATCGAGAAAACTGAGTATCTCGTGCCCGGCTGTCGCGTCGATCATCTGATCGATGTTAGGAAAAGAAAAAGGATCCTTAGGGCGTGCCTTCAGATTTTTATAATCCACACACATTCCTAGCCTTTAACTTCCTGAATGGGTCCTATTTTAAGGCACATAGATACATCGTCCTTGATGAATGCATGCTTGACTTCGGACTGAGGTATCCTCTTATGTTTAACCGGATGGAACTTCGGGTCCAAACTCATCTTATGAGTGGTCACCTCCGGCGGGATCCCTGTCATGTCAAGATGGGACCAAGCAAAATAATCAACATTAGCTGTAAGAAATTCAATAAGTTTTTTCCTGAGCTCGGGAGTTAACCCCGTGCCAGGTATACCTTCCGATTGGGTAAGTGTTCGATCAATATGACTTTCTCTAGCTCCTCGACTGTTGATTTGGTGGCATCAGAATCATCAGGAGCTATGAACGATCTAGGAACTCCGTAGTCATCCTCCTCGCCTACTCCTTGTTCTTTCGGTTTGGTCGGGGCCGGTACTAGTACCGGTGATTGCTATCTAATTTTTTTCCTTCCTGGTCGGCTCCGTGTTCGATGTCGAGACCACGAGCACTGGGAACACCTCGTTGACTGTGAATATTTCCTTTGCGGTTGGGTGCTCTTCGTAGTCCGTCTTGATCCCTCCGGGTGTAGGGAATTTCAGTGCCTGGTGTAATGTTGAGGGTATTGCCCTCATGTTGTGAACCCATGGCCTTTCGAATAAGGTTTTATACCTCATGTCCCCTTCAATCACGTAAAATTTTATGTCTCGGATCGTCTCGCCGGTGTTCAAGGGACGAGTTATATCTCATTTAGTAGTTTCACATGCCATGTTAAATCCGTTCAACACCTGGACTGCGGGCACTATTTGGTCTTGTAACCCTAATTGCTCTACAACCATCGATCTAATAATGTTGGTTGATCTTCCTTGATCAATCAACACACGTTTAACTCGAGATTTGTTGATAAGTACAAATATCACTAGTGCATCATTATGAGGTTGTACGATGCCCTCGGCATAATTTTTGCTGAACGAAATGGTTACCTCCGAGACGTAATCTCGAGTGCATTTTTCCCTCGTGATGGATAGTTTAGTGCGGTTTATCATTGGCCCCTGTGGGACATTGACCCCTCCGATGATCATGTTGATAGCGTGCTGAGGTTCTTCTTGTTCGGTCTGTTTGTCGGACTGTAATGGTTAATGCCACTTGGTTTCCTTGATGCGCCCAATGGCTGATACGATGCTGATTACATCAACGTTGAAGTTATACTCTGATAATCTTGGTGCTTCCCTTCCCCCGAGCGTCCTGTCAAAACCATTCTTTCTCATCAAACCTCGGTTATTGGTCCCACAGTCGCTTCTCTGCTCATTCCACGTGGGTTATACCCGGACCCATTTCCCCTTAGATCTACACTGTATGGTTGATACCGATATCGGATTGGTCTTGATTCATGATTGTCGGCTCTCTTAGGCATGTCGTCAGTTCTAATGGAATAAACGGACCCAGAAAGGGTTCCGAGTTAGTCATCCTCGACTCTAATTTTTGACTGGTACCTATTATGGACGTTGTCCCAAGTGACCGCCGCGTACTCTACCAAATTTTGTTTCAGCTGTTGTGAAGCCAAGGAGTTTTGGGGGTTAATTCCTTGATTGAATGCCTAAACGGCCTAGTCGTTCGCAACCGGAGGCAAGTCCATTCGTTCCATTTGAAACCTTGACATGAACTCCCTGAGCATCTTGTTGTCCCTTTGCTTAACCTTGAAAATGTCAGATTTTCTGGTCTCGACCTTGAAAAACCCCGGCATGAGCCTTTACAAAAACATCTGCGAGCATAGCGAACAAATCAATGGAATTTGGGGGCAAGTTGTGGTACCATATCATTGCACTTTTTGACAGAGTTTCCCTAAATTTCTTTAATAACACTAACTGAATTTCATCGTCTTCCAAGTCGTTACCTTTGATGGCGCATGTGTAGGAGGTCACATACTCATTCGGATCCGTGGTTCTTTTATATTTTTGAATATCGGGCATACGAAACCTCTTCGGGATTGGCTTTGGTGCCGCGCTCGAAGGAAAAGGCTTTTGGACAAATTTCTTGGATTCCGGGCCTTTCAATATCAGAGGCTCTACTGGGATTTGATCGACCCGGGAATTATATGTCTCCACCTTCTTGTCGTTTGCCTCAATTCTCTTTTCACATAATTCCACCTGTTTCGTTAATGCTTCAAGCATTTTCATCACTTCAGGGCTGACACCGGGGTTAGTTTCACCCTGCCTTTCGGTGATCTGCTCATTTCTTCGGGTGTTCTCCTGGGATGGTTCGGGCTTAACTCTGCTGGAGGCGCAGCTTTGATTTTGCAGCCGCACTATCTCTGCATATTGAGCCTGCAATATTTCGATGATCAATCGTAGACTGAACTCGTCGCCTTCGGGAGCTCCTCGAGCCGTTGGTCGGGCTCCTCCGTGAAAGTTGTTCTTGGGGTGGGTATGCAGGTTGGCATTGATGGCCACCTGCGAGTTAGCATCGATTGGGTCTGCAACTGAGATTCCGTTGGGATCGGCAGGGGGCACCTCATTGCTAGGCACCAGATTGTTGTTTTGGCCATGATGGCCAGACTCAGCCCCAACGTCCAAGCGAGCAGACTGAGAATTTGACATTTTAAAACTGGCCTGAAATTGAGACTTTAAAGAATAAGTGTAAAATAGACAGTGTATAACAAACCCGATAGGTCATTTTGAGAATTTAAGTTCCGTTCGGCGGCATAAGGCCCTGAGTAGCTTCGCATTATGTGTATTTACTTGCGTGCATGGTTGAATTTAGTTACCGGATGATTTGGAGTGATTTGGGACACTTAGTCCCTAAAACGAAAGCTTAAGTCTTAGGATTTTGACCGTAGTCGGAACTGTATGAAGACGACTCTGGAATGGAGTTATGTCGGTTCCGTTAGCTCCGTTGGGTGATTTTGGACTTAGGAGCGTGTCTGGATTGTGTTTTGGAGGTCCGTAGCTTATTTAGGCTTGAATTGGCGAAAGTCAAATTTTTGGAGTTTTGGACCGGTAGTGGAATTTTTGATATCGGAGTCGGAATCCGATTCTGGAAGTTGGAGTTGGTCCGAAATGTTAAATATGACTTGTGTGCAAAATTTGGGGTCAATCAGACGTTGTTTGATAGGTTTCGGCATCGGTTGTAAAAATTTGAAGTTTCAAGTTCATTAAGTTTAAATTGGAGGGTCATTCATGATTTTAGCATTGTTTGATGTGGTTTGAAGGCTCGACTAAGTTCGTATGGTATTTTAGGATTTGGTTGGTATGTTGGTCGAGGTCCTGGGGGCCTCGGGTGAGTTTCGAATGGTTAACGGATCAAATTCAAACTTAGAAGGAAATCTGAAGTTTCTGCCTTCTGGTGCAATCGCACCTGCGGAACTTGGCTCGCAGGTGCGACCACGCAAAAGCGCAATGGACATCGCAGGTGCGCAAGGTCCGCAGAAGCGGAATGGATTTTCGCAGGCGCGCACGCGCAGGTGCGACCCTTTCATCGCAGGTGCGGAGGCAGAGGGGGCAAGTGATTTGTGCAGAAGCACTCATTTTGTTCGCACAAGCGCACGCGCAGGTGCGAGCCCAGGCTCCGCAGGGGCGGAAATGCCTGGGCAGTATTCAAAACCAAAGGGCTTCGTGATTTTTGTCATTTTGGACTTTGCAAAATTGGTGTAGGGCGATTTTTGAGAGCATTTTCGAGGGATTTTCAGAGGAAGCTTTAGGGTAATGATTCCTAACTTGTTTTTGGTTGTATTCCATTAATCTATAATTGTTTTCTCCATTTAATTTCAGATTTTTTAGGTTGAAATTGGGAAAATTAGAAGAACTTCTTCAATAAAGATTTCGAGTTTTGAAAGGGGATTTGTGGTCGGATTTGAGTAATTCTTATATGGTTGGACTCGTGAGTGAATGTGTGTTCGTATTTTTTGGTTTTTACCCGATTTCGAGATGTGGGCCCGGGTCGACTTTTTAGGATGGATTTCGAAATTTTTACCTTAATCTTGATTTCATTAATTTGATTAGCCTAATATAGTTGTATTTATGATATGTAATTGTTTTGGCTAGATTTGGGTCATTCGGAGTCGGATATTCGTGGGAAAGGCATTGTGACCGATTGATTGATCTTGGTTCGAGGTAAGTATCTTGCCTAACCTTGTGGGGGGGGGATTCCCCCTTAGGATTTGAGTCTTCTATGTTGATTGTAGTCCATGTACGTGAGGTGACGAGTACGTGCTCGGACTTATTTGTGGAAAGTTGGCCTTTTTGGGTTCTTAGGTCCTTATATTCACTGAGTATGAAGTTGTTCTTGATATGATTAAGTTTCTATTTACTAGTTTCACCTCTACATGCTTTAATTAGAATTAATTGCTTTCAGGATTCATTTTTATTGCCTATTTGACTCTTATTTGACTTAACTGAAGATTTTACCTCCTCTATTGTCATGCTATCTTTTCATAATGCTTATCTTTATTTAAAAATTATTATTATCTCATCCTATAATTTGTTCAGTCTTAATTGAGGTTATGATTATCTTTCTGCTGCTTATCCTTAATTGAATTGTTGAATATCCTTCGAAATTCCTCAATCTTAAAAGAAGTTTTAGAAATCCTATATCTTAGTCGAGTTGTTTTATTTGGAAATTATTTGACTCGTGTTAGATTCCCTATTGTTGAAATGTATATTGTGGGATCGTTGCTACATATTAGTTTTTCCTTGTTGAGTTGTTCTCTTTACGCCTGACATCATTTACTGTTGTTATTCCTTGTGAATTGGTTCTACTATTTCTTTGTGAATTAAAGTTCTTGAGTTGATTTACTTGTCGTACTTTGTATTATTGTCATTGTTGTTGTTGTACTTGTTGTGGTGATGCACGAGGTTTCTGTCGTGCGGTTGTGGTTATTGTGATGCATGAGGTTTCTGCTGTGCGGTTGTTATTATTGTAATGCACGAGGTTTTCTGCCATGCGGTTGTTATTATGGGGTTGCACGAGGTTTCTGTCGTGCTATTATTACTATTGATATTTGCACATGCGGTGTGACAAGGCGGGATATGTATATATATATATATATATGGGTTGCGCATGTGGCGAGACAAGGCGGGAACATTATTATGCACGTGTGGCGAGACAAGGCGGGCATTTATGTTACTATTGCACACGTGGCGAGACAAAGTAGGCTGTGTTAGTGATTGATTTGTGATGATTTATGGCATGGGGGCATTCTTGTTGTTGATATTTGTGAAGTGGCATACATACCAGTATGAGCTTTATCTTGTGAAAGCTGTGAGAAAATATTCTATGTGTTGTCCGTTCTTTTTCCTTATGCTTATTTGCTAATATGGACTAT
This sequence comes from Nicotiana tabacum, assembly GCF_000715075.1. Lineage (NCBI taxonomy): Eukaryota > Viridiplantae > Streptophyta > Magnoliopsida > Solanales > Solanaceae > Nicotiana > Nicotiana tabacum. Next base: position 89,310,969 of record NC_134096.1, on the reverse strand, counting down.
GGTAGGACACTTGCACAAGCATACACATAGTTAAGCACTCTTATCGGATAAGAGGTATTCTTGATATTGTTGAGCATAGATGCCCACCCTTGTTTACTTGCCTTCTATGTGAGAATGACTCTATTGGCATGTGAGTCGTCAGTGCAGTTATGAGGTGTTATGAGGGCACAAGATGCCAAGTGTTAGGGTTCAGATATTGAGACCCATGAGTTATGAATTGTCCGAGGTTCGGTACCTCGTGGAGTTGTTGACTAAAACCTGATGTAAAAGCGGTTGTAGTTGCTGAGTCATTACTTTCCCTTGCTGTATTTGTGATTCTAGATTTAGGTTATGTTCCATTTATTTTTCTGTGTCATTTTCATTGATATTTCGGTGACACTTGTTGTTTCCTTCCTTATTGTCATTACTGTACTGTGAGCCATATTGCATAGTCTTTATGTAGACATCATACTTCTGCTGCTCATATACTTGTACCTGTTTAGTTAATTAGACCATTGAGTGTCTTGACTGTTCCTCGTCACTACTCCACCGAGGTTAGTCTTGATACTTATTGGGCACCGCTGTGGTGTGCTCATGCTACTCTTCTGCACATTTTTGTGCAGATCCAGGTATTTGTTCGTTAGCTAGCTGTGTGGACTGTCGCTACGGAGACTCAAGGTAAACCTGTCGCTGCGTTCGCAGGCTTCGGAGTCACCATCAAATTTTCGTTTTGCACTGTTTATTCCTATTTCTGGACAGTTGTATTTAGAGGCTTTCTAGCAAAAAAGAACTTTGTAAAGCTTATGACTTGTACTACCGGTTTTGGGAATTTGTAAGAGATTCTATTTAAATAATGTTATTGTTTCAATTATTGTTAGGCTTACCTAGTCCCTAAGACTAGGTGTCATCACGATACCCAAACGGAGGGGAAATTGGGTCGTGACATAGTGTTATGGAGATTTGTATCAAACCACCACTATTATCCTTATCCCCACGGTGGGCGCCAAACTGTTTACCCTTAAAATGAATAACAATTAAATTTATACGCGATTTTAAGGATATGTGGATTGCTTCAATAAATACAAAAAATCAAGAATGTTAGATAGACGTATTAAACATAAAATGAATAGCCAAACCAGTTATGACGTTAAGGTCGGGCTCGTATTCAAGGTGAATAATAGTTTTATCTTCGATCGGACCCTTGATTCGAAGCCAAATGTATATGAAGAACTATGATTAAAATAAGAACTTTTCGATAACTAGAAAGCAGAGAAATAAGTTTGTATTGCCTTGATATGCGTGTTATTGTATCCCTATTGAGTAAAAAACTTCCCCTCTATATAGTAGGAGAGTTTCATCCCTAGTATAATTCCAAAAAGGGTAAAAATGGTCCTTTCTCGTCAATTATTGATAAACTACCGACATCATGCGAGATCCGCGTCGTGATTTCCGGATGGGTGCGGATATCACGGCCTTCTGTTAGTCGTGTGCAACCGTTCATAGTGCTTTCCGAGGTCTCGGAACTCGTTCTGGGTTCGGGGAATGTTATCTCGTCGGGCCCGATGGAGAGTATCACGTTCCAGCCTCGATCTAAAGAGTTCTCAACTTCGGTCTCGATCTCATACATTCATACTCTTACTTCGTTTGACTTACCGGAAAGTCGGTGTGAGCGCTAACCCCAAGTTCGCCCGTATGCAGGTTTAAGAACTGCGCGAATCAGTTTTAAATCATGTTTTTGCATATTAATCTTCCCGTCGGAATACAAAGTTCAAAGTAAAAAAACATCTAGTTTTCAATCAGTATTCATACATTGAGGTCTTACATTTTCAAAGTACCGCTAATTGTACAATTTTACAAATTACAAAAATCATAGTGAGAAAATGCGTTTATCGCCAAAAGATGATGGATGAGAATTATACTTCATTCTTAATCAAATGTTTCAAATTCATAAATTTAAGTGGGCGTTTGGACATAAGAATTGTAAAATTTCGGGAAAAAGTAAAAACAATTTCAAATGAAAATGTTATTTGAAAATTAAAGTTGTTTTTGGACATGAATATAATTTTTGGGCTATTTTTAAATTTTTGTAAGTGATCTGAAGTGAAAATTTTGAAAAATAGTTTTTTAGAGTTTTTCAAATTTTTAAAAAATTTCGAAATTCATATTCAAGTGAAAATCGAAAATATCATAACCAAACACTCATTTCGAAAAAAGTAAAAAAAAAAATCGAAAAATGAATCTTTTTTATTGCAAAACAGGCCTTAAATTTCGGATACAATTTAAGGACCCGTTTGGCCATAGATTTTGCCAAAATAAATTTGGGTTTTATTTGGCAAACATGTGTTTAGTCATAGATTTTGCCTACATTTTGGCAAAATTTCAAATCCCAAATACCAAAATCAGCTCAAAATATTACTATTATATTTTTTTAAAATTGCCCCAAACTTTTGTATTTTATAAAAGAGCCCACAATTTATTATTTTGTAACAATATTGCTTCATCTTCTCGGTCACCTGATAGTTATCATGTAGTTCATTATAAAAATAATAATTTTGTATCAAATTTATTTATGTTTAGTACTATGGTTTGTGATAATATAGTGAATGTTATTGATAATGATATTGTTGGGTATTTATAATAGTTTTTAAAACTTGTGTGTATAAGTCATATTTTATATTTTTTTAAATTATATTTTAAAAATTGATGTTTAAATATATTTTCATTTTAAAATCAAACTTCACCCAAATAAATTTTTCAGAACTAATTTGATAATCTAATATTCAAACGCTAGCTAAAATTAAGTGGAGACCTAAAAACGGTAACCAGATGGGAAACCAAATAAAAGGAAGTTTATTTGACCTGTCAGTGGTTAATATTCTTATCTTTTGGGCTCCTCCTGTAGCGTATTATTCCAGCTACTCACCAATAATACGGAGTGTTTTGACTGGCCTGCGTTAAGGAAAGAGGCAAAGAAGGGACAGAGCAAATTACGAATTCAAATCGGGGCAATGAATCCAGACGCAGTTGCAACGGCATTCGTGGAGCACTACTACTCCACCTTCGATTCGAATCGGGCCGGGCTTGCGAACCTGTACCAAGAAGGTTCTATGTTAAGTTTCGAAGGGGTGAAGATTCAAGGAGCTCAGCATATTGTGGCTAAGCTTACCAGTCTGCCTTTCCAGCAGTGCAAGCACCAGATCAACACCGTCGATTGTCAGCCTTCTGGTCCTATCGGCGGCATGCTTGTCTTTGTTAGTGGCAATCTTCAACTTCCCGGCGAAGAGCACGTCCTCAAGTTCAGTCAGGTATTTTCCCCATTACCAAGTGCTCTTTTATTGCTGTTCCATGTGCTTAATTATTATAATCGGCGATCTACTTATGTATTTCACAATCTGTAATAGTATAATTTTTAAATCAGTTATCAAACGAAAATGGATGGAATTTAGATTTCCTTTTTCGAACACCAGTTGACTTTCCCTTTGGGTAGGGACGCATGTAAAGTTTAAGGTATGGGTTCATTCGAATTCACTAGATAGTACAATAACTGATTTCGAACCCAATGAATCAAATGAGTTGTGGCAGAATCCCGAACTCGAACTCATAAATGCAAATCCTGTATCTGCCTCTGCATTTCGGATCTCATGATGTTAGTCGCCTCGCCTTTTGTGGAGTGAGATTCTAAAAATTTGGAGATAGGCATGTGATATATATACTTTTGGTTTACTGCTGGGGGACAAGTTATGCTAACATGTTAATAATACAATGGCTCTATGTGAAGATATAAGCAAAATTCGTGTAGTATGGGCTATGGCCTTGATGGTAACTCGTAAGTATGTTTGCAGACTTTGATGGATGTAATAGTGGGAAGATGAGTTCTTCGTGCATTTTCGTTTGTATTCTGACATTAAAATGTGGCAGCACCGATCATGTCTATATGTCTTGATCGTTTTTTTTTTAAAAAATTTTAAAGTTGTTTACTAGATGTCAGACTTGTAATTGGACAGGATATATGTCTCTCTGTGTGTGTGTTTACAAAATGGTGGTATTGGAACTAGCTTGCGCACCTCGACTAATTCACTCTACAACTTGCTACAATCCTCAAATGTGGGCGCCTCTACGCAGGTGCCCGGTAATATGCCCACCAACTGTGGAGGAAATAGGCTCTTACTGAGTGCTTTTTAGTTGTTGATGGGTTAGGCTTTTACTGAGTGTTGTGACTTGGATTTAAACCTTAGACCTCGAGCTTGTTATTTTTATGCCTTGACCACTCAATAATCCCTTTGGGAGCAAGATACAACAACAACAACAAAAAACCCAATATAATCCCACATAGTAGGTTCTGGGGAGGGTAGTGTGTACGCAGCCTTACCCCTACCTTGTGGAGATCCCTTTGGGAACAAGATATTTGTCCTATATACTATTAAATGTGAATTTTGTTATGCTAGGACTCTGTTGATGCTCACATGTCTAGTTGCTCTTTTTTCCTTAGTCATTCTCTTTGTTTTTGCTTTTTTTTGTCTCATTGAATAGTATGTGTATCTTTGAAAAATTATTTAGCTGCATTTCTCTTCAATGATCCAAGTAGGAGTTCGGACAATATTTGGTTGAAGTTGAAAAAATTATTTGAAGTATTGTCTTGGCATAACGAATTTTCACATAAAGAACAGTTGGAAAATGCAACATTAAATTCTGCAGTCTGCAAATGCGAAGCTTCTCTTGTCAGTAAAAAGAAAAACATAAGTGAAAATACAAACAAACAGGGGACAACTGTAAAACCTTTTTCATCTCCACCATTGCAACTAAGAGTTTTTGGCATATTTGGTACTGTAGTATCATGGTAAGTGTAAGTTGGTCCTTTATGAATCACTTTTAAAGCTTGGTCCTTTCAATAACATCAAGTTGAATAATGGCTGTTAAACACTGGACAGAAATCCCGTCACTTTACTAGACAAGTCCTTTATAAGGGAAAGGAACATCTTCCTTCCTCACAACCCACCAAAATGAGGAGAAATTTAATGGATTATCATTTTACCCAGAAAATCCTGCTTGATAAAGTGTTTCATCTGCCACGACAAATCTGTGAAAATCAATTTTGGTTTTTCCGTGAATCATCATTCACCATGACGATCCTCCGTTCACATATGCACAACTAATCTTGCTCAGTTTATTGCTGCAGACCAGGTTGAATCCCTTGAAATAGAGGGAATTATCTTGAATATTTTCTTTGATGCAGCCTTCTCTCTGTTTGTAATGCCAAAATTAAATTTTTTTCCTGTTGCTAATGTATCCATAGTTTGGTCTAAGGATACTCGGACTTACAATTGCTAACGGCACTATAAAAAGCAAAATTTCTTTTCCAAAGCAATGGTTGTATGCTTGGGTTAGCAAAGCTTATATTTAGGGTTTTGGAAAGGCTTTTTCTCCTTCCAGTTCATGGTTAGTTGCACATGTAGACTTGAATATACGTTTCGGTAGAACCTAGTAGCTTTGGCCTATATCTTGTATATGTGTAAAAAATCACTAAATATGTTTAAAAAATTAAATTCAGAAGCCAGCTACTAGCGCTTGAGGTTGTTGTCCGAGAATCCAGAACCCATAAAGTTCAAAGGTCAAATCCACCTCTGCTTGGTTGACTAGGAACGTGTTTTCAACCAAATTTTAACAGCAGTATTTTTTAGGCAAGAAGTGTTTAAGTTGATGTTATTTATTGGAGCCAGTCTGTTAGCAGTGATACATGAAAAACCAAGATAAGGGTACCAAATATGCCAGAAGCTATTTCAAATACGGTGATGGCTTCCTTCACTTTTTGTCTTTGATAAAGTTTCAGGGACCCTTACGACGACCCAACTTCTTTTGACAATCTAGAATTCGAATAGAATGATAAATATGTTCCATTATGCCAAATAGGATAATAAGCCACAATTTTGCAATATAATTACTTGATGTTAGTGATAGTCTGACACTTACTCGGAAAAAGGAGCTAGTGATAGTCTGATAGTAGTCATAACATTTCTTCTAGATAATATGTTTAGAGTGAACATTGTAAAGTATCCTGCAGATAAGCTTTACTAGAATATAGATACTGCTGGGATTGGTAAAGACTATTGATTAGGTAATTTGAAGTGTAATGGCTGTTATCATGATTTTTGGTGAAATTTGTTGGATAATGTGAAAGTAACGTGACATGTATGTGACCACCAATGTCCAGGGAAAATAAAGCAGTGGGTAAGTGGTTGTGTTTTAGAACTTAGGGAAGAAGAAAACAATAAACTTCCAAGGCCAGTGGCGGAGCCACCTTATAGGAAGGGGTATGGTGTCAAATGACACCCCTTCGGGGGAAAAATACACTGTGTAGATAGGTAAAAAATAAATTATATGTATATATACTATATATTGACTCCCCTTAATTTCCTGGTATGTTTACTTTTATATATTTTGACATCCCTTAACGAAAATTTTGGCTCCGCCACTGTCCAAGGCAATTGTTTAACTCGAAGTTCTTTATATGTAGCTGACTTGAGGAAGAAGAGAACAATATGTTACCCAAAAGGTGCTTCGTGTGTTATCCTGCAATTCCTGTGAGGCTTATTTTTGTAGCTTTACTGGCTTTCAACCTACTGCTTTATTATCTGTATCCTTATAGATTGTATAGAAAAGTTTAATTGCATAAGTTTTAGAATGTCTTCGAGCATGTTTGATTTCCCTGTACAATAGTACTTGGTAAATGGAATATTGAGTTGTGTTGTTCTGGTCATATCTCGTAGGAGTATTGATTTTCTTTATCTTGCTTTTCACTTAAATATTTTTCTTTTTGATGAAGTCTGGCTTTCTATTTTGATTGAATCAGCTATTCTTTAGCAGATTGATTACTTGTTTTCTGAAGCATTGCCTGATTGTTTCCCTCCCTAGTTGTCATAGAGCAGAGGTCTATTATTATAGGAAACATCATTCATTGTTGAATGGGTGGTCTTTGGCCTCATCCTTGGAACAGACAGATTATATGATGCCATCGTACCAATTAGAAGAGAAGATAGGCAAATACTCCGTTTGCATTTTCTTTTCCTTTCTCCTGCTTTTTGTTTGCCGCTTCTCGCATCTTTCCCTAATATTCAAACGTACCATTGAAAGCGTTCTGTTTCTTGATGATTCCAAAAAATGATAAGTGACAAGTTTCTGTGAATTACTTTTAGTACTGACAATCGAGTCCTCATTTTTTCCAATCGGAATTTCTATTTCTGATAATAGCCCTGCTGCATTGTCTGGGGATATGTGAGAAACTGCAGATACTAAAGCCTGTGCAAAATGCTTTGTCCGGCGTTCCTTGATGACTACAATGTTTCAGAACTTATTTACACTCAAATTTCTAAGTTCTTCCTGTCTTTCTTGGACTGCAGATGTTTCATTTGATGCCAACACAACAAGGGAGTTTCTATGTGATGAATGACATTTTCCGGTTGAACTATGCATGAAGGGTACTGGGTTGAATTGTCCCTTGTTCGTGTTTCCTTGATTGATTTCTTCGGAACTGAACAAGTTTACTGATTATATTCTAAGAGTTTGAAAGATATTGCTTCTATTGGATATCTCAGCCAGTAAGAGACTGGTTTACTAGTAGTTTGTTGAGTGATCAACGGATTAAACTTTATTAAAAAGCAAATGAGCTCTTCCTTGTTGCGAGATATTATATGCTTTAATAATTGCTGCTTCTAAGTCTCAATTTCTGTGTCTGAACTCTCTTATGGATGTTCTTATCATGTTTTTTTTTTGTTTGCATTGCCGCCTTTGACAGTTAAACGCGATAACAAGTTTTGTATACTGAGAGAAAAATAGTTTTGCGAGAGATTTTGTACCATGTGAGGTAAAGAGTGGAAACGCTATCTTTTCAAAATTGCACCAAGTAGAAAGGGTGAATTGGATATGTTTGTTTTGTACGCGTTTAAGCACAAGCAACTCGTGTTGCAAAATTTCATCCAGCTCAATTTATACAATTTTGTTAAAGGAGCATAATTGTTGAATTTGTCGACTCAGGCGCAATGCTATGTAGTCCGCATTTTATGCTGTCAAAGTGCCAAATTATCTAGTGTAACGTATTCGTAGTTTTTGTTTTAGGGAAGACGTAACCATTCGTTTCGTCATCTAAAGAAATAAGGTAGGATAACATTGTCTTGAGGAAAATAAGATGAAAGAATTTATCTTGAATGTATCTTGTGGGAGTTTGGGGGTCGGTCGGGAGAATCAGAATGTTGATCTCGTAAGCAACCTACTTTGTGCTTCTGAACATCAAAAGCAGCAATCCTACTATAAGCAAAGGATAAAGTGTGAATCCGAATACCTTCATTGGGTAACGTTCTGTTTCCCCCTAGCTTACTCCATTCTACTCCAGCTCTCTTCTCTTGTGTAAATTCCATCGTTATAAGAGGAACCCTGTAGTAGTGTATACAGCATGCCCTGTATGAGAAGAAGAGAGAAAGCACCAGTGTATATGTAAAGCATACTACTCTAACAAGGCTTCAAAAAACTTTGAGATCATCTAGTCTCTTGGGAATTGAGGGGTCGATAGACTAATAAAGTCTCCTAACTATACCTTTTTGATAGTATTTACTAGTGGTTGTGCTTAAGCGAATCCAAAAGGGGAGAGGACATACACCGTTTGGTGAGTGAAGCAAAGATGTCCGATTGGGGTCCGGTGTTTGTGGCGGTGGTGCTTTTCGTACTGTTAACGCCAGGTTTGCTGATTCAGGTACCAGGTCGCAATCGAGTTGTTGAGTTTAGCAACTTTCAGACTAGTGGAGTGTCCATACTGGTTCACTCAATTGTGTACTTCGCCCTCATTTGCATCTTCTTATTAGCAATTGGGATCCATTTGTATACGGGTTCTTAACTCTTTACTGGAATCCTAGTTATCACGGACGGCCATTTTACTTTTTTACCTTTTTTGGGTTTGTCATGTTTGGTTGTCATTTGTCATGCATGTTTTTTGCTTTTGTTTCTCTTTTTTAGCATTCAAATTTCAATTCAATCTTTTACGATTTGATGTGATGTATCATCGGTTGGGAAAGCTCTGGTTATAAATAAAATGCTCTTTTTTCTTCTTTTACTAGTCTGTTATTATTAATAATGCTAGTAATCTTTTCTCGTACTCCTAGTTACCTATAAATACAAGTGGAATACACCATGTGATGTTGATTCTTGTGTGGGGCCATAGTGGCAATTTCTGCTTGTTGAATTGCATATGCATCTCCAAAATCAGAATCATTCAGTTGCAAATTTTGATGTGTTAAATCAATTATTTGCGGTTGTTTATTTTTTCACCTAAAATAGAGTGATTGCTAATTTGCAATTTATCAAAGGATTAACTTTGGCATCTATCTCTTTAGAGCGGGAGGATTCTAATTATTAAACTATTGAATTCAATAATATTAAAGGCACCAATAATTGAGTCAACCCATCCTCTCTCTTTGACTGAATTATAGCTGGTTGAGACTTGAGAAACAAAAAGTAAAAGAAACGGAAATGAAACAGAATGGTAACCATTAGATAAACAACATGAGAATTGAATCCAAAGGAAAAAGCAGGTAGTAATATGTGACTTTAGTTGTTTGGAAAATCAAACAAATTGGTCTTATGAGATTCAATCAAAAACCACAATCAGAATACCAAAGTAGAATTTGCAAAAGAAGCTCCTACAGATTGTAATTCTTACGACTCTGAAATAAAGCCGAATTACCTTGAATATCAAAAACTAGCAAAGTCGTAAATTAATGAAATATTGGTGGAGCATCTCTCATCTACGGTATATGTTTTCTTGGTAGCTAAGCATAGAGATGTATATTGAGAATAACGAGGAAGAGAATAAGAAACAAACCAAAGAAAACAGTGTGAAGCAACATAGAAACGAAGGTGGTCTTCATATTCATGAAATCAACAGGCCTATTGTTCCCTGGCATCTGAAATATTAGTCCTGGACATAGAAACGCAAATAACGCCGTCGCTATGATCGGAGCTGCCCAATCCTTCATCTTTAGTTTCTTGTTCGTTTCCTGTTTTGCTTCTCTCTGTATTTAGCCTTCAGCTAGAGAAGCTTACGGAAGAGAAAGAAGAGTGAAGAAAAGTAGGTTAAGAAGGAGGAGCTTTAATTTGGATACGTTAATAATGGGCGTGGAAGTAGAAAATGATATTGAGAATCCCATAAAGTTGGCGAATATATGAAAATTCCCCGACCACTTTACTGTTTATTCCCGTTTCTAATTTCTTATTACTAGTAGTGTCTTAGTTATGGTGGAGTAAGGGCAATAATGCATCAATTATGTGCTGCAATTTTTGCAGAAATATGGTAATACTAGCTAGCTGCAGTATATAATATAGTACTATTATAAACTTCCACGCCTTTCATAGAAGGCTATGACTTAGGTTTCTAATATTGCCACTAGAATTAATACACTTTTCTCATTTTCTGGCCTTTGTCGACCTTCATAAAAAAATATATGGTCTACTCGCCTCAAATTATTGTCACTTGTTAATATATACTAGTGTTTGATTGCATCACAATTAGGGGTGGGCATAAAATCCGAAAAATTAAATTCCGAACTGAACCGAATTAAGTTGATATTTCGATTTCGATTTTTTCGATATTTCGGTATACTTCGGTACAGAAATTTCGGTATTTCGGTACGGTATTTGGTATTGAGTTTTTCTTTGAGTGGTTGAATTCTCAGCAGAAGTCATAAGATATGTTAGGCAATAGGCAATTAGGCATAGCATAATCTTGGGAGATTTGAAAGATTTTGGTATAATACCGAAACCATACCGAAACTGTACCGAACTAAATAAGAAAATACCGAACCGTACCGAACTACTTTGATACGGTATTTGGTATGCACAATCGATATACCGAATACCGAAATACTGTACCGAAATACCGAACGCCCACCCCTAATCACAATTCATGTTTTTAAAATTCGTTGTAATTTGCCCTTCGGCTTTGAACAACAATTTAGATACTAAATGGAATTTGAATCTGGTCTTGATTTAGTCTTTTATTAGTCAGCACTCTTGTTTGACCAAAAAATATAATTTTCGGTTAAATTATTAAATTTATATAATGAAAGGTTAAATCTAATTAAGGATAATAATTCTAAATATAAAGCACAAAGACGTATATTAGATGGGACATATTTCGTATGTGGTTGATGGAAATAAATATTAAATACTCTTAAAGCAAGAACATTAAGGGAGATATAGCCAACAATAAATGTCAATAAATGACATTTAAGTAAATAAAGAGAATGATTTACCCAATAATGGATGAGTTGGACGAATATTTTGCCAGACAATGATGAATGACAGATAGATCCAAGATTCACATGAATAGTCATCAGATCTGATAGAAAAATGGGGAACAATATGAACAAGAATATTTATAAAAAGGCAATCTTTATATTTTTGCCAGAGGGAAAGTCTTCTTCTCAAAAGTGTTCTTATCAGAATCAATCTTACATGCCCCTATCATTGTCTCTTCTTTCTATATATATATGGGTCATTTTTTTCTACGAAACCCTAATAGTACAAATGCAAGGAATATTCACTAAAATATTCCCTTTTAATACCCTATTTTGACAAATTTGTCGTTGCAAGCCTTATCATCAACAGTCGATCTCGACCTCGACCCTTGCTGATATTTTGATTGCAATAACCGTCGACATCTTGGGCGAGCTTGACCGATAACTTTCTCTAACGACATATTACGCTAGATATTCTGAAGACGGATTTTGGCCTATACAGTTAGTCCCTCCGCTTATTATGGTCGATCTCAGACGGCCTTGATGAGAGGACTCTATATGTCGCAGTTGACTAAACGAGGCGAGCAAGTTGGGTAGCGGCGCTTTAGGCGAGGTGGCGACATGACTTTTCATGATCTGTAAACTTTGGGGATACGTTGTTTCAGAATGACGTCATGACATCATACGTCACTGTGGCGCGCTTTATCGATGCCCTGCATTGTTTCCCGTACCTCTGCAGTTTCGATATCTGCGTTGTGCAATGATGGCTTGATTTCTAGGTCTTGGTGCCTGAAATCTTATAAATATGGACCTGAGGTCCCTTGTGTTTGTTTTGCATACTTGCATTTATCGAATCCATGTGTCCCTTTCTTCATTCTCCATATCAAAACCTTGTCTCCTTCTTGCTTCGTCACTGTGTATCCACTCCCTCGGTTCCAGTGATTTCAGTTGTTCTCGACTTTTCTGTGCGTAAGATATCTTCTCTCGAGAATATGGTTAACTCACCCTTTGTTTCTAGTATGGCGCTTGACCCTACCCCTTTGGTGATGCACGTGTCTCCTCATGGCGACGGTGTTTCCGTTGCCCTTGAAGATGAGGGGTTCCCTACGGTGGAGAAAATAATTTCTCGCAGTGAAAAGATTAGATCTGACTTTTCGAAGTTGCCCGAAGACAACCCTGAGGTCTCGGAGTCGATGATGAACGAGGTTGACCTCGCTGCATTTAGGAAAAGTTCAAAATTCCGGCTGACATCGATCTGGTTCCGGTGGGGCACGATATTGTACAGATACATCACCCAAGGTATTGCGCATTTTATGTGTATCCGTACTACGTGGGCTATTCTTTTCCTCTTCTCTCGCTGGCAGAGGAATTTTGCCGCTACTACGGCGTCTGCCCGACCCAGCTCTCCCCCTATATCTACAAGTTTATCTGTATACTGACGAAATATGTAGAGTTTGCTGGCAGTAGGGTATCACTTCTCCACCTGATGCATCTCTTCGCCCCTAGTTTCTATAGGGGGACGATGCTATACCTTCGCCACCGAGGAAGGAAATGTTTGGTGGTGAAGATAGACGATAAGACAAATCGTCAGTTCTGGCTCAACTGTTTCTTCGTCAAGACCGAGGATGTGATAGCCAAAGCAAGCGGGTTCCCCGAGGCTTGGAATTATGCCCGTAAGTATCCTTTTGCCAAGCATTTATTTTGCCTATTTTAGTCGTAGTCTAACATTTCATCCTTCTTCGTGCAGTTGAGACTTCACCCCCTCCCTTGGTCGGGGACATTCATGACTGGGTCAGCTAGGTCTTGCCTCACAGAGTAGGGATTCGTGAATGGCCAGCTTTTATCAAGAAATTTAGGCATGCACCTTCTACGACCGGTGAGTTCATCTATATGTATTTATTTATGCATGCATAATTATCTTGTCTATACTGTTTCGACCTCGTGGTTGTCTGCTCGTCGCAGTTTTGTGCGGGAAGTGACGATCTTCTAATTTTTCTTTTTTAGCCCGGGGACCTTCGAGAAGGCAGAAAGATCCTGCTATGGCATTCCGTAAGAGGAAGGCCGCTTCTGTTCCTTCTACTGCAGTGAGGTCTGCTTGGTGGTCGACTACTCTTGCTGCAGGGCTTTTCTGTGCGTCCCAGCCGAACTCGAATTATATGAATTAGTCTAAGAGAAGGGAAGCAATTTGGGCAAATAAAATGATTGACTTTAAACAGAGGTGTGTGGGGAGGGGGAGTCCTAAGTTTTTTAGCCTAAAGGATCACCCCGTGCAACATAAATAATACTTCGTAACTCCCTCAAGATGGGGTGTTACTCATATTATTCAGCGGGCATAGACTATCATCTCCTGCTACCCGATTACTATCTTTAAGTTGTTTACCTAAAGCGCACTAGTCAATTCTAAGTCGTACTCTATGCGTGCACTACCCGTCCCATGCCTATAGTCCAGGAGGCATTTGGACCTCTATTTCAGGGTGGTTCTAGACCTTAACTTAGGTTGCTCAAAAGAAAAAATACTAGGCGACAAACAAAACATTTAGGACTTTCACATATAAGCAAATAAGGGCTCAAGTTAGCCTCCGCATTTAGACAACAAATGCACGCCAAACTGATTAACATTGACAGATTTTAATGAGTTAAGGTTGCAGAATCCTATAGGCAGGATCTCTATGTGATACCAAGTTAATGAGCAGACAGCTACACGCAAAAGCCATTTCCTAAATACGATTTTCAGAAATTTACATAATTTTCCTACTGATTTTAAGCATAAGGGGATTAAACCTATATACATGATGTCTAGGTGTTCTACTCAATAATAAATCATGGTAATCACGTAAGGATATTCAGAATTACTTATTTAGTCCTACAGGCATATTTTCTAGTGATAATAATGACACAGTGTCGAGAACTCCTGAATAAACGAGCAAGATGATAATTAAACTGATTCGGACCTATAGGCATGCTTTCTACAATTTAATCCGATTTTAGATCCTATATACATGGTCTCTACAATTTTTGAAATAGGGCAGCATGTAAACGCATATTGAATCATACAATTCCCTATATGCATGGTTTTTGATAAGCAGAAATAGAACACAATTGAACCAAGTATTGAAACCATAGGCAGGATTGCTAACATATAATGATTGAACATAATAGGATACCTATATGCATGATTTCTAACACACAATAACTAAACACATATTATTGAACCTATAGGCAGGATTTCTACCCCATTTATTGCAAATATAAGATAAAAATCCCTTTCCTAATTTCACTAATACCCCAAATGTTATTACAATAATTATTACAGACCCAGAATGAATAGCATGAATTACATAGGAGAATAACTATAGGTAGCCTACAGCAGGCCCAAAATACACCTGGACATGCCTGGCCTTTATTCTCACAAATCATAAAAGTCTCCAAGTTACACACTCATAGACATACAGCAGCCAGGAGTTGAATGATTCACCTAGTGAGCACAAGATAGAGTTGAGCATATAGAACCAAGACCCTAGTGTGTCAGAGTTTCCAAGGGCTTCAAGAACCCAGGGTAGTGCTCACACTAGGGTGGTTAACAAGAATAGTTCAGAGGAGGGATTAGGGACCATATCCCAGTGTGTTAGAGTTCACAAGGGTCTCTAATGAACCCTGAGCAGTGCTCACACTAGGGAGGCCAAAGGACAGAACTTGGGCAACATTGGCTAAGAATAGGATTTAAAAGAGCTTAGGTGAGAGAGAAAGAAAGACCAAAATTGAAAAGGCGGGAATTGAGGATTTAAGCAGACATGACCAAATTTAGTCAACAAGTAGACACTTAAATAGAACATAAAAAAAAAGAACTGGTTTAATGAAACTGATAAACAGGTTTCAAACTCAGCACAGTAGCAGTCACATGCTAAAAGTTGGCAAAGAACATGTTTGCAAGTTTGGCAAAGTCACAGGTGTAGAATGAGTTAAAGCATGCTGAATCATGTTAAGTACATAACCTAGTGTTATTATCAAGAAAACCAGAACAATATCATAGATGGGGGGGGAGGGCATCATGCTTACAGTCATAAGTCAAGACATACACACTGAGTAAAATCATGTTAAGTAGCACGTAACTTTGTTATAATGATCTAAACCAAAGATGATCCAGTTTGTATCAAAGGATAAAGCAACAATTCGAACATGATGAGACAGCTATTCCAAATTACAAACAAACACTAGAGGGGGTGTGGGATCGAGTGATCATGTTAACACAATAGCAAAGAGGCAGATTATAACTAGTAATAAGAGTCACAAATGTGAGGCATTCACTGCAGAGATTCAGGGTAAGGGGATAAACATGTTCATAGGCATTCAAGGATTGATACACTAACTGGATAGACCTTAAATAAGTTCAAATAACTTCAGCACAGGTAGCATTATGAGCAATTAAGTGTTAAAGGGACTAAGACATACAGATTTGATAGAGCTATACTTAAACACCCTTCCAAAGCATATTGAATAACAAATTCAGCAGTAATCACATATACAAATCAGAGACATGTAAGAATGAAAGTGCAAAAGTTATGTGACTCACCAGTTAAGCGAGAAAAATGCACAAAGTATGGAAGTCCACAGTATATAGCAAGATTTCAGAACTAACGGGCCTTGGCTTCTAGCCGGCCAAAGTTAGAGTATAGAATGCAAAATCAGAATAACCTTAGGTCTAGTAGTATATAGTGAGTTCAGAAAGTAGTCGAAGGTCGTTTAAAAGGGGATGGGGGAAGAGTATATATAGTGATAGAAATCAGCACATAAACATGGAAATAAATCAGTCATATGCAAGAAAATATTTCAGAATCAGTTATAGGTAATTTAGGGCACAAATCAAAGGATTCAGCAAATCAGAGAAACATCCGAGATTATTCAGAATATTTAAAGTTAATACACAGACATACCAAAACACAAATCGTTCAGACTTATTAAGGCCGACTTTAAAGGACACACAAATAATATCAAAACAAAAATTATTCAAAATATTTAAGCAAATATTAAAGGAAACACAAATAATACCAAAACAAAAATTATTCAGAATATTTAAACAAATATTAAAGTAAAAATCAGGAAAAACATAAGGAAAGAAAGTAATCGAACACAGAAAGGAAAGATTCACCATAATCGGTAAGAAAAGGAGAAAGTTTCAAACCCTAGTTTTAGGAAAAGTGTGAAATTAGTGGAAAATAAAGTAAAAATCGCACAAAATAAGATGAATAGAAGCGGAATAACATTAAAAATCAGAAAATCGGACCTATTTTGGTCCGATTAAAAGGGTTTGAAACCCTAATTGGGGGTTGGTATGAATCATCAACAGATATGAAGAATATTCGTTACTCACAAAGAATAAATGATGAACATAGTCGGAATAGCCACAAAAATTAGAGGTGTGAACCGATTTGGTTCGATTTTGGCAAGATTTGCTTGCCATGTTAGGCAAGCAACTAAGTAAGATCATAGACGAGTGGCCAGTGGTGAGGAGAGGTAAATAAGGTAAGGGAATCCATGGTGGATTCCGTTTTTGGGACGGATTGGGGGGGGGGGTTGATAGGAACGGCGGCTAGGGTTCATGAGAGATGAGAGACGAGAGAATTCTAGGAGGGCGAGGTGGTATCAAATGATTAGGGTTAGGGGTTTAGGTTGGTTTAAAGGGGAGAGTGTAACGTGGACCGTTGATCTTAGAGATCAACGGTCACGATTTAAAAGGGTCCTGGATCGGGTGTTTAAATGGGTACGGGAATTGGGCTAATGGGTCTTGGGCCAAGGGTATTGGGCTGGTGTAAGGGTGTTGGGTTAAATCTGAAAATAGGGGATTTTAGGGCTAGATTTTAAATACCCACTATTTAACAAATAAATAATTTATAAAATAATTAATAAATAACAAAAATATCATTTGTGCATGAAAATGATTAACAATAATTACTTAACATTATAAAAATATAAAAAGTCATTTTCTGTATGAATAATGTAATTATATATGCATATAGGCTATTATTGCAAAATATGCAATTTGGCCCCTAAAAAATGCAAATGTAATTATGATAAATGCACTGAAAATATTTAAAACCTCATATTGGTATAAATTATAAGTTTAGATGATTATATCATCATAAAAATAATTTGTAGGGTAATTATTGGATATTTATATAATAAAAATACATAAATAAATTGATTTAAAGTCTTTAGAAATTAGGAAAAAGTATGAAAAATACTTGTGTATGCT
This sequence comes from Nicotiana tabacum, assembly GCF_000715075.1. Lineage (NCBI taxonomy): Eukaryota > Viridiplantae > Streptophyta > Magnoliopsida > Solanales > Solanaceae > Nicotiana > Nicotiana tabacum. The sequence continues at coordinate 89,293,461 of NC_134096.1, read as the reverse complement.
TGTAAATCAAATGATGATGCATATGCGCTATTTTGAAGGTATATATATATATATATATATATATATATATATATATATATATATATATATATATATATATATATATTTTGAAAATATAAGAGAAAAATTGGGTATCAACATCGCTCTTAGGGTAAGCCTTTGATCTTTCTCCGTGTTTTATGTTTACTTCATATTTTATGTCGAGTCCAGCTTTTTGTTCTTACTCGTTATGTCTTTCTTTCATACCGTGATCTTGGAGATCGAGAGTGCCCGCCGATAGGAGAGGCATAAGGCCATTTTCCAGAAGATGGAGCGAAAATATCGCGAATACCGTGATAAACACCGCGAGATTTGCAGGCGATTTGGTGGAAGCGACACTTTCCAGGCTCTCCGAAGTGAATTGAAGGAGAAGGATGACGAATTGATAAGAGTCATTGGAAAATGTAGCGAACTCAAGGGGGCGTTGAGGGACAAAGAAAAGGAATTCGAGGTGAGCAATGGGGTGGAGGCTCAATGCGCCGATCTTCAAGCCCAGGTGGTTTCATTCTGTGCTGAGATCGAGGAGTGTCAACTCAAAGTAGATGCTCTGAGTGGAGAGGTTGATGATAAGGTGGCGGGCTTAGAGAAAGCGGAGTTAGCCCAGTTGTCAGCTTCGAGGAAGGCAGAGGCTTTCACAATTATGATTCGTGTTCTTCGTTCTGAGCGGGAGAGTGCTTTGGAGACGGCCAGGCTCAGGGAGGAGCGGCTTGATGAGCGGATAGGAGAGATGGAGAAAGTGGCTTCGAGCCTTGGTGATCGAGTTGCAGTTCTAGAGGCTGAAAAGGTGCAATTGTTGGCTCAGCCGTCCTCTTCCCGCACTTCTGCTTTTCCTGACATTCTGCAAGATTTGTACGAGGAATGGATCCATGCTGAGGCCCAGCTGGATATATTCAGGGACCTGATGGGGATGGGGGCTGTTTCAAAAGCCAACTTCAAGGACGCTCGTGCTAAGGCACATAAAGCTCGGTTCGCTTGTGGCTATGATCCCGCTACACCAAAAGCCGGTGATGAAGAGGAGGTTGCGGGCGTGGATCGGATCAAACATGATGCCTGATATGAGGATGGATATTCCGCTGGTGATGGTGATGGCGATGGAGAGAAAGTAGGTGGAGATAGTCTGGGCGACCAAGATGGTGGCGCTGCTGGGTCAGGTGGTGATTAGTTGTTCTTTTTGGTTTAGCCGCAGATTTGTGTGTACTTTTTTATTTGTAGGCGTGCAACCTTTGTAAATAATATTCTATAGTATGAAGTGTTAGATTGTTTTTCGTACCTAATTCCTTTTCTTTGTTCGGGTTTGTGCGCTTTTCTGATTTTGTTGTTTGGTTGCCTTTGTCATAATAAATTTGTTCGAGTAGACTGAACGATTTTGAAAGTAGCCTTAATTCGAACGAGGTCGAATGTAACCTTTAATTAATTGAGGTCGAGGGACAAGTAGATATTAACTTGAATGAGGTCGAATGTAACCTTTAATTAAATGGGGTCGTGGGCCGGATAGGTGTTAATTTAAACGAGGTCAAATGTAACCTTTAATTAATTGAGGTCGTGGGCTGAATAAGTGTTAATTCGAATGTGGTCGAATGTAACCTTTAATTAAATAGGTTCGTGGGCCGGATATGTGTTAATTCGAACGAGGTCGAATGTAACCTTTAATTAGATGGGGTCGTGGGCCGTATAGGTGTTAATTCGAACGAGGTCGAATGTAACCTTTAATTAAATGGGGCAGTTGGTTGGATAGGTGTTAATTCGAACGAGGTCGAATGTAACCTTTAATTAAATGGGGTCATGGGCCGGATATGTGTTAATTCGAGTGAGATCGAATGTAACCTTTTATTAAATCAAGTTGTGGGCCGGATAAGTGTTAATTCGAACGAGGTCGAATGTAACCTTTAATTAAATGGGATCGTGGGCTGGATAGGTGTTAATGCAAACGAGGTCAAATGTAACCTTTAATTAAATGGGGTCGCGGGCCGGATATGTGTTAATTCAAACGAGTTCGAATGTAACCTTTAATTAAATGGGGTTGTGGGCCGGATAGGTGTTAATTCGAATGAGGTCAAACGTAACCTTTACTTGGGGAGAGCGGGAATAAATTTCACGTACTTTTGCTTTTTATTCATATTCTTGGAGAGATTTACATATTTTCCCGGTGCTGGCTGGTAGTTCAGTCCCAACCCCAGTCTATCTAGTCCATTCATTGGTCGAACTGGAAAAATAGTGAGAGATCGAGAAATGAACTAGCAGTCCAATGCCCTCGTTTGTGCGCGCATCAACATGAAGTATCCCCATCCTCGCCTTGTTAAAAATCTCCTCGAGAAAACCCAATTGGGAAAAAACTCAAGTGAGGGAAAAGAGTGTGACTTTAGAGACCCCGTCCTTTAAAAGTTGAAGTACTTGAGGTGTGTAATGTTCCAGTTGTTTGGTAGTCGCTTTCCTTCCATTGTTTCTAGTATGAATGATCATTTGTTTGTCGTTGCCGTGATTTTATAGGGGTCATCCCAGTTTGTTTCTAGTTTGCCTTCCCGTGGATCTTTTTTTGCTTGCGTTTTGGCTTTCAGCACCTAGTCCCCGACTTTAAGTGGCCTGATCTTTGCTATTTTGTTATAGTAGCATTTTGCTTGCTGCTTTTGGGCGACCATTCTCACATAGGCCATATCTCTTCGTTCCTCGAATTCGTTGAGTTCCTTCCTTATACTTTCATCGTTCTAGGGTTCGCTTTCGCGAAAGTATCTTAGACTGGGCTCCTCGACCTCGAATGGTATTACTGCGTCAGTCCCATAGACTAATGAGTATGGTGTTTCCACTCTGCTCGTTTTTGGCGTTGTTCGGTAGGCTTAAAGTACTTCAGGTAATACCTCTGGCCATAGTCCCTTGGCGTCTTTGAGCTTCTTTTTCATGATGTTCAGTATTGACTTGTTGGAGGACTCTGCTTGCCCGTTACCCGCGGGGTGGTAAGGTGTTGACAATATTCTTTTGATTTGATATTTTCAAAAAAGTTGGCGACCTTCTTTCCTGCAAATTGGGGTCCGTTGTCGTAGCTGATTTCTTTGGGGAGACCGAAACGGCATACGATGTTCTTCCATATGAAGACGATTACTTCTTGTTCACGTATTTAGGCGAATGCTCATGCTTTCACCCATTTAGAGAAATAATCAGTTAAAACCAAGAGAAATCGTACATTACCTCATCTGGCCGGGAGGGGGCCCACGATATCCATTCCCCATTTGATGAACGACCAAGGGAAACTACTGAGTGTAGGTGTTCTCCTGCTTGGTGGATCATTGGGGCATATTTCTGGCATTGCTCACATCTTTTCACAATTTACGGTCTCATTTTTCATGGTGGGCCAGTAGTATCCTGCTCGTATGAGGCACCTGACCAAAGCTCGATTGCCAGAGTGAGCTCTACAGTAGCCCTCGTGCACTTCTTCAAGGACGCGCCGCGTCTGATTTGGGCCCAAGCATTTCGCTAGGGGGGCGCCATATGTCATTTTATATAGGTCGTTGTGAACGATGTTGTACCTAGCCGCTTGCATTCGCAACTTATTGGCCAATTTTTTATCACTTGGGAGTATGTCGTCCTGTAAATATGTAATAATACGATTGCACCAGTTCCAAGTTAGGTTTATGGTTCTTACCTCGATTTGGTCTATCGACGAGTTGAGGAGGTGGACCATAATTTGGTCTCTGGTTGTGATGTTTTTGGTGGCTGCTGTTAATTTGGTGAGGCCGTCCTCCTCGATATTCTACGCTCGGGGGATCTGGTCGAGTTGACATTCGTCGAACTCGGGTAGTAGTATGCAGATTTCAGTATGGTATTTTTGTAACCTTTGATCCTTGATTTGGAAAGTCCCTGTGACTTGGTTGACCACGAGCTGAGAATCGCAACGCAGCCTTAGCCGCTTCCCCCCATATTTGAGTGCTAGTCTTAGTCCAGCAATTACAGCCTCATACTCGGCCTCGTTGTTAGTCATGTCAGGGCACCTTATGGAATGTCGAATAACTTTGCCTGTGAGGACTTCGAGTATGAGTCCCAGCCTGGACCCCGACGCGTTAGATGCATCATCAGTGTATAGGACCCAGAGGTCGTGTATTTAGGAAGAAGCGTGGATGACTTCCTTTTAGACTTCGGACAGTATATGCGCACTGAAGTCGGCGACGAAGTTGGCGAGGACCTGAGACTTTATTACCGTTTGCGGTCGATATGTAATATTATGCTCGCTTAGTTCGATGGCCCATTTGGCCAATCTCCCCGAAAGTTCGGGTTTGTGTAAAATGCTTCTTAAGGGGAAAGTTGTGATGACCGAGATGGGGTGGCATGAGAAATACGGTCTAAGCTTCCGTGAAGCTACGACCAACGCCAGAGCCAGTTTTTCAAGGTGGTGGTACCTCGTCTCGGTGTCGACTAGTGTCTTCCTAATGTAATAGATGGGAGATTGCGTACCTTTATTTTCTTGGACTAAGACTGCGCTCACAACTACTTCGGACACGGCGAGATAGATGAGGAAAGGCTATCCTGGTTCTAGTTTTGAGAGAAATGGTGGCGAGGACAGGTATACTTTTAACTCCTTGAGTGCTTGGACACACTCAGGGGTCATTGGAGGTCGTTCTCCTTTTTGAGTACATCGAAGAACTTGTGGCACCTATCGGAGGATCGCGAGATAAACTTTGACAAAGCGACGATACGGGCGGTTAGTTTCTAGACTTGCTTTTTGGTGGTCAAGTGTTCTGGTATACTCTCTATGGCCTTGATTTGGTCGGAATTGACCTCGATACCCCACTGCGATACTAGAAAACCCAAGAATTTTCCTAAGGCCACGTCGAATGCACACTTTTTAGGGTTCAATTTCATACCGTATTGCCTGAGTATGCCGAAGGCTTCTCTTAAATGGTCGATGTGATCTTCTTTATTTTTGGACTTTACCAACATGTCGTCGATGTATACCTCCATCATTTTTCTGAGTTGTTCTTTGAACATCTTCGTCACCAGCCTTTGGTAAGTTGCCCCCGCATTTTTCAGTCCGAAAGGCATGACCCTGTAGCAGTACGTCCCGTGGTGGGTGATGAAGGTGATTTTTTCCTGGTCTTCTTCCTCCATAAGGATATGGTTGTAGCTCGAGTAGGCATCCAAGAAACTCAGCAACTCATGCCCGATTGTCGCATCGATGAGTTAGTCGATTTGAGGTAGTGGAAACGAGTCCTTGGGGCAAGCCTTATTCAGGTCGGTGAAATCTACGCACATTCACCAATTGTTGTTTTTCCTTTTCACCATGACCACGTTGGCACCCCATTGGGGGTACTTCGACTCTCTGACAAAGCCATTTTCCAATAATTTTTCCACTTCTTCGCACACCGCGTCATTGATTGTGGAATTGAACTTATGCCAAACCTGCCTTACCGGGGGGTAGAGTAGATCGACGTTCAATCTGTATGTGGTGATCTCCTTTGGGATACCTGGCATATCCACATGGCTAAAAGCAAATAAGTCCGCGTTAGCAATTAGAAATTTGCGAAACTTACACAGTTCTTGGAGTTTGCAGTCGATGTAAGCTTTCTTGCTGTGGTCGTTGATGTCTAATTGAACGGGGTCGAGGTCCTCTATGGTCGATCATGCGGCCTCGGCCATATCGGGGTATCTGATGATGTCCTCGATGTCGTCGCCTACCGACCTCGACCATGTTGATTGCTATGCTTCTTTCTCTTTGTCTCTCATTTATTGGGTGGCCATGCAGTCTAGGGCGATGCGGTAGCACTCTTGGGATGTGTGTTGTTCCCCTCTTATGCTGAATATTGAAGTTGGGAATTTGATGACTTGGTACAAGCTGGAGGGTATGGCCCTCATGGTGTATATCCATGGTTGCCCTATGATGGCATTGTATGCCATGTCCTGGTCCATGACGTGGAATGTGGTTTCTAGAGTGATGCCACCCACCAAGATAGGGAGTGTGATCTCTCCAGATGTTCGTTCAACTGCATTGTTAAATCCTGTTAGTGTGATGCAACGTGGTACTATCTTGTCCTCGAGTTTCATTTGTGTGAGTACTTAGGGATGGATAATACACATGTCGCTCCCGTCGTCTACCATAATCCGTCTTACATCGATATCTAAAATTCGTAAAATAATAACAAGAGTGTCATAGTGAGGGAATGTCAAACCGCCGGTATCTGACTTATCGAAGATGATACTTTCTTCGAGTTCATTATACCGTTCGTGGGTGATGGACCATTTGAGCTTATGGGCCATGGTAAAATTCACGTTATTGATGGAAGCGTCGTCTCCTCCATTGATGATCATGCGGATGGTGCGGGCTGGCGAGGGTGACTTCGGCGGCCCTTGGTGTTGGTCGCGTCCCCTAGCAAAGCTGGTTCTTCCTCGATTTCTCAGCAATTCTTTGAGGTGTCCCTGTCGCAGCATGTGTACGACCTCCTGTCTTAGGGCAATGCAATCTTCAGTTTTGTGTCCTCGCTCTTGATGAAAATCGCAGAGGGCGTCTGATTTTCTCGTATTCGGGCCTGACCTCATTTTTTGCGGCCACTTTACCTTTGGTCCGAGCTTCTCCAAAGTGGTGACACGCAAAAATTATGAACGGATAATAAAGGGGGCATACCTCTTTCATTCCGGTGAATCCCTGTTCTTGATCGGGGTGCGCCTTCTTCATTGCGAGGTGAGGATACAATGGTAGTTATGACATATGGGAAATGTCGTTCCCGATTCGGCCGTGAAGTCGCCAGATCTCTTCGATGTCGCTTCTCCGATCTTTTCTAGATTTTGCTTGTACTAAGGTCAGTCAATGAGTCGGCCCATTGAGGTCGTCTTCGTTTGCTCGTACTTCGGCATAGTATGCATTATGTATTTCGTCCCAAGTTGCTGGGGGGTATTTCATAAGCTAACTTAATAATTTTCTTGTCGCTCTTGAACCATTTTTGTTCAGCCTATTTTGAAAAGAAGTTACCGCCATTCCTTCTGATACAGTGGGAAAAGTCATTCTCACTCGGTTGAAACGGGCGAGGAAGTTCCTCAGTCCCTCTCCCGGGGACTGTTTGAGAGCAAAGATATCATTCACTCTTGCCTCGGCCTTCTTGGCCCCAGCATGGTCCATCACAAACATATCGGCCATTTCCTCAAAGATTTCGATGGAACATACTGGCAGTTGCGAGTACTAGGTTAATGCACCTCCCGTGAGGGTTTCACCGAATTTCTTTAGTAGAATGGAGGATGCTTGTTCTTTGGCGAGATCATTGCCTTTCACGACGGTGACGTAATTGATCACATGATCTTTGGGGTTGGTTGTGCCATCGTATATTTTTAGATAAGACGATATTTTAAAGGTCTTTGGTATGGCATGTGGGGTAGCGCTATCGCTGTACGGCTGCTCGACGAACCGACTTGCATCTCTCTTCGGCAATAACTTAGGGGCGACTGATATTTTATCAACCATTTCTTGGTGCTCTCTCATTTGATCTCGAAGTGTCTTGTTTTCGTTTTCCATTTCCTCCATCCTTTTCAGAATGGCAGTGAGAGCGTCGTCACCTGCATTGTTAATAACATTATGAGTAATACCTGTCGTCGTGGGTGGAGGAGGTTGATCACGTTGCTCGTCCACTGATGGTGCGGCACATGTTCTCACCTTTACTACGACCGCATCCTGAACGGGCTTATGGAGGACGTTGGTCAATGTATTAGTTAGCCAAGCCTCAAGGAGCTTCTTTATCGCTGGGGGTGTCTCCTCTCCCACGGATGTGGAGGCGGTCTTGCTGTAACACCCCAATTTTTTATTAATATTTGCATTCACGATTGAGCATTTTTAATATGAGGAGATATTATACTTCGCACTTCCTAAATGTGAAATTGACACTATATGAAAATTCTTACTTTAGGTTGTGTTAATATTGACAAAGAAGTTACATGGTGTTGCTATGTGTAACACTTAATATTATTTTGATGAATTGTTATTAAATACATTATATAATTAAGGTTTTGGGCTCCCACCCTTTTGTATTTATCTAAAGATATTTAGTAGGTTGGGTAGTCACATTTTTCATATTTAACCAAAGTTCACATATTACTTTAGTTGACTTGCTTTTCTGTAACCTCCTCTCATAGTTCATTCTTTCAAGTCAAAGAAAACCCTTACTCTCTCTCCTTCTTATCACCTGAAAAACTTTATGAAAACCATCATAAATCTCCACTAAACTAACCAGTAAATCTCGTTCTTACTGAAGCTCAAGTTGCTCATCTCTTTTATGGTAAGTTACTAAACCCGTTTTTACACTAGACAACTATTAGTGTTTTCTTCATATCATTTTGTATAGAGCTCCGTTTTAAGTGATCCAAGACTTTCTGAAAAGCAATTTCATAGATCTATAACTCTTATTCAGGAACCAAAATCAAGTTTTTCTTGTATTTACCCGAAAAGGAATCATAAAATACAGGGCAGGTGCTGCCCAGATTTTCAATTTTAAAAATACTCCATGTACTACTGTTAGTAATTTTAGCATACCTTTTTGTAAGAAACTGTATTGGGGTGATTCAAGATGTTCTGAAATTCTAAGACATATATCTACAACTGTAATGAGACCATACAGTCTAGTTTGTCTTTTTCATCTTCAAAACTGAGTCACAACACAAGACATTGATACTGTCCATAATTTCTGTTTCACAAATGTTGGGTAATTTTCACCACTATCATGTTTAGTTTGACATATTAAATCACTAAAATTATATAGATATTTGATTATGTATTTAAGGTATTTATACCCTTGTAAAATCTAAGAGAAAGTGTTTGAGAACGTGGACGAATTTAGTTTGTCTATGGCGTAGACGATGCGAACGTCCTCAAGTTGTGGTTGAACCTCATTTTATGGTAAAACACCAAGGTTTGTATATAAACTTTATACTCTTTTTACTTGCTGGAATATTTTGAAACAACCTGATATTTTATTTTTTTCTTGTCTTCAATTTATATCATTGTATTCGTGTTATATCAAGTATTGTAAAATATTCGCTAAATCGAACAATCGTACGGATTGCTTGTATTACACCCTATGCGTCCCAAGGTGACGTATAATGAATATGAAACTTGTTAATCATGATTTAAATGCGTTTAAAGTCATAATATGAATATATATGATGTTTGGATAAAACATATAAAGTTTGGGAAAAATCGAATTAAAGTTGCGGAAAAACAAACTAAGGATTTGCCCTGTAACAGAGATTTTTGAGAGATACATTTTGTGTGCTATATGAAGTCTTTTTGGGACATATTATATACCAAATTGAAGGTCTTGGAATTTAATTTCCAACTCTCTTAACCGTTTGCTCATACGACATCCGTGTAAAAAGATATAAGCGTTGGAAGATGGGCGAATGAGAGGGTGTCAAGCTAGCACCTTTTGACTTTTCAAAAGTTGTTATATATGTTTTAACTCGTCTCTCTCTCTCTCTCTCTCTCTCTCTCTCTCTATCTCTCTCTCTCTTCAGTTTTACACAGAATCTGACCAGAGAACACCATAAAAACGGTCCTTGAGCTCTCTAATAGTGCTTCAAATAATACTAACATCCCGGGTACAAAATTGAGAAGCGATAACATCAGAACGATCCCTACGTTGTAAGTATCGTTATGTCGCCTCTTTTTTTTTGTAGTTTGAGTTTTGGAATGTATTTAATAGTTAATAAAAATTCCTAATTTCTGTTTTTAAGCTTTAAAATATCAAGAAAAGTTGATAAATTAATTTCCTAAAGGTTAGACCTCACTGGACGGTGATTGGAAGCCGTGAGTTCGAGTTATTTAACTTTAAGTGGACTGTTTTATGGGTTGTTTCATGTTGCTTTTGGACTGTCTATTGTGCTACTGATTTATGGAGTTTGGAAGGATAAAAAGGGCATGGAGAAACGCCACATGTGGTAGGGTAGTAGGTTGGTCGTTCGTTGTTGTAGTTACAGGCTAATTGATAACTTGTTGATTGGGTGTATTATGGTATATTTGGGGGTTTTATTGTATTAAAGGTCCCAGATTGTAATTAGGTTGGTTTTGAGTTGCTGATTGTATTATGTTTGTATCTCGCCTATAGTAGGCTTGAGGGAGTAGTAAAATCAGGGAAAATGCTGCCCGTTTTATTTTAGATTCGAGCTATCGTTTAAGATACGTAATATACTACCGGCATCTAAATTGTACACGTATTTCTTTGTTATAGAATTGGCGCGCTAGTTGTCATAAGCTTGTTGTTGACTTGCATTGACGACTTGAGGTATGTTAAGGCTATCCCTTCTTTCTTTTTGGCATGATCCAAATGATACAAACGAAACGAGCAAAATACGCAACTTTCATAAATGACTCTATTCATAGAAATACTAGGGGTGTCTATATTCTTGATTCCCTATGTGAATTATTATTATATCCTCTATTCATGGGTCTCAGAAAAATACGTATTTGATAAAGTTTGTCCGAAAAGCATATTGATTTTATGATATTCGAGAAATCTTATTAACGTATTTCTTATGCATTTCATGCATTTATACATGTACCTTGACCCATGACCAGAACGCGTTATATACGCGTATATTATATGTATATGGGATATGGAGAAAAGGTTAAGGCGTTATATATGCACCACCACCTGATCAGCCGGTATATGTTCATGATTTTGCCCACAGTAGCCGAGATGATACGATGGGATGCCCTCAGAGGTTTGATGATGTTATGTACACCTATACCAAAGCATGATACGACATTTACATACACGTGCATGACATTATAAATGTTTCAGGATTAACAAAGTTATTTAGACCCACAGGTGGAATTATTTACTCCATGTTTTATGTATGTCTTTTTTGTACTGATTTTCATGCTTTACATACTCAATACATTATTCGTACTGACGTCCCTTTTTGCCTAGGGACGCTATGTTTCATGCCCGCGGGTGCAGGTAGACAGGCTGACGGTCCCCCTTCTTAGGATCCTTGATCGGCGAGAGTTGGTGTGCTCCATTTGATCCAGAGCTGCTTTGAGTTTTGGTACGATATGTTTGCATACATATATGGGTACGACGGGGCCCAGTCCCGTCCTTTATACAGTTATACACTCTAATAGAGGTTTGTAGAAAGTCATGTATAGTTAGATAGTATGTGGCCTTTTCGGCTCGCCCTACCGTATTCCGTATATATATATATATATATATATATATATATATATATATATGTCTTTTGGGCATGTTTTTCCACGTAGGTTGTTCATATGAATTAGTAGTTTATTTCCAGACGTTATGCATGACCTACACTTATTTCATGTTTATATCTTAGACGAATGCTTAGGGGTATTCGATAGGCAGAACTCGGGCACTCGTCATGGCCCATCGGTTTGGGTCGTGACAAAAGTTGTATTAGAGCAGTTCTGTCCTAGGGTTGTCTACAGACCGTGTCTAGTAGAGTCTTGTTTATGGATGTGTTGTGCACCACACTTATAGACAAGAAGCTACCAGATATTTAGGATGGTTACTTTTTTTTCTTATCTTAGATCGTGCGATATAAGAATTCATTTTCCTAATGATATGTTATGTTTTCAGTGATGCCCAAGAAGGCTACAGCTGCCCAGAAGGGCAAGTTCGTGGATGATGAGGCTACAAGTAGAGCCACGAGTTACCAGGTCGCGGGGAGAGTCGCATAGTAAGACTCCATCTCAGACTTCACATACCCTGCCCTCTCCAGAGGAGATTCGAGGGGCACCAGCTCCAGCACCCGCTCTAGTACCCCCCTCCCAGCTCCTCGTCCAGATGCACTGAGTCAGGAGATGAGAGATGTTATCCAGCTATTGACTCTTTTAGTGGCCACAAAAATTTGACGCCAGGAGGTTGGTATTGGTCATGCAGATAGGGCCATTAGTGCGAGGGTTCGTTATTTCATTAATTTGGACCCTCCGATATTCACTGGAGCAGATCCAAATGAGGACCCTCAGGTATTTATCGATAGAATGCAGAGGACTTTGAGGGTAATGAAGGCCACTGCGACTGACTCAGTTGAGCTAGCTTGCTATAGACTTCGGGATATTGCAATTAATTGGTACGAGTCTTAGGAGTTGTCTAGAGGTAAAGATGCCCTTTCCAATTGTATGGAAGGATTTTACAAAGGTTTTTCTTCGTCATTATTTGCCATCTGAGCTTAAATGGGCCAGAGTTGATAGGTTCTTGACCCTTCGACAGGGTAATATGAGTGTTTGGGATTACAACCTTCAGTTTGATTCTTTGGCTAGGTATGTTCCCACTATTTTAGCTAAGATAGAGGATCGGGTTCATCGGTTCGTGATGGGGTTGGAGCCGCACATGCTCAATGACTGTATGTCGGTCTCACTTCATCCAGACATTAATATTTCTCGTATTCAGGCATACGCTCAGGGTGTAGAGGAGCATAAGCAAAAGCAGAGGGCCGATCGTGAGCATGATAGGGGCCAGAGTAAGAGAGCGAGATCTTCAGGTCCTTCTAGTAAGTTTTGAGGTAGTTAGAGACAACAGTACCTGAGGTATCCAGCTTAGCCATTAGCTAGTGCACCCCCTCAGTTTTTCGGTAGGAGATTTGATCGTTCCACATATTCAGGGCCGAGTCAAAGTTCCAGGGCCTCTCGTTCTCAGTATAGGGGTGATTCAAGTCAGATGAGGCCATCCTTGCCACGATGTGCTAAGTGTGGTAAGCAGCATATCAGGCAGTGCCTCGTGGGGTTGGGTGTTTGTTATACTTGTGGTTATCCAGGCCACGTTATGAGAGATTGTCCAACGACAGGTGGTGCAAGTATAGTTCAGCCAGCGGGATCTATAGCTGGTTTTTCATCATCAGTACGCCCCCTGGGCAAGGATCACAGGCACCAGCCGACCGTGGTAGAGGCAGAAGTGGAGCATCTAGATCGAGCGGTCCTCAGAACCGCATTTATGCATTAGTGGGTCGACAGGATCAGGAGTCATCACCTGATGTTGTTACAGGTATATTATCAGTCTCCTCATATGATGTATATGCATTGATTGATCCAGGTTCCACCTTATCGTATGTCACTCTGCTGGTTGCTGGAAAGTTTGGGATAGAACCTGAGTTGATTAAACCTTTTGAGGTGTCTACACCTATTAGGGATCCAGTGATAGCTAGACGGGTATATAGAGATTGTATAGTAGTAGTTCTTAGTTATTCTACAATAGCAGACCTGATTGAGCTAGATATGGTAGAATTTGATGTTATAATAGGTATGTATTGGTTGGCTTCTTATTATGCTAACGTTGATTGTAGATCAAAGATGGTTTGGTTCCAGTTTCCAGGGGAGCCAATTCTAGAGTGGAAAGGTGATACTGCATCGCCGAGAGGTAGGTTTATTTCCTATCTCAAGGCAAGGAAGATGATCAGAAAAGGCTATATTTATCTCTTAGTTCGGGTACAAGATGTGAAAGCAGAGTCACCGACCCTTCAATCTATTCCGGTGGTTAATGAGTTTCCCGATATTTTTCCCGATGAGCTTCCAGGCCTTCCGCCGGAGCGGGAGATTGAGTTTTCTATTGACACATTACCAGATACTCAGCCGATATCTATTCCTCCTTATAGAATGGCACCTGCAGAGCTGAGAGAGTTGAAAGAACAACTGAGGGATTTTCTTGAAAAAGGCTTTATCAAACCCAGTACATCACCGTGGGGAGCACCTGTGTTATTTGTGAGAAAGAAAGATGGTTCCTTGCGGATATGTATTGATTACAGACAGTTAAATAAGGCGAAGATCAAGAATAAGTACCCGCTTCCGAGGATTGATGATTTATTTGATCAGTTGCAAGGTGCCATGTGTTAGAGAGAAGGATATTCCAAAGACAGCATTCAAGACCAGATACGGGCACTTTGAGTTTCGTGTTATGTCGATCGATTTGACCAATGCCCCAGCGGTATTCATGGACTTGATGAACCATGTGTTCAGACCCTTTCTATATTTGTTCATGATTGTATTTATAGATGACATTTTGGTTTATTCTGGTTCTGAGGCTGAGCATCCAGATCATTTGCATACTATGCTCAGAGATCTACAAAAAAAGAAGTTGTATGCAAAATTCTCTAAATGTGAATTCTGGTTGAATTCTATAGCCTTCCTTGGTCATATTATTTTGGGTGAGGGTATCCGGGTCGATACACAGAAGATTGAGGCAGTGAAGTCTTGTCTAGACCCACGACATCGACAGAGGTTCGTAGCTTCCTGGGTTTGGCAGGTTATTACAGGAGATTTGTAGAGGGGTTTTCTTCCCTTTCAGCACCATTGACAAAGTTGACTCAGAAGGCAACCAAGTTTCAGTGGACTGATGCTTGTGAACGGAGTTTCCAGGCATTGAAAGACAGATTGTCGTCAGCACCGGTTCTGACACTTCCAAAATGGACCGATGGTTATGCTATCTATTATGACACTTCGGGCGTTGGATTGGGTTGTGTACTGATGAAGCATGGTAAGATTTTAACTTATGCTTCTAGACAACTAAAAAACCATGAGAAGAATTACCCGACCCACGATTTAGAGTTAGCCGCGGTGATTCATGCACTAAAGCTATGTAGGCCCTATTTGTATGGCATTCATGTTGATATCTATACAAACCATAAGATCCTTCGGTATATATTCAAGCAAAAGGAATTGAATTTACGACAAAGGCGATGGTTGGAGCTACTAAAAGACTATGATGTTGATATTTTATACCATCCAGGAAAGGCGAATGTAGCAGCCGACGCCCTCAGCGGTAGATCTATGGGTAGATTAACATATTTATAGCCAAAGAAGAGTGAGATAGCTTGTGAGATTCATCAGCTAGCTAATCTTGGAGTTCGATTATTAGATTCAGGCAGTACCAGAGTTACTACTCAGGACACTATAACATCCTCTCTAGTAACTAAAGTGAAGGAATGCCAGTATGAAGATCCTGTGCTAGCTCACTACAGAGATACAACCTATCAAAAGGAGAAGACAATTTGGAGATTACAAGAGATGGAGTCCTCAGATATCGAGGTCGATTATGTGTTCCTAATGTAGCAGGGTTGCGCCAGCAGGTTGTGGGAGAAGCTCACTATTCTCGTTATTCCATTCATCTAGGAGCGACGAAGATGTATCATGATATCAGGGGAATATACTAGTGGGACGGAATGAAGAAGGATATAGCAGAGTTTGTTGCTCAGTGCCCTAATTATCAGTAGGTTACGATTGAGCATAAAAAACCTGGTGGATTATTGCAGGCTATAGAGATTCCGACTTGGAAATGGGAAGTGATTAACATGGATTTCATCACAGGCTTACCTCGTACCCAGTGTAAGTTCGATTCTATTTGGGTTATTATTGATAGACTTACAAAATCAGCCCATTTTCTGCCTGTCAGGACTACGTATTCAGCAGAGGATTATGCAAGGATTTACATTAAGGAGATAGTATGACTTCATGGTGTCCCTATATCTATTATCTCAGATAGAGGTGCTCAGTTTACAGCTAATTTCTGGAGATCCTTCCAAAAAGGATTGGGGACTCAAGTAAGTCTTAGTATAGCATTTCATCCCCAAACAGATGATCAGGCTAAGCGTACTATTCAGACACTGGAAGATATGCTTCGAGATTGTGTGATGGACTTCAGGGGTAACTGGGATGATCATCTTCTACTTATTGAGTTCGCATATAATAATAGTTATCATTCAAGCATTCAGATGGCTCCATACGAAGCTCTTTACGGAAGGAAGTGTAGGTCACCTATCGGATGGTTCGAGGCTGGGGAAACTAAGTTAGTAGGACCAGAGTTGGTAAAACAGGCAGTTGAGAAGATTACGCTTATACGGGAAAGGCTATTAGCAGCTCAGAGTCGTCACAAGTCATATGCAGATAATCGATGACGAGACTTGGAGTTTCAGGTAGATGATTGGGTATTCCTAAAGGTATCACCGATAAAAGGCGCTATGAGATTCGGTAAGAAAGGAAAGCTTAGCCCTCGGGACATTGGACCTTATAATATCATACGCAGAGTAGGCCAGGTAGCATATGAGTTAGACTTGCCTTCCAACTTGGAGTCAGTGCATCCAGTTTTTCACGTGTCTATACTCCGCAAGTGTATTGGAGATATTTCTAGAGTCGTTCCAGTTGACGATGTTCAGATCACACAACATCTAGCATATGAGGAAGCTCCTATTGCTATACTAGATAAAGAGGTTCGGAGATTGAGAACTAAAGACATATCTTCAGTTAAAGTACTTTGGAGGAACAATAATATGGAAGAGATGACTTGGGAAGCTGAAGAAGACATGAAGTCTAGGTATCCTCACTTGTTTCCGCATTCGGAGGAGGATCGGACTGAAACATCACAACCTTAGGTACGTATATGGTATTGATTCTTATGTTAGTTATGATCATTGGTCGTGTGAGACCATTTAAGTTATTGATGATTGTGGTTTTGTATTGTTGGGTTTTCTATCTGACAGGTTGATAGTGGTACCATTACAGAGGAGACTCTGCCAAAATTTCTATAAAGATCTGGGAGTTTAACATTCGAGGACGAATGTTTCTAAGGGGGGGAGATTGTTACACCCTGTGCGTCCCAAGGTGACGTATAATGAATATGAGACTTGTTAATCATGATTTAAATGAGTTTAAAGTCATAATATGACTATAAATGATGTTTGGATAAAACATATAAAGTTTGGGAAAATCGGATTAAAGTTGCGGAAAAACCAACTAAGGATTTGCCTTGTAATAGAATTTTTTGAGAAATACATTTCGTGTACTATATGAGGTCTTTTTGGTACATATTATATACCAAATTGAAGGTCTTGGAATTTAGTTTCTAACGCTTTTAACCGTTCATTCATACGACATCCAGATAAAAAGATATAAGCGTCGTAAAATGGGCGAATGAGAGGGTGCCAAGCTAGCACCTTTTGACTTTTCAAAAGTTGTTATATATGTTTTAACTCGTCTCTCTCTCTCTCTCTCTCTCTCTCTCTCTCTCTCTCTCTCTCTCTCTCTCTCTCTCTCTCTCTCTTCAGTTTTACATAGAATCTGACCAGAGAACACCATAAAAATGGTCCTTGAGCTCTCTAATAGTGCTTCAAATAATACTAACATGCCGGGTACAAAATCGAGAAGCGATAACATCATAACGATCCCTACAACGTAAGTATCGCTATATCGCCTCTTTTTTTTTTTTGTACTTTGAGTTTTGGAATGTATTTAATAGTTAACAAAAATTCCTAATTTCTATTTTTAAGCTTTAAAATATCAAGAAAAGTTGATACATTCATTTCCTAAAGGTTAGACCTCACGGGACAGTGATCGGAAGCCGTGAGTTCGAGTTATTTGACTGTTTTGTGGGCTGTTTCGTGTTGATTTTGGGCTTTCTATTGTGCTGCTAATTTATGGAGTTTGGAAGGATAAAAAGGGCGTGGAGAAATGCCACATGTGGTAGGGTAGCAGGTTGGTCGCTCATTGTTGTAGTTACAGGCTAATTGATAACTTGTTGATTGGGTGTATTATGGTATATTTGTGGGTTTTATTGTATTGAAGGTCCCAGATTGTAATTAGGTTGGTTTTGAGTTTCTGATTGTATTATGTTTGTATCTCGCCTATAGTAGGCTTGAGGGAGCAGTAAAATCAGGGGAAATGCTGCCCGTTTTATTTTAGATTTGAGTTATCATTTGAGATACGTAATATACTATCGCCATCTAAATTGTACACGTATTTCTTTGTTATAGGGTTGGCACGCTAGTTGTCATAAGCTTGTTGTTGAGTTGCATTGACAACTTGAGGTATGTTAAGGCTATCCCTTTTTTCTTTTTGGCATGATCCAAATGGTACAAACGAAACGAGCAAAATACGCAATTTTCATAAATAACTCTATTCATAGAAATACTAGGGGTGTCTATATTCTTGATTCCCTATGTGAATTATTATTATATCCTCTATTCATGGGTCTAAAAAAAATACGTATTTGATAAAGTTTTTCCGAAAGGCATATTGATTTTATGATATTCGAGAAATCTTATTAACGTATTTCTTATGCATTTATACATGTACATTGACCCATGACCAGAACGCGTTATATATGCGTATATTATATGTATATGGGATATGAGAAAAGGTTAAGGCGTTATATATGCACCACCACCTGATCAACCAGTATATGTTGATGATTTTGCCCACAGTGGCTGAGATAATACGATGGGATGCTCTTAAAGGCTTGATGATGTTATGTACACCTATACCTATGCATGATACGACATTTACATGCACGTGCATGACATTATAAATATTTCAGGATTCACAAAGTTATTTAGACTCACATGTGGAATTATTTACCCCATGTTTCATGTATGTCTTTTATGTACTGATTTTCATGCTTTACATACTCAGTGCATTATTCGTACTGACGTCCCTTTTTGCCTAGGGACGCATTTCATGCTCGCGGGTGCAGGTAGACAGGCTGACGGTCCCCCTTCTTAGGATCCTTGATCAGCGAGAGTTGGTGTGCTCCATTTGATCCAGAGCTGCTTTGAGTTTTGGTACGATATGTTTGCATACATATATGGGTACGACGGGGCCCAGTCCCGTCCTTTATACAGTTATACACTCTAATAGAGGTTTGTAGAAAGTCATGTATAGTTAGATAGTATGTGGCCTTTTCGGCTCGCCCTACCGTATTCCGTATATATATATATATATATATATATATATATATATATATATATATATATATATATATATATATACGTCTTTTGGGCATATTTTTCCACGTAGGTTATTCATATGAATTAGTAATTTATTTCCAGACGTTATGCATGACCTACACTTATTTCATGTTTATATCTTAGACGAATGCTTAGGGGTGTTCGATAGGTAGAAGTCGGGCACTCGTCACGGCCCATCGATTTGGGTTGTGACAGCTTGATCGTTTTGCATTCTTGTTGGGACTTTGTCCTTTTTGTGGCAGTGACTTTATCACTCATCTTGGCATGCCTCTTGATTCAGATCTTTTGCCATCTTGAATTTGGATTTGTAGTTCGTTTTAAATTATGGAACTTTTCCGTGTTAAGTACGAACTAGAAAGCCATTTTTAATATGGTTCATGATTCTCTTGACTATTGGGTTTTGACCCTACTTGATGTGGGACTTCGGTACATCTTGATATATGATTATTCTTAGTGTGATGGCATGAAGTACATATTGGGCAAAAAATGAATATTTGGCAAACTCTCTTAGATTGATAATATATACTTTCTCGACTCTTGAACATTGTTATTGATATTTGGAAATACTTCAAGGTTTGATATTTGATACTTTTGATATATTTGTTCACTTATTTTAAATTATGTTAAATTTGAGCTACCTATGACTGAAAAGGGGAATTGGAGAATTTAATGGCTCCAAGCCATAGTTTATACGCCAATAAGCTTTATGCTTAGCGATAGTTATTTTCTATCGTAGGTAATGTACGTGATGAAATTTGAAGACGACCTTATGAAGTAGTCTTTTTGGGAGCACTTATGGAGATCACATTTGCATATGCACCATGATTTTGTATAATTTTGGGACATGTACATAATATATATGTCACACTTATGTATGTTATTTGGAGGCTTGTTGAATTTTAAGACCAAAATCTTGTAACTTGAATTTGGTAACTTATTTTGCTGTTTTAGGGTGTGTTAATAACTCAAGTCTTGTAATATGCCGAATTTACACTTTGTCTTGTAAATATGTACAAAGGAGAAAACTAGTTTTCTTTTTTATACCCGATAGTTTGAAATTTATGTACAATACAAACTTGCAGTGATGTTGAATGAAAGTATAATTTTGTTAGAAAGTTGCTTTAACGTGTTGATTATTTAAGAAGAGTTATATTACCTTATGTTGATATTTTGACATTGTATTTCATTTTTAAAAAATTTATGAAGAGTATTTTCAAAAATAAAAATATTGCACTTTGGACCTCATCGCATGGGCCTATTTTTGCTAGTAAATTATTCTGAATATTTTTTTAATTAATATCTTCTTAATGTTGTAAGTAGTAAATTAGATTTGTTTCTTAAGTAGCACCCTCCCAAAGGGGTTGCTACACCTGCCATGGGATTTTGTGATGCTGTAGTGGGGAGGGGTGATCCTCCTCGCCTAGGAGAGGCATGGGGCATTGTGTCCTCGTCCACTGCTTCAGAGCTCTCGTGGATGATGTCCATGAGGTTGGTTGGGAGATCACTCGTTGTTCTCGTTCTTTTTTCTCTATTACCTGCCATGTTAGATCTATATGTATAAAGGGGAAAATGTTCTTCTTTTGGTTTTTTTGTGCCAGTAACTAGTGTCGTTTGTAGATCTAGAAGAAACTAAAAATCTTAGCTAGAAGATCCCCACAGACGGTGCCAAATTGTTTGACCAAAAAATATAATTTTTGGTTAAACTATTAAATTTATATAATGAGGGGTTAAATCTAGATAAGGCTAATAACTCTAGATATAAAGGACAAAGACATATATTAGATGGGACAGATTTCGTATGTAGTTGGTGGCAATAAATATTGAATACTCTTAAAGCAAGAACATTAAGAGAGATAAATGGCATTTAAGTAAATAAAGAGAATGATTCACCCAATAATTGATTAGTTGGACGAATATTTTACATGACAATGATGAATGACAGATAGATCCAAGATTCCCATGAACGGTCCTCGGATCTGATAGAAAAATGAGAAATAATATGAACAAGAATCTTTGTAAAAATGTAATCTTTATATTTTTGCTAGAGGGAAAGTCCTCTTCTCAAAAATGTTCTTATTAGAATCAATCTTACATGCCCCTATCATTGTATCTTCTTTCTATATATATGAACTCTTTTTTTTCTAGGAAACCTTTATAGTACAAATACAGGGAATATTCACTAGAATATTCCCTTTTAATGCCTTATCTTGACAATTTTGCCGTTGCAAGTCTTATGATCAACTGTCGATCTCGACCTCGACCCTCACTGACATCTTGATTGCGATAACCGTCGACATCTTGACCACGGCTCATGTCATCACCTCGGCCATTGACCTCGCAGCGTGTTGGGCGAGCTCGACCGATAACTTTCTCTAACGCCAAATTACGCTAAATATTCTGAAAGCGGATTTTGGCCTATATAATTCTAAGATAGCGTTTGAATATAGATTTGATTGAAACTTGAAAAAAGAGTTTTTGAAGTTTGTGTTGAAAAATAATTTTAGAAAGTTGAAGTTGTGTTTGGACATGCATTTTATTTGAATAAAAGTTGAAGTTTTGCGAGTAGAAGAAACAATTTCACCCAAAAAATGCCCTAAACCAATTTTTGGGAACTTAAAATTTTTTGAAATTTTTATTCTCAAAACATGATCATATTTTAAATAAATAATATTTTTAAATTTATTTTGAAAAAATAAAGCCAAAATTTATAGCCAAATGGGAGTTTGGTACATACATGCGTCATAAAAGTAGAGAATGGAGGGGTAAAAGTGAAAATGGTACGACGCAAACGAGGAGGTATTCGCATTATCCGACCAGCGCATGGGAATTGGATCTTCCTATACGGTATTGTGGCATCATGTCTGTTGATTTTCAAAACAGCTCTTATGCCAAAAGTGTCTGATTTACAATCAGGACATCATTGAAAATGAAAGAAAAGAGGAAAAGGAGATTAAATAGATCCAATACAAGTTTGATAAATTACTAAGCCTTGGTGTCTAGGAATAAAAGGTAGAATAAGTTTTATTCAAAACTAGGAGAACCTAAAAAAATATTTAAATCAACTTGGCGGAAGTTGTTACCTGTTCAAAAGTATTCTGTCATCCAATCCTCTCCTGTCATTTCTTTATCTTTTAATAACTTCTATTTAAAACTTTATCTCCCACTTTTAAAGATTTTTTTGGTCATCTGATTTAATTTTCAGCGGAATATATTCTCTCTTCTGCACAATGTGCTTGACCAATATTTTTTTGGTACATAAAGTTGAAGGGTATGTTATTCATCAGTTACTTGTAATATCATCGGTAAAACTGATAGTCTGTTTGGCCAAGTTTCTCCAATCGTAGAAGTACTTTTTTTCACAAAAAAAATATTTTTTTTCAAAATTAAGTGTTTGGTCAAGCTTCTTGGCAGAAAAAAAAAAGTGCTTTTGAGAAAAAACACTTTTGAGAAAAAGCAGAAGCAGTTTGGAAGAAACAGAAAAAAATAGTTTTTCTCCATAAGCACTTTTTTTAAAAGAACTTTTGAGAAAAATACACTTAGAAGCAGTTTTTAAAAGCTTGGTCAAACACTAATTACTACCCAGAATTACTTTTCTAAGTAATTAACCAAAACACAAACTGCTTCTCACCAAAAGTACTTTTGAGAAAAATATTTTTCAGAAAAAAGCCAAACAAGATATGAAATTGGCCCGAAGGGAATTGAAAGAGAGAAAGCGAAGAAAACTATGTCAAACCTTCTTTCGCAAAAATTGAGAAGAAATATATTCTCTTGGACTTCTTGAGTAGAGAATAATTTACCTAAATGTTTATATTAAATCATATTGATTAATTTTTTAAAATAATAATTGATGTAAAAATACATATTAATTATAAATAATTTGTAAAATTTTTATATAAAAAATATACTATATATTATTAATACTATGTAAATATTTTGTGCGAATAATTTTTTTTCAATTGAATATCAACTCACTAAAAAATGTTCCCTTTCCCCTCTCTCTTCCTTTGTGTTCTCTCAAAGCATAGTTAAGATCAAGAAATTGCCGAAAGTAAAATTGGTGTTTAGCATTTCTAATCTAAGCTATTAATAAATGCTTTTTATGTCTTGTGCTCACAAATGGATCCAAAAATCCTAGTGAGTAGTGTCCTTGTCACAATATAGTACCCCACTAAACTAGAAATTTCCTATCTATACTTTCTTGGCCGCTTTCTCCATAAGCTAATGCTACTCCCCTCTTTTGCTTCTATTCCCCTTTTTTTCTCTTGGCTAGGTTTTTCAATTTCCACCTGCACCAGAAATAGCTCAATAATTAATTCTTATTGCTGTTAATGGCGGACTGGGGACCAGTGCTGATAGGAGTTGTACTCTTCATATTGCTACAACCTGGGCTTCTGTTTCAGATACCGGGTAATAATCGTACTCTGGAATTTGGGAGCATGAAGACTAATGGAAAAGCTATTGCTGTTCATACTCTTATTTTCTTTACGCTTTATGCTATTCTCATTCTGGCTGTTCATGTTCACATCTATACTGGTTGATCCTATATATATACTCCAGATCTTCTCCAAATCTCCCTCTAATGCTAGTACCATTTTCTTGCTGAAGTTAAGATCTGTTTGTTTGTACTTTGGTTTTCAAGAGGAAATATGAAAAAAAAGATTTTAGTCTTTGAAATTAAGTGTATTAATTTATATATGCCCTATTTATTTGCGTACTGTTTCTCTTGCCTGCTGTTTCTCTTGGTTGCTCAAATGCTTATTGAACTGCATCTTTTTTTGTTTGTTTTTGGGTCTGAGTTGAGATTGTCTTTTAACTCTTCCTTCCTCTCAAAATCTATAGGAAACTAATTAAGGTGGTGTGATTGTGACAGTAAGCTGCAATAGGGTTGGAATATAGTCGATTCTAGAATTAATAATTAATATCTTTGACGACTAGTTTTTTTAAGTTAGAAATAGAAAGCGACCAGTCTTGTTTCTGGGTTAAAAAAGGAGATGTTGAATTCAATTAGGTATAGACCCCTTCAGTGTAAGATTATCAGCTTCTACAATATCATGTTTGAAACGCACACACTTCTAATTGACAAGAAAACGAGCTAGAGGGAACTGGTGTAATTGAAAACTAGCTAAGGTCCATTGAAAGGATACAGTTCAAGTCCCTAAATCTAGCTCTAGTATTCTTTTGGTAACACTTGGAAGTAGTATCAAGATCAGAGTGAAATATTCAGGACTCACTTTTCGTGCAATATTTCTTGGACCAAAGATGATGGTGCCGTATGATTTGATGGGCTAGGAAGTATTTCCTAGGATTATTTGTTCAAGCGACAATTTTTTCCGAATTATAGTTTTTAATCTCCAGGCTCTCAGTTTGGTGCTTAATTTTAATGTTTGAGATCTGCAAAGTGCAAGCCATTGCTTGCGCCTTGAGAAAGGATTGATTCTGTCTTTTCTTCCATTTACCACAATCTAATAAGTAAAGCAGATGTGCGGGATGTGCACCGGGCTGCCTTTATATATACCTTGTTCCCTGTACACCCTTACCCCTCAACCCTCCCCCCAAAAAGAAAAGAAAAAAGAGAAGAGTTTATATTAAGAACCGTCATGTACAGAGAATATGATAAAAGTGGTTCAAAAACTTGTTCCTTTCATTTGCATGAATTTGATAAACATTGATGTCGAGCGCACAACACTTTGTTAGAGTATTTCAGAAAATCAAACTAGTTCAAAAAGAAAAGAAACACAGAAAAAGGTTTGATAAAAACAAGAATCCCCCTTCAGCAAAAGCCTTCAAAGAAGAGTTGAGAATTTGGCTGGAGCAGCAGGGTCGAAGAAGAAAACATAAATTCTGCCTTGTAATTGCCAGTTTCAACCAGATCGTATATGAACACCAATGGCAACTATCAAGATTGTATAAATACAGAAGAATAAGATGGCATGGACAAGGATTGAAATTCCACTGGTATACATGTTCCCGAACTCAATCACCCGAGTCCTCGCCGGTAACTGGAATAGCAATCCCGGTGACAGTAAGATGAACATCGCCACAGCAACCACCACTGGCCCCCAATCAGCGACCATCTTTATTTCACTATCCTGTCTTTCTTTATCTAAAGGAAATTACTAGGTACTCGAAAATCTGAGCTTTAAGCGATCTCTCTGTTTCTTGCTCTTGTATATAGTTGTGGTGTTTGCAAATTTGTAGCAGCAGATATATTGCAAATGTAGTGTTTTGCTTAGTGAAGAAGGAGAAGGGGATATACTAAACTTGAGGGTGAAAAGCAGGCAGTGTGTTTTAAAGGGGAAGAAAGGTATGATTTGTGGTAGTGGGGGGTGATTTTTGCTTTATGGAAGTCGACAGAAAATACCAACTTTATGTTTAAGTTTCCGATTATTGAACAACGCGCAAGCCTTTCTTTTGCATTTTGCTTTACAAATTTTATTACATAAATTCATCAAGGTGGTGTCTTTATAAAAGATTTGGAAAAAGAAGGTGGTGGACGTGGAAAGTAGAGAAAGCCAACAATTTGTTGCGTTTACAATGCACAATTCTTTGGCTGATTTCTTCGACATGCAACCCTTGGGAAATGATTTAATGGCATTGGCAATGTTTAAGTTCTTATTTTTAAAGTGCGGGCCTTTATAATTTCTTCAATTTATTGTTGGCCAAAGAGCAGGGGGTGCCCACTGTGGATTTGCTTTTGTTTAAACCGCGTTGAGCAAAGAACATTCTTCCACGAGACTCATAATGAGACTAATATTTTGCATGAAAGGAACGAGCGGTTTTGCATTTCTCTAAGTTAGAGAGCGACGTCAAAACAATGTAACTTCAAAACCTCAGGATCTTGATGATTGATACATGCCATTTTAAATTTTTTAAGCTTACCTGTTGGTTTATTTTTTCTAGCCTTTGTGACGCAATTGGAAAGAATCAAATACGAAACGGCTTATAGAATGATAAGATTTAACTAACACACACTCTGTAAAACAAATGTTACACTATGAATGTATTTTAATCAGCTGTAACATGTAATTTACCTTAATCTTTTAGGTTACTGATTTCACCTTTTTATGAATGATTATATGTAGTTATCTTATCGGTGATCTAATAGTGTAAAGTTTTGTTTTACACTATTATTATGTAGAAGTTAAACTTGAAAGGAATTAGGTGGTATCAGCAGTCTCAGATGGCACATTATTTTGACATATTGGGTTGACGAAATGGGTTTTCATCATGAATGGACTCTTTATCTTTTCTAATTTTCCACTAGCAGGTACGCCCATCGGCCATCTATGTTGGGTTGGGCTACTGTCTTGCTATAAGACTACCTAAACCAGTAAAATTTGTAGTTTTTGCCCATGCTTACAATGGCCCAAGCCCACAAAAGGGAGTGCCGTCCAGGAGAAGAAATGAGAAGATTCTCAACTTGTTGCGTGGTCGGCAAAAGATAATCATGTTAATTGCTATTCGCTATCAGCTGATAATACGTGTCATTTAACAAACGCTATATTTGTCTCACAATGCGGTAATTTCTGTGTTGGCAGAGTATGCATTGTCTTGTTTCACTTGTCCTTAATTTGCTGAAAAATAAAAGCCACGGCGCTACCATATAACGCTGGTTTCCTCTTCCCAAATTCTCTAAAGATCATTGGTACTTCTTCCTTTTTCTTTCATTTTCACTTCTACATACATAACTTATATCAAACTAACAGAGATGGCTGATTGGGGACCAGTGGTAATAGCAGTGGTGCTATTTGTGCTGTTGAGCCCTGGGCTTCTCTTTCAACTACCAGGAAACAGCAGGGCGGTAGAGTTTGCCAATTTTCAGACAAGTGGACTCTCCATTTTCATACATACTCTTCTCTTCTTTGGCTTCATTACCATCTTCCTTATTGCCATCGGTGTCCACATTTACACCGGCTAGAATTTACCATCACCACAAACATCCTCAAATGCCAACTTTATCTTATTTTTCTTACGAGTTCTTTCAAGCTCCACTATGTATTCATTTCGTATGGGTCAAGGTGTACTTTGATACTCATTGATACTATGATAGTTTGTGTTTAATTTTGGGTGCTTATTACATAGTACATACATTCATATCTTAAATTGTTTGACTACTTTTACTATGACATGCTTCGTTGAAGGTATATATTAGCAATATTAATATGAAGACCAATGACAATTTTTGATAGCGAATCGCATATCATGATAGATTCAACTAAAAAGTATAACTCTAAATTGTATGATTGGCCGTTTGACAGGGTACACAAAGCACGATCGGAGCCCTTTGGAATCAGGCTCTGGCTGCTTGGATGGTAGGCAGCCTAATGGGTGTGACGACCTTTCTCCGAACGCGGCGTTAACGAAGGATGCTTCATGCAATCGAGCTGTACTTCTTCTTTTTGTAGCTTAGAACAAATCATGGTCCAGAAGGCTTAAGAATTACTAAAGCCCAAAAAATACATGTACGAAGTCATACATGCATCTTTACATTAATTACTAAATACATAAACTGATTGAATCCACATATTTGGAATAAAACAAAATTGTTTATTTATCCAATCGCACAACTAATTGGGGTTTATATTTGCGATTCGGGCGTTTAAACTCAAATATAATATTGCTGCTAATACAGAACAAACAACGTGAAAACTATTTAAACAAGCCATTGTTATGGGATGAGATTATGCTGGATAGTTACAACAGTATACATTTACATACTTTTGCCATTTGGCTAAATTTTGGGATTTGCGTCTAACTTAAACATACTGAAATTAAGGCTCTAATTTGCATTAAAGTGAGAAAACTACTCCAAGAAAACACTATCTCCTTATGAGTGCCTCTTTTTAGCCCGAGGAAACAAACAAGTGGATGCTCATGAGATGCCTTTGACAGAGGTAGAATATTTCTTGGATATATAGTGGGCCAAGAATGCAACAAAAAGATTATCCAGTTACTGCATGACTAATATGGCTTCAGTGATTTTTTTAATTATAAATTGAAGGCAGGAAAGCGATTCAGTTTCCTAGTCATTGTCACCAGATAATTGGATGAGTATGATGAAGATTATTCCTACATTTGGTTTCTTGAACGCAACGTAGTGTTCTTGATCGAAAGAGACAGCTAGAGAGAGGTTCTTTTTGAATCTTCATTAATCCAGTAGTAATTAAGAACGAAATAAAAGAGGAGAGCTAGATAGGAAAAGTAACTACCTACAGACGTTGTAAAAAAATTTTTTTACCACAAACATTGGTGAATTAACGTGTGGATTTCTCACAGCATAGTAGAAACAAATTAATCACTAGTTTTGTTACAAATATATTCAAATTAAACTTTGTCCAAGCATCGTAGTAATTCGTTATAAGGATATACAAAAGAGTCA
This sequence comes from Nicotiana tabacum, assembly GCF_000715075.1. Lineage (NCBI taxonomy): Eukaryota > Viridiplantae > Streptophyta > Magnoliopsida > Solanales > Solanaceae > Nicotiana > Nicotiana tabacum. The sequence continues at coordinate 89,265,335 of NC_134096.1, read as the reverse complement.
TTTTCTATGATTACTTTAAGAAAATTTGAGTGACTCTTTTAGTTACAAAAAAACTATTTAGTGAATTCCTGTGGTATTCTTAAGTGTCTTTTTTGTTTATAAATAAATAATTTTAATGACTTTGATGAAATGAAATAAAAGCTGAGTGACAATTCATAAAATTACCCCAAATGCAAAATGATCAAGTACTCCACGAAGAGGCTGCAATATTATTAAATTAATCTTATTGCATGAAAATTAACTGTCTGCATCAGATACTTCCCGCTATGAAGTTTTTATTTAAGTACTTAATAAACTAGCTAGCAACAAAATCAGGTGACATTAATGCTAACGATTAATTGACACCTTGCCTGCTTGCAAATGCTAAAGATTATTAATTATAATCAGTAATTAAGGTTGAACCAAGATGCAAAATTTAGTGAGATTGCAGAGACGACATGTTCCTCTCTGAATTAAGACGTTCAAGTTTAAAACGCTCCTGAACACTTGTTATGTAGTTGGCAGCCTTTAAATCAACACTTTCGTCAGTGTCAATCTTGCCATAATAAGTGCCGCGGCCAGTACTACCGTTAGAGCCAACAGTACTCTGCGATGGAATGTAATAAGAAACTTTTGGCTTCAGCGGAGGAGCAGCTTGCTCCTGGTTCACTATAAACCCTACTGCATCTGACGAGAAGCTGGCCGACGAGGCAATAACACTATTAGGATTATAAGGAATAAGCTTTTCCTTTGGCTGATGATTATGAATATGAAGATGATAAACAGTTCGAGGACTCATGCCCTCGGAGTTGTAAGTAGGAGGTGCAGTGGCCTTTACCTTGCTGCTCCCGTATTGTACAGGTGATGCTGCAGCTCGGTATAAAGACTTCACCAGTTTACCTTTTATGAACCCTGTTTTGCGCTTGCGGATGGAATCCATCTCTTGTATTTGGGCAATAAGCTTTTACGAAATACTCTGTAGAGATATGTGGTAATAATTGCGTTAGATATTGGATTGTATCGTGAGTGGCGAGGTGAGACCGCGAGAGGGCTATATATATATAGAGTTTAACTTCTACCAGCTAAGAATGTAGAAGAATTTTTATCATATAAGGAATCACCTAAAAGATCAAATAACTACACTTAATCGTTCATCAAAAGTAAATTGGTACTACTTGAAAAATAGAAAAGAGTACCCTTCCCACTGTCCCAATTTATGCGTAATATTTTTCTTTTTAATTTGCCTAAAAAAGGTCATACTTATTTAGAAGTAATTTAACTTTAAACTTTGTACTTTATCTTTAATGAGATGGTTTAATTTATAAGTTACACAAACATTTACGGTTTGTTTTAGAATACAAGCTTCAACCGTCTTTCTTTTTTTCTTCAACTTCGTATCAAGACAAACAACACCACATAAATTGGGAAGTAATACTTCGCTAAAATAGTTTAAAATGCAATCATAATGTAAAGTCAGTATATATATAAACTAAATCCCCACACACATACACACACCAGTATATAATATCTGGAACTGAGCTTGCAATTTGCTTTACAAGTAGATATGAAGATAAACATGAAAGCATCGATCAGTGAGGTATGCACTATTGTTCTTTTAGCTATATCCATCTGTCTCTGCTTCATATCTCGAATCTTTTTTCTTCTCTTTTTGCTGGAATGCTAATTTAGGACTAACAATAGTAGCAAAACTGATAATGTAGTGACATATATAATAATCTGATAACATAAATGCATGATTCCCTATTAGTCGACACGATCCTTTTTGTATAAGTGGGTAAACTTTTGAATTTGTTGTCATAGGAGCGGATACCCCGAATAAGACCTATATTTAAATACCAGTATTACAACTTATCAAAACCAAGACAATGACATTTCATTTAATGTATATGGGCTTGATATTCAAAAGACAAGAAAAGACAATATATAGTTGAAAGACTTGGATGCGCAATACCTCATATTTATCGACCAAAGGACTTTTGCACCGCCTGCTAAACAGCATTTACTTTTCACTGATCGAAAAGATAATATCGAACCAGAAATAGGTCATCTGACCCTGGACACTATATTTGGTTTATATTATATCTATAGATAGCAGCTAGATTCCGAGAGAAATAAGTTAATCTTACCATTAGCTAGCATACTGTATGTAGATTGTGACAAATCAAGAGTTAATTGAGATTTTTCTTAATTCTTAATTTTTTGTGTCTACATATACCTTTCCAAACATGAAACGCCTACTTTACTAGCTAGTACACTGGATATTACTGCATCTTTGTTCAATATTAATGCGACGAATATAATGTTTTTAAAAGGCTTTGCTTGATTATGATCTTGCTTTTACATCATTTCAACTAGACAGATGATGTTTCTCCATGAGCGAGCTAACGCATAAAATCATACATGAGGCAAATATATTTATACTTTTAGTAGCGAGAAATAATGGATAAGGATAGTGTCTCGGTCAGCAATACCCACCCTTCGCTCACTGTTGCATTTTCGAGATATTGAGGTACGTACAATGCTGCTATGAGATTTTGGGATTTGGCTCACCTCCCGTACAAATCTCTCCATTTCCGTCGATACACATTTAATTTAATGACACTTGTCCTCTTTCGGAACTAAGGGCCAAGGTTTATTTAGAGTAAATCTTGGTTAAACTAATTTTTTTGTTGGGTTAGAATAAAAATAATTTTTTTTTGCACATTTTTTTTCGTTCTGATTGGGCAGATAAAATTAGTAGAGGACAAATGAAAAAATATAGGATTTTTTGGTTTTAATCTTGGTAAGAAAATATTTTTCCTCTCTGACTAACTAATTTTATCTGCCCAATCAGAACGAAAAAAAATGTGCAAAAAAAAATTATTTTCATTCTAACCCAGCAAAAGAATTAGTTTAACCAAGATTTATTCTAAATAAACCTTGGCCCTTAGATCCAAAAGAGGACAAGTGTCATTAAATTAAATGTGCATTGATGGAAATGGAGAGATTCTGTACAGAAGGTGAACCAAATCCGAAGTTTTGCTATACCATTATCCCATCAATCCATCATGTAGTTTGCAACTTGAATATAACAGTCACATGATACGACGAAATTTTATGAGTTTAATTTTCTATTAATAATATAAAAAAAACTCTCCAAAAACTCTTATTCTATAAAGTTATGATATTTGGACTTAATTAATCACAAGTTATTAGGAAAAAGTTAATTCTAATATTCATGACTATCTATTTAAATGACACCAATAAGCATTTTTAATTAAATTTGCAAGCTACCATATAGGCAACACATGATATTAATTATGACGAAATGAAAAGGGGCGATATGAAAGAATAGTTGGGTCATTTCTTTCTATCCTTTTTGTTCCACTTAAGACTAAGATATGCTAGAGAAACCCTATTGCAACTAGGGCATCAAGTCAGATTTCATAGAAAGAATAAGCACATGTTTCTATATATTACTCAAGAAATAGTGATGTTTGGTTGCCTATTCACAATTTGTTCCGTAACTAGACGCAGATTTATAGACATGCATGGGAAAAAGGAGAAGAAAAGCCAGAGAATCCTAGAATCATGGTGTGTGTTATTTTCAGGTGGTGTGCGGTTAAGGATACTAGTAAAAGACTTAAAAGAGAATATTGGGGTTGCAAGTGGCCATGGTTTTACTTTTGCTCTCTTCTTCTTTTTTCTTTTCCCCTGAATGGTTTGCTTTACTCAGACATGCAGAACACACTGAGAAAAAAGATCTTTAAATATGCTAGCTGGTGATGGTCTTCAAATAAGATAATATTCCATGCCCTACCCTATACTGATTAGTTGCACATCACTCAAAAAGTGGCTTTTCTTGTGATTCTCCTGATCACTTTTCCCCCTCTTTGCTCCATCTCAATTAAATATTTTAATTTTGCGGGGTTATGAATTTTAAAAATACGATTTCAAATAAGTACTAATTATAACTGAATTTTAAATATAATATTTGTGCATAATTTATAAATTTCTTAATATAAATACAATATTTAAGTTAAAAGTATTAGATTCGACGAATACATATCTTAAACTTCTACCTCCGCCCCTCTAACGTACCATATCACATAATTTTGCAAGCAATTGTTTTTGTTACCTGTCATCCACTCTTGTGCTTCCTTTCTTGTCTTCACTGGTTCGTTGATTATAAAGTGGGCGCTAGAAGACTACTAAAGTCTCTTTTTTCTTTTGTTTACAAGCAGCAAGTGACTGACTTTTCAACCGTTTTGTTGTATTCCAACTTGTGTAGTGCAGCCCTTACTAGTTATTCTTCCGGTCCATAAGTGACCAATTTATTTTTTTATTTTGGTCCAAAATAATTGTTTATTTATATAATCAAGAACAAGTGTTCTAAAATTACCCTTATATATGTATTCCTAAAAAGTGTTTTACTCCTTACATTAATTATGCTGTAATATTTAATTAAGGGTAGTTTAGTCACGCTAACTATTTTTGTCTAGAATTTTATATTTCCTTAATGGGTGTGCCCAAAGCAAATTGGTCAGTTATTGTGGACCGGATGAAGTACTTACTAAGATTTTAAATTAATTTAGGAAAAATACAAAGTACGATTTTAGTTTCTGCGTTACTCTTTGTTTGTATCTTAAGTATTAAACAAAATTGAAAGTCAAATATGCAAAGTCGAATTATTGAGAGATCGATTGCAAATAAAGTAGAATGACAAAAATAGCGTTTTTCTCACTCGAGGAAAAATACTCCTAACAAATAGATATTTTGCTTATCTTGCATAGAGGTCATTATTAATTAGTTTTCTTGCAGTCGCTAACTCGCTGTTTTGTTTTTCCAATTAGGGGCCCCTGGCAAAGGGAAAGCTAAGCTGACGAAGATTAGGAATAGAATAATATTGTAGGATTAAAAGTGCAATATTTGATAGGACCACTATCCTTTAAACTTTGGTGAGAGATTTAATTACTACTACATGAGAAATTGGTGTGCTAGCAGATTCTTATTTTATTTTGTTTTGTTCTATTTTTGGCGTCTAGATTTTTGGAATTTCAAGTTCTACGAAAAGTCCCCTTTGTACTAGTTATGAAGTATCGCGTAATCTCTTTCACATAATTTTTTCCACAATCTGCATTATCAAATTACGAGTATATATATAACAGTGATAAATATCACGTAGATTCTACATAGACTTTCTATCAAAAAAGCGGGATGTTGATTCTGCCTAATCAACAATTGGAGTACTGTTATCCAATTATTAAAAGTGATGTAGGAATTTAGGAATGATACCCTCCCCATCAAAAAAGATGAAAATGCCTCTTTTCCCCTTTTTTTTCTTCTTTTTGGCGAGAAAATCAGTTGCATGGAATGGGATCTACTTTCTCCGATCCACAATAAGTGATCAATTTACTTTGGGCACACCCATTAAGAAAATACAAAATTTTAGACAAAAACAGTTGGTGTGACTAAACTACCTTAATTAAATGTTGCAACATAGTTAATGTGAGGAGTAAAAGACATTTTAGGGATACGTACATAAGGGTAACTTTGGAAAAACAAATTGAATTTTTTCTTGATTATATAAATGAATACTTATTTTGGACCAAAATAAAAAAATAAATTGGTCACTTATTGTGGACCGGAGGTAGTAAGATTTAAAGTTTATGGTGCCTACAACGATCTAAGTTAATATATAATAATAACTTGATTCTTATTTAAATTTTTATCAATATTTAGTTTATTTTTAGTGCATATAAAAGGAGTGAGCAAAAGCTTCGGGATTCAGGTATCGGATTCATGCTAGCTATGCCTCTGCATGGACACATATTAAAGTAAGAAAAAAAAGAAAAGAGAAAAGACAATTTATTAAAAAGAATTTTATAGCCATAATTGTAATTTCTTGCTATATCAGTTAATTGTAGTTTTCTAATTCAAAAGATTTTCTGTTTCCCTTACGATTTCCTAGACTCGCTCTATAATAAAAAGGTTAAAAGAATTATGAAGAGAACAAATCGTTGTCACTTGTAAACATTACACCTTGCAACCTTGTTCACAAAGTTAAAGAGAAGGAACAATTTAAGTCTCTTATTATCCAGTTTATAATTACTTTCTAATCATATATGCATATATGACACCTAATAAGACCAATAAATTACTACTAGGTACTATGTATACTTGCTAGTCGCTATACTAGTGACATTGTGTAATAATATTCCCGGATGTTGAATAAATCTTGAATAGTAATAATTCTATGAGATTTTATTATTTTTTCTATCCAAAAAAATTTGTGGTGATTGGAGCACGAGAATCTAAATTATCTAATTTTCAGAGTGAGTTCGAATATTATTTGAATAAATACACGTTAAGATATTAAATAAAATATATTAACACAATTTTTCTTATAATTACATTTATAATTATTTAATAACTTCTTATGTAATCAGAATCAATGGAAAAAAAATTTGACTTACAAATTGTAGTAACGTCAAAAAATTTGTAACATAGGGAGTGCATAATATTTCTCCTTGTGTGGCTAGTTCAGAAAATCTTCCAGGAGGGGATGACACCGTTTAAAAATTTTTCGTGAAAAATTGCGCAAATTTTCTTCAATGGTAGTGAATGTCTAATTGACTTGTAGAACTAGCAAATACTAGCGCTACAAAAAATAGTCAAAATTGTGACGGAAATTTCGTGACAGACAAGTTGTTCAAAAAATTGTGACGGAATTTTATCGGATTTGTGATGGATCATCCTTACATAGCCTAAAATTTGCTGAAAAAATATAATATTTTACAAAAATTCTATTTGTGATGGATTTGTAACAAAGTTGTGACGGAACATAGAGATGGCAAAAATAAATTGTCACGAAATTATGACGGTAAAATAATCTTACGAAATTCCGTCACAAAATTATCACAATATTATTAAAAATACATAGCTAATAAAAATTATATTTTTGTGACTGCCGAAATGCGTCACAAATTTGTGACATACATCTAAATCAGTCACAAAATTAAAAAAGCTTAAAATAGGTAATAGTTTTGACCAATGTGTCTGGCGCTAGTTTTAGAAAATTTTGGACTGCTTTTTGGTTTTTCCACCCGTATTTCCCCCCTTACATCAAATATTAGTCCAAAACCCTTATTTCCTTTTCCCCCAAATTCACAGAGGTCTCTTTTCCCCTTCACCTTCAACCATCGACTCTTTTTCCCCTTCACCTTCAACCATCGATTCTTCAATACCTGGTCCATCGACATCCTCAATAAGTTTCACTACAAGCTATTCGACTCCCTCATTCTTTTCAGGTTTGCTTCTATATCATTCTCTTTGTTCATAAATCTAGAAATTTTTGGGCTAATTTTTGATTCTTTTTTATTTCAATCTGTTTCAGCTTTGGTTTGCTCCATTCCCAGTTAGGCTTTGCTCGAAAAAGTAGTTTGTTGAAGTGAATAGCATCATCCCTTCTTAATTTTTCCCTGCCCTTTCTATTGGATCCTTCAACTAAAGCTCAAAAATCTTCAAGGTAAACTAAAAAAATATTGCATACCATGCATTTAATTATTTATGTTTTTTATTCAATTTTATTTTATCCCAACTCTAAATATTTGAAATTTATAGAAAAATCTTAGCGGGTCTTCATCAAAAGTGCCAGAATAGATGAATTGTGAAGTGAAAAACCTACATGTGTTAGTTTCTCAACTAGTAAAATAAAAGAATAAATTAAGTCTTTTCTGATAAGTACTCTTTCTAAGATATTTTATTTTATTTTATTTTAAGCTTGGGTTTTAAGATATGGCAGATTTTTTATTTGTAATTTTTGGTGTATATATACAAAGAAAGAACTGTATTGCAAGTATTCAAATATCCAAAAAAGCATAAAGATAAGGGCTTTAATTGTGGGTAACTGAAGAAGTTTTAGTAGTTTCTTAAAATTTTATACTCTTAGTAGTATTTCACATAGCAAAGCAAATGAAAATTATTGTCTTTAATTGCAACATCGATCTTAACTCTCTTTGCTTGTACGTGTAAATATTTATTTGAATTTATATTTTAAGTTTTATGCTCGAGTCTATAGTCTTATGTAAGCTCTTATGGTTTAATTATCATCATGTAAGTTATAACATATGTTTTATTATTGTCTTGTCAAAGTGTAGAATATGAATTCTAATCGTGAGTGGATGTATGCTAGATTGGAAAATAGATTCATTAATCCTAGATTTATTGCTGGGGTTGAGGAGTTTGTTGCATTTGCTAAAAGTTATCCACAATGCATGGATGGCGAAAAGCTAAGATGTCCTTGTAATCATCATAAATGTCGGAATAGAAATATCTTAGATGAAATTGCTGTTATGGTACATCTTTGGAGACACGGTTTTGTACCGAATTATTATCGTTGGTATCACCATGGTGAAAGTTATATTCCATATCTAGGAGTATGTAATGTTAATCAAGAAGAAATAGTTGGTGAAACTGTACAACAAGAAACTCAGAATTCCCAATCTCATAACTCATTTCAAACTATGAGTAAATATTTTGTATGTATGTGTATATTTACGTCATTGATTGAGATAAATATTTTTTTTTAGAAATTGTATCAGTGGACTACTGCTGAGAGTGCCATAATTAAACATACATGGAATAAAGTAACATCCACATTGTACAATAAGAAATTGTATGTTTGGCGAAAAGGTAAAGTCAAGCCTACTTGGGTTCTACAGGATATATGGGATAGCTGGAATGCACATTGGTCCTCCGAGAAGTGGCTTGACAAATCTCGTACTGCTGCTCAGAACCGGTGCAGCGAGACTGGTGGTCCGGGTACTGGTCCTAGCAAGCATACCGGTGGTTCTAGGTCTACAGTGGAGCATACTAGAGACTTGGTATTTCTTTTTATCTTTTAGTAGAGTAATTAAACATACAGTGGAGTTGGAGTTCTTACCTCTGATGGTATTTCTTACCATCAGAGAGGCTGCTCTGATGGTAAGCAACCTCCACTTCCAACCAAGAGGTTGTGAGTTCGAGTCACCCCAAGAGCAAGGTGGGGAGTTCTTGGAGGGAAGGTTGCCGAGGGTCTATTGGAAACCGCCTCTCTACCTCATGGTAGGGGTAAGGTCTGTGTACACACTACCCTCCCCAGACCCCACTAGTGGGATTATACTGGGTTGTTGTTGTTGTTGTTTTAGTAGAGTAATTGCCTACAAATATGTTCAGTTATAATATATAATTGTATTTACATACAGTAAAACTATGTCGTTCACCAAATTCGTGGGATATATTCAAGAAGCTACATCAAAGAAAGGATGGCAACTTTGTTGATGCTAAATCTACTAGCGTTCAAGTGAGTTCCTTGTATTGTATAGGTCTATTTTTCACATGACATCAGAAGTTTATATGAAGAAAGAAAAGGTGAATTATACTGCTAAATAACTACAACCTCAGTAAGAATTGAAAGGAACAAGTGTGTTTTGTTTAATAAGTTACTTATTAAGCGATGCCTATTTCTTGGGAGGCAATACCTAAAAATTAATTTTTTTGATGTTGTATGTATTTGTCATGAATGGACTGGTGACTTCATTTGTTGCTTGAATTAGAGGAATCGAGTGTTGGAATAACAATTTGTTATTTTAAAGGGGTGGAGTTTTCCACTCTGTGAACATAAAAGAAAATAATGGAATGGCATTTTGGAAGTTGGGGAATAATAATCTCTTGTTGTATTATTCAATCTTGACTTCATTTGTGGTTTATTTAACTTCCTGCTTGGACTAGATTAAAGACATTGTTTTTCACGTTTATTGGGCTTTCTCTATTCTTTCTTACTGTTCAAATGCTTAATAAAATATTTCTCTATTCTTAGTACCGTTAGTTCCTGAAAATACTGCTGTCATCTCCCACTTAACTGTGTGCAATTGTTGAATACGATTGGAATTGTCAAAGGAGATTTAACTATGTGCAAAAAGTTATATTTTTCTGTATTGCTAATCTGAGGAAGATTGATGTTAGAATACTACTTTACTTGTTGTATGAGAAAAGTGAGTATAAGGTCATAATAAGTGTGGTTCATGACTTGTTCTTAGCTGACTTAAGATTCATCTTTCCATTGTTTATCTTTAAATTGAAAAGGTTAAAAATAGTTGTATTTTGGAAAAGCAGCTGACATATGATCAACTCATATATCTTTTGGTATATATTGTAGTCCATTTTGATTCATTTCTATGTTAAATTTTGTGAAACAAAGTTTAGAACAGTGGATTAAGTATCATGAAGTTGAAAATTTTTATTCTTCCTCCCCTTTTAGTAGTTGAATGGCGGATGGATCTTTGGGTCATTCAAGAACTACTATATCTGTTTTTTCACTGCTGATTATGATTTCTGCTATATATTACATTTGCTCTAGCCAAAACTTTGGCAGTTTTGATGTAGGAGATGATTTATCACATTCTTTATTTAGGTTAATCTTTTTTATTCTCATAATTGAATGCAGGAAAAAATGGAGATTGTGGTGGCTGATGCTAATTCAAACCTGTCAGATGATACAGAAGAAGTCGATGTGAATAGCCTGTACTTTGAGGTTGTGGGTGGAGAAAAGAAACGGCGTGTGTATGGTTTAGGATCTCAATCTTTGACTTTGTATCCAGACTCCAACTCTACCACTTCACGCACTTTTCATCCGATACCGGATGCTGCTGAAGAACGCATTAAAGTTCTTGTGGTGGAGGTGTTGCGTATGAGAGAAACTCAAGAGAGGATTCTTCAACAACGGTTAGAGGAAGAGATGCAGCAACACATCGAGCAAGAGGTGCAGCAACGAGTCGAGCAAGAGGTGCAGCAACGCGTCGAGCAAGAGGTTGCACTTTTGAGGCAACAAAGTGACGATCGATTTCGTTCTATAGAGGAGCATGAAGAGCGAGATGGCATTATCATCTCGCCCATTTGTTGGTCTTAGTTGATGCTTAACTGTTGAATATTATAAAACTTTTGTTAACCGATTTAAGTGTAATGTTGCTAACTTTTGTTAGCTGAATATATGAAGTTTTCATATTTAACTTCAAACTTTTGGATAATATATTTAACGTTATGTTTGTTATATTTTGATTGCCATTTTATTATTTTATGCTTTTAGCTAATTAAATATTATTATAATTTGTTAAATTTGAAAGTTTAAAAGTTAAATTTGTGACAGATTTAGTGAGTCACAATTGTTTTACTAACCACTAAATTAGTGACGCAACATATTCCGTGACAACATTTGTGACAGTTTTTTTTTGTGACGAAATATTGTGTCACAAATGTTATAGTGGGATAAATAAAATTTCCACAAGAAAATATTGGTCAAAAATATTGTGATGGACAGAGTCGTCACAAATCCGTCAAAGTTTGTGACTGGAATCAAGCACAGGGGGCTGCAGAGTTTAATGACGGATAATCCATCACAATTTCTGTCACAAAAAATTGTGACGGAATACAATTCCGTCAATAACGATTTATGACCAAAGATTATGAGACGCCTGTGATTCCGTCACAAATAATGAATTGCGACAGTATTGTGACGGAATTCTCCAGTCACAATTTTGACTTTTTTCTATAGTGTAGGTTGCCTAATGGAAAAAGAAGTTGACGACACTCAGAATTGCACAGCAAATGAACGGAAGACTTCTATTCTAATTATAAAGTTTTATCCTTAATCATGTTAAGTAATGTGTATAAGTATATTGTCTTTAGACAAAAACTATGTATGGATGATATGAACTATTAAAACAAGAATTCTTGAACATCAAACAACCAGTTTAGATATTTATGACCAAGAACGTGATTCTCTTCGGATAGGCCCATGACCCTTAAATGCCGAAAGCGATACAATTTAATTTGGCGCTTATAAATTCTTTCATTGGGTGTTAATACTAAGTACATGTAAGTATTATTTGTTATAACCAGGGTCAAATCATCGTAAGCGTTTTGTCAAAATTGTATGAAATCGCAATACTGAACTTTTAGCCCAAAGGTCTACTTCTAGTTAGCCCAACTAATGCTCAATTCCAGTCCCAAGTTCTACAGAGAGTTAATGAGCTCGACTTCTACTGGATTAGCCCAAAATCTACAGGTTTAAGATCTCACCAATGGCATCTCATAGGCCCAAAATCTACTGTATATGTATAATTTATGTGTGTGTGTGTGTGTGTGTGTGTGTGTGTGTGTGTATATATATATATATATATATATATATATATATATATATATATATATATATATATGTTATAAGAAAAATCAAATTATGGTGGATGTCTACTCTTCCTCCATGATCTTCTCAAATGCTTAATGACATATTCAATGACATATTTCTATGCTTAATGACATATTCAATGACATATTTTTCTTCACTTTTCATGCCTATATAAAGGCCTTGTAATAGATAGGAAAATACACACAATTGAAGAAGAAAATCTCTTCCTTCTCTCTATCTCCATTTCTTGTTCATGTTTTACTAAATTGCTTTTATTTCATAACAACATGTCTTGTTCATATTTTACTAAGTTGCTTTTATTTTATAACACGTTATCAGCACGAATTGCTCATTTCATGATCTTTTATGTCAAGACTATGTAAGTTATAAGCAGGCAATGAGATCAAGTACAATAAAAAATGTCTTGGATGATAATACAAAGATAAGTTTTACATCCATCTAAACCCATTCATATTTTTATATCTTTGCATTAACTTTATGTGCAGTGTTTAGTAAAAATATTTTTTTCAATTGTATCCAGTAAAATAAAGAACTGGAAAGGTATGTCTTTATTTGCTATATCTCTTATAGGACAAAGATAATATTCTAACGTATATATATGTTCTGACCTTTTACATACTATGATAGATAATTATTAAGGTAATTTAGTAATAATATTTTTATCATCACATGATGTATTTCATTGAAAGCAAAATTATCAAATATATAGGCGATTTTACAGTACCTTGCAAATTTGGCATTCGAATATACAATCAATATAAACTCAATATAGTTATAATTTATAATAGTCACAGTTATGCATTAAGCCTTAAATATTTTTGCTGGAAACATAAGGCTCATTCCTCCGTATTGGATTTTTTTGGTGAAGTTCTTATAGTCTTTGAAATATAAGTGGTTATAGGTTATCTGTACCTTTCCCCTAATTAATTTATTAAAATATAAAAGTGATTGTATCATTTGAAAACAAAATGGCATATATCCTAACTAGCATTTTTGTTGCAGAGGAATTGTTTCAAGATTGAAATAGTTATATATGTCTTCTAGAAAGTTAATTTACTTATGCCTATAATTATGAAGTAATAATATTTTAAAGGCTCGAGTGCGAGTCCTAGTGAATTTTGGCCCATTATGCCAAAGTTTGAGGGTAAGACAATGGGTTCAAGTCCCAACACACTATGTTGATGAAACGATGTTGGATTCAAGTTTCAACGCATTATGGCCTAGCATGCCTTTATATGGGTAAGGCATTGGGTTTGAGTCCTAATGTACCATATTGATAATAATAATAACTAAAGAAAAAATAATGTAATTTTCATGAAAAAGCATGAAGCTTGTCCCACTTGATTTGCTCCATTCTTGAAGTGAATGTGATAACAGTGCATGATAAGTCTAAATAAAGACAAGTGGTTGACCAATAAATGTGGGCGTGCGAGAGGCCAAAATAATAATAGTTATCACTATGGTAATTATAAAAAGGGAGAAATTCTTTGAAGAGAATGTGACTTGTGATAAATATTGAGATTGCATACTCATTCCTGAAAGTGAATGTGAAAATATATATATGATAAAGATTATGCATAATAATGTACTTCTGCATAGTTGGATAAATACTACAACTCACCTCTAAGGGAGGTTTGAGACAAAGAAAGATAATGAATATTATTGTGTAGTTACATAAATATATCATTGGTCGCATGTATATGATACGCCAAAATATATTTTGTCATGCCTTATGAAAGTTATTAAAAGCAAAATTAAAGCAAAAAAATTATTTTGCTTGTGATGATTTTGAACATTACAATTATTATGATATGATTCTCTTTGTGAAGGAGACATTCATTATATGGATGGTGTGACAAAAGATCTTGTAGTACAAAAACAGTTAAGAGTTCTGAAAGAACTAATTTGTTACTACCCGGATGAATGAAATTGTTCATAACATTAATATTGTAGTAAGTCTCAAAAGAAATATTTTGATTTATAAATATATTAGCCAAAGTGGTTGGCATATTGAGACTATAAATGAAAAGAAGATTGAATATCTTTATATTACTATAATTATACCGGGTAAATATGAAAGGTTACCTAACTTTTCTTTTATGTGTACTACACAAGTATAAGCATGATGATGCAATCACAAGCCACAAGTAAACTAGAGGTTTACTGAAATAAATATTAGTTGGCATGACCGGTTGACCATCTCGGTTCAATTATGATGCGAAAAAATTAATTGAGAATTACATTGGCATATATTGAAGAAATATAAGATTCTTCAAGAATTCTCTTGTGCTGCTTATTCTCATGATATACCAGTTAAGGTTAGGGATTGAATCCCTTGATTTCTGGAACGAATAAAAGGTGATAAATATATAGGCCCAGTCACCTTCCATGTGGACCGTTTACTATTATATGATTTTCATAGATGCATCTATTTTATGGTCACATGTGCATTTGTTATCAACTTGTAGTTTGGCTTTTGCAAGATTGATTGCTCAAATTATTAGAGCACAGTTACAGAATATAAATTATGATGATTTATCTTGATAATACTGGTTTAAATCCAAGTTGGTTTAGTAGAAATTATATGCCTCCAATTATATCTAAACCGTTGGTTATGAGAACAAAATTGCCAAAATAAAATTTGGTATTTGATGTATTATTTAATATACAACAGCACTTGTAAGCATCTAGCCAAGTTATGATAAGTTCTCCCTATCACAATCAGTTCAGGGTCAGGAACCAAATAATTTCCATATAGAAATATGAATGTGCTATATGATTTAATTATTTCACCACAGTGCACAAAGATAGATCCCCAAATAAGGCTAGGGATATGTGTTGGTGATCCCAACAATAGGGGGAGAAAATGGACAGCTGAAAAAGTAATGCATGTAATGAATTATTATGAGTACATCGAGATCCTCGTACGAGAAAATGTGAACTTGAAGTTCAAGTGATAATTCATTTGCAAAATATTGCCGGGCGTATTTGCTGACCCAAAGCTAAATGTTATATTCAGCTGCTAATGCTCCAAATAAAATAAAGTCCATAATGAATAGAGTCCATGGCATGCATAAAGCATAATAGACTAATCGGTTTCCAAAAATAAAACTCCTTGAAGAAGGAGAGGAGCAAATGTTCAAGATGGTCATAATAAGGAGGCAAGTGCTCTAGAAGAGCACCACGACATAACACTTCATAAGACCTCATGGGAGAGGCTCAGGTACCTGAAAATAATAAGATAAAGAGATCTCAATAAGTTATGTCTTTATTGAATAATAGTAGAACCGATATAAAATGATCGTCGACGATATTGTTAATATAATGTAGCGCTCAATATTATTAATATTGACGAGGATCTTGAGCTCAAATCTGTCATGAAATTTGGACAGATAAATAATTGGTCAAATAAAAAATACGCAATGAAAATTGATTTCACATGAAAAATATAAAGTTGGACGGATAGTCCCAACACCTGAAAGTATAAAGTCAGTTGAGGTATAAATGTGTTCTTGTGCGAAAAAAAAAAGAAGGTCAAGTCGATAGACATAAAGACGACTTGTGTCACAAGAAGATTTGCAAATATCCTGGCATTGATTATATAGAGACATATTCTCCTGTGGTGGATGTTGCCATTTCAGGTTTTAATCTGGCAATACAAGAAAAACGTGATATGCGTATAATGGAAATCATTGAAGGATTTAAATTGTTCTGAAGCATATTAAGGTTTCCAAGTAATTTATTAAATAAAGCTTCAAAAATCCTTATACGGATTGAAACAATTAGGGCACATGTGGTATAATCGCCTGAGTGAGTACCTGTTGAAAGAAGGGTACAAGAATGATTCAATTTGTCCTTGTGTCTTTATAAAAAGATCTGGATCTAAATTTATTATAATCACCGTGTATGTTGATGATTTAAATATCATTGGAACTCCTAGGGAGCTTCCTAAAGCAGTAGAGCTTCCTAAAGTAGTAGACTATCTAAAGAAAGAATTTGTAATGAAATCTTGGAAAGACAAAATTTTGCTTGGTCTACAAATTGAGTATATGAAAGATGGAATTTTTGTCCATCAATCAACATACACTAAAATAATTTTAAAGCGATTTTATATGGATAAAGCCCATCCATTCCGACCTCATGAAAATAATGAAGAGCTTCTTGGTCCCGACGTACCATATCTTAGTGCAATTGGTGCACTAATGTATCTATCTAACATTACAAGGTCTGACATAATTTTTTCAGTTAATGTCTTAACAAGATATAGCTCTGCTCCTGCAAGGAGACATTGGAATGGAATCAAACACATATTGCGGTATCTAAAAGGGACTATCGGTATGGGATTATTTTATGGAAATGATTGCAGTCCCGATCTTGTTGGTTATGCCGATGCTGGGTATTTATATGACCCACAAAAGGTTCGATCTCAAACAGGCTATGTGTTTACATATGGAGGCACTGCCATATCTTGGAGATCGACTAAGCAATCAATCGTGACTACTTCATCTAATCATGATGAGATAATTGCTATTCATGAAGCAAGTCGAGAATGTGTATGGTTGAGGTCTATAATACACCTTATTCGAGACAAATATGGTTTGAAGTGTGACAAATCACCCACAATTTTGTATGAAGACAATGCAATATGCATATCCCAGTTGAAGGGAGGATTCATAAAATGGGATAGGACAAAGCACATTTTACCAAAGTTATTTTTTACACATGATCTTCAAAAGAATGGTGATATCAATGTGCAATAGATATATTCAAGTGATAATATGGCTGATTTGTTCACCAAATCTCTACCGACGTCAACCTTCAAGAAACTAGTGTACAAGATTGGGATGCGGAGGCTCAAGGATGTGAATTGATGCTCTCATCAGGGGGAGTTAATACGCGTTGTACTCTTTTTTCCTTATAAGGTTTTGTCCCACTGGGTTTTCCTTGCAAGGTTTTTAACGAGGCAACCAAAAGGCGTATTTCTAAATATATGTACTCTTTTTCCCTCACTAGGATTTTTTTTCCCATAGGGTTTTTTTTTCCTCATAAGGTTTTAACTAGGCACATTATCTATGGACATCCAAGGGGAGTGTTATAAGAAAAATCAAATTATGGTGGATGTCTACTCTTCCTCCATGATCTTCTCAAATACTTAATGACATATTCAATGACATATTTCTATGCTTAATGCCATATACAATGACATATTTTTTTTCACTTTTCATGCCTATATAAAAGCCTTGTAATAGATAGAAAAATACACACAATTGAAGAAGAAAATCTCTTTCTTCTCTCTATCTCCATTTCTTGTTCATGTTTTACTAAATTGCTTTTATTTCATAACAACATGTATTGTTCATGTTTTACTAAGTTGCTTTTATTTTATAACTATATATATATATATATATATAATCAATATATATTTGTTATACTCCCTCCGTTCACTTTTACTTGGCATGTATACTAAAAATAAATTTTTATTTTTAGTTGTCACTTTACGCATATCAAAGAGATAGATAATTTTTTTTTTCTGTTATACCCCCAATATTTATTACTAATTTCAATATACAACTGGAAAAATAAATTGCAAAACCCCAGTATTTACTAGCCCATCAAATTCTGCGAATTTGAGAAAAATTTCTTTGTGACGCAAGAACCCTGCTTCAGTACCAAAACCCTTGCATACAAATCGGATCATCGTCATAATCTTCTGTTCATCTGCAATTGATTAACCGTAAGGCTCAAGCAATTTTCGTACTGTTGAGATTGAGATATCAATCAGAAGTCCAGCTCCGAAATGGCGTTAACGAACTTTATACTGACGGTGGTGGGAGTAGGCGCCGTAGTTTTACTGGTGAGGAGCGACATCAAACAGTCTGCCTCCATCTTCAAGCGTAACGTCCGTCAAATTCGCCATTGGCTCGAGGAAGAGTCCGCTTCCGCCGCTAAGTATGTTTACTTTTAAGTATTTTATTGGTTCTTTCCTTTTTCTGCTAAAAAGTCTAGTTAAAACTCTCTCCCCCCCCCCCCCCTATTTGATTGCAATGGAAGTTAGATTTAGTTCATAAAATTGAGCTTCACTTTTAGTCTGCAAAATTGGTTGTAGTTTGAGGAAAATTTTGCAATTGGCGGTAGAGCAAAACACAACAATATTCCACTGTTGTCAAAAGCTAGTCTAAGGTGTGCTTAAACCCTGAAGCTAGGTGCAAAAAATCTGAGCACTTCGCCTCGCTTAGGTGACGTTTTTGTATTGCAACTTTAGTGTCTTCATATCCTCTTTCTGCACGCAAATGGCTTTGGAATAGCTGTCTTATCATATGCAAGTAACTCTATATAATGTGGTAATAAAAGTGTGTGCGTCTCGTACATTTTTTTGCAAGTTTCAAATATTCAAATTTACTGAGCTAGTCTCCCATAAAAAGTAGGCCGAGTTGTTCCTATCGAAGCTTGTGATGAGACCTCTCATAAAAATTAGTGGAAATGTTGTTTTCGTAAGAAGCCATTACCTATTTGTAAGTTTTATAAATCTGAGCTCAAGCTCCAAGCTTGGCTACGGCTGCCAGAGAAGAGAAGTTCTGAGAGAGAAGCATAAGAGGAAGCTAGGAAATTATTTCTGTGTATTGTACTAGAAAATGAAGGAAAACGCGTACAAGTATCTCTATATACAAGTTCTAACTAAGCTACTTAATAAACAACTTAACCACCTGACTAACCACTGCCAGTTGTCAACTAACTATGATTACAAAGAACTGTCAACTAATTAGAGCTAACTAACTATAGGTAACTGACTTCAATACTATTCATTCATGGAAATTGAACAAATGTCTCATCACTCATTAGCTCTGTCTTGAAGCGGCAGCACTAAACAATAGTAACTACTCACTTAATTATAGAAATATTTTCAATTCCTTTGTCCATATAATTGTATATTTGTATCTGTATTTATAGTTATGATTCTTAACTTTTATATATATAATAATTTGCGCCTTTCTTCACAAAGCCCATTCTTCGTTTGCACTTAAAGTCCAACAAACTGTAACATTTTTTTTGCTTTTAATAATACTGCCATATCTGTTTACTGAAGGAAGCACTTCAAGTCATTTGGGTGGGTTTCTGAGTGCAAAGTGCTTAAGGTTTAAAGTCATTAGTGAAGTACGCTCATAAGTTGATTTATTTTTCTATTTCCTAGTTCATGTGGAAGCAAAATCTGTTGTTTTCTCTTTATTTTCATAGAGAGATATTTATATCTTATGTTTCCTTTTAAGGCCAAAGATTTTCTTTTTGGGTAAATTTCTTAGATTTTCAAGACATCAGTGGTAAATGGTTTTTGTTTTCTCAGAATAGCATTTAACTTTGTTCAAGTTTGCAATTGTCTCACGTATATGATCATGTTTTGGCGGTTATGTAGAACAGGCACTAAATACACATGTTCACTTATTGATGTCATGTTCGTGTTTTAGCCTTAAACTTGTATGACACCACTTGGACATGAGTCTGGTGTCATCAATTTGTGTCCCGATTTGTTATCAGTTCTTACTTCTTTTAAATCAAGTGTTATATTCTTTTGTTTGTACATCAAAATTTGTATCATTCTGCGTAACTTTAATTTATCAATATAAGTTGAATATGTAGATGTTTCCACATTGGTTGAGGGGATGAGTTGTTCCTTCAACATGGTAAGAGTCCAACCCATTCCTATTTTTACTTTACCCATTGTTGTACTCCCATGGTACATTATCCATGTAGCAAATGTCCAATTCTAGAAGGGGAAAGGGGGGTTATTAAGTGTCCCATATTTTGAGGGCATAAGCAATTTTCTTAACAGTAGAATTGATTTATTTTATGCATAGTTAGAAAATTAAACTGCATTCCCTATGAATACTAAAACGTAACCATACATCGGAATAGCAGAAAAAAGTCGGATTGCCCCCTAGCCCGGGCAAGCACATTGCGAATCATTAATGTTTTGTCAGGTTATGCTATATCCTTAAACTTCTTAATGGTATGTGTCCTCGATACCTTTGCAATAATTATATATGTTATGACTCATCAAATTGATTACTATGTTATTTATAGTTCTATGCAGTGTTGTCAAAGGCGCGCTTAAAGCGCGCGTTTAAGCCCTAAAGCGAGGATCAAAACATGTTGAGCGTTTTCCCTCGCTTTGCGGGCGCTTCGGTGTCGCATCAAGGCTCTAAGGCATACTTTCCTTGCCAATGAGTGTAATCCTAAAAATGCGATACTGAACAATTGATATTTCACTTTATCGTTATTTTTTCTTCAACTTTTTTTGTCCATGTATTTGTTATTCATGCTTATAATTATTGGTCTTGGACTACATATACATATTTTTACTTTTTCCTCTAGTTGCGCCTTTTTTCATTAAAGCTCACGCTTTATTTGCGCTTTGCGCTTAAAGCCCCAACGGGCCTTAGAGCTTTTTTGCGCTTTTCGCCTTTGATAACACTAGTTCTATGATATATTTCGATAGCTTGTTATAGGTTATATCCAGATTCTATTCTTCTTATCTCCTTGTTTTAAGTCTTATATTTTGACGTTGTATTAACTTGTTTCCCTTTGTAAATTGCATCTTTCCATTTTGCTTGTTCAGTTAATTAGTTGCAGTCCTTATGTTGTGTCATGTGTGTGTCAGTTGAACATGACATATATTGTTGTTTTTGTAGGGAAATGGAGAAGCCAAAGCCAAAGGAGATACCTAAAAAGGACATTCCTAAGGAGGACAAGCATTAGATTTGACTCAAGTTGAAATTCTTATGTGCAATTTCCCCCCTAGTGTTTCAAATTTTTTGTCCATTAAGTGTTTTCTATATCGTTTTCTTGCCCCTCAACTAGTGGCACTCTATGGTTGTTAAGGCTAACACAATATAATGACTGGTGTATGTGTCCTGCTACAAATACTGTTTTTCTTTTGATATATACTGAGATGTACAGATTAAGCAACAAGGTAAAGATATTTGAACTGGTCGTTGGATGCGACGCACAGCTGATTTTGATACGTAAGGATGAGCTATTTCACATTCAATGTTACTTCGCAGAATGGAGTTTTCATATTACTTTTGTCCATAACAGATACAAAAGAACTATGTTTTACAATTAGCATGTATTTTCTTGTGTCATGCTTGGTTGGTAGTATGTGAATTGAATTTTCTTGCGACTGCTCGTATTTCATCAGAAAATATCGTCTAAAACAGTAACAGAACTTGTAGTTGAGTAATTCAAGTTAATAAGATGCTAGCCATGTGTTTGCAATATATTTCCTTGTATGAAGTATATATATAAATGTTTATATTTAATATGTCATATTTTAGCAGACATGTTGTATCAAATATTTGGAAAAATCTGTCATACCGATGAGAATGACAACATATCAGAAAGAAATTTTATACTTGAACACTTGGTCGTGTGGCAGGTGATGATACTCTGTATAATACACCAAATTATATGTCATTGAAGAATCAAAAGTATGAGGAGAAAGAAATATTTGGTTTAACTC
This sequence comes from Nicotiana tabacum, assembly GCF_000715075.1. NCBI lineage: Eukaryota > Viridiplantae > Streptophyta > Magnoliopsida > Solanales > Solanaceae > Nicotiana > Nicotiana tabacum. The sequence continues at coordinate 89,243,598 of NC_134096.1, read as the reverse complement.
TTGCGTTGGTAATTTCTTAGAAGAGTGAGATTTGCCGAAGATTGTGAGAAAGCAACAATAGTATTTGAGCGTCATTTTCGAAAAAGTAAAGTATAATTTATAAGTGATGGGAAGAGCTTGTACTCAAATAAGGGAGGACATGAAACTTCTCCCAAGGAGAGAAGAGATCTCAGCGGTTACTTATTATGAGAGAGAAAGAGAAAAAAGATATCAAGAATTTAAACATAATCCCTTATTTTAGGAAGAGTTAGAAAATAGTATTTTATTTATGCATTTGTAATAAAATGTGCTATTATTGGAATAATCCAAATATGGTAACATTAATATAAATACTATTTTATAAGATCCCTACAGTGTAAAAATCTTTTATTATAAATATTTTTAGGACTCAAAACAAAGACTTTACTAGCTTTACCCTTGAGCCACCCATGAGACGAGAACATTGTCCTAAACATAAGAGGGGTGCATGATATATGCTAACGTCAAAATAAAAAATTAATTTCTGATGTGAGTGAAGAAATTGGTAACACACGATTATAGAACGAACTATGATCCTCTGCATAATTATAATAACTTTTGTTTCCTTTATTATTCATGTAAAAAAATTAGTATCGAACTTTCCTATTTAAGAAACAAAATCAGTAACACGTTCATACAGCACTTATATGTTTTTATTCGTAAGAACAAGTAACTTGACATGCATAATTGTTATAAACACATAAATAAAATGAGTCCAACCATAATAGAATGGAACTAAGAGAGACGCCATGTGCCCATGCATCAAAGGCAACGATGAAATATCATTGGTTTTTAAAGAAAATCCTCAAAGGTGACCAGCCTCCTCCATTCTAATTAAGTATGCTGCTATTGTTAGAGAAAAATGCAAGTGGCAACTGGCAACCATGAGAGGAAGGAGAGTAAGATGAACTACAAACTAAAATCCAAACTTGCTTGGCTTAGTGGCACATAGGAAAAAAAGTTTCTTGAAGATAGTTGGAGTCTCTTTTACGAGCAAACGGAAGAATAAATGACAACTCTATCTCCGGGATTCAATTAAGCCACACAACAAGTAGCATTCAAGAATGTTGCTCTTCTATTCTTGAATCTATGGTTTCACCATTTGATCAATGTCTCTTATAATATTTTAAGGGAAAAGTAGTTTTTTTTTTTGAATTGCTTGTATTTTCCAAAGAAAATCAGCCCTATTTATAGGCTAAAGAACCTTGAAAGACAAGTTTATCATTTAATAAGATCATGAATATATTCATGAATTTGGAAGATCTAATGTATTTGCTAAAACCAAAACGTATGTAGTAAATCAAGAATGAATTCACATTCATTCACTTTGAAAAATAATATTCTTTTGTAAATACATTTATTTATCAAATACACTATTTCAAATTTATTGAAACACTTATTCCAACAATCCCCCCTTGTTTCAAGAAATTTTAAAATTTTTAAGATAATAATCTAGTAACATGCATCAATAATGGTGTCTTTTGGACTTGATCCATTAGCTAGTGAAGGCATTCTAAATCATTGACTACTTGGTGAACGAATCTTGAACTAAGTAGTTCATTGAATGAAGTAGAAAATACCTTACGCACATTACTATTTTTTCGGTGAAAATCGATATCCTTTGACACCTTACGGCCATGTGTCCTGAGTCTTTTTATCTAAGTGCTTTAAGATTTTTCTGTCAATTTTTTTTATTGAAGCGGCCTCCACTTCGCACTTAGAGCGGTGAATTCATCAAGAGTTACTTTGCATACTGATGTGGGGCTATAATTCCATAGTTTCGTACATTATGTGCCTTGCATTTACATGCTTTAATGATAAATTGCACTTTATTTGCGCATAATGAAGTCTATTTTATGTGTTGGTGAATTGGAGATGAAAGTAGAGCAAAAGGGATACTTAAACGCTGAAAGTGTGCTCGAGAAAAGTGAAAAGGAGAGACCTGGCGAGGCCAGCCAAAGGCCAGGCTGGACCAGGCTTTAGCCTGGCGAGGCCAGCCTAAGGCCAGACTGGACCAGGCTTTAGCCTGGCGAGGCCAGCCTAAGGCCAGGCTGAACCGGGCTTTACCCTGGCGAGGCCAGCCTAATTTCAGGCGTTAGGCTGGCGACGCCAGGCCTAACGCTAGGTCCAATCCGAGTTTTGAAGACTTAATTCATTTCGGGTTTGACTAGGACTCAGCCCACACGTTTAGGGTTTCTTCTACACATATAAATAGACCTAAAACACCACTTGGAAGAACGTTTTTAGCAGCCAAGGGACTTGGGCAGCCAGAGGCAAGCAGAGTTGGTGGAATCAACTCTTGGGAGTTAGAATTATCATTTCTACATCTTTTCATCTTTACTCTGTATTTTAATTATGCAAAATATTTGAGATATTGTTACTATGAGTATGAGTATCTAAATTCCCAATCTAGGGTGTTGATGGAACCTATTGAAGGATGATTTTCTTGTTACGTTAATATAGATTTGCCGTAGTATTTTTTTTATTTGTTCAACTATATTATTCTTGTGGTTGATTGAAGGGCCTTCAATTAGCTGTGCCTATTTAGTATGTATTACTCGGGAGAGAGTACATATTTAGGTAGTTGTTGAACAACATCACTCTTAAACGTATATGAGGGATCAATACGGAGGTCTAAAGGTGGGTTTAGGGATAACGAAACCTTGATGTGATCTGAGTGAGCTATACTTAATACCAGCTAGCGTAATTCGGGAGAATATGCCTAGTAAATTATGGTAATTACTCGGGAGAGAGTTACGACAATTAGAGTGTTCATGGTTGATAGAGAAGACTTAGGTAAATTTGTATAAAACGTAGCGAAAAAGATTCCAACAATAGGGGAAATCACAACCTTAGATAATTCCAATTCTTGTTTACAACTTGTTCATAGTTAGCTGTTAATTATTACATTTTCATTACGTAATATTTAGTTAATAAAACCCAATCTGCTACTTAAATATTTCTGAAGATTGATTGTGTGAATTTGTGCGAGTCTAGTAGCTGTGTTTGATAGGTTAATTCCTTGTGGGATTCAACTCCGGACTTATTAGCCGGAATATATTTGCAACGACCGCTTAGTCCTTTTTATAAGGCATAGTTGGGCGTGATCAAATTTTGGTGCCGTTGTCGGGGACTTAACGGTGCATGCCTAGGAATTACTCAAGAACTGGCGAATTGCTTGAAGCGATATCAGATCTTGAGAAAGTTTTCAAGGCACTAAATCGTGCAAACAAGAGAAGCAAACAGCAACGAAACTCGAGAGAACAAATTGAACCAAACATGGCTGACAGAATAGAAAATCCAATAAACAACAGAAACAATGAGAATGAACCAAACATTCGGGGTGTGGTGCCTCTTGTACCAGAAACAACATTATATGATTGGGCACAACCCACCGCCGATAATCTGGCAACCGCAATTGCAGTCCCTCAGATACAAGCAGAATCATTCCAAATCACAAATAACATGCTACATTTGTTGCAGAACAAGGGACTGTTCTCAGGGTCACACATTGAAGATCCTCAGCAGCACCTGAAGAATTTCCTGTCAATATGTTTAACGCAAAGGCAACCTAACGTAACACCGGATGCAATAAAGCTTTTGTTGTTCCCATTCTCGCTGATAGGAGAAGCTCAGACTTGGCTTAATTCACTCCCCATAAATTCCATCACTACTTGGGAGGAATTAGTCAAGCAATTTTTGAACAAATTCTACCCACCAAATAAAACTGTCCAACAGATTGATGATATATTGAGCTACAGGCAGAGACCAACAGAATCACTACAAGAAATGTGGGAGAGGTTCAAGGGCATGCTGGTTAAGTGTCCACATCATGGTATTCCAGATCAGATGTTGGGGCAGAGATTCTACATGGGACTGGCTGACAGCTTAAAGGCCAATGTTGATGCTTCAGCAGGTGGAGCATTTCTGAGTAAAACATTCGCAGAATGCAAGATCCTACTTGATAAGATGGCACAAAACTCAGGATGGATGACTAGAGCCTCCACGATCACTCTGGTAGTTCACTCAGTAGTGTTGAACCCAAACAACTCCATAGCTGAGAATGTGGCCACTCTAATGACACAAATGAGTATCCTCACCAAGAAGATTGATGAATCAGGCCAGAAGCAGCATGTTCACATAGTTGACATAACTAATGGGGACTTATGTACACCATGCATTAACCAACCATATGTTTTCTCGTTGAGTGCGGAAGGTGACAACCAGCAATATCATAAAGATATGAATTATGTAGCCAACTATAGGGGACAGAGGCAAGGTGGTCTGAATTGGGGTCAACATAATCAACAATATAGACCAGCGCAGCAGAAGTACAATAACAACAACAATCCTGGAGCTATGCGACCAATGGGTCAAGTTGCGCCTTACTCAAGGCAACAGGGCTACATCCAGCAAAATCTACAACTGACTTCTCAACAACCTCAACAACAACAGATTATAAGACCAGATGATGGGTTTACTAAACTTGAGGGAATATTGGACAACAACAATAGAATGCTGCAACAATTGATTGGATCCACAGGAAAAATGCAACAGAGGGTAGACTCGCATGAATCAGCAATAAAGGGTATTGAGATTCAATTAGGACAGATTTCTATGGCCCTAAACAATCATCCCCAAGGGACGTTACCTGCAGATACACAAGTCAATCCAAAAGAATAGGGCCCGAAATAGCTTATGGCAGTGAGTCTACGAAATGGTAAAGACCTAGATCTGGAGCAAGAGATAGCTCGCGAAAATCGGCCTATTAAAACACTTGTGCATGTCCCCATCGAGATAGATGACTCAATAGGGCTGACAGAGGTGACGGTACAACATGCGCCAGCCGAAATAAGTAAAGAAAAAGAAGTCACGAAGGAAACTGAGTCAGAGCAAGAGAAGGCAGCAGAAACAGTGCCAGAGCAGGTTCAAAATCAAACTACATTAAAGAAGCGGCCTCTAGAACCTTTCCCCCAAAGATTGGCCAAATATCAAAAAAATGAGCAATATAAGAAATTCTTAGAGATGTTGAAGCAAATTCAGGTAAACATTCCATTGATTGATGCCTTAAAGGAAATGCCTGGTTATGCAAAAATGATGAAGGACTTGATGTCTCATAAGTTCGACTTTCAAGACTTAGCCACAGTTACACTAACTCAGACATGTAGTGTTGTTGTGACAAGACCCATAGTTGAGAAGTTATCTGATCCATGGAGTTTCACAATCCCATGCACAATAGGCAACTATGTGTTTGCTAAGGCACTCTGTGATTTGGGGGCAAGCATAAACTTGATGCCCTTGACTATCTACAAAAGGTTAGGCATTAGAAGAGCTAGACCCACATCTATGCTATTACAGCTGGCCGACCGGACAGTGAAGAGGCCCTCTGGTATCCTTGATGATGTATTAGTACAGGTGCCGGGTTGACGGGGAGATTTCCATAATTTTGGGAAGGCCATTCTTAGCCACTGGGAGAGCCCTAATTGATTGTGAAACTGGAGAGCTAAAGATGAGATTGAACGATGAAGAGATAACATTTAATGTGCAGAAATCTATGCGGCGACCCAGTGAGTTTGTTAACTGCTCTCTGATAGAAGTTGTGGATGTGATCTTGGAGGAGGAAGATGAGACTCTGAATGCAAAAGACCCTTTAGCAGCATGCCTCATCAACTTAGAAGAGATGAATGGTGAAAACTTGGCAGAGTGGGTTTTGGCCCTTGAAGGGCGAGGGTACTGGAAAAGAGAGCTCGAGTTCGAGCCCTTACACTTAGAAGAAAGAAAAACACCTCCAGCTAAGCCGTCATTTGAAGAGCCACCACAGTTGGAACTAAAACCGTTACCTTCTCACCTCAGGTACGCTTTCTTGGGACCTAAATCCACTTTACCTGTTATTATCTCATCCAGTTTGTTAGATGTGTAGGCAGAACAACTTTTGCAGGTGTTAAGGGAATACAAGACTGCAATTGGCTGTACCATTACAGATATTAGGGGGATCAGCCCGACATTTTATATGCATAAGATTCTATTGGAAGATGGGCACAAACCTTCTAGAGAACATCAAAGAAGGCTAAACCCCAACATGAAAGAAGTGGTGAAGAAAGAAGTGATCAAGTGGTTAGATACGAGAATCATCTTCCCAATCTCTTATAGTAATTGGGTTAGCCCAGTTCAGTGTGTGCCAAAGAAGGGTGGAATGACTGTAGTGCCTAATGAGAATAATGAGTTGATCTCAACTCGTACAGTTACGGGTTGGTGAATTTGTATGGATTATAGAAAACTGAACACAGCCACCCGGAAAGACCATTTTTCTTTACCATTCATTGACCAAATGTTGGATAGACTGGCAGGGAGGTCTCACTTCTGATTTTTGGATGGGTATTCAGGGTACAATCAAATTTTCATAGCCCCTGAGGATAGAGAAAAGACATAATTTACTTGCCCGTATGGCATCTTTGCCTTTCGGAGAATGTCGTTTGGCCTATGCAATGCACCGACCACCTTTCAGATGTGTATGTTAGCCATTTTCACTGACATGGTTGAAGATATTATGGGAGTCTTTATGGATAATTTCTTTGTGGTAGGGGATTTGTACGAAGACTGTCTGCACAATTTAAGAAGAGTGTTGAAAAGGTGTGTGGAGACAAATTTAGTGCTGAACTGGGAGAAATGCCATTTTATGGTACAAGAAGGCATAGTGTTGGGGCATCGAGTGTCCAGTAAGGGTATTGAGGTTGACCATACTAAGGTTGAGGTGATTGAGAAGTTGCCATCGCCCACTTCAGTTAAGGCAGTAAGAAGTTTCCTCGGGCACGCCGGGTTCTACAGGCGATTTATAAAGGATTTCTCTAAAATTGCTAACTCCTTATGTAAACTCCTTGAAAAGGATCATTCTTTTGTGTTCTTTGATGACTGCAGATTAGCATTTGAGGAGCTGAAAAGGAGACTGGTGACTGCACTAATCATCGTCGCACCCAACTGGGAGCAACCATTTGAGCTCATGTGTGATGCGAGTGACTATGCTATAGGAGCAGTCCTAGGGCAGCGGAAGGACAAACTGGTGCACCTAATTTACTATGCAAGCAGAACGCTAAGCAATGCACAACTCAATTATACCGTGACTGAGAAAGAGATGTTGGCTGTGGTGTTTGCATTCGACAAATTCAGGTCTTATTTGATTGGTTCAAAAGTGATTGTTTATACTGACCATGCAGCACTTAGGTACCTGATAGCAAAGAAGGAGTCCAAAGCCACGCTTGATCCGTTGGGTTCTTTTGCTACAAGAATTTGATTTGGAGATCCGCGATAGAAAAGGGGCAGAGAACCAAGTGGCAGACCACCTTTCAAGGTTGGAGGGAGCTGAAAAGAAAGTCGAGGTAGAATATATAACTGAGACATTCCCAGATGAACAATTGCTAGCAGTGACATTGGAGGAAGCGCCATGGTATGCATACATTGCAAACTACTTGGCAAGCGGTATTGTCCCCTATGATCTTTCCTCTGTTCAAAAGAAAAAGTTCTTTCGTGACTGTCACATGTATTATTGGGATGAGCCTTACCTGTTCAGGATTTGTGTTGATAACATGATCCGGAGATGTATCCCCGAGATAGACCAATCTTCTGTTTTGCAGGCTTGTCATGCATCACCATATGGTGGCCACTTCGGAGGAGTAAGGACCGCCGCAAAAGTGCTGGAATCGGGCTTCTACTGGCCGACAGTGTTCAAAGATGCACACTTATGGGTGAAAGGTTGTGATGAATGCCAACGAACTGGGAATATTTCCCGCCGACATGACATGCCTATGAACCCAATTCAAGAGGTAGAAGTATTTGACGTATGGGGAATCAATTTCATGGGGCCTTTCGTCAGCTCATATAGCAACAAATACATACTCGTAGCTGTAGACTACGTGTCGAAATGGGTGGAGGCTGCAGCGCTCCCGACAAATGATGATAAGGGGTTAATAGTTTTTTTGAGAAAGAACATATTCACCCGATTTGGCACTCCAAGGGCGATAATCAGTGACGGAGGCACTCACTTCTGCAATCGAGCCTTCGCAAAGCTGTTAGAAAAGTATGGTGTACGTCATAAAGTTGCCACCCCATATCATCCACAAATGAGTGGGCAAGTAGAAGTGTCGAACAGGGAGATAAAGAGTGTTTTGACAAAGACTGTGAATGCTACAAGAACGAATTGGGCAAGGAAGTTAGATAATGCACTCTGGGCCTATCGTACTGCTTTCAAAACTCTGATTGGTATGACGCCATGTAAATTGGTATTTGGGAAGGCATGTCACCTACCAGTGGAGTTGGAACATAGAGCTTTATGGGCACTGCAACAGTTGAATCTTGATATAAAAGCTGCGGGCACAAGTAGAGTCACAGAGCTGCACGAGCTTGATGAATTTCGTTACCACGCTTTTGAGAGCACAAGATTATACAAGGAGAGAATGAAAATAATGCACGATAAAAATATTCTTGAGCGGAGTTTTAAACCCGGAGATAAGGTATTGCTATACAACTCGAGGTTGAGGTTATTCTCGGGTAAGTTAAAGTCACGATGGTCCGGACCATTTAGTGTGGTGGAGATTCACCCCACCGGAGCCATAGAGATTGCTGCATCAAATGACTCTCACACGTTTAGAGTCAATGGGCACAGGTTAAAACATTATTTGGGCATGGAAGATGCAAATGTAGTGTTGGTGACTCATTTGCTCGAGCCACCAAGGTTAAGCGAGCCTTAAGTTCAATTATCTGCGTCGTGCCACGACGTTAAATCAGGCGCTTGTTGGGAGGCAACCCAGTTCGTAGTTGAATTTTAGTGTAGTTAGAATTTTTCCTTTCTTTTTTGTTGTTGTTGTTTTGTTTTTAGGTACTAACAAGTTTGTAGGCGAGTTGGGCAAGCCGAACAGGGTTTAAGCATCACCTGACACACCAGGCGTTGGGGCTGGTGACGCCTGGCTAACGCCAGGGTCTGCTTGGCCTTAGGCTGGCGATGCCTGGCTAACACCAGGGTCTGCTTGGCCTTAGGCTGGCGATGCCAGGCTAACGCCAGGTACTGGGCCAGGCGACGCCAGGTAAGTTATTTCGGCCCAGCTTAAGTTATTTTCGTCGAACCTTCAAACATTACACGCCTTAAACACTGAACACAATACAAACAACCCTAACCTCACTTAAACCAAAAACACATCAAGCTTTAGGAAAGAAATTCACAAGCACACACATCTTCTCATCATCGTTGCTCTCAACCAAACACACTGCATGAATTGCCCTCACCCACAAACACTCAACAACACATTGCCATAGTGGTCTCCCCCATCCCCATTGAAGTCAAGTTTAATCTTGCTATTCTTTCACACTAATCAGAAATTATCAGGCAGCTCCCTCCTCTCAAAAGCTTCAAAGGTATGATTTAATCTCTTTCCTTTGTAATTTCAAGAGAGGTACAAGTATACAATTACACACAAAAATTGGTGGTTGTTCTTCATTGTGGTATTGAGTTTGTGTCCCCCAACCCCATGAAACCCCATAGGAATGGTGCTGCGATTATGACAACATGTGGTAGTACGGAACCCCCAAGCTGATTTGGGAGGATGAGGCAATCCCTCATGTCCATAAGAAATTCCATGGCACTAATGCATGTTAAGTGTTTGATATAATGCCTCAATGGCATTCCTTGACCAATTGGAGCCCGAGTCTCCGGGATTAATAGACTAGTGTTATGAAGTCATACACCACGATAAAATCTTAAGTGTGGGGTGGCTCGCGGGTAGACCATGTATTGTTCTTTGATTCTAATATTAAGAAAAGACGAGGTGAAGTCTGAGTAACCTCGGAAAGTTGGAAAAAATTATGTGTGTAGTGTGTAATGCAATTTTATCTGACTACTGCTTATTTGTGTAGGAACAACGATGCCTCCCAGAAAAGACACAGGCAAAGTCGAGGCTACTTCCACTGCGCCGGCTAAAATAAAGGCGACCTCAGCACCTCCCCCAAAGAAGAGAAGGGGGGGGGGGGGAGAAGCTACCTCCAATCTAAGTGGAGTACAAGTTGTAGCAGCTATGCGTCAATAACCACAAGGCCAATGGGAGTTTGGCATCAACAACATACCATCACATACTAAGAACTGGTACAGGCGTTATAGGCCTAAACATGTACACCCGGAAGCAACTATCAATGAACGCAGCTTGAAAGCAAAGTATTAGGCAATTTGGAGGGGCATTCAAGATATGGGGTTGAGCTACGTATTTAAGAACACAAGGAACATTAATCTCAACTTAGTCCGAGAATTCTATGCAGGGTTTGATCCGCAGAGTACTGAACAGTTAGTGCCGATTCGTGGGCGATTGATAGATTTTTCACCCATGGCCATATGTAACTTTTTAGGTGCTATGGATGTTCCTGTGGATCCATTGGACCACTTCATTTGTCGGCCTACATATAGAGAGTTGAGACGCATGCTTTGTGGTGCCGATTCTAAGGCAGCATGTATCCGGGATAAGATAACTAATCGGCACAAGAGGTTTCCCAAGAAGAAGATGAGGGCAGAGGCTCAAGTGTGTCTTAAACTGATAAATGCACGACTCCTACCATGCAATCATGACACACTCATTAGCCGTGAGAGAACCTGTGTACTCTACTTCCTCATGACGGGTCAAAGGGTAAATGTGGGTCATCTGATCCGCTACCAGATGTCTGTAGTCAGAACGAGTAAAAATATTGATCGAATGCCATTTGCCAATTTTCTAACTCAGTACTTAAGTCACGAGGAGGTTGAGAAGGAGCCAGAGTTTGACCACACCATTGATCAGCCCCTACGACAAACGGACATCACTAGCCTCCGACTGAAAGAAGAGACTGCCATGACATCTTTGACAAGTACCGAGCGCAATGCTTGGGATGATAGTTTTATGGCCCATCTCTATGGGATGATGGATTTGTAGCTAAGGATAGGAGGTCGACAGGCCAGATCTGAGGAGAGGACTGAATTGGAACACCGGTACCCGCTCAATGCTCATGCCCAGTAGCTGGTTGGGTTAGGAGATGGATACAGACTCCCCAATGATGAGGATATCAACACATCGGAGCAGTCTGAAGCTGAGCCAGAGCAGTCAGATGGTGAGGGAAATGATGATGATGAGGAGGAGGACGAACATGATGAGGAATGGAGAGCGTCAGAGGATGAAGACGTTGCTTGATCAGGGAGTTTCTTTACACCCTACTCATTTTTTGTGTTTTGTCATTTTGTGCATGCACTTAGGACAATGCATGATCTAAGTGTGGGGTGGGGACTTATACATGTTTAATTTTAGTCATTTAGTTATTTAGTGTTAATTGTTTTAGTGCCGTTAAAAAAAAAAGTTGAACTCATCTCGACGATGGATCTCCCAGACAATTTTCTTGAGGGAAGTAAGTCAAAAGAAAATACCAAAAAGATTTTTTGTGTGCAGGTATTGTAGTAATTCCCCCTTGGTTTTTCTTTGGGCCGCGGTTCTTTTCCAGGGGCTTTTAGTTGAACCGAGCGTAGTTAGTTTTAATTTTTAGGAGTAAGAACCACGAATCTATGAATTTAATTGTAGCAATATCTCTTAGCTTTGTTATGCCTTGAGAATAGTTAGTACTATGGTTGTGACGCTTAGGCTCGGTTTTTGACTCTCGCATAAGTACCTTAATTCGTAGATTCCTAATTTTGCTTAACTGCTTTGACTGGAGTGTCGCGATGAAACCAATCCTGAGTGAGTTATGTGCCATGCGTGTGTGAGTTTTGTATGTATTCTGTGCATTGCATTTGATGTCTAGAACTTGCCCTGTGTGTGTGCAAAGCAAAATAGTTGTCTTGTTCAGTCTGAGAAGTGATATAGGCGTTTCTTTGTTAAGCCAGATATATAAAGTTTACCCACCTAAATATTATGTATCGTAGTTAACCCCGTTGAGCCTATAATCCTGTTTCTTTGGTAACCACATTACAAGCCGTACCCCTTTGTTTTAATCGACCATATATTTGAACCTTTTCACCTCTCATGAGCACTTGAATTGTTCTGAACTTTGTAAAAGTTAAAGTGTGGGGTGGTTGGTTCAGCTTTTGTGTGGAACTAATGAAATAAGGAGAAATGTGCACTATTTTGAAAAAGTAAGAGCCACTTGAATTGAAAAAGAAAGAAAAGAAAAATTAGCTATATTACTATGAAAAATAATCCTTGATAGTGGTGACTCTTGATGTAATTGTGCTTAAAGAAATATGGAGTTAATATAAATTGAAGTGAAGGTGGAATGTTTGGTTTGGCATAAGTATGGTATGTGTGTTAAAGTATATGTATTGAAGTGCTTAAGGGAGGTGTAGTCACTCATATCCAAATGTATCCTACCCGACCCGCAGCCTATATTACAACCAATGAAAGTCCTACTTGATCTTAGACTGAATGAACTCGATTAGTAGAGTATTACACTACGGGCAAGCCTATGGTGCATCATTTGTGGCATATGAATGTTATTTCTGAGAGCGAGTGAATTTTGTCTATCTTGAGTTCCTATGTTCTTAAAATTCATTGTGTGTGGAACTAAGCTCTTTGATTGGGTGAGGGCACATGATTCATAAAGAAAAGGTAATGTTGTTGACATCCATGTCAGAGTAAGTAAGTGAATTGTGAATAAGGCATGGTATTTGTGAGTCGAATCTTGAGGTGAGGATGTCACACTTGTGTGCTTAAACTATTTTAAAAATTCTTGGTGTAATGAGTTAGGAGAATTACTTTAAAAGCTCGTATCTATAAGTGTAGTTTGATTGCTCGAGGACGAGCAATGTTTAAGTGTGTGGTATTGATGTGTGGCTATAATTCTATAGTTTCGTACATTATGTGTCTTGCATTTACATACTTTAATGATGAATTGCACTTTATTTGCGCATAATGAAGTCTATTTTATATGTAGGTGAATTGGAGATGAAAGTAGAGCAAAAGGGATAAATAAATGTTGAAAGTGTGCTCGAGAACAGTGAAAAAGAGAGACCTGGCGAGGCCAGCCAAAGGCTAGGCTGGACCAGGCTTTAGCCTGGCGAGGCCAGCCTAAGGCCAGGCTGGACCAGACTTTAGCATGGCGAGGCCAGCCTAAGGCCAGGCTGGACCAGGCTTTAGCCAGGTGAGGCCAGCCTAATTCCAGGCGTTAGGCTGGCGACGCCAGGCCTAACGCCAGGTCCAATCCGAGTTTTGAAGACTTAATTCGTTCCGGGTTTGACTAGGACTCAGACCACACGTTTAGGGTTTCTTCTACACATATAAATAGACCTAAAACACCACTTGGAAGAACGTTTTTAGCAGCCAAGGGACTTGGGCAGCCAGAGGCAAGCAGAGCTGGTGGAATCAACTCTTGGGAGTTAGAATTATCATTTCTATATCTTTTCATCCTTACTCTATATTTTAATTATGCAAAATATTTGGGATATTGTTACTTTAAGTATGAGTAGCTAAATTCCTAATCTAGGGTGTTGATGGAACCTATTGAAGGATGATTTTCTTGTTACGTTAATATAGATTTGCCGTAGTATTTTCTCTATTTGTTCAACTATATTATTCTTGTGGTTGATTGAAGGGCCCTCAATTAGCTGTGCCTATTTATAATGTATTACTCGGGAGAGAGTACATATTTAGGTAGTTGTTGAACAACATCACTCCTAAACATATATGAGGGATCAATACGGAGGTTTGAAGGTAGATTTAGGGATAACGAAACCTTGATGCGATCTGAGTGAGCTATACTTAATGCCAGCTAGCGTAATTCGGGAGAATATTCCTAGTAAATTGTGGTAATTACTCGGGAGAGAGTTACGACAGTTAGAGTGTTCATGGTTGAAAGAGAAGACTTAGGCAAATTTATAAAAAACGTAGCGGAAAAGATTCCAACAATAAGGAAAATCACAACCTTAGATCATTCCAATTCTTGTTTACAACTTGTTCATAGTTAGCTGTTAATTATTACATTTTCATTACGTAATATTTAGTTAATAAAACCCAATCTGCTACTTAAATATTTCTGAAGATTGATTGTGTGAATTTGTGCGAGTCTAGTAGCTGTGTTTGATAGGTTAATTCATTGTGGGATTCGACTCCGGACTTATTAGCCGGAATATATTTGCAACGACCGCTTAGTCCTTTTTATAAGGCATAGTTGGGAGTGATCACATACTCTGACCAAATAGTCTATGAATTCATTAAGAGAAATTAATCTCACCCTCCTTCACAGCAAAATTTTGAGACATTAATCTAGTAACATGCATCATTAATGGTGTCTTTTGGACTTGAACCATTAGTTAGTGAAGCCATTCTAAAGCATTGACTACTTGGTGAATGAATCTTGAACTAAGTAGTTCATTGAATGAAGTAGAAAATATGGCCATATGTCCTGAATCCTTTTATCTAAGTGCTTTTAGATTTTCCTGTCAAATTTTTTATTGAAGCGGCCTCCACTTCGCACTTAGAGCGGTGAATTCATCAAGAGTTACTTTGCATACTCCGACCAAATAGTCTATGAATTCATTAAGAGAAATTAATCTCACCCTCCTTCACAGCAAAGTATCGGTAAATCTATCAAGAGTGTTACTACACACCCCAACCGAAAGAAGATAATAAAATCTCATCCTCCTCTACAGTAGGAATATGCACATCTATCACAAATTTTCTGCAAATGAAAATTTTATTAATGTGCTCAATTATTGTAACATTACTTGTTTGTCCCTTTGAACCTAAGATGATATCATTATGTAGGGTTTCTATAAATTACAATCAATTTACAACAGGTTTTATTCCCATCCCTTTACAAGTCTCTACCACCAACTCTTTGCCTAATCCTTTAGACAAATGATCTGCTAAATTAAACCTGGATTTCACATATTGAAGGGATATTACGCCATCCTCCAGTAATCTTCTCATATGATTGTGTTTAAGACGAACTTGTCTTGATTTTTCACTATAACAATCACTTGAAGCCCGAAATATAGCAGCTTTATTATCACAATATATAGTCAAAGGTGGCACTGGCTTACTCCATAGAGGAATATCTACCAGAATACTTCTAAGCCAATTAGCTTCTTCTCCAGCAGAAGACATAGCTATAAATTCTGATTCCATTGTTGAGTGAGTAATACATGTTTGCTTCTTTGATTTCCAAGAGATTGCTCCTCCAGCCAAAGTGAAAATCCAAGCAGTAATAGACTTATAGTCATTCGGATCAGAATTCCAAGTAGCATCACTATAGCCTTTAAGAACTGTTGGAAATGTAGAATAATATAGGCCAACATTAATTGTACCCTTTAAGTATCTTAAAACACGAATTAAGGCATTCCAATGCTCAGCTCCGGGGTTACTAGTGAACTTGCTCAAGGTTCCTACTGCATAACCAATATCTGGCCTAGTACAATGCATGTCATACATTAGACTTCCAACAATCTGAGAATAAGTCAATTGATCAACACCATCACTAGAGTTCCGCACTAGTTTGATGCTAGGATCAAATGGAGTAGGAGCAGGCTTATCGTCAAAATGACCAAATCTCTTTAGAACTTTCTCAATATAACTTGATTGAGTAAGAGTCAAGCCATTAGCTGATCTTACAATTTTAATGCCCAAAATCACATAAGCTTCTCCAAGATCTTTTATTTCAAATTGAGAAGCAATAAATGATTTAGTTTCCTTGACCCTTTCAATATCAGTTACAAATATCAATATGTCATCTAAATATAGACAAATTAGAACACCAGAGTTTTCTTGAAATTTACTAAATATGTAAATATCACCATCATTAATTAAACAACCATTAGAAATCATGGTTTTTTGAAATTTCTTATGCATTGCTTTGGAGCTTATTTTAATCCATAAAGAGATTTAAGAGACTTACAAACTTTATGTTCCTGACCAGGAATGACAAATCCTTCTGGTTGTTTCATGTAAACTTCTTCATCTAAATCTCCATTCAGAAATGTAGTCTTCACATCCATTTGATGAATTATCAATCCATGAATTGCTGCTAAAGCAACTAAAAGCCGAATGGATGTGATCCGAGCTACTGGTGCAAAAGTATCAAAATAATCAATATCTTTCATTTGAGAAAAACCTTTTGCTACCAAACGCGCTTTGTACTTATCTAAAGTACCATCACACATCAATTTCTTCCTTAATACCCATTTGCATCCAATTGATTTACATCCAGGAGGATGATCTGATAAAATTCACGTGTTATTTGACATGATAGAATGCATTTCATCTTCAATAGCTTCACGCCAAAAAGTGGCATTATGTGAAGACATTGCTTCAGCATAACTTTCAAAATCTTTTTCTATCAAATAGACTTGAAAATCAGGTCCAAAAACTCTTGGTTTGATTGATCTAGAACTATGTCTTGGTTGACTTTCTTCCAATGATTCAACTACTTTTCTTTTAAGAGGAGGTGTAGAAGAACCTCTATCTTATTTTGGAGATCCTTCTTTCTTAGGAAAAATATGCTAAAAAAAGTTAGCATGTACAGATTCAACAATTGTGTGTGGACTTGGAGTTTTAAGATTTAAGAATCTATAAGCCTTACTGGTTAGAGAATAACCAATAAACACACAATCAATTCCTCTATAGCCAACTTTAGCCATATGTTGATCTGGTTATTTAACATGAGCCAAACAACCCCACACTTTAAAATAATTATTATTTGGCTTTCGATTCTTCCAAAGTTCATAAGGTGATGTATCAAATTTCTTAGAAGGAATTCAGTTTAAAATATGACAAGCTGAAAATAAAGATTCAGTCCACAAATTTCCAGGCACACCAGATCCATAAAGCATAGAATTAACCATTTCTATGAAAGTCATATTTTTTCTTTCAGCTATACCATTGTCACGACCCAAACTCCCTCCGTATAATGTCGTGATGACACCTAGTCTCTACGACTAGGTAAGCCTAACAAATTGCAAAAAATAACAAAACAAAAGTAAAACTTGGCAACTAACAACAGTGGATAACTAAATAACTAGTAACAATGCCGCTCGGCATATACAATAACCAATACTCTATAAATACACAGTCTTCCCAAAACCCAAAATATCATAAGTCACAAGCTACAGAAGGAAACTAGTATCTCTATACACTAGAGTCTAACAAAAGAAGTACGGAAGGTAAATGACATAGGAGAGAATAGAGGGGTACTCCGGGGTCTGCGGACGTGACAGATGTACCTTGAAGTTTCCGTACAACAGCAAGCACTCCCAGCTAGTAGCGGGGTTGATAAGAAGCACCTGGATCTGCACACAAAATATGTGCAGAAGAGTAGCATGAGTACACCACAATGGTACCCAGTAAGTGCCAAGCCTAACCTCGGTCGAGTAATGACGAGGTCAGGTTAGGCCCACCGGTAAATAATAAATAAGGCAGGAGAATATACAGTATAATAAGAGACTAGAATTTAACAAAAGGAAACACAGCAAGGCAACAGTACAACACAAAGGGGTAAACAATAGAGGATCTCCCGAGATACTTCCTCGTAGTCCCAAAATAAATATACAGGGAGAACTCCCGAGGTAACACCTTGTAGTCTCAAAAGTAAATATGCAGGGAGAACTCCCGAGGTACCGCCTCGTAGTCTCGAAAGTAAATGTGCAGGGAGAACTCCCGAGGAACCGCCTCGTAGTCTCAAAAGTAAATGTGTATGGAGAACTCCCGAGGAACTGCCTCGTAGTCTCAAAAGTAAACACATAGCTCAAACCGATAAATACAACAGTTAACAGTAAGATTTCTACAGTTATACTGATAAAGAACAAGAAAAAAACAGGAATCAACTAGGCATGCTTCACAGAGTTCAAATAAGCAGTTAATGCATGTAGACATGCAATATTAGACTAAACAGGATAACTACACATATTGGAATAGCTCAATTAAGAATGAAAAACAGGCTAATACTCATTTAAACAGTATAACTCAAATTAAAGGAAAAACATATTACTACTCAGTAAAATAAATCGGGTTTTACAACAAATAGCCCGTGTACGTACTTGTCACCTCATGTACACGGCGCTCACATATCAAAACAGTACCAAATCCTAAGGGGATTTCTCCCACGCAAGGTTAGGCAAGCCACTTACCTCGAATCAAGCTCAATCAATCAGTAAGAATGCCCTTTCCTCGATTATCCGACTCCGAATGTCCCAAATCTAGCCAAAAATAATTTCATACCAGAAATACAACTATAATAGACTAATTTAATTAATGAAATCAAGACTTTAACAAGAATTTCAAAAATCGCCCTAAAAAGCCTTCCCGGGCCCACGTCTCGGAATCGGGTAAAAGTCATAAAATATGAACACCCATTCACTCACCAGTTCACTCGTACTAAAATTATCCAAATCCGATATCAAAAATTCGAATCAAAACTCAAAGCTTAGTTGAAGAACTTCCAAATTTGTTTCTCAAATTTCTCAACCAAATTCCTTAATTAGATGATGAAAACAACTATAGATTAGTGGAATATAAATATAAACGAGTTAAGAATCATTACCCCAAAGTTCTCTCTGAAAAGTTCTTGAATTATCACCTCAATCCGAGCTCTCAAAGACCCAAAAATAAAAATGGGATAAAACCCTCGAACTTGGCCCTTTTCTGCCTAGCGATTCCGCATCTGCGGACCTACTGTCGCACCTGCGTCGCCTCACCTGTGGAATTTCCCTCGCAGGTGCGGAAATGACTTAAGGGGGCTGGGTCCGCATCTGCGATGAAGGGGCCGCACCTGCGGGACCTGGTCTGCTTCTACGGTCTCACTTCGCACCTGCGCTCCTTTGGCACATCTGCGGGGATCGCATATGCGGAAAATTGCCTCGCACCTGCGACCCCTGAACAAACCTCCCAACTCCGCTTCTGCAATAAACCTTGCGCACGTGCGATCTCGCACCTGCGGTTTCCCTACCGCAGGTGCAAATATACGAGAAACCAGAAGCTTCAGCCATTTGCCTAAGTCCAAATTCAATCCGTTAAGCATCCGAAACACACCTGAGGCCCCTGGGACCTCAACCAAATATACCAACAAGTCCTAAAACACCATACGAACTTAGTCGAGCCCTCAAATCACATCAAACAACTCTAAAAATACGAATCACCCTCTAATTCAAACTTAATGAACTTGAAACTTTAAATTTCTACAACCGATGCCGAAACCTACCAAACCACGTCCGATTGACGTCAAATTTTGCACACAAGTCATAATTGATATTACGGACCTACTCCAACTTCCGAAATCGGAATCGGACCCCGATATCAAAAAGTCCACTTCCGGTCAAAATCTCCAAAAATTCGACTTTTGCCATTTCAAGCCTAAATCAGCTACAGACCTCAAATTCACATTCCGGACATGCTCCTCAGTCCAAGAGCTAATGGAACCAACAGAACTCCATTCCGGAGTCGTCTTCACACAGTACCGACTACGGTCAAAGTCCTAAGGCTTAAGCTTCCGTTTAGGGACTAAGTATTCCAAAACATTCTGAAACCAAAAACAAAACCTCCCAGCAAGTCACATAAGCAGAGAAAGATATGGGGGAAGCAGTTAATAAGGGATCGGGGTTAATACACTCAAAACTACCGGTCGGGTCGTTACATCCTCCCTCTCTTAAAATAATTGTTCGTCCTCGAACGAGCATAGAGACATACCTGAAGTGGTTAAAAGATGAGGATAGCGGCTGCACATATCATGCTCGGTCTCCCAAGTCGCCTCCTCGACCGACTGACCTAAGGGTGGCAAGTGGGCCGGTCCAGGACCGGGACCGGTCCGGGACCGCGGACCAAACGGTCTTTTGGGCCTAAACGGGCCTAAACAGGTTAGAATCGTGTACGTCTTGGCCGATTCTTCACTTTTGGACCGCTAGGCCCGGGACCATTTGGGACCGGGACCGGACTGGTCCTTGGCGGGCCCAAACGGTCCCAACGGTCAAAAATCAAAAAAAAAAACTTGCCCGTTGGCCTTTGAAAAATCTGGCTATTGGCCTTTAAAAAATAGCCGTTGGCTATTTACAAAATAGCCATTTAACCCCCCAACTTTGTTTTAACCCCAAAGTTTTTATAATTACATTTTTTTCCTATTTTCAACTATAAATACCCCCTCATTCTTTCATTTTTCTCACAAAATCTTCACTCTCTCTCAATCTCTCTCTAATTTTCTTCTATAATTGCTACCATTGCTTACTTTATTGCTATAATTTGTGAAAAAATTATGAAGTTGGTGAATTGAAGTCTTCAAGTCTTTAATGATAATCAATTTTCAACAAGTTGTTCGTCAATTCGGTAAATTTGTTCCAACTCATAATTTTTAATATTATAGTTTTGTTTGTTTTATTTATTTTCTATTATTTGATTAATTAAGATGGATTCCTTAAAAAATATTTTGGTAAAAATAAGGAAAAATCCAAGAGTGGTGAATCTAGTGGCCAATCTGTTCCTCCTCTACTGCCCCCGGCTCCCCGACCCAAACCCCATATCTGTCCTACACCTGCTATTTTTAATAGCGATAATAGTTTATTACAATTTACTGAGAGTCAATTTTGCCATAATGTTGGAGCTGGTGAACAATTAGACCATGAATTAATGAATACTCTTCATTCTAATCCAACTATTGATGAAAATGATGAGGAGGAAATAGATTTTGATGAAACTCAACCGGATGATGATACACCCACTAGTCCTACTCCTAAAGTTAACCCAACTAGTGATAATTCAAATGATGCCCCGTCTGATACTCCTATTAATGCCCCTAGTTTTTCTAGACAACGTACCAAACAGACGGAAACGTCTCTTGTTTGTCCATTTTTTACTCAACTAATTCCACAAAATAAGGCTAAGTGTAAAACTTGTGGCAAGAAGTTAGCTTTTAAATATTTTGGATGGGGGGAGGGGCGAGAACTTTGGCTAGACACATATTGATACACCCTCAAGATAAAGTCAAATATCTTCGTTCCAAAGCTTTGACGAGGGGACAAGTGTACCTACTCCTAGTCAGGTTGACCCTAGTACCGGGTCAAATAAATTTCAACCGGGAATTAACAGTATTACCTGTGGTATTTTATATTATAATCCAAAAAAAGATCCGAAAGAATTGGCAAAAATGGTTACTGTTATGTGCTTACCCTATAGTTTTTCTTATGTCCCTAACTTTGTGCATTATATTAGAAAACTTTTTAATGTTACTTATAAAGGTTTTCCCCGCACAACTGTAAAGAGCGATATTTATAAATATAAATATGAATATGAACAATATTTGCGCTATATATTTACTCATATAAATTATCGTGTTGCTATTACAACTGATATTTGTAGAAGTGATAACGACTATGATTACCTTACTGTTACCAGTCATTGGATTGATGAGGATTAATGCAAAAGTGCATTATTGCTTATAGAATAATTAATTCACGACATACAGGGCAGTTTATTGCTAGCACAGTTACGGATATTTGTAGATATTTTTGCATTAGTGATAAAATAATGTCAGTTTCAATGGATAATGCTACTAGTAACACAAATGCTATAGCCTTGCTTACCACTACACTAAGTCCTGCATTTAGTAACATTTTTCATGTTAGATGTATTTGTCATATTTACTATTTAATTGTGGGTGATGGTATAAGAATTTTAAATATTAAAATTAAAAAGGTTAAAATGGCTCTTAACTGGCTTTTTTATTCAAACCATAGAAGTAGACTTAGAGAATATTTTATAAGATGCGATGAATTTGGCCTAAGAGAAAGAAAGGTTCCTAAACCTTGTCCAACTAGATGAAATTATATGTATGAAAGTTTAGTTGTTGCATATGAATATAGAAACCCCATAAACTCAACGTTTAATGCTCATGTAAGTGATGATGATGAGCACCTTACAAATACGGATTGAGCTAATATTAAAATGCTTGTAGATTTTTTAGAAAAATTTCATATTGCTACAAATGAATTTTCTGGGCAATATTATCCTACTATGAAATTAGGAGGTCCTTAATTTTGGTATGAAACTGTTTATAAAGGTTTAACACTTGAAGATGAGGAGTTGTGTAGACTTCCGGAAGCAATAGCCTCAATTGAAATAAATGCTCAAACTATTTATAATGCTTATCAAGTTGCATTAGATCATGCTAGACCAAATGTTCCAACTCCTTCTTCTTCTGATTATCAATCATCTAAAAGAACTGTAGGAGTAAGAGCACTTAATGCTTGGGCAGGGTTTAGGGATTCTCAAGGTTCTATTAGTAGTGATTTTTCACAACTAAATGAGCTTGAAGTTTATTTATCACAGGGAATTGAGGAAATGAATCCCGACGACTCCTTTAATCTTTTGGAATGGTGGAAGGACAAAGAAAAATACTTTCCGGTTCTTTCAAGGATGGCCCGAGACATTTTAACTATTCAAGCTTCAACAGTGGCATCGGAGAGTGCTTTCAGTCAAGCAAGACTTCAACTCGGTGATTATAGAGCGTCTATGAGGGAGAGCTTGGAAAAATCAGTACTTTTCAGAGATTGAATCCGTTCGGAAAGAAGAAATTTCGAACTTGCTGAATCACAACCAGAGGTAGACGAAGCTTACGAAGAAATGCTAGCTGAACTTGCGGAGGATGCTGCTTCGCCCGGAAGCGGTGCTGACCAAGCTTCTTTTTCGCCACTACCAATAGAAATTCCTCTGGACCTTGATGGATTTATGAAGTTTGTAAGCGATACCATATAACTTGTATGAACAAAAATTAGTATGTATTATGTAACTTGTATTTTGGCACATCTTGATTAGTTTCCTTTTCTTCTCAATGGTGGTATTAGCACCTTGTTGTGCTCATTCAATAGGGGGGGAGGAAGACTAAGAAAGATATTGTCATATTTCTTTAATGCTATAATAAAATTATAATACATTGCTTTGAATATCTCTTTATAATATTTTTGTCTTTAAAATTGAATTAAAATATTTAGGTCACAATTCTATAATAAAATTTACAAGGAATTACCTTAGATATTTTTATCAACATCCTTTTTTCTCTAATTTCTATTAAAACAAAATTAAAAAAGTATCCGTTGGGCCCACTTGGGCCCATTTAGCCTGCGAGCCAGGACCTTTTAGCCCGGGACTATTAGTTCATGGGCCCGGTCCCGGGCCGGTTCCTACAAAAAGACCATCAGGACTGGGACCATTTAAATTGGGACTGGCCCGGGACCGGGACCGTTTGGACCGGCCCACTTAGCCCACTTAGGCCCGGGACCGGCCACTTGCCACCCTTAGACTGACCCCTCCTCTGAACCTTCACAGAAGCAATGTTCTTTGACCTCACCTTTCGAACCTGCCTGTCCAAAATAGCCACTGGCTCCTCAACATAAGATAGGTCTTTGTCCAACTGGACTGAGCTGAAATTTAACATAGGAGACGGATCATCGTGATACTTCCGGAGCATAGAAACATGGAATACCGGATGAACTCTTGCTAGACTGGGAGGTAAGGCAAGCTCATAAGCAACCTCCCCAATATGCCTCAACACATCAAAGGGATCAATGAACTTTGGTCTCAGCTTGCCCTTCTCCCCGAATCTTATAACGCCCTTCATAGGCGAAACCCGGAGCAGGACCCACTCTCCAACCATGAGTGCAACATTGCAAACCTTCCGGTCTGCATAACTCTTCTGTCTGGACTGGGCTCTGTGAAGTCGATCCTGAATCACCTTCACCTTATCCAGGGCATCCTGAACCAAGTCCGTACCCAATAATCTAGCCTCACCCGGCTCGAACCAACCCACTAGAGACTGACACCGCCTACCATACAAAACCTCATACGGTGCCATCTGAATGCTCGACTAATAACTGTTGTTATAGGAAAACTTCGCAAGTGGCAAGAACTGATCCCAAGCACCCCCAAAATCTATCACACAAGCACGGAACATATCCTCCAGTATCTAAATAGTGCGCTCGGACTGTCCGTGTGTCTGAGGTTGAAATGTTGTGCTCATCTCAACCCGAGTACCCAAATCCTGCTGTACAACCCTCCAGAACCGTGATGTAAACTGCGTCAGAGATGATAGATACTGGTACGCCATAAAGCCTGACAATCTCGCAGATATAAATTTGAGCCAACTACTCGGAAGAATAGGTAGTCATCACAGGAATGAAATGAGGTGACTTGGTTAGCCTATCCACAATCACCCAAACGACATCAAACTTTTGCTGAGTCTGTGGGAGTCCAACAACAAAATGCATAGTGATCCGCTCCCATTTTCACTCCGGAATCTCTAACTTCTGAAGCAACCCACCTGACCGATGATGCCCATACTTCACATGCTGGCAATTTAGACAGCGAGCCACATACTCCACTATGTCTTTCTTCATCTTCATCCACTAGTAATGCTGCCTCAGGTCCTGATACATCTTCGCGGCACCCGGATGAATGGAGTACCGCGAAATATGAGCCTCCTGAAGAATCAACTCTCACAAACCATCTACATTGGGCACACATAACCTGCCCTTGCATCCTCAATGCACCATCATCCCCAATAGTGACCTCCTTAGCATCACCGTGCTGGACCGTGTCTTTAAGGACAAGCAGATGGGGGTCATCATACAGACGCTTCCTGATGCGATCATAAAAGAGAAGACCGAGAGACCACACAAGCCAATACTCGACTCGGCTCAGAAATATCCAATCTAACAAACTAGCTGGCTAAGGCCTGAACATCCAATGCCAATGGCCTCTCTGCTGCTGGTAGATATGCTAAGCTCCCCAAACTCTCCGCCCAGCGACTCAAAGCATCGACCACCACATTGGCCTTCTCGGGATGGTACAAAATGGTGATATCATAATCCTTAAGCAACTCCAACCACTTCCGCTAACGCAAATTAAGATCCTTCTGTTTGAATAGATGTTGCAAACTCCGGTGATCGGTGTAAATTTCACAAGGGACATCGTACAAATAGTGCCGCCAAATCTTCAAGGCATGAACAATAGCTGCTAACTCAAGGTCGTGGGCAGGATAGTTCTTTTCATGCACCTTCAGCTGTCTGGGTGCGTAGGTAATCACCCTACCGTCGTACATCAACACCGCACCAAGACCAATCCACGATGCATCATAATATACAGTATAAGACCCTGAACCTGTAGGCAATACCAATACTGGGATTGTAGTCAAAGTTGTCTTGAGCTTCTGAAAGCTCTCCTCACACTCCTCTGTCCACCTGAACGGAGCACCCTTCTAGGTTAGCCTAGTCATAGGTGCTGCAATGGATGAGAATCCCTCTACAAAACGGCGCTAATACCCTGCCAAACCAAGAAAACTCCGCATCTTCATAGCTGATGATGGTCTAGGCCAACTCTGCACTGCTTCTACCTTCTTCAGATCCACCTGGATCCCATCACTCGATACTATATGACCCAAGAATGCCACTGAGTCTAGCCAAAACTCACACTTTGAAAATTTCACATATAACTTCTTTTCTCTCAAGGTCTGAAGCATAGTCCTCAGGTGCTGCTCATGATCCTCCCGAGTCCGGGAGTACACCAGAATGTCGTCAATAAACACAATGACGAACGAGTCAAGATAAGGCCGGAACACACTGTGCATCAAGTGCATAAAAGCTGCTGGGGCATTAGTCAGACCAAAACACATCACAAGGAACTCATAGTGACCATACCGAGTCCCGAAGTTAGTCTTCGAGATATCTGGCTCCCGAATCTTCAACTGATTATAGCCTGAATGTAAGTCAATCTTGGAAAATACTCTGGCACCCTGTAACTGATCAAACAGGTCATCAATACGAGGCAAATGATACATGTTCTTCACTGTAACTTTGTTCAACTGGCAATAATCAATGCACATACGTATAGAATCATCCTTTTTCTTCACAAACAAGACAGGAGCACCCCAAGGTGACACACTAGGCCGAATGAAGCCCTTATCAAGAAAATCCTGTAACTGCTCATTCAACTCCTTCAATTCAAGAGGAGCCATACGATATAGAGGAATAGAGATGGGATGAGTGCCCGACAATAAAAAAATGCCAAAATCAATATCTCTGTCGGGCGGCATGCCCGGAAGATCAGCTAGAAACACATTTGGAAAGTCCCTCACTACTGGAACTGACTCAACTGTAGGGGCATCAATACTGAAATCTCTCACATAAGCTAGATACGCGTCACACCCCTTCTCAACCATTCGTTGAGCTTTAAGAAATGAAATAACTCTACTGGGAGTATACTCTAAGGTACCTCTCCACTCTAATCACGGAAATCCTCGCATAGCTAGCGTCACGATTTTAGCGTGACAATCAAGAATAGCATAATGGGGAGACAACCAGTCCATGCCCAAGATAACATCAAAGTCTACTAAACTAAGTAATAATAAATCGGCTTTGGTCTCAAAACCACTAAGAGAAATCAAACACGACCGATACACGCGGTCCACAACAAGAGAATCTCCCACAGGAGTAGACACATAAACAGGGAAACTCAAAGAATCCCGAGATATGCCCAAATACGGGGCAAAATAAGAGGACACATAGGAATATGTAGAGCCTGGGTCAAATAGTATTGATGCATCTCTATGACAGACCAGAACAATACCTATAATGATAGAGTCAAAAGCAACTGCCTCTGTACGAGTCGGAAGGGCATAATATCTGGCCTGGCCTCCCCTTCTAGGGCGACCTCGACCTCCCCAATCTCCACCTCGAGCTGGCTGAGTAGGTGGGATGGTAGCTGGTGCTGGAATCATAGCCTGAGGACCCGGTGGAGCACGCTGTGCCTGAGAAGTCTGTGGAGGTGCACCCCTCCTAAGTCTGGGGAAATCCCTCACCATATGGCGAGTGTGGCCACACTCAAAACAAGCTCTCGGAGGGCATGACTGCTGTAACTGTCTCGGGCCAGGTCTGTTGGACTGGCCTCTAAAAACACCCCGAGCAGGAGGCACACTAGGTACTAACGGTGCATAATAAGGCTCCTGGGGCCTAACAGGGATCGGAATAGCACTGGCGGCTTGTAGAGCTGAATGAACGGGGCGACTCCCATAACCCCTACCATGTCGAACTGTAGCTAAGGCTCGAGTACCGCTGTAAGTGCCAGACTCTCGAGACCTCTTAGCCTCCCTCTCCTCTCTATCCCGGGCAAGCATGCCCAATCTCCTGGCAATACTCACAACCTGCTGGTAAGAAATATCCATCTCCAGCTCCCTGACCATACTAATCCTGATACTGGGGTGGAGTCCCTTAATAAACTGACAAACCCTCTCTCGAACTGTGGCAACCTAGGCTGGTGCATGCCGGGCCAAATCACTGAAGTGAACTGCATACTCTGATACAGTCATAGCACCCTAGAGAAACTGCTCAAACTCCACACACCATGCGTCCCTGAGGCTCTGAGGGACATACTCTCTCAAAAACATGTCCGAGAACTGAGTCCATGTAAGTGAAGCTGCCTCATCCGGACTACTCAACTCATAAGTACGCCACCACTGATAGGCTGCTCCTCTAAGCTGGAAGGTGGTAAAAGAAACCCCACTCGTCTCCGCTACGCCCATAGTACGGAAAATACGATTGCACTCCTCCAGAAAATCTTGAGCATCATCTGTAGCCAATCCGCTGAAGGTAGGTAGGTGGTACTTTTTGTACCTCTCAAGTCTGAGCTGCTCTACCTCAGAAGCGGCTGTCCTAGTCTCGTGCTGAACCGGAGCTACCGGTTGCATCAGTATAATCTCTAGAACCTGTTCGGCCTGAACCCGCTACTTTGGAGTATCGGCGATGGGAGTCTGTGCTCCTCCCCCGGCCTAAGATATGGCAGGAGCAAGTGGAATCAGGCGGAGTATCGGCGATGGGAGTCTGTGCTCCTCCCCCGGCCTAAGATATGGCAGGAGCAAGTGGAATCAATCCAGCCTGAGCTAAGGTGCTGAACATGCTCAAAAACTGGGCTAGAGACTCCTGGAGGGCTGGTGCAGAAACAGGTACCTCAGGTGCTTACCTTCCAGCTGGAGCTACTGGGGGCTCCTTTGTAACAGCTCGTGCGAGTGCTTTGGCTGCACAGCGTGGGCGTCGTCAGCCTATACCTAGGCCCCGGCCTCTCGCGGCTCTAGCAGGGGGCACGGGTGCCTGGTCATCAGATCCTCCGGTACAGGTCCTCACCATCTGTGAGAAAGAATAGAATACAGAAGTTTAGAATTTTTGATGTCAACAAATTTTGCACGACAAGGAATCAAAGATGTATAATTTTTCCTAACAGTTCCATAGCCTCTCGAAGATAAGTACAGACGTCTCTGTACCGATCCGCACGAGACTCTAATAAACCGGCTTGTGACTCACGACACCTATGAACCTAGAGCTTTGATACCAACTTGTCACGACCCAAACTCCCTCCGTATAACGTCGTGACGGCACCTAGTATCTACGACTAGGTAAGCCTAACAAATTGCGGAAAATAATAAAACAAAAGTAAAACCTGACAACTAACAGCAGTGGATAACTAAATAACTAGTAACAATGCCGCTCGACATGTACAATAACCAATACTCTATAAATACACAGTCTTCCCAAAATCCAAAATATCATAAGTCACAAGCTACAGAAGGAAACTAGTATCTCTATACACCAGAGTCTAACAAAAGAAGTACGAAAGGTAAATGATATAGGAGAGAATAGAGGAGGACTCCGAGGTCTGCGGACGTGGAAGATGTACCTTGAAGTCTCTGTACAACAACAAGCACTCTCAGCTAGTAGCGGGGCTGATAAGAAGCACCTGGATCTGTACATAAAATATGTGTAGAAGAGTAGCGTGAGTACACCACAATGGTACCCAGTAAGTGCCAAGCCTAACCTCGGTTGAGTAGTGACGAGGTCAGGTCAGCCCCACTAGTAAATAATAAATAAGGCAGGAGAATATACAATATAATAAAAGACTAGAATTTAACAAAAGAAACCACAACAAGGCAACAGTACAACACACAGGGGTAAACAGTAGGGGATCTCCCGATATACCGTCTCGTAGTCCCAAAATAAATACACAAGGAGAACTCCCGAGGTACCGCCTCGTAGTCTCAAAAGTAAATATGCAGGGAGAAATCCCGAGGTACCACCTCATAGTATCGAAAGTAAATGTGCAGGGAGAACTCCCGAGGAACCACCTCGTAGTCTCAAAAGTAAACACACATCTCAAACCGATAAATACAACAGTTAACAGTAAGATTTCTACAGTTATACTGATAAAGAACAAGGAAAAAACAGGAATCAACTAGGCATGCTTCACATAGTTCAAATAAGCAGTTAAAGCACGTATACATGCGATATTAGACTAAACAAGATAACTACACATATTGGAATAGCTCAATTAAGAATGAAAACAGACTAATACTCATTTAAACAGTATAACTCAAATTAAAGGAAAAACATATTACTACTCAGTAAAATAAATCGGGTTTTATAACAAATAGCCCGTGTACGTATTCGTCACCTCACTTACACGGCGCTCACATATCACAACAAGTACCAAATCCTAAGAAAATTTCCCCCACGCAAGGTTAGGCAAGCCACTTACCTCGAACCAAGCTCAATTAATCAGTAAGAATGCCCTTTCCTCAATTATCCGGCTCCGAATGGCCCAAATCTAGCCAAAAATAATTTCATACCATAAATACAACTATAATAGACTAATTTAATTAATGAAATCAAGACTTTAACAAGAATTTCAAAAATCGCCCTAAAAAGCCTCCAAGGGCCCACGTCTTGGAATCGGGTAAAAGTCACAAAATTTGAACACCCATTCACTCACGAGTTCACTCATACCAAAATTATCCAAATCCGATATCAAAAATCCGAATCAAAACTCAAAGCTTAGTTGAAGAACTTCCAACCTTTTTTCCCAAATTTCTCAACCAAATTCCTTAATTAGATGATGAAAATAACTATAGATTAGTGGAATATAATCATAAATGAGTTAAGAATCATTACCCCAAAGTTCTCTCTGAAAAATCCTTGAATTATCGCCTCAATCCGAGCTCTCAAAGACCAAAAATAAAAATGGGATAAAACCCTCGAACTTGGCCCTTTTCTCCCCAGCGATTCCGCATCTGCGGAATTTTCCTTGCAGGTGCGGAAATGACTTAAGGGGGATGGGTCCGCAACTGCAATGAAGGGGCCGCACCTGCGTGTGCGCGCCTGCTAGACCTGGTCTGCTTCTGCGGTCTCACCTCGCACCTGTGCTCCTTTGGCGCATCTGCGGGCATCGCAGATACGAAAAATTGTCTCGCACCTGCGACCCCTGACCAAACCTCTCAACTCCGCTTCTGCGATAAACCTTGCGCACGTGCGATCCCGCACCTGCGGTTTCCCCACCGCAGGTGCGAAAATACCATAAACCAGAAGCTTCAGCCATTTGCCTAAGTCCAAATTCAATCCGTTAAGCATCCGAAACACACCCGAGGCCCCTGGGACCTCAACCAAATATACCAACAAGTCCTAAAACACTATACGAATTTAGTTGAGCCCTCAAATCACATCAAACAATACGAAAAATACGAATCACCCTCCAATTCATACTTAATGAACTTGAAACTTTAAATTTCTACAACCGATGCCGAAACCTACTAAATCACGTCCGATTGACCTCAAATTTTGCACACAAGTCATAATTGATATTACGGACCTACTCCAACTTCTGGAATCAGAATCAGACCCCGATATCAAAAAGTTCACTTCCGGTTAAAATCTCCAAAAATTCGACTTTCGCTATTTCAAGCCTAAATCAGCTACAGACCTCAAATTCACAGTCCGGATACGCTCCTAAGTCCAAAATCACCCAACAGAGCTAAAGGAACCGATGATATTCTATTCCGGAGTCGTCTTCACACAGTTCCGACTACGGTCAAAGTCCTAAGGCTTAAACTTCTGTTTAGGGACTAAGTATCCCAAAACACTCCGAAACCAAAAGCAAAACCTCCCGGCAAGTCACATAAGCAGAAAAAGATACGGGGGAAGCATGTAATAAGGGATCGGGACTAATACACTCAAAATGACCGGTCGGGTCGTTACAACCATTTTATTGTGGTGTATAAGACGTAGTCAATTGTTTCTCAATACCTTCTCTTTCACAAAAATTAATAAAATCTGAACTCAAATACTCTCCACCTCTATCATATCTAATTGATTTAATTTTCAAACTCAATTTATTCTCAACTTCAGCTTTATATGTTTTGAAAGTCTCAAAGGCCTCATCTTTTGTTCTTAATGGAAAGACATAAGTATATCTTGAATAATCATCAATAAAAGTAATAAAGTATCTCTTTTTATTACGTGAAAAACAATCCATCTCATAAATATCAGTGTGGATTAATTCCAAAAGTGTAGATTTTCTTTGAACGGACTTAAAAGGCTTTTTTGTTATCTTGCACTTATTACAAGTAAGAAATTTAGCAATATAATCTTTTCCATAATTTTTAATTAATCCATGATTTATCATAAGTTGAATGAATCTAAAATTCACATAACCTAGACATTCATGCCATAAATTCAGAGACTCCACAATATAAGCAAAAATATTTTCATTATCAATATTGAGTTTGAACATGCCATTTGTAGCATAGTCTTTTCCTACAAACATGCCATTCTTAGATAAAATAAATTTATCTGACTCAAAAATTATTTTAAAACCATGCTTCGAAAGTAGTGTACCTGACACCAAGTTCTTTTGAATGTCAGGAACATGCAATACGTCTTTCAACGTGACCATCTTTCTGGAAGTAAACTTTAACTCAACAGTTCCTTTTCCTACAACCTTAGTAGAGGACGAGTTTCCCATATACATGACTTTATCGTCCCCCACTAATTCACAGGTCTTAAAAATATTTTGATCACCTGATATGTGATGAGTTGCACCGGTGTCTATCCACCATTCGACTTGATTTTCTGCTACAAATGCTTCTGTGACCATCGCTACAAGTTCATTATTTCTATTGTTGTTGACTTTTTCTTTCTTCCTTTCAGCTTTAAGAATTTTACAATCACGAGTATAGTGACCAATTTTATGACAGTGATAACACTCACTTGACTTAGAATTAGCACTAGTACGCTTAAAATTTTTACTTTTCTTTATCTTTGTAAATTTCTTGTTATATGGTTCCCTTTTGGTTGATTTCTCTTCAACCACATATGCTTTCATGATAGGTTCCTTGAAAATATTATTGTCACGATTTCTAGTCTCTTGTTCAATTTGCAAATATTGCAACAATTGTTCAAGAGTCAAATCTTCCTTCTTATGTAAAAGTTTGCTTTTGTACTCTTTCCATGACACAGGAAGTTTTGAAATAATAGCACCGACATGAAAGTTTTCATCAAGATTAATTCCAGAAATAGCAATTTTATTAGCTATAAATTGGAATTCTTGCACCTGATCAGTGATTGACTTGTCATCAATCATCTTAAATTCCACATAATTTGAAACAAGAAACTTCTTTGAGCTCGCCTCTTCTGCCAAATAAATAGCTTGAAGAGTACCCCAAAGTTCTTTTGCAGATTTGCACTTGGCAGAATATTGATCATAATATTTGTTGGTCATTGCTCCAAGAATATAATTCTTGCATAAATAATCATCATCTTGCCACTTAAGAATTTGTTCTCTAATCGAAGTAGCCTCATTAGTTGCTACCTCATTATTAGGAGCATTGGGACAAGGTTGTTCAAGAATATGTTAACTTCACACGCCGTAGAAAGAATTCCATCTTTCCACGCCATCTAGGAAAGTCTTTGCCATCAAATATTTCAAAATTTAGATTTGGCAAAGATGGAACTCCACTCGAAATTGTTGTAATAGCCATAGAGACAAACTATCTTCAAATTGTTAGAACAAGGATTACAACAATATTAGAAAGCAAAAATAAACTTGCTTGGCTTAGAGGCACGTAGAAAAAAAACGTTTCTTGAAGATAGTTGGAGTCTCTTCCCCGAGCAAACGGAAGAATAAATGACAATTCTATCTCCGGAATTCAACTAAGCCACACAACAAGTAGCATTCAAGAATGTTGCTCTTCTATTCTTGAATCTATGATTTTACCATTTGATCAATGTTTCTTATAATATTTTAAGGGAAAAGTAGCTTTTTTTTTTTGAATTGCTTGTATTTTCCAAAGAAAATCAGCCCTATTTATAGGCTAAAGACTCTTGAAAGACAAGTTTATCATTTAATAAGATCATGGATATATTCATGAATTTGGAAGATCAAATGTATTTGCTAAAACCAAAATGTATGTAGTAAATCAAGAATGAATTCACATTCATTCACTTTGAAAAATAATAGTCTTTTGTAAATACATTAATTTATCAAATACATTGTTTCAAATTTATTGAAACTTATTCCAACATGAAAGTGGCAACTGGCAACCATGAGAGGAAGGAGAGTAAGATGAACTACAAACTAAAATCCAAAGTCAAAAAGTGAATATCAAAATAAAACAGAATCTTTTCATAGCAACCATGCATTATTCGTGAAATAATGTGTAGTAACGAGTACGTAGGAAAATTGTATCTCCAGAACTCATATGTTTTAATCAATAGTAAATACTATACATTTGTTTGATGCACTTACAACTCTAATGATCTTCAAGCAGCATTTATCTCTTGTTTTTAGCTACATCGACAGATTTTATACGTCCCCTTTAATTTATTTGGAAGCATAAAATTGAAATAATTAATTAATGGGGAGGAATAATATGCATCTGATGGAGGATTTGTTCAAAATTGTCAGTGGGCTTGTCAATAGGATGAGTGTGCATGCCTTCGTAAGTTGTCACCACAACTCCTTCATCTTTGGAAAGGCGTTGTACTTGCTTCTTCACATTGCATCCTTGATGTGTACATTTGTAGTAGCTTCTGCAAATTAACAAGAATCAACATACTATATTATATCACCACCTCATCTGTAAACTAACTTAAATAGGTTCCGAATTGGCCTCTAGTATAATTACCAACATGGCTATGCAAAGATTCAATTTTTTGTCTTAATGCTGTGAGCTGCCAACGTTGTTGTCTATCTGAGTTTAAATTCCAACAAACTACGAGATTTCTTTCCATTTGTTTAACCTTTGGTGGACACCCCAAAATCTTTTTTATTGATCAGGTGTTAATTACACAAATTAAACGAATGCAAAGGTACTAATTACTTCTCAAGATTCTTTCATTAGCTAGATAGCAGTCGTCTGGATTCACGAGGGGGTTCCTCGTGCTAATTATTAAGACCCGCAAGATCTTAATATTTATAAATACCAAATTTTCCCTTCTAATTATAATTAACCATCAAAATCTGACTAGCTCACCAAAAAATGATAAAAGAAATTACTAGAAAGACTATTGTTCCCTCATCTCTTCTGTTTAGTTCCTTTGTTAGAAATTAAAACATGTATACGGGCTATGACTGCTATCTCATATAATTTATCTAACTTAATTAAAAAGGTGACTATAAGTAGCATCTTATTTAAGATCGAAGAATGTTCATGTGTTTTTGAGTACTGGCGTGATATATATACCGCGATAATAACAACAACAACAAACCTAATGTAATCACTCAAGTGAGGTCTGGGGAAGATATTGTGTACGTAGATCTTACTCCTACCCTGTGAAAGTAAAAAGAGTACTATTTCCAATAGACCCTCGATTGGCTCAAGGAAAGCATAGTCACAACAGTTTTAAAAAGAAATACGGTAGTGAAAAAGCCATGAAAAAAAAAAGCAACAACAACGACAAGAAAATAAGAAAATCGAAGATATAATGCGATAATAAGGGCACTAAATCACAGTTTAAAATTTTCATTCATAACAGTAAAACTAAAGATAAAATAAGTAAATGATGAGACATAACAACTACTCCATTTTAAGAAGGATAAGGTAGTGTTGGGACAAACGAAATTACCTTGGCTAGTTGTTGTTCTTGACAGTTTTTTGTCCATATTTTCCCCAGCGATAGCCATCATCAAGAATATCAACCTGGCTTCTTGTTAGGAAAGCAAATCTGGGCTCCACGACCTGTATAATTAATACTGAATTTGTGATGTTTTATATTTCAATGTCACACGAGAAGGGTGATTTGTGTGGTGTCCAATTTTCGCGTGTACATGTAACGATCCGACTTGTCGTTTTGTGAATTAGCATCTCGTTCAGTGACTTAAGGTCCCGAGCAGCTTTGTGATGTGTATTATGAGTTGCGTGTGGTCGAGTTTTGTTTTCGGACGATTCAGGATCAAATTGGAAGGACAATTCTTATTTAAGAAGTTTAAAAGAAAATAGTTGACCGGAGAGTTGACTTTTGAGTAAACGACTCCGAAATAAAATTTTGATGGTTCCAATAGCTCCATTTGGTGATTTTGGACTTAGGAGTGTGTCCGGATAATTATTTGGAAGTCCGTAGTTGATTTTGGCTTGAAATGGCGAAAGTTGTAAATAGTTTGTTTGGAAGTTTGACCGGGAGTTGACTTTGATAATATCGGGGTCGGAATGTGATTCCGTGAGTTGGATTAGCTTTGTTATGTCATTTGAAACTTGCATGTAAAATTTGACGTCATTTCCGGATTAAATTGATATATTTCGGCACGAGTTTTGGAAGTTGAAAGATTTGGAAATTTATGAGTTTGATTTGTGGTGCGATTCGTAGTTTCAACATTGTTTGATGTGGTTTGAGGCCTCGAGCAGGTCCGCCTTATATTTTAGGACTTGTTGGTATGTTTGGTTGAGGTCCCGAGTGGCTCGGGTGTGTTTCGGGGTGAGTTTTGAACAAGTTTGAGCATTTCGGCATTCTAATAATGTTCTGGGAACAGTAGGAGTGCGGGAGCACATTTTGGAGTGCGGAGGCAAAGCCTCATGTGCGGACCGCAGAAGAAAAATTACAGACCGCTGAATTCCTCTTGCGGCCGCAGAAAGGAGAATCTGCTGGTTCGATGGTCTGATTTCGGAAGCTTATACCTTTTAATCTACAAGGAATTTGGAGATGATCCAAAAACGAAAGTTGTAGCCCTTTGAGTCTAGTATTCAGAAAGATAAACCAATCATCATTTGGATATTTGTACATAAAGTTATGATTAATTTACTGAAACTTAGTAGTGTAGTTACTGCTGAACTGCGACCGCACAATTTAGATTGCGGCCGCAGAACCCGTAATGTGCGGACTGCCCAAAAATTTGCTGCAGAAAAATGGGGGATCAGATTTTTGTACTATATGACCGAGGGTTAGACGATTATTTCATATTTGGACTTTGGGAGCTCGGTTTGTGGTGATGTTTCGTGGGATTTTTAAGAAATTCATCGGGGTAAGTGATTCTAACTCGATTTTGGCTATATTACACGAATTCATTGTTATTTTTATCATTTAATTAGTATTTTGAGATGAAAATTTGGGAAACATTGTAGAAATTTTATAAAATAAATTTTTGGGATTTGAATGTCGATTCGGAGTCGGATTTGAGTGGAACTAGTATGGTTGGACTCGTATCAGAATGGGTGTTCGAATTTTGTAAAAATTCTGTCGGGTTCCGAGAGGCGAACCCCGCGTTGACTTTTGGTTGACTTTTTAATGCAAAATTTTAAATTGATATTTTATTATCTGAAATTATTTTCGATAAATTTTAATGAAGTTGTACAATTAATTTGGATAGATTTGAGTTGTCCGGAGGTCAATTCAAGCAAGAAGGTTATTTTGGAATATCGGCATAACTTCAAAAAAAAGGTAAGTATCTTGCCTAACCTTGAGTGAGAGAATTACCCCTTAGGTATTGAGTCATATGTGCCATTTGTATAATGTGAAAGCCGTGTATGCGAGGTGACGAGTACGTACTCGGACTTATATATGCAAATTTTATTGCTTTAAAGTCTTAGGCATTTCTATGTATTATATTGGATATTGCTGGCACTTATTAATCCTTATTTGTCATGCCTCATTCTTTGGTTGTCGAATTTGTTTTATATGATAATTTGGTGTGATTGCTACTTTAATTTTTATGTGAATTCTGTGTGCTTGTTGAGTTGACATTTCCTGAAAATAATTATATTATGAATTTTTCATCTGCAAATAATTTATTTAAATAAGTTTAAAAGGAGACATTAATCTATTTGCCAAAAAATTAGATTAAAGAAGGAGTTGTTCCTTGATGAATTACTTTCCAGTTCATGTTGATGAAATTGGTATTGAGTTATAAAAGCCGTAAATCATATTGAGACAAAGTGTTAAATTATGAAATATTATTTTGTTGAGTTGTTCACTCCCGGATATATTTTGTTAAGATTTTGTGGTCGAGCCATGGGCTCCTTATTGTGGAAAAAATATATTATTGATTTATGTAGCAAGTTGTAATATTTGAGCACTTGAGGTGCAAATTTATAATATGTCGTGATATTTGAGCACTTGAGGTGCAATTTATGATATGTTGCGATAATTGAGTACTTGAGGTACAAGTTATAATATGTTGTGATATTTGAGCACTTGAGGTGCAAGTTGTGTTATGCTGTGATATTTGGGCACTTGAGGTGCGATGTGTGAAATATTGTGATATTGATACGCATGCGGTGATATAAGGTCAGGGTGTTGAAACGTATGCGCTTAGATATGGTGGGCTTGATACGCGTGGCTAGTAGGAAAACTACTAGAAGTCATGCGGTGTGATAAGGTGGGCTAAAACGCAGGATGCTATTTCGAAAAAAATAATTTTTAAAAACTAAATGTGAAGGCTCCTGTGGTGATATAAGGAAAGATTGAAATTTATTTATGATTTGGGACTACGAGGCGGTTCCTCGGGAGATCCCCCTGTTGCATATTTACTTTTTGGTCTATGAGACGGTATCTTGGGAGCGCCCTTGTTGTTGACCTCTATTTGCTGTGTTGTTTTCTTTATGTAATTTCTCATTGTTCACTTCTCTGTCATGTCATTATATTATTATGTCTTCTTCCTTGTAAATTGTCCGAGCATTGGTGATATGAAATGTGGGCACGAGGTGCCGCGAGTAAATGATAATAATAATGGCACGTGAGTTGTCTGTGCGGTTGTGATAGAGATATGGGCACGAGGCGCCATGGAAATATGAAAGTGGGATGAGACCCGTATTTTTTATGATTTTGAAATGAGGTGTCACATGGTAACTTTTACTTGGAAAGAATTATATTCGAAAGATTTTATTTGAAGAATTTTATTCGCAAGATATTTATTTGAAGGAATTATATTCGAAAGATATTTTATTTGAAAGGATTATATTCGAAAGAGTTTATTTAAAAGAATTATGTTTGAAAGATTTTATTTTAAGAATTATATTCGAAAGATATTTATTTGAAAGAATTATATTCGTAAGATATTTATTTGAAAGGATTATATTCTAAAGATTTCTATTCGAAAAACTTGTAGATAAAAGATGTATATTTTGAAGGACTTGATTAATTGGTTGTACTTGTGTTCATTATTCGTTTGGGCAATATTAAAGGTGTTCTTGCTGCCTTGTTGTTTATATCATTAGTTGATTATTGCTGCTATCACTGCTATTTGTCTTTTTATTATTTTTGTATGCTATACTGCACAGGTTATTTGACTAGTGAGTGTATTGATTGTACCTCGTCACTACTCTACCGAGGTTAGTCTTGATACTTACTGGGTACCGACTGTGGTGTACTCATACTACACTTCTGCATATTTTTATACAGAGTAAGGTATTGGAGATATCGAATTCGAGCAGAGATTAGAGTGTGATCGCAACAATTCAAACTGCTTGGTCGTCGCAATCCCTTGGAGTCTTTCCATTTTATTGTCCGATAATTGTTGGCAACTACTAAGATGCTATACAATTGTGAAACAAATGCTTGTATTAATTGACAAGATACATATATGATCAAAATGGTTAAAGTTGTAAAATAAAATGGTATATATAGTGATTTTGAAGGACTGATATTGTCTAGATAATAATGTAGAAAATTAAAGTTACCGGCGGCTAGCTTGGTCAAGTCATCATTAACTTTGAGAATGAGAACAAGGAAATGAAAATTTGAGTGCGTAGAAAATTAGCACTTATAGCCAGTAGAATACGTGAAATGCTTCCTGTCGTTGTCTCCATGGTATAGACTAAGGGGGAAAACTGGAAAAGAAATCAACTCCACGACCTGTACACAGGAGCGGCTCAAGCACATACGGGCCTAAAGCCAAAGTTTGATACGAGGCCTAAAATTTTAAAAGAAAGTTTTAAGATATGTTTTTATTTGAAATCTATTCTTCTAATTTTTTGAGATATAAAGTTGTTAATAATATTTTTTATAATCGATTTCTATAATAATTTTTTCTCGATTAATAATATAGCCAACCTATCTAATCTTTCTGGAGATATTGTTGATATTAGATAAGATTTTACAAAGCAATAGAAGTATAGAACGATTGGAAGCTTAAGAATAGTGTTGAACACTTGAACTAGTGAAATCTTGGAGAAAGAAGGTGAGTAATGAAATCTTGGAGAAAGAAGTGAGTAAGAATATCAAAGAGAAACACAAAAAATATGTAGGATTTTCTGAAATATGAAGAAAATTAGGACAACACCCAATTATAATTTTCTTCTACAAAGAGGAAAACCCAATTATGGTATGTCGTCCTTTCCTTCAAGAAATAGGAAACCAAATATGGTAAGTAAATCAGGACAACACCCAACAGCTACACATGGAGTAATAATATTCCCGGATGTTGAATAAATCTTGAGTAGAAATAATTCTACGAGATTTTATTATTCTTTCTATCCCAAAGGAATTGTGGTGGTTGGAGCATGAGAATCTAAATTATCTAATTTTCAGAGTGAGTTTGAATATTATTCGAATAAATACACGTTAAGATATTAAATAAAATATATTAACAATATTTTTCTTATAATTACAATTATAATTATTTAATAACTTCTTTTGTAATCAGAATCAAAAAATTTTGACTTACAAATTGTAGTAACGTCAA
Organism: Nicotiana tabacum; assembly: GCF_000715075.1. Lineage (NCBI taxonomy): Eukaryota > Viridiplantae > Streptophyta > Magnoliopsida > Solanales > Solanaceae > Nicotiana > Nicotiana tabacum. Next base: position 89,203,636 of record NC_134096.1, on the reverse strand, counting down.
AAAATTTGTAACATAAGGAGTAACATTTCTCCTTGCGTCGCTAGTTCAGAAAATCTTCCAGGAAGGGATGACACCGTTTAGTAATTTCTCGTGAAAAAATGCGCAAATTTTCTTCGATGATTGTGAATGTCTAATTGACTTGTACAACTAGCAAATACTAGGTTGCATAATGGAAAAAAGAAGTTGACGACACTCAGAATTACACAGCAAATGAACGGAAGACGTGTATTCTAATTATAAAGTATTATCCTTAATCATGTTAAGTAATGCGTGTAAGTGTATTTTGTCTTTAGATAAAAACACTATGCATTGATGATATGAATTACCCAAACAAAAATTTTTGAACATCAAACAACCAATTTAAATATTCATGACAAAAAGTAGTTGATTCTCTTCGGATAGGCCCATGGCCCTTACATGCCGAAAGCGTTACAATTTATTTTGGCGTTTATGGTTAAATTCTTTCATTTGGTGTGAATACTAAGTACATGTAAGTGCTATTTGTTATAGGGAATTGTCACGATCCAAAATTCCTTCACAGGTGTCGTGATAACACTTAGTCTCTAAAACTAAGTAAGCCGATTATAATTACAATTCAAGCCAATTTATTTTTCTTTTTAAACATATAATTATAATATATGTGTCAAAACCAACAGCGGAAATAATTACAAACAACCTCCCAAGACTAGTAATACTGAGTCACGAACTCGAACTGAATACATGAAGTGATCTCAAGGATCGAATACTCAATACTGTGTTATTAATAATTAACAGTACAATAAAATGGAAAGACTCCAAGGGCCTGCGACGACCAAGCAGCTCTACCTTGAATCCTTGCGATCACACTCTAACTCTATCCGAATCCGATATCTCAAATACCTAGCTCTGCACAAAAATATGGAGAAGTATAGTATGCGTACACCACAGTCGGTACCCAGTTAGTATCAAGACTAACTTCGGTGGAGTAGTGACGAGGTACAGTTAAGACACTCACTAGTCTAATAACCTGTGCAATATAGTATACAAAAATAATAGAAAACAAATAACAATGATGACAACAATAATCAACCAGTAATATACACAACAGGGCAACAAGAACACCATAAATATTGCTCAACAAATAATGAATACAAGTACAACCAATTAATCAAGTCCTTCAAATATAAATCTTTCGCCTATATGTTTTTCAAATAATAATCTTCAGGATATAATACTTTCCAAAAATATATTTCGAATATACTCCTTTCAAATAAATATCTTTCGAATAAAATTCTTTCAAATTTAATTCCTTCAAATAAATATCTTTCAAATAAAAGTCACCCTATGACACCTCGTTTCAAAATCATAAAAATACGGGTCTCAACCCACTTTCATGTTTACACGGCACCTCGTGCCAATTTCTCTATCACAACCGCACGAACAACTCACGTGCCAATATCATCATCATTTACTCACGACACCTCGTTCCCATATTTCATATCACAACTGCATGGACAGTCCACGTGCCAATATCATCATTATTGACTCACAATACCTCGTGCCCACATTTCATTTCATAATCTGCCTGGCAATAGCCACATGCTTTCAAATTTCAACATAGAACAGACTATTATCAATTTACCAACAACAAGACAAATTGCACAACATATAAAAATAAACACAAGAAAAATCACAACATCACATGAAAATTACCAACGCAATGACCCCACATCGTCACATAACAATTACCAACACAATAATTTCACATCATTATCACGTATCATCCCTGACAATAGCTACCCTTATCTCTCTTATAGCCATCCTTATTACTCCTATAATAGCCTCCATTATCCCTCCGCCTTAACAATATCAATAGCCACCCTTATCGCTCCTATAGCCACCCTTATCGCTCCGTATAATAGCCACCCTTATCACTCTACCCAGACAATATCCTAACAAATATAACCATGGTGAAATGCTACCCTTATACCCACATGATATCAACAGTGAAATGCCACCCTTATATCCTCATAATAATAACTCAAATCACACAATAATTTACACGGAATATTATCACGACAACACAACACAATCAATTTCTATCACAATTTGCCCAACAACCATAACCAATTCCAATGATATAGTAAAATCAATAAATTTCTCAAAAATAGCCCAAAGCTCCACACAACGTATATAAAACCTCAAAAACAATCAACAGAGATAGAAAATACTCAGTATAGGGTAACACCTTCATTAATCCAAATTCTTGATAATTATATTAATGCCTTAGTTTAAACTTAGTTCATTAATTATATGCAGATGGAAAAATCAACAAACTCACGGAATTTACGTAAATATTCAAGTAACAATCACATCAAATTGTCATGTAAAAATAAATTCAACAAACAAGGATTGAGGTATGGCAAATAGATGATTTAATATATGCCAACAATTATTCAATTTACTACACAGTAATGCCTAAGACTTTAACCCAATAAAATTTGCACATATAAGTCCGAGTACGTACTCGTCACCTCGCATACACTGCTTTTCACATTTTCCAAATGGCACATAAGACTCGATGCCTACAGAGTAATTCCCCCACTCAAGGTTAGGCAAGATACTTACCTTTTTGAATATACCGATATTTCAAAATCGCCTTCTTGCTTGAATTGACCTCCGGACAGCTAAAATCTATCACAATTAATTGTATAACTTCATTAAAATTCATCGAAAATAATTTCGGATAATAAAACGTCGACTTAAAATTTTATTCTAATAAGTCAACCAAAGTCAACGCGGGGCTTGCCTCTCGGAACCTAACAGAATTTTTACGGAATCTGAACACCCATTCCGATACGGGTTCAACCATATAAATTTTATCGAATTCGAACAACAAATCGTCCTCCAAATCTTGAATTTTTATTTTTGAAAAGTTTTACAAAAATCCCAATTTCCTCCATTAAAACTCGAATTAAACGATGAATATAACCATATATTCATGAAATATAATTACTTTCGGATATAGAACACTTACCCTAGTCGAAGTCGTGAAGAAATCCTCAAAATCGCCCAAAAATCGAGCTCCAAAAATCTCAATCGAAAATGAAGAAATGACAGATTTTCAATCCTTAAGTTTCTGCCCAAGTTCGCATTTGCGGACAAAAATTTCGCATTTGCGAATGAACAGTAACCTCCCATGAACAGTGTTCGCAAATTGCGATATATTGTTCGCAATTGCGAACTGCACTAAAATCCAAAAATCATCACAATTGCGATAAATTGTTCGCAATTACGAATGAACAATAACCTTCAATGAACAGTGTTCGCAATTGTGATAAATTGTTCGCAATTGCAGATAAATAGTACCTCACCAGAAACCAGCAAACTCAAACTTCTCTGAAATGATCCGAAACCACCCCGAAACTCATCTGGAACCTCCCGGACACAAACCATATATGAATTTCAATTATAAAATACGCTACGGACCTGCTCGCGTACTCAAAACACTGAAAAGAGGTCGTCTTGACCTGATATTGACCATGGTTAAACTCCCAAATTTCTTAACTTTACTAGTCTCTCAACCAATGATTCAAAAATACACCCAATCCCCTCGGGACCCCGTCAAATCATACCAACAAGTCCCAAAACATGATACGAACTTAGTCGAGGCCTCAAATCACATCAAACAATGCCAAAACTACGAATCGCGCCTCGAATCGAATTTTGAGTTATGAAATTTCTAAATTCTATAATTTGGGCCGAAACGTATTAAATCAATCCGGAATGACTTCAAATTAATCTCATATTAACCAAAATCTCATTTCAACTTTTCGTAATATTGACAGCAACACGCGAGGCATGAAGACCTCATAATTATTTATCTGAATTAACTAGTCGCATTTACAACACGAATATGGCTAAATATGCACATAAACATATAAAAGAATTATCAAATAAGCCTAGCGGGCATGACTCCTTATTAATACTATAGTAAAATTTTAATTTGACAAAGGGAGAATTAAAACTCATATAAGTGGGTCACAAAATTATGAAGCTCACCCATAAGCGGAGCATAATAGGAGGACTCACCTCAATATTCAGAACCAAATCAAATTAAGAAAAAATATCCTTTTATAACAAATCAGGATCATACCTGTAACGACACCATCTGGTGTAGTGGCCTCAGCCACACCATAGAAAATATATCAATAGGTTGGGCCTCTCTCTCTAGGACGCCCTCTACCCGCCTGTCCTCTACCTCTAATTGGTTGTGCACATGGGGTAGTAACTGCATTGGGGCCCGTAGCCTGAGTGTTCTGATAGAATCCACCCCTCCCAAGTCTGGGACAATCTCTGATGATGTGCCTAGTATCACCACACTCATAACAACCCCTCTAAGGTCACAACTGCTCGTACTGAGTCTGTGCCGGATAACTGAAAAAACCATTGTAAGAATTTCGTATCGGTGGTGTACTATAAGAACTTACTGGAACACCCCGAGTAATCTGATGTGCTGACTGAGCTGGCCGACTGCTCGAGCCTCCGCCATAATGGGTCATAACTGAAGAGTAAAATCCACTGAATCCTCCAGAGCTTCGAGACCTTTTGGCCTCCTTAGACTCCCTTTCCTCACCTAGAATACCCTCAATCCTCCTCGCAATCTCCACTACTTGCTGAAATGGAGTATCCGTTTGCAACTCTCGAGTCATGCATATTTTAAGATCATAATCGAGCCCCTCAATGAATCTGCGGACCCGCTCTCTGACTGTAGGTACCAAGATAGGTGCGTGTCGGGCTAACTCACTGAACCTAATAGTATATTCTGACACCGTCATGGTGCCCTGATGCAACCGCTCAAACTCTGTACACCACGCTTCTCGCAGAGTCTGGGGAACAAACTCTTTGCAAAACATCTTTGAAAACTGAGCCAAAGTAGGTGGTATTTCATCGATTGTTCTACCTTTTTCATAGACTTGCCACCACTGATACGCTACTTCTGACAGCTAAAATGTGTTAAAGGCAACTCCGCTCACTTCCACAATACCCATGATGCAAAGAATACAGTGACACTTTTCTAGAAATCCCTGAGCATCCTCAGTAGATGTGCCACTAAAAGTAGGTGGACTATACCTCTTAAATCTCTCTAGTCTCTTTTGTTCTTCTTCTGATGCCTTTGGCCTGACCTCAGGCTGAACCAGAATAATAGGTTATACCTGTACTACACCCGGAACCTGACCAATGTGAATTTATTGCTCTGGAATACGGGCGGTAGGAGTCTGAGCTACTCCCCTAATCTGTCAAATATTTGGTGCAACAGAGATCAATCCCGCCTGAGTTAACGTACCAAACATATTCAAGAACTGTGCTAAAGTCTCCTGAAGTCTGGGGGTAACAACAGGTACTTCTGGTACCTGTCCCCCAACTAGAGCTACTGGCGGTTCCTCAACTGCTGCTCTAGTTGCGGCACGTGCCTTTCCTTGGCCTCTACCTCGTCCCCGTACTCTTGCGGCCCTAGCAGAATGCGCGGGTGCCTGCTCAGCTGACCCGGTAGCACGTGTCCTCACCATCTGTAAGAGAATAGAGATACAAAGGCTCAAATTCCAAATTCAACAAATTTATCACGACATGAATGAAATAAGTGAAAATTTCCTAACAGTTCTGTAGCCTCTCGAAGATAAGTACAGACGTCTCCGTACCGATCCGCAAGCCTCTACTAGACTCGTTCGTTACTCGTAGAACCTATGAAGTTAGAGCTCTAATACCAACTTGTCATGACCCAAAATCCCACCACAGGCGTCGTGATGGCACTTAGTCTCTAAGACTAAGTAAGCCGATTATAATTACAATTCAAGCCAATTTTTTTTCTTTTTAAACATATAATTATAATACATTTGTCAAAATCAACAGCGGAAATAATTACAAACAGCCTCCCAAGACTGGTAATACTGAGTCACGAACTCTAACTGAATATATGAAGTGATCTCAAGGATCGAATACTCAATACTATTTGATTAATAATTAACATTACAATAAAATGGAAAGACTCCAAGAAACTGCGACGACCAAGCTGCTCTATCTTGAATCCTTACGATCACACTCTAACTCTATCCGAATAAGCTTTTTGTCCTAACCAGATGTCGTGGGGCGATAAGGGGTGCTTTATCTAAACTAGGCAGGAGAACTTGGCTAACTTTCCTACACTGATAGCATCTCTGAACGACAGGTACCCACAATCGTCGTAACGAAGGAATGAATCTATTAAGTGGGAAAGAGCCCTCGTAAGGCCTCTCTCATCCCTTTCTTATGCTGAATTGAGATTTTATTGGTCTTCTTTGACCCGCAGGTGCGAATCGGTAGCTGTGAAACTAGCTCTGGCTTGATGACTGCTTTACTTTTAGCTTTTTTCCTGGGGCATAGAAGGAGTTGATCCTGGCCGAGGTAAATGGATTTAGGAATTCATAACCGGTTCAAGGAAAAAGGCAAGGAACTTTCAACAGGCATGGTACGAGAGGAAAGAGACAATATCTCAAATACCTGGCTCTGCACAAAAATGTGCAAAAGTGTAATATGAGTACACCACAGTCGGTACCTAATAAGTATCAAGACTAACCTCAGTGGAGTAGTGACGAGGTACAGTCAAGACACTCACTAGTATAATAACCTGTGCAATATAATATACAAAACTAGTAGGAAACAAATAACAATGATGGTAACAATAATCAACCAGTAATATACACAACAGGGCAACAAGAACACTATAAATATTGCTCAACAAATAATGAATACAATTACAACTAATTAATCAAATCCTTCAAATATAAATCTTTTGCCTATAGACTTAGGAGTGCGTCCAAAATGTGAATTTGAGGTCTGTAGCTAATTTACGCTTGAAATAGCGAAAGTCAAATTTTTGGAAATATTGACCGGAAATTGACTTTTTGATATCGGGGTCAGATTTCGATTCCGGAAGTTTGAGTAGGTCCGTAATGTTGAATATGACTTATGTGCAAAATTTGGGATCAATCGGATGTGGTTTGATAGATTTCGGCATTGGTTGTAAAAATTTAAAGTTTTAAGTTCATTAAGTTTGGATTGGAGGGTGATCCGTGTGTTTAGCATTGTTTGGAGTATTTTGAAGGCTAGGCTAAGTTTGTATGGTATTTTAGGATTGGTTGGTATGTTTGATTGAGGTCCCGGGGGCCTCGGGTGTATTCTGGTGCTTAGCGGATGAAATATTAGACTTATGCAATTGCTGAAGCTTTGCTGGTTTCTGGTGTTTCGCACCTGCGGTGGGGAGACCGCAGGTGCGGGATCGCACATGCGATGTGAAGGGTGCAGATGCACTTTTGGTCAAGAAGGTCTGCGAGCGCAGGTACGAGAAGGGAGCCACATTTGCGCATCCGAAGATGCGTAGTGATAGTCGCAAGAGCGGTATGGGCGGCCTGGGCAAGGGTTGCATTTGCGGAAGTCGAACCACAGGAGCGGGCTCGCAGGTGCGGCCCAAAGCTCGCAGATGCGGTCCCAGCCATTTAAGTTATTTTCGCACCTGCTATGGATTTACCGCAGGTGCGGTTGAAGGCTCGCAGAAGCGAGTTTACTGAGCAGAAAAATAAAATTTTGAGGGTTGATTTCCCATTCCGATTTTGGGAGTTGGAGAGCTCGGTGTGAGGCGATTTTTCGAGATTTCTTCAAAGATATTGTTGGGGTAAGTAGTTCTAACTCGGATTGGACTATATTTCATGAATCTATTATTATTTTCATCTTCTAATTAGGGATTTGAGTTGGAAAATTGGGGAAAAATGGTAGAAACTTCATAGGCTATAATTTCGAGTTTTGGAAGGTGATTTGAGGTCGGATTCGAGTAATTCTTGTATGGTTAGACTCGTAAGTAAATGGGTGTTCGTATTTTGTGACTTTTGTCGGAATTCGAGGTATGGGCCCGGGGGCCGGGTTGAGCCTATTTCGCATTTTGGCTTACAATTTCATATTTTTCTTGTGGAATTGATTCTTTTAGCCTATATTAATTGTATCGTACTGCTTGTGGCTAGATTCACGGCGTTTGGGTACTGATTCGAGGGATAAAGACATTTCAGAGTAGGATTTTGCATGACTTGAGGTAAGTAATAGTTTTAAATCTGGTCCTGATGGTATGAAACCCCGAATTTTTGGTATGATGTGATTATTTTGGAGGTGATACACATGTTAGGTGATAGACGTGTGGGCGTGCACCGTGAGGGATTGTGACTTGGTCCATCCTATAAGCCTGTAAAGTCGAATAACTTATTGTTAATAGCTGTTCTCTCTGTCTTCTAGAAATTTGACTGTCATTCATGTTAGAAACCGTGCTTAAGCCATATGATATCACTGTTGGGACCCTCAGCGGTCGGGTTCTTATTGAATTAGCTGCTATTTACTGTCTTGTATTCAATCACAGTTTGACTTGCGTGTCATATCTCCATTTCTTCTTGTTTTCTTGTTGATACTTGATATTATCTCTTTTGGCTGATTTGTATGATTTCTGAAAGACCGAGATGTTAGTGACTGAGATAGGGCCCGAGTGTCGAGCTGTGAGCTATGTGAGGGTATATGGATCGGGTTGTACGCCGCAACGAGCCTTATGGCTATGTATGGACTGTGGATCGAGTTGCACGCCGTAACGAGCCTTATGGCTACTTATATGATTGGGTCGGGCTGTACGCTGCAGCGATATAACGCTTGGGCTGAAAGGAGCCCCTCCGGAGTCTGCACACCCCTAGTGAGTGCATGTACCTATTGAGTGTGAGTACTGAGGGCTGAGAGCCGAGTGATTGAGCTGTTGTGACGAGTTGAGTGACTGTTGCTCTGAGTGGCTGTACTTGCTTTTTATTTGTTGATGCACTTAGTTGCTATCTGTCATTGTTGTGAAATTTCTGAAAGATTTTATATCTGGATCACCTGAACTTGAACTGTATAAAACTAACTTGACTTAAACTGCCGGATTTGAAAACATGTCTATTCTTTGCTGGAACTATTGAAAATGAACTGTATTTGTATAGCTCGTCAGTACCTTCTCAGTTACTTATTTATTTTTATTACTTACTAAGTTGGTTGTACTCATGCTACACCCTGCACTTCGTGTGCAGATCCAGGTATTCTCGGTCATAGCAGGTGTTGATAGTTGAGCAGCTGATTTCGGAGACTATCGAAGTAGCTGCATGGCGTTCACAGGCCTTGGCTCTCCTTTATTATCTTTATCGCATTTTAGTTCTTATTCCTTAGATGTTGTATTAGACTGCTCCTGGTATAGATACTCGTGTACTCAGTGACATCCTGATGTCGGGCTAATTTTTTCGCACTTATGCTATTGGGGTTTACCCCGTTTTTATGAAAAACTGCGATCATTTTAAATGTCTTAATTCATTTTTGTTAAATGTTGAAAGTGTTTTGAAAATGTCAGCTTGCCTAGTATCATGATAGGCGCCATCACGACGGGTTAGGTTTTGGGTCGTGACAGGGGCGTTAATTCTTAAAACGACAAGTCAGGTCGTTACAGAAATCTTATAGAAATGTCCCAAATAAGTCATAACTTACCAACCTTTAACCATTAATCACACGCAAAGATCTGAGTGCCAAGCTCCTTTTCTTCTTAGGTACATTCATTTTCATGGTTTGTCTCCTAAGTTCATAGGCAGTGAGATTTTCAATTAATTCATCTAGTGGAAGAGTGGCAATATTCTTTGATTCGTGAATGGCAGTGATTTTGCTCTTCCAAGTGATAGGCAAAACCCTAGTTAGTATCTTCTCGATTCTATTTAAACTCTCTTATTTTCCTTGCCTTCGTCACTTAACAAAAATTATACATATTCATTCAAGATTTTAGGAGTCAAGTCACTAACACACTAACTCTCCTATTTTCTGGCCTTTTGTCTTTCTTTTAATTTTCTTATAAGGTGAAATAAATTAATAGAATATTTACATAATATTCACATTATAATTTACATTATATTCCTTTGTACAAATATATATTGATGCAACCTGAAGGGTAACAGGTGAAATGTTTTGATGAAATATCTACATTATATCCATAATATAATTTCAGTTAATAATGATTTATTTTATTGAAGGAATATTAAAATTATATAAAACTTTTACAATATAATATATTAAATGTATATTTTGCTGAAAAAATAAAAGTGTCCAACATAAAAATAAAAATATTAAAAAAAAATACAAGAAATCCCCTTTGTATAAATATACTTTTGAGATATAACTTCATTATAAAACATACTCAATTGTGTGTATTTAACATCGTATAAATAAGGTATGTTTTTAATTCAAATGTTGTTATGCAATATTTTTGGTATATTATAGGTATGAAGTATATATATAAATGTTTATATTTAATATGTCATATTTTAACACAGACATGTTGTATCAAATATTTGGAAAAATCTGCCATACCGACGAGAATGACAACATATCAGAAAGAAATTTTATACTTGAACACTTGGTCGTGTGGCAGGTGATGATACTTTGTATAATACACCAAATTATATGTCATTGAAGAATAAAAAGTATGAGGAGAAAGAAATATTTGGTCTAACTCTTGCGTTGGTAATTTCTTAGAAGAGTGAGATTTGCCGAAGATTGTGAGAAAGCAACAATAGTATTTGAGCATCATTTTCGAAAAAGTAAAGTTTAATTGATAAGTGATGGGAAGAACTTGTACTCAAATAAGGGAAGACATGAAACTTCTCCCAAGGAGAGAAGAGAAATCTTCTCAACGGTTACTTATTATGAGAGAGAAAGAGAAATAAGATATCAAAAATTTAAACATAATCCCTTGTTTTAGGAAGAGTTAGAAAATAGTATTTTATTTATGCATTTGTAATAAAATGTGCTATTATTGGAATAATCTAAATATGGTAACATTAATATAATACTATTTTCTAACAGCCCTGCAATGTAAAAATCTTTTATTATAAATATTTTTAGGGCCCAAAACAAAGACTTTACTAGCTTTACCCTTGAGCCACTCATGAGACGAGAACATTGTCCTAAACACAAGAGGGGGGCATGATATATGCTAACGTCAAAATAAAAAATTGATTTCTGATGCGAGTGAAGAAATTGGTAACACACGATTATAGAACGAACTATGATCCTCTGCATAGTTATAAAAACTTTTGTTTCCTTTATTATTCATGTAAAAAAATTATTATCGAACTTTTTAATTTAAGAAACAAAATCAGTAACACGTTCATACAGCACGCAACTTATATGATTTTATTCGTAAGAACAAGTAACTTCACATGCATAATTGATAAATAAAATGGCATATATTAGTCCTACCGTAATAGAATGGAACTAAGAGAGACGCCATGCATCAAAGGCAACGATGAAATATCATTGGTTTTTAAAGAAAATCCTCAAAGGTGACCAGCCTCCTCCATTCTAATTAAGTATGCTGCTATTGTTAGAGAAAAATGCAAGTGGCAACTGGCAACCATGAGAGGAAGGAGAGTAAGATGAACTACAAACTAAAATCCAAAGTCAAAAAGTGAATATCAACCTGGCTTCTTGTTAGGAAAGCAAATCTGGGCTCCACGACCTGTACAATTAGTACTGAATTTGTGATGTTTTATATTTCAATGCCACACAAGAGGGGTGATTTGTGTGGTGTCCAATTTTTACGTGCACTTGTAATGATCCGACTTGTCGTTTTGTGAATTAGCGTCTCGTTCAGCGACTTAAGGTCCTGAGCAGCTTTGTGATGTGTATTATGAGTTGCGTGTGTGGTCGAGTTTGGTTTTCGGACGATTCGGGATCAAATTGGAAAGACAATTCTTATTTAAGAAGTTTAAAAGAAAAGAGTTGACCGGAGAGTTGACTTTTGAGTAAACGACTCCGAAATAGAATTTCGATGGTTCCAATAGCTCCATATGGTGATTTTGGACTTAAGAGTGTGTCCGAATATTTATTTGGAAGTCCGTAGTTGATTTTGGCTTGAAATGACGAAAGTTGGAAATGATTTGTTTGGAAGTTTGATCGGGAGTTGACTTGGTGATATCGGGGTCGGAATGTGATTCCGAAAGTTGGATTAGCTTTGTTATGTCATTTGAAACTTGCATGCAAAATTTGACGTCATTTCCGGATTAAATTGATATGTTTCGGCACGAGTTTTGGAAGTTGAAAGATTTGAAAATTTATGAGTTTGATTTGTGGTGCGATTCACAGTTTCGACGTTGTTTGATGTGGTTTGAGGCCTCGAGTAGGTCCGCCTTATATTTTAGGACTTCTTGGTATGTTTGGTTGAGGTTCCGAGTGGCTCGGGTGTATTTCGGGGTGAGTTTTGAACGAGTTTGGGCATTTCGGCATTCTAATGATATTCTAGGAACAGTAGGAGTGCGGGAGCACATTTTGGAGTGCGGAGGCAAAGCCTTATGTGCGGACCGTAGAAGAAAAATTGCAGACCGTAGAGGTGAATTGCGGACCGCAGAAATCCTCTTGCGGCCGCAGAAAGGAGAACCTGCTGGTTCGATAATCTAATTTCGGAAGCTTATATCTTGTAATCTACAAGGAATTTGGAGATGATCCAAAAACGAAAGTTGTAGCCCTTTGAGTCTAATATTCAAAAAAATAAACCAATCATCATTTGGATATTTGTACATAAAGTTATGGTCAATTTACTGAAACCTGGTAGTGCACTAAACTGCGATCGCACAATTTGGATTGCGGCCGCAGAACCCGGAATGTGCGGACTGCACAAAAATTTGCTGCAGTAAAATGGGGGATCAGATTTTTGTACTATATGAATGAGGGTTAGACTATTATTTCATATTTGGACTTTGGGAGCTCGGTTGGTGGCGATGTTTCGTGGGATTTTCAAGAAATTCATCGGGGTAAGTGATTCTAACTCGGTTTTGGGTATATTACACGAATTCATTGTTGTTTTCATCCTTTAATTAGTATTTTAAGATAGAAATTTAGGGAACATTGTAGAAATTTTATAAAATAAATTTTTGGGATTTGAATGTCGATTCGGAGTCGGATTTGAGTGAAACTAGTATGGTTGGACTCGTATCAGAATGGGTGTTCGAATTTTGTGAAAATTCTGTCGGGTTTCGAGAGGCGGACTCCACGTTGACTTTTGGTTGATTTTTTAATGCAAAATTTTAAGTTGACGTTTTATTATCCGGAATTATTTCTGATGAATTTTAATGAAGTTATACAATTAATTTGGATAGATTTGAGTTGTCCGGAGGTCAATTCAAGCAAGAAGGTTATTTTTGAATATTGGCATAACTTCAAAAAAAAGGTAAGTATCTTGCCTAATCTTGAGTGAGAGAATTAACCCTTAGGCATTGAGTCATATGTGCCATTTGTGTAATATGAAAGCCGTGTATGCGAGGTGACTAGTACGTACTCGGACTTATATGTGTAAATTTTATTGCTTTAAAGTCTTAGGCATTTCTATGTATTACATTGGATATTGCTGGCACTTATTAATCTTTATTTGTCATGCCTCATTCTTTGGTTGTCGAATTTGTTTTATGATAATTTGGTGTGATTTCTACTTTAATTTTTATGTGAATTCCGTGTGCTTGTTGAGTTGACATTTTCTGGAAATAATTATATTATGAATTTTCCATCTGCAAATAATTAATTTAAATAAGTTTAAAAGGAGACATTAATCTATTTTTCAAAAATTTGGATTAAAGAAGGCGTTGTTCCTTAATGAATTACTTTTCAGTTCATGTTAATGACATTGGTATTGAGTTATAAAAGCCGTAAATCATATTGAGGCAAAGTGTTAAATTGTGAAATATTATTCTGTTGAGTTGTTCACTCCCGGATATATTTTGTTAAGATTTTGTGGTCGAGCCATGAGCTCCTTATTGTGGAAAAATATGTATTGTTGATTTATGTAGCAAGTTGTAATATTTGAGCGCTTGAGGTGCAATTTATGAGATGTTGTGATATTTGAGCACTTGATGTGCAATTTGTGATATCTTGTAATATTTGAGCACTTGAGATGCAAGTTTGTAATATGTCATGATATTTGAGCACTTGAGGTGCAATTTGTGATATGTTGTGATAATTGAGCACTTGAGGTGCAATTTATAATATGTTGTGATATTTGAGCACTTGAGGTGCAAGCTGTGTTATGTTGTGATATTTGGGCACTTGAGGTGCGATGTGTGAAATATTGTGATATCGATACGCATGCGGTGATATAAGGTCAGGGTGTTAAAACATATGCGGTTAGATAAGGTGGTCTTGATACGCGTGGCTAGTAGGGGAGCTACTAAAAGTCATGCGGTGTGATAAGGTGGGCTAAAATGCAGGATGCTATTTCGGAAAAAATAATTTTTAAAAACTAAATGTGAAGACTCCTGCGGTGATATAAGAAAAGATTGAAATTTATTTATGATTTGGGACTACGAGGCGATTCCTCGGGAGATCCCCCTGTTGCATATTTACTTTTTGGGCTACGAGACGGTACCTCGGGAGCGCCCTTGTTGTTGACCTCTATTTCCTATGTTGTTTTCTTTCTGTAATTTCTCATTGTTCACTTCTCTGTCATGTCATTATATTATTATGTCTTCTTCCTTGTAAATTGTCCGTGCATTTGTGATATGAAATGTGGGCACGAGGTGCCGCAAGTAAATGATGATAATATTGGCACGTGAGTTGTCCGTGCGGTTGTGATAGAGATATGGGCACGAGGCGCCATGAAAATATGAAAGTGGGCTGAGACCCGTAATTTTTATAATTTTGAAATGAGGTGTCACATGGTGACTTTTACTTGGAAAGAATTATATTCGAAAGATTTTATTTGAAGAATTTTATTCGCAAGATATTTATTTGAAGGAATTATATTCGAAAGATATTTTATTTGACAGGATTATATTCGAAAGAGTTTATTTAAAAGAATTATGTTTGAAAGATTTTATTTTAAGGATTATGTTCGAAAGATATTTATTTGAAAGAATTATATTTGAAAGATATTTATTTGAAAGAATTATATTCGTAAGATATTTATTTGAAAGGATTATATTCTAAAGATTTCTATTCAAAAAACTTGTAGATAAAAGATGTATATTTTGAAGAACTTGATTAATTAGTTGTGCTTGTGTTCATTATTCGTTTGGGCAATATTTAAGGTGTTCTTGCTGCCTTGTTGTTTATATCACTAGTTGATTATTGCTGCTATCACTGCTATTTGTCTTTCTATTATTTTTGTATGCTATACTGCACATGTTATTTGACTAGTGAGTGTCTTGACTGTACCTCGTCACTACTCCACCGAGGTTAGTCTTGATACTTACTGGGTACCGACTGTGGTGTACTCATACTACACTTCTACACATTTTTATACAGCGCAAGGTACTGGAGATATCGGATTCAGGCAGAGATTAGAGTGTGATCGCAACAATTCAAACTGCTTGGTCGTCGCAGTTCCTTGGAGTCTTTCCATTTTATTGTACTGTCAACTCTTATTCGAACAGTATTGTATATTCGATCCTTGAGATCATTGCATGTATTCACGTAGAGTTCGTGACTCAGTATTACCAGTCTTGGGAGATTGTTATTATTATTTTCGCTGTTGGTTTCGACACTTGTATTAAATTATATGTTTCAAAAATAAAAAGAAATGGCTCGAAATGTAATTGTAATCGACTTACCTAGTCTTAGAGACTAGGTTCCATCACGACGCCTGTGGTGGGATTTTTGGGTCGTGAAAAAGTTGGTATCAGAGCTATAGGTTCATATGTTCTATGAGACACGAATGAGTTTAGTAGAGTCTTACGGATCGGTACGGAGACATCTGTACTTATCTTCGAGAGACTACAGATCTGTTAGGAAATTTCCACTTCTTTAATCCATATCGTGCGAAAATTGTTGATTTTGGAATTTGAGGGGTATCTCTATTCTCTCACATATAGTGAGGACACGTGCTACCAAGTCAGCTGAGCAAACACCAGCGCATCCTGCTAGGGCCGCAAGAGGCCGGGGCTAAGGAAAAGGCCAAGGAAGGGCACATGTCGCAGCTAGAGCACCTCTCAGAGCATCAGTTGAGGAGCTGCCAGTAGCTTCGGTTGGGGGACAGGCACTAGAGACACCTGTTGTTACCCCCGGACTTCAAGATACCTTAGCACAGTTCCTGAACATATTTGGTATATTAACTCAAACAGGATTGATCTCCATTTCACCAAATATTTCACAAATTGGGGAGGAGCTCAGACTCCTACCGCCCGTACTCCAGAGCAGCAGGTTCACATTGGTCAGGATCCGGGTATAGTACCGGTACAACCTGTTATTCCGGTTCAGCCTGAGGTTAGGCCAGAGGTATAAGAAGAAGAACAAAAGAGACTTGAGAGATTTAAGAGGTATAGTCTACTTACCTTCAGTGGCACAACTACCGAGGATGCCCGGAGATTTCTAGAAAAGCGTCACAATATTCGCCGCACCATGGGTATTGTGGAAGTGAGCGGAGTTATCTTTCTACATTTCAGCTGTCAGGAGCAGCGTATCAATGGTGGCACGTTTATGAAGAAGGTAGGCCGGCCGATGCAATGCCACAAACTTGGGCTTAATTTTCGGAGATGTTTTTGAAAGAGTTTGTTCCCTAGACTCTCCGGGATGCGTGGCCCATAGAGTTTGAACGGTTGCGTCAGGGCACCATGACGGTGTCAAAATATGTTATCAGGTTCAATGAGTTAGCCCGTCATGCACCTATCTTGGTTCCTACAGTTAGAGAGCGAGTCTGCAGATTCATCGAAGTGGTCGATTATGATTTTAAAATATGTATGGCTCGAGAGTTGCAGACTGATATTCCATTTCAGAAAGTAGTAGAGATTGCCAGGATATTAGAATGTGCTCGAAGTGAGGAAAAGGAGTCTAAGGAGGCCAAAAGGTAGGATTCAGTGGATTCTACTCTGCAGCTATGGCTTATCACGGCGGAGGCCCAGGCAGTCGGTCAGCCCAGTCCGCAATTCAGAGTACTCGTAGTACTCCAGTTAATACTTTTAGTGCACCACCGACACGAGGTTCTTACAGTGGTTATTTCAGTTATCTGGTACTGACTTAGTACGAGTAACCGCGCCCTCAGAGGGGTTGTTATGAGTGTGGTGATACTAGTTATATCATGAGAAATTGTCCCAGACTTGGGAGGTGTGGATTTCATCAGAACACTTAGGCTACAAGCTTTATTCTAGTTAATACTCCATGTGCACAGCCAGTTAGGGATGGAGGACAGTCGGGTAGAGGGCGCCCAAGAGGGGGAGGCCCGACCCGTTGATATAATTGCTATGAATTAGCTGAGGCCGATACACCTGATGGTGTCATTACATGTATGATTTAATTTATAATAGAGTAGCACTATTCTTATTTTTATTCGATTCTGATTATCGAGGTGAAAGCTCCTTTCATGCTCCCTATATGGTGAGTTTGTGAATTTATACTCCACTCCCGTGTTTATGCCCATTGGGAGATTTGATGGTGTTAGTCAGTGTCTATCATTTTGTTTTGTACACTATAGTGGGCTATGAGTCCAAAAGTGACTTTCTATTACTCATTACAATGGGTTTTGATATAATTTCGGGATAATTGATTACAATTTTATGAATTATATGCTCTACCGGTATGGGGGTGTTGATACCCAATTTTGCCCTCATATTTTAAATAAGCATATATAATTTGAAATGTCATTTTTTCATCATTACTTAATTTACAAGACTTATGCAAGTATTTTCTATAATTTTTCATAATCTTTAAAGCTTTAAAATTGATTTCTTTGCATTTAAACTACTTGATTATTAACTAATTACCCTTTCAAATTATTTTGTGATGACTTAATCATCCAAATTCATTATTTACATCCACATACATGTTTTAAAATATTTTACTTCATTTCAATATTTTTGTATTTTTTAGCCATTTACATAATTTTGTAATAATAGCCACACAAAAAAACACACACGATCCAATTTTTAGCTAACAGACCTTCTAGTAACTCTCATGGATATGGATATTGTTGATACCCAATTTTACCCTCATATTTTTTTAAATAATATATATACTTTCAAAATAGTATTTTGCATCATTATTTAATTTATAAGAGTCGTATAAGTATTTTCTATAATTGTTCTATAAGTTTTAAAGCTTTAAAATTGATTTTCCCGTATTTAAATTATTCAATATTTATTAATTATCCCTTCAAATTATTTTGTGATGATTAAATCATCCACATTTATTACTTACACTCACATATATGTTATATAACATTTTTAGTTTTATTTCACATAATTACATTTGTATTTTTAAGCTATTTACATAATTTTGCAATAATAGCATATATTCCCTCTATAATTATAATTATTACAGTATTCATGCAAAAATAGAATTTTTATATTTTTACAATATTAAGTTATTATTTTCAATCATTTTATTGCATAAGTAATATTTTATTACTTATTAAGTATTTTTATTTAAATAATTTCGTGTATTTAATTTATAGCCCAAATTTGGAGCCAATTCCGGACCAATTCAATAGCCCAAATACCCACACCTCAGCCCAATAACTTCCCTAGCCCAATACCAGTGACCCACTACCCTATACCCATCCACTAACCCGATCCGCCTCTCCTTAAACTCTGGCCGTTAATCTTGGGAGATCAACGACCCATATGCCATCTCCCCTTTTTAATTAACCTAGCCCGGAAACCCTAGCTCCATTTTCTGAGACGGCCACCCTTGAATCCTCTCTATTCTCTCATTTACCAAACCTAAACCCTAGCCGCCTCACTCAAGTCTTTTCCAAATACGATCAAATCATGGATTCTTTCTGTGATTCTCTTACCTTTTATGGATTATCTCGTTGTTTCTTACAAGACTATGGTATTACATAGTACTTGCTCCATTTTTTGGCAAGTACCGATCTTCTGAATCAAGGGAAATTAGATGTACTCCTCAAGATTCAGACGGTTCTTCGTCTATATACGTCCATAACAAGATCATATGGGCCCGATTAGACAAGATGTTTTGGCCAATTTGTGATCCCAGGCAAAATTAGGGTTTGCCCGATTTTTCTCCTAATTTGGTTCTTGATCGATTCGGCATGCTACTCTTTCCTTATTTTTGTTTGATTGATTATGTTTCCTTGTTTGTTCGTTTAATTTTGCTACTATATAAACCCTTCCCCAATCCCCCTAAAACGGATCTCATTACGGTGATTACCCTCACTATTCTTCTCTTTCACTCACTCACTTACTCTGTTACACTCGAATATTATCTGAAACTATTGAATTCTTGGTCGGCTGAAAGCCAAGGCCATAATACCATTAAACAACCTCCTCCGGTGCAAGCACTGCTCGAAGCCCTTCTTGAGGCTCTTGTGAACTTTGAAGTATCGGGGATTTGGGGTTCGATTGTCCTCTTTCAATTGCTACTGATATTCTATGTTCCTCACTCTTTTGCTCGCTTAACTTTGCTACTAGTTAGTGTCCCTGACTCTTACAATGTTAACTGTTTCCCTTTCTGTTTGTCTATGACATGTGTGTTCTATGTGCCAACACTGTTTGAATATTTAGACAAGCATGCCTTAAGCTTCTTTGTTATTTGAGAATTCCCAGACTATATTGTTGTATGCTTTCTGTAATTCCATTGTCTCAATGATATTATGCAATTCCATGTTCTTTAGTATCGAACATGATAGGTTTCAACATGTGTAGTATACCTTCACTCTGTGTAATTGATTCAAATGGTTTCTGGACTTCTTAGGTTCTGTCTGATTGGTCATGATCATGTTAGCCTTGTTGTCGTGTCTTTGGCCTGTTATAAGTTCACATTCATGCCTTGGATTTCTGGGACTTTTGTAGAAACTTCCTGCCCATAGTTTGCTTTAATGAACCTTTTCCTACTAGATCCTTCATGTGTAAATATTTTGTTTCATGCAAACTAATCCTTGACTCTCCCATGTTATAGCATTGTCTTGATTTCTAGCCAAGCATGTTGGTTTGCGATTTGTGACTCTGATAATTGTGTTACTTGACCTGTCAATCCTGTATTCTTAGCATTTGATTCTAGGGTAAATACCAATGTGTAGTTTTTATCTCATGTGGGGTTGACTGACATGAAGTCTGCTTGTCCTGGTGGCCTATAATTGACATGTGAGTTCTTTAGAATCTTTGTGCTATAGTTAATGTCCATCATGTTAAGTTTCATGATCAACTAAGTGATGTTTGCCAAATTGTGCCCACTAGCATGTTGTTATAATGTTTGCCACCACATTCTCACAAGGTTCTCATGTTAAAACCTTCCTATAGAGACTGCACTCCACCTGCTTCATGTTCATGATTTTGTTAAACTATCACCTAAAGGTCTTTAGGTTGTTTCTGGTTCATGCTTTGCTTTGAAACACTTTGAAATGATTTACTGTCCTATGAGGGTCAATCTTATCACTATTAAACTCTGTTTCTGGAATTACAAAATATAAGCTTGCCTCATATGTGTCTTGTGTGATTTTCCATTTAGTATGATCCATTTATATGTCTTGGCTAGATGGTTAAAGCTTTTAAGAGCTAAGCGTTTAGGTTATTTTCTTATGAGTGTTGTGCATAACTCAATTTAGCGTCCGTTTGGGTAAGTAAGGTATCCGTTGGGCCTGGAAATGGGCCATGTGTGTTGTTGAACCTGGGGCATTGGATTCAGTTGCACTCTGATTGACTTGTGAGCCTGTGGTTTGGGCCTACTATTTGTCCGGAGAGTAAGACTATTGAAGGCCTGGGATAACCCTGGTTTACTTTTGTGTTGTTCCTGTAATTGCAATTTTGTGGGCTTGTATTCGTTCCAGCCTATGTTTTGTCATTTTCTAGTCATTATTATTTCATTCTTGGGCCTGTAATAATTTGTAAACAAATAATTGGGGTATTAGTGAAATTGGAGAAATGGGTATATTCTAATATTTGCATTAAAAAGGTAGAAAATCTGCCTATAAGGTCTATGTGTTATGTTTGGCTATTTCGTTCAGCATGCCTTGTTTGTTATTTTGTTTGGTATGAGACACACTAATAGAAATCATTCCTATAGGGAATCACACACTTCACTTAACTTGTCTAATACTTGCACACCACTCAAAGCATGTTACTTTAAGCATTTGTTATACTTGTTTCTCAT